>NC_069116.1:19855000-21111250 GCF_025612915.1 Magallana angulata | reverse complement strand
GAAACATGTTGCAAGGTACGTCATATTTGTTACTAGTAGTTGTTTTTAAGCGGTTTATTTCAGTTGAGTTCAGAAATGAATTTAATTCCCACCAACTTTATATGAATGATAACTTGGCTGGTAAATTTTACTCTTGACAAACTACTTATAGTTTTATGAAAATTATTATAAATTTTTGCTGTCATATTATCTGAAAGGTATAAGTCGTTCTTCACTAGTTTATGTGGGAAATGTTAAGTTGTAAATTTAGAATAACCGATTGACAGTAATTATAAAATACAAAAGTACAAAGCTCTGAAAAAATTTAGCTATACCGCCATTTTAAATGTTTCGATCTCCAGACACTGGCATGTTTGTTGCCTGGTATTTCAATACTTCGTCCGATCCCTTCCGACTGATGCTCTCTTTAAAAACTGTTTTAACACGGGGCATCGAAAGATTGTAGTCATACTACATTTATATTTGTTTGATTTAAAGAGTTATATGGGCATCTTAATTATTTAAATAAAACATCCAAAACAGTTTTCAAACTTTCTAATTTAAAACATATGTGTCAAGTAATAGACTTGTAAAGTAATAATTGGTTAGCCAAATAAATGATAAGCTGAACATGTAAAATGGTTTGGGTGCAAGTACCAGATGATGATGCATCCATGTTGTTTGATTATTAAAAAACTGGAATATGGGAAGAGATATTAATGGCCATTGTTTTATCATTTAATTGCCCAATTTAAAAGGGGGGGGGGTTGTTTGGCCCCTTGGTATGTGAGAGGTTGTTTTAAATGAAATATTTATACAAGCCGGTTTGTTTTAGTTTGATCTATGAAAACATATACACATAAAACCTATCTTGAAAGTTAACAAATATTGGGAAAATTTCATATCAGAGTCTTGCACCTTTTCAATATCAGGTCATGCACTCTATTATGAGTTTCCTCGACATATCTGTGTATGGGCTATGGTACTCGGGTGACCTGTTGGTTTATTATTTTCTGCAGTGTTCGCATTCATGGGAAAATGAATTAGCCAAAGTGTTCAATATTCTATGTAATTTCGATTTGTGTTTCCTAAATGAATTATTTGTTAAATGTATATTGAGAAATTTTGAGCTGGTTTACTACTCCGTGATATATTGTTTCTCAAATCAGCTAAAATGACTTGATTCTAAAAGATATATATAGATAGTAGATGCATAAGAAATACATAAGTCAGACAGCATAAGAAATACATAAGTCAGAAATTCGGGAAATATGCAATTTTGGATAAAAATATCATTTTAAACATTTAATAAAGTAAATATGGACAAAAGCTATAAGCGGATTCGAACTCTTGATCTGTGGTTCAACAGCCCGATACTTTAACCACCGAGCTATGATAAAATACATTCAATCAAATCGATTGATACAATCTAACAAAAAATTTAAATCGTCATCTTGTGATTCAGTGTCTTAAAAGTACAAGTCTTGATGTACTAAGGTATCGGTACTTTAATTGAGTGTCGATAAATTTTTGATTCATAATCCGTCCGATGCAAGTGACATTTGTACTTGAGTAATTTGAAATATGTATTTCAACATTTGCAAAGCTTCAAACCCGCATAAATCACAAACGAAAGTATTTTATTGTTTAAGTAAAACACAGTTAAGTTTTATTAACTACACGTTTATTAAAAGATCAGTGCAGCAATTTTCTTTTTTTTTAGACTTGAAAATCCTACAAATGGTCGTTACATTGATGTTTTCACAACAGAACCCGGATTAGATGTGTATTTCTCATCCCGTATGAAGCCAAACTTGTATGGGAAAGATGGAGCGATGTACGGTCCTTTCGAGGACGGCGGGGTCTGTCTAATTCCAATGCAGCTCCCAAGCGGGGTTAATATGGTAAGTAAATATAATATTTTGCAGCAAACCCAATCTTAACAAGCATTCTGAGAGTATTGCATAAGCAATACATGTCCCCTACCGGTTTGTATTATTCTATGAAAGCTTCCAAGCACACAACTATTTCAGAGCTATTGTAAACGAGATGTCATGCTTTAATCAGAGATAAAAGAAAAGAGGAAATTAAAACTATATAGTTGATATAGAAATTAAATAGGAAATAGGTAAAATAATACTCTTTATTTCATCTCCTGTAATTTCGCCAAGTTTATTCTGTATTCGCTGGTAAAAATTTGTGAAAACAATGCACTGTTATGCACAATATCATTTCTTACCGTCTTCTGTACCCCGAATCAAACCAAACAGTTAAACAGCCCAACCCGACAACGAACCCGATTGTAATACTAATACAAAAAAACCCCTGCCGATTAAATTTACAACACAATGCTTGACACTATTTTATAGAATTTATTTGTTTGTTAGAAATGATAAAAGGAATGGTACAGGAAAAGGAATGGTACAAGTAACGCACGATATTATTACTGACTACATACTGACCTCGTTTTACAGTTACACACCGAACCCGATAACGAACCCGAACATTAAAAAATTGGAATATAAAAAATTAATTTTCTCGATAATATGTCAATCAGACGCAACGAAAGTGTAAACTTGATCTGTAGTTTGACATTTTGAAGCTGTTCAGCAAGTTTCATATTATTCCTCAAATGCATAAAGAAAAAAAGTGTGGAAAACTGAAGTGGGACAGACAGACAGACTGACGGACGGACAGACAGACGGACGGACGGACAGACGGACTGACGGACGCAGAGGAAAGCTATAGTCCCCTCCGGTGAAACCGGTAGGGGACTAATAAACCCTCACTATGTATATAATGCTGTGATATGTGTACAATTACAAGAATTGACGTTTGAATATGTTTTTATTTCCAGCCTAATTTTCCGGATACCATTCTACGACCTGAAGAAATTTATACACAGAGAACAATTTATAAATTTGGTGTGAAATGATTATTTTTTTTTTAAGAATGATCCATGCTCATCAATCAAATATCATTTATTAAAAAAAATACTATCATGTTGAATTTAATTCAACGGTATTATCTGTGTACACCGATTGTTCTATAACTACTAGATAGAAGTATCAAATGATTGAAAATACTCATTCGTTTATAGAATCTTTTTCTAACTTTACAAATAAGTAATTTAACAATGTTTCTGCAACGGTTTTGGTAAGCTCAAGTGAAAAAAATGGTGAGTAGATGTTAGACTTTCTCAAGTCTCTTTTTTTTTAATGTTTCTATATTTTTTTAAAATTTTTACTGTGGTTCAGAAATTCTAATTTCTGCTCTTTACGATATATATAAATAACACTTATCTAAAATGATTCAATATTGTTGGTTTTTTTTTACATCTTGAATAATATTCGGTATATATTCTAACTACTGAATGTTATAACACAATAACCAGTTTTTCCTTAAAGACGAAAAATCTTGTAATCTCTATTTCTGACATTATTTAATAATTTTATTTTAAACTCAGCTAGTTAAGTATCAAACTCCGTTTTGGGGATTCATGCCGTGCGCGCCTTTAAGTAAGCTTTGCACTTACAATACCAATCAACAAGTGGATCGTTTGGACGATGAATGTCTGGATTGCATTTTTCTTCTAATGTATTCATTGTAGGTCTTCTTGACCTTCATGTCTCATTCTCCGTCTTTCAGATGCTAACTAGTCGGCGTATTAGAGCGCCTGTGATTGTTGATACTCTATAAATGTAATAGACCCAAGATAGTCTTCACTTAAAAATGGAAATATAAAATCAATTAATTCAAAGTTCTGTCAATGTCTTATATGGTTTCGCAACTGCATATGTTTTTCCACATCTTGCTAGTCTAGGTTTTCCATCATTGAAAGTTCTACCATCTTTTGGGCGGTGTGACAATCAACTTCACGGAATTGTTGTACGGACAAACGAAAACATTTACAGATAGCAGCAACAATCTCTGTGTATTTTTTGAGTTTATAGATATCTCTATTGCAGAAAACCCATTCTTAGAATTTCCATGACTTTAATCGAGCGTTGACAAACTCAACCGCCTATCTGATCTTCGTGACCAAGCTAGACTCATTGCCCTCTTTAGTAAGAAGAAGAAAGCAGAGAATTTGGTTGAAATCCCAATGTCATTTATGAAATCTATTAAATCGTGGAAGCCTCCGTCGAGAAAGAGACTATCATCTTTTTTTAATTTAAACCAGGATAGCATGTTCTCTTCATTCGATTTTAAATTAAATCTAAGATTCAAGTTTCATCCATTATGGATATTACAGAATCTGAAAGGAAATGGCTAAATATTTCGCTAGCATATTACGTTGTGTACTCCAGGAGAAAGACCACTCTTGAAATATGATGAAACCCGAGAAAGGAAGAGACAAAATTCAAGCAAAGAGCACTTCTTGCTTGCTTGATGTATCGATATGCCTGTCTTTGCTTCTCACCAAAAGGAATAAATCCACAATGAAAATAAACCGTATTTTAAAATAGAAACAGTTGTTTGGATAATGAAAGTCACTACGTACCTGTTAGGTCCGTAAGATAATACCATTTTCATATTTGATAACATCTTCGATTGATCTTGAGCGCTTTTCGTTAGATAAAAAAGTAACTCACTTGTTCTTCACATGGCAAACACGCTACCTTAACAGAAACAACGATAAATAATGCTTATGATAAAAATATTGTAAACAACAGCTTACTTATAAGAGCTAAATAAGTTACCTGTACTATTCACACATCCTTGAAATATGTCACAGTCTTGATATGACGTACAGTTACACTTTTCCCTACATTGGAAAGCTAAGTAAATCATATTTTCGTTTCAAATTGCTTTGGGTCTAACCTGTAGTATTCACGGATCCTATGAATCTGTCAGTCTTGTTGTTCGTTATAGTTACATTTCTTTTTACAACCATGTTCGTAATATCCCTCCAGACAAGGTCCACCAATACAGTTGGTACCAAAGGAACCTATGCCTGCTAATTATATATACAGCAAAAATTATATGACCAAAAAATACCATATTTGTTAAAAATTAGGCTTTATTTTTTGCTTGAGATTTACTAGCAAAGTATGAAATTCATAAAAGTAATTCATTCATGTGTTCAATTTTTTTTATTTTTGCTAAAGAACAATTTCCAAGTGATTGAAACTTAAACAATAATGTAAAATGATATTAATGAATTTACAATTACAATGTATCTATATGCAGTATTATTCATGAATAACAATACGGTACAAAGTTTGTCTTTTGCAGACTGTCCTTTGAAGAAAACAATTGATGCAGTTAAATGTACTCAAATTAATTGCTTACGTTTGCAATACACCACTCTGAGGATGATAAGTGTAATCTGTGCAGCACTTTCAAATATGGCCTGTCCTCTATTAAGGTAGCTCGCGGGTTTACCTGCTTGTAAGAAAACCTACCTTGAAAATTCGTCCAGGTGATCCATAGGTTTTCAAGTGTTATTTCTATAATTTATTTGGGATTCGTCTGCGGGGTAATAATGTTATCGTGTTTCAAACACAGTGTCAGTGATAAAACCAAGCAACGCCATTTCAATGAAATATATAGTAAAATGCAAATCTTAGTCGCATTACAAAACTATGCTCCAATCTTTTAAACGATTCAAACGAAATTAATTATACTCAACACAATAACAGAGGATATAATTATAAATCTATTCATAAAAAATAATCAGTGCGTGTTCTCGGTCAATTTTTGACAAAGCAAGATTTTAAACATTTCTCAAATCTCAAAATTTCCATTACGACGTTAGCTCGACGTCATCGTTTCCTTACGTCTGAGAACCCAAAAATTGAAATGCATCTATCGACAAGACAAACTGATTAACACATTTTAGAACATGTAAATACTAATTAGACAATATTGTGAATGTTACCAAAAGCACAAATGCAGTTAACGTAAGGCTGTAAAGATACAGAAAATTGCTATTTCTGTTTTTGTGAAACGCTGAGTCAATCAATGCAAACAAATTGCCAGGCAACTACTGACATGATATGTTTGTAATCGTATAAAATAATTAGCTCAAGCCAAAAGAATTCGAAAAATTTGATTGGTAGTTAAAATTCCGGAAATTTTAATTCAATTGTAAATAAAAGCGAAGTTAATGCATACAGTTTAATTAATTTACTTGTTTATTTTAAAACATGATTATAAATGGAAGAGTTCCATCGCACACTCATACTTTATAGAACAAAATGTGACATCTTTAAATTTTCAGCACTTTATAATTATAAATGTTTGTATAAACAGTAATAAATTGCATTTAAGCTGTTTGAAATATTTCCTTTTATGCTTCTAAATATCTCATTTGTCATCTTTTTAAAAATGTATACTACTAATGAGTTTACTATTAAGGTCAACTCTTTATGTCGATTCTTATTGTGATGTCAGCAAAACCGCGAGCTACGTTAAGTACACATTTAACCTATTTGCTATATAAAAAAGTTTTTGGAGGATATGTCTGCATGGCAGTGTCATTTAAAATAGTACATTGTAACTATTATTGCTATGAAATGGCTATAACATGTACAAAAGAAACTTTTATAATATTTGTTTACGTATCTCGACTATATCCGAAAGTATGGAAGTATGTAACAAGTCTCTTGGCTCTCGTAAAAGCTTGTGCGGTACTCAAAACGTGTCTTCAAACCTCAAGTTACCTCAAATTACGAGTTAGATGTCGGCCGTTTTTTGGCATAGCACCACGGGTGAAAAACATTAGAGAATATCATGGGATGTAGACAAAAAATTTTGTTTGTGAATCTGTAGGTTTAGCTCGTTCTTTTTCCCGCGCACATTGGTTCTTAGAGCTCGCTTCGCTCGCTATTACTGACCACATACTGGCCTGTTTTATTCAACCCGAACATTAAAGAATTGGAATATACAACTGTACAATTAATTTTCCCGAAGATATATCAACCAAACGCTACAAAAGTTTAAATGCGATCTGTTGTTTGACATGTTGAAGCTTTTCAGCAAGTTTCATATTTTTCCTCAAACGCATAAAAAAATTGTGGAAAACTGAAGTGAAACAGACAGACGGACAGGAAAGCTATAGTCCTCTCCACTGAAACCGGTAGGGGACTAAAAAATACCATAGTTTTTACCCAGAATTGGCACCAAAAATATTTTTTTTTAAATGCTTAGTACATAAATTTTTTTACACATTTAAATTAAAAAAATAAAATACATAAACCTTTAAAGGGGCATGGTTACGATTTTGGTCAAAAATTATTTTTTTCGATTTTAATGTTAACAATGCTTCAGTAAGGCATTTTTAATAAGCAACCAAAATTTGATTGTCATTTGCTGAGTTATAAGCGAGTAACAGAGCTTACAATTCTTCGCTATTTAAACAAAGCTTTTGTTTACATTTTGAATGTTGAAGTGAAAATTCCAGTTTTAGACCTCAAATAAATGTGTTAATTGTTAGTAACTGTTTATCTATGCTTAAAATGAATAAAAAAGATAGACAAATTAGCTTGAAATTTTTTTACTGGTATATTGAACCTATGTAAACAAAAAAACAGGGAACGAGCCTTGTTTACATGAGTAAGAATTTTGAGCCCTGTACCTTGCTTATAACTCATCAACTTGCACCCAGATTTCATTTGATCAATAGAAATGCATTCTTTAAGCATTGTAAATAAAAACGGAAAAATAAAATTTGACGTGACCATGCCCTTTTAAAGCCAAAAAATATTGTTATATTCAAACTGGCAAAAAGGTACATTATTGGCTTGAACAGCACGGACGATGTTAGTACATGAATACAAGCAAGTCTGAATAATCTCCAATGGCTTTGTTACGCGGAAATCGCATTAAAGGACGCATGATTACACACACTCTGTATAGATATTTGGTGTTTTGTCTTCTTCACTCTCAATGACGTCACAGTACACCGGGGACATATCGTCTATTTTTGGTTGATCATATACTGGAGGTAGGCACATTTCCTCAACATAGTTAGACTGATCCTGGCTATGGGTATTTGTATTTGGATCCTGGATAATACGCCTATCGAACAGAAAATGATTTCCACTTTAAATAGTCAAACTAAAGACGGTGGCATGTTACCAAATGGAAGAGAGGAAATTAAAATGTTTCAATCTCTATGATTTTATTTTGAAAACTGTGATAAACATTTAACATTTTTAAATATTTTTATATGAACCTTCTACCAAGCAAAACGTTTATTTCTGTGTAGACATTTTAACGGATTATGAACATTGGTGCATCTTATTCGATCGGTTGTCTATCACATTTATTGACTCAATTTGTTTGAAATTAAGTTAATTATAATACCAGTGAGTTGGGTGAGAACTGACAATTGTTTTAGGTTTTATAAACATTGAACAAAACTGAATTATGCCACCCGGGGCTAATTAATTTCCTATTTTTGTTAATTTATTAATGATCAGAAATATTTCCAAAAAATTCGGAGGTTAAACCGGAATAGATTTAAACTTTATAATCACCACGACCTGAGCTTCCTCCTCACATTTATTTTAGTAAAGGGATGCGATCCATATTTTATGGTTTAATAGAAGTGTACGACAAAGGATCTTGTTTTACATCAATATCTTCAGAATAAAAAGATTTTTATAGAACATAAAAACAGGCTCCTGGGGTTAAAAATATTTCTTTTCATAAAAAAAATATTCATTTGTATTAAAATAATAACAAGATCCGTCACGGTCGCCATTTTGAAGTATTAGACCAGCTCATCTGCCAGGATTTTCTGGCTGTCATTCATGCAAAATGGATAGGTACAAAAATATCCGTTCGCCACTTATAATTTTTATGTGCATACTTGTGCATCCTCAACGATAATGAATTGACGATAAAACCGTTTTTCTTATTATTAAAAATCACGGCATATGATTGGCGCTGGCATAATAATGCAACAGTGTGTTGCTTTATTCGGGTCGCCGATTAGGGTGATCAAGGAAGGGCACGTTATAAAAATCGGAGACCCAAGATTCCCTGGTCAATTTCAGCAAATACATGTAGCATTACGCTTTTTTTTATTTGTACACTGACCAATTAATAAAGTAAGATTTATATTTACCTATCGATCAGATTCATAAAAAACAGCACAACAGCTAAAGATCCTACGCTTGCAAATGCTCCCAGTAAAATAGGCAGCCATTTGCAAGATCGGTTTTTTCTTTTATGCAGGGAAAAATCCGTAGCCCTGTTGTCTGAAAAACAATTTTGACAACATAATTATTTGGCCACAAATATACAGGTTTTCATACGATTTTAAAATATTTGTCTTTTATCTATGGTTTTTTGGCGGTAGAAGAGGCTTTAATCATGTTAGTATTATTGAAGCAAATACTGTGGGGTGTTTTTTCCGCTACTTTAATATCATTGTTTTGTTAATGACAACGGTAGCAATTGTTGAATGTTTTATGCTAAAAATATTTGCTAAATATATGCTAAAAAAAATCCATGCCTATAGAAAATGTTTGCATAAAAGTCAAAATTTTTTATATTCCTTAAATATATGAATCCAACTTTTTAAAATAAATTGTTGCTCATAAAAAGAAAAGCCCTTGCTGTATTCGAACTTGGAACGTTCAGGTTTGTAGACCAAAGCTATAACTATCGAGCTACAGAGATAGAAATTCAAGTCATATAAAATGTTTCACAATCGGTTAAAATCGCCATGTTGTGACGTACTGTCATAAAAAGTTAAAGTCACGGGGTGTAGAAGACCCTAAGTACATGTATGCAAGACTAATATCTTTCTATCAGTCTAGGGCCATTTAGTCCACTATCGCGTTATCGCACCATCTAGGGTTTTCGTCGATAGTGCGATGATGTGATAATTCGATAACGATGAAGCGATGATGCACCGACGATGTATTGATGGCACGATAGCACGATAACATTGACACGGTGGCACAATCGCTGTAATGATGCAATGGTATGATGAAGCGATGACGCGGTGGTACGATAGCTACAGCATACTGGGATGGTGCGATATCGATGACGCAATGCTCTATCGTGCCGTCTTTAGCTTGCTATTGCGACATCGGCATTGCTTGATCACAAGCCCTTTTGCCAGACATACATGCACATATTTATTTATGTAATTATGTAATAGTCAAAGAAAATCGCATGATAGAGGCATGTACAAGACAATTTAAAAATAAATACATATACATGCATGCTTCATATACTAGTATATTAAGCAAAGTGTAGGCTTACAGATTCAATAGATATTTGGTCTGCCTTATCTCAAACCAGTGCTCATTCTTGTTCTTCGTAAACTTATGACCTTAAGAACCGAGGTTTTAAAAGTTTCCGAGTACGTTTGGAGTTTATGTAATGTTTTGCTTAACATCGGATTTTTTTTATACGTTAATGTTTTACAATAACTGTTGTTCTATATTTATAACACTAAAATAATTCATAGTTTATTTTTGCATATTGAATAATATTCCACATAAATTCAAGGTAATACATTTTATTATACAATAATCAGTTTTTTCTTTAAGACGAAAAGTCTTGCCATTTCTATTTCTGACATTGTTCAGTACTCAGGTATCAATGTTAAATTTTGAACTCAGCAAGTTTAGCATCAAACTCCGTTTCAGGAATTCCTGCCGCATCTTGAACCAATGTTGTCAGTATATCGGCATTTTGGTTGATATTCCGAGCGTTTTTCCTTTCCCAGAAACCAAATAACCGTTGCAACATGGGTGCAACACCCAACCATGCGCGCCTCAGCTTTGCAATTACAATACCAACCAATAAGTGGATCGTGTGGAGCATCTAAATTAATTTATATCCAAAGGAAATATATCTTGGACGATGTATGTATTGAATTTTCCCTCTTATGTTTTCATTGGAGGTTTTGTTAACATTTATGTCTAATTCTCCGTCTTTGAATTGTTGATCGGCGAATTATGGCGCCTGTGAGAGTTGATACACTCCAAATGTAACTGGCCTCAGATAGTTTTTACTAAAAAATGGAAAAATATAATCAATTGATGCCATGCTTTGCTTATGACTTATATGGTTTCGTAACTACACATGACTTTCCCCTGCTTGTTGAACTAGGTTTTCCATCATTGAACGTTCTACTTCTAGGGATTGTTGTACGGGCAAACGAAAACAGCAATAGATAGCAGCAACAATGTCGATGTATGTTTTGAGCTGGGGAAAATCTCTTTTGCAGATAATTCGATCTACGAATTTCCATTGTTCTTTAATCGGGCGTTGACGGACTCAACCTCCCATCTGATCAATCTTGACTCATTTTCCTCTTTAGTACTGGAATCATTTAAAATCATGGGGGCCAATTTTCGTGGATTTTTGGTTTTTTGCTTATTTTTGGGGATGTAAATTCGTGGATGTGTTGGTTTTCAGTTTTAGTAAGAAAAGTTACTCTTTCAAAACTTGTTTTCGTGGAGGACGAAAATTCGTGGGGGAGGGCTACTTACGAAAACCACGAAAATTGAACCACCACGGATTCTAATGATTCCACAGTAAACTGTTTGTGTTTTGAGCCAAGAAAGGCGGAAAACTTGGTTCAAAACCCAATGTCATTTAAGAAATCTATTGAATCGCAGAAGCCTCTGTCGAGAATAAGACTGTCATCTTTTTTAAACCAGGATAGCATTTTCTGTTCATTCGATTTTAAAATATATCTTAAATCGATGCATCGTTGTTACGACCATTGGCATAGAAGGGTCTCAGATACTTATGATATAGCCATCAGTTGCTGTGACAAACACTGGCTTTACTCTTATGCATATGTGTTCACTATGGCTTTATTGTATTTTTTTTTCATTTTGTAAAAAAATGTTTTATATTCATTTTTCCTATTACATACAGATGACAGCGACAGCAAAAAAAATTATTCTGTCCTTTTTATTTAATCTTTTAACCAACCTACCCCTGAGAAAGCCAAGTTCTTATTTTCTTCAGTAGCACCCCAATAGCGAATCTGGGTGACCTTAACTTCGACTTCTTGAGAGATAACATTTCAACCAATTTCTCAAACTGCTGCTTTTTAGCTCAGTTAACTTTAGACGGTCAATGTCTGTATAATTATCCAGATCGTCAAAGCTGGGACGCCTTTATTTATGACGTAGATGACCTTCGTGGGATTTATAGTAGCTGAACAAGTTGTGTGGTTTTTATTGTTGTTGTTTTTGTTTTACAAAGTTTTGATTTGTTTATGATTAAACTGCGCTCTAGATAGCTGTTATCCGTTTAAATGTCTTTTGCAACATCTCACCCATTCTTTCATTAACACACCTTGGTTAATAAATATGCTTAATCGTAATGATTCCCCCATACAAACAAGAGGGATTTTTTTCAATCTACATATTGCGCAAATATTGTGTGACTTGTTCATTGGCATAATTGGAATAGTAACAAGTTCGTCAACGTCATCCTGAGTATTACATGTATTCCGGTTTTCGGTGATGTCGGCGACAGTGGTTGGCAAGTGATCAGTCTGCTTGTAGATAGTTCTATCTATATTATACATCTTTATCCTGCACGCGTTGCAGATTGTACCATTTTTGTCAATATTATTATATTTGGGTTTTGTATATTTCTGCTATAAAACTCAAATTGTTTTACATATGTTTTTTGCCTTGGCCTAATTTAACACAATTATTGCATACAGTGCACTTAAGTCTCATTTCAAGCTTTTGAAAAACGTTTAGAATTTTCTCTCCTTCTTGGCCTCCTCTTTCCATTGAGTTTAAAATATAGTGCAAGGTGTAATTTCAGGTAACTGACAGTGCGATACTCACGATTGAATATGTTATAGATATGCATGTAATGTTTTTTTTATTATATATACATGTGATGTGGGTGGTTTAAATAAAATAAACATCAACAAAGACATTTAAAACAAAAAAATGACAAAACCTATACTACATAAATAGAGAGATAAAGAAACAAGCACGTAAAATGACTTGAACCTGGGGCAAAATGGCAAAAGGGCAAACACAGTTAGCTTAAACCACTACACCGCTACTTAAATGATACCGTACAAGTGTATTCAGGAAACTGAGGGTTATGTATTTTAGTGTAAATTTTCATTTGAAGACCACCTCAAGCCAAATAGTTTTGTAGAATAACATAGTACGATATATATTTCACCTAGCTTATGCTCTAGTTTTCTGGTTTATGGTAGTTTCCAACCTACACTGTAACAGGTTCGGAAGGTCATTACGTACCTGTTAGGCCGGAAAGATGTTACCATTTTTATATTTAACATATCAAATTGCTCTGAGTGTTTTTCGTAAGAAAAAAAGTAACTCGCGTGTTCTTCAAATGGCAAATGCAATACCCTAACACAAGCAACGTGAACAATGGTTTAAAAAACTGTAAACAATTTATTTATTAGAGTTAAATAAATTACCTGTACTATGCACACATTCTTGAAATATGTCACAGTTTTGATATGACGTTCAGTTACATTTTTCCCTACATTGGAAAGCTAAGTAAATCATACGTTTGTTTTCAAATTGCGCTTTGTCTAACCTGTAATATTCACGCATCCTATGAATCTGTCACAGTCTTCTTGTTCGTTACAGTTGCATTTCACTTTACAACCATGTCCGTAATATCCATTCTGACAAGGTCCACCAGTACAGTTGGTACCAAATGTACCTATACATGCTATTTATATACACAACAAAAATATATGACCAAAAAAAATATGTTAAAAATTAGGCTTAATTTATTGATTGAGATTTGCAAGCAAAGTATGAAACTAATAAAATCAATTTATTCATGTGTTCGATATTGATTTTTGCTAAAGAACAATTTTAAAGTTGTTGAAGCTTAAATAATAATGTATAATGAAATTACGGAATTTACAATGATCTATATACAGTAGTATTCAGGAATAACAATATGCTTAAGTTTTTCTTTAGCAGACTGTCTTTTGAAGAAAACAATTGATGCAGTTATATGAACTAAAATTAATTGCTTACGTTTGCAAACACCACTCCGGGGATGATAAATGTAATCTGTGCAGCACCTGCATGAAAACAGTTTCAAATATGGCCTGTCGTCTTTTAAATATACATTTAACCTATTTGCTATGTAAAATAGTGTTTGGAAGATGTGCCTGCATGGCATTGTCAGTTAATACAGTACATTGTAACTATTATTGCTATGAAATGGATATTACATGTATAAAAGAAACTTTTATAATATTTTGCAAAGCCGTTCCAATTTCAAATTTCATAGCAAAATTGGAAACCCTACTGTATAGAATAGTAATTATAAAATAAATCTAGGCGGAAACTTTTGAAAAACTATCGTTTTAACGTAATTAATGAAAACTATACCCTTTCCGGTACGGGTAAAAATTACCATGATCTTGTTTTAAACAGTGCGATGTTTACTAAGTTAACAACTAAACAAATCATTTTAAAACCCATTTTAAATGCTTGAATGCAAATAAAAATAAGCAGACAAAAAAGAAAAATTTCGTACTAGGAAGTCAAGTAAAACGTTTGAATTAAATGAGGAGAAAACTACTCACATTAATTTTCTAATGGAAACCATACAAACTCCACTATCACCTAATTTCATTCCAATAACTATATCAACAAAAAACAAACAAAATAAAACGCACACATACATTCCAATAACTGTTTAAAAGAAAGGTTCATAGATATCAAACTTTTTCGAGAATGGATTAAGTATGATTGAAAATTATAATTATTTCCGTCCTATGTTATTGCTTTGAGGAAGTAAAACCTCATTGATTTCAAAAATCTTCAAGCATTAAAAAAAATGCAAAAATTCGATTCCCGATCCGATGAAGAAGAGGGGCATATTGTTCTTCTCATTAGTGTTTGTCCCTTACAAATTTGTGTCGCAGTTTTCTCAGCAGATGCCTGTAATTTTAGGGTAAGAGGAAACAATAAATCGTATTTGTTTACACAAATAAGCTATTTCTGTTCGCCTGATTTGTCCCTGACAGAAATTAATCTAGGTGCGATGTCAGAAGGTCTTAACATCGCAAAAAGCATTATAGCTTTAAACGGAAGTCTTTGTTTGAGAGTTCACTGTCATCAGACCATGATAAAACATATCATTAAAGTTGCGGACTGGGGGTACACGTGTTTTTTCATAGGTGTTTAGTAAATGCACGAAGATCGACACCTACAAAAACCGGCATGATTGACTTTGTCAGATCTTGCAGGGTTTGGTATACCAAAGCAACATAAAAACACAGCTTAAGAACAAGACCCCCCCCCTCCCATTTAAACCAACGAGGTAAATAATAGGCTTTTTGATAGAAACTCCTTTAAACTCATGTAAAAATATGTTCCATTCCAAATTTCTAAAAATTAATTGAAAATAAGCGAACTATTTTTTAACAACCCCAACCTGCACATAAAAAGAGGAAAGGTATGCCACTTCGCTAGATAACTGTGACGGAAGTAAACATTTGTTGGTCACTTTGATACGATAATTTAAGAGAAAATCAATAATTATTTATTTTATTGGCGCGCTAAAAGACTCATGAGTGAACATTACGTCACTGAAAGATGAAGATATAATAGACAAAACTTGGGAGCGGCCGCCTGGTCGTTTCCCCAACAACAAACAAATGTGGCGGACCTAAAATAGCTTAAATCGTGCACTGGGTAGGTCACAATTGCACATCACCACGCAAAATGCAATATTGGTCAATGAAAGTTTTAAAAGAGGTCAAAGTTCAATCAGAGGTCAAAGTTCAATCAGAGGTCAAAGTTCAATCAAAGCAGCAATAAAGTGCATTAAGGTTAAATGGGTCAATATATCATTCAATACAAAAGTGTATAAGTAAACATAATAATTTTGCATTTTATCAATGTTGAAATAAGAAAAACCGCTATTTGCGCCTCAAAAATGATACACAGTTTACAAAACACTGTTCCGTTTGAGATGGGGTTTGACGAAATCGCCTTATGCATGAACATGCATTCGCCACTAGGTCCTACATTTTCATGATGGCGTCACATCCCCACCTCAAATAGTTAGCGCCGACCAATGCCAATGACAATGGTATTGCACTTACCTGGCTTTGTCAATTGTGACCCCCATTATGTGTTCAATATCCCCATGTAAATGGTTTCAGTGACCTTGAACTTGCCAAATTTACCTTGTATCAAAGTCTTGACACATCTTCATTTCATAAGCATTCTTTGTGTGAAGTAAGAACTTCCGATGTTTCTCCATAAGAAAGATATGGACCGGACACGAATTTTGCACTTTCCCTGTCAGTGACCTTAACCTTGCCCAAATGACCTTAGGTTATGGTCATAGCACATCCTCAGGTCAATGGAAGTAAGAACTTCCATTGTTTCTCCGCAAGAAAGATATGGACCGGACGCAAGTTTTGCACAGACATACGGACAGGGTGATTCCTATATACCGCCCAAACTTTGTTTCCGGGGTTATAAAAATGTGATGTCATGAATGATTGGTTTGTTTGTCTATGAAGATGGCCACTTGAGATGGGCCTACTGTGCTTGAAAATATGAACCGCATCCTTACGACGCTGCCCCCGAGCTATCTGTGAAAAAAAGGTAAGATGTTTCTTCAGAACTCTCTTTGGAATTCCGACAATATACTACCCCATTGAATTTGGTCAGGAGGTCGAGCCACATTTGCACATCTAATTTCATTGCAGAGGTAATGTTATCTTTGTTACAGGGTTGGACCTTACCAATCATAGCATTAGAAAAACGTCTGTCGACTGATCAACTGGTTTGGCCCTGGCTAAGAAATAAAGTTTGCCTACAATTCTCTGCAGTGAATTGCTGGTAATTGTTCTTTTTCTGAATATGATGTGAAAGAATTGACAACATTTCTTGAAACTTTGCTGATGTTGGGCGAATTTACATTTGAATTGTATCTGTGACCAGACCTTAGAACAATATTGAAGTTGTATGCCCCATTGCTTTGTCCTTATTAAGTGGAGACCCATATTTGTACATAGGCTATGAAACGTGTCGATTAGCATTTGGCAATGGTTAGTATCAGATCTACTGGCAAAAATTAAATTGTCTCTTTAATGTTGGGTGGTTTCTAAACCAGATTGCCTTCTAACCAACCATTCGACGAATGTTGAAATGTTTCAAAATTTTTACACGAAATGGAGCAGCCAAAGAGCAACATTTTATCGATATGGTAAGCACCCCCAAAGTAAAGTCCGAGCACTCCAAAATCCCCCCCCCCCAAAAAAAAATCCCCTGTTGCATCTTTGGGGTCTATGTGTTTATGCAGCCTTCATTTACCTCCTTAAAGATTTTTGTGTGCAAAATATCTGAATGTTGACTGGCTGATACTAAGTTGTGAGAAACCAGTATATAAAGTTTGTGCAGCTTGCCTATCTGGGTAATGTTGTAAACACTGTGAAATGGACCTAATGAGGATTGGGGTGCTACCCAGAGACCAAAGACTATTATTGTTTGGGTGTCGAGTGAATTTGGCTGTGGGGTTTTTGTTGTATTGGTTTGGGGTTGACCTTGGTGTAGTGTGTTGAAGCGAAATGGGCGGTTAACTTTGGTTGCTTGTGTAGGTGTACCATAAGAGCGGGTGTTATAGGAGTGTGCGTTATTGCACCTTAGGCATCTGTGTACATATTGGGAATTTGGTCTGGTGCATGAACCTTTGAAGTTGTAGTCAAAGCATTTGTTGCTGTTTACCCTTTTGTTTAAGGTGTAAGTCCGGTTGTATGTGTGGGTCTGGGGTGCAGTGGGTGTCATGTAAACCATCCATAACTCAGGATCAACTACACCTTAATCTGTGTTTTGATTAATGGAGGCCCAAAGTTGTACTGTTCGTCGAATGTGAGCCAGCCCTGTGATCTCTGGCTTCCTACCCTAATGTCATGCATGTCATTTAGGAATTGCTGTATTTTTATCTGGATGTGCTGCTGTGTAAATGCTAATGAAGATAATGAATGCAACTGTCCAACTATGTATGTTATGAATTTCATCAACTAATTCACTTCACCCCCCAGACAGACGAGTGAAAAAAAGAGTTCAACTCCTTCTCCAAATCATATCATCTATTCCATAATGGTGATATTAAACAACTGTCATGTCGGTAAGTTCATTTACCGCTGTTGCTAAAGTAATATGTTGAAATACGTGAATCTAAACTGTGTGGGTGTGTATTTTATTTTATTCATTTTTGTAAAAATTATTGTTACAGTTCACCATATTTCTATAGATTGAAAAATATATTAAAGTCAAGAACCCAACAGCTGAGTTGTTCATAATTTAAATTCCACAACAACTTAATATCATCTGAATGGGGCTGTGACGGAAGTATAATTGCAGATGAAAATTTATAATACAGATGGCACGTCATTATAATCTTTAAAGTAATTTACATATCTTTTCTAATGTATAAAGTATTGGTTCTACATTTTCCTATTTTGTAAATTGTTAGTTCTATTTGTTTGCACGACGGCAATATTTTCCACACAATAACATATGAAACCACGTGACTATTGTTGTGCTTGGTTAACCAAGCAGGGCCCGTTTCACAAAGCATACTTAGGACTAAGATATATCTTAGGAAAGAACTTTTTCCTTAGTTCATCACTTACTGTTTCACTATTCCAGTCTTATCTTATGAACTTCCTAAGTTATATCTTAACTTTAAGACAGGTAAATCGATGTCTTAGGAACAAACTTAACATGGCGGCTGTTTATGTTATATTGAAATGAATTATATAGACATTAAAGTTTAACAGAAATACTAGAATACATGAACATGTATCATTAAGGCCTTTTTTAATTTACTTTTAAACTGAATCTTCAGAACTATTAAAATAAATATATATTTCTTCAATTTATTTATTTTCTTTGGTGTACACTTTTAATTTTTCATTTTTTATAATATCTGGTCGCACGCGCAGATAAATAGCGGGTATAGTTATATCTAGTGCATTGATAATAATCAAATTATTTATGCCCGAGAATTACAGATTAATAAAAAAAAAGATTAAATACTAAAAAAATAATTAATTACAGACTAACTAAATGATTTTTCCTATCCCTCCATGATTTTTTTTTTGGGGGGGGGGGGAGTGGTTTGGGAATGTCAATGCTAAATCCACTATTAAAATACTGTTACATTCAGAAATTTTCCATTTTATCCTTGTTTTTTCTCTCAGCCGAGATGCATTTGCGATGTTCTCTTTTTGTAAAAAAAAAAATTATATCAACTATTACAAGAAAACACACGTTACATTAAACTTAGTTTAATGTTCAAAATCTCTCCATGTTTTAATATTTCTATCGACACATATTGGCAAATATAACTTATATTTCATAAAAGTCAAGGAAAAATGGATCCCAATTTTTGGCTAAAATTAGCCTATTTCATGCCATATCTCAATTTTTACATAATAGACCCATACTTTTGGCTTTATTTTTTTCCTTTTTCTCTAGGTTGATTCTAGGTGAAAAGGGGAATGAGATTTTACATTCACTTATAAAGTTTACATTCGTGTCATATTGAAAAGATTTTACATTATCGGTATTAATTCAGAATTAACAATATGATATAAAAGTGAAGATAAGACTTAGTCAACTGCGTTACGCCAAGAAAGTTTTGTGAAACAGCTATAACAAATCTTAAGAACTTCCTACGTTATAACTTAGGCATATCTTAAGTTCTATCTTAGGAAGCATCTTAGGAATTCTTTGTGAAACGGGCTCCAAATAGTCCTCGGGAAAACACTTTTTGGGAGTTGATTTTAATCAACTCTCCTAAGTTACTCAGACAAACCGAAAGTGATACAGTGTTTAGACCTCAGCACAAATTGCTGCTGACAAGACTTAGTTCTTGAAAATAATTGATAAATTCGATGTAATGTATGCTAAAGCATTGTTTTTCAAGGAAACTTATCTATAAATACCTTGAAAATAGTCAGATTTTAAATGGTACAAACAATTTAAATTTAAATATTTTTTGTAGTCGTATATATTCCTACGCCAGAGTTTAATATAGTCTCGTTTAACTCGGCGCTCTGCTGTCTCCGTAAATCCTTGTCGGAGATTTCATATTATAAAAATTTGCGTAATTCAAATTAGAAACTACATGTACTTGTCATGCAAAATAACATATCATTGTTAAAATATATGAACATCGACAAAATCAACTCCCGTCAGTTCTTCAGTACATGTACTTTGATTAGGTTTGTTACTGACTAACGTCAGAAATATATCGGGTCTATGAGATTGATCAGCCCGATATATTTTCGTAGTCAGTAGGTAACAAACCTAATAAGTAACAGTGATTGTTTGGTATCCTTATTAGTGGGCATATTGTTGCCTTGCATAGACGATGGCCATGGTTATGCCGACCATTCTCTTGAGGATATGATTGTCTGCCTTTTGGACGTGACGTATGTCAAGTATTTCTGGAATTGGGAAAAATGGTGCATTTACGAGATTGTTGTGAAATATCAATTCTTGCTGGGCTAAAGCGTGTACACCTGAGAATATCGGATTGTAATACCAAGTAATGAAGACTTCGTCACGTGCAATTGGCTAGCAAGTCGGTTTCCGGAACATTTTTTTCTCTGTGCATGCATGGAGAGGATATGTTCATGACTGTATGTGGGTTTTTTTCATTATGGGTTTAGATTTATTATTTTTGGAATTACCTTATTATATTTCTTAAAACAAAGATTCGTGTAAATTTCTGGTGAGTAATTATCACTAACAGTAAGCGTCTGATGGAGAGCGTAACAAACGTTATAGGAAACTGGCCTCATTGTCTGTAGCAAGATTGTAACCTTTGGCTTTTCTGTCTCAAGAATAAAAACAGTAGAAGAAAAAAAACTTCTTTCCTATGGACAGGAAATAAATAATGAGTAAATTTCTTTCTTTGAAACAAATCCCAATTAATTTGGGAACAACAACTCAAACAAAACAACGTTCAAGATCCACATCTGTAGATTACCGCTTCCGTTAGAAGACTCCGCTGTAGCTGAGCTGCTAGACAAGCTTGAATGTGTTGCTAAGAGCAAAATATAAAACATCAAGTCAGTAACAAGACGACAAATATTCTGAATGGAAATCGGTTTTTTACATAGAACCAATGGCTAATCTTAGCCTAGGGTCAGCTATTGTGGTGACCTCAGGTCCTTAATCTTTCACTACGGGCAACCTAAGGTTGTAAAACATCTACTTCACAAAAATTTCTGGGCTACCGACCTAACATAAAAAAAAATGTAAAAGTGAATCTAAAAGTTTGTAAAAAAAATTCAGGTTATACCTCTGCCCCTGGAGATCGCAAATGCAACTCTTAAGAAGTTCAGAAAACACCATTGCCCTTAATAGGAAAGATAACGTCCTTTCAATTTTCTTTCAGTCTGAGATGACTCTATATGTCGTTACACATAAATCAGCGGAACATGCGTTCTGATACGCCAAAGCAATGAAATGTGGATACCAAATTCCAAATATATAGTGCCGTCGATGCACTGTCAGCAAAGCGTGTAGGCGAAAAGAAAGATAAACAATGGAACAACACGTGCTAAAAAGTGATGACAGAGGTATTGCACTCTATTGATAGTAAATATGTTGTTTTTGTTAAATATACATACAACTTAACATAGGGTCCCAGGCTTGACAAGGTTGGCACTAAAAACACCAAACAAGCTGCGTTTCTTGGGGAAAATTTAGAAGGGAAAATCGTTTCGAAAGTTGCCAAAATAAACGAAAGAAAAAAAGTGAGCAATGGAGCCGATCGAAACAACCTCAAAAATCCTAGCAAAGCACTAAACACGCGAAAAATTAAATGCCTAAGGACAATCAGACTCTGATTCCTTCTCTGGGTGGAACTCTTTTGATTTTAATTTCGAATCAGACCCTGGAAACCCTATGGATAAACCCGATCGAACACGGACATGATTGTGATATGACAACGAACGACATATTTACGGTATTTTACTCCAGTAATTATGTTTTTTTCAATTAAAAATTTTATGATTATACATTTTACATTTACATTTTTATTATATATTAATGTAAATCATTATCTGCGCAAAAAAGTGGGGGAGGGGGATGGGAATCTTAGTATAGAATTTTATACCGGTATCTTGCTTTTCCTTGTCTTTTTTACAACCAACAACGTCACAAGTTTGGTCTTCAAGCATGCGCTCTATGTTTTCTGAAAGAAAAACTGCTTGAAAACAAGCTGTTTTATGCTAAAAATGCAAAAATGGCGGGAAAAGGTTGTCTTTACGAAGTCATATTTCTAAATTGTGGGCAGTTGAATCAAAGTGAACATTATGTTAAAACATCACATATATATCTGTACAAGGAAAACAAAGA
Source organism: Magallana angulata (assembly GCF_025612915.1). Lineage (NCBI taxonomy): Eukaryota > Metazoa > Mollusca > Bivalvia > Ostreida > Ostreidae > Magallana > Magallana angulata. Next base: position 21,088,919 of record NC_069116.1, on the reverse strand, counting down.
ATTAGAGTAAAATGGCGATGTTCATTTTAGGGGGCCATTTTAGGCTTATATCATATATATAGTCCTTTATTAATGGAAGATTGTTTTGATTAATCATTTCCTGTACTAGCAACAAGGATCTCTTTCTTTGTGGCTCATTGATACCATTAGTCCGGAAAATATTTTGTTATTTATTTTTAAGTGCAACACGTGCTTTCACAAATGTTCAACAATTTATTGACATAAGAGTTTACAAGCTGATGAAGTTGTTCGCTATCTCTCTCTACCTCATTTTTGCTTATTTAAAAGGTATGCAAGGTCGTGGTCATTTCTTACCGTATAATTTATGTTCTTGAGAGGAAGAGCGCTGTATAAAAATATAGAAAAGTATTTAAATTCTTAGTCTAAAACATGGATTTTTTCTTTAATTATAAATAGCTTATGGTCAAAAATATCGTATTTAAGATTTTAAGTCAGATTGGGTCAGTAAATTGTTGTCTACAATCACTGGCAGCGGAGGTGGTTATTAATCTGCAACGAAAGAAGAGAAATTTTGCTCACAGTGTAAACAGTAAACCTGTGCATCAAGAGAAGAACATTGTGTTTTCTGGACTCCTTGTTTCCCATTTTCTTTTTGTTTATCATATAGACAAGAGAAAACTAACTTCAAGAAATCTGGTTTTTACTAATAACACACTATAAATGATGAAATGTTCAAACGGCATCAGCTAGCAGTTCCAGTACCGGTATTAAGCGAATACATGTATACCACAAACTGCTTTATCTAAACATGTCCCCCAAACTAAATACCTTATTGTGCTATAATCAAACAATTTCAAGACGTATTTGTGCATTAAGTGTTGATAGACGAAGTCACATGTACACATGCATGCATGTAGCCGGTTAAGAGAACACCTTAAATTCAAGTGCTTAATTATCCCCTCGCGAAATTTTTTGTCCCCCGCCGCAACGCGGAGCGGGGACATAGAAATGCCGGTCGTCCGTCCATGTGTCCGTGCGTCTGTGTTTCCGTCCGTCACACTTTTTTGTAAGCGCTTTCATGCCTACAAATTTTGACGGATTTTCATTAAATTTATACCAAATGTTTATACTACTATTACCTTGGTCAAGTTCGAAAATTAGCATTGGTCGGTACTTTTTGTTGGAGTTATGGGACTTTGACCACAATAATGACTCCGTTTTATCCAAAAATTGACCTTGTAAGCGCTCTCATGCCCACAAATTTTGACGGATTTTCATTAAATTTATACCAAATGTTTATACCACTATTACCTTGGTCAAGTTCGAAAATCAGCATTGGTCGATACTTTTTGTTGGAGTTATGGGACTTTGACCACAATAATGACTCCGTTTTATCCAAAAATTGACTTTGTAAGCGCTCTCATGCCTACAAATTTTGACGGATTTTCATTAAATTTATACCAAATGTTTATACCACTATTACCTTGGTCAAGTACGAAAATCAGCATTGGTCGATACTTTTTGTTGAAGTAATGGGACTTTGACCACAATAATGACTCCGTTTTATCCAAAAATTGACCTTGTAAGCGCTCTCATGCCTACAAATTTTGACGGATTTTCATTAAATTTATACAATGTTTATACCACTAATACCTTGGTCAAGTTCTTAAATCAGCCTTGGTCGATACTAATATACTGCTTGACCGGCGGGGGACCCAGGAATTCTATTCTTGTTTAGAATAGAACTAGTCCAAAATTCAGAAGAAACTTTGACAGATATCGGGCAATCGGGTTTTAGAACGCATTTCGCAATTGAATAGTGAACTGCGTTCTAGAACGCAGTTCGCAATTCAAAATTTAGAATTCATATTTGGGACCCGAAATTTTCAGGGGCATCTACTAGTGGTATTTCACTACCACTGTGAAAATATGGTGATGCAGCTATCTCTATTTTTTAAAGAATCGGGCTTATATGCAATTGAATAGTGAACTGCGTTCAATCTAGAACGCAGTTCGCAATTCAAAATTTAGAATTCATATTTGGGGCCCGAAATTTTCAGGGGCATCTCCTAGTGGTATTTCACTACCACTGTGAAAATATGGAGATGCGGTTATCTAAAGTTTTTGATAATCGGGCTTATATGTAATTGAATAGTGAACTGCGTTCTAGAACGCAGTTCGCAATTCAAAATTTAGAATTCATATTTGGGGCCCGAAATTTTCAGGGGCATCTCCTAGTGGTATTTCATTACCACTGTGAAAATATGGTGATGCAGTTATCTATAGTTTCTGAGAATCGGGCTTATATGCAATTGAATAGTGAACTGCGTTCTAGTTCTCAATTCAAAATTTAGAATTCAAATTTTAGCCCTGAAATTTTTAAGGTCATCTACTAATGTTATACCATTACCACTATTAAAATATGATGAAGTGGTCATCTCTAGTTATTGAGGTTTGGGTCTCCATTTATAAAACACTATCCTTTGCTTCGAATCATCGATGTTTTCTTAACAAGTTTTTTTTTTTCGGGGGGTTCACGTCAAAACATGACTGAGGGAATATAATTCCCAATTTTTCTTTTGTATTTTTGCTGGTATCGGCTCGCTTTAGGGACTGATATAAAAAATGAGATGAAAAACATTTAATTATGTTGGATGTAAGACTTTTCCATATTGTAAAACTGAAACTGCCCCCCCCCCCCCCACTTTTTTGGGAGTATGTAAAAAAAATTGATATGAAAATAAGGAAATGAGGAGTGAAATTGTGTAATATACTACACCAGCCCAGTAGGGGACAGGTTTTTTCGAAATAGCCATCTACTGCCAAATTTTGACTATGTCATTAAAATGTAATCGTTTTCAAAATCATCTTAAAGTACAACATGACTGTCTGAAATAGTCTTAAAAATACAATCTTAAATGTATGAAAGGCAACTTACTTTATGCAACAAATCTTGAATATACACAGTATGTTTGTTTGAAGCAAAAGAAGTTCGCCATCTTGTGTTATCTCATAAATTCAATTTCCTCTTACTGAATCATATCTTATCGCATTATTTTATCGGAAGATTTGTCCGTTTTGGACTTTTAATGGAAGCTATTATCAGATATACAACTATAACTGTTTGGCAGTGCACTTCCACATACATGCTGAGAAGAATTTCATTAAACTTTATAGATTAGGCATATGGATACATAATTTGTATATGTGCATATTTGCAGAAAATTCCTATTCCACAATTTGTTTTTCAAAAAATGTGTCCTCATTGAATTTCTTATTCTGGCCTTTATTGATTATACAACTGTCACAGTTTATCAACGCAACTCTACCACTTAATTGTACCATAGCTTGGCGAGTTTTCTATTGTTAAAAGTGTGGGTTATATGTACATACCCAACACTTTTTTTTATAACTCCGCCCACTATCTCGAGAAAAAACAACATCAACAAGTTGTTTTTAGCGCGTCCATAATATTCCACAGTAAGAGCTTCCTCCAGATCTAAATTGCCAAAACTCAAAACGGATAAATGACTCGACTAACTTACATGTAGTTCGTCGAATAAATCTCATTTTTAGCTCGAGACAAAACATTATCGGCAATGGCTTTGTCAGAAAGACTCCATCTTAATATTCCTCTCCATGTGTTTGGACAAGCAGAGAAACGCGTGTTAAATGAAATAGGGGTATCCCGTTTAAAGGTTTTATATAAAGTCAATCACGTGATAGGAAAGCGTTTGAATAGAAAACTTGTTTTGTGGACAGAGTGAATAGCGGTGGCCAATCGAATTCGACATTAACCATTCACGGTTTCGCCGCATGCATTTCTCAAATAATTTTTTTTTGCTTATTGATTGATTTTGATCAAAATATATATGTACATGTTTTTTTCAGCCACTTTCAAAAACATACATCGATACAGAGTATCAAATACGATTTTTAAAAACTAATTACCTTCATCAATTTAGATTTAATTTTAATTGTTTAAACAAAAGCATTGCACAATTTACGGTTCGTACATATGAAATTGTGTTAATCAGTTTACTTCTTTGAAGCAAATATCGATACTATAAGTCGGAAAATGAATGATTATGAAATAAAAATATAACAATGAGAAGTCGATATATTCATTAGGGCTATAATTTTTTTTTTTAATGAAGAATAATTAATCTTTGTCGGGGATAGAAAGTCATTTTGGAAATTCACGCAGTACAATGTACATATATAAAGACCAACGCATTGGCACCGTATTGTTTAGAGGCAAATGCACTCCAAATATTACTATGATAATAAGATATTATGAATAATCGTAAACTATGGTACACGTAACTTATCCCATATAATATTGTTGATTATGTGCAGATACCCGCTGGGCGTGGTCATAACGACACTCGGGAGCTACGCTCCCTCGTGTCATTATGACCACGCCCATCGGGTATCTGCACATAACCAACAATATTATATGGGGTAACTACTACATAGACTCCACCACTGAATAGAAATTCGTGATGCTTTTGAATTTTAAATGTAAAATTCATCGATGTTGATATTTGCTGCAAATTTTTATTTTATAAACAAGACTTTGACCCGTGCGTGCGCGGGTTGACATTGCATATGATATCGGACATTATATAAGGAATAAGGAATCATTATTTGAGTATTATGAGGTGATCATATTGGTCGGAAACTGATCAAATCCAATAAAGCCCGAAGGGCTTTATGATAGATTTGATCAAGCCCCGACCGAAATGATTACCTCATATTATTAAAAGAATGATTCCTTATTACTTATATTTATATAATTTTAAGCCATCGTACGATTTAATATTTAAATTTCAATAAGCAAACCCCGCTGGCGCCTCAATTTGGCGTCATTTGTATTATGGGTTATATAGTACAAAATCGATACGTAGTGTTATCACAGGCAAATACACTGAAAAATGTAAATATATACTGTAACTTATTTCCTATCATATCGCGGGTTCTATGGTATCGCGGTATTTCAGTTAACGTATATAGTAGCACGCGCTGAAACTGACATTTGACGTCGGAATATTTTAGACATAGTAAACAGAGGCACACGGAACATCACTGAAGTATAACATAGAGGAAACTCGTAATAACATTAGTTTCTGGAAATACCTCAGGATTGATAGATTTTTCGGCAAAATGATTGAACTACCGCGATTTCATAGGACCGGCTCATATGTAGATACATCGACATTATATAAATAGTGCCTGTTTGGGAGGGTAACAGTTGAAATTGACACTTTGAGAAAACCATTGTCAACCGATGCGAAGCGAAGTTTTCGAGGGGTGTAACAGTTGAAATTGACACTTTGAGAAAACCATTGTCAACCGATGCGAAGCGAAGTTTTCGAGGGGTGTCAATTTCAACTGTTATCCTCCCAAACAGGCACTATTTATTTTGTTATACTGAATGTCTTAATTTTAAAGAAAACATCACTGCTTTTAGATAGGAATAACGTGAATTCTAAGGCGAACCGTACGCGCATGAATTTCGCGCATGTAACAATTCGTAATGTTACCCGTTGCTAAGTGCGTTGCTAACGCTGAGGGTAATAGAACAGATTATGAACTTCGTCTAAACCAATCAGATTTCAGTATTTAACATGAAAGTATAACAAACCATATTGTTGACATTTACATAACCAAGCTTTAAGTCTACAATAATGATATTACAGTATTTCACTACACTCTGCTAAGTTAGAATAATCTAACTGTGTCTCGGGACAGGCCCTCACCATAGTTAAAATTCCTCCCATGTAGTCCGTTATTTAGCCAAAAATTGCCGAATCGCTCCGAAACAATTATGGAGAAAAATAATGAAGCTACGTACATTGAAAATAATAGTCAAATTATTCATAACAAACCATTTCGAGGCTGTAAACACATCTCAAAAAAATTTAATGTATATTAATGAAGAATTCAACACTTTTTCACCAACGTTTTTTACTCGCTTCGAATTTACACACCATGTTGACATGCGGAACACTCGGGATTGTTCATATTAAATGCACTAAGTTATCTCCCGCATTTTCTTTGATGAACAGAAAAAATAGCAAATTTCCAATGAAAATTTACACGTATTTGTATTATCGTTTCTGAGTTTATCCACGTAAATGTGATATTGTGGAAACATAAAGTAAAGACCTCCCGTGATTTAGCGTGAATGTAATGCGCATGCGCAAGATAATAAAATCAAAAAATCCAGATGATTTCCGGATTTTTAAAAGGAATTTTCGTTGATTATTAATTAGCGAAGCTTTATTGAATAAAAATAAAAACAAATCGGTATTCTTCAAGTACCAATGATGCAGTTATCGCACTTTTTGTAATTTTACATTTTTATGTACTATTTACTTTCAGCGTGTTAGATTTTATATCTGTGGCACTGACATATATTTTGCAATTGTCCTTTAACTTGCACAACATCAGGGTTGTTTTTTTTTTGTTTTTTAGCTTACATGATTTAAAAGCTGTGATCTTGCTATTGAGGTCGAATTATAACATAGGAATATAAAGAAACAAGTGAAAAGCTGTCAATGTGACAGCAAACCGGGGTTTTTTTATGTGAACTGTATCCATAATCCATGTCAACCCTAAATTGATAATCATTACTTACCTTATCCAGTGAAATGGAGTACCCTATATGCAATATTTTGCCGAAGAATGACTAAGTTCAAAAGCTGGTATTTTTTTCATGAATTATTAGAATTCAAAATCCTAACAATTTGCACAGCTATGATATATGTACAACTGATCTGCAAAAGAACATCTTCCGATCTTGAAAACTGTAGGAGGAGTTAGCCGTACAATGAGGCCAGGGTATCTATTTTACAGCCGCCCGCCTGCCCGCCCGCTACTTTCATCATTTCAATAACCGGATTTTTCCTTTGGAAAACCCGGTTTAAAATTCTTTAAAACCAATTGACTAGAAAAGCTGAAAATTGTGTTGAAGCATTATCAGGTAGTGAAGATTCAATATTTTGATCAAATCAAGATGCCAAGGGTATGGGGGGCTCACAAGCTGAAATTTGTGTGGGGACTTCCTCAGATACAGTAGATTCAAGGATGTTCAAAATCTGATCCTCGGGGGTAGTCCGGGGCTACAATGATCAGAAAACCAAAAGTATTCCACAAACATTTAAACAGCAGGAATTTAAGTCAAGGTATTGTTACTTATTGGCATAAAGACCAACGGTTCGTCGGGGTTTCTCCGGAATTTGAAGCCAGTCATAACAAAAATATTTTAGATACACAACAGAGGTTAAATTGAACCTAACGACTAACGTATGCGGTGAAAGAAGAAAAAAAACAACATCTTTCTTACATGACTCATTTTTTGAGTAGTACCAATAATTTTTTTCATTATAGGTCAATATCGTCGATTGCTGTTCAAAAGTTTGTTAATCGGGACAGACAACTAATAAATTGATCTGGAAATGAACAGGATAAAGTGATATCACAATGATTGAATAATCCTTTAAATCTGCATGTACTTATCAAAAAACTTAAAATCTACTTTAATTGTTTTTTTAATATATATATCTTTGTTTTTATGTATAAAATATAATTGTTTGATTAAATAAAAGGTATACGAGAAGGAAATCATATCCGAATTCATAATACATTAAAAAGAAATTGATTGATGTCGTATTTATACCACAAATAAGTGGTTTCAATTATCTCCGATTTAACCTTGAAATATTGTTGTAGCATCACATACAATGGTAAATCTACACTGTGTCTCTTTGATTAGTAAAAAATTATGTTACCAGTATCGATTACACTACAATTAAACTATGATGTTAGTTCATGTTGTATTTCTATAATAGCAACATTGTCGTGGACATTGCAACAGAAATACAAAGAGCAAAGTGTTTGTGGACATTGCATCAAAAATGCATAACCTTTTTCAATTTTTTTCAGCATGTGGACTTTTCGTCAATAACAGATATATAACTACCACTGTGGTTTGTGTCATGCAGAGAAATTCTTGACGATAATATTCGTAGAACACTGCTCCTCTCCCTATTCTTTTTAACATTGTCTTTGATTGACCTCCATACGTCTGCTCTTACAGGAAGTTCCGTGTCATTTGTGGGATGAGTTTCTTGTCTGTTCTCTCTTTGATAAAAGGTTTGGTCCTCTCTTGGAAAAAGTCTTGGATTTGTATAATCATAATGTGTAGATCTTAACTCAATGTTTTGTAACTCTTCAAACTGATTTTCAAGCGAAATGTTTTCTAACATTTGTCCAGAACCAGAGACGCACTCAAGGTAACCTTGATATCCAGTAGATGTGTACTCTCCCGGTGTATCTGTGTGAACTAGTTCATGCTGGTAATGTCGAGATGGTGTAAATTTTCTGGAGACAAATGATTAAAATATGCATATATTAAATTTACAACAATAACGAATGAACTGACTGGTGTGATCGGAAGACATTTTTAATCTAACATTCAAAAACCACTATAACAATGTAGATATATACTAGTATGCAAGCAAGTATAGCTTATATTCTGTTCCAGGTTTCATTGCAGTTTAAAGGTTTTCTGTAAAAGCGTACATTTAAAGAACAATTGCTTTGATATTTGGAAAAAACATAATTATACATTAATTGTGATGTTTCCATTGCGATTAGGAATACACATGGTTAAAATTTGCAGCACTTTTTTCCTTTCATTTATCGCTAAATTCAACGTTCTTAAACATTAATACTCATTCTGAGGTTTACAATCATATTTCCTGAAAACAATATACATGTATTGAAAAAGTTATAGTATGTATGATTTAACATATTTTATGTAATAATGCTCCTAAAGAATTAATGTCTGGCAAAATATAAAAAGTTATTCGAAGTGTCAGAATTTGAAGAAATGTTGATATCATTTCAAAAATAAAACTGTAGGAAAAACATTCATATATTTCAGTTACAAATTTAACAAAATTATCGAGAAAAGTGCATTTAATTAGGAAGTTGCACCAAAGTGATATTTAAAAAATAAAAATGTTGCAAAGAGGAAGTACGGTGTTCACAATTATGTATTGCCACGGGAAAATGTATGTGGAAGAGAAAGGGGTTATGTACATGAACTTGTCTCTAGCTGGAATTTTTACAATCGTTACCTTTTTATCGATACTGCCACCAGTGCCACAAGCAGGCAGATTATAATAGCACATAATAGGATTATTATATATAGGTATTTTCTTGTAGATTCTACAATCATGACAATAAACACATTTTAGCATAAAATAAGCGCAGCTTAATTTCATTTCATATGTTCATTTACACATAGAGCACTTTGATCACATTTATTATACCTTCATATTGTCTTATTCTGTCCGCCATACATCCGTCACGACTGTCACAGATTTGGTCCTCACTGCAATTACAGCGACTAAGACATCCATAACCAAAGAACCTTTCAGGGCATCTTCCAGAACAGTTGATACCAAAAGATCCAACACAGGCTAATTTTCAATATAATAAACACCATAGGATAGCTTTAAAGGAGCATGGTGACGATTTCAGCTGAAATGTTTTTTTTATTTTATTTTTCGAAATTTTATATTTACGATGCTTAACTAAGGTATTTTTAATCAGGTCAACCATTTTTCAGTTGAGTTTAAGGCAAGATACAGAGTGCAAAATTGTTAAAATGTGATCAAAGCTCATGCCATGTTTGGTTTACTTTGATTAAATTTACTGGTAAAGAATTTTCCTAAAGCAGTATGGTCTTATGTTATTAGCTAGATCGCTATGAACACAAATAAACAATTTCCAATGTATCCAGTGTTTGTCAAATTCAGATTTGTTTTAAATATGGTATAATCTGTTAAGCAATCAAAAAGTAAACAAAACATGTGCTGATGTTTGTTTATATATCACCAAAATATTAGAAATTTTTTATCTCATATAACGCAAACACCTGACCCTCAAATTTCAATTGGTCTTTGGAAATTAATTAAACATAATTGTAAATAAATTTTTAAATCATCTCAAATCATTTAAAGGTGATTAAAATTATTATTCAACTGAACGTTTTGTTTATTTAATTCATTTGCATTACGTTTTATTTTGATTATAATGGAAAGTTTCTCAAAACTTACGAATACAATTCTGACCCTCTTGTCGAAAGTTGCTGCAGCATCGATACAATCCGCTGTTGGGGAGGAAGAAAGGAATACTTTACATAAATTAATAAGAAGGCTGGGTAATCATGATTATTTTTAGACTATATGAATCTTTTTAAAAGAGCTTCGTTTAAAGATATAAGAAAATATTACAATTTTATAATATTAAGCAGGCATATTAATATGATAAGATTTTTTCACTAAACAATTTAATGCAATTTATTGCCCCCAAAATCTTCTTATTTTTTAAGGCAGATCTTAATGTTAATTTGACCATCCAGCCTCCTTAAGTCTATCAATGAAAACTACGACAAGATGAACCAGAAAAACAAGAACATGAATGAATTTTCCATGATCGGCTTACCCGTGCTGTTTACATACACCGGATGTTTTCAGACTCCTGATACTGAGCACATTCGCTGCAACGATGAAAAAGGTCAAAGTATTCAAAGATATATAACGGAATATATCCATACTAAACAATGCACTTCGATTAATTATCTGAACACATTTGGTTCAATATCTGCAATTACACTGTCCTTATGTAAAGCCTGTCCGCAGAGTTATGTCCTTGACAACACGATGAAAATGTAGGTTCACGGTTATTTAGGAATATTGTAGTCCTACTGAAAACGTAATATTTTGTTTCCTTGTTTAGAAAATGTAAACTTTAATATAATGATATATTTTATGAAATTAAATTCCTGCTGTCAGAATACATGTAGTAGATATGGACAAACTATCACAACATCTTTAACATTTTATTTCCAGAATGAAGTCATTTCCCCCTTTGAAGTGAAAATACTCACCTATGAGTAACACTTTGTGTACTTTTTCAGTCATTGAATTGCATCGGGAAAAAATGTTTTTAAATGATTTATCAAGTGAGATACTTCCTCAAATATTTACAACATCTAAAAGGCACAGGACAAAGTGATGGCGGTTTTTTAATATACAACTATCAACTCTCTCTCTCTCTCTCTCTCTCTCTCTCTCTCTCTCTCTCTCTCTCTCTGCTTTTCAACGAGCTGAAGGCTTTATATATGATCATAATGATTATATGTTCTGGTTCATATACGACGGGATAATTCATGGCATCTAGGAACACTTATATTTTCATTGTTCGCTGACCAGGAATCTAGTAATATCCCCTGCCTCAAAATAGACGAATTTAACATGGCTCTGGAAGGATAAACATAAGCATGATGCGTTTGATGAACGCAAATGCCCTCGAGGGTAGCCATTTAATAAGACTTGTCACTGTACTGTATCATATTCATAAGATCATTATATCTTCAACTTATCATATACAGATTGAAGTCCTTTATAACGTTCCTTCCTTATATCAGTTTGGTTTTACAAGGATACAGTGATATGTATTCGATTATTTCAACAACAAACAAACCACACGACATGAATTTATAATATAAGCCTAGGGAACTTCAATTATTTACATATTTCTTTGTTAAAAGAATTTCATTGGTCCGCTAATGTTATATGAACACCGATTTCGACCGATATCATTGTTTTAGCATGAAATGATGCCGGAAAATATTTTAAATATCTCAGTTATATTTTACCCCAAAAATGAAGATTTAAACTTCTTCCCTTCAAAAGTTATGAGAATATTAACAATGTATAATATAATTATAATATATTATATTATACATCTATAGATATCATATCATTCAAGTTGAAGTCTTTATAAACTAAACAAATCAAATATTTTGAAGTTTATGAAATTCGTGAAGTTAGCAATTCATTCTCACTTTTAAGGCAAAACATTTCGCCTCATAAACTGCATTCCTTGTACTTTTCCATATTTCAACTCTTAACAAATGTAAACTAATTGCTGCTAGATTTGAAGAAAGGGCAAAATAGGGAATCATTTATTTTTTTCATAATTCAAGAACATGTGCATCATTTTCCTTTCCTTCACCGACTCGCTATTCTAAAATTTAAGAAAAGAATTAATTACGTTTAAGAGATCTGGGATTTTAGTTGTAGAAGAAGGAACATATCCCTGTCGTCAATACTCATACTATTCGGTTTCTATGCAACACAGAAAGTCAAAAATGGTTTCATTGAAAGAACGTCTTACGTTTAAAGACAAAGATATGAATTTCTGCGTTTTGATGCAATTCTTATAGATAATCAAGTAAGATTATTAACTCTGGAAATGATGGTAAAATGAAATGTCATACATGTATTTAATACATTTACCACTACGTACATCAAGACAGTGATGGTAAAAATAAATGTGATTAAACTTGATAAATAACGGGTTTGATCAGTGTGATGATTGTTTGAGAAAATGGTTTGATAATCCCATACTCAATGAAGTTGAATTTCAGCTTTTTTAAATTTTAGACCATCTTTCTAGACATGTTGTTTTGCAAGATTGTGAGTCATGTAACCAGCTTTCCAATCCCAAGTCACTGCTATGTTTTCAACATGTTCTGATTTTTAGCACCGCGCACATGATTCTCTATATAACGACATCATAATCGCATTCCTCAAAATTCTCTTCTGATTTCTGTGCTACAAGACAAATGACAACTATGTGAAGTAACACGTCTTATTTATTTAAAGTACTTGATTATGACAAAATGCAAGAAATGAAATGATATACTTTGCTCCGGAAATCTAGGTCCTGTTTCTTTCTTTCTGAAATTGAATGGGATTTTCTTTGTTATTTTTTTCTTAAGGAAGTATTTGGAAAATAATTCTTCATCTGATATACAAAGTTTGATAAAAGAAAAGAAAACAATTAAACATCATGATGATGTCAGACTCAAATTCCCATAGGAGACGATTTGGCAGTTTCTTTTATCTCACGTATTACTTAAAGAAAGATATAAATATAAACAATTAAATGCTTTCTTTGATGAATCATGGTGGTTATGAAGGTAGCAATCATTGCAGGGAAAAAATTACATAACAAGAAAACGCGGGTTATGTATTTTTTCTGCAATGTCGGCACTTTCATTTTCTGCATGAATCACCAAAGAAAGCATTTTATTTTTTAAGTGGATATTACATTTACAAGCCTCATTAACGAATAATCGTAAAGGTATTAAATTAATTTTATCACACAAAGAGGCTTTTTTTTAATTTTATTTCCGACCTCGGCGTAATTTTTCTTTATTAGTAAGTTAGACGTAATTCAAATCTTTATCATTGTCAATACATTATTTTACCTCAAAGTTCTTTTAATAAGAAAGGTAAAAAGCACAACTATGGCTCCCAAGCTAAATAATACAGCTAACAAAACTGGTATCCATATGCCAGGTCGAGTGGTATTCTCTGCAATTAAAATCTCCCTTGTAGAAGCATTACTATAAAAATTAAAAAGCTAAAATACATGTATCTGATGAATAATTTTCAGCTCTATAAATTGTAACTTCGTTCATTCTCAAAAAAATTTCATTATCTGATCATGTACGATACAAAATACTTATCATTTTTCCAAAACCACTTCCAATTAAAATACCATTTTTTGCAGTTCCGGTAACGTTAAAGCACACTCCATTTGTGCTGTTACATTCGTCACACAGACATTTCTCCGAGCATTTTATTCCATGATATCCAGAAGGGCATGGTCTAACACATTCTATACCAAAGGAACCTATGCACGCTAATGCAGAAATAATTTAAAGAGGTATTAAATTGCTTCTCGTATATTTCTTCACGCAAAAGGTTATTGAACAAAAAGTCATTTAGATCCTCTATACAGATCCGCATTGTAAACAATAAAGATAGAAAAATCAAAGTTCACCAAAATCGTGTCCATGACCTTGAAGGATGTTTTTTTAATTATAAACAACTGCTTAGGAAAAAGGAAAACTAGCTATAAAAACGTTTCTAGAGTTTTAAAATGGCTACTGTCATATCAGCCGTTGTAAAGTGAAGCATAAACCGAATTTTTATTGTTCATTAAATTACATCCCAGATTCTTGTTTTGTTAAGATCATTACTTTAAAGTAATTGCACTATGAGTAACTATGCAATTTATTTAAATATGTCTTACATTGATATATCCAACATACATGCATCGAATATCTTATTATTTAAATTGTTGGCATGGAATGACAAAATTACACAACATTTTTATAAACGTAAAGTTAATTCTTGAAATGACCGACGTCTAAACCAAAATTCTACATGGTTTCAAAAGCTAACCTTCTTGCATAGACTGAAGCATTTACGCTTATTCTTTCTAAATATTCATTAAATGATTTTCACTCTTATTTATTTTTATTTTTAAAGGATGTAAGAAATAGACTTATCTTTTATTCGATATGTTAGATTATATCAGGAAATTTTACATGTTCCAGTACCTTTGTCTGTGATAACACTAGGAATTAAATTTGTACCGTGCACTTCAAAATACATTTCATCAATGAGGTTTATAAACTTATTTTTGGGCACAAGCAAGTTTTACATATTTGAACGAATATAACGTAAAAATGCAAATAATTCAATATTAAGTATTAAAATTGCTGAAATTGATATAAATATAAGTAATCAGGAATCAATTTTTGAATATCATTAGATGATCGATTACTGTTGAGCGTGATCAAATATATTATAAAGTCATTCGGGTCGTATTAGATTTCATCTCGACCCGACCGTATTTGATAACCTCATAATATTCAAAGAATGACTTCTTATTACTTATTCAGTATTGTACCAAATGATTCAAATTTCACAGAACACAACTAAACGATTTAAAGATACTCACCGTGGCATTTTCCTGCAATTGTTCTGTAGTCCGTGCAGCAACGTTTTGGTCTATATATAAAACAAATAAGCATAAAATGAAATGAATTTTGAAATGGATTTGAAAATCTTGACATATTTTGATGACAAACGTGGAAACCTTACTTTCCGGGTTCAAAACATTCTGGTTCAATGGGATTCAAATCTTCTTTACAATGTATACAAAATGGTAAGATTAAAAGTGTTGAAATATATGCCATCAACAAGCCGTGTAGATTGCCGAGGAATATCGACTGTATAATCCAACACATGGCTTAGTTTCCTTGTCTATGAAGTTTTCGAATTGTGCCAGAGAGAGAGAGAGAGAGAGAGAGAGAGAGAGAGAGAGAGAGAGAGAGAGAGAGAGAGAGAGAGGTGTATATCAACAGTTAAAGATGCATGGTTCTATTTAACATTTTAAATTACATATAGATTTAATATTCTTAGCATCAATGGTCATGAAGTTTGAAAGTTCTGATTATTAAAATTTTCGAAATAATTTGTATTCCATGGTTAGTATTGGTTCCTGTAAATAATCATAGTTACATATTGAATTCATAATATATATTACATCATAAGGAATTCCTTATGAATGCATTAATTTTGTACACTAATTAATCTATACTTCAGATCAAGTACTTTACAAACAAACATATAGTATTACGTATTATCCGAAATAAAAACTCAGACCAATAGATCTTCAATATATTCAATATGAACCAAAAAAAAAAAAATTCTCGTAACATTCTTTATTTCCTGGTCTGCTAATGAACTCATCCGTCACATACATGTACTTATTTGAATAGATGTGAATAAGAAAAAACAAGGAGGTTTTTATAGTAATAAAGTTTGGTAGTTTAAAAATAAATTATGGAAGATTGGATTTTTTATGTGTTTTCCTGCTTGTATTTAGAATACAAATTCAAATTAATTTTCTAATAATGATATGAAAATAATTTCTTTTTTCGAATAAAAATTCACAATACTGTCCACTGAGAAATATCATATATATAAGAAAGTGACAATATTTTGAAAATCAATGCTAATCATTTTGGAATGACTGCATAAGCAACATCATATAATGTAAGTATGTCTTTTGGCTTATGAAACGTGAGGTGAAGGATACAAAGAGTATTATTAAAAAGAAAAAAGAATATGTGTACAATGTGTAAAACCGATAAAATTATACTCGGTCCCGAGTTTTTGCTTTCACCACTTTTCGCTTGATATTTCGAAAATAATAAATACCTTTGAGAAATTTTGTGCTCAAACTATGTTCATCCATTAATATTTACATTTACTTTCTTTCCCTGTATTAAATTGCATTGGTTGATTTGAGTGATATTTACGCATAACACAGAAGACCCAATCACCAAATCTAGTGCGTAGGAATACATTCAGTATTCCTTCAGTATTTCTCGAAGAACATGAACTGACTCTTCTCGCGACTTCAAACCGGATCACGACCTGATATTATACTTACGCTGATTAATATTTCATTGATGTAAATATAGTTTGACGGTTAAATGAATTCAATTGATTAATTTCTTAATGTACCAAAAGTAAATTCAATAAATCTTAGAAAGAAAAATAATATTGTGTTATTAGAATTTAAAACGCTGTGCACTATTTTTGTCAGCATAATTCGGCTGTTCCAATGGCTCTTCCATTAATTTCGCATAACTCGTTGAATAAGTCAGAGCTTTTTAAAAACAAATCATACTTGCGGGAAGGAAATAAATGTTTAAAAACGTAAATATAAGCATTGAATCATTATTTTTTGGGAGTTGATTTTTAATCAACTCTCCTATGCAGTCACGCAGACAAACCGAAAGTGAAACAGTGTTTGGACCTCAGCACAAATCATTGCTCCTGACAAGACTTAGTTTTTGAAAATAATTGATGAATTCGATGTAATGTATGCTAAAGCATTGTTTTTCAAGGAAACTTATTTACAAATACCTTAAAAATAGTCAGATTTTAAATGGTACGAACAATTTAAATATTTTTTGTAGTCGTGTGTATTCCTACTCCAGAGTTCAATATAGTCTCGTTCAACTCGACGCTCGGCTGTCATTTTAGTCGAAAAAGTTCAAAAATTCGTATTCAAATTAGAAACTACGTATACATGTACTTGTCATGCAAAATAACATATCATTGATTTTAAAATAAATAAACATCGACAAAATCAACTCCCGTCAGTTCTTCAGTACTTTGATTTAAAGATGTGGTCTCATAACTGCAACGGTGTGTGCAAACAAATTATCATAACGCGCTAGCGCGCGTTATTCAATTTGTATGCACACACCGTTGCAGTTATGAGACCACATCTTTAAAAAAAATAATGATTCAATGCTTAAATATGAAAATATGTCCATATTATCTGTTTTGAAACGCCCCCTCTATCGCTTCAGGTTTCAATACACATCCAAAAATAGAAAGTCTACGGTGATTTTGCATTGCATTAGCCATTAATAAACCAGGATGATAACGTTGAAAAATTGCGCGAGGTGTCCCGAGTACTTCCGAATGGAGAAAGGATGTAAACATTTTCCATTATAAAACTCCGTAAGAAATTTGTTTTCGTTCCTGTGAAATTTTACGAGTGAAAAGGGATAATTTGTCAATGAAGATATCTTTGATATTTTCCATTTCATTGATTTCAACTGTACTTCTTTCACAGGTAGTTGTATTTTTATTCAAAATCATCAAAAAGTGACGGAAGCAATAACTTTGGACAGACTATAGTTGATTTGTGAGCGCTAGAATTACATTTTATTTAACCAATGGTATTTTAGCTAGGACGACAACATATACATGACTGTACTTGTGTATTACTATAAATGAAGATTTTATACTCTGTTTTATTGTGGTTTCAAAAAAAAAAACAGTCTGAAATATTATATCTTACTTTGTAATTATATTTATATAAATTTTTCTCAATTCTGTATCAAGCTTAATCAAAATA
Organism: Magallana angulata; assembly: GCF_025612915.1. NCBI lineage: Eukaryota > Metazoa > Mollusca > Bivalvia > Ostreida > Ostreidae > Magallana > Magallana angulata. The sequence continues at coordinate 21,071,072 of NC_069116.1, read as the reverse complement.
ATCACTATGTTACAAGCACAAATAAATGCATGTAACTAAAACGATCAGATAATGATAAACAGATGAATTATTTGAATAATGACAAAATTCTTTCTAGCTGTTTTGGACGGGTTTGTTATTTATAGCGGACATTGCAGAAAAAGGAGATAAACTGCGTCAGCTGTTCTTTTGCAGTATTACAAGATGGGGACTGCTCGTCAACAACAGAAACATAACTACATCTGTGGATTACACTGCAAAGATATCCTTGATGAGAGTGTACGCAGAATACTTTTCCTTTCTCTGTTCACTTTATTTAATTCGATCTGAGTGAGATTCATTGACTGCGTGATGTTCAAATCTCAGCAATTAGATTTATGCCGTGGTGATTTATCATGCATACATTTCAGTGTGCCAAAGAATATTGTTAAAGTGTTTTTGAAACATATAATATCTGTTTGAATAATTTTAGTATTTGTCTTTGATTTTAAAGATATAAAACTGTAATCCCCGTTTTTTTTTGGGGGGGGGGGGTGTTTTTATGTTATTGTTGTTTTGTTTGTTTTTTTTTTGTTTTTGTTTTTGGTTTTTTTTTTTGCGTATGATGCTTAGTGTTAAACATTTACATTCACAAATACTGTTGCAAAAGTTTTATTTAATTTTCATAGAATGGCAACTAACAACAAATTTGATCATTTATTACTGCTAAAAATACTTTCCAAGAAACTAAGAATTTTTGGTCATCACCATGTATATATAGAATTTTAATTTTACCATGCAAAAAAGAATGCAAGAAAAAAAAACCAAATTGTTTATTAATATATCACATTTTACTGCATAGTGTTATTCCAAGGTAGAAATTTTGGTCTTCAAGTCTGTAAGTGACATATATGTTCCACAATCAAATGATAAAATCAAACAACATACGACACACATTGTAAAAGATTCTTTGCAATGGGCATTTTGAATACTATACAAATATTATATTTAGTACTCATACACAAAACAAAAACATACATGTACAATTCTTAAGTAGATCACTGTTAACAAAAAGTGATTAACACAAGGTTAACAAAATAAAAAAAAACATAAATATCAACCCTAATAATTGATCAATGAATAATGGCTTAGAAAATTTTGTACATTTCTCAAACCAAAAATAATCAGAAAAAATAAATAAGAAATATTTGAATTTTTCACTATGTTTTGGATTTCATTAAATATGATATTTGTACCAATCACCAGGATTTGATGTTAACAAACTACAAATATGTCTGAGTATCCATCACTTAAAATCAAGTTTGCTGGTTCCTCATTTCAAGACAGCTGCCAGAATAAAAACATATATATTCCAACAACAAGTGCGAATAATGCTGCCAGAATCATAATTATTTCCTGGAAAATAATGTAAAAAAATTTCTATTGATAATGTATCCGAAAATGCATGAATGTTATAAGCTTTAGGTACAGTGTGATTTTGATAAAAATATATGCTGAATAAGTTTCCAATAATTTTTATTTAGAATTAATTCAATGTGTAATATAAATTAACATATTTATGATATATATATACATGAGAAATTCCACATTTAAGGATGTCATTCCTGAAATCAATTTCAACAGATGTCTTAGATATTGAACAATAACAATAAAAAGTAAAAAAATTACCGTTATTCCTAGAGCCGAAGATTTCATATCAGCTTTGTCTTTCATCGACTTCACTTCTTTTTTACTCTTTTTGTAGTCATGTTTTCCTATGATTGAAATGAGAACCCCATTCATGTTAATTGTAAAGAATGTCACGATATATCTCTGTATATTACCATTATTCAAAATCAAGCTGCCGTTAGCTTGTTAACCATACATTAAGACAGGCATTCATCGCGCCTATTGAATCCGCCACTGTGGAAACGAAAGTGCAAATGTGCTATTATATCTGTGAAGCATTCAGATTATGATGTTGGAGATGTGCTTTTCATATCAAACAGTACGGGCACGTTTAAAATCTCTGCAATACTTGTAACGAGTAACATTCGAATTCCTGGTATAGTTAGATATTTGTATACAAATTCAATGACAATGATTATAGACATGTCACGACAAAAACAAATTAGAAATAGCGTATATGTTATACCTATGTCTTTTCTGTATTGTTCAACAGGCGTTCCCCTGTTAGCACTGGCGTCTTTCTTTCCCATTGTTTTATGCCTCTAGCCTTTTAAGTTTGCCTATTGATATAATACTAATAGTTAGTCTGTTCTCCAGACCATTTCTACTTTTACTTTCGGGTTCACTGAAACGTGTCACAGTGTCTAATCACCCAAAATAAAAGAAAATCAGAGTAATCGATTTGATAAGCGGGAAATAATTGTTTTGATTTTAAATATTTTTTGTCAATATCAACAATTTTATTTTGATTTTTAATTCATAAATATACAAATAAAACTCACCTGAAACCTTAAAATTCCATAATATTTTTCAAGTGGCAAAATATTTCTGTTCGGGCTCGGGATTCAGACTATAAACACATGGAAAGGTCGCTTTGGATGTAAGACGAAGCTATACTAATACTCTGATGTTTCTTCGTTTTCCTCTTGATTGTCAGTATAAGTTGGAAAATGAGCTGTTTTAGATATGCTAATAGGTTTAGGAATACAACGTTGTTACATTCATTTCCATTTCCTTTTAAAGATATAACATCTAAATCATGTGTAAGATGCACTGCTTTTCACTGTGGAGCAACTTCATTGACAGTGGACAAACTAGACCCGATGTCGCATCCTATGCCTACAGAATTCCCTTGCACACATATGATATACAAAATACCTGATTATTTTCCAAGAACAGCTTTGGTAGACAGCTCAGATTCTTATTCATATGTATTTATTTACGCTAAAAGTGTGTCTCTTGCGAGAAGGATGTATGATGCTTATGATCCATTGAAAAGAGACAAAACCAACGTGATTGCATTCTTTTACGACAATGATGTGAACTATGTGGTTATGCTGTGGGCTATATGGATGTTGGGCGCTGTTGCACTTCCATTAAACCATGCATATCCCACAGAAGACCTAGAGTATTTTTTAACAGATTCTATGGCTTCACTCTTACTGACAACACAAAATCACAAAGAGAAAGCTGTCAGTTTTTCACATCTTGGCCCAACCCCTGTTGTATACCAAAGTATTACCAGCAATGAAAACCTAGCTTTTGAAAGGTATGACGACTTGGACTTTGCCATTGGGGAGCAGTGGTTTCTACAGAAACCAGCTTTAATGATTTATACCAGTGGTACAACAGGAAAACCTAAGGTATATTGAGCAGCAGTACATCCTGTTATATATAAACATGCTGATGAAAAAAATGCTTCCGAATACTTTTGTTACAATATCATGATTGATTGATAACTATAATACTTATGAGATACAAGCATGTTAAATTACTTTAATCTTATCAACATTTAAGTATTGAATGAAATTTAAAATGCATTTAACACAATCATTTTTCTTGCTAGAATAATACAAAAAGATATGCTTTCGTCACCTATTTTTACAGGGAGTTCTTTTGTCTCATACAAATTTACATATCAATATACTTGGGATGATTGATGCCTGGAGATGGATAGGAGATGACAGAATCGTTCATTCTCTGCCTCTGAACCATGTTCATGGTGTGGTCAATGCTCTGCTGACCCCGCTGTATTGTGGAGCTACAGTTTACATGTTGCCAAAGTTTGATGCAAAAGTAAAACTACATGTACATGTTTTCTATAAGTTTTTTAAACATTCTGTAGGAATTGTAAATTGTTAAAATATAATGCATATAATGATATACATTGAAAATCTACATGTATTCAGTCATTTGTAATCAAATCATTAATTTCTTGTAATTGTGTTTTTATGTGTTGTATTTTATGTATTATGACCTATGAGAGTCTCCCTATTAGTATTGTTGTGCATGTAATTCCAAACAGGCACGCCATAAAGAAATGCCTACAATTTTGATGGTTTTCTTTTTCAGGTAGTCTTTGAGAGATTTTTAGAAAGGAATGAAGATTATATAACACTTTTTATGGGTGTTCCAACAATGTATTCTCTAATGATCAAGTACTACGATGAAACATATGGAAGTGCATCTGAGGACACAAAAGAAGCCATCAAGGAACAACTTCAAAAAATGAGGTACATGTAATGAAATCTTAATTCATTTTCCAATGTAGGTATTTAAGTAAGATTTTTTAGAACGTTAAGAATTTCAACAAAATCTATGTTCTTTTACCACATACCACATTTTAAATTAGGACATTTTGACTATCAGTAGTGGTAGAGAGTAATATGTACCTGTTATTCTTATCATGATATACTATATTGATGCCACATTATCAGTCATTTGGACATTGGTCAACCAATGTCTTAGCTTACTGAATTTTGGAATTACTTGTATTTATTTCAAAACAAAGAATAATTGTACTCCTCAAGAGATTACTTGTACCATTAGTTTTTATAAAAAATGTTTGAGCTTGAAATTATGAAAGAAATCCATGATTTATGATGAAATTATTTTTAGACTGTTTGTGAGTGGTTCAGCTGCTCTCCCTGTTCCTGTCTTGAACAAGTGGAGAGAGATCTCTGGCCATACCCTACTGGAGAGATACGGAATGACTGAGATAGGAATGGCTCTCACTAATCCATACAAAGGCCAAAGGGTGCCAGGTTGGTTGACTACCTAGTACTCAACTAAACTAAGATCATATTATATCGAACTAGTCAGGAGCCAAAAAAATGAAACTTGATAGAGGTATCCATCTATAAAAAAATATTGTGGTTGAATTTATACATTTAAATTATTATCAGGATGTAAGACTCTCTTTGAAGTGTCCATTGAAATTGGTGTATTGATTATCAGTGCCTCATTACAAGCTATGGTTAGGGACATAAACTAGATTTTAAACATTATCTTGTGATTTTATAATAATTTTTTTTTTGTTCGTGGAATTGCATTTAAGTTTTGTGTGTGTGTACGTGTGTGTATGTGTACACAATGTACTATGTTGTTTTTATCACCCAGGAGCTGTTGGTTTACCATTTAAATACGTGAACTTCATGATTGGAGTGTACAATGCCTATGTGAAGGGTGAATATGAGGTGATTGTTGAGGGCAATCAAAAAGAGGTCACGGTCACAGAAGGTGGGTCAATTGTAGCTCTTTCACTTGATGATTTATATGTTTTATAACTGTCAGGATATTTTTGTTTTTAAGGCAAGTGTAATGACTGAAATTTGCTTTTAGGTGTTAAGGAAAGATATCTGTAACTTGCTTGACAATGCAGTTTCTAGATATAAGAACTAATAAATGAAGATTTTGGGATATCTATTTTAAAACAAAATATTGGTATACCTAAATATAAGCCTAGAAATCAAGCTTTTGTACATTTTACTAGGTAAAGAGGGACAAGAAGGGGAACTCTTGATAAAGGGCCTCAATGTGTTTAGTGGTTATTGGAATGCACCACACAAAACCACAGAATCTTTCACTTCTACTGGCTGGTTTAAAACAGGTACATGTATTGCAGTTATTATGGTTGCAACAAACATGCTTATAACAAATTTAAGCTTACAGCAAAGTTACTCTCATTCCAAGTACCTGTAATCTTAAAATGTGTTTAATATAAACTTATCAGATATAAATATTTTTGTTTATAATGAATCAAAATTGTACCTCCCTAGCATTTCCCTAGAGGTGTGTTCTGTATGTTATATACATGTACTTTGGAATCATCATTGTTCATGGGGACCAATGTTTGTGGATTTTATGGGTAAAACTTTGCCCATTAATTTAGATCCCCATGAATGTATATACAAGCACTTATTTAACATTTTGATATTGAAATTATCATGATCAAACAACCAACGGAATTATGTCCCTATATAAACAAGGAAAATTTTGGCTACCCACAAATGTTGACCCCCCACAAATAAAGATGATTCCTTTGTAATGCTCACTATGTTCTTTGTCTCTGCAGGATTTGATGTGATATTAACCTCTCTCAATTTTTGAATAGGAGACATGGCTGTATATGAAAATGGTGTGGTAAAAATGAAAGGCAGACTGTCTGTAGACATCATTAAATATGGAGGATACAAAATTAGTGCTCTGGAAATAGAGGATGTGCTTCAACAGAACCCAGACATCCAGGAGTGCTGTGTTATTGGGGTTTCAGACATTACTTGGGGACAAAAAGTGGTGGCCATTGTGGCCTTGAAATCAAATGGAAATACCTTGACTCAAGAAACATTGCAAGAATGGGCAAGAGAAAGACTACCTAAACATAAAGTTCCAAGTGTTTTCAAGTTTGTTGATCAAATTTCTAGAAACAATATGGGTAAAATAAACAAGAAGGACATTACCAAGCAGTACTTTGGACCCAAAAGAAAATGATTTATCACATGTATTTATAAAAATTTGTGTTTAATTTTAACCTTTTTTTCAAAACTGTCATGAATAAATCAATAAAATTGTCTTGAATAAATCAGTATATTTTTTTCATGTCCTTTTTTTTTAAGCTTAGAGAGTATTGGCATGTCAAATGGTCTTTTCTAACAACTATTTATAACATGCTCATGCTTTCATATCATTTTCAAACAAGAGACCCAGGGGCCACATCGCTCACTGAGCAACAATTGCCTTAATTCTGATCAAATTAGCATTACAGTTTCAAAATATCTTGACAACTAAGTACAGTAGAACTTGCTAAAAAAATTGAAAATCTGCCAATTTTTATCCACCTCTTTCTTTTGGTAAATACCAAGCCCCTTTTGTTGTTGTACCTGTAAGAAGATTTTTCTCTATTCCTATATACCCCCCCCCCCCCATTGTGGCCCCATTTTTCTCTAGGGTATCATGGTTTCATCAAACGTATATCTGCATAACCTGTGCTTTCACACTAAGTACTGAGTTTTGGACCGAAAAACTTCCCCAGAATATTTTTAAAGATTTTCTCTATATATTCCTATGTAAAAATTCAAACCGCCATCACGGACCCGCCCTACCACTAGGGACTGTGATTTTAAATTTACAATACTCGAGGATGCCTCTACACAAGTTAAAGCTTTTCTGGCCAAATGGTCTTTAAAAGGAAGATTTTTAAAGATTTTCTCTACATATTCCTATGTAAAAATTCATCCCCCACTGTGGCCTCACCATACCACTGGACTATTTTTTTTAAAAAACTTGAATCTATACAATTTGGAAATGCTTCCACTCAGATTTGGGCTTTCCTGGCCTAGTAGTTTTGAGAAGATTTTTTAGAGATTTTCTCTATGTATAAAAATGTATCCCCCATTGTGGCCCCGCCCTACCCCCAGGGACCATGATTTGAACAAACTTGAATCTACATTATCTGAGAATGGTTACCTGCCAATTTGAGCTTTCTTGGTCATATAGTTTTTGAGAAGAAGATTTTTAAAGATTTTCTCTATATATTCCTATGTATATAAACTTGATCCCCCAATTGTGGCCCCACCCTACCCCCAGGGACCATGATTTGAACAAACTTGAATCTACACTACCTGAGGATGCTTCCATTCAAATTTGAGCTTTCCTGGCCTAATAGTTTTTGAGAAGAAGATTTTCTCTATATTATATATTCCTAAGTAAAACTTGATCCCCCCATTTTGGCCCCACCCTACCCCCAGGGACCATGATTTGAACAAACTTGAATCTACACTACCTGAAGATGATTCCATTATAATTTGAGCTTTTCTGGCCTAATAGTTTTTGAGAAGAAGATTTTTAAAGATTTTCTCTATATTATCCTATGTAAAACTTGATCCCCCAATTGTGGCCCCAGCATACCCCCGGGGACCATGATTTGAACAAACTGGAATCTACATTATCTGAGGATGCTTCCACTCAAATTTGAGCTTTCTTTGTCAAATAGTTTTTGAGAAGATGATTTTTAAAGATTTTCTCTATATATTCCTATGTAAAACTTGATCCCCCAATTGTGGCCCCACCCTACCCCCAGGGACCTTGATTTGAACAAACTTGAATCTACACTACCTGAGGATGCTTCCATTCAAATTTGAGCTTTCCTGGTCTAATAGTTTTTGAGAAGAAGATTTTCTCTATATATTCCTATGTAAAAATTGATCCCCCCCATTTTGGCCCCACCCTACCACCGGGAACCATGATTTGAACAAATTTGAAACTACACTACCTGTGGATGCTCCCATTTTAATTTGAGCTTTTCTGGCCCAATAGTTTGTGAGAAAAAGATTTTTAAGATTTTCTCTATATATTCCTATGTAAAACTGGATCCCCCAATTGTGGCCCCACCCTACCCCCGGGGACCATGATTTGAACAGATTTAAATCTACACTACCTGTAGATGCTCCCATTTTAATTTGAGCTTTTCTGGCCCAATAGTTTTTGAGAAGAAGGTTTTTAAAGATTTTCTCTATATATTCCTATGTAAAACTTGATTCCCTTCTTGTGGCCCCTCCCTACCCCCGGGGACCATGATTTGAACAAACTTAAATCTACACTACCTGAGGATGCCTCCACACAAGGTTTAGCTTTTCAGGCCGAATAGTTTTTGAGAAGAAGATTTTTGAAAAATACCAACAAATTTTCAATAATTCTCAATTATCTCCCTTTTAAAGAGGGCCTGGCCCTTCATTTGAACAAACTTGAATCCCCTTCACCTGGTGGTGCTTTGTGCCAAATTTGGTTGAAATCTGCCCAGTGGTTCTTGAGAAGAAGATGAAAATGTGAAAAGTTAACAACGACGACAACGACAACGACAGACAACGGACAAATTGTGATCAGAAAAGCTCACTTGAGCCTTTGGCTCAGGTGAGCTAAAAAGGGAAACTTAATGCCTCTTTTTACTTAAAGTTGAACATGACCCAAATATAGACACCATGGATACATATAAACCCTTTAATTTTGATACAACCGATTGCACACCTGAAACTCATGGCTGTTTTATAGAATTCCATATGTTATCTTTGATTATTTTTTTTCATTTTCTTTATTCCTTGACTAATATATATGAATGTATTTGATGTTACTTCTCTCCTGGCTTGGAATAATTGTGTACATGTATTTGCTAATTTCATCACAACCAAGAAACCAGACCGACGATGCAAGATGTACGTCTTCACAAATGAGACCATCTGTTGAGATGTAATTAATGTGGCTTATATATAGGAGTTGTGGTGACCACAACAAGAAAATGTTGAACATTATAATACTACATTGGTTTCACAAATTAAAAGATTTCATTTGCTTCAATTCAAATTTTTCTTCATGTTTCAGTGTTAAACTGGACTTGGATTTCAATAATCCACCACCTCCAATTTAGATAAGACAAAATTTTATAAATTCTGTTTACTTCAAAAGTTGTTAGAATTTTAAACCAAGGCCATTTGACATGCCAATATACATGTATTTTAACTTAAAGTAGGCTATCATGCAGCAGTAAATATACCTTGGCAAAATACGTTCAGTGAACAATGTAACCCTGGGCAATTGAAATGAGTTATGTTGGAAATATACATTTTTTTAATTAAAGGGACTTGGACACGATTTGAGATCAAAAATTTTATTTTTATTTTTTATGTATAAAATGGTTTACTTGTGCATTTTAAATGATTGACCAAAATATTAAATGTGAAAGTCAAGTTACAAGCGAGATTCAGAGGTAAGAATTGATAGTTATGTAAACAAAGCTCGAGTCTTATAGTTGTTTACAAAAAATGTAATGTAGAATTTTACAATTTCTTAGACAAAATGACATGTAAAAAACAATTTAAACTAATTCAATATCTTCATAAATACTATTATCAACAAAAGAAAGTTACATTTGATTAAAACTTACACCAATACAACACATATGAAAAAATGACAATATTCGTCGAGCTTTGTTTGCTCTGTATCTTGCTTATAACTTAATATTTGAGTTTCAAATTTTGACATAGTATTATAAACTTCTATATTTATCAGTATAAACATTGAAAATGGAAAAACAAAATTTGAAAATTTTAAGTCAAATCGTGTCCAAGTCCCTTTAAGTCAAAAATAAAAAGTAGTCTTTTTTTACATTCAAAATTGTATTGAGTTTTGAGTTGAACATATAGGGATAGCTGGCATACAGCTGGGGTGGGGTGCAGGCAATATTTCTATTTTTGGTCATATTACAGGCCTGCACGTATGTAAAGATTCCACCCCCCCCCCCCCCATTCCCTGTCTGGGTTTTGTCCTATAGTGTGTAAACTGATCTAAACAGAGGGGGCCTGGGGTCTTGACCCCCTGGAAAATTCAAATTTACATAGTAAAATTACCGAAAATAGGCCTTGTACCATCCCCCCTCTGAACCTGAACCTCCCCCCCCCCCCCCCGGGGAATTTTTTTCCAGTTGACTGCGCATGTTCCTATATATAGACACACGGCATGGACGCTGATCAATAGTTAGGTCTATATAGACATTTATCCATTTAGGGAGCATAGTAAAAAACCCACGATTTTTCTCTCCGTTACACTGCCGTGGGTTCCAATTAATGGGGGGGGGGGGGGGGTAAGTATGAGTTCGAGGGGTCCTATAACATTAACGTTACGTTACCCCCTCCAAATATAGAATATTCTATACACGCACGTTGGACCCACACAGAACTGTCCATCTCATTATCATGTCAACTTCTGTAGTTGGTTAAAGGGGCATGGTCACGATTTTGGTCAAATTTTATTTTCATGTTTTAATTATTTACAATGCTTTAGAAATGCATTTCTAATGATCAAATAAAATTTGAGAGTCTTTCGTAGAGTTATAAGCACTGGCGTCGGAAGCAAATTGAAAGTGGGGGGGCTAAACTAATCCTCAGAAATATTGAGAAAAAAGTAATTCCCAAAATCATGGAAATCCTAATCCGTGGGGGGGGGGGGGGGGGGGGGGGGGGGTGAAGTATACCTATACTTCCAAAAAAAAAAATTTACTTACCCAAATTTTTTTTCCCCAAAATCATGAAATTCCTAATCCGTGGGGGGGGGGGGGGATCCAACTTCTCAATCTTTCAAGGTAAATTTAGGAACACTTATCTTTCCTGCGAGGAAAAAGTGGGGGGCTGAACCCTCTATCCTGCTATGTTTCTAATGGTTAGGTATAACTTTGCAAAAAAAGTGGGGGGGCTAAGCCCCCCCTAGCCCCCCCCCCGGTTCCGACGCCTATGATAAGCAAGAAACAGGGCTTACAATTTCTTGTCATGTAAACAAGGCTCGTGTCCTGTATTTGTTTACATAGGTTCTTTATACCAGTAAAAAATCTTTTTCCAGCTTATTTGTCTATCTTTTTATTTATTTTAAGCATAGATAAACAGTTCCTAACGTTTAACATATTCATTTTAGGTTTGAAACTGATATTTTTACTTCAATGTTCAAAATGTAAAACAAAGTTGAAACGCTTTGTTTACATAGCGAAGAATTTCAAGCTCTGTAACTCGCTTATGGCTCAACAAATGACACTCAAATTCCGGTTGCCTGTTAAAAATGCCTTTCTAAAGCATTGTAAATATAAAAATCGAAAAATATTTTTTTGACCAAAATCGTGACCATGCCCCTTTAAGGCTTAACTGCTTATCATCGGGGATTGTCGAACTTGTGGTGATGTTGGAACAGACGATTTTTTTCAAAATTGGCGCCATCATTTACTTATGACGTGGCAGATAAAATGCACAAAACGAAAACATATATCTTGCACTATAATCAAAGAATTTCGTTATGTTTTGTTTTAAATGAATTTTCAATCAAAAAAGGTGTTTTTAATTTAGTTTTGTATCTCGTAAAACTGCATCTAGATTAATATACAATCACCGTTTTCTAAAAACTGCATTTTTAAATTTGATTTTTTTATTTATACAGCAATGGCGTCAGGGAAGATTTCACGCGAATCTTCTGGCATCATTTTTAGCCAAATTGCGGAGATTAACTGAAAATGTAACTATATTTGCTTTGCAATTGAAGCAAGATGCATCGGTTTTTTAATTTATATAATTGTCAAATACATTTATGAGACAATGTGGTTGCTTTAATCATTTCATGATAGAGCTGTGCAGATATGACAGTAATCCCCTTTCCAGCAAAATGAGAGAACTAATTTTGTAAGGAACAGGACATGATCATGTGATTTTTTAAAATTTGTAGTTATGCCTGTTTTTATTTTTTTATGTGCATTTATTAGTGCAACATAGAATTTAAATTTCGGAGCATCTTTCGTTCCCGTTTATAATGCAGTCCAAATTTAACAGCGCCAAAATAAATTTCAAATTATCTACTTAGCAGCTCATCTTAATATTACCCTACATATATTTTGTTTATAATCTTCTAAAAAAATTATTAAATCCAGAATTGGCATTTTTCATATTTATTTTGATTACTTTGATAATATTAGTAGTATTTGAGTGTATGAGTATTTCCAACATTAGTACAGATTTTATTCACATGTTTCAAATAAATTATATTACTTATTCAGCATTAAACTAATTGTTTGACTGAAATTAACAGTTATGAACCATTGTCTAATTGATAGATGATGATGGAAAACAACATTGTAAAGGTTTCTACAAATGGGGATGGCATTAGTAAAGAAGGTGCTGCCATTCCCCCGGAAAAACCAACTCCGCAGGGAGACAAAGGTCCCGGACCTCTATCTGTTGATATACCTATCCATCATGACATCAAACGACAAGATTCTTTGCCCCTCTCGCCTCAACCCATGTCACCTGATCCAGTCCATGATTTACCAGTGGAACTGTTGCAGATGGGATGGAGAAGATTTTGGAGCAAGAGAGAGCAAAGACCTTATTTTTTCAACAAAAATACAAATGAGTCTTTATGGGAAATGCCTCATTTTCCTGGAATGTCTTCAGTATGTTTCTGGGCATTAATGTTTATTCAGCTACTCAGACTTTCTTCTTGATGTTTTTTTTTTATAAATTTATTTTGTCACATAAATATAAACACTCTTTCTGTGAGTAATTTTAAAATATCATTTTGTATCATTTGAGTCAGTTTGATAAGCAGAATTTTGAAAACCACAAGAAATTTACCAGAACTAGCATTTGTTAATAAACTGTTTAGTTATTTTGGTAATAAATATACTCATATAAAACACATTATGATATCGCATATTAGCTCTTCCTCTAAGCAGAAGTCTACTGGTTTTTAACTCCATCTTGTATACATATATAAATGTTGGTTTTCTTTATTTTCAGCCGCAGAACAACTTTTTAACAGACCCACTAGGCATTGGGGGAGAGGGTCCAACACCGCATCACATGGATGCTCGTCTTAGTCGTCCAAGTACAGATATTCCTCAACCACAAACTGGTGAAAAGAGACGGGCCAGCATGGAGGGACTTGGAAGTCCCTCAAAGAGACCTGCTTTTGCATACAGGTTAGAAATTCCATTAACAGTTTTAAAGATAAGTTTTTTAAAATTGTTTTTGTATTAAAAATATTGATGTAATGAAATGAATACAAAGTTTCATGACAGATGATATACTATTTTGCTTACCGTTTTGAACTGTATTGATATTTCAGCCCTTTTTGGAACTTTGACATTCCAACTAATGTGGTGATATTTGAGAGGGTCCCATGCTGCTTGCCCCCGCCAATGCCAGAGGTTGAAAAGTTCAGGACCCAGTTTGTCAACAAACTACGCCAACAATACCAGGAACTCTGTCATACAAGAGAAGGTAATCCAATGTTTTACTGGTAAAAGGCATGACTTTTTTTCATATACAGAGGTATTAAGTTCAAATACTTGTATATAAAGTTATTTTGTAACTCCAAACTTTCACTTTTAACATTATATAATTAAGGAAATAAAATATATATAATTGTTATTAGAAATTTTTGGTAAGTCAACAAAGGTCAAAAGTTCTATCAAACCTACAGTACCGATCAGACCCAACCTAACAGAAAGTAAACCCCAACTAAACCCTGGGTTTACTTTCTGGGTCTACTCCTGGTTTACTAGAGTGGACCCAGAGTAAACCCAAAGTGAACACAGAGAGTAAACCCAGTCAAAAGGATACCCCTGACAGCAGACAGTAACTGTTTATGCGGAATATGCAAGAGGCAGGAATTACAGGCAGTAGGATGGTAAGATAAAAGACAGGTCTGCTTCACACTTCAGTGCGTACAGTTGACCTCAAAAGCAATTTCCAAGTAAATCCTGAGTAAACCCAAAGTAAACCCCAAGTGGACCCAAATTTTTAAAAAGCAAACCCAGAGTAAACTCCAAAAGTGAACCTGGGGTTTAGTTTGGGTTTCCTCTGGTGTTAGGTTGGGTCTGATTGGTACTGAACCTTAATATTTTAGCCATAAACTATTTTTTAGTTTAGAAAAATCTCTATATTCCCTGAAGTTTAGTTGGGGTTTACTCTGGTGTAAGTTTGGGTCTGATCGGTACTGTACCTTAATGTTTTAGCCATAAACTATTACCGGTAGTTGAGAAAAATCTCTACATTCCCAAAAGTTTGAAATAAACATGAAAGTAATTCATGTATTTATTTTTACTATTAACTTTCAGGTATTGATGCCCCATCAGAATCTTTTAATCGCTGGTTATTGGAAAGAAAAGTTTGCGATCGAGGGAAAGACCCGATGCTGCCTTCTCAGTGCACGCCGGAGGTGTCTCAGTCTATGTACAGAGAGATAATGAACGACATTCCTGTCAAACTGGTCAAACCCAAGTACACAGGGGATGCCAGGAAACAGTTGTTCAAGTATGCAGAGTCAGCAAAGAGAATGATTGAAACCAGGTATGCTGCATTTGACCTCTTGATTTCCATGCATCATAGAAAGAAATTGCATTTTGATGTAAAATCTACACAGAAAGATATGCAATGTATAAACATAATTTGTTTTCAATTGCAGGAGTGCTTCCTCTGATAGCAGAAAGATTGTTAAATGGAATGTAGAAGACACTATTACATGGCTACGGAAACAAGGATCTCCTTCGTACGAGGATTATTTGGTAAGTGCATCTGTTTTAAATGTAGTGTCATACCTGACAGTTGTTAATAATTTTGACCTACCTTCTAGTGTACATTGTAGGGGTTGAGATAGTGTTTTTGATAATGTTTGTATTTTGGGTGACTTTCCAGGAGAGACTGGCCCACCTGAAGAGGCAGTGTCAGCCACACCTAACAGAGACGGCAAAGTCCTCAGTGGAAGGGATCTGCAGTAAGATGTACAATATATCCTGTGAGAGTGTCCGCAAAATCCATGAGTTTCACTGGCAGTTATTGAAAGAGCATGGAATTAAGGGTCAGTAGATATTATTTGAAATATATGCTTTAACATTTAAATCTAATAATTTCATTTGGGTGATATTTCACCATATTACATGTATTAAAAATATCTAAGTGTAGTAAGCATTATTTTTTGTCAAGAACCATTCATGTCAGCACATTTAGATTAAGAGTTTAGATTTTCCTTACAGAACCAGCCAAGTTTCCTGATCCAATCAACCCTAGAAAAGTGTTGTGTTACCCTATACAGATGTGTGTGCCATGTCCAAGGCTACAAACTGTTGAGTTGATGCAGGACAAAGAAACCCATACACTAAAATGCAATGGAGAAATACTCAAGATCAACAGTTCACACTTCTGCAAACTGGTAAATATTTATATAACTGTCTCTACTTTATATGAACATGCATGCATGATACGTAAGAGTAATACAATCTATTACACCATATGCTAGTATACATATGCAATGTTTCAGGAACAGTTATACAAATTGAACTGTCGAGATGATCCAAGATTTGACCATTTCCTGGGACGGGTTTGGTGTTTACTACGCAGATATCATGTAAGCTTTATAGGAGTGTATTGTCTTTTTAGCTCAACTGAGCTGAAAGCTCAAGTGAGCTATTCTGATCACTTTTTGTCTGTCGTCCGTCCGTCCGTCTGTCTGTCTGTCCGTCTGTAAACTTTTTACATTTTGAACTTCTTCTCTAAAACCTCTTATCCAATTTCAACCAAATTTGGCACAAAGCATCCTTATGGGAGGGCGAATATAAATTGCAGAAATAAAAGTCCGATCTGTATTCAAAGCGGAGAAAACCTTGAAACTGTAGAAAAAGGGGGGTGCATTTTTAAAAATCTTCTTCTCAAGAACTACTGATTCCAATTCAACGTAGTTTAGCATAAATTATCCTTATGGAAAGGAAAATATAAATTGCAAAAATTAAGGTCTAATTCTGTTTTAAATCTGAGTTATTACGAAAATAATAATAAAGGAAAGGCGTGTTTCAATCAGTTTAATAGCTTCGGGTTCGGCATCTGGTAAAATGGGTAGACAAGACTTGGCCTGGGCAAAACAAAAGATTGGCAGTTATTAATCTGCCAACCTCATTAAAATTTAAGGATATTTGATGGACCAGTATATTTGTATTTGCTGTAAATATTGCTGCAAAATAATGCGTATTTGGAATTGACGATTGCCGATCTGCCCCAGCTTTTATTTTGCCACGGTCCGGGTTTGGATACCCATTTTACCAAGACTCGTATTCCATACTTCTACAACGAGCTCCTTTGTTTAAAGCAGCCATGACATTATACGAAAAAGGGTCGATCTGACTATGATGAATTTGCTTGTTGTGCAACAGTTCGCGAATGAAGGGAAATTTTTGAAACATGCAAAATATATTGGTGCCGATTTTGTGAAGTAAATTGAGGCTAAATATTTCAATGCGTTGACAGTTTTCACACATGACGTTGGTGTTAGCTTGTTCTGATTTTCGTTTCGTTTTCATTATTTATGCTTTGTAACCTGGGAACAGGGATGGGGTCAATTACAATAGAAAGTAATTAATTAAATTACAATTACTTGCTTAAATCCTTCAATTAAATTACCATTACCATTACAAGAGTTTTCAAATGTAATTAATTAAATTACAATTACTTTGCAGATGTAATTAATTAAATTACAAATTACATTTTCATCAAAATTTACTGAAACCATGTTGTACTGGTAGCTACAACATATAAACTTTGAAGGAGGTATGTCTTTAATGTGAATAAAATTTTGTCATAATCAAAATACTTTCCTTCTTTTAGAATTTGCTAACTACTCTCAGACTGATAGGTAACGATTTTTGGAAAGAAAAAATTTAAATGTGGTTTTACTGTTTATTTCAAAACGCAGGTAGACACAATATGGAGGTGTCCCATACATGTACCACCTTGATATTCAATAAACATTTAAAAGTAATATCCGCTACCCTACACCCATCATATCAACTAAAGTATTTCCTGCATGCAAAACTTTTATCTGAAAATTTTCTCCTTTGCATTTATATCCACTATTTTTTCTTTATAAATACAATGCCAAATTAAAGGTTAATATCAGGTATAGAGTTATCAAAACACAATTCACACCTGTTGTTTTATACCTAATTATCAAATGTTTGCAATAAGGGAACACACCCTGTGGACATGCATGTTTGGCATCTAAAACTTAAAACCCATTTGAAGCCATACATTTTAGCTCTATGTATTTTAGGCTATCAATAACTAAGCATGACTTGATAGTTTATATAATTTAGATAAAACTGATTTTGTTTATAAATTAAACAGTTATTTTTGTTTGACTTATTCAATGACAATTGACACACTAATTATTCCAATAAGAATGAAAATAAGTTTTCTTTTTAAGAAAATAGATCAAGCAAATCATCAAATACATGTGCTTAATTAAATTTGGGAAAACTTATAATTAAATATTGAATCACTGAAAAAATTCATTTTGAAAAATATTTAGTATAATGAATATGATAATAGTTCAATGATTTTTACTTCTCTTCCTAACTTGACCTTGTACCATCGATAGTGTGGGGAACTATGGGTGGTGAATAGTTTGATATTTATGTACATCAGTGTGTAATTGAAAGTAATTGAAAAGTAATTGGAATTACATGCCTTTTTAAAAAGTAATGAATTAAATTACCATTACATGTAATTGAAAATTTGGTCAATTACACATTACTTACAATTACATCAAAATTTGTAATTAATTACACTCAATTACCATTACAAATTACCATTACCCCATCCCTGCCTGGGAACTATCGTCTGTATTTCGTGATTTTTATGTATCAAATCAAACAGAGACTTTGGTAAATCAAACAGTTAACTGTATACCTGCGCAAATTAAGCAAAATCTGATGTATCAAAAAAGTACTGAAATACGATTCATTCTATCGGTAATTCGGCATTATCTTTTGCGTAATGGTAGTTTAATGCAATAGGTTTTGTTGAGATGCTCGGCATTTTCTCGAGTTTATTCAGTTTAAATAGAGTTTGATATCGCTGTCGGAAATATGTAGGTATATACATGTATATATATGATTCATTTCGAAAAAATAAATTGTGTTCTTTATTTTTTATAGTGCATGTTTCTTGTGTTTAATTGTTTACAATTTCTATTTACTAACCATATTTGAGTGTTAAGCTTCGAATTATAAGCAAGATACAGAGATTTGCTCACAATTCTATGTTTGTACACAGATCTTAAAAACTAAAGATTAAAAAAGTAAAAAAATTGTCAATATTTATTAAAAAAATTTTCAAAGTCTGTTCTTCCAGAAACCAACTTTAACAACTTATTGTATTGTAAACATAACCTTTTTTCATCATTATTACTCCTACTGTACATGTGATCCTTGACTGTGTTTGTGTACATTTGTATATTAAACTGATTTTGAACCCCAAACACCAGTGAACTGGTCTTGAGTGAATAAACGAATTGAAAATCTTAGGCCCTTTTTTTTTCCATTTTAAATGCTGAATAGGAAATACCAAGTTAAAAATCTTAAGCTGAATGTAATAAACTCATGTGAACAAAATATGACTCAAACCTAGGCGAACTGTGAGCTCTGTATCTTGCTTATAATTCTACGATTGACGCTGAAATTTTGGTTGAACATTAGAAATTCTATATGAATTAGAGTATGTTAAATACTTGTACAAACAAAATAAAGAATGATATTCTGTATATACCTACTCTCTTGGGCCCCCTCTTTATACAATAAATAACGTGAAATCTACATCAATTTTGATAGTTTTTCAGACATGGGTAAATAAAAACGACATCTTTAAAACAGTTTCCATAGTTCTGACACATTTCTGTTGCGGGGATAAAGTAATTATCGCTATTCCTAAGAAAATATCACAGCGGAAAATTATCCTGGTTTGTACGCGAAGTAAATAACAGTCATTTAATTATAATGGAGAAGACAAATAAATTTTTGAATGTTTTTAATTTGAGGAATTGAGCACATTGAGGTACAATTTTCTTCTTCACATCTATACATGTAGGATTTTTAAAATAAAAAACAATAACTATTATATTTTTTTTTAAATACAAAAACTAGTAAGTAGTTGATGAAAAAAATGTACCTACATGCTTTCATATATTTTGATCGCTTTACAAAGTGGGGGGGGGGGGGGGGGGGAATATAGGGAATTGGAAGTTAACAACTTAACAGTGTACCGTATTTTCCCGACGACTCGTCGATGCGGACGACTCGTCGAATTGCCCATTTTTAGCCAAATTTTTAACAAAATCCTACGATACGTCGATCTCAGACCATACGTCGATCTTATCACTTCAAAATGGCCTATAAAACTGCAGTAACATCAGTGTATGATGCCACGATGTCACCGATATTGCTACCAATTATTATTAATGATTAACATTTAAACAATTACGCCTTTACTTATGCATCAAATTTTCAAATACCGGCAACTTCTACAAAGTCGCTTGCATTGTAAACAATTCCCGATATCGCGTGTTATGCAAAACTAAACTTACTTTGTCAGAAATATTTTATTCCCAAGCATTAAAATAAGTATCCACTCTGACTATCGCCAGTGTATTCGCCATTACGTAACCAGCCACCTGTTGATTCGGCGCGTGGTCAATGTTTGTTTAACAATTTCCGGTGTCATAGGCATGCACCTGTCTCGTGTCGGACTTCAAAGGGGGATCTCAAGTGCAGAAAGCTTAGCAATTACTATGATTTGATGAAACTTGTTTACTTTGTATCCAGTAATGCAGCTACACGTTATTGTTTTAGATTGACACTGTTAGAAATAAATCGATCATTTGTACGACTTGATAATGACGATATACGACATACATACGTTTCCTAAAAAAATTATCTAACAATAATCAAAGAATTGGACAATAATTAATCAATGAACTATAATCACTCTTATAACGGTACTCTTTATATGCACAGGGAGTGAAATTGCCGTAAAGATCTCAGCCTTAGGGCAAGATTATTACCACAACCGGTGTCAGCCTATTGTATAAACAGTAGTATTGATAATTACCGATTACGTATTTTAAGATTGAATTTGACCATTAAATATTTCTGATTTATACTTTCCACTAACAACTCTTTACAAATAAAATAATTAAATTTAAAAAAACATCCCCCGGACCTACTGCAATATTTTCTTCCATTCAAACTTGGTTTCAATTTTACTGCGCAATGTTATCTTCCTACTAGTGATACATAGAACCATGTGACGATGTGTTTACAAAAACGGAACGGTAAAACTTTTAATTGATTAAAGACAATGTAATATTTTTTAATAACTGTTTTTATTATTATGTATTTAAGTGTTGACAGATAAGTGAAAATGATAATTATTAAAGATGAACAGTGAATTCAACAACGTAATTTTCAATCACACAGCCAACTCAAGATGATTAAAACCAAGATTTTTTATGCTATTTTAAAAAAAATTCTGACTACGAGCCTACGACAAGTCGAACAAGACGATAAGTCGGGTGCTCTGCTTCAGAGGAAAAAAATACCGACTAATCGTCGGAAAAATACGGTACTCCTACCAAATGTTTAGTTTTATATCTTGCGTAGGCTTTTCTTATTCTGGTAAAAAATAGTATTTCATTAAGGTACAATGTCAAAGATTACGTGTATGCAAAAATAAGTGTAAAATTCGAATACTTTACAATATTTATTTTTTGTTATTCTACCGAGGACCATACGGCACAATATCTTTTGAACGCCCATTGTTGCTCAGGTGAGCGATGTGGCCCCATGGGCCTCTTGTTTATCAAAATGATCTAAAATATTAATTGATGATGACTACTGGTAGAGTTTTTTAATACTGTGAATATTTACATGTATTCCAACTCTTCAAAAGGATATCTTAACCATATTTAGATTTAAAATGCA
Organism: Magallana angulata; assembly: GCF_025612915.1. Lineage (NCBI taxonomy): Eukaryota > Metazoa > Mollusca > Bivalvia > Ostreida > Ostreidae > Magallana > Magallana angulata. The sequence goes on along the minus strand of NC_069116.1, from coordinate 21,049,816 downwards.
ATTTAGGAAGTGCATTAGACAAAACCAAATTAGATCTGAGTAAAGACAAGCCTAAAATATATTTTGTATGTAAAGCCTTCAGATGTTTGCCTGTTAATGATAACAATATATGTGTTTTGATATTTGTTTCAGACACTTTTTGGACTTGGTCCAAATGAAGGCTTTGGTTTACAGGGTGCCCTCTCTGTCTCAGTATTTGAATGTTTGCATCGAGTATTTGGTGTTACCTTTGAATGTTTTGCATCACCGTTGAATTGCTATTTCAAGCAATATTGCTCTGCATTTGAGGATACTGATGGGTACTTTGGATCTCGTGGGTATGTACATAACATTTCCTAGTAAACTTTTCTGTCAGGCTATGTAAATTTTCTTTGCACATTTCATTTTCATGGATTTTTTCCAGTTGATACATACATGTATATATTGGAAAAAGTCATGTAAAGACCATTTACCCATCTTAAATCCCACTATATAGCCAGATTATTGTAACATTTCCTGAAAAATTATAACTTATTTAACAGAAAATGTTGTGTATATACAGTATGGAGTGATTTACACGAAACAGACACGAGAAATACAGTCTAGACTGCCTTAGCGACTCTCTGTATTAAGCGACTGTCTTATGCGACCATACTTAGACCGCCCAACATATTTCCTATATGAAAACCCTGCATTAATTAAGCATCCCCCTGCCTTACATGACAAGCAACAGTAATTTTTTAGTCCCAAACTGCTGTTTAGACTGTTTTAAGCGACTTTTAGCAAATTAAAATGGCGTCCCCAGCTGAGAAACAATTAAAAGTGTTTTGTTTTGATAACCAATTAGAATATTTATCACCTTTCATGTTAACGGTTATTACCATTAACCCCCACACATGAGGTTTTTCAAGACTCCCGCTATATCTCTATTGACGACTTTTGTCGCACCCTGTATAAACAAACATGGCAGGCCAACAATAATTGAAATTCTATAAACATTAGTTTTTAAGCTGTTTTATTTATTTTTTTTTTTTTGTTTCATGGTAAACGGAAGTCTCGGCCTAACTCATCTGGGCATGTACAAGTTCAAGTTGAATCCACACATCGATATTTATAAAGAAGTTGTGTAATTAACATGTGTATAAAGAAGAAATTGGGAGGGTGCTTAGTCAATTAAACAAACTAGCTGCAGGTCTGTAGCTCCTGGTCTGAAAAAATTTGGATGGACGACCTGGGAGCTACAGGGCCTCCCATAGTATAAAAAATTCAATTTACAGCGCACAAAAAATTGCGCTAGCTTTGGACTGATTAACCTTATTTCTGATTAACCTTAGTTCCCAGGTCGTCCATTGGCATTTATTCAGACCGGGAGCTACAGACCTGCAGCTAATAAACAAACATGGCGGATAACAAGTCTGACATCATACATGTACGAGTATTAAAAACACAAGAAAATGTGTGTAAAACTATGCATGGTTAAAGCTGATTATTGTTACTTGGTAAACGGAAACGTCATATTAAAGAAAACATCATAGATTGAAATGTTGCAGAAATGTAGTTAACATCGTTTTACTTGCCAGTCATTATAAATTAATACAAAACAATTAAATCATACTGCCATAGTCCATTTGGTGAAAACAAAAACCTACTGAGTTTACTTATTCGCTCCCATTTGTTTTTATGATAAGTGATTCTGTACAAAATTAATTTTTTTTTAAGATGATGAAATTTTAATTTCAGTCTATCAAAAACTAGTTTATAGATTAAAGATATATAAATTAACTACATATGTATTTGGTACCAATTATTGAGGATAGATGAAATGTACCTCAAAGATTGTGAAGTTAGTCTTGGACTGTGTTATGTGACTCCCAGCTGTCTTATGTGACTTTTTTTTTATTGGTCCCTTGGATGGTCACATAGGACAGTCTAGACTGTAATTATTTGAATATTCATTTCTATTCTGTCTCACTTACATGGACAAAACTTGTAGCCAAAATGATCCCAGAATATATAATTTCTTCAATTTATATATATACATGAATTTGACAGCACATTTAAATACCAAATATTGTTTTTACATAATTTCCATTTTTGAGTCTGACTCTGACTTTTACAGGCCTGTCCTTAATTTCAAACCAGTAAGTGGCTCTTTTGAGGCCAATCCGCCATTCAGTGAAGAACTCATGGAAGCCATGGTAGACCATTTTGAGGTAGGAATGAAAGGTTGATTTTTCAAAAATCAATGGTTGAAGAAAGCTCTCTACTGAATACTAAGGAATCTCTGAATGTGCATCTATTTTATTGGCCTCTTATAAAGCAAGGATATTTATATAGTTTTCATTTTTTTCAAATCACATTTAATGTATACAGGTTTATATCAAGTCAAACAAAATTTATGTTCATTATGTATGTAGTAGTGCTATAGTTTAAATTTTACATTAGAATTTGGCTATTATTCTGTTAAAATTGTTAGACTAAGTTTTCGCCATTATTTTGAATTTGATAGAACCTGCTACAGGAATCCAAAGAGCCATTGTCATTCTGTGTGTTTGTCCCTGAGTGGCGAGACCCTCCCACTGAAGCTCTGATCAGACTGGAGTCCAGCAGGTGCTTGTTTTTTCTTTAGCTACAAGTCACCCAGATAGATGAATTGGAATCATCACAGTGCTCTCAGAGATTAGAAAGTTTATGCTATGAAGTTACTATGAAACCTCAAATCTTCAGTATTTCATATGATAGATTAAATAAAGAAAATAAATATTAATTCCACTGCTTAAATTAATTTTGTATATAAAGGCATAAATTTGTTTGACGGATCATGTTTGAAAATTTCTGATCACATTGTAAACATAAGTACAGAAGATGACAAATAGAAATTTGGAAGAGTTGTCTTTCTTTTCAGATATAAAAGAAAATCTGTGGTTTTACCTCCTTATGAACACGAGTATCGCCATGGTTTTCAACATATGTGCCCTAAGTGAGTAATGGCTTTGATATAAACAGCTGTCATTATATATGAATATGAAAGGTAGAGGAAAAGGGTTAGTAATGATATGTTTGGGTATTAAATGCATCTATTATAAATTCTTGCTTTGAATAGGGACGAGATGAATGTGAAATCAAGCCATGGGACACTTGTGGTATTTCTACAAAATGATGCTGGCTTTCAACGCTGGAATCCAACACCTGAAAAAATTAAAGAACTTCTTCTGGCTGCTAAACCAAAGGATACTGTTGTTTGATGTGTTTTTACCCTGAAATTCAAATGGAGCAAAAATCTAGCGGGAGTTTGAAACTTGAAAGAAACCTAGGATATTGTGGACACTGCATTATTTGTGTTTCATCAGTTCAGACTAACATCTTGACTAGATTGTCTGAAATTGTTTAGTGGTAGGTTTTATGTTCGCATTACTCTAGTTGTATTATAACAACTCCCCTTGCTCGATGCATTTGGCTGTAAGTTTAAAGCATCCATGCGAGACAAAGGCAGCAGAACTCATGTTGACACCTGAGAAGATGGGGCACCTGCCTCTCCTCTCTCCATTCATCACCCTGACTACACCACAACTTGAACAAAACTTACATACATGTACATATAGATTACAGTACTTTTTAACATGCAAATGTTTGCATATAGTGAAATATTTTACAAATGATATGATTTCTCGAGTTTGGCAAAAATTGTTACCAAGCAAATGTTTCAGAAAGGTCTTTTCGGTAGAAGAAAAGTTTTATTTGAATTTTCAGTCATTTAAAGCAGCAAACATTACTTCTACTCAAACAGTGAAAAGCATAAAATTTGCAGAAGTGTGAAAATATCCATGGTAACAGTAAACGATCACAGTTAGTAGTGTTTGGTATGTACATTTTATCTCCATTGTGTATAACATTGTTGTAGGATCATACATCTTTGTTTAATTGTTTCTATGTAGAGTGTAAATTTTATATAGAGTTTTATTTTCATTGTAAATAGTACATATTGTTAATGTTGTCCTATGTCATATGTGTTCTGTACATATATATGTGTAATTTCTGTGCATTATACATTGTCTGCATGCCATAATGGTACACATATTCCTGGTACACAGTACGTTGTTTTGATGTGCTTTGTTTATAGCTGTAGCAAGCACATTGCGTGTAAGATTCATCGTACATTATACAATGAATAGTTATAGTGTTTGGTGTGTTTTACTTGTTTCCGTCTGAAATCCACACTGGAGACTTGGAGGATGACACTCAAAGTTGATCTCTTGTTATTTATTGCTGCATGTACTTCAGTGTTTTGAGTTGACCCTGTTCTGTTACTGTTAAGATACATGTCCATTTGTTATGTCCAATATTCATGCTGTGGTGTTTTTTTTTCTCTCAGTGTTTCAGATTTTTATAATGCATGCATGGTTTATTTAGTTTTATATTCTTTTTATTCTTATAGACCTGTTACATTTTTATTGCATTATATATATTACTTAATCATTTTATTTGACTTTAATGTGTTTCACATTTTATTACAGATCGCATTTTTATGATACAGTGTACAAATACATTTTGAAAATTCATAGAATTTTCAAAATTAAAACAAAAAGGAAATATAGGTTTTCCAGAAATTGATACTTTAATTTAACTTATATATATTAAAATGATTTGATTTTACTGTTCATAAATAATTTCAATGACATGTGGATTGAGCAAATATGATGCATATTAAGCCTACTTTAACATTGATACTATCACACTTAAACACCTTTTTTAGCTTCCACTTATATTTTCTTACCTGATAAACACAGTATGTATATTTAAGAACTGCTATAACATATTCATTATGGGGTGTTTTTCTTCATTTTATGAACAGCGAAATGCAATGGATTAAGATACATAGAGTTCATATTACCATAAATTCTAGATTGCCTTAATCTTCATTTTGCAAAATCTATTATAATAAATATTGTGGAATCAATTATGTATGAAGGACAGCTGATGGTGATTTAGTGAATTAATAATCAAGTAAAGAGACTATCAACATTGGGGTTTTTTTTATGTAAATTGTGTGTAAGGGTTGATAATCCCTTGTTCCATTAGAAATGTTAAAATTTCTACAGTATTTGTTCACTTACAGAAATTTACAGCAAAAAGCGCACTGGGGATGGTTTCATAGCCTTTCATTTGTCAAGTTACCAAATCTAATGGCAACTATTTCATCACATTTATTTTTGTATCCTGTTAAATTATGTTTTTTTTTCATTTTCAAAGATTGTACATTGCAAGTCCTTTGTTCAAATTACTTAACATCGATACAGGGTTTGATAAATACGACTATCAGAGAACCTGGACTTGTTTCGATGATTTACTTAACAGTAAATTGTATTTTTCTGACTGAGAATCCATGTATCAGTAATTGCATTTGAACAGTTCACAATGGAATTCAGTCCAGTTGTTATTCATTATTAAATGCCAACATTGTATCACACAAAATGTATTGAAGAACCTAAGATAGATAAATACTAGTATCTGCAAAGTTCTTTTCTTGAATTAGTTTATTTTAAACTTGAACATTTAAAGTTGAAGTTTTGTTCAAATATATACCCGGTATACATGCTTTTGTTTCACTACTCAAGCATAGGTTTTATCACAGCAATGAAAACCTGGAGCATTTTTGGAGTTTTACTTGTATGTCTTCAGCTGTCTATCTGCAAGCCTGTATTGAATCGCCAATATAAATTAATTAATGATAAATAAATTAATGATCTCAGATATATCTTAATTCAAATAATCAGGTGATTCATTTTGTGAGGAGAAGTGGAGAGGAGGTTATAGAATGGTAAACATTCAAAAAAAAAATTCTCTTCAATACTATTCCCACGCACACGCGAAATCTCTAAAAACATTTATCGTTATAAATTGCTTTCTCCTTTTTTAAGGGTGATGGGGTTCTTTTAAGGCTTGTTCAACTGAGCGGATGCTTGCAAGGGCTCACCGAAATTCCCTATACTCGCAACATAAACTTTGCCAAATGCTCGCGAGCATTCCCTTTGTTGAACACGCCTCAGGTTCTTTTAGTTACCATGTATCTAAGATCAATTAGGAGTAACCTTCAGGTCAAAATGAAAGTCATGGTAGTGCATTATTCCTTCTTTTCTTTTTTTTACCAGTTTTGCAATAGATAACAAAGGTTTAAATATTCATCAAGGATACATTACTTGTTATAATATGTTTGTTTTAAAGGAAATTATCTAAAATTCTCAAAAATGCATAGTTTTGAATTTTCATGAGACCATTTTTTACAAAAAAAATATTCATCAAATTTAATTTTTTCCATAGCCTAAACAAAAGAGTAGTAACAAAACAATATTACAGAGCAAATACTGTATGCATTATTAATTGTTAAAACGGCTTTAATTCAGCGATGTTTCTGTCATTGCTGTTTTTCCGTTGCCATAGGAACGTTAAAACATTTATCTATTTGGACACTGTAGAATTAAAAATCATGTCTTCCTTAAAAGTAATTAATAGTAAACAATTAATCTTTTAAACAACATAAAAGAACAATACACACACTTCTGCTAATAATTACTGGTTTTGAATGTGAAATTTCATTCTGGTTACCAAGGAAATGCTTTTCCTTAGATACCACAAATTGATTAATTGTGGTTGAAATCTACATTTTTGTATTTTCTTGTTATTGTTGAAGGAAAAAAACTCTATTCTCAAAATAATTCAGTCAATATTTACTATTTATAAAATGCACAAAGCTATGTAACCTTCTCTCTTTAATACGAAAATATAGCTGAATATAGTGAAAAATGGGACTTTTCGTCAGGCCAGGAAAAAAAAAAGAAAAGTTGTTTAACTGATTTTATTATCTTAAATGAAAGTTTAAAATGTGTTTTTTCTTTCTGTATGAAAGACTGTATCATATATCGTTGCGCCTCTGAAAAATCTTAGCTTAAAAATTGGTTGTTTTATTGAATTTTCAGTTGTTATTATGGTTTCCATGGCAACAAAGTTAAGAAAAATATTCAAATTATTCTTTAATGAAATTTTTATATTAGCTTTGTTCATTTACCTTAAGTAAGAAAAAAATGGATTTTACAAAGCCACCTATAAATATTTTGGTATTTAATGTGGTATATTTGAGTGTTTTTTCCTAGACACGTTACCATGGTAACAATAATCGATATGTAAAATTGTAAGGAATGCATTCAAATTTCTAAAACTTGTGATTTTATTCATTTTATCAATAATGCTTTATATTTTCATAGGATTTTTTGAAAAAAAAATTTTTGCACTTTCCAAAAAATTCTCGATGATTACAGACAGCCTCTACCAGTCCTAGGAGGTCATTTTGTTTTGATAACCAGTTGTACGTATCCCTTTTCACATCCTGTTTGTTTATAAGCACATGCGATTGAAGCCATTTGAAATGTGTTGTACATTGATCTCCATTATGAATAAAATATAACTCATTTTCTTTCTGGCATGGGCCAATGTACCAGATAGGAAATAAAACCGAATACATAACAAAGGACAAGGCAATTGCTAAGCGATGCAGTATATGTCAAATTTGGATTATTAAAATCTCCTATTAAGTTGTTTTTTTATATGTAAACTGTCAAGCTACATTAGCTTGAAAAAAATGTAAGCGAGAAATAGTTCATCAAATTAGCTTAGAATACATCTGTGTTGTTTTTTAAACAAATATTTGTTGTATATAAAAAGTATCAATTAATTCGACCAAACCCTGAACAACTTTTTTTCAAAGTAAGTTAATATCGACGATATCAATGCACTTTGTAAAAAACAATTTTTTCAAAGTGCGTTGAGTTGGTCCCAAAATTAATGCACTTTAATTATTATTTTTTTGCAAAGTGCGTTGCAACACACGTAACATCGTCTGTGAAAATGTAGAGGGGGGGGGGGGGGGCAGACTTATTCGAAATTCGAATGTTTACCCACCCCACCCCTTTTTCAACCAACTGCTCCTCCAGTAAAGTCTTGCATCATTACAACGCACCTGACAATCAGTCAAATGCAACACAACAGGAAATAATAACATTTTACCAAGCGCTGAGTTGAATGAGAAGACAATTTCGAAGTGGTAATAAAGTACATTCTTTACAGAGGAAGATCGATGTAAGTCTCTTCATAAGATGTGAAGTGGTGCACGCGAAAGATATGTCACATTATGCAACATCTGAAGGACAATAATGTGTTCTTCACCTTTAAGTATTGTATTTAAGCGGTGATACATACATTATTTGCAAATTACATGTAATTAAGGCTTACGTTTACTAAGGGAATGCAAAAATTCCACTTATAGGAACGAATGAGGTATCATTTCTGAAAAAATGCCAATTTTGACCAATTTTAGGTTGAGACTTCTCCTTTTTTATGTTTTTAAAACATATTTTTAAGATGACGTCTAGACATTCATAGTTTTTTTTTTAAAATCCTTTATAGCACTGTAAATGGTTCAAGTTTGAGAAAGAAAATGCTGAGATGCTGAATTTTAGATTATGTATATATCGGTCACAAAAATAAAGAATATAATTTTTTTGTATTATGAAATTATATTACAAACAATGTGAACCATTTGGTTATGATCTTTCATCTTAGTATCTGCCAGCTGGGGATATATAACGCCTATACGCCCCTGTCCTTTCACGTTACAAGTGCGTTTCTATGTACCCTTTACATGGATGACCATGATTATGTATATTGCTTAGGTTAAAACCGTTCGGTACATGTACAATCGAGTGCAATATTTTAGGAATAAGGAATCATTCTTTGAGTATTATGAGGTGATCGAATACGATCGGGCGTGATCAAATAAAAAAAGCCCGAAGGGCTTTATGATAGATTTGTTCACGTCCGACCGTGTTTGATCACCTCATAATATTCAAAGAATGATTCCTTATTACTTGTATTTACATTATTTTCATCAGCTGTAAGATTAAATATTAAAATAGCCATTGATGAAATTTATTGTATTATAAATCACAAAATCGATTCTTAGTTTATCACAGACAAAGACACTGAAAAATGTAAATCTATCATGATATGCGTCTGCAAATTTGCGACTCTATTTAAAATTAATTTTTAACTATTCAATTTGTTACTACGTACAAAATCGCCTTTTAATGGCTGATTCTTGATTCAAACTTTAAATATTGTTTATTTGGCAGCCTTCATAAATCCCCCGTCGATTAATTATTATTGCCTGACGTCATATCTAAGGTTTAAAAGTTGCCTTCTCCGAAACAGCGCAGACAATGGGAGCAAGTAATATCAAGATTTTTCACAAAAAGATTAACAGATGCATGTTTAATGTGTCAGCATTTACATTCGCAATTGATAAGAATGTTATATAAGATGTAATAACATCAGTGAGCAAGAGTTTTCAAGTAAAGGGCTGTTCACCATGCACGTGTGTAATCCTGATTTAAAAATAGATTTAGCCATACATGTAGTTGAACGGTGGAAATGGGGGGGGGGGGGGGGTGATCGCAGCAAGTTGTTACAAATTGTTTATTACGGTACAATGTAAGTAATAATTGGTGTTGGATTGTCATACCAAAGAATCGTCAGTTTGGATTAAAACAAATATATATTGATATAGCTGCCTTGAATGTTTACTGGAGGAACTAAATCGCCGAAGCGGGGTGTGACTTAGCCTGTTTCCCTGGCCTACCCATAATGCTCCGCACCAGTAGCTTGCGGAGCATTATGGGTAGGCCAGGGAAACAGGCTATTCGATCGATTGGGCGATTTCATTCATCTTGAAAGGGGCACAAAACCCGTGTGTCTTACTAAATGTACATCAATACTACATTAAACAATTGCTAGTCAAGTGTGTGTGTTAATTCGATAGATTTCTTCCAAAACATTCGATTCAAAGTAAAATATATGTAGTTGTTACATAACAAATGTCAAAAAATTCATTTGACCCCCCTCCCCATGGATCAATGCCAATAGATGAGTTCATTCAAACCATCGCAGGCACGTAGTATCAGGTAGTATCACTTTTTCTTGCAGCAACAAATTTTTTTAAATTTACATATAAAAAATTGAATTATCATGGAGTTGCCCCCCCCCCACACTTTTTTGGGAGTATGTAAAAAGAATTGATATGAAAATAAGGAAATGAGGAGTGAAATTGAAGTAATATACTACAGGATTTTAAAGATTTAGGAAAAGTTGAAATTTCCTTTTTTTTTTTTTGCTTGTCAAGATTTTTTGGATGAGTCTGCCCCCCCACCCCCCCACCCCACTTTCAAAAACGATGCTACGTGCCTGCATCGGATCGAGATCTCAGCCGTTGCGTGAATGGTAAAGCAGGACTTCCCGCCAAAAGATCTCATTTATAGTTTTTGCGCGTCGAATAGTGGCCGAGTCCAAATGGGACCACAGAAGAATACTCCAGTACACCGTGTGTACACATCGCAGGCACGTAAAAACGGGGGTGGGGAGTGGGGACTGCTTCTCCCTTTTTTGCAGCAGACACATTTCTTAACTTTACATATTTAATAAATGAAAATTGTCGGAGCATGTAATAAATGAAACTGAAAATAAGGAATCTAATTGAATTGAAGTTACAATTTGGATTTTTTTTCATGATTTTGAGAATTCGCCCTTTTTATATATTGCTTGTCAAGATGATTTGGATTAAGCTGCCCCACACACTTTCTAAAACAATACGTGCTTGAATATCCTTTCCTATTTCCTATGGTGGACATTTAATAAAATGATTTAATTTCAAGCGATTATGTGCACACTTTTTTTCACACGACCAGTCGAGCTGGTACACAGACATTTAACCGACCGGACCTATCGTTTACTAGACAATGTCGGTCGGACGTGCCTTAGTGTCAAACCTTGATACATGTACATGCACTAGAATTTATGATCAGCAGCGAAAAATTAAAATTCATTTCTTAAAAGATAGCCTAATTAAAACATGCATGCTTCCATTGAATAAATTTGTTTAGTCAGGCAAGCTTTTTGGAAAGCTATTACTTGTATTGATGTAGGTTTGATGCAGGTAGTGGTCAGCCACATTAAAGTCAGCTTCCAGCCACGACTTTACGTACTTCCCATAGTTCACTGACAATATTTATCTTGTCCAATATTACCACACGCCGTGCACGCATCCTTTGTTGTAGAGCCACATATATGAACTTCCTATATACATGTGCACATTTTCAAAGTACGATTACGACTCAAAGAAACTATTGTTTAGATATTATAGCAGAATCTCTTGTGACAAACTGAGACATGAATTTTAGTTGTTCTTTCACAAACATGAAAAGTGCAATTGATTTTTATAACGATTTACACCCCTTTTCCAAAAGTTCATTTCGTGCAATATCTCTCGACAATCTGAAACCAAGAAATGAAATATTTGAATAAAAAACTCCAGAACTATATTTTAAACCGTGCATTTCATTGGTGGATTAAAAAAATGTGAGTTTTAAGAGACACATTTCTCGAGATATATAACATATTTCTTGCTATATTATAAACTTAAATCCATTCGACTGATAAAATTATTGTAAGTAACTTATCAACACCTGATTCGCCTATTGCAATTTGCAAGCAAATTGCAAGCAATTTACAACATCCCACACTGAACATTCAAAACTATATTCATATTGCTTCTCATTACCATTTCTATAGATGTACATGTATATAGCGAGAATTCCGAAATTTTTTATCATAACAACTACTTCTATAAATCTTTACAGTATAAAATTAATAAAAGTACTGAAGTACTGACGGGAGTTGATTTTATCGATTATTATTAATCTTAAAATCAACGATATGTTATTTTGCTTGGCAAGTAGTTTATAATCTCTATTTGAATCACGCACATTTTTATAATATGGATTCTCGGACTTTTTCTACAAGAATTTCGAGAAAACCTCTTATGAATCATGTTGTCTTATATTAAAAAATAGAATTGATTTCATTAAACTATGTATCGGTATTCGAAATATTTTTTTAAAAAGTGTATGGATCCAACCAATAATGAACTTTAGTCTCGTTCAACCAGATGCTTGGCTGTCTCCGTTAATCTCCGACAAGTAAGAGATACCATGTCACGTGATAGCTTGATGATGCGACCTCTAAGTATAGACTGACTCTCTGCTTGTCGCAGATGTACGGAGAACGCCGATGGTTGAACGAGACTATATTGAACTCTGGCGTAGGAATACATACGACTGCAAAAAACTTCTAAATTGTTCGTGCTATTTAAAATCTGACTATTTCTTAGGTATTTATGAATAAGTTTCCTTTTTTAAAAATGCTTCAGCGTACATTACATCGAATTTATCGATAATTTTCAAGAACTAACTCTTATCAGCGGTGATGATTTGTGCTTAGGTCCAAACACCGTTTCAGTTTCGGTTTGATTAAAATCAACTCCCAAAAATACAAGCAAGACAAACACTAAAATAGGTTGCATTTAATTGACAAAACATACAGCACCAATTTCATTCAAAATTTCCCATTTTAAAAAAAAATAAATAAATGAAGGCATGTACAGACTTGATATTTTCAACAAACATAAAACTGGATGCCAATGATATTTTGCCCCAGTCTCAGTTGGTAATTTACTAGTATATAGGTTCTACGTGAGGAAAACGACATTTCTTTTCAGGTATATATACATGCCATGAAAGGTCATTGCTATCTATTGCAAAACTATTCCTTAAAAGAGATATATAGTTTTACTAAAACAATGAACATAGAATACTTGACAGCAATGTTTGCTGTAATACATATTTCCCAATAGCAATTAAGATTTCTAGCGAAAAGTTGTTGAAACATTGTTGTTGTTATGAACATTAAAAATGCAAAACAATTTAAAGTCCATTTCTTGCTGTATTGTATATTTCCCAATAGCAATTAAGATTTTTATTGAAGGCAGTCAAAAGGTTATGAGCATTAAAAACACATCAATTTAAAGTCCATTTCTAGTGTTTTATTAAATAAAAAATTCAATTGCATGGATACACATTAGTTTGGCACAATACAAATGTCAATAATATTCTTTTATCACTCCACTCTCGACGCAAACGACGCCATGCATCATTAAGGTCTTCCGTTTCCAACGGAAGACCTTATAGTTTTCGTACGATTTCTTATTATTATTATTTTTTTCCACAAATTTTGTGCACGAGATTTCTCGAAAACTATTCGACCGATTTCGACCATTTTTTCAGAGAAGATGAGTCTTGATGTAAACTTCATACGTTTTTGAGATTTTTCCTGTCGGCACTTCCGGTACCGATTTATCGGCCATTTTGTACATTTTTACGACCTATTTTGTGCAGAGCTGATCTCAGAAACTATCAGAGATATGACTATGAAATTTTCAGGATAGGTAGTCTATAGTCTGAAGTTGTGCACTATTATTTTGTTTTACGCCAGTGGCGCCATTTTTTGGAGCTCGCCTAGGCACGAAAATTGGGTACGAATTTTCATTCAAATTCTTCATACGTTTTCATCTGTATCTTTTTATCAGTTGATATTTTGTTAAGACATATATAACAAAAATAGTAGATAATTAAACGTTCTTTCCAACAAAATCAAGAAAAAGGGGCTGGCCCCTTAAATTAGGGACCAAGACACTCGTAAACTCTATTGCAAATAACTTAAAAACGATCAAAATTTTGTAATGCAATATAGAAGCAAAGTTGTTGATTGTAGCAATATTTATCAGGTAAAATCATTTTCACACCCATTTATGACGTAATGAGGGATTTTAAGGGGCCAAAGTACTTAAACTTTGATGCAATATATCTAGAGAAGGAGACATATTTTGTTAGGCAATGTAGAAAAGAAAATGTTTGCATTGATGATTCTAATCAATTCCACTAATCAAAGCTCCAAAGTCTGTCCCCATTAAGGATCTATAGGGCTGGCCCCTAAAATATTCAATCATTTGTATCTCAAAAATGAACAACAATTTTAGATGGGTGTAAGAACAAAAAATGTTAGTATTCGTGAGAACTTTCGATTGAACTCAAGAAAAAGGGGCTGGCCCCTTAAATGAGGAGCCAAGACACTCGTAAACTATGTTACAGATAACTTGAAAACAAGCAAGATTTCAAATATCTTTGGTACTTAGCCTTTTTTACAAAATTGATACCAGCGAGATTTTAGTCACTGTAAGTGATTGAGACACAAACTTTTATAAATGATAGACAATCGATTGAAGATATATTTAACGGGTTTTCTTTTGTCAACCGTCACTTCCGGTACTCACCAGAAGAGTTCAAACAATTCATTTTTTTCACAAGTTTACCTGATTATCTTTGGTGTTTCATCTGCTATGATTAATAGTAGTGTACACTAAACATATGTATAAAAAACCCTAGCTTTTATTTTCATAAACCTCTTTTGTTCGTCCGTTTTCGGTCTCGAGACAAAAAAGCTAGATTCACCAAGATCGCAGATTTGGCAGAGAATATCGATATTTCATCGTATCATATGAAAACAAAATCGGACGGAAGACCTACTCGTTACTCGTAACGAGATCTAGTTTCTATATCTGTTTTGTTGTAGGTCTATTTTCTTATTTTAAGTCTGGCCAATATCAGTTTTTGTACTCTTTTTTTCACTGTTTCCAGAAACAGCGCTTATTGTCTCCTTGCTTGCATAGTTTTCAGACACCACGCTTATAGAGACTGCATTTTTCTCATCCACGAAATCGGAAGACGACGCTGCAGACGGCAAGCTTTTCTTTACAGTCTTAAATGGCGAAAGAAAAATAAAGGTAAACATTCTCCATAGAATTCCACGGAACCGCTCATCAGACAGTCCGTAGATGAAAGGGTTTGCAACATTGTTAATATATACGGTCCAATAAAAGAAATTGAATAGGCTATGAGCCGTAGAGTTCATTGTACACTCGAGATCCTCGTCAAAATGAAACACAAGACCGGTGATGATATGAGGCAAGGTTGTCAAAATAAAAACCGTTGTAATTATGAAAAAAGTGATGGTCGTTTTCCTCGTGTGTATATTTGAGTTCCGCCGACCGATACAACTACTGTGAGATGTTTTCGGCAACTGGAAACTTTTAGAGTGAAACCTCACTTTTTTCATTATGAAGTAATACGAAACTGTTAAAAATATGCTGACCATGATAAAAGCTGAACCAAGGATGAAGTAGTAACCTTTTGCAATTCTATTGGCGATGGAATTCGTTGCTAAGTAGCATTTGTAACCTGTTTCGTTGCTAGAGGACAAATGCAATTGGTTGTTTTCATACAAAAACGGAACACACCACGACGCAAGGAGAACAGCCGCCACGATTGCAAAAGCGCTGTATTTAGCATTTTTATGGTTAAGTTGTTTCTTTAATGGACAACATATCTTGCGGTATCTGTCAAAAGCGATGAGGCTCAGACTACAAGATCCGGTCATACCTAAGGTGAATGTCACAAACAGGCCCCCACGACAGAGAATATCAGACGGAAACGTTACCGGATGTAACAGATACACAATAACCCAAGGTATCCCAAGGACACAGTTACCGGTGTCCAAGACTGCCAGGAATAGGACGTAGAATCGGTAGTTGGTTCCTCGCTTAAACTTTGCACTGTACAAAATTATAACCACTACATTTCCAAAGACGCCGATTACTAATAGAATCACTAGAAAAACGACCCCAAGCATATTTCTATGTACCAGTTCGGCGTTTATGATTTCTACGGACAAGTTTTGGGGATAACGGTCCTTAAAAATTTCACTGTAACAATCCAATGACTTCATGATGATAAGAAAAGTGTTTTCACCTCAATATCCGTTGGTTTTTTAATAAATTGTCCTCTTGAAATGTATAACTAGAGTGATGTCATGAACATGACTCCTTTTGCCGCTTTGTCTAAGAGAAACAGCAAACGGGATACGACTTCCGATGACACAACACACAAGTGCGACAGTCTAATTCGAGTTCCGTGATTGAACATAATTCAAACTCTATATATATACTTGTACTTAAAGGGTGGCTTTCACAAACTTCAAGTTTATCCCGTGTTATCTCAATCTCGACTTTCACGCCAAACAGGATGCAATTTTGGGAGTTTAAAAAGTCATATCATATGAAGGCGTTAAAGGGACACACACAATATTTTTTTGGCGTTTGCTTTCTAGCTACCCAGCATTTGTTCTAATGAAATGCTGCTTTCTTACTGAAAACTTATAGAGAGTCAATTGTCACCAAAATCAACCCCAATGACATGCATTTTAACATGAATCGCGCTATGTCAATTTTCCATACTTTAGAATGTAAGACACAAACACATTTTATACAGAGTGAAACGATGATATAATTTCAGATTTATAATCAGATCTTTTACTTGATTTATAATTACCTTTTTTAAAACTTATTCCTTTTTGTTAGTTCAAACAAGAAACCAGTTCGTTCACGCAAACGATTTCCTCAACCTTTCCAGGCCGCCGTTAAAACAGCTGATCCAATGTATATGTAGGATGGTCAAATAGGTTTTTTTTTAGGTTGTTGTCATTGTCCAATCATACCCGACCCCCATGCACGGTCACCAGTCAGTATCTAATTATCAAAGGTATTAATTTTATTTACATTGTACATCGACATTCTCCCCTGGAGCTGTTTTACCATACGCATCAGACACTAGCTATTGAATCTATTTTCTTGGGTAGATAGTTACGATTCGGTGAATTCGTGTAGAATAACTAAATGACGCTTTTAAAACCTGGTCAGTATATTTAATCGTTGGGCACATCATTCGCAAATGTAAACAACTCGGAGGAATTTATCGACAAAATTGCGATAAATTTACACGTGGATTTTTGTCTAATACTAGTATGTAAACGAGTGGACAGTCATACAATTTGAGGATTGGCTTAAAAAAACAAAAGCAATCTAATACTAATAGCCAAAAATGCAATGATGTTGGTGGAATTCTGTGAAAACAACTTTTTATGGTAGGTATTTATTTTATTAATAGTGTTGAAAGACTCACTGGTGTCATATTCAATTAAATAAATGTCTCGTATAGTATAGTTTATTAGCTCAAAACCACATGTCTAGTGTAGCTCCGTGCTGCAACGCAAGTAGACACAAGAATGACTCCCATGTTAGGCATATACCTGTACCGATTTCAAATGAACAGTAACAACCATAAAACAAAAACACCCATCTGACTATTTTTCTCTCCCCCCCCCCCCCCCTTTCCAAATTTTGCCAAAATGATCTAACAAACTCTAAAATCAACAAACTCTGCGATACTGCCGTTCGTTGAGGAATGGATCCTAATACAGCAGTGCTGTTCAGCAAATTATCAATAAAGGTATAATATCTATAACATTCCTTGTTTGATGATCGTACTTATTCTAGAACAATTAAAATGATGACGTACTTGTAAATGTATGAAAGCCTACAGGCTAAGGCACTCCAACAGCCGATTACATTATCTTTGTACTTATATAATTTTGAACTTGCATGGTTTACGGATGGATTGAAATGAACCTCAAGACAGATTTCAAAGACTACCGTAACTTTTTGACATCGAATTAGGTAGAGGAAAACGACGAAACTTACATGTACGACTTATTGTGTTGCTAGTAACATAAGGTCACCAGTGCTTCCAGACCATGTGGAAAAAAAGCAGAAAAAGAGAAAAAAAACTAGAGCAGAGCTCGTGGCAAAGCCACGAGTAGGTCTTCCGTTGTTGCTGCGAGATGAAAATTTATGTGATTTGGTGTCAAACGATTATAATGACTAATGACTAAAATTTCACTTCTGCTTTTGTTATAAAAACGTGCTCTGATTGAAAGTCTGTATAAAGACAGGAAAAAATGTTTTAGGAAAACTATTTGTCGAACACAGTTTGTGTAATTGTTTTGAAAACTCTTTAAGGCCCTGTCACACAAAATTGCGTTCCCAGTGCGTGTTCACGGCATTGTAAAATTAATGGAATCGCCGTAGGATCGCAAGGAAAATTCAGAAAGGCGTTCTTACAGAGCTCCCAACTCCGTTTCCACAGAGTTCTACTTGGCGATTGACTGCCCTCTCGCTGGGTATCCGCCGAGCGCTCATGACGTGCTAGGAGTTTTTACCGCGCATCCACAGCGTGCTCTGCGCGCTGACTGCGTGCACTGTTGGAGACTTTACGGCGCTGCCATGGCGACCTTACTCCACTTCTACGGCGTGTTTATCGGAACGCAGAGCCACGGCGCGTACTTTGTGCATGTTCAAAGTACGCGCCGTCGCATGGCGTTCTAAAATGTTCTAGGCTAGGATATCCCACCGCGGCGAACGAAGATGCCGTTGAGTTGTTATGGCGCTGTAGAAGACTTTAGTTTGTTTACCATGGCGTTTTACATTATTCAATTACGCAGCGGGATCGCTGTGAGGACGCAGCTCCAGTGTGACAGGGGTTTAAACAATGAGAAGTTTAATGGCGAGTTAAATTTTTCAGGGTAGCATGGATTGTTATATATTAAATGTACTCATGATTCATGTAAGGAAATGTAAGTTAAAACGTGCATAAAAAAAACACGTAACTTCTGTAAATAAATCTTTCTAATTTTTTTAAGACTATGTGCCAGTTTGAATTTGTTTCGTGCTGTCAAAATTTGGTAAATAGCCAAAATTGATGGCATATATGAAAATTAATTCAGGGCTGATATTATTTGATAATACGAGTAGACTTGAACATTTAAAATAATAATCAGCTATCTAAGATCATCGGGAGAATTTATGCATAAGTGAGCGTCTAAATTTTACTCCTGATATACAGACACCGCTATGTAACGTAAAATTTAATAACATTATTTACAGAAATGAATATTACTTTTCCCTACGATGCAATAATATTCAAAATCCCTATTTTTAAGTCAGTTTTTTCTCCTTTATCGGATCAACAGTTATTCTCTCGGAGAAAGTTTACGTATGTATTTTTAAAAAAAAAAGGGAGAAACTTCAATAAAAATAAGCGGAAAATAATAGTGTTACGGTTTTTATTTTCAGTTAATTTAATTAAATGTGACAAAGGCGCATATTCGGTCGGATTTTTGGTAACATGTACATGAAGTAAATCTGATGCAAGTTCCATGTTTGTTTTTTGTGGGTTTTTTTTTTTTATTTTTTTTGCTTTTCTCTGCTTTATCATAAAGATATATATAAAAAAAAAAAACGTACATGTCACAAGCAATATTTGCCTTTTCTATTTATCTTGTATTTTAATAGATTGGGTAATCATTGTCAGGGGCGGATACAGGATTTGTAGTGGGGGGGGGGGGCGTGGATAAAATTATTGAGGCAGGGGGTCTGGGGCCGCCTTGAGGCCCCCCGTGGGTCCCAGGCAAAGCCCTGGTGGGGGCCTAGGGGGCTTCGCCCCCGGAAGCTCCTGGGTTTTCGTGTATTTTGAAGGTAAAACCAGGCTCAAAATAGTGGTATTTTTTCAGTTATGTACACTTTACACAAAAGCCTATTACATATATATAACAATTTGACACATATTGTTACTTATACCTAATACATGTATTGGATTAAAAACAAAAAAACTTGGGCATTTATGAACTCCCAAAATTAACTAGGTTATCAAAGTTACAACATTGTAATGACGTTACGGTATCCGACCCCCTATTAGCTGTTAGAAATATCTGATGCATCAAATCTTCAATATTCTTATATTAAAATAGTCTATTTACGTAGAAAAAAAATTCAAAAAATATACAGTTACTCAGAAATTTTTGCTTGCGGTGCAATATGGAAATGACAGCGCAATCTACACTTGAAACAAAACTGCTGAGATTTCCAGTCGATTGTTGGTCGAAGCCCCAAGTTCAGGGCCCTGGGGAATTTGTTGCAGCCGCCATAATGAAATGACCAACACTGCTTGTTTTAAACACAGTTTAATTGGTTTGTTATCAGAACCTGTCAACATGCATTAGGATTAGATGTTTATAGATGTTTATAGATGTTTATAGAGCAGCAGAATTACAGTCAGCATAGCACAGCTAATGTATCAATGAGGTGTAATATTGAGTCAGGCATAATTATAAATAAAGTGAAAAACAAAATGCTAACTTTTCTATGTAAAATTTATCAAATCATCTACAGGCATGCATACTTTGAAAATTTTAGGGGGGGGGGTGCACCCTCCACGCCCCCCCCCCTTAAATCCGCCAGTGATTGTTGACCTAAAATTAGTATTCCACTGGCTGTAGCTACATGTAACCTTGTAAGTAAATTAAGTTGCATGACATCCTCATACCACACAACTTCAATAAAACGTTTTTTAAAAAATCAATTTTCATATAATCAGCAATAAAGAAAATAATCACCGAATGCCTTAATTCAGGGCATTCTCTTATCGTGGCAGCACCTACCGCAAACATGGCACTTTGATCATAATTTGATTTGATTTTTTAAATTACCTTGTACGCTGTCGTATAAATCAATGCTAAATCAACTGTACGAGTAAAATAAATTTATCGGTTCATCTGAAACCAATATAATAGTTAAAAACATAATAAAAATAGTTGCGTTCGTACAAAATACCAAACATGCACGCGTGATAAGGTACATGTAGAGGTCACTTGCGCGGGATCTCCTCGGCCATGTGCGAGGGATGATCATTTTTTAAAGGTTTTAATATTTGTTTTGTTGTTATTTTGTTGTTGATTGAAAACATTATTTGTACAATTTTTAAAACATTTAAGACTTACAAACCAACCATTCAAATATGTCTCACGAGTATTTCCGATTTGGAGTAATATCGCTTTTATTAATTTTCAGAACGACTTTTTAATTTACTCTCCAATGTTTAATTTAACTAAATACAAAATAACCAAACTTTTATAACATAAAATTAAAACAGTGTAAAGTGTATTAACGGCTATATAAACTCAAACACGTTCATATTCATGTAAGTGTGCGGGTGCGAATCTTGTGTATTAGATAACCGTTTACCGCTAGGTAGTGCAGCTGTGGATGATTTCCTCGGCCGCGGGCGAAGGATAGATTACATAAAGGTTTAACGCATACACACGCACAGCTCAGAACCTAGGAAGATTTGAAAAGTTTGCAATTTAATGACTAAATTCTATCAAATAGAAATTCTTTTTTTACTTAAAACCCACAATTGATATATATATATATATGTCTGATATTGCATTAGATTGAGAATGGCATTGCTTTTATTAATTAAATGAACGATTTCTTAATTGACACCCTATCGTTTAATCCAATTGAAGAATAACCCTTTATGTGTAATCAAAACTGAAATAATTCTTCATATCGCAGCTAGATTAACTCATATATGAGAGACGCAACTCTCGTGTATTAGATAACCGCTG
This sequence comes from Magallana angulata, assembly GCF_025612915.1. NCBI lineage: Eukaryota > Metazoa > Mollusca > Bivalvia > Ostreida > Ostreidae > Magallana > Magallana angulata. The sequence goes on along the minus strand of NC_069116.1, from coordinate 21,028,483 downwards.
ACCGCTAGGTAGTCCAGCCGCGACCATGGTGACCGATTTTCTCGGCCGTGGGCGAGGGATAGCTTACGTAATAATACACATCTCTGATTCAAGGTGGATTTTAAATGCATGCAGTATGATAACTAAATTGTAATGCATAGAATTTTTTTTTGTGTTTTACTAGAAAAGAAATAGAATGTTTTGTGTTTCGATTCTCGTCTTTAAGGATTGTGCACTTTAAGAACCAAACAACGATGACTTTAACTTCTATAAAAAAAAGCATGTGTTCTAATTTTTTTCTCATGATTTAAAGCCTCCTGTTTAAACCATTATACTTTCTGTGGTAACTTTTTGCCAGTTTTATGCGCAAAGACTTTCGTTAACTTGCCAAATGAAAGCAGGTACATGTTAACATGTAAAGCTTTTTACACTCATACTACACAAATCACTTACAAAATAACATTGTAACGACCTTTATGAGATCCCAACAAACAACTTTTCCAGCGACAGGAATATCGAAATCCTAACCGTTTTTGAGTTATCAAGCAAAATCTTTTGAGGGCTACTGGCCCTTAATTTAAGGGGCCAGCCCTTTTTTATTGGTGTCAAATGAAAGTCCTTAATATTATGCACAACTTTTGTTCTATATGTATTTAGGAAATATTTCAAACTAAAAAGTTACGAAGCTAAAACATGAGAAAAATTTCGCTATTTGTAAAACATAGATTTCGATTGATTAATTCGAGTGGGATAATTGGAAGAAACTAAAATCCAAAAATCAGAGGACAATATTCAAAGTATCAATAATAAAGATTTTTAACTTAAAATTATTTGCTACGGACCATTTCGGAGCCTTTGTCTGGAAACTAACGCCCCTAAAATTTTAGAAAAAGGGGCATAACTCAAAACCGGAAGTTGCGATTTCAATTTTTTTTGTGCTCTAGAAACATAATTCAATTTACAATATACCGTGAAAATTTGAATGTAATCAGATGACAAACAAAAAAGTTATTGAGGATTTAAAAACGTCTAGAAGAAGAAAAATTATAATGAAGAAAACCTTCAGAATCAGTACAAGGTCTTCCGTTGGAAACGGAAGACCTTAATAATAAAAAGGAACAATAGTGCAAAGCGTCAAAATGAAATTTTTAGGCAAATTAAGATAGTACCATGTAAATACAATGTAATGGTTAGACTCTGGCATCAACTCGCGGTTCCAAGATGTTTCAAAGCACTTTTTGGTGCCTCAAAGCAGCTTCCAAAACCCAAACACCCCAATACCCCCCCCCCCCCCCAAATAAAAAAAAAAACGACTTCATTTGCTTTTACGACAATTCCTATTGCTCCTTGAGGATTTTATCTTTACTTATTTAATTAAGGCAGTGTATCAGTATACATTACTTGTATGTCATTATATTTTATTTCCGAGCGTAAAATAGTATTATACGTCTTGAGGAACTTTCATGTACTTATCTTAAGTTTTCCCCGAAAGTTATGTAATATGCATTTTCTTAAAAGTCTTTGTATAGTAGTTATTTTAAAAGCAACACGTGAGTGATTTCTTGATATTTGATTTAGTATAATAAAACACACACATTCCGTTGACAATGTCAAACTTATATAAAATGTTAAAGGAGCTGTTGATAAAGATTACGTAACAAAAATTTTGTTTACCTTAACATGAAAGACTGAGAAAGTTGCTTTTCGGCATATTCTCCGGATAGTATTTAAGAGTAAGGCTCTTTAATTTTTATGGTTTGGTTTTTTGTTTTTTGGGGGTGGTTTTTTTTTTGGGGGGGGGGGGGGGGAGGTTCTCGAATTTTTTACTGTAAAACTGGTTGAGTATTAAGTGAAAACAGTTGTATTTAGTTTTCACCTGATATTTTATCTGCTGCGATATTATACAAATCACGCCCCTTCGATATTAACTAAAATGGTCGAAAATAAATGGATTTCATGCGCTGTCGTTCATCAAACTCATCCCTGCCACTAACTAAGTGCATCTCCAAATCACTACACTTAGATAATTTTCCTAATTTCATAATAATACTCCCATCAAGCAAACGTTTTTTGAAGTGAAACCTCTCTCGTGCAATGTTTCACTATCATATTCCAACAAATAGCTGGTCAAGGTTATGCCGAGCCGTGAATGTACATTGATTAATATATTGATAGTTGTTTCAACTTTCAAGAAATGTCAGAGACATAAATGTTTTCATGTATGCTGAATAGTAAATATAGAAAAAGCCATTTAAATGCGTTTTATTTTCTATCAATAAGAGTATAATTATAAAATAGTCATCCCACAGAAAGGATCATTTGTTGCATGTAAAGAGAGTGTGAATGACAGGAAGTGTCCCCAAAATGTAAAATTCGTTAGTTTAATTGGAAAAAAAGCCCTAAAATAATATTTGAAGGAGTGTAGAGAATCAAACATACAACATACACTTGTAGCTGTCTTAAAGATACAAATTATTTAACATATTGTTATTTATACATTTAATTGTGTCTAACAATTATATAAATATGTTGATTTAAAAAAATATATATTGCACTTGTATGTATGTAGTCAAAAAGCAAAACGATGCTGTCAAACATATTATGAAACACACAAAGTCAGAGTAAAACATAAGCGCTTTCTTTTTCATCTTCAGATGTTTTACAACTGACAGTTGTAAAACATCTGAAGATAAAAATGAAAGTGCTAATGTTTTACTCTGACTTTGTGTTTTTATTAATTTAAGTTTTCTATATTTTATCCGACCACTGTGAATTTTTTGCTGGATTTACCTATAGTGTAAAGAAGTTAATAAACTGTCCAACAATCCACTACATACTTATCTACATTGTATAGTAGTATCACATCCCGTTATAGTTAACCAGTTTAAATAATGTAAACTTCTGCTCATAGGGGGCGGTTATTCGATGCACCGGAATCTCTAACGTAAATTAAGCGCTCAGCTATGCTTAGCGCTTTAAAAAGAGTAAGTTTTATAAAAAGGGGGGTTGTCATGGACGCCTAGATAATACATTCGAGGTGTTTTTCCGAGCTTGCCGGAAAGGCCCGAGAAGTTGCGATTGCTCATAGGGGGCGGTTATTCGATGCACCGGAAGTCTAACGTAAATTAAGCGCTGAGCTATGCTTAGCGCTTTAAAAAGAGTACTGTGTATATGGACGTCATAAAATTATGCATACTTAAAACAAATGGTTGATTTATTCATAAAATTGAATTTGAAAAGACTTATAATATTCAAACTTTCCAATGTGTTTGACATAAGCTTCGTGTTCATTAATTTTGAGATAGACCAATATTTGTCACTGTGGGTGAAATGGCCGTGTTGCAAAATATAATTACGTGATTCTCCCAACCAATCGACGTTTATTATGTGACAGGGGCGTTTTTCGATACAATGAAAAAAAGCGGGGGGAAATAGCAATATTATCAAAGTAAATATGAAGAAAACATTATTTAGTAGTGGTGAAAATATGAGATGTACATGTAGTTGTACATGTATACGAATTTGAGTTTATAATAGATTATAAATCGATTCAATAATTCATGTACTACTAACGTAATTTGCAATGAATTCGTAAACAAATATTTTTGAATAATTTTGCTTCTCTGCATATATTGCAAAAAGAAAAGAAAAATACACGATCTGTATCGCTTTAAAATATTCAAAATCAAAACTTGAAAGCATATTCGTTTAAAGACTGTAAAACAAACAGTTTACCAGAGCGTTATATGTGAACGTACTTACATTTCCATTAGCAACGAGATGTAAAAAATGACAATATTTGAGCTTTGTTTACAAAACAAAGAAATATGAACTCTGTATTTTGCTTATAACTTGATATTTGAGTTTAAAATTTTGATTTTGACATAGAATTATAAACTTTTATATTTAACAGTATAAACATTGAAAATGGAAAAATAAAATTTGAAATTGAAATTTGAGAGGGGGTCAAAACATTTGTCTTGTAATAACGATATACACATGTACATATATATTATACTAGTTCGAAGGATGTCCAAAGTGAAAAATTGAAGCGAAAATAAGATGAAGTTCATCCCGATTTATAATTAATAAAAACAAGCAGCCGTCTGAGAAGAATTCCAGGCTATATTTCCCGAATTACAATGAGAAAAGTCTTTGACACATATCGTCAATATAATTATTGTTAACCGGGAATTCGTTTCGTTAACCGTTGTAGATACATATACTTTACTCTATATATAAAAAATTGGGGTTGAAATTACGACATGTTAACTCGAATTTTCTCATAGAGCAGACTACAAAATCGCTAGATTCTTAGCAACATTTCATTATGAAACTAAATTGCCTACACTAATTGTCTGAATGCGTAATGTATGTCACTGAGTAAAGAGAATGTGGTGTGTTTTTGCTAGTAATGGGAGGAGTTGTACAGCCACGTAAATGTACCCCCTCCCCCAATCGAAACAACCCAAAGCGTGCATGAGGATAGAAATAAACGAAATATTTTAGTTCAAAGTGATTAAAGAAGATAAATATTTTGAACTTTTAAATAACATGCATATTTATAAAAGATGCACTCCCAATATATCATCTCGCGAGAGGATTGTCCGCTTTGTGAAGCCCTTGTTATTTTTTAGTTCTATAACTTACTATGGAATACGTTGTGCGTGCATTTATCCTACAGGTTTTAAATTAGCAGGACTTAAATTGTTGGCATTAATTTAATACAAAACCTTGCAGGCATCATCGCACATTACCCATACATTACAAAACAAGTCGATTCAACAAATAGAAGAGATGATATTGTGGTAAAGTATGTCCAGGTTCCCTTTCCCATAACACAAATGAAAGTTGTACATGCATTGTAAAGTAGAATTCACGATCCTGCATTTTATTTCCCTCTAATGAAATTTAAGATAATTCAAGCTATTCATGATAAAACTTGGTCCCGTTCAGTGTATTCTGGTAAATACGTTTTTTTAGCCGAGTGAATTTTATTGGTTAAAATTATTCTGAATTCCTAATTAGATACAAAGATTGAGTAGCCTCAAGCACATGCACTTGGCGCTATATTCTTTCCTTATAAGATCAAGAAATATAATAAACCCTAAACCTACTAACTCAAGTGAATTATTTGTTAAAGGATGCGTTTCATTGTTGTTGAAAAAATATATAAATTCAGGTGCATAATGTATTGTAGTCTAGATTTCAGACAATTTAATATTTTACCTTTATGTAAGAGCAATGTAAAGATATAGGAATAACTAGATACGATCTTTAGGGGCCAGACCACTAGATTCTTAATGGGGACAGACATTGGTGTTTTGATTTGTGAAATCGATCAGAATCATCAATGCAAATATTTTCTCTTTACATTGCCTTACAAAATATGTCTCCTTCTTAAGATATATGGCGTCAAAGTTTAAGTACTTTGGCACCTAAAAATCCCTAATTACGCAATAAATGGGCGTGGCAATGATTTTACCTGTTAGATATTGCTACGATCAACAACTTTACTTCTACAATGCATTACAAAATTTTTATCATGTTCAAGTTATTCGTAATAGAGTTTACAAGTGTCTTGGTCCGTAAATAGAGGGACCAGTCCCTTTTTCTTGATTTTATTAGAATGAACTTTTGATTCTCTACCACTTTTGTTATATATGTTGTAACAAAATATCAACTATTAAAAAGATACAGATCAAAACGAAAGAAAATTTTGAATGAAAATTCGTACTCAATTTTCAGGCGAGCTCCAAGAAATGGCGCAACTGGTGTAAAACAACATAATAGTGCACAACTCCAAACCTATCCTGAAAATTTCGTATTCATATCTCTAATAGTTTTTGAGATCAGCTCTGCACAAAACAGGTCGTAAAAAAATAGAAAATCGGCCGTAACTCGGTACTGGAAGTGACGATTTCAATATTTCAAAAAATGTCTAGAATTATAATCTCTAGCAATGATCTGTGAAAAAATGGTCAAAATCACCGGATAGTTTCTGAGAAATCGCGTGCACAAAATTTGTGGAAAAAAATAAGAAGAAGAAACAGTACGAAAACTAGATACGACCTCGTTCCGAGTAACGAGTAGGTCTTCCGTCCGATTTTTTTTTTGGTTATTTTAAATGATACCATGAAATATTGATACAATTTCATATTTAACACCTCCTCCCCCCCCCCCCCCCCAAAAAAAAAAATTAAAATATTGGATAAAAATCTCAAATTACGTCAAACATTGGCCTGACGATGAGTTTTTTCAAACCGATAATGTTGTGTTCAACAACTTTGATTCTATAATGCATAACAAAATATTTATCGTTTTTAAGTTATTCGTAATAGACTTTACGAGTCTCTTGGTCCCTAATTAAAGGGGCCAGCCCCTTTTCCTTGATTTTATTGGAAAGAACTTTTGATTATCTACCACTTTTGTTATACATGTATATTATTTAACAAAATGTCAACTGATAAAAAGATACAGATCAAAAGATATGACAATTTTGAATGAAAATTCGTACCCAATTTTTGTGCCTAGGCGAGCTCCATAAAATGGCGCCTCTGGCGTAAAACAATATAATAGTGCACAACTTCAAACTATAGACTACCTATCCTGAAAATTTCGTATTCATATCTTTAATAGTTTCTGAGATCAGCTCTGCACAAAACAGGTCGTAAAAAGATAGAAAATCCGCCGTAACTCGGTACCGATTTCAAAAAATTTCAAAAAACGTCTAGAATTATGACCTCTGGCAATCATCTGTGAAAAAATGGTGAAAATCGGCTGAATAGTTTCTGAGAAATCGCGTGCACAAAATTTGTGGAAAAAAATAATAATAAGAAACAGTACGAAAACAATAAGGTCTTCCGTTGGAAACGGAAGACCTTAATAATAATAAGAAGAAACAGTGCGAAAGCAATTAGGTCTTCCGTTGGAAATGAAAGACTTAATGACCGGCATTAACCATTGAGTAAAAAACTATAGTTGATGGGCGTTGGAAAGGGCAAAGAATACGATGGAAACCAAAACAAAACTAACGGTCTTTTCATGATAAACAGTCTGAAATGCATAGCGAACGATCCCCGTTGATTCTTTCATTTATTTGTGGTGGCTCAAATTACAGGGATACGTGGAAACTCCCCACACAAAAGACAAATGCAACATCCTCAACAAATTATGAAATTTTAATTTTTAAAGGTCAATATATGAAATTGTAATTTATGACATTTATATCATTGTTTTACTGTTATTTTCTACGTTTCCTTTATTGTCGAAAACCCACTGCCAGATTGAGAATCGCAGTTATTTTGGTGTGTATCCGATAAAATACCATAAACACTCTCTATTGTAAAAACACTTCATCTGAAATCATAGCGACACAGAATTACAATGGAGAAGCTCTTAAAAGGGGACAAACATCATCACTAAAGGATTCCTCCTTAAAATAAATTGATCTTCAAACAATGGGTGCTTTCAACTTCTTCAGGAGAAGGCGTATCGGAATTAACAAATTACTTCAAGTGACTATATAAAGCATTGGGTAATCATGTGACACCATAATCACTTGAACATAGTTGAATTTTTTAAGGGAAATTGTTTTTAAAAAATGAAAAGGAAAACGGATCAGAAATGTAGGGTAAACTCACCGAATCATGTAATTTAGATGTTTTACAGAAAATGAGATTTGAAAAAAAATACCACGATTAGTATAAAAAAAAACCCAAATTGACCATTAAGAAATTAACCTCATCGAAAAACTCTTCAAACACTTTCGTTAAGTGACAATAATTGTGTTATTAGCGATAAGCTTTGAAGTAGAAACTAAAAGTAACGTATGTGTAATCAGTATCGGTTTTATTCTTAAGTAGATAATTATGCAACATGAAGTTCTCCAAATCTTTTCTTTTACCTTGATCTAAGCGAAGAATGATATCAACCTGCTTTTATGGGAATAAGAGACTACTAGTATATACGCATGTATATTTATATGATAAACATTTTACCGCAATTATTTTTTTATGTACGCATGTATACAGCGTTTCATATAACGTTTTTACGATACTCTGATTATGTTATATTTTTATTGTAAATCCTTTTAACTTTGAAATCATTTAATAAAATTATAAAGGGAAGTCACAACATACAGTAAGCTAGATTTTTAAAACAAGCACCTTGAAGTTATCTAAATTTATCACTAAATAAAAATTGTACATCCAACCAATTATTAACCAATTATTGAGTATGGGATATATTTTTTTCCATTAAGAGAAAAATATATCAGGTGCCCGTCATTGTTGAATATTTTCTCCAAATATCAATAAAAGCCAAGTGCCCTTTCCAAATAATTTTTCGCCGAATGTGACAAACTCATAAAAGTTCAATAGATACCATTATAGCATTCAAGCGAAAAGCCATAAAAAAGTGATTCAAACTTTATATTATAATTACTCATAAGATGTATCCGCAAGCGATGCGTATATTTGTTTACAATGATGAGCTGTGGTTTTCTTTTCCTTCACAGTTTAATTTCTGATGGGGACAAGTGATCCGCTGTGACGGTGGGCTGAGACATCGGAAGGGGCCATATTGCCTCGGAGATAGTCATTCCCGGCGCTCTGTTACGGACAGCCTATAACTTTCAAATCGATCAGACGCTTCGCATCTATTGACAAAAGTATAAAAGTGTTTCATCACAGAAACTGTTGCCACTTTAATGGTTTGGGATATCCTGTCTGATTCTTCCCGATCTAAAAGCCAATTTAACCAAAGCATCCGGTGCTGAGACAAAGATTTTTCATCGAGGCTCGGGAGTTTGATAGGAGGTGACAAGGAGTTTGTGCGTGGACAATGAATGTACCACTGGTATAGAAATGCTTTTAAAGCGTGAATGAAATTTTGAAGAGAAAAAAAACAAAATCCAATGATCCTGGGATTTTAAACGCACTGTGAAATAATTGAACCAAAAGAGACGCAGTTGACATGGATATTTGATGTACTTTTTTATATTTGATGTATTGAGGAGTTAGGTCTATAGACTGACAAGCTAACCTGTTAATCAAAGAATAATTACAATTGCCATTGCTGCCATGGATTATAACGACGGGGATTTGCTCTATGGCGCCCCTGGTTTGGAACCGGATGAGGAATCGACCACCGTGTTCATCAGCACTCTCCCTCCCGTATCCGTGGCTAAACCGAGGGAGTTCTGTCCAGTTTGGTTACGAACTCTTGATTGGCCCAACACCACAACCATTGAGGACATCAATGGAAAATTTCGTCAACGAAATATCCCCGGCATTTATTTCATCTCTTTGCAAATGTTACTGGGCTTAGTGGGAAACTTGTTGGTGATTGTCTTATACTGCACTCGATTCAAAATTTCAAATTACCGAGTTTTTGTCTTATTCCTGGCCTGTCTAGATCTTATCAACTGTGTTTTGGTAATGCCGTTTGCAATCTTATATCTATATTTTCCAATAAATTTTCCTTCGAACTTTATTTGCAAAGCCGGACATTTCATAGGTTTCTTCGGAGGTGTAGCATCACCGCTGATGCTAGTGGTAATTGCCATCGACCGGTTCCGCAAGGTGTGTAGACCATTGAAGAAACAAATTACCGAAAAGCAAGCCAAAATGAGCTGCACGATAATCGTTTTGATCACTCTAAGTGTCACGTGGTTTACACCTTGGTTTTACGGGAACACGACCATAGAAACAAACATACATGGCATTATTGGCACAAGGTGCTTCAGAGCTGAGAGTCAATTCTTTTTGTCTTTGTCTAAATGGTATTACAATGTCTTAATGTGCATGTTTCTTGTCGTCACTGTATTTTTGTCAGTTTTATATTACTTTATTATGAAAAGAGTTCATAGTCATTCAAAGTATTTCTCAAGCCAACGCAAGGATTCGGTTGGATCGTGTAGCAAAAATGTTCAAACCAGAAAATCGACGGTAACCTTTATGATAATAACTATTGTGTACGTCATTAGTACACTTACCCATGATGCCTTGGCAATGATTTTGCATCTAAAATCAGACCTGGAATGCGACCTTACGTTTACGTCGGGCACGATATACTACACCTTTTTCTGGACGGTGTTTCTGAACAACGTGTCCAATCCTTTCATTTACGGTCTGTCGGACGACAGATTTTCCTCGCTGGTGAAAGAATTATTCCAGAAAAAAGATCCTGGATATTCGAGATCGACACTGAGCAAAGGTAGATCAAACTCAAACAGGAGTTCTACGTTATCTAGTATGCTCACCCAGTTCCACAGACAATACACTTTGACCAAACCTTACAGACAATCTGGAGTTTCCCGAAAACAATCCGTCGTCAGTAGATCATCCACACAGTCAAGCGTGTTCCGGAAACATTCTGTAAACAGCAAGAATTCTCAGACGCCAGAGGTTCCCGAAAACCAAGCTGTTGTAAGGAAGCTTTCATCTGAAACAGGTCTATGATTCCTTTATTAAATCAAATTGAGTTATCAAGTTTTTAAACACAAAGACGTTTTTTGTAATAACATGCATTTCTTTAAATTTCATTTTCTATATGCATGTACGCTTCTATTGTTGTTGGAATGATGCTATTTTTTTGAAGACTTTATTGTGTGATTAGCAAAGCTAAGATAGAATTAATTGAGTGAGTTTGTATTTTATTATGATGTTGCATGTAATTGTTTGTCTTGAAGACTTTAAACTGTTTTTTTGTTTTAGCATTAAATTTCGTTGAAACAAATTGTCTCGTGTTTTTTCTTTCGACTTCATAAAACCAATTCAAGCAACAAAAATATGCAAGGAACACACAGGAATGCCGAATATTACATGTACATGTTCTATAAAGTTTGTCCTTTATATTGAGTAAAATTTTCCAATTCTTTTTTATTTTTGGTGATAAGTTATACGTGTGGGAAAGAAATAGTGGTAGTAGAGTATTATCATCCAAAATATCTTTGTTGCTCCTCTTCACTGTGACAAACTTTTTAAAAGACGTTTGCTTGGTTGCTTCTTTCTTGCAAACATAATCACAATCCATTAAAGTTGATATGTTAAATATACAATTGGGGCGATTCAATATCGTAAGTAATGTTGCAGTATAAGTAAATTACAGTGTAAAGTAACTTAATTTGACTCGATACATTGTAATTACATTTCCTACGAATTCTTTTTTTGAAGATCTAACCAACTTCATTTTACTTATAACATTTTCAAGAGTCATATGCATCGATTGATCGATCAACAAAAAAATCATCCGGAAATTATACTTTTGCCAACGAACAATTGACGTAAAACGCAGTTTAACCCTGCCTTTTTCTTTTTACGATACCAAATACAATACGAAGTTATCAATGTATTATTACGTTTTCGACATTTTCTACTTCCTACTGATCAATTTTTCATAAAACTATTACTATAGTCTGTCCTAATATATTTACGCAGCACATTTTCCCATTTTTAAATAAAGGTACACGTAACTATGAATGAAGTGCAATTGAAATCAATGACAGGCAAAATATCCAAGATATTTTCATTGTATATCAATTCATTATTTTTTACTCAGAGAAATTAACATGAACGAAAACAGATTTCTTACGGAGAATGCTGACTTCTTTTCTCCATTCGGAATCGAAGTCACTCGGAATACTTCACACATCTGGGTATATTCATGTCTATTGCAATGAAAATCCCCTGTAGACTCCTTTATTTTTCGCCGTGTATTGAAACCTGATAAGGTAGTAGGGACGGTTCAAAAGAGAAACCTTGGAATTTTTTAATACTTTTGAATGAACATCGTTGGAACCCTGATATGTTTATACATATCGAGCAATTAAGCAAAATGTAAATCTATGATTTCTTCGGACAAATTATAGTATACTGGTATTCTGCAGAAAAATTATTTTCTTTGAATATTAGTCGGGCACGAGCGAGTCTACTTTTACATAATTCTCCTTGCTTATTTTCAGCAAAATAAAAAGCACCCATCCTCCTCGCGCAAAAAGAGAAATATAAAAATGACTGATTTTTCTGTAATTCAAAACGGAATTTCATTTATCTAAGGCATGGATAGAAAATGAGACAAGGGGAAAGAAATATGAGCTGAGATCTCATCGATATACATTAACATGTATATCATTATTTATATTCCAGTTTATTTTAAAAGACTTTCATTCAATTTGATTCACAAGTTGCTGTTATGTATTATCTGTTCTAATACTAATGCTAAGTTGAGTGTCTGATGTCAGTCCGTGCATTTTGTGTTTTCAATATTCATGAAAACGTTTTGATCGGTTCTGTCTGTTTAAAATACGTAAACGTTTTGATCGACCATGAAAGAGTAGATCAAGAAAATATCATTGAACAGAGCAAATTAAATGCATTGAACAGTGCTTTAAATGCATGGTACGTCTAAAATCAGTTTTTAAATGTTCATGAAATGCGTACATTCATGCGATTGCAAAATGCTGTCAACTGATTAGACCTAAATTCCCCTTGCTTATTTTCAGCAAAATAAAAAGCACCACACCCTCCTCTCGCAAAAAAGAAATATGAAATGATTGATTTTCTAATAATAAAAGATATGGCATTAAAGGTAATGTGGCGCATTTTAAGTGAATAACATTGGTAAGATCTTATTATTTGTTTCATTAATTTATTTACAGATAGAATTTTCAGATAAATTACGCTGTCTAAGTCAAAGATACGAGAAATAAAAAAAATATATTTAAATTATCCCGCCTTAAATGGGTCATGTGACATCCATCTCGGTCTATCAACATCAAAGTCGACGACCAGAAAGAGGGGTAGACCGATAAAGGTATATGTGGCGTATTTGGAGTAAAATTTTTGACAAGAGTTTTAGTAAAATTATAGATTATGCTTTTTATAATTTGACGTTTCACAAAGGCCCGTAAAACATGTTCTCTGTCTCTAAACTTTGCTACACGTCTGATGAACATTAAGGTGATCGGCCATTTGTAACGCCACTGCGCCTGAGTGCGGGAAAACCTAGTATTGAAAACACGATGGAAGAACAGTTTGTTTACAAATTAGAATCACGTTTTTCATGTCTTAAATTAGATAATTCTTATTTCAGATGATACCCGAAGCATTATGCTCTATTTATCGTGGACTCGAAAATTATTATAAAAATTATTTATTAATTTCTATATCTTTTTAAACCGATTGATATAAACTGCGTAATTTATTGTGAAAGATATATCTTTATATAAAATATTTAAATAAATCACTCAATCAAATATTTCATAGCATGAAAAAATACGCCACATATACCTTTAAGTTTGCAGATTCGACAAGGAAAGAAAAAAGAGACAGACTGGCAAGGATAAAAACAAAGAGAAAATCTTCATCGGAGACCATAAAGAATGATAGAATAGTAATTAAAGTTGAATTAAAAGTTAAGGTTAATTCTTTCATGAAGTAGAGTTTTGCTAGTCAGGTTCATGTTCCACGTCTTTACTTTATAAGTAATAAACCACAATTGGATTTTGGTATAAAGATTTTTTTTAAATAAAGAATAAATAAACGCTTCAGTATGTGAATTCATCCCTCGAAGGGGGTGGGGGGTGGGGGGGGGGGGGTATTTACTCCGTTTACTGTGTGTCGTTTACGCTAAAAAAAATTCGCTTACATTGCACGTAATTAACAATTTATATCGTTCTACATTAATCAATATCGGAATAATAATGCTTCGAGTATTATCTGATGCAAGAGTTATCTAAATTATTACATGGAAAACGTGATTTCCAAACTGTTCCTCCATCGCGTTTTCAATGCTGGGTTTTCCCGCACTCATACGCAGTGACGTTAAAATTGGCGGATAACATTAATATTCATAAGACATATAGCAAAGTTTAGAGACAATTAAGTGGAGACAGAACATGTTTTATAGGCCCAAAGTTTGTGAACGTCTAATTATAAGAAGCATGATACATGTGTATTTTCACTCAAACTCATGTCAAATTTTACTCCAAGTACGCCACATATACCTTCTTAGATCGCAGCCACATATCAAAACATTTCAAAATGATGAATTTATAATATGAATATTTATATGTCTATACATTTTTTGGGAGTTGATTTTAATCAACTCTCCTATGCAGTTACTCAGACAAACCGAAAGTGAAACAGTGTTTGGACCTCAGCACAAATCATTGCTGCTGACAAGACTTAGTTCTTAAAAATGATTGATAAATTCGATGTAATGTATGCTAAAACATTGTTTTCAAGGAAACTTATTTATAAATACCTTGAAAATAGTAAGATTTTAAATGGTACGAACAATTTAAATATTTTTTGTAGTCGTATGTATTCCTACGTCAGAGTTCAATATAGTCTCGTTCAACTCGAAACTCGGCCGTCTCCGTAAATCCTTGTCGGAGATTTACGGTGTCAGCCGAGCGTTTGGTTGAACGAGACAAGAGTTCAATATAGCTTGGACCCATACAATGTTCGAGAAATATTTCTATTACTGATACATAGTTTGATTGAAATAATTTATCTTTCAATATTATTAACATGATTCATATGGGGGTTTCTCGACATTCTTGTCGAAAAAGTCCAAAAATTCATATTATAAAAATGTGCGTAATTCAAACATACAGAGACCGATCATCTATCCACGTGACCTATCGTCTGCTGCATTTACTTCCTTCTTATGAATCTTATGTACAATTAAAAAGAATAGAAAACTGGTAAAGCATACAAATCTATATTTAACGGAATTTTAAACCTCATTCCCTTTTCTACATTTACCTGTGCATACTGTGTATATAAACAGTACTATACTCTGTCCCGAGTTTTTGCTTCCACCACTTTTCACTTGATATTTCGATAATCATAAATACCTTTGTGCTCAAATTACTATCATCCAATAATATTATTATCCAACATTTCAAAATGATGAATTTATAATATGAATATTTATATGTCTATACATTTTTTGGGAGTTGATTTTAATCAACTCTCCTATGCAGTTACTCAGACAAACCGAAAGTGAAACAGTGTTTGGACCTCAGCACAAATCATTGCTGCTGACAAGACTTAGTTCTTAAAAATGATTGATAAATTCGATGTAATGTATGCTAAAACATTGTTTTCAAGGAAACTTATTTATAAATACCTTGAAAATAGTAAGATTTTAAATGGTACGAACAATTTAAATATTTTTTGTAGTCGTATGTATTCCTACGTCAGAGTTCAATATAGTCTCGTTCAACTCGAAACTCGGCCGTCTCCGTAAATCCTTGTCGGAGATTTACGGTGTCAGCCGAGCGTTTGGTTGAACGAGACAAGAGTTCAATATAGCTTGGACCCATACAATGTTCGAGAAATATTTCTATTACTGATACATAGTTTGATTGAAATAATTTATCTTTCAATATTATTAACATGATTCATATGGGGGTTTCTCGACATTCTTGTCGAAAAAGTCCAAAAATTCATATTATAAAAATGTGCGTAATTCAAACATACAGAGACCGATCATCTATCCACGTGACCTATCGTCTGCTGCATTTACTTCCTTCTTATGAATCTTATGTACAATTAAAAAGAATAGAAAACTGGTAAAGCATACAAATCTATATTTAACGGAATTTTAAACCTCATTCCCTTTTCTACATTTACCTGTGCATACTGTGTATATAAACAGTACTATACTCTGTCCCGAGTTTTTGCTTCCACCACTTTTCACTTGATATTTCGATAATCATAAATACCTTTGTGCTCAAATTACTATCATCCAATAATATGAAAAATGTTGAGATTATCTGTTTTAAAACGTCCCCTCTATCGCTTCAGGTTTCAATACACATATAGAAATAGAAAGTATACGGGGATTTTGCATTGCGTCAGCCATTAATAAGCCCGGATGATAACGTTGAAATTTTGCGCGAGGTATCCCGAGTACCTCCGAATGGAAAAAAGATGTAAACATTTCCCATTATGAATCTCCGTAAGAAATTTGTTTCCGTTCCTGTGAACTTTTACGTGTGACAAATGATAATTGTTCAATGAAGACATCTTGGATATATTCGCTTTTATCGATTTCAACTGTATTTCTTTCACATGTATGTGTATTTTTATTAAAAATCATCAAAAAGAGATAAAAGCAATAACTTGGGACAGACTATAGTACATTTTTACAATTATGCTGCCATATTGCCTTAATATTTTCAGAGTGTTTTTATCCGCATCATAATCCATTCCTATTGCTAGGTTACATTACATTGTAATAGGTCAAAGAACAAAATGATTTTTGGATGGAAAAAAAGGACTTACAGCTGTTTGCTTTAATTCTTTTACATTTATGTGTTCTGGGAAATATTGATACTGTGAAACTGATTTCATTTATTTCTTCCTGTTTGGGTATTCTCTGAATTTCAGATAAAATGAATATGAATTTCAACTGAATTATTGAATGAATGACAAATACACAATTATACTTTATTTTTGAACAATAAGCTTAAATCATGAAGAATTTATATCAGCAACTATTATTATGCAAAATATCGAGCAAACGTGACCATTTAATAATTATTCCTTAACTCATAAATGGCTAGGTTTCAGACTGATAAATACAGATATCAATGAAACACAACAAGACCATCAACTTAATGGCACCGTCACAGCTATGTGTGAGCGATTTATGATAAATTTTTAAAGTGCTTCTACAAATCCAATTGTGTAAGCAAGTTCGCATTTCACCAAAACAGTTTTATTGCGAGACTTTAAAACCTGGATAAATATGTAATTCAAGTCTATGAAAAATGAACTGAATACAAATCATTTATCACAATTGTAATTTAATATATCCATATGCGTTTTACAAATCATATTTTCATGAATAAAACTAATATTACCAATGACGAATCAATTCATCTTTATAACAACGTAAACAAGCAACAAAATAAACCATAATCCTTCATATGCCGAAATTACAAGAAGTCGTACAAGGGCTTTTGACCGTAATATCCGGACTCGACTTTGGCTTTAACTTCTTCTCTCATTCTGCTTATTTCTGGTGCAAGAGGCCCGGACGGAAGAGGGTCCCTGTTCGACCGAGGGTCTTTGATTGGTGAGGATTTGAATTTTTCACCCACGGGAAGTGGAAGGTAGTCAGCGAGCGAGCCATATTTCTCGTACAAAGATGATCGGTCACGTGATTGAAGACCGGTGGATGGGGATCGGTCTCCCACCCTTGCGCCTGTGGATCCCAGTGATGACAAAGCATTAGTGTCACGTGGTCTGCTGATCCTCTGTCTCCATGGTGTTGATGTATCAAAATCATTCAATCCAATCACATCTATAAAAGAGCCAAAAGACTATACATAAACGTAAAACCATACATAAACAAGAAAACCTATAAAACATCTTTAAAAAAACGTAGAAAAAACAATATTTGATTTTTTTTTATACCTACATGTAATTGATGCAACATTTTGTGTGCCAGTTTATGTGATATGAATCATCAATTAATTAATCATTTCTCTTGATTTTAACTAAATTGGTTTTAATTTTGAAGAAAATCAATAAGAAATAGGACAGGAATAGCCAACAGGTAGCCATCGAAACACGGTTGTATACTCAGCTATAACATCATGAAATGAGAAGACAGTATTTGAAAAACATTGTCCTTAGTTTTGGTCTAAAAGTACTCATTTGAATTATTTTCCTCTTAAGATTTGTAAAGTTTTTCCAGATTTACCTGAATAAGGCAATGATCCATGGCTAGGAAATCTATATTGTGACCAAATGTTGTTCAATCTAATCAACCTACGTCTTTGGCCTTCACTGGCCCAGCCCGAGGACCGCCAACCCGTCAGCGTTCGCCTCCGCGGCAATGCGGCGTTCCTCGAGGGATCCCTAAATCTGATCGTTAACCCGCTGATACATCCTACCAACGCCAGCCTGGAGAAGACGAAAACGAAAACTGTATGTACTTCATAAAATATGTATGACGTTAAACGTTTTCAAACGATTGGAAGATCATGTTCCACCCTCCTATCAAAAACCGATATATACATGTAGCTTATTTGTAATATTCTAATTTAAAAGCTTAACACTACGATTGATAAAAGTTTGGTTTTTTTTAAAATGATTATTAGTTTCTGGCTGAAAAAAATACACGTAAATCTAAGATATTTGGTGGGGACAAAAATTTGGTAGTCTGTAGACAACCCAACCTCCTTATTTGAATTAAAAGAAATATTGCAAAATAGAGAGAATTTTCCCAGAAAATTGAGAATACTAGTATTATACATCAAGACAAATCAAAGTTAACTTCTTTTGTTTATTTTACGATGAACCACACAGTGTCAACAATTTATTCCTTTGCTATATCTCAACTTATCGAGTGAAAAAAATGTATAGATACAGTGCTTGTAACATCGCAATAACCCTGCTCTCTGTAAACAAACAAAAAGAATCATTATAGTGTTATATTTCAGACTAACATTGATTTTTTATCATTTTATCTAATCATCGGTATAAATCACAAAAAACGAAAATGGATACAAAAACCGTCCAGGCGTCCTAATTGAAAAACCTAAAAGCAAAGTTTAGAATATTGACTGGTAGTTAAATCTAAATCAAATAAGATCTATTGGTTATCATTTATTTTAACAGTTTTTAAACAACTGATTATTGATTAGTTAAACATCCGTACACATTACCTCATAAGATAGAACCCCCGTCTTCTTAAGTTTTAACACAGTCATATTTTTTTTAGTTTTTGCTTTTTTCCTTTTTGCTTGCCAAAAAGTATCGATCGATCTAAATATTTTTTTTTCAGTGCGAATCATTTTTGGAGGCGAAATCGAAATACTTAATATTAAAGATATATCTTGGGTACGGAGAATTGTTTAGAGATCAAATTCATTCTCAATATTAATACGGTATTCTAAATAGTGTTTAAAATATACTTACACCAAGCACGAGATAGTGTTAATCCTCATTTGGTCTGTGAGTTTTTGGGATTTGGGGTCGGTGTGCGTTGAGTTTTATCATCAGGAACATGATGGATTGATTAAGGGTTCTGCGTAGATAATCCGTCAGGAAAATAGATGCATTTCTGACATTTTAAAATTCAAAACACTTCAGGACCTTATTTCAGAAGACTGACAAATCATAATACGTTAGGAGTTTTCAGTGAAATATCATCAATTTTATAAGCGCAAAGTAAAATGATGCATTAAAAAAATGTAGATTATAAAATGTGTGTGGATTTCTAGATTAGAGTACAAGGTTATTTGTATATGTTTATAAAATAAACAAATAGGGAAAACTGACGCAGATTGACACATACTTTTGATCACGAGTATCTTAATACCAACTGGTCAGTATTTTTCAAAAACATTTTATAAGTTCTTCAGGCAAAAAGCACAATTTGCTTGTACCAATGTTCACCTAAACTGAAGAATGGTTTGAAATTAACAATTGCAAAGTTCATAAATGTTTATAAATATACTAGGTTTAATTCATCAAAATAAGTCAAAAATGAACTATTTGCAAAGGAAGTCACCATGGCATCATCCTCTTTTTGTTAGTTTGAGTGTACGGCATAGAATGACAAACGTAGTTTATACCCAGTGATGTAACTATCCTTACCCCTTTATTGTGCCACTGCCGACATTATTGAGCAGCCTTAGCAAACTTTTCACGCGTATATTTACATATATTTTAAACAGTATAAGCACACGGCTAGGGACATACCGATTTATGTAACCGAAATTAATCTACTAATTAAATGATAGCTAGCCAGACTGGTTTGCGAAAGGAAACTATCCTGTTTACGCTTAACATTTATTACCAGACACCCTTATGAACAAAAGAATTATTCACTGCTTCTTCTTTTTTTTGATAATGTTTGAAGAAATGATTTATGGTTTAAAAAACAACAAAATGGTGTTAATGAAATCTTTTCCTTCTTTAGTAAAAAAAATCTGTACGAGGAACTTAAATCTCTGATTAGTTTGTCATCTTTTATCAGTTTTATCAGTTGTAATGTCGGAGTACGACAATGTGAAAATTTGTCTCCAGTTTTGTTTCCCTTTCCTGCTTTAGAGATTTTTTTTTGGGGGGGGGGGGGGGTTAAATCACCCTGTGTCATTAATGTAGTACCACTTTCAAAATAAAATGTGTTTGTATATGAAACTATTAATCCTGTTTTAGGCTGATTAACAGTTATTAATGCAGAGACTTCTGATGAGTTGCAAGACGCATTAAATGCAAAATATTAAAAAAGAAAAAAGGCTTAAAAACTTAAAAGGACGCCATACCTCAAAATTGTGATCATTGAGCTTATCTAAATTTAATGCCAGCTGATTATATTACGTCAATAAAAGGAATATAGTACTACATGTATACATGTATATGATTAAGTGTTATCATAGAGGTTTTTAAGGGGGTTTTAATTAAAATTGAATTTAAAAAATGAAAACTTATAGAGCAAATTCGGTCTGGTGGTTTTTTTTTAATAGTTGCTCATAACAAAATACATTTTATCTATTAAGCTACACTGCCTTGATAAACTGTATTTCATTTTTCAAAGAGTTTGATTATTTGTGACATTTTCCCCGTTAAGAAAATCTCAATCTTGAGGATATATAAAAAAAAAAATAGAATACATTTTAGGTGGCTCACTACACCAAGTCTTATACTTTTTAAGACACTACGTCACAAGATGGCGATTTAAATATTTTGTTAAATTGTTTATATCGTTCGAATCGGTTGTATATTGTCGTAGCTCAAAGGCTAAAAGTACATATGTATTAGGCTTCTGAACCGCCTCGTTCGAATCCGCCTGGAGCTTTTGTTCATGTTTACTGAACTTAAATTTTCAAAAATGTAATTTTTCATCCGACATTTTTTGCCTATTGACTTAAGTAATTCTTATCCATTATGATATCTAACATAATCTAGTTATTTTCTGCTGATTTTAGAAAATATTTTAAGGTGTAGTGAGCCACTTTAAAGGCCTCTTACTCAAAAGTAGGTACTTGGCCTAGTTTTTTGAAAGTGAAAAATAATAAAGTGACTAAAAGCAAAGGTCAATAATATAAAATAGGTGGTTTTTCATTATCATCAGTGGATTTTTTTCCATTCTGAGTAATCGTCATCCTTAGAACCATTTTAACAATAGCTTGGACTTTGTATAGTTGGTGTCAAACAGCAATGTGACGTAGGCCTGTCTGTTTCATTGTAGGCCACTCAACCATTGCTTTTTGATATCAACAAAATTTGTCTGGCTTTTGGGCTAAGACTATGCAATCGGTGTATATTTCACTCGAAACCAGCGTCATTTTTAACTTGTTTTGACGCAAGAAATAGATACCGGTAGTTACGTCCTACTGAAAGTCCAAGGCCTTGTTAAAATGGTTCTGATATAACACGCACTGAATGAACATCTTGTTTTCAGAAGAAAAAAACTTTTACTACGACGTGCATCGTCTTCTTATGTAGTTGATTTGGTTGTTTTTTTATGAAAACTTTGACTAGTTTGAACAGATTTCTTTGAAATAAATATCAAAAATGTGTTTTTGTTAAGGATAGGAAGTTAATTGCTAAATAATCATACCTGCGTCATATATAACGTATACTGCGTCGTAGCGTTTTGGGGGTTTTTTTTTTGGGGGGGGGGGGGGGGTAAGGTTATCTGAGCGGGCGTTTCCTGGTGATGTGGATTGGTTGTAAACATTGAATATACACTTGATCTGTATGGGTGTTGTTATTTAATTTGAAGATCAGTCAAATCATGACCTGTTTTTAACAGATAATCCGTTTGTAATGTATTAGATATAACAAATCACTTCCATGTTGTCAAAACATCATGCTAGTATATCTTCATAAATATCATCATCCATAGACTCATAGCGATTTAATTTTTTTAGGTTGATAAAATACATTTGCTAATTGATTGAAATTTCGTATATAAAAATGAATAGTGTGGTATTATTCCTGATAGAGTTTATATACTAGACAGTAGTATATTGTGTATAGCTACTTGTTCATTTATGAAGAGTTACTCCAAAAATTAAAAAAAAATCTAAAAAAAAAAAAAAAAAAAAAAAAAAAAAAAAAAAAAAAGTAAAGAGTATACAAAAGATTAAGTTAATTTTTATAACGCTTTTTCAAAGGAAACAAATTTTAATTTATTATCATTTTTAAGAGAAAAAACGGTACTTATTTCATGGCCTCAAAGTTTCAGTTACTCATATCTTGTGCATTATCAAACTGTGAACTATAAATGTTGATGTTATGCGTTCACACCCTTTGATTTTTTAAACATTGTAAATTATCTGCTTTGGTTTAAATAAAAATAAACATAATTGTTCCTAAGCTCTAACTAAACCTTTTAAGGGCAATATTATTACACTAATGGAATGATTTTATTAATCATCTGGCAGTTTAGATATGACATGTGTACAATAATACATCACTTGAATATTTCTTATGATTTTTTTTTTTCGTTTTTGGTTTGTTATTTTTTCTTTGGTTTTTTTTTGGGGGGGGGGGGGGTTCGGTTTTGGGTTTTTTTTCCCATGGATTGTAGTTCTACTGCCTAGGCATTCTGTTTCATATTTATCACAAGCAACTACCCTTCTCTTTATTCATATCACAATATGAGATGAAAATGTGAGTATATGAGAAGTGAGAGAGCTAATAACGCGGGTTATGTATTTTTTCTGCAATGTCGCTACCTTCATATCCCAAATGAATTACCAAAGAAAGAATGCTTGTTACTTCCACTATTATGAATAATAACAAATAAAGTATTACCTAAAACAGCCACTAAATTAACGAATTTACTAAATCGTTTAGAAGATTCAAGATTTATTTGACTTCACTCATCTTATAGGAGTTCTTATTGTTCATTGTATTGTTCATTACCAAGAACCATACGATTCATAGGTTTAACATATATACATAAGTAAAGTGAAAAAACATATGTAAACATTTTTTAAAAAACAAAAAAGAAAGACCATCATAATCTTGTATTAGATAGCAGTCTGTGAAATGTACATGACAAAAGTAAACAGGATAATGAAGAGTATATTCTCAAAACAAAAACAATAGTTATAATTTTATCGTAATTTTGAGCATTTATTTAGGTATTTTCCCAAATTGCACAACTCTTTGATATTCTTTGTTGAAAGTAATTGAATAAGTTTAAAGACAGAAGGCTTTTCATGATAATATTTTTTTACATACAACTTTCTTATTTCTTTATAAAATAGACATATCAAAATAAAATGAAACTCATCTTCAATCTGTGATAGTGAACATAGTTTACAAACTCTCTCATTTCTATAGATATTATAAAATCTGCCACGCTCAATCTCGAGTTGATGAGAGAATAAACGGTATTTACTTATAAATTGTACATATACAGTAGGTATTGGTTTTGTTAAATATTCTTGTACTTCAGAATTATTACATTAGTGCTTATACATTATACATTTGGGGGAATTTTCAAAGTAGCCATGACCTTCTTGTATAAACATGTCGGTCAACCTCTGCTTCACTTCGAATAGGAAAACATGTTCATTAAATTGTTCTTACAGTTCCATATATATACAAAACCTAATTTGTTAATCAATTGTTTTATGTATGAGAGCCAACAAAAAAAACTAACCTTGTTTCACATTCATTTACCATATCTTTGTATATATTGCTTAAAATACAATTATCAATATTCTTTAATTTTATCCAATATTTCAACATTTTATAATTTCTATCCAACTGCAGTGGTTTACGCCCCAATTCAAAATATACCATCATTGATGTAACACTTTTCTTAACACATAATAATTTCTTACAAAAATCTAAATGTATACTTTCTAATTCACTTGCTGGGTGTTGTCCCCATAATTCACAACCATAATGTACTATCCTACCAATATATGTATCAAACAGTGACAATTTTGTATTTACGTTCAATTGCAATGGCTTCATTTTGGACAATAAACAATACATCGCTTTTCTACTATGTGATGCAAAAACACTTTGCGTTCTATGAAAATTGCCATTAAAATTCAAAGTTATACCAAGATAATTGAAGTTTTCAACAGTATCAATAAATTCATTATTATAATTCCAACAATAATTATTCTTTAACCTTCCACCTTTTCTAAATACAACAATTTTTGTTTTATCTATATTAACTTTTAACTTTCACTTGGATGTATATTGCTGTAAACAATCAAGCATATCTTGTAAACCTTGCTCTGTCTCTGAAAAAAGTACAGTGTCGTCTGCATATATGATTAAGAATAAAGCAATATCTCTAATTTCAAAAGGTAGACACATCTCCTTTATGAATTCAATTTCAAAATCATTTACGTACAAGGAAAATAGCAAAGGAGACAGAGACTAGCCCTGCATCAAACCCTCGAGACAATAAAAAAACTCGGATATATGATTTAGATATTTTACACATGACTTTATGTTACTATACATGGACTTTATGATATTTAACATACAACAATCAACACCACTTCTTGCTAATTTAAAAAACATTAGATTTCTATCAATTTTGTCAAAAGCCTTTTGATAATCTAGAAAACAGCAAAATAATTTTTTCCTCTTTGCAATACTTCGACTAATTAACCAATGTAAAATAAAAATTGCATCTGTTGTACTATATCCAGCTTTAAAGCCAAATTGAGCGTCAGTGATTACATTATATGCTTTTTTGAGGAAAGATTCCCGAGGATAAAACAATATTGAATAAGTCAACTAAGTATGTAGTAAGATAGTCACCAAACGCAATAAAATATTCGTTCAAAAGATTGGGCATTCCTGGAGACTTGTCCTTTTTCAAACGTTTTATGACGCGAGTTACCTCCTCTGTTGTTATTGGACCGTTTAGTTCGGGGTATGAAGAATTGTTCGTTTCAGCGAGTGTAAATTCTTGATCGAAGTAGGTGTTGCTATCCGAGGAGAACAGGCTAGGAGGTTATAAACGCTAGCTCGGGCTCCAGCTCCAACTCTAGCTCGAAATCAAAATCGTACTCCTAGGAGTACGCGATCAAATTTTGAGGTTATAAAAGATTTCGAGTACGTACTCCCGGGAGTTTGTACTCCAATTTTCGAGCTCGTACTCTAACTTTTTTTTATGTGCACAAGCGGCTTTTTTGGAACTCTTCTGTAATGGCGGCGCCCTGCTGTTTATATTGACGACATGTCTTGAATCAATATAACGGTGAGTTATTACAATACTTTTGATAAAACTTTTTATAATATCCTTTTCCACGAAATATTTATTCATTAAGAGGTACTTTTTGACAACAAAACGCACCGGGAAATTGTGCCATCGGCTGCTCAGTGTCCTGCAGACGATAGGATTAGTTGTACTCATCGCAATATGGCAGAAAAAGACATCGAGAAACTTTGCTTAAAGGAAAGGGTAGACCTTAGCGATAAAAAAACAAGAACAAAGTGGTCTGCAGATGAGGAAACGTGTCTTATATCTGCCGTGTTGGACAGGGAGGATGTGCTATTTGGGGAGTTCAAGGGTCCTGGGGGGAAGTCTGGCGTGGCTAAGAGGAGGCAGGGTTGGGAGGAGGTCGCAGATGCTATAAATGCGTAAGAAAATTCTAAAAAAAAAAAAGGTCACTGATTTTATTTTAGAAGCATATGCCTATATTAGTAGCTAGTTGATCATATTAATGAAGATTGCATTGGAGGTAATGAAAATATTAAAATAATCTGTTGCAAACATTATTAGGCCTAAATAAAATAAGCAAAATATGCAAATTAATTTTACTACATTATATTTAATTTTAATCAATGTTATTATGTTTACCTTGTTATGTTACAATGATCTAGTGAATCTAGTACTAATGTATATTTGATGTTATTTGTTGAAATTTTGATTCCCTAAAAAAAAATAAATAAAGAATTACTAAACAATACCTCTTTCACTCAATAAGTTATAAAAGTTTTGATTAAATCATAAGTTCGATCAAAAAATTAACATTTTCCTGACAGAAAACAGAAATTAATTAACCAATTAGAATACATGTACACATGTAGCTAGAACCCATTTTGCTATGGATTTAATTCGAGTAAATTGATATATTTTGGGTAAGGTTAAGAAAATAAGAAAATGTGACAAATGAGGACAAGTTTCTTACACAGACTCAGAATGAGATCTACATCTATTGATTATGAATCATTAAGGTCATGACTTGAAAAAATTAAGCTTAAATTAACACATATTAACTCTTGTAGACAATTTACCAGCAGCAAGAGGTCCCCAGAAGAGTGCAGAAAAAAGTACAACAATGCTAAACAAAGGAGTTTGTTTATTAAAATACCATATATATGTACATGTATTTAGTACATGTATAGACTCAATTAAAGGCATGAATATCATATTTATTTTAATTAACATGTGTAATTACTACGGCTGGCTGTAAAATATTTAGAAGATTTAAACAAAACATTTAAACGTCATCCCATAATTTACCTTAAAATATTTCATTTCATTTTTAACAGCCAAAGAGAAAATCGATTACCTGAAGAGAGAAGTCAGGAAGACAGGTGGGGGACAAGTGGAATTTGAATTAACAGAAGCAGAAGAAGTGCTTCTTGAGCGACAAGAAGGAAGGCCAAGTCTTTTTGGTCTAGAAGAAGGGTTTGACAGTGATGGTGAGAAAGCAAAATCTAATATTTAAATTTATAAGAATTCACAGAAAATATTAAACAGTCATACACCGATATTATTTAATTCTGGTTGTAACGCGCTTTCTGATTGACTAAAAAATTATTTTATATCGTATAAAGAATGTTGTCTACGTCATAGTAAGACTAACGTCAAAAATGTATCAATACGCCTGACGTATTGTTTGAATTTTGTACAATTTTACGTCATTTTAAAGGTCAAATGACCGTTGTTATCTACAATGAAGAGTAGGAAAATTAAATTATAAGCAATGAATTCAATATTTATTAGTTTTATACGATATAAGATGGTTTGAAACAGTTTATGCTTTTTGAAGCGGTTTATATAGTGTAAACTGTCCCATTTCATTGCTTATGATTTAATTTTTCTACTCTTCATTGTAGATAAAAACGGTCATTTGACCTTTAATACCATTCAATAACTGTTTTGTTATACCCTCCAATACAGCTAGATGCAAGTATAATTTTAAGTACATGTGTACCAGTAGCATTCAGTCATTCATCACAGGTTATTGAATTCCATTCCACCAGAATGGATGCATGAAAACATTTTGATCATTTGCTGGTATATAGTGACGTTACATATTTATGTTTGGTGGGCAGACCAGCCAAAATAGAAATTGTGAGTCTGTCAGGAGGATGGTCAATGATCTACCTAAAAGTGTTTGATGATTTGTTTTGGGATAAATTATTACCGGTACTAAGTAAAGGAAAATTCATATGATTTACCATTATTTGAATTTGGATATTTTCAAATTCTTTATTACAAGCTCTTAAATTATACTACAGGATATAAAATGCAGTTTGATAATGGCCACTGCCATCAAGTTCTCTTAAAATACTACATACTAGAGAAATATCTATAAGGGTATTGTCATGTAAATTATCTGCTGAATGACCAATGATTAACATGAATTAACATGGATAACCTTGTTTTAATTTTAGATGTAAGATTCACTTGTACTAACAGAGAGACAGAGACAAATAGAAGTCAAGTTGATACAGTTGGTGAGTATTGTTACAATGAATTTATAAATTTTTCCTATGTTATATTTGTATAACATATAAATTTGGGCAGTTCATGCTTTAAACCGCAAATTTATTCACTATCATTTGCAGTTAATAAGACGTCTAATTTTAAAAATGATGTTAATCTGTACAAAAATCAAGCTTGATGTCAAGCAGATTAATGCATTATGCAAGCACATCTTTTGACGTGAAGTTGGCAAGTTATGAAAATATAATTAAAGATGAATTTGTGTATAGCCAATCAAATAACAAGGTAAAACCAAAATTATATTACATATATTGCTCTTTAAAAAAATTAACAAATTTTATATATTTTTAATCAACTCTAGATAATTTAAAATACCGTACCTCACTACATTAATATGCTTTTTAAGACCCTACCTCATTAGATGGTGATTTAATTGTTTTGTTGATTTTTTTGTATCAATCGAATGGTTTGAATATCATTGCAACTCAGTGGTAATAAAGTATCAATCTGTGAACTGCAGATCACAAGTTTGAATCGGCCCAGGGCTAGTTCATATTTATTCAGTTGAATTTTTAAAAATAATAATTTTCATCCTAATATAAATTGCATATATTTTCACTTATTTGAATTTTATATATTTCTTATGCATCATTTGTTATCTATCAAAACAATTTACATGTAAGTCTGGTTGTAACACGTTTTCTGACTAAGTTAAGTTAAATCCTTTTCTGTGCCATGCAGGCCCATAGGGCCAGCTAGCGCTTATCTCCAGCGAATGAGAGTCATTGACTCCCCTGGATGGAACACCAGTCTGTTGCAAGTTAACTTGAATTTCATTCCTTAAGTCAATTGATTTTCTGCTGATTTGAGAAACTATTTCAAGGTGTAATGGGCCACCTTAACATGATTAAAATACATTTAATACACAACTCTACCCCTTCAATCTTTAAAAAAGTCTGCAATAAAGTGTATTTATTTTATTCTATAATTTTTCAATAACTTAATTATTTCATCAGTTTGAACAAGAAAGTTGAGTGCAACACCCTTCGACTTGTTCCTCAGGTGTAGTCAATTCTTTCTTTTATTTCAGCACCAGCTCCATCATCTGTGTCACAGAGGACAGTCAATTCAAAAGAAAAGGAAAGCAGAGGTAAGATTGACTTGTATTCTATGTCTGGGTCATAATCTTTCAACCTGTTAATTTAATATAAACATATTTTATTGAGAATTCAAATGGATTGGGTAACAGGCAAAGCCCATGTAATCCCTCCCCAAATTACAGTCAAGTAGTGATGTTATAAAATAAGCTATATACTCAAGTAGTATAGTATATGTATTACTAGTTTACAGAGTGATATATTATTGATATTTTTTGTATGCATTAGACAACAGGATTATTGAACTCTAAAATAATAATATTTTCTTAGTGCCTGGAGCAATTATTAAGGATAATACAGTATTATACATAATGTCGATAAAAAAATGTTCCTTATAGCCTTGAAAGATCAAATTGATTTGAAACAAATCCTTCATTAATGCGTTTTATCAGAGCAGAAAATACAAATACATTTGAATTAATGAAATCATTTAAATTGTCTTTTACATTAGCTATATGTAAAAAAATGTATGTTAAAATTTATTTGTAAATAAAAAAGAATTCAACAATGGAAAAAATGTTTCAATGTATGTTCTTTTATTTATACTTTATATTCAGGTAAAGTAAGTGAGAAGAGGAAGATAGATGAAAGGAAAGAGAACATCACAGAGGACACAAAGAGAATAAGGCTAGAGCAGAGGAAGCTAGAATTAGAAATAACAAAGCTTGAGAAGGAAATTAAACTGATTGATACAAAACAGAAGTTCTATGAGATGAAAATGAGTCAGTCAGAATCTTGATTGAAACAAAAGTTATTTGTTTGCCATATGTTATACATGTTTGGTCCCCTGTTTTGAGAGAGAGAGAGAGAGAGAGAGAGAGAGAGAGAGAGAGAGAGAGAGAGAGAGAGAGAGAGAGAGAGATTTTAAGAAGGTATGTGTGGGACAATATTAATTGTTTTATTTACATATGGACTGTTAAAGTTTAAGAATGTTTATTCATGTATATAAACTAATGTACACTGTTATATGTTTAGTTGTTTATCCAATTCATTTCAGTTCAGTAGTCTAACAATTATGAATTAATTGCACCTTACCTAGCTGAAAAATGTTTGCACAATATGTGCCCTCATGGCATAGCCATCACCTCCAGCAGGACAAGGTTCAACGTTAGCAGCTTCCTGCACAACATTCTGCTGTGTTTCAAGAACTTCTCCCCTTACAATACCATAGTTGTGCAGAGTTACTGCAGCTTTGATATAGACTACTGCCACCTCTGGTTTTGTACGTAGAAAATTCAAACATTGAAATCTCTTTTTAAGGAATCCAAAAGTTTGCTCAATCAGCACTCTTGTTCTGCACAATGCATTATTGTACCGTTTCTCATTTTGATTAACAGGGTTGATGAACGGAGTCATAACAAAAGGACGGCACTGGTACCCGGAATCTCCCAGTAACAGCCCATCATGGTCACCTAAATTAAGAATCATCATATTTGAATGACACTTTCTTAGCTTAGCCCCCCCCCCCCCCTACTTTTTTTGCAAAGTTAAACCTAACCATTAGGCACATAGCATCAAAGAGGGTTCAGCCCCCCCCCCCCCCCCCCCCCCATTTTTCTCGCAGCAAAAATAAGTGTTCATATATTTACCTTGAAAAGATGGGAATATTGAGAAGTTATGTACCCCCCCCCCCCCCCCCCCCCCCCGGATTAGGAATTCCATGATTTGGAGAAAAAAATTTCCTTCCGACGCCAATGAGCCCTACAGTATGAACACTTCAATGATGTCTAGTTGTTTGCAAGAAGCTTGTATTTTAAAAGACTGTATGACCTCAGAAGGGATCCAAGCTATTTGGAAAAGGGGGGGGGGGGGGGTTCCAACTGATGAAAATCAATACGTGCAAAATTCATTATTTATCAATAAATAAGCGGGTCATGTAATTTTCTTTCAAATTGTATTTTTCGTACGAAACGAAGTAAAACTTATCTATTATAATACTTAAGTTAATAAACTAACAATACATTTGAAAGCGGCTTAAAAAAGTAAAACGAATGCGTGTACTCGTACTTGAACGTCGTTTTACTCGATGGCTTGTCGGTTCAAAACTGTTATAAATGAACTATTATAATTGATTTTTTAAAGAAATAGAGTAGAAAATACATTGGAGATGTTATTGTAAATCTGTGTTTGTAGCAATACTGCTAAAGTTATTGTTTTGTATTTCTTTAATTTTCCACATGTTTACTCAGTGTAGTAAACATCGGATGCTGAAGGGGAGTACAATGTACATTATTTCGATAAAAATTCGACAGGGTTTTTTCATATAAGAACAAAATTACGATATTTTAATATCAAATGACTTTAAATAAGCAATGTTAAAAGCATTTATTTGAGATAACTACAGTATTTATATTATAAATGGGGAAAATTGCCTTGAAATAGGCATTAAAAGTTTTCAAAAAAATTCACATGTCCCAGAAAAAGGGGGGGGGGGGTGGGGTTCCGACCCCCGGAACCCCCCCCCCCCCTCTGGATCCGCCAATGGACCTTCACTTAATATAATACCGGGGTATTTCAAAGGTCAAGTTTACAAAGAATATCTTTGATGATACGGTAATACGCATGTAGCTTTAAATCTAACGGTACATAGTCTGACATTTGGACTGATCATTTACTATGGTTCACTCGATACACATCGTTTTTAGCTCACCTGAGCTGAAAGTTCAAGTGAGCTTTTCTGATCACTTTTTGTCAGCCATATGTCTGTATATGTGTCCATAAACTTTTCATATTTTCGACTTCTTCTCCGGAACCACTTGATCGATTTCAACCAAATTTGTCACAAAGCATCCTTAGGTGGAGGGGATTTAAGTTTGTGAGAATGAAGGGCCAAGCCTTCTTTCAAAGGGAGATAATTGAGAAATATTAAAAATTTGTTAGTATCTTTAAAAAACCTTCTTCTCAAAAAACCAATGGGCCAGAGAAGCATTTATTTGTGTAGAAGCATCCAGTTGTATAGATTCAACTGAAGTTTGTTCAAATCATGATCCCCGGGGGTAAGGTGGGCCACCACTGGGGGTTGAATTTTTACATAGGAATATAGAAAGAAAAATCTTTAAAAAATTTCTTTTTCTCAAAAATCAGTTGAACAATGTGGTCAATAGGTCTCTTGTTAAATAGGGTCATGTTTGAAAGGTCAAGGTCTCAATAATAAACGAACAACTTCTTTTACCTCGTTCAAATTGATGGCACAATGAAGACATTTTGAAAATCCGGTTGTCATGAGTTGCACCTGGCCAATTGCAACATATGCTTGTAATTTTGAAAGCTGGGTCACATACCATCTGCATGAGAAAAGGGAAGGGGTGATGAAATTAACCTGCTACACGACTTATATATATGTATTTCTTAATTAATATCAAGATTTAAGTCAGTTATTGAATTTGGACAAGAGTCTTAGTTATGTAAAAAATATATTGAATGCCTTGTGCATGAATGCTTTCAAGCTAATTTATTGGTACCTGCACGTTTAATGAATGGTACTGTTTTCTGTTTACGAAATCTGCCTCTTGAGGCCCTGATGGTTTGGTTATTCGAACATGTGTACCATCTACACAACCCAACACTTTTGGAAAACCTGTGAAGCACATTTTTTAGGTAAATGAAATAATAGAACAAATTTTCTGAACTGGTAAAAATTCACTGAACTTTCACTCCTCCCAAACCCCCATACATTTAAAGGGTCGATGTATATAAACAGGGTAAAGTAATAATTTCCTAAACAAGTTATGTTCCAAGTAAAAGTACTGATCAGAGTAAATGTTTTCGTTATAGTTATCTTAGTAAAAACCTGCAATATGTGCAAACTCCAGCATCACTTGGCGCGCCTGATCTCCCCTTGGAAAGCTGATGTAGTTTGGTGCCAAATTTGCAATAAGGGCCGATACCTGCCTTATACATCGCCCTGCTGTTGATCTTGAAATCTTCACATCATCACCAACAAGGATGTGGGTGGCACCTGTACCAAGAAATCTTAATGTCACAAGCAGCTGAAGGAGGGGTGGAATTGGGAGGTTCCTCTTTGTATGAGTAGATAAGTCAGGGAGCTGCCTCAGGAGATCCATAATGGTATCTGGGTGAAACCTATATCTTGCAAATATGTCAGAAGCTGACAAGTCCTCCAGTGGGTTTGACCTATCCCTAAAATTACGCGGAACGCGTTCTCTGTTGGCTATGCGTTGATGTGCAGCCATTTCTATGAAAGCAGACGACACCCTGAGTACAAACTTGAAAGTTCGAGTAAGCTCTTTAGCTTACTCGAGATTTAAGCTTTACATACTCCATTTGGAGTATATTTTCCGTACTCGAAAGTTTTATAACCACAATTCGAGTATGTACTCCAGCTCGAAATTTTCGAGATAGCTTTGGAGCCAATTTTGGAGACAGAGCTCGAGCCAGATTTTATAACCTAAAATTATTTGGAGCCATACTCCAAACTTGCTTTTCGAGCTAGAGTTGGAGCTGGAGCCCGAGCTAGCGTTTATAACCTCCTAGCCAGTTCTTTAAAATGGTCATGGAAATTTATACTAGTTGGTCCTTGTATAGGGTTCTTCTTACGTTGGCGAAAGAAAAGGTAGAATTGTTTGGGGTTCTTCTTTTTTAAATATGCCATATGATCTCCTTGGTATCGGAGGTAAACACGCTTAAGTTTTCCTTCATATTTTTTGTAAGTTCTTTTTGCTGAAACCAGAAGAGTTCTATTGTAATGAGTTTTTGCACTATTAAACAGTTTCAAATTCCGTAAATAAATTCTCCGAAGGTTTACACATTTTTCATCAAACCAAGGTTTGTTGTCTAAGGTTTTATAACTTTTACAATGAGTATAATTACTAGTTTTATTTACAACAAACTCTTTGCTACAATGCGGTAAAAATATATTATTAAGTACTTGCGTAAATGAATCTATACAATTATTCACACCATTTTTTTGTTAGTTCTACTTTTAAAAACTACTTTAAAAAACTAAAACTTTATCCGGGTAAATGATCATACAATTGAATTCCTATTCCTTCATCATACAACGATTCATCCCACCGTATTCTAATAAAATGCGTATTCGCATTACTTTTCTCAACATTAGGTATAACATGTCTATTAACACATATATGAAAATATAAACGAGCATGGTCAGACCATTCATTAAAATCGTCAACCTGGAGATAATCAATAATATGAAAGTAATTTTCTGTAACTAACGCAAAATCATTTACGCTTGCACCAATATGATTAAAAAATGTATATCTACCTTCTTTGTCGCCAACTGTACGACAATTACATACTCGTGTACAAGTTGAACGGCAAAGCTGTAAAAGCTTTCTTCCAAAACTATTTACAACTGTATCATGTGACTCTCTTTCTAATAGTTACATACATGGAATTTCCTTTTTCTTGTAAAAACATTGTTTTCATGTGGTATATACACAAATCCGATATACAGGTCAGTATTGTCATCATTAATACCGTT
This sequence comes from Magallana angulata, assembly GCF_025612915.1. NCBI lineage: Eukaryota > Metazoa > Mollusca > Bivalvia > Ostreida > Ostreidae > Magallana > Magallana angulata. Next base: position 20,994,178 of record NC_069116.1, on the reverse strand, counting down.
TTTAGCTTGATCCACAAAATACATTTATGTACAATATTCTCTACACACAAAAAGTTGTGCAGCTCTTTTCTGTATATAAGTGTAAAACCTCCACCTTTACATGACGTTCTAGGAAAACACTTATATGAGCATTTGTCTTGAATGAGACTATCATCAATATCAATATGTACATCGAGCCAACACTCAGACAGGAAAATGATATCATACGAATCAATAATTGATATAAATGCTGGGTCTTTAATTTTATGGTATATCTGACGGTTTATGTTCCAGGAGCATACATGCATGCAATTCCTAACTATATGGATTTAAAGATTGCTATATAAATGCATCAATATGATTAAATATTGAATATTAACAGTGTAAGTACACAAAGAAACATTATTACGTCCGTTCAATTTTCCATTAATATCTTTGACAATGAAATATGTTCAAACCAACAATGTAATATTTTCATCAGTCATATATAAGCTGTGATATTGGAATATATGGGGCCAAAATACGCAAAATACGATCAAGTTCTCGATGAAATACCATAATTCACTCTGTCGATAGTTTTATTTGGAGCTGAACAAATTTGCACCAAGTAAACTATTGTCTATTCACTTGTTTACCGTTCGTCATTGTCCAATGGCAGTAAGGAAAGTTTTTCATGGTTGAATTGTCTATCGTATATATTCAAAGATGGCCATGGGGCGTTAGTATACCAACATGAAATTACAACGACGATATGTTTTTGTTTAGATTTATAACTGTTATTATTCCTCAATAATATGATTATTCTATATATCACATTGGTTCTAGACAATCACGTGCCAGGGCATGTATTGACGATGATAGAGAAATATGAAGTTGTATACTTCATATTTCCCTATTATCGTCATATTTTTCATCATATCCCACCCCCTCGAATTTTCATTTTATGTTTATGAAAAATCCCGAGGATGGGCATACGATGTAATTAAATGATTAGTTCTATTAAAATCCCTTTATATCAGGAACTGTCATAGAAAGAAACCAGTAAACATTTACTACGTTTTTGCTTTAGTAGAATTAAAAAACGATTAAAAACCGATGTTTTTAAGACCGCGGAACATTAACTGGCAAGATTGGAAATATACAGCGTACGTCAATTTCACTTTTTGCAGTCATTTGAAATGGGCGGGAACAAATTGACACGGACGTCTGAGAAAACATTGGTGTGGTTATAGGAAATGTATTTTCAATCCACGTCGTCATTTCTTACTTGCTATATACATGTTAATTAAAGCGATCGAAAAACATTATATCTAGTATCAGCAAAGTGATTGAAAAAAAATTATTTTACCAATAAGTATATAATCAGCAAATATGAGAAGATCTCAATTCGGGAGAGATAATACGCAAGGCAAGGCATTGTCCGATGACTTCAGAGAATCAGTCGTCACAAGTATGATATCAAGTAGGGTTTATTCACAGAGAAGAACAATCAAAGTTCCCATTAATAAGATTAAAATTATATCCAAGAATAGAATATATATAAAATGTTTCATATAAGAAGTCATCGGACAATGCTTTGCCCTGCGTATGATATCTCCGAATTGGTATTTTTTCACATTTGCTGATTATATACTTATTGATGAAATAAAATGTTTTTCAACCGCTTTTCTGATACTAATTAAAATGTTTTTCGATCGCTTTACATTAGTATGCAAGTTAGAAATGCTGAGGTGGATTGAAAATACATTTTCCTATAACTACAGTTTCAATCCAATGTTTTCTCAGACGTCCGTGTCAATTTGTTCCCGCCTATTTCAAACAAGAGAAACTGACGTAAGCTGTATATTTCCAATCTTGCCAGTTCATGTTCCGCAGTCTTTAATTATCCCCTGTCGTTTGGTATAATAAACAGTTCATTGCAGGAACGTTTGGCAAATATGAAGATTTATTCCCCCAGAAAAGTCCTATTTCCTTCGGGTGCTGCCTTCAGGAAATATCTTTTTTATAGAGGAATAAATTTTCATATTTCCCTCACAATCATGCAATAAATATATAATGCCAGATGGCGTCTAAGATCATATTTCAAAAGTGGAAATAAGAGTCTTATGTAAAATACAGACACATAATTAAACATTTGCAGTACAATGCATTAAAGAGGTCTCAATTATATTTACATTAACTTATGTACATGTTTATCTAATAGTGTTTTTTTTTTGGTTTACATAGAGTTTCTTTAATTGCGAATATTACTTTTAAATAGACCCCCCCCCCCCAAAAAAAAAATAAATACTAAAACCTTTTTTTGAATACCTTGCCAGGTGTAGATCTATTATTTTGCCCAGGTAAGGGGAAGGGGGGCCATCCTCAAACTTGAAAACTTTCTTTCGTCAAAGCTTTTCGGTAATTCATTAACAAAAAAAAAAACCGACAGCAAAAATAAACATTTTTTTGGGGGGGGGGGGGGGGGTGGGGTGGGGGGCTTAATTCCTCTTTATACTGTACATTATGCGTGACTCAAACCTGATATGAATAAAATGCCAGAGTGTTAATGTTGATTTAAATTAATTATGCAAAAGTGGTTTTTTTCAGTTTTAATATATTTCTGTAGGTAGAAAATCTTTCAAAAACGCATTTGCTAATGTGAATTGGAGTACAATTAATCTTAAAGCTGCTTGGTCCGATTTTTTAGTCATTACAGTATCAACATTTTTTTCATACAAATCATTTATCTTAGAAAGTTATGGACTTTCTTCTATTTACACCAGCAGAATCAGTCTCCTTTCAAAGTTAGAAATATTCAAAGTAAATAAAAATAATTTCTCTTTGGGCAAACGAAAAAAACAAACCAAAATGCACCACGGGAATGTTTAGAAAAGGAAACTGCTTGGTTTCGTCCCCCGAATGATTGGGGTTATTCAACCCGCATGCTATGCATCGATTGTAAAGGAAGCAGACTTTGGAAATATTAGCGAACAAAACGTACACATGTTTATTTGTAATTCGTCTGATCATTTCGACCTTTATTTAAAGCGATGTCAAAATCGTAATATAACCATACCCGTCTCGTCGTCAGGGGTGAAATTTAACATGAGGCGAAATAACGCGGTACCTTTTAATGTCGTTTGTTTTGTTAGCAAATTTTGTACGTATTTTTCTTCATTGAAATTTGGCATAATTGACGGGTAAAACTACTGCAATGTCTATTATTATACATATACTAAGCATAGCCATCGTTTAAAAGCATGCATAAAATTTGATATAAAATCGGACCAAGCAGCTTTAAATGCACCGTGTTATATGCACGATTGATTTAACACTTACTATTGGTTTACCTGATAGAACAATCAATCCCCTAGCTGTAATTAATTTATCGCTGTAATCGTTCTCAAACTTAAGTGTGTGATGTATTATTTATCCTCAAGGTTACAGGAAAAGAGGTAATACAAATTGATATATTTTTGACTAATTGCAATTTGTTACCCGAGAAATAATAAATGGAAAACTTAATAAATACAATATGATTTATTCCAATAACATCAAATTATAGTAAAAAAAATAGATTATGCAACAGGTGGATTGCAACATGTAGAAAACGACACAACTATAGTTTATAAATCAAACAGGGGTTTATCACCATAGTAACCAGCTGCTGCTTTAGCACGTATTAAGTCCCCAGCATATCGAATTTCCGGTGAGAGTGGCCCCACCGGAAGTTGAGGTCTATTCGCCCTTGGATCCCTGAAGGGTGAAGGTTTGAATCTCTCTCCTATTGGTAGGGGAAGAAAATTTTCTAGTGGTCCATTGAAATCGTAGACTGGTCTGTTTTTTCTCGCTTCTGCTATGATACGCTGAAGTCGCTCCACTTCACGGATGGCGCTCTGCCTGGTAGAGTATGGCCACCAAGGATCTGTAAAAACATTTAAAATAACAATTTATCGGAAACACTCTTTGAACAAGTTTTTTTAAAACCAAAATCAGAAGAAATTCGTTGTATTTTATTTTACATACTACCAGGGTATATAATTATTTCATTCTCTCCTTAAATGTTTAGTCTAAAAATTTCAGATTGGAGGTGCCATTTTATATTTAGGAATCACGTGTCATATTATGAATTGGATGTAGATGAATTGAATATATACAAGTATCATTATACGACTCCGATATCAAGTATAATATCATTTGCTGAAGTCTACACGATTGTTCATTGTAACATTTAATTCAAAAAATAAAAAAATCTCAAAGACACTGTTTAATCTTTTCACAGAGAGAAATTTTACAAAGAGAATGGACGTACATGTATATAATCGTTATCTGGAAGAAACTGTGCAAACCATCAATGTCACAAAAATTATAGTCAGACTTGTTTGAATATTATTGAGCTGTCATCCTGAACATTTATATAACCCATATCACCGGAAAAAAATAGACACTTTATGTTCATGAAAAATATTTTAGATGTTTCAAATATGATTTACCTAGTATACGATTTTGAATCACAGGAAAATTAGTCCGCTGTCTCCGTGAATTAAAGGACACATTGTTTGTAAACGACCGCCGTGCGCCTCTTCCCCTCATGTCGCGGTCCATGTATGGAAAAAGGGGAATGTTTTGGCCTGCACATAGATGTGCCAAAAATACCCTGAAATGATAAGAAAACGAAGGCCTTAGTATATATGCATAGCTCGAACAACCATTTTTATGGCACCAAACATTAATTAAGATGGCTGGATGGTCAACAAATTATCCATCAGATCTACCTTTTTGAAATATCTAAAGAAGAAAAAATCTAAATATTTTAGTTTTATATCATTTTCCCATATTTTTATATAGAACCCTTCGTCTTAAGAAAAATAATATTGTCTTAATATGACCTTAAATTATAGTGTCGCCTTACGATATGCTTATTATCACGTCACACTATAGAACTATCCTTGTCAAATAACGATCTAAAATGTTTCATAGTAAACACATTCCGAAATTATTTTTTTTTTTGGGAAGGGGGGGGGGGGGTGAACATATGTATCTGCATTCTATCACAATATGTTTCAAAGAATAACAAGGTCATTGCATTTAATTTATTGGAATAACATGCATGTAAATATCATTTCTTAGTTATTTATTTAAGAAAAACATCATATCAATTTTGTAACATATGTCCCCTATTATAACAAATAGCAACATGTACCTTGATTCCAAGTTATCAATTTAATGAAAACTCATTCTATGTCAAGAAGAACTATAGATGTTGTTGTTCAAAAGTACAGGTACATCACTTTAATATCTTTTTTCTACTGCGCATTAAATGCATGCATGTGTAATTAATTGTTTAAAAGACAGTAATTGAAATTAAAAAAAAAATAATCATTAATTTAAAGCTCCGATGAATGTTGCTACATGCATCATGCAAGTTAGGTAATAGTTTCAAAGTCCTAAAGATATGTTGATTAATTCATAAAATTGCATCCATGTTGAACTCTTGTAAATTAAAAAAAAATATGTACTTATAGACTATCCATCTAGTTGCTAATACACGGAAAAGGTAAACAAGATACTTTGTAACATTTCGAAACGGAAAAATAAAAGTCTGCTTTGGGGATATCAAGCGGCTTCGGTTGACTGCTGTTACCACACAGGCCTATACTCATGCGTAACAGGTGCCTTATCCCCGAGTAATCGATGGCCACTCATCCGTCTTCATGTGATCTGAGTGTCCTCAAACCCCACAAACAGTTTCCTTGTCCAAACCCATACATTTACCTACAAAACTATTTTTCCTTTTATTGATGTATTACTATGTATGACAGTTAAGGCTAACTGGCTCCAAAGAAAAGGGACATCAAAATAGTTCAATGAAGTAACGAGTCTAGGCCCCGTCAATAAGTGACATGTCTATGTACTATCGATTAGAGGAAGGGGGTGCAAACAATTGTACATGGATTGTAACCGGAACATTTCAATTTTACTGTAATTGACCAATATCTGGGAATGAGGTCAAACCGCATTTAATACAGAATTGATATAATTTGTTTACCGACATAATTCGAAACAATGATTTTGTAAATATTGTTTACGTTTTTAAAATATTTTATTTTTCGGATGTATATATAGTACAAATGTCCCGTTTCCAGTTTATGTTGTAATATTGGTTTTATTCTTTCTTGTATATATTTCGCCTTTAAGCTGTAACTACGTAGATCAAAATGACGTGTATTCTGTAATTTTAAGTGCAATCTGTTTTAAATTCATGTGAATTTTGTCACATTAATTTACATAGTATGTATTGCCTTGAGTTAAGAAAGACAGATTACAGAGAGTTAAAAGAATGTTGTCAAGGAAGACCAAGAGCTATCATTGTTTACAAAAACTGCGCACATGAATTATCACTTCAAGGTTGTATTTAAAAAGAGCACTCAATAAATATCTTTGAAAAATGGTGTATAAAAACATCTGGGCTTTTCACATTGCAGATTATTGTGCTGTTTTAAATTCTCCAGATATTACACTGATATTACTGATATGACACTGATTATAAGAAAACAGCTCAACATCACAAGCACACCGGACATTACCACCCGCTGTTTTACTGTTTTTTAAGAATGAGAAATATTGACCCACAAGCATTTCCCCCTATTTACCATCAATAATAATTCATAGATAACAGTGTCCGTATTTGTCACTTTTTTTAAATCACACTACTCGAGATTTACATATTGTGATTTTTTTTAAAATCTGAAATACTTTCGTGTTCGAATAGGTGTGTATACTTCAGAAAGGAAGTACAAGAACTATAACCCTTACTACATTGTTCTGCTCTTTTTGATTAGAAAGTACATGTTTACTTATTAAACGGTAAACGAGGCAATAAAAGAAGTTTGCATGGGAGATCATGCAGTTCCATTAATGCTGTGCTTCCAAAAATGGCAAATTTTGGACTGCCTTAGTTTACCAATTTAATCACGTGATCAGTTCTTTGTTCATTATTGATACGATTGTAGTTTTTTTTTTTTTTTTTTTTTTTTGGATACTAGTTGTTGTGCGATGTCTCAACTCTATCTAAGACAAAGGAAACACACCATGTTTACCATTTATTTGGACGTTGTTTTGCATGAGGTTTTATTCCTGATTGATTCAATATCACATAGATCGCGAATTGTAACAAGACTGTTTTGTCGTTTAACCTTTTGGCTGCATGATGTACCAGTATATCAAGACATAAATTAAGAGTTTTATTTTTATCGAAACAGCTCTGTTGTGAACTAGGCAAACTGCATACAGTGGTCAATTAAGTGACACCTTTATGACAGAATTCAGTAACACTTGGTTAACAGGACAGAACACAGCAGACCTAGGCAACTGAAGCTACCATGGTCAAACTAACTAAACGGAACAACGCTTAATAAAACTTGTTGGCATTATATATAGGATTTATCATGAATTGCATATTGGTTTTTTATTCAAGGTATAGAAACCTCATGACGAGTTGGATAAAAATTCTATAAATGTATCATCAAAAATTATAAAAGTTCTTATTGCTTTAATATCTTCAGTTGAATTTTTTTCTCTATAAAATCAGGCTAGTCAAACCTTAGGGTTTTACAACAATAATGCATATAGAATCCATTGAGAAAAAAAATCCTACAAAAGTAGATAATGGATGAAAACAACCGTATTTTGAGGCAAATATGTAATAAAATAATAAAGGCTTTGAAAACACCACTGTATAACATTTAAACCGCCAATTGGTGAATAAATCTACGTCTTCACAATATTAATAATCATAGCTTTTGGTTTTCATTGACAACAAATTGGTTTTCTCTACAACTTAATAGGTATAAAAACTGGTGCAGAATTCATATTATCCAATAAGACAATCAAAAAATTGTTTTAACCCCTATCCCCTAAAGAGCTATCATTGCCATTTAACTATCGTATAATAAGTAATTTTCGCGGTGATCTATTTTTCGCTAAAATCGATCCATTGAAAGTCGCAAAAATCATAAAACGTGCAAAAACTGTGTACTTAATAAAGCACCTGTTAGAGCAAGAGTTTACTCACGAAAATAAAAAAGTTAACAAAAATTATCATTTTCGCAAATTTTGCAGCACGTGGAAAATGACGGAAATAGATAGATGGAGACACTTACACATTGACACACTACGTTACTGCATAGAAAATAAAACGGGTACACATTGTATTCAATACACATCAATTCACAATATCAAACGCTTTAAGTATTCTTTTGTCGATTTACTCTGACGGTTAAAGGAATTTCCCTCGTCTGAGTATAAATGTAGATACTTGTGTTCTTTACAAAATATTAATCATTAGTAATCAATTGTCATGCACAAATTTTGATTCCTAATTATTTAAAATTTCGTAAAGGTCACCAGTATTAGCTTTCTGATCATTGGGGAGCATTTTTAATTACTTTTCATTTTGAGGTTAATTTATTTCCTGGGTTGTGTGCACCATTCATTCTGGGGGTCACGGGAAGTTGCCTTTATCATGTTGTGTGTGGTCAATCATCAATCAATAAATGACAAATCGACATGTCCAATGTTGTGTTTTAATTTTTAAAAACCAAAATGAATTGAAATTTAAAATGAATGAGCAGGTTTAGTCGCCGGTTGACATTAATATGTTTACAAAGAACAATTACGTAAAAACATGAATGAATGTAGTCTGTTGAATAAGACCTGCATGTAAAATTGAATGAACAAATTTATGCATACTTAAACACGATGCTACATTTATTAACTCCTTCAATCATTCATTGTTTAAGAGGACTAGATGATCGTGGCCATTTTTAGGCTATATTAACCTCCACTAAACAAAGAGCTCTCTATAATGATATAGGAAAGTGTTCAGATTTTTTATTTACTATATGACAGTTTATGTGCAAAAATGTCATTTTCAAACGTTTAAGGGAGATTTGATAGTTACCTTGTTGACCCCCCGCCCGCCTTAAGTCATTTTTCTGTTCGATTTATTAAAGATTTATAAAGACGATTACAATGATATGAATATTTGCTTAATAGAATCTTCCTAAATTCAAAGTTCTGTCATGTTGTAAATTCGTTGTCATATTGTCAATTCAATTTTGTATTTACTGTTACTTGGTAAATTCAAAGTTTACAACATGAGAGATCCAAAACCACGATATCTTCACAATTTGTTATGAATAAAAATATGCTTCATAACTACTGGATTTTAATCACAATCGATTAGCTGTTATCAATCAGTTTTGAGATTGGCCTGGTTTTACGATATTTCAATGATAAATTGATTTCGGTTATTCAACACGCATCACCTTTGAAGCCGTCACTCAAAATCACATTTGATTTTAAACAGAAATTAATCAATTCTGCTTTTAAAAATGCTCTGTAAATCAAAAGCTTTCAACATTTATTATAATATTAAGCTTGATCCTTACATATATAAATATCAATGATTTGTTCTAATAATCATTTAAGGAACCTATTATACTTTATATCTCTAAGATCAGCGTAGAAATAGGTCGTAAATTTCAAATACAAATTATTTATGACATTCTCGTGCAAATTTCCATGCATAACTTGATTATTTAATTACGAGAAACGAAGAAAGATAATATGAAAAATGCATGGATTACATGTATAACATGCGTCCGTAAAAAGGTTTTACAAGTTACATTGGTGTGCAGCAAGGTCAACGACTAAGTCTTTACTTTTTATACCTGATGTAAGCGTTTAATATACATGTTTGACATGAACGAATATTGTTGTATTCACCATGTTCTTTCCATTATCCATGAGCAACGTGTTTGTACTGTCTGTCCTGTGGCCGAACGTATTGTTTGTAATTAAGGAAGTAAATTGTCTGTTACATTTTCTCAGTTTAATTTATTGGCATATAATGCACAGGAACAGTGTAATTTACTTATCACATTTTTCACCTTTTCTTGAAAGGGCGATGTATTCATTGTAAAAAGAGACAATTTATTGAGAACTTTTTTTAGGGATAAGAAAATCCATAAATATGTTTAATTTGTTAACTTCATACACTTTCTGCATATTATTTCTTTTGATAAAGGGATCTCATTTTAAAATAGTTTTGTTTCAAGATTAATAGAACGATAATTATTTGCATCTGTGCCTTGGCTCGTGTAAATTTTATCTTAAATAATTTGATAAATGATGTTTTTTTCCGATATCAGTTGAAAAATTGATGACTGTCATTTGTTTAAAATGGATATATTGCAGTATTTGTTTTGGTGAAATTTAAACAAAAAATGTTTTCATTTATATTTACTGAATGGAGCTTTGCTAGCTAAATACACTAATGCTTTGTACAGCGTAAAGCAAAAAGAAGGGAAAAGGTTGAGGGTTATATACATGTATCATAACAATGAAAGTGAAGAAATTAAAAACTTACGAAATAAGTGTCGTTGTAATAGCTCCCTGACGCATGGTTGTCGTTTGTTACTGAAGGAGAGCAGACGTCCGACTTTATGTCAACTTCTGACTGACTCAAGGAAAGCTAACGAATCGGAACGAACGCCTTACAATCTGCCCTCAACTGTCAATCAAATCATCTAGAGGTGGGAAGTCGTCAGTCACTTAAAATTCAAACCAAAAAAAAAAAAAAAAAGAGAAAAGAAAAAGAAAGAGAAAAAGAAAATCGAAAATCGTCTTAACTTCAAACACACACGGGTTGTTTCGGAAGGATTATGAAGGTGATAAACCGCAGACAGAGATGTAAGATGGTTTGCCCATTGGGGCTTCTGTCAGGTCATGGCTATTAATAATGTCCGTTGATAATTAATTGGGCCATTACTAAACCCACTTTGAAGGGCTCGGCGATTCTTCAAATTTAGGATAACCAAATTCTGAACTGCAAACCAAATATTGAATTCAGTTGATATCATATAAGAAAACAAATTGATTTGAACGTTTGATATGAATAAAAGAAATATTCTTTTTTCGTATAAGATTGCGTGCATGCTGTTACCCATCAAAATAAATAGTGTGTGTTCTATGAAAGGAAGGGTGTAGGTCATTCTAATTAGTTCATATATTCTGATTCTGTTTTTAATTTCTTCATCGTTGAAATAAAAAAAAAGTTTTATATAATTTATATTACCGGTATATTACACAAATTTTAACATCGTCTTTGAAAAAAAATTGTTTACGTACATGATAAAACAAAACATTTTAAAAATCTTTTTCACTAAGTGCAAAACACTGCTCACCGACTTACACATTGACAGCAGAAATTAACATTATTTTCCTATTTTGAATGTTTACATAAATTTTTACAATATTACCCTCTTTAAAATGATGTACGATGTTACTTCTTTAAGTGATATCTACAGTCAAACTAAAAAAAAATATAAAACCACGATTTTTTTCAGCTGACCTACTTGTATAAATGAACTACAATTATGTCGAGTATTGACCCCCCCCCCCCCCCCCCCCATTAAAATGCAGCGTCTTATTAATTGCATTCATTTGTAATAATCTCCTTAGGGGTAAATAAATTTTTCAGAAATTAAATAGTTATAGGGCGTTAAATCTAAATGTCCGTAGACGTACAGTGTATATTCATTAATACGTACATGAAGGATATAAATGTTAGTTGTCTGGTATGGGGTTTATTTTTTTGTACTGTTTACACCCCTCTCGAGAATGTTTGTATTGTAAACATATACTATCAAGCGTAGCTGAAACAGTAGGTTAAATTCCACACTATAGGTTGATGGACACGCTAATTTACTTATTTATGTCAGATTAGTTTATCAATCATTCTTTTGTACGCTGTTTTCAGGAAGAGTGGTAAATGAACAAACCAATGCTCTTTTTCAGTTTGGACTATTGGGATAGGGGGTTAATTTAATCCCAAACATTAAATTTTAATATTTTCTCTTTATATTTCTTGTGATTGATTAAATAATTCAAAATATAACATATTATAAGATTATCTTCTCGAGTTTCATTCAGCTTTTATATCTATTCTTATTTGAACTATTGAAATCTGGAAGGTACTTAAACATGTAGAGGCATTATCCTGTATAGGGTAAGTGCATTTTTTTTTTTGGCATTGAATACACTTTCAATCTTCCTAAATGATATTCATCATTAAAATCCAATAAACAAGATAGATAGATAGTGAATGATCTGAGGGCTATTTGGACGGGATCGTAAAATCATTCAAATTACTGACGTGAAATGTGTTGACTTCTAGTAACTTCCGAACTATCGCCCTCTGACTGGATTAATTAATGATATTACGTGTGTACTTGGCAAAACAAACAAAAACCGCTTGTTTACATTTTCTACACACAGTTCTAATAATTCATAAGAAGGATGATTAATTTTTATGTACATGTGTTTATATTTGTATTTGCAATTTTGGAATAGCACTGCACCAAAACGTTGTGTTGATTAAGCGATTAGGAAAATAACTAATGTAAATTGTCAAAAGTTGAGTTTTGATGAATGGACTTGTTATATTTATGAAAACTCAAAGTAAAAGTATACAAACAGATCGAGCGCATGGAAAAAGTAAATACACTTACATTCCAAAATTTTATTTTTAAAAATGGTTATGAAATATAAAAGACAACAGTGTCAATAACACAGAAACATATTTATATTACCCTTAGAGTAAACATTAAAATATTCGGATGGTTTCTTGTGCAGAACTCTTTTTAGATAGCATTGTTTTAAACCAGACAAAAAATTATATAAGACATCTATGAAGTATTAACATTCACTGACATAGACGGAACTTGATGTCAGAAAGGACAAGAGCGTACAAGGCCTGAAAAATCCCCCCGTATCCGGGATTTTGAAATGGCATATGAACATATAAAAAATCTTTACGTTTGAAACTGTGCATCAGTAGATGTACATGTATAATTTAGAGCTGCATTCTTTGACAAATAAATAATATACAATAATACATGTACTTGGTACTTATCTCCTTTGTTTAATTTGATGCTTTCTTAGCATTACAGCATGGTCTCATATTTGTGTTAGCTCTATTTTTATCCGACATTGTATGTACAGAACATGAACATTACGTAATTGTTGTCATTATATAAATAGTATTAGATATTTTTCTCATAATCAATAAAAAAGCAAAACACGATTTACTTGAAGGCAAATGAATTAAAAATAAAACGCCGTCTATACGATTCGAATACCCTCTCCATGGAGAAGGATGTGCAACGAGCCTCCGCCTATCATAGTGAGCTACGTTGACACATTAGAATACGGGTGAATAAATTTAATGGAGTCAGGATGGAGTCAGGACCCATTCATACCTAATTTTGCAATTAAGAACAGTGAATGATCCAAGATTTAGGCAAAAAACGATGTGCAGCTTAATTTGGAAATCAATACCTGTCGTGTTTATAGAATGAAAGCACAATATTGACTTTCACCGTGAAATTTTTAATGAAAACGATTCAAACAAGTCAAAAATTAATATTCTAACTTGAATTGAAATTCTTTCGTCTTCATTGCTCCGAGTGGGGGATATGCAACGCCATATGTACGCCCCTGTTCTTTGTTTAAAATGCAAATTTTAGATTAATCAATTGAAACAAAACTATTAATGAAGTATTAATTTGCAATAAATCGATGTCTTTTGCGCAAGAAATTATGGAGTTTCATCTCCATACACTACAATTTATCACCCTATCGTCAAAGGAAACTTGCCGTGCGTCTAGTTTTCATTTTGAAAATGGTGTCAGGATGTACAAACAAAGTAATAAAGATCGTGTGACTTCCGAGTTTTCAATATTAAAAGCCTAAAGTACATACTTGTGTAGTATTCGCACTTTACACAAATGGGCAAATTATTGATAAGTACACACAAACATGTTTGATAATTAATTTGTTATTTCCGAATTCCAACTGATAATCTGCATGCCTGTAACACCTGTTCATTGCGTGCCTAGTAAATCAATGGCCCTTTGACCTTGGGATATAACTCAACTCCAACATTCAATGAGGCTTGTCTGCTATAGCCACTAATAGATATGTAAGTATCCAATTATTTATCTTCAGATGTCAATATAACTCATTTGATGTTACCAGCAGGTTGAAGGTAGACAAGGGTGACGAATGGAAAGCAACGGAAGCGGAAGCCGTTTTTCATCGCCGGATCCACACGGCCGATTTTTTACTTGTGACTAACGTAATGGAGTGATATACTGAATACTATGAACGTATTACATTTGACTGTTTATTCTATTCATCGTTTTATCGGAAAGCCTCTTCCGCTAGCATAACGACATGCATAGATAATTTACCTGCACAAAATATTATTCATGCCAAGCAGCTGATCATGATAAAACATTCGCTAAATTTCGTAGACGCTAAATATCATACGTATACAGTTCTACGTAAGCTGTATTCACTATTGTATGTTATTCTCTCGTTATTTTTATGTTGTTGTTTTTTTTTTTTAATTTAACATCATCTTAACATAACATAATTTATCCACACACATACTCTAGTCGGCTGTTATTTATATCCCGAATCTGTCATTGAAAATATACTAAATTAATATAGAGTAATAATATAACTGAACACAAATGCAAATTGGTAAACAGGTGAACCTGTTGAGGACACTTTATATATAATATTGTCGAGTCCTTTAAATTTTGTCCAAATCATAAAACTGAACACATCTTATTCGTCCTTTTTCTTTTTTGTTGTTTTAATATGATAAATACCTTGTTTGCTATATATACGTACGTTTTAGGTTTATGAGAAGCAAATGTTTTAAATTATTTCAGCCAAATTAATCATGTAAATATATGTTAACGACACCATCAGCCACATACAATTCTGTTTTATAATTTTAAGACAAAGAACAATACTTTTCATTAAAACGCGTGCAAAAAAGAAAATAACTCCACATGACTTAATTTTTTGTGCAGTAAGTGGATGTTTTTCTTTATTTCGTTCTATATAGATGTTCATTTGTTCTTGTATCAAAAGAATTATTAGCTGTAACAGTGATAGCACCCCACCTTTTTCAGTTAATTAGAAACATATATTCATGGTACATGTGATGTAGATCAAGTAGAACAAGTCATGTGCCACATCGCTCGCATGGCCAATGCAACAAAATCTACTTTAAAAAGTGAATTCTTTTCGTATGTACTACTTTCCTTTGATACTAATTCCGCAAAATATATTTCTGGCCCCCCCCCCCCCCCCCCGATTATAATGACACATTTTTTATCCCTACGATTAATTTGAAACATCCGTAAAATAGCTCACTATCACTATCATAAATAGGTTGAAAATTCTTTCTATACACTTTTTATACCCCACGATCGACCAGAATTCGATATATATGTACTCTCAATAGATCTGTAAAAGCATGAATCGGCTACATCTAAAGGCTGTAATTGGAAAATTTAATTCAGCACTGAAAATAGATGCGTTCGATAAAATTTTACACGATAAGCAATATTAGAACAATTGTTAACAATAAACTTTAAATTAGATCTTGCTGACAACTGCATCATTTGTATTTTCTACGAAACAAAACTATATGCAATGCAGGTTTCGCCGTCAAATTTCACATCCCTTTGTGAATAAATCATGGAGAACTCTACTGGAATTGAGACGGCCTACAACTGAATTACCATCGTCTGTTTCTAAATAGAGTGATGTGCATTAATTCTACACCTCAATGACATTTGAAGATGATTAATGACAGAACAAATTATTTTGAAAAGTGAAAATCGATTGTCAATTAAAATAATTCTCATTATATCAATCGAGAAAACCCCAGCTAAAATGTCAACATTACATGTATAAATATCAAAGTTGATGTATATTAAGGAAATAGAGACATGCTGAAAGTTTTTTACCTGCGTCATCCTTTTCATAGTAAAAATCGTGAAATCAGTTTTAACCTTTTTTAAAAAATAAGTTTACGAGACACATGAAATATGCAGATAGTCATATTGATATAACAGCTTGTTGTGGTCATCATATTCCATGTCATTCTCAGTAGCAATCGTGATTGTTTTAGCCCTGGGGCGCTGTCATGTACTTCCAGTGAATCTAAAACACGAGCTGTGTGAGTATTGAATTACAAGGCCCACGAAACAAATTCTATGGCAACAAATAAAGCAACAATTAAAAATAGCAAACAAGAGGCCAATGGGCCACATCGCTCACCTGTGCAACAGGTCTTGTATCTCGATCACACTAATTCTCATATGTTCCAAGAATTGAAAATACATAAAAACAATATTTAAAATGAGGCGTTCATTTTGGACATCACATCTCACATTTCATGATCATAAGATCAACTATACATAAACAGACCAATCTTATTATCCCTGGCCTCAACGTATCAAATTTAACAAAATGGGAAAACGAACTCATTATAAATATTTATGAAAAGTAAAGGAAAGTCACTGTGATCTTCATATGAAGATATGAGGCCAGAGGATGCTTACAAAATGATATCACTAAATGTAGCATTGTATATTTTCAGAGAAGATTTTAAAACATTTTCTCATTGAAATTATATGTTGAACTTTGGGCCCCTCTTGGGGTCTCCATATTAGTCCGGGAATAAATTATAGCATTGTGGTATTTGAGAGGAAGATTTTTAAAAACGTTTTCCCCATTGGTTCTTTGTTGAACTTTGAACCCCTTTGGGGCCCCAGTATTGACCTGGGGTTACGATTTCAACTGTTTAAAATCTTCATTCTGAGGATGCTAGCAAATTAATATCACAACTTGTAACATTGTTGTTCTTTATAACCAGTCGACGACATTGAACCGCAGCAATGATAAAGGGGCATGGTCACGATTTTGGTCAAATTTTATTTTTCTGTTTTTATTATTTGCAATGCTTAAGGAATGTATTTTTAATGATCAAATGCAATTTGGGTGCCAGTCGATGAGTTTTAAGCAAGATACAGAGCTCACAATTCTTCGTCGTGTAAACAATGCTCGTGCCCTGTTTTTGTTTACATAGGTTCAATATACCAGTAAAAATCTTTTTCAAGCTGATTTGTCTATCTTCTTATTCATTTTAAGCATAAATAAACAGTTCCCAGCGATTAACGCATGCATTTGAAGTCTAAAACTGGAATTTTCACTTCAACATTCAAAATGTAAACAAAAGCTTTGTTTACATAGCGATTACCAGTGATTCTATACGTTTAATCAAATTTGACCTTTTTGTTTCCGCATAAAGGTCAGGTCAAGGTCACTATAGTCTGTCCCAAGTTATTACTTCCATCACTTTTTGATGATTTTTAATAAAAATACACATACATGTGAAAGAAATACAGTTAAAATATATCCAAGATATCTTTATTGAACAGTTATCATTTTTTAATCATAATTAAGTTCACAGGAACGAAAACAAATTTCTTACGGAGATTTATAATGGGAAATGTTTACATCTTTTCTCGGAAGTACTCAAGATACATCACGCAATTTTTCAACGTTATCATCCGGGCTTATTAATGTCTGATGCAATGGAAAATCCCCGTAGACTTTCTATTTTGGGATGTGTATTGAAACCTGAAGCGGTCGAAGGGGCGTTTCAAAACAGATAATCTGGACATTTTTTCATATTAGTGGATGAACGTAGTTTGAGCACAAAGGTATCTATGATTATCGAAATATCAAGCAAAAAGAGGTGGAAGCAAAAACTCGGGACAGAGTATACCTTTTTTTCAACGTAAAGGATGATAAAAATAAGTGTATAAGTAAATAGAATAGAATCTTCAAATCTTAAACAAATGTCTACAGAACTACAAAGGGCTACACTTATTTTTTAAATAAATTTCTATCAGCTTATACCACTAAATTGGAATAAATATTTATACTAAAATTGATATTGCTTAGCCCGCATTTCCTCTAATTTTCTTAAATTTTGAAGAAATTTTGATTATTTTTTATGCTTCCAGTAATAAATATTTCTGATTTTTATGTATTATGAAGACTTTGTATAAAGATATAACTTGACATAAAAGCTAGTATATTGACTATTTAATAAGAGAGAAAGACTTATTCTAGTGATTTTTTTTCTCACAAAAATCAATGTATAGAATGGGCGCTTTAAAAAGCTTATAAAATGTAATTTGATAGACAACTTATATTTTAAAAACATACTCTGAAACCCAAGTATCGTATCATTAGTTCACATTACAAAAAAAAATCCAACATTAATGTTATTGTTTTTAAAATGCTAAAACAGACTCATTAATCTGCAGCAATTCTGAATTGCGAAACGTGATATTTTCCTACGCCAATATTGCACAAAAAATATAGTCCTTGTTAGATTCTAAGCATCGATTACTTTTTCTATGCCAAGTTGTCTGATAGTAAAAAAGAAAGAAAAATATATTATTTCAGTTTCCTTTCATCTTGAATTAATGAACAATTAATCAAATTTACGTTTGACAAGTCGAAAACCAGAAAAGACTCCTTCCTTAAATTAACATGCCCGCGACTTACATAACTTCGCTCATTGAGAAGTGCGGAACAGGCGGGAAAGATTTTGCTGGTCCAAGTGGAAATTAAAGTAGGGTTGACTTCATGAATGAGAAATATGCCCTTCTTTTTAGTGTTTCCGAGGTTGAGACCGGGGGAGGGGGGGGGGGGGTGTATATAATTTATTTTGTTTGTTTTGTTTTGATCTGCCTGTACGCATTCTCTCTCTCTCTCTCTCTCTCTCTCCTTTGTAAGACTATCGTATAACATGAATACCTAAGCATGCGCTGAATAAGTTTATAAGCTTTCTTAATTGTACTCTAATTTATCACGAATTCACAACAATTTTTTTTAAATAATGGAACTAATACACTGATTGAAAAAAGAAACTGATCAAAACTTAACTTCCTTATGTCTATATTTTATCTAGAATTAATGCATTTTCTGACGAATGTTGTAAAATAACATTCAATAAATAAATCCCCTAAAAATGCAGAATATGTTAACGTTGGGCGACCCGACCTTTTCACTTGTACAAGACGGATTGGAAGGTGGAATTTGTTTCAGATCACTTACAGATTACTTTACAATCCTATGGACTGTAAATGTGGATTGTGGTTCAAGGTTTACGCTCAGTCCCATCATATATGATCTGTATATAGATGATAATTCTTTTTGAAACTGTATTTTTAGAGATAACTACCCTAATGAAGTCATATAAATATCACAGGTTAAGTGATCCACTGTAATAATTTGCGTATTATCTACGTTAAATAACTTGATAAAATATATATTTGCTCATGTCCATTAGTACACTTATTTATTTTGAAAGGTGTCAAAAAAATGAATAAATTAATGTTGATTTCAAGGTATACTTTAATAAATTCAAACTTGAAAACACAGTTCGTAAATATGATGTATCGTTCATTAAAAGATAACATTTGACACCCTTCAATGACATTTAAACTCTTAATTTTAAACAATAGAATAATATATTTTGGTTTCAATTTCCAAACGAAAAATTCCAAAATCATGTTGCATTGGGATATTAAAACGTTTGATTAATTGAATCGATCATAGGCCCATGGGTCACCGTGCCCACCTGTAAATGTGTTCAACTTACATTTTCTAACAAGACTGTTTCTCTTTCTGGTCTGCCTTTATCACCTTGTATCACGGCGAGTTTTTAAAGTTCGCATTCGCCCGCGGAACACATTTAGCATCAGAATAGAAACAGCATTGTTATGAGAGATGTTTTTGTTACATGGGCTCATAATGAGTTTTACACAATAAGAAAGTGAATTACTGACAATATCAATATATTTTTTTTTTGCATTATTCTTTTCTAATTACGTGAACAATTGTGTACCAGTCAAATGAAATTAAACGTTAAAATACAATGAAAATAATGCATATTTATGATATATTTAGAATTAAAATATGTTAAACATAGTGGTGCAATTTTTATACACATTAACTGAAAATTTTTGCTAGGACATATTTCTTGATTTGTTTTTGCTGTCTGCATAATTGCAAATAAAATTTGATACTTTTCTCACTGCAAAATTTTCATTTAAAAGTCTTGTTAGGAAACTCAAACTTCCTTCTTCAATCCAATTAAAATTATATCCCTTGATGCGCTCCAGTAGATATATATATACCCAGGTCAATTTACTGGAGCAGATCAGGGATCCAATTTTAATTAGATTGTTCCTTTTTCTGTTCCAATCAATGACCTACAGATTCTATGAAAAACTAATTCATCAAAAATGGAAGATTAATCATTTTATTTTACAGTTTCATACCCATTTTTCAGATTCACAATAGACATTATATAATAATATAATTGCATTTACCAGGCTACTGTCAATTTGATTGATCAGTTCAATCTCAGTTCTCAATGATGGCTCAATTCTACCAGTAATTCATTATAATTATTGAAAGTACACATTCTAATTCTAAATAAGACTAGTCATCCTCTTTTTCTTTGAAATATTTAGATTCAATTCTCTGGCAGAATTCTGTAAGATTCACAAACTCTTTAATGTCAGCAGCTATATCCACAGCTGGAAGTTGTATTGTCAGCAAAGAGAAGAGATGTCCAAACACTAAAGCATCTAGTTCTGTGGGTCTAAAAAACATGAACGCAAATGGGATAAATGCATTAAAAGTATACTACCGTTAAATAATTTGATTCGCGGTTGCTTAATTTTTGCTGATTTTGTGGATCATCCTCACTCGCAAATTTAAATCTTCAGTGATTTATAATACTGTCACATCATTAATTCATAAATCATACAAATAATTCCAAGAAATAACATCCCCATGAACCTGGGGAAAAAAATGTACAACTTATGTCTAATCAAAAGCCAAACATGAATTTAATTGTAATTGATCTGTTTAATTTACAGTACACATGTGTTAAGTTAATAATCCAAATACAGTAAACAGTAATCTAATTAAAATCAGCTGATTTGATATGCTATTGCAGGCACCTAGAAATACTGGAATAGGGGTGGAATACCCTACCATGCCTATCAAAAAATGGTACAAAACAATGTACAAAATATCTCTTTAAAAATCTAGTATTGGGCATAATGTAATTATGAAATGATATCATTGTAGTACAAAAAATCATACATGGCCTTCTTACACAGATAAAATCGATCTTACACGGACAAAAATGTGATAAATCTATATCTCACTAAAAAACAAGAGTCATCTGCCATTATGAAAGCCTGTCAAACAAGGGTTACTAGCTAATGTTTGTAAAATTCCATCCATCTTGGTTGTGAGACACGATTCTGTAAGTACCATTAACCCTATGACCCAAACTCTGAAAGATTTAATCGCTGTTGAACTTTGAGTTCACAAGATGCTCCCCTTACAATACTTGAGCAGAATACATGATTATGAATCCTATCATGTTTATTTTGCAACTAACTGATAGTCAGGTGATGGCTTACAAGGTTGAACAGCAAAAGGTCCCTCCTCTTCCCATTTAGACCAAATCCGGCATTATCATTATTATCTGAACTTTACTTTTCTATTCAAGGCCGTTGAAAACAACAACATTTTGTAACATTATTTGAGACCTCTGGATGTAATTTCCAGAAAGTTATGAAATCATGGGCAGGTAAATAATGACAGAATTAACTTAGGAGGGGACTGACAGCTAAACGTTGTAACTTATGTGTTGTCATGCACGTAGACAACCAAAAAATCTTTGTAGGCTTGTCAAAACGTTCAATAATCTTAATCATTCATTCTCATTTCAATAGCTGCATTTGTATATGACTGAAATGATCTAGTTTCCCTTGACTTTAGAGGCTTTATATTTTAGAAAAACAATCATAGCATTATTATACTTCGTGGGGGTTAATGCACATGAGCAGTTCAAATGCTACTGGTTCTTTTGGAATACTTTCATGGCTTCTAATGCCAAATTTGTGGAGAAAAGATGGAACTTACTGGTCTCCAAAAAAGTACTTCTGCTGTTCCAACCTTTCTGATAATGCCTGGCAGCAAGACTTAATTTCATTCAAAACCTGCAAATCCAAAAAACTTTGTTAAATGTAATGTTTCTACTACTGGTTCATGTAATACTGATGTATTTTAGTAAACCTAGACATCGCAAATATGTCGAGTGAGTGAGATAAAACTTTGAGATATATGAATATAAGAATTTGAAAAACATACAGGGTTAAACCATATACAGAATAACAGTCCTGTCTTGAAATCTCTTTGACATATTTGCTAGTATTTATACAGTATTGATGTTCAAGATAACAAAGAAAATTGACTTTTGTTGCAATAAAATTTTTACAACCCCCTGCCTTTTGAAATCATATCAACTATGTTAAATGAGATATTTCACTATATAAAACAACAATTCTTTAACACTAAAAGATCAAAAAGAGTTTTGTATTTTTCAGAGAGAGAGAGAGAGAGAGAGAGAGAGAGAGAGAGAGAGAGAGAGAGAATTCGAAAAAAGGAAAACAGTATTTAAAAAGACTTAAAATAACAAGATATAATTTAAAAATTATTATCAATAGATATTATTCATTTTTATAAATCATTCATATTGGTATATACTGGTTTTGTCAAGAAACTAATCTAAATTGCTTCTTTTTTATCATACCTTCTAACATTGCACACAATGAAAGCATTAACTTTAGTCATTTATCATATTGAATGTGATGCTCTATTTATTCATAGGGTAATTAGGAGCAAATTAGGAGTTAAATGATTGAGTGAATGATAAAAATACACACATATTTCCTATTAAACAGAAAAACATTATTCTGCTCTGCATAATCCCTGTTGTATATGATACATGTGCTCTTTGTGCTTTGTGTTTTTGATAAATTAATATCCATCATGCAAAAATTTCTTCTTATAGGTTTTAAACAATGGTCACACAGAGTACATTGAATGATTGAAACATTTAACATGTTTCTTGTCACCTCGTTACTGTAACATCCAAAATCATTCTTGCAAATCAAATCAATGACACTGAATCTATCAAGGTGTATATGCCAAACGAATTAACCTCCCAAAAATCGGAAATTAAAATATTAACTTATGGAAACAGGAACAATTACTGCATATCATAAATTTCAATAATTTTTCAACTTTGGTATCATATATGGAAATGTACAGTTCTGTACAAACTTGGTGTAGATCTTTATATAATATGTAGGTGTAAAGTGAAAACATTCAAACCAGAGTAAACCATTATACTGGTTATATAGTGCTTATTTAAACTGGTGGTTATATAAGTACATATTCTTTATAGTCAAACAATATGCGTGGGTATTAAATATGCGAATGCATGATTACCATACTGAAGTTTGGATTTTATTACCATATGCACAAGGGTATTTTATGCAGTTTTAAGCTTACTTCGTAACATAGTGTAAAGGTGTAACTTAATTGTGTAAATTTCCCCATGCGTTAATAATAACCACTTTTACAGTAAGAAAGTACACAGTAATAGTAAAATACATGCATAATGAATTACAACTTTGGAAAGAGGTTTTTTAACTCCTTTAGTTCATTTTCACATTTTTTACATAGTCAGGCTGCCAAGTTTCAAAGTTTGGTAAAATGAGAAATGACTTCATACGCCGGAAAAAATCTATTCGATAAATGAAGATACAGTTGACGGTAGTGAAAATAAGTAAGATTAAAAAAAATCATCAAATGTGCAATGGAATTTTTTAATATCAAAACTATTTTCTTTCTTTAGTTTTAGCTTAAATTCTCTCAAATCTTTTTAACAATAGAATTAAAAGCTGTCAAGGATTGCCGAAGAGGGTTTATAACACACAAGTAGGCAACTTTTCTGTTTATATCGTACAGGGCGAAAAAGGGTATATTTCCTGTAAGTATACAATATATTAATTTAAGATACTGTATTTGAGGCTGAATGTAGTCAAAATCCAAGTAATATGCATATCTCTGATATATGTACAATTGATCTGCGAAACAACAACTTTGAATTCTATCTTGAGATCTGTAGCAGGAGTTATCCGCACTATAACTGTGCCCTATATGAAATATTATGCAAAAAAATGATTAAGTTCAACAGCTGGTATTTTGTTAATAAATTATCAAAAATCATATGATATGCACATCTCTGATACATGTAAAATTAATCTGCAAACCAACAACTTCCTATTTTGAAGGAGGAGTTATCTGTGCATTAGGCGTACTCTTGCCACCTGCTCACCCGCCCATATGACTGCAATTTTCAATTTTAATAACTGCATTTTTCCTTTGGAAACCCCGGTTAAAAACTGTCCAAAAAATGGAGGAATTTTTTTTTATATGTACTTTCAAAACAACAACTCTATTTTTAAGTAATTTCAAGCACATATTAATGGATACAGGTATACATGTATATTTCAAACTTTCTGTGACCTTCAAAAAACACTTAACTGATTTCAATCTTCCATAAATTTGACCCTCTTTAATGTCATTATGTGTATAACACACATATACTGTGATTTTTCCATCTGGACTTTCCATTTACAAGCACAAAATTCCCTGGATAATAGATAAAGTCGCCACAGTACATACATGTACATGTAAGCCAAGATGCATGCATCATACATGAGTGATGTTTTACCTCTTCAAGCGTTTTGTTCGCCCATCCTAGACTCTTTAATTGAGATTTGACCTCAAACTTTTTCATCATCGGTATCATCCAGTTTAATGGCCATGGATGAACGGCCCCTACTCGAGGCTGGGTCACCTGTAGTTAATCAACATGGCTTATTAACATCACTTCAAAATATCATCTCTACTTCCATGTTTAATTTCATTGTTACTGAATTCAATCAATTTTTAATTACCAATATTTAAAGAAATTGTTTGCATGCAATCACACAAAAGTTGGGGAGGGGTGTTATTTCATGATTAAAAGGAAATTTCTATTAACACAATTTTAGATAGATCTGAACTTTAAATTAAGAGAATCTTCTTTGACAATGTAAATTGAATGTTTTCCATACACTATCAATATAAAAAAATATCCTACCTCAACAGCTATAGTATCCATCATCCAAGACAAGTATTTCTGAAGAAAAAATGTTAATAGTATTACATGTATCATAGTTTAATAAAAAAGGACAAGTAAATAATATATGCTTTTTAAATATAATCAATACAAAGGTATGTGTAATATCAGTATCAAGCTTTAGTTTTTTTTGAATTTTTTTTAATTTTGGTACACCATATTACTGATTTGTGGCCAATGATGATCTATACAAAATGTTATTAGAAATTACACTTCAATGAAATTTAATTTCATGGATCAACTCAACAACAAAATCCAAGAAAATTTGTAATCAACAAACATCGATGAAAACACAAAGCTTTCAATTTAATTAATAAAGTTATGTTTACTTAATCAGCTATTATTTTTATCCTAAGTCTTAACTTCACACAGTACAGTCAAAAGATTGCATAATGGTTTAATGAATGTATATTTTTAATTGTATATTTTTAATGATACATGTACTGGGGGAATATTATTTCCTAGAACTCATTACATTCTGT
Source organism: Magallana angulata (assembly GCF_025612915.1). Classification (NCBI taxonomy): domain Eukaryota; kingdom Metazoa; phylum Mollusca; class Bivalvia; order Ostreida; family Ostreidae; genus Magallana; species Magallana angulata. The sequence goes on along the minus strand of NC_069116.1, from coordinate 20,968,663 downwards.
TGAACTTCGATATCTCGAACACTGGTATCTCAAATATAAGATTGCCAATATGGGCCGAACAAAAAGTAACAACGAGTTATGTTTGATTGGCCGACAATTCTTAGATGCCAGCAAATCTTAAATATGGGCAAATCTTATATTCAATGTTTGATTAAAATACCAGAAGATATCAAGGTCATCAAAGTCAAGTTATCTTGATTGAAAAGCATTGAATTGCGCACCAACATTGTTGAGGGCCTTCTGAAACTACAGCATCCTAACATTCAGAGATGTTTTAACTTATTAGAACCTGACACTCTTAATGAAGCAATTCATCAATTGCTTATATGTCATAAATAATTAAGAGTGTTTCGGCAGTATTAATAGCACATATCATTTCAAATTCGTAATTATAGGGCCCATCTTGTCAGGAGTTCACCTTATGCATAAATTAATCTCCTTGAACTTCATTTGATTTTAATTTAAATCTAATGATTAGATCACTTTTTGTGTTTAATGACTGCAACCATAGGAGGTGTTGTGAATAATTTTTTGCATATTTCGTCACGTTGTATGTTATCCCAATATTTCATAAGTCGTTTACTTAAACCTTCTATACATGGGTTAAATTGGTCACAAAAGTATAATGCACAAACTTTTTATTGTTTTCTTTTGTTTTTTTTTTTTTAGAAGATCCATTCATAATAGGTTCAATTTCTGATTGCTTGTAACCTCTTTTTTCAAGATGAGTTTTAAAATCTTAAAAAATACTTTAATACAGCTCGATCAATAGCATTTCTCAGATGTCTGGTACATTCTCCATTAATTAGGCCCTTGAAAACTGATGTGCTATAAGCACTCAGTCTGCCATGTTTTTGTCAAACCCTTTTGTCAATTAAGATAACTTGACTTTTTTGTTACCTCTATATCCTCTGGTATTATATTTGAACAATAAGTAAGATTTGCCCATATTTAAGATTTTCCAGCATCTAAGAATTGCCGGCAAATCAAACACAACTCATGGTTACTTTTTTTCTGGCCCATATCGGCCATCGTACAAATACAATGGATATGTCAAAGTGATTTGTAAGTCCAAACCACTAATTTTTAAGTATTTTACCTTCAATATCTTGAATACTCTGATATCTCAAAGTTTTTAAACAACCCAATCTAGTTTGAGGTAATGCAGTTTGACTGTCTATCATACCACAGTACATGCATGCATGCATAAAATGATTTATTGCATTTTAATTGTTTTATAAATTTTTGGGAGTTGATTTTAATCAACTCTCCTATGCACTTACTCAGGCAAAGCGAAAGTGAAACAGTGTTTGGATCTAAGCACAAATCAATTATACCGCTGACAACACTTAGTTCTTGAAAATAATCGATAAATTTGATGCTATGTATTATGAAGCATTGTTTTTCAAGAAAACTTATTCATAAATACCATGAAAATACTAAGATTTTAAATTGTACAAACAGTTTAGATATTTTTAAAGTCGAATGTATTCCTACGCTAGAGTTCAATGTAATTTCGTTCAACCAGACGCTTGGCTGTCTCCGTTAATATCCGACAAAACAGAGTCTCTCTTGCTCAAAGATAAACGGAGACAACCGAGCGTTTGGTTGAACAAGACAAGATTTTAATCTTGCCTGGATCCATACAATTTCTCAGAAATATTTCGATTACTGATACTACTTGCCATGCAAAATCACATATCGTTGATTTTGAATAAATGATAATCGATAAAATCAACTCCTGTCAGTACTTCAGTACTTTGATTAATATAATCTACATGATAAGCAAGTGTACACAATTAAAAAGCTTTCATAGAAATAAAAACAATCTACATTTTTTCAATGTCCAGTGTTTTTTCAGCTGCTTAATATATTTACCCGTCAATAAATATACAAGAAGGTAGGTGCTCATTTTGGGTTTCAGCTAACAATTAAAAACTATCTGGTAATTATTTTCAAGATTTCTAGGGTATGTCTAAAACGAAACATGTTTTGTGTTGGTATGTGTACTCTAGTATACAGTTGAACTTCGGTATCTCAAACACTGATATCTTGAATTCAATGAATATGTCAAAGTGATTTGTATGTACCAACCACTTGTACTTAAAGAGATTTACCCTTGATATCTCGAATACTCGGATATCTCAAAGTGTTTAACCTGTCCTATATAGTTCGAGATAACAAAGTTTGACTGTATATATGTTTGGTTTACCTCAGCATTTCCCAGAATCCTAGACACCATAGAGCAGTAGGCTCGAAGATCTGACTTCTCTGTCTCAGACAGGTCCTGACTTAATTGAAATCCCTGAAAGTATTTTGCAATTTTACAGCAAATGATAATAATTGTACAAAAAATCATAAATACCATTGTACCAAATATCTGTGATCAAATGTACTACATTTATTTTGTATTCTTTGTTGAAATATAAACTTATGTAATGTACTGTAATCTCTCATTTAGGAATTTTTCTCTCATAATTGTAAACTTGTATGCCCTCTGGGCCCAAATTTGGAAATAAAATTATCTTATCTATCTTTACTTTTTTTTCTTTAAATAATTTACCCTAAGGCCAACAAATGCTACAATAGGGTCAAACTCTGCTACTAGGAACACCCCAGCTTGCAGAAATGGAACAGAACCTATGAATAAAAAAGAATCTAAATTAAATTCATGATTCTGTTCAGTATTTCAAAAGTAATTAAGCAGAGTGCAAATCCTGTATAAACAAAATATCAAATTAGTTTGGTTACATTCAGACACCACCCCCCTCCCTCCATAAAAAAAAAATTAAAAAACAAACAAATTTGGTTTATATATTCAATACATGTAGCTCTTTATAATCTTTTTCCTGATGGTATGTTTAATGATAGTGTACATAGGAATGTTTTACAAGTAGTTACAAGTACTTCTAGTGGAATTTAATTCTTCAACTGAGACTTTCCCCTGGCACCATCTGAAGCAATTAAAAGATCTTTCAATCTTCAATCTTCTTAACAGTTACTGGCAATTACAATTTCTAATGAAGGAAAAAAATTAAAATTACTTTGTAAATCTATTTTAAACCAAAATTTAAAAAAACCATATATAAAATGCACAACGTGAAAACCAACATAATGCACAGGGGAATACCTACATAATGCACAGTGGAAAAACCTACATAACTGATTGAAGCTTAACACATTATTGTCTTGGATGAAAATCTGCTTTTTATAAATGATTCCCAAACACATTATAGATGTTACCTGAGGGTGACATTTCCTCTGCATTTATACGTAATTCTCTAGTGAATGGTAAATTGCACATCTTGAGAAAAGTCCTAACACTAAGACAGTTAGCATGGTCTGGCAAGATAATCTGCTCAGCTGAAACAAAAGGTTGTGTTTCAAAGTCAGTCAAGTTCTTTCATATTCCTCCATTTGAAATAAATTTACACATATAATGAAACATGTCCACGCATTAATGCAATTATTTTCATATTTTTTATTTTTGCCCATGCCACAATGATTATAAAAGATTAAATCAATGTGGCTATGCCCCAAGACTTTTCTTTTATTTAATACACCAGACACCTAAGGTATTTAGGTTTGTCCGGAAAAAAAGGAAACATATGTCTGGACTACTAGCCAAGTTTTCACCATTTTAGGCTATATTTACCTCTTTTAGAACAAGAGTTCTGTATATAAAGTTCAAGTTTTAAAGCTAAATTGTTTGTTTTTATTTTTAATTTTTTTTTTTTTTGCTAAATGATAGTTTATGGGCAAAAATTTAAATGTGTTCAAAAACCCCAATAATGATTTGATCACTTAACAAGCTAATTCAAGGAATTTATTTCACCTCCTTAGAAAGAAAAGATGCTGCAAAGAACCAGAAAAAGATATAAATGGCCCTAGAGAAGAAATTGACCATGACCTTTGAACTTTTAGCCTTAGGTTAAAAGCCTTAGTAAGAGAAATTCAAAACCTAAGGTTTGAAAAACTTCCTGAAATAAAGTTATTATGATATCTTAAAACTGTTAACAAGGCAAAGTACAAGGCAAAGTATGCAAAGAATTTCTGATCTCTGTACAGCTATGAAAATAACAGTGACCTTGACCTTTAACCTCTATATCGATAGCATTCTTTTTAAAGATAAATAAAATACACTAAGTTTTGTTGCAACACCCAAAAGAAATTGACAAACTTCATCTGGAAACCATTTTATGCTACAAAGAATTCTGACCTTGAACTTTGTCTGAAACAACAGGGATTTTCTTTACCTAAGCCACAGGGAATTCTGATATCAAATATAATTTCTAAATCTCTAAAGATTTTTTATATCACCTGGAAACGAAGATATTTCAAATGCAGTAGGGAATTCATGACCTTGACCTTTAACCTTTTGTTCATGAAATCAACAGATCAATGAGGGTCTTCTTTATATGATATTTAATTTAATTGCTAAAACTCATAGACTTTTTTGAAATTGTACTAAACGAGACCTGAATCAACAGTCAGAATGACAGAGGACGGACTGAAAGACGAAATGAGTATATCCATCAGCTCGAAAAAAAAAAGTTTAAAATATATCAGTCCTTTACCTTGGTATGGCTCATACAGTTTGACATTGCTTGGCCACCTTTCTGGAGCTGTAAAAAAACATTAAAAACTATCAAATTCCATTCTTTCTCAATATACCTCGATAACAAGATGTTGCTTTTCAAGGGTTTGTTTGTGTGCATAAATTAGATACCGAGAAAATTCGACCGAAACACGTTTTTTCTTAATTATGTGTCTTTACAATACAATATAACATGAAACTGAAATATACAATACTGTGTTTACACATTTGATAATTCAAAATCTTATCTCTTTTACCATGTTTACAGAAGCGAATAAAATACCTCCAATTTCTGCCTGTATTACATTTCCAACTAACGAGGTCATTTTTGTTTACGTCGGAAGTGGCATTCGGAACTCTCTCAGTCTCTGTACTTTCACTTTTTGTTTACCTGATTAGACCTGATGAGTGGAACAGACGAAGAAAAATCAAGCACAAAGTCAAAGAAGATTCTTGTGGGATGCACAGGAAGTGTTGCATCTATCAAAATACCTTTATTGGTTCAAGAGCTTCAAAATTCAGATGATACGGTATACGCTTTTAATTTTATTCGATTTTTATCAAATGATACTTTGTAACTGGTACGTTTGTGTCCAGTTTACTTTGAACACTACTGAAACCAGATAATAGAGGGAAACGGTATGTTCATTATTGATGAATCATTGATGCAAGGACTTTAAATAAAGTCATCAAAGATTGGGAAAGTTGAAATTTTGTTTATTTTTGACATTTTAATTGATTTAAAATATATGTACATGTACACTTAATATACATTTCTATTAAGAGTTAGATGTTATACATGCTTGTTGAAATAAATCGTAGCGAAATTCGTCAAAACTAAAAGTTTCGTTCCAAAGCCCGTTCCACATCAGTGCAAAAATATTTACATGTAGTTTCGTTGAATCTTGCTACGATTAGCCAGAAAAAAAAACATGAATTTTTATTAAGATCCATTTTTGACAGGTTGAGATCAAAATAGTGGCCACTGACCATGCTCTCCATTTTTTTGACAGAGACACGCTCTCTGTACCTGTCCTGACTGACAAAAATGAGTGGGAGGTAAGTATCAAGTCATGAATTGCCAAACTTAATGAACTGCTTCATGTTCTAATTTTGTTTCTATTTTTTAAGTACTGTACTTCTATTAGTTTTTATCCTTTTTAAAATCTAACTTATGATCTAATGATAAAAATATATTACATCATTCCGACAGGATATGACATTTTCAATACCGGTAAATATATTTACACCAGCAAATTTTTATATACTCAGATACAAATTTTTAGTTTACATTGATGAATTCAACCTTGATAAATGAGATTTAGCTGACTGTTTTATCTCATTAGATGTGGAAAACCATACAAGATCCAGTCCTTCACATTGAGCTCAGGAGATGGGCAGACATCTTAGTAATTGCTCCTCTAGATTGTAATACACTGGCCAAAATATCAAATGGCATCTGTGACAACTTACTGGTAAGTTATGTTCAATGTTTTCTAAAAGGACGAAGAGAAAATACATGTATCGGTAAAAATACGGTATCATGGATATATACATGTAAATATTACATAACATGCATCAGTATTGTTGTTACTTAATTATATACTTGTCCTTCCTATTAATAGGTAACTTGACCATTTGTCTTTAGGATATGAAAATTATAATGGTGGACACATAATTGAGTTATAGACAAATTTAGTGAAACATATGTAAGATTGCCACCAAATGTAAGCACGTAAAGAAGCAATTATATTGAATAAATGAATAAATTCCTCTAATCCTTTGTAGACTTGTGTTGTGAGAGCTTGGGACCTTAGCAAACCATTTTTCTTCGCACCAGCTATGAACACCTACATGTGGCAGCACCCAATTACAGCACAGCAGATTGACAACCTAAAATCCTTCGGTTATAAAGAAATCCACTGCATCTCGAAAAAATTGGCTTGTGGTGATGAAGGTACTAGACAACATGCAAAATATGATGCTTTAATTTATTTACATTATTGTCATTGTCTTAAGCCATCGTCCAAAGACGTATAGCGCACTTAATATACAATTTCGCCGACAGTATAATGCTTTTGTAAACATTTTCAATATCATACAATATTTAGTTAAAATATATTTAAAGAAACACAAATTACATGATTGATTGTACCAGGTTAAAATGATCTTATCGGGTACTTGTGAAACACAAAATCCTGAAAATCTTCAGGTTTGTTTGGGATATATAAGAAAAAAGGTATTTTGCAATAAAAAAATTTGGATATTTGAGTATATCAACCACTTATAACCAAAGAAATGAGATTTAATCTATGTTTCACTGGTATTGTAGTCCACGTTTACTTTGGATTAATTTTTGTTTAACGTATTCTTCACACTGAAAGGTAGACAAATACTGTAAACAGGAAAATATTCCATTTTATTTTTGCTCCCTTATTGTCAGCAGGCGAATTTAAGACTGGGCAAATTTCAATGTTTCAAATCATATCTTTCTGGGCGAATTTAAGACAGGGTGAAACTGTTTGCAAGTGTAGTAGGGCGAAAATTACACAGGGCAAAATAACCCTGTATACAGTATGTCACTTAGTGACTTTTCAAATATAATCATTTATGTAGATTCCTTAGTTTCCACAAGTACCTAATTCTGGGATTTAACGGTTTTGCATCCAACCGCGAGAATATAAAATCACAAACACTAAATTTTCATCATAATTCCAAATAGGTTACATCTGTCCGAAAAATAATAGCGAGATTATAAAATCCGCTAGATGTGCTTCTCGCAATTTTACGTGGATAATAATTTCTCGCATTTAATTAGGAATTTACAGTATATACTTGTATATATATTTTCTATTTAAGGCATGGTAAGAATATAAAGTTTAAACTACATGTACAACTAATCTGCTAGCTTTTTATCAAGCTCTCTAAATGGTGTAATTTTGAGTATGAGCACATCCAATATAAACAGATATCTTTAATAACACTACACTCTGTTACACTTATAAATATTCATTGGAATTTGCTGGAAGTAATCAAGGTTCAGTAAATCAACTGACTTTATTCACATAGTTCTTTATATTCTTTTCCTGAATTTATGACAAATCAGTGGTTACAGACAACATTATCAAATCAGGACCTAGGTTTTGAAATAATATTCTGCAACAGGTACTTGTATCTATTTTGAGTAATAGGTACTTTCCGTTGAAGCAGTGGTGAAGGCAAAATAATGAGAAAAGGCGCATAGCTCTTTCCTCCAGATAAAAAATAATCTTACTTATTGGCCATAGTTTGTGATGATGTTTTATTGTTTATCCATGATGAAATTCATGTTTTATTAATATTTCTTTGAAGAATATGAATTTGGTACTCATATTTTTTTTTCTTTAACAGGCTTTGGTGCAATGGCAGAAGTTCAGACAATAGTAAGACATATTGTTGAAGCCTTAAACTTAAAATGACTGTCTGTTCCATTTACTGTAAAATCAAACTAAATCAAAAATATTTGAATCATTGATGTTAGCTAGAGCAAGACTGAATGTATATTGTTTTTAAAATGATATGTTAAGTTTATTTGATAAATAAAGACAGATAAACTCACTTTAATTTTTTTCAATTTTTAATTCCATACATTTTTACTTACTTTTATCACATGCAAAACTTAACATTAATATACACATACATGTACATGTATATATATATAATATTTACATTATTCACGGAGATTTATTACAAGAAATGTAAAAAACATTAAAACAATAGTTCATCAACATATATGCGAATGCTTTATGATCAGCATACCTGGTAATACTAAATATATGACCCCCTCCCCCCTCCAAAAAAAATTTTAATGAGCACATTAAATTACATACATTAATATGAATGAATGATATTGGTTCACTGAGAGTTAATATGTGGTAAAATTCTTGATTGCCACCACATCTGAGCCTCTTGGGTTTTGTCCCCTGGGCTGCCAGCTAGGAACATCATCTCCATAGCTTGGAGCATAGTAGTAGTGTCTGCGGATAGAATTGTTTAGTTCACACAGTTTTGTCACTCCATCCACAACATAAGAACGGATGTCTGTATCCTGGGGCTCTATGCGACCATTTTCCAGCAAACTAGCAAACGCCTAAAAAATATATTCCAATCAGCACAATATATGTAAATCATATGATACCGGTAATTCAGTCAGTTTTATATACAGAAGATAAGAAGCTAGTACCAGTAATTTATTGTTAATAAAACTTTGAATACCCTGATGATTTTAATATTCTTAAACATTTAGCTGAGAACTCTGCAAGTCACACAAAAAGGACTAGACATTTGGTATTCTGTCCTTTACCACTTCACCAGTATTGCAAGATGAACAGCAAATTGAAAACCATTAGCTGGCCAAGATACAACTGTTCAACAGTGGTGTTGCTCATGTGTGACCTTACAACATTAATTTATCAGACTGAGTACAGTATATACTTACTATGGTTGCTGGTTCCTCCAGCTTGTTTCCCCAGATAAAGATTTGTTTGAGGGATGTATTCACTTTCAGAGCATCAGCTAATGCACACAGTCCTTTGTTTCCAATGTTGTTAAATGAAACCACTAGGCTAAAAGATCAAATAATTACCATAGTGAGACAAGATCTCCTTAAAAATCTTATCTTTAAAATGATAGAATTTTACCTTATTGCAGTCATATATTTTTTTCAATTGTGCATTAACTACTAAAACATGTAGCATGGGTTAAATTCTTCAGGCTTTGGCTGGTTTTTTTTCCTTTAAATGGAATACATGTATAAGAATATACTGGTATTTAAATTACACAAAATATTCTCCGCATACTTACGTTTGGAGATTTGTGTTGTATGTTTTGAGGGCCTCTGCTATGTGACAGGCCCCATCATCCTCCAGTCTGTTATATCCCAGATCCAGAACCTCAATGGCTGTGTTCTCCTTCAGGACTTTTGAAATTTCTAATGCTCCATCTCTTGTTATTCTGTTGCTGTAGAAAACAAAATTGTTTGCCTGCTAGTTTGCACCTTTTTTTGGTTGATTATTTTTGTTATCAAATATCGGTATATGTTGATATAATATGATCAACTTAAAAATATTTTCTGCAATAATAAGTGCCATTAATTTTGGTGGACTGAATAGAATAAAATTCAAACACAAGTACTAAAAATGCAGTAATATCGATTTTAGATATCAGTACATGTTTTATAACAATGCCAGGAGATCAATGTATCATACTCTGGCAGTATCTCACCAGCTTAAGTTCAGGCATTTGAGAGTGTTGTTTTGCATCAGGTTCTCTGCAAGACGAGTGGCCCCAAAATCTCTCATATCATACTTTTGTAGATGGATTTCTTCTATGGAAGTATTTACCTGGAAATATTAAAAATACATGTTCCTGTTTATAGAAACAATTCTCATATTTACAGTGTGTGTCAAATGCATGTACTCATTTTGAAATGTAATTCTGATTCATTGCTGATCTTTTTTTCTCTCTCTTTTTTAACATTTACTGTTATACATGTAGTTTTGCATATCAGAAAGTATTGTAGTCTTAGGGGCAAATGATTAATGATTAGTTAATTTCAGACAGACGTGCTTCATTTTGTTGAATTCTTTTACATTGATCAACTTAATTGCCAGTTTGTAAAGGGGAGTAACTCAGTTTTTCAAATGTTCCAACAGAAATAAAATGCATCTGTAAATTAATAATATACAGCAACTATAAATGTTTTAAATTGTAACTTTGTATAGATTTCCCTCTGAGCCCCATGGTCCCCAAACACAAATCTGATGCAAAATGTATGATTATAACTCTCCCATCTGGCTAAGAGTTGAGCTTACATGCATGCACCCAGCTCTGAGCTGTGGCTTCGCATTGTCAGTTTTCAAATATAGAAATAATATTGGCAATGCACTGCAATTCACAGAGTGTGACCCAGACACGTACCAGAGTTTCACAGCTTGTTTGAATTTCTCTAATACAAACTGTCTATATTCTACCCAGAATTCAAATCTATGCAAGCGCATTTGAAAAATGCTGACTTATAAAATACTAATGTCTGCTGCATGATATTTCTGGCATGAGAAAATAAAGAGAATTTCTTTTGGGGGAGGGGAGGGCTTACTTTTAACATTTTAGCATAGTGCACAGTTGTCTCCTCCTGCTGAGTAAATAAAAGGGGTCTGTTGACGTTGAGTGCCTTCAGTGTCTTGTTTTGGTGAAGAACTGTTGACAATGCTATCACACTTTCTATGGTCTGTCAATAAACAAAAAGTGTAGATGTCTATATTCATTTTACATACGTATGTTTATAGTTCTACAGTCATGAACTTTAATTATATGAGGTATATCAACTATGTTAGTACATTGTATTCTAATATACATGTATGTTCATATACTGATATGAAAAAGCTATTATAAACACTCTGAGGTTATATATATCCATGCATCCCTCATAAAATTTCTTGCAAATTTTGACAAACTTTTATTTTCTTGTGCAAATTTGATTGGTTAGTAATTTTTTACACTTCTATTATTTAAAAAATTATCATTGATATATTTTTTATAAGTTAAATCAAATTATGATTTACACAAACATACCAAATCACAGTCTGCCACATCTAGTGCCTCCAAAGTGGTGTTGACTTGTAACATCTGAGCAAGAGCCATGCCACCTCTATTTCCAATCTTATTTCCTGTTAATCTCAGAGCTTTCAGAGATTCATTGGTCTACAAAGAATAGATACATTGATTAAACGCTCTAGCTGTTATAAAACTTTTTAACAAGTCATATTGGGAATATAAATTCATTTTTACAGTTTGCACCTACTAAATGTTTCATTATTTCTTTTTTTCTCCAGGAGCAATACCTTATAAGCTTGCAAATTGTCTGCTTACATGGGTTTTGAAGTTAAAATGTAAAGTCTCCATTGAATGAAACATTGAAATTCTAAATTGTACACCCCTAATAAGATACAGATGAATGATTTACTCTACTTATATACACCAAGTATCAGTACCTGCAGTGCTCTGGCCAGGATCTCCCCTCCTTCTGGACCGATGTCATTTGACATCAGATTAATGTCACGTATTGATGCACTCTCCTGGAAAGTGAGGCAAGATTGATTCAGTATAACAGTATTACAACATGGGGATCCTGAGTAAATGTAAATCTCTATGTATTTAATAATTACTATACCTCAATAAGTTTTGCAATATGTTTGGCCCCTTCATCAGTAATGTTGTTAAATCTTAGGTCTAAGCTTGTAACATACAGGTTGTTCTGCAGTGTCTTGTACAAGACCAGCATATCTTGGTCCAACAAACGTTTGTCTGTCAGTAGCTGATTATTTCCGGCCAGATATAGATGCATGTTTTCCTTAAATTCACTGTTTATAATATACAAATTGAATTTTGTCAGTACAATTGGTTCTTAGTTCATGCAATTGACTGATAATATTGTGCAAGCTTAATTAATGGAATATTATACCTAATGGTCATTTTTGTAGACCTATATAAGCTTAATAAAGTACACAAAATTCTTATCACTGGTATGAATCAGAAATAGAATTACAATGATTTATAAACACATGTGCTTAATTTTGAAATTTTATACCTACCTATGCTTTTGATATTGGCAACAGAGTGCAATGATGATGAAAACTATGCCATTAATATATGTTATTGAAAGGACTATTTCAACTCAAACACTCTCAAGATTTTAGTAATTTTCAATTAAAGTTTCATTGTTATAAACTAAATGTATCATACATGATAATAATTTATGAAACCTTGCATGTACAGATAGTTAAATGAATTGGAATTCAGTTGCCAAAAAAAAAAAGGGAATTTTTTTACACCTCAACTCTGCATTCTTAAAGATTTGTAACTTAATTTCTTAAAAAAAGTAAGAATACCACCTGACTGATACTTATAACCTTGGAGGATGCAGTAACAATAAAATTAAGCGGCATTTCATAGGAAGTCTTTAAGAATGCATGTTTAACAACAGAGGACCATGCAGGAAATTGGGAGGAAAATTGTTCACACAGAGACAGTATTTCACTGTTATCAAGGTATAATATTACTAGTATGTTCAATATTATATGATTTTCATCATAAAATGTGATATTCTTTTGAGGAGCAAATGTTTGTAGCATGAATCAGTATTTTGGTTTTAATAGTTGTTACAGTTACTGTCTGGGGAAAAATTAATTATTAGGTGAAAATTCTGTATACCTGCTTTCTCTACCACCAAGAGTGCTATATTCACAAGAGGAAAAAAATATATACTTTAAATATATAGTTTTCACCAAGAGACTATATATTTATATCGGTTGAATTAGGGGTTTTCATGTAAAGTATTGTATTATACAGTGGTATGAAAATATGTTTCCCAAAGAGCATCGTATGTTTATACAGTTCTGTTGATACATATTAATTTAAAAACATGACCTAATGCTATTGTCATGCAATCATGCTATAACATTCTTGTACAAATTGTTCCTAACCATGCATAAAACTGTCCTTTTCTATTCATATACATGCATGTATAAATTGGTTTTCTAATACACTTATCTAACTAAAGGTGCAACAAACATTTTAGTTTTAAAATTAATATCATATACCTTAAATATTTGGATTACTTTTATTTTTGTAATGTGAGTGTTATTTCAAGACAACATCTATCAGTTACTCTGAGAGTAACAAGAAAATTCACGAAAAGCATTGAAAATAATGTTACTAGTTGATTGTTATCATTAGCACCTTGACCATGCATTGTTTAAAACTGATGCACAAGAAAGGAAAATTTACTAGTAATTTAGGGTAGGGAAAACTCTACAACATGCCAATACAACGTGAAGAAGTATAGATCCTGCCATGCTGGTTAAAACCATTTACATGTAGATATCATCCATTTTCTCTAAATTTACCTTATCAAATCTTTCCTGTACAACTAATCATCAAATTAACATTTTTTCGTACTCAATAAAACCATCCATTCAATCTATACTTCTTCAAAGGAACAAAAAAGATTCAAACAAAATGGTTAGAAAAGTTGAAGGTAGTAACCAATCCAGTGTCTCCATACTCACCCTCTCTTTTTCATTCTGTGAGTGCATAGTAATTCAAAATTGTGATAAAAAATAACAAAGTGATGTTTGAATAAAAAAAAAACCCATGCACATTAATCTATTTGCTTGGGGACATTATAGTGATGGTTGTGGAAGTAAAAAAAATGTGGTGTGAATTTCATAATTTGCATGGAAGTTAAATTTAGGGGGAAAAACATCAATGAATTTGTACATATTGTTATGTTATCTAGATACAGAAAATGGAAATGTTATTGATACAAAAATTGAATATGTGGATCATTTTATTACCTAAAGATACAGAATTTGAAGAAGATCATTCTTATAAAACACTACTTAAAATGTGCTTGTTTTAAAAATACATATATTGACTCTGAAAATAATGAGTAAATATGAATATAAGTGCATTAATATTAACAATGCCAATTTCTTATTCAATTAAAACTTACAAAACGGTTTCTTCCTTTTCCTTTTCCAGCATTTTTACAATATATGGATTAGGAGTGACTCCAAGTTCCGTACATACAGCATCGTACCGATATGCCGTTGAATGTATGTCAGACATGACGCTAGTTCTGTGGATAAGAGAAAAGATGCAGAGAAAATTCTATCTAATTAATTTATTTCTTGCTGTTTTTCAAAACAATAGTATTACGCCAATGGGATAAATTCTTTAAAACTTTATACAAGAGACCGTTATTTTAGTGAGTTTATGACTAGGTAAAACATTAAACAGATAATCATACTTTCTAACTTGCTGGGTTCAGCGTCAGGTTGCTATGCAGTTTCTAAATCTCGTAAAATCTCGCAGGTGGTTTTTTAAAGGAGTTTGGTAAATCGTTCATATAATTATTCGTCATTTAAGATATTTATTTAGTGAACGTGTAAAGCATACCCTTTAATCAATATTTACTTTCCATTAGCATCACTTTTAGCATAACATTCGAATTTTGAACCAATATTCCAGTTAGCAACATTATTTTATAGATTCTTTCCGGATATATGTATTCCATCAAAATCAGGTTTTTCTATTTCATTTTAACCTTTGACATGCAGAACTCGGAGAAATTTCTGATAAATTATGTTTATTTTGCGTTTATAAAGTCCAGTCATCCTTGTTACATAGACTGAGTGAATCATTTATATTGTCGTCGTTCAGAAAAAAATATCAAGGTAAGTGGCGATAGAGTACAAAACAAAATGGGTAGATCACTGTCTTATCATGTGATGTTGCACCAATGCTTGACTGTACCAAAATTCTAGTTTCTGTCGGTCGGGTTTATAAACAACTTACGATTAAGTCATTATCCTTAAAATTTCTACCATGAAATGATTCTTTTTCTGTAAAAAAAAAGACAAAAATTATTCATCGTACTGTAGCATTTTGTTAACAATCTCTGAAAAAGTTGGGTTGCAGAAAATTAAAATGTAAGAATTTTTTCTTTCATTTTTTTTTGTCCACTTTAAGTTTACACCCTGGTTCCAACTGTTCTACTATTGTTCGATCTATTCTAATTAGATATTGTTTAACTTTACTTCTCTCTGCATGGGGCTAACCGAGGAGTAATTTCAGTGATTCATCAAGACTGAAAAATATTGACTGAATGTCTCTTCCAATGTCTGACGTCTCTTCTCTTTCGGAAGAGAAATTAGTCAAAATTTTTCAGTATCGATGAATCTCGCAGAGATAAGCCTAGGAGAGGACAGTGATTGAAAGAAATCCTGCACTAAACAATTAATTACTTTTCAAAAAAAATAAAAATCCACTCATCCTTTCTTGCCATGAATATTTGTTTTATGATCATTCACGTCAAGCTATTCACATTGCAGTTATTGTATTTAATTAAGATAATTGTCTAAGCAGAGATTTATACATACAATAGTATATAAGTCAATGATCCAAGTATAGTATACAATATTTAAGATACAAAATTGACTAAAAAATTGAGTCACTGCCAAAAAGCTGTTTAATTACTAGGGTTTTAGTACTTGACCTTCATTAAAAGAGAAAAACAAACTAAGCGAGGTCTTAGGTAAGTCGTACTGATGTTATGAAAAATTATGATGAATTTTCCATTATTTTTTTTCAAATCAAATTTAAGTGTAATAATATTTAATCATTATTCAAAGTTTAATAAATTGTTCCAGCAGCAGCGAAGCACTTTCCTATTTAAGGAGGCTGAATGGTCAACAAATTACCAGTCAGATTTACCTTAAAATTGTATATGTAATAAATTTTTTTAGACCTTAACAATTATATTTAAATAGTAAAGAAAAATTCCTAGTATATTAGCTTTAAGATTTTAATATTTTCCTTTAACTTAAATTAAAAAGTATTTACCAAGCTCTCCTTCTAAAGGAAATTAAAAATAGTCAAAACTTGGCCCCAACCATCCAGCCTTCTTAAGTTTAAGACTGTACTTAGTCCTACTTAAGTACTGTTTAACTTTAACACAATATATCAGGTATTTTAGAGGTTTTTACTGAATCAACTCATTATAAAGCTGGAGAAAATGGCAAATCAATTGACTGTAAAGAGGGTTTTGCCTAAATTGTATGCTGGTTTGGGTGCTATTAGTTATATATTTTATTGCATAATGTATGATCAGCAGCTGGTCATATGCTGAGTGACATCACAGTACATGATTAATAAGGGCATGTAAAATGTACATCACACTAGTTCTCATTATGCAGTGAGTTTTGAGTGTAGTATTTTATTTCTGGCTACAAATGTATCAATGTATTGTTTAAGTTGTGAGTTGCTCATGTCCTGTTATCATGTAATACCAAGTTGAACAGAGTATCATACATTCATGTAGGTGACTTGAACTGTGGTTTCATCAATATTAGATGAATACCAATTTTCGTGGATTTCGTTATAAAGTCAATCCACAAAAGTAAGTGTTCATTGAAGTACAATTTCTACTAACATTTTGTATTGATAGGATCATTGGCCACGAATTTATGTATCCTTGAAACTGTGATTTTACTTTATCCACGAATATTGATACCCTTGAATATTAATGAAACCACAGTAAGTAAAATGTATTACGAATGCTTTTGTTACAGACCAAATTATTATAAAATTATAAATTTTTAGTTACAGACATAAAAAATAATTTTATCATATTTTTTATGTAATCTATTTCTGAGTGGAAAAGAGATACCTAGACTTATTACTAGTACATGTTCATAAATATCATTCAGCTTTTTATAAGTTGCTCTCAATGCAGCTCTTGAAAAAAATTAATCCTGACATCACTCCTTGCTAATAACTTATTAAGAAAGCATATTTGAATATCAATAAACTGATAAAAGCAAGCTCAGATAAATCTGCTGATTAATGAAATTTTTTCTCTAAAATAGATGTATACAGATGATAAAAGAATTTTAGTATATAAAGATGATAAAAGAATTGGGTTTATTTGACAATTAAAGCGCTAGCAGTACCATAAAAGAACATTGACAATGTAATTGATCATGATAGAAGTACAATGGGATCAAGATAATTGTAGCAATTCCTGTGTGAACCAAGTAAACTATATATGTGCAAATGTTGCATGTACCGGTATTAAATTCACTCAGCAAAAGTAAAGTATACTACAGTTAAATGGTGGTCATTTCCGCATGCACAACTATTTCTCATAGTCCTTTTGTGATGTCATTGTGTCTCTTTATCCTTAAATAACATGTGTCCATGTTTGGACCTGAACTAAGCGTACCTGGAGAGCTCTTGTTGTAAACCTTACAGCAATGTTACCATTACTTTGTTCCTAAGAATGCAGAGCCATGGCTCTAACTTTGTAAATTGTATATGCTCAAAATGCATGCCATCGCATGACAATCTATTGGCAAACCAATAGCAACAAAATGAGATGATAAAGTGTTGTTGCAGTGCTGTAGAAGACTTTACTATGCACACCTTGAAGTTCTTCATTTTTCATGCAGAATTTGAAATTGCCGTAAGGACACAGCACTTTTGTGACAGAGGATTGATATAAAATAGTTTTATGCAGTTTCCTTTTTTAAGTTGAATTCCTTTAAACTGCAGTACCAGTATATATACATATTTCATCCATGACATGATTTCACCAGGCAGTAAGATGTTTATAACATAAAAAAATAATTTCTTATGTTTATCAAATTAGTACTGGTTATGAGAGTACATCTGATTTTATTATTCAAGGTCAATGTACACATACTTTTCAATTAATACTGTATTAAAGAAGGTTTGGGAAGCAGCTAGGAGTGTCTCATGGTATTTTATTCTAACAAGTTGGTTCTATTTTGCTTGTTTTGTAATATGGCTTTTAATTTGTTACAGTAGTAATTTATTTTGTAAATATTCTTTGGCATATCAAACACCTCCATTATTAAGCTTCCACAGGAAGGCCTTTGATAATCATAGATCACTGAACTGAACTGGAGTATTGACGTTATTTTAGTGACCTCAGCCTCCCACACTCAAAGACAACAGGAAATTCTCTATCTGCTTTTGCAAACCCAAATACAAGTAACCAAAGAGTCACTACCAACTTGTTCTT
Source organism: Magallana angulata (assembly GCF_025612915.1). Classification (NCBI taxonomy): domain Eukaryota; kingdom Metazoa; phylum Mollusca; class Bivalvia; order Ostreida; family Ostreidae; genus Magallana; species Magallana angulata. The sequence goes on along the minus strand of NC_069116.1, from coordinate 20,950,418 downwards.
TGTTTTAGACTAAATATGCATTTTTTTAAGCTTCATCTGATTCATGCATTTATCGATCTGTGAATCATAGTATTATATATTTTTTGGTGTGTATTTGATAACGTTAAAGACAAAAGGCATATTGATTAAAGCGAGACATTTCTCAGTAGAAGACCATTGGAGGCCTGCAGGCGAATCGATATGGCCAAGGCTCTTCTTATCCAAGATGCTAGCTAGGGATTGTTTGCTTCTGTTTCAGGAAAAATTGGATTTTTATGCACTGATTCTTGTTTTTGCTGTCTCTCTTTTATTTGCAAGTTGATTAACATTGATGTAAGCTACCACTTGTATGCCAGTCACGATACGGCAAAATAAGTTTCTGTACTGCATCAACTCTTGTTAAGTTTCATCACAATGCTAATAAATTTGATTTTTATATTTCTATCAAGTCAAGCTCATTCCTTTTGTTTAAAAAATCCATTTCATCTCCCCCTTCCCTCCCTGAGAACTCTCCCTATTTTTTTCCATTAGGAAAAGGATATGGATTTTGATATTTATTTAATTTTTTGTCAAAAAGCACATTTACTGGCTTCATAGGCCATTTATGTTGATATGGCTATTACATGTAGTAAATTTAGTAAATATATGTAAAGGAGATTTGATGATTTGCAATGGTGCTTGACTTTTCTTCCATTTGGATGACTTTTTTGTTTTCTTCAATAAAATTCCTTTACAAAAATTATTAAATTGGATATTATTTTTATCACTTAATCTGTCAATCTTATCAGTACAATGTAATTGACAAAATCCATAGTGACATTATGAAGGAGTCATATCAAATATTTTATATTCAGTACATGTGAAATTTCCAATACATATTGAAAATATAGTAAATACATGTAGTACATAGTATATGTAACATTCAGGAAAATTCAGTTACTTTTTGTAATCTGCTATTTATATGGCTTTATACCTAAATTTACTTTTTAACCTATGGCAAAATGACCTGCACATAAAACATATCAATCTGTGCATGAGGTTTTGTTTTCATTTTGTGTAATTTTTGTTCTTTTGGAGCCGAATTCATCTTCATTTTTTGTACTTGTGTGGTGGACAGAAAATTGAGTGATTAAAAATTAATTCATTTTATTGGTAGATAAAATTTATCTACCAAATTTGTACTCATAAAAACTAGGTTCAAACAGTTCATGATTTTTCATAAACTGCTTCGTGGTTTTTACAGTGTAATATATAATGCTTATTTTCATAGCTTCTGAAGTTCACTTCCCAAACCTATCTGTAAGTGCATAAGGTCATTGCTTATGATAGATTTACAATGAAGTGTATTAAGCCTCTAAGAAAAACCTGTGATAAAATGGCCAATCTAATTACTAATCATCTTCTATAAACCTATTAATGACAGCAAGGGTTTTCTGTATACATGTAGTTACCCCTCTGGCAAACTTGAAGATGTTGTACATCAAGTATTGTGTTGCCTATGGAGGCTGATTTTGATATCCAGAAACAATTATACATTTCACTTTAGTATAATTCTTTAACTTAATTGCCTCGCTTTCTATGAACTTAAACAATGTAACATATCTCCATAGACAGGCAGAACAAAAACGTTTGGTATTGGGTATGATATTGATGAACGTTTTACATTTACTTGGATATGAAACTCTTAGCAGACTACATGTTTCTGTTGATAAGGTTGATTAAAGACTCTTGCTGAGACATTCAACAATCATCCATATTTAGAATGCACTCAATGATATTCACAGATCAATATCAATTCAATTGCAATAATTATTTGAGATAATTTTCATAAAGTGTGTCATGTACCATGTTCTCAATAACTGGCTGTGTATGCAGTTGGCTTTTAATTAACTATTAAACCAGTAAATGTTAATAGCATTTGTGGAATTTTGATTATGAATGTTATGCCACTGTAACCCTACCCAGCAGGGTTCAGACAGTGTAACAAGTTCTCCAATAATACCATGGTAACAGACTAAGCTTCATTAAAAAATCACAGAACTTTTGTTATGGCAGTTTGTTTTGTTTGACAGTCAGTGGGACTATCTTAGACTGTAGATCACTTTTATAAGTCCAGATACCAAATGAACGCCATTGGTGTGTTGAAAAAAGTAACTGTTTTATTTACCTGGTATACATGATATATAAGCCAAAAACTTTCTCATCGTATAATCTTATAATGATTTAAAATCCATATAATTGTACCCAAGAAAAATGCTCAATTTATCCATCACAGTGTAACATCTATTGAAAATGTCTTTAAACTACTGGATAGAAGATACATATACTTGGATCATACATTTCATCATTTTCTAGTTCAAATTTTGACTTAATGTTTTTGAAATTTTGAAAGTTAATCTTTTATTGTTTCTTTGTAAATGGCCATCATTTCATGATCAATTGATGTGAATGTAACCAGGTATATCGCTAGCGTGTTTGATTGGTATACGTGTTTAGAGTGAATGATTGTATGAGAGTTTAATATCTGTAACGTGGACAATGACAATATACTTAAGCATAAGGATTGTTTGTCCCGGTAAGACTTAATGTAATAAATTAAAGTCATTCTAAATTGTAATATTACTGTTTCATTTCGTTGTCTAATGTGTATGTTTGTCTGTGTCTAATTGTCTTGTCATTTGTGTCTATTCTGTGTTATTTGTTTAATTACAAAATTTCAGGTTTAATATGTATTAATAAATATATAACAACGACCCAAGCTTGGCTTATTTCGACCACTGGCTACATGAAAATCAACAAATAAATGATTATAGAAATGTTGTTGACCTGTAGTCTGCAAAATAAGTATAAGGTATACAGCATCATAAAACCTTCAGGAAATGCATCTGGTGTCAAGATCTTGTCAAGGACAGGGCTTAATTAATGATGGGCAAAGAATCGATAAAGATTTCAAATTGTTGTACTTCATAGATGATGCAGGATCTCAGAAATAATATTGTGTTGCAATTCAGTAAGGTGGGAGGGAGATGAAAAATGAGATGTTTTAACTACTGGTCCAGGGGTGATATTCTAAGAGAGAAAAACTAATACATGAATGTCTACTCAATACTCTCTTTGTTCAATTAAGCCATTCTGTGCATTATCCTATTTCACAAATAGTATTCCTTTTGATGAACAGAAATTCCCTTTTATGTGTAATCCCTAACTCGGCAGAGGGTCACTATCCAGATCTGTGTACTAACTCCTGCTACTACTAAGTTCTTTTGACAGAAAATCATTAGGGCTTCCAACATCCCAAAGATCAATAAACCATTCCAAACGCAACAGTGATTCAGAATGCAGTAGGAATTTCAAGCTTGGAAGTGAAGCAGTCTGATTATAATATGATAACATATGACGTTATTTTGTATTAACATTTTATTCAACCGGAATTGTAACTTTTCGTTGTAAGTAACAGTATTTTGGGATAATCGCAGAAAGGAATTTTGGGATGAGAGAGAGATTTGTCACAGTAGTGGAATTTGTTCAGAGTGTTTGACAATAGGCTTCTTTTCTTTTTTCAGGAAAGAAACGTTTGGAAAATAATGGATTTAAGTGATCAGTAGAATTCAAGCAGAATGGACACAAATTTTACATACTAGCAGACGGGGATATTTTGATTTGGTGAAAATCCCAAGTGAAGGGACAAGAACCGTATAAGGTAGGGTACCAATGAAGCAGGTGCTGTTTACTTAACAAATTGGCAAACATTAATTACCATACTGAAGTATTCAATGAACTGTAGATTATGTCTGTAATAATTATGTTGATTAAAAACCCATAATTACATAGCAAATTACTTCCCTTGTTCCAAATTTCATCCTTGGAGTAGGATGGGCTTGAATGTTAAATTTCATATTCATTTGGCTATTTCTGTAAATGTCTGTTATTGTTTGCCAATGATAGCATATTATCAATATTGGAAATTCAGTCAGACATGATGTCAGGGAAATGTTTATGCATAGACCAGCAGGCTCCATACTCATTATTGATTTATTTCTTCAATTGGATGTTAGGTGAAGCAATATAGACTAAAAGGGAAATCAATATTAATTATGTATGGAATGAAAATTACTCCTGTGAATCCATGTAGGGTGTCTGGGGTTAAATTTTACTCCGCCTGAGCAGGTGATATCTATACATGCATAAGGCGTCAAGGACATTTCAATTCTATTGAGAATTATGCGGGTTGTAACTTATATGCTTTCCATTGGCAGATAGTACCATTCTCTCTGACATATTTACATATATAATGAAGATAAAAGCGCAATTGAAGTTTCTTTTTTTTGAACAATGAACTTTTAAGGATTTTTGGTATGGAATCTTTTTCTTCAAAATGTAAGGTCCAGTGTCTGTAGCCTCAAGATTGAATTGAACTTACAAGATAAATCATCCTTGTTAATAAAGTCATGAATTTTATTTTAAATTACTTGAATTGGGGAAAAATATCTAACCAAAATTTATAATGCAATGGTGATACCATTTTTGAATTGAAACATGTTTTGATACTCGTACCATATATCGTTTATGCAGTATGCACTTCATCTGATAATAGCTAATGTGATTCTGTAAGGAACTGGTCAGAGATCCTAAGATCTATGGATCTTTGAGTAATTGATGGGAAATGAATGTTGTAGAAACTATTCTTCTTGTACTTTCACAGCAAGACAGAGTAAAGGACATCCATGAGTTAGACATGCTGATTCCGAACTTTCTTTGTAACATAGTTTTAGCCTAAGCTTTGTAAAAAAATGTTGTCAAATAAGAAAGCTGAAGAATCTGATCCCACACATGCATAATGTCATTCTGTCAAGTCATGCAAATTAATACCCCAGACAAATAACAATTAACAGGAAACACAGATGTAAGAAAGTCCTGAGGTGATATGATACCCATTTGATTTTAGGGTAAAAGGACATGGTCAACTTAGCTAGTATCAATGTTGTGTCTGGAGAGCTTTAATTAACTTAAAAACCTATGTGTTTCTTCTTTTCTCAGCAGTATTGCATTTTATAGAAACCTGTCATGTTGTTTTATAAATTGATGTTCTTAAAACATTACTGAGTAGTTGGTGTGAGAAAATACCCAGTTTTTATGGCTGTTTATTCTAATTGCTACATATTCTTTACCAAGTGGTTTTTCATCACTGTTAAAGTTTTTAGGTAATAAAACTACCAGTATCTAAGTGTACACTGAATCGTATGAACACAGAACTAATGCATGAACATTGTATGAGGGAAATAAAATATGTACCTACCTGCTTGTACAATGTCAGGTTGTGTGTGTGTGTGTGTTGATCATTTTTCAATACAATTTAATAGGTCTGACAGGGAAGTGTTTATTATAGTCACTGTTAGGTTGGGAAGAGGTTGGATATGAGGTACAATTCATTGTATCAGTATAAACAAAAGTGAAAAATAAAAAGAATGCAGGATCCACCACAGTGAAATATACCTTCAAACCCATCAGTTTTGACTGTCTTGAGAAGTTGCTCTGGAAACTATTTTTGACTGAAATATCTTTTTCATATTTACTGCTTGTGTAAATGACGGAATTGTCCTTCTTTTAGTGCTAGAAATTTAAAGAAATCAGAGCATACCAGTATATCATATAATTTCCGTCATAGTCCTCCCCACCACACCTCACCCTCAGTATTCCATTGGTATAATGATAATGTACAGGTGCATTGGTACTAAGACCCAAACCAAACACTGCAACAAGTAGTAACACTGTAGCAAGCTTACACAATGAAGACAGGAAGGTATTTAGTTGTGTAGGGAAGCCATGATTTATTGATGAAGTCTGACTTTTATCTGTGATTATAAAGCAAACACAAGACTTCTGATCTGTCACTGCATTGCCATTTTGCTGCTTGACATTAGTAACTGTGCCAGCAGTCTGTGTTCAGACTCAACATGAAACGGAATCGGCTTCGTTCATTTAACCGTGCCGGGTAACTATTTCTTTCCTCTTTACCTACGTCGCCATGGTTGATCAATAGATCAAAGATATCTTCAATCGTTAATTTGCTGTGGGTTAGCATTCCTTTAGAGGAAGTAACTTGATGGAAAGCTAAAGTGGCTAATGAGCCTCCTTTCAGATTGGAGTTGCTTGCATATTTAAACTGAAATAAGCCTCTTTTGTTCATTTTCTATATCTGCAAAAGCAAAATAAAAAATCCTTTGTTGGTCTGGTTCATGAAACCCCCAAAAATGGTATATGAAATGGTAATTGACAGGAATAATTTTTTGCTAATCACGTTATTCCATTGTCAAATTCTTTGAGTATTGCAAGATTGAATGCAGAATGAAAAAAAATATAACACATAATACCAAAAACTATTATATCAGGACTTTTATCATTAGTTCATCAATATATTATGAATGATTATGGGTAATATTGTTAACGTATACAATATCAGTTTTACTGTATATTCACAGCAAGATGTCGTCAGTCAAGGTCGCGGTGAGGGTGCGACCCTTCAACAGCCGTGAACTCGGCCTCAACTCAAATCTCATCATCAACATGAAGGACAAAACAACATGTAAGTTTACGGTGGACATGGCACATGCATAATCTGTGTTCGAGTCCATGACTGTCAAAGTTAATCATCTCAATAGCTAGCGCAGAGAAAACAATGTGACAGTAGTTGATAATGAAGTGGATTGATAGTCTTAGATAAAGAATGAGGAAATATTTCATGTTTCTTCACTTGAAATTTAACTGAGTTAGGTTTTTTTATTTAAATTTTGTAGGAGTATGATATAATTGAAACAGCTAGGAAGTAAAAGAATTAATAATGATTTAATTTAACTTATTTTGAATGTTTCAAAAGAAATAAGGACATTAAGCAAATTTGGGAAAATCTTTGAGAACATTTGAAAAAATGAAAAAATTTAAGTTATTAATAATATGAATGTTCTTAGCATGTTTTGATATTAGTTCTGGTATGAAATGCATTATTTGATGAAACTCTTTCAGTTATAACAAATCCAAAGGCAGGTCCAAAGGATCAAAAAGTTCGCAACTTCAGCTTTGATTACTCTTATTGGTCTCACACAACAGTAAGTTTACTATATATTACATGTGACATCTCTATCATTTTAACTGTAAAATATGGCATATTGTTTATAGACATAAAATGAACACAGTTTTATTTAATGCCTTCAGTTCCATTTTTTGAATATCAAGAAGCAAGCAAATATGATTATGCAATGTACATGTCTGATTTGTATCTACAGCCAGGTGATGAAAACTTTGCGACCCAGAAGCAGGTGTATGAGGATATAGGGGTGGAGATGCTGGACCACACCTTTGAGGGCTACAATGTCTGTATATTTGCCTATGGACAGACAGGAGCGGGCAAAAGTTACACAATGATGGGCAAGAGTGAGCCCGGACAAATGGGAATTATTCCTCAGGTTGGACAATGAGATTTCCATCTTGTATGTTGCATTGATCTGGTATAACTTAAAGGTTCCTGACCCCCATTTTCACTTTAGGAGATTTTAGCTTTAGTAATTTTGAGTTTTAAAAAGAAGTTTTGATTTTAATTATAAATGTACAGAATTTTAACTTTGGTGGTCAAATTATGTGTATGTCAAAAACTTCAAACATGATAATACAGGCACGTAGCATCAGGGGGGGCCAGGGGGGGCCTGGCCCCCCCACTTTTTCTCGCAGCAACGAATTTTTTAAAATTTACATATAAAAAAATGAATTATAATGGAGTTGGCCCCCCCACTTTTATGGAAGTTAGTAAAAAATTGATATAAAAATTAGGAAATGAGTAGTCAAATTGAAGGTACTCCCCCCCCCCCCCCCCCCCCCCCACGGATTAGGAATTTGATGATTTGGAGAGTAAAAATTTTTGGTAGGGAAGAATTTTTTTTTGGAAGTATAGTTGAGTCTACCCCCCCCCCCCCCCCCCCCCCCACGGATTAGGATTTTGAAGATTTTTGGAAACTTTAAATTTCCCTTATTTTTTGTTGTTTTTTTTTTTGCTTGTCAAGATTTTTTGGATGGGTCTGGCCCCCCCACTTTCAAAAACGATGCTACGTGCCTGTAATACCAATGTAAAGGGGTAATAGTCATTAGTTGAGAGAGTGAGAGTTATCTTTCTTGTAAGTAAACTTTTGAACCATTACCAGGCATCCTTGAACAATACTATATAAATAGTGCCTGTTTGGGAGGGTAACAGTTGAAATTGACACCCCGAGAAAACCATTGTCAACCGACGCGAAGCGGAGGTTGACAATGGTTTTCGAGGGGTGTCAATTTCAACTGTTATCCTCCCAAACAGGCACTATTTATTTTGTTATACTGAATGTCTTTTTTAAAATTTTTAAGAAAATTTTACTGCTTTTATATAGGAATAACGTGAATTCTACAGCGAACCGTACGCGCATAATTTTCGCGCATGTAACATTTTTTTTAATGTTACCCGTTGCCAAGTGCGTTGCTAACGCTGAGGGTAATAGTATACAATTATTTAATGCTTTAGCAGTCAATAGACCAGAATATTTTTCCCGAGGTGCAGGGAACAGTTCAGTATGATCTATTGCCCGAGGCCAACGGCCGAGGGCAATAGATCATACTGAGCTGTTCCCTGCACCAAGGGAAAAAATTCTGGTCTATTGACTGTTCAAGCGTTAAATAATTGTTTTATTACCTAATTCCTTTTTTAGTTTTCGGGGTTTACAATTTGCATATTGCAATGATTTTCGTGCCATTATGCAATATACTAAGATTTTTTTTTCATCTTTTACATGCACAAAACCTGTTGCATGCATTACAACATCTCAATTTAATAGTTTACACAAAGAAGGGGGAATCTTCAACCTATTAGATTTTAAATACATGTAGTCTTTTACCTTATATCAGGCTTTAAAACTATTGATTATTTGATACTCCATTTTGATAACATTGAATTTGGTTTCACCAAGTACTAAAAACAGCGTCTATGTAAAGGAATATACATTCCATGAGAACTATCGAAAGGATGTAACATTAACATACCAGCGTTCTGAAATACGTTGCCGGTCCAATAGATCGCAGTCTATTGACCGGCGGTCAATAGATCGCAGTCTATTGACCGTCGGTCCAATAGATCGAAGACTATTGACCGGCGGTCTAATAGATCGCAGTCTATTGACCGGCAGTTCAAAATAGACGCAAATATTTAATATGTAATAAAACAACAAAATCCCTTTGATTAGGTAATAATAAATATTATTAACTGCGTCTTAACCAATCAGATTTCAGTATTTAACATGAAAGTATAACAAAAAGAGTTATCATAATCTGAGTTACCCTGACCTTAAATTTACTTCATGTTAACAAATTATCAAAAGTAGATCATTTTGTAACAGGTATTTTTGTATTGTATATTTCAGCTATGTGAGGATTTGTTTGAAAGAATTAAGGCAGTGAAGAGTGAAGATGTACAGTTTTCTGTGGAAGTAAGTAATTATTGTATGTGAGATTTAAATAAAGTATTTGTTTCCATTGAGGAGTACATTCAGAATTTGATGGTAGACAGTATACAATTATTTAATGCTTGAAAAGTCAATAGACCAGAATTTTTTCCCTTGGTGCAGGGAACAGCTCAGTATGATCTATTGCCCGAGGCCAACGCCGAGGGGAATAGATCATACTGAGCTGTTCCCTGCACCAAGGGAAAAAATTCTGGTCTATTGACTTTTCAAGCATTATATAATTGTTTTATTACCTAATTCCTTTTTTAGTTTTCTGGGTTTACATTGGCATATTGCAGATTGTTTTCGTGCCATTATGCGATATGCTAAGATTTTTTTTCATCTTTTACATGCACCAAACTTGTTGCATGCATTACAACATCTCAATTTAATATTAGTTAACACAAAGAAGGGGGGAGTCTTCAACTCATTAGATTTTAAATAGTCTATTACCTTATATGAGGCTTTAAAATTGTTGATTTTTTTGATACTCCATTTTGATAACATTGAATTTTGTTTCACCAAGTACTAAAAACAGCGTCTATGTAAAGGAATATACACTCTCTGAGAAAGAATGTAACATCATATAACATACACGCGTTCTGATATACGTTGCCGATCCAATAGATCACAGTCTATTGACCGGCGTTCCAATAGATCGCAGTCTATTGACCGGCGGTCTAATAGATCGCAGTCTATTGACCGGCAGTTCAAAATAGACACAAATATTTAATTTGTAATAGAACTACAAAATCCCTTTGATTAGGTAATAATACTAAATAACCAATGGATTTGATTTTTGGAATGTACCGGTATTTCCATGTTACCTGATGATATGTACATGTATTTGATTTGTAGGTGAGTTACATGGAAATCTATTGTGAAAGAGTGAGGGATCTTCTGAACCCTGGAAACAACAAAGCTCTGCGTGTGAGAGAGCACCCTCTGTTAGGTCCCTATGTGGAGGATTTATCAAAGCTAGCTGTGCAGTCTTTTGATGATATTAATAACCTCATAGATGAAGGAAATAAGGCTAGGTATATTTATATATATATATAACTACAAATCAGTAATATTAAGTACATGTACCACTAAGGCATTGTACATTGTGAAATTAAGGGGAATAACTCTTCATTGAATTGCAGTCAGCATGTTGGCTATTTACTTTTACAGAACTGTGGCTGCTACAAATATGAATGAAACCAGCAGTCGATCCCATGCAGTATTCACCATTATTTTTACTCAGCGTAGAAGAGATGAAGCTACCAATATGGTTGGAGAGAAAGTAAGTCCATAACAGCTCTGCAGCTTCTATCTTTAATGCTCATAAGGTTATTGACAATTGTACATTTTGCAGTTTATTAAGATTTAATGTAAATTAATTGTGTAATTTTTTTCTAATTTTTCCAGGTTAGTAAAGTTAGTTTAGTAGATTTAGCAGGAAGTGAACGAGCGGATTCAACAGGAGCCAAGGGGACTCGACTCAAAGAAGGAGCGAATATCAACAAGTCCCTGACCACTCTCGGCAAAGTCATCTCAGCACTCGCTGAAGTCGTAAGTGTCTCAGAAAGGAAGGTATACAAATAATGTATATAATATCTCCACTATTTTCTTTTCCACCCAGGCTGTAATTAATAAAACTAGGTCCTATGTTTTCATGTATAACAGAACTAATGATCATTAATTACTTTGAAAGAAATGTACATTGTATGATGTATTGAACCTAACCCTGATCCATTCAGAGTTTTGTCAATTCCATTTTATATGTAGAGTGCGATGGACATCAAAGTAAGTGGGAAGTGTTGTTAAAGTACAAGTACTGGTACACATGAACCTGCAAGAAATTGGTGTTGTTATAATTTTGGTTTACAGTTCGATGCCTTAAAAAGAAAGATTGCTTTTAAAGATGGATATTTTCTTGAGTTATATAGAGAGAGTTGGTTATTGGTAGTGTCAAAGTTCATGACAATATTTGAGGAATTTAACATTTAAAACTGATCAAGATTGCTTTTTCCTGTGGAGGCGGTCCTTGTAGATTTGCATGTGCTTGTTTTTTTTCAGCCAAAAGAAATGTGTATGCCTTGAAACTGATGATTGAAAGTTTTGGAGTTTTTTGAATTGTAAACACTTAGCAAAGCAATGATTAATATGTTTAAATCATTTCAGTCCAACAAGAAAAAGAGGAAGGCTGATTTTATTCCCTACAGAGACTCTGTGTTAACCTGGCTGCTCAGGGAGAACTTAGGTATGGAAAATTATCCAGAATTTTGGATTAGAGATGATGGATGAGAAATAATTTAGTTGACATGGATATCATTTGATGTATTCAATTTCATTTTGTAGGAGGAAATTCTAAAACTGCCATGATAGCTGCTTTGTCACCGGCTGATGTTAACTATGATGAAACACTCAGCACTTTAAGGTTTGTGAACTTTTAATTCCTTACTATTTGCTGTGAATTCAAATATACATTAGCAAGAAACTACAATAATAAAGTGTGCTGTCTTTAATAAAATATAATAATGATTCAATGCATGCATCATAATAAAGTACCATTTCGTATACAGGTGGTGTATCTTTTTAAAGCAATAACATAATTATGTAAAAGAGGTGTTGAAATATACATTGTACTGTCAGGACTTGTATTTATTTTTGTGTCCTTTCTGTATTAGATATGCTGACAGAGCCAAGCAGATTGTATGTAAGGCTGTGGTCAATGAAGATCCAAATGCCAAAATCATCAGAGAACTCAAGGAAGAGGTGGCTAAACTGAGGGAAATCTTGCATACAGAGGGCATTCAGCTTGGAGAAGGTAAGAAAATATGTAAAGTGTCCATTGTGAATATAATAGTCAGTGAAAATTTGATAAACATTTATAATATGTATTTATTTAATTTTTAGGAAAAATTAAATTGTTCATATATATATTACCCAAGAACTATTTAAAATCCACTTGTGGTGATTATCAGAGTTTAAATTTATGCTTTTTTATGATTAAGGAATTGAAGGACTTCCTGATCCAAGAGTAATGACAAGATCCAGGAAAGATTCTTTGACAATGGATGATGGAGAAAATGCCATAGAAAGGCTTCAGATGTCTGAGAAACTGATCGCAGAACTGAATGAATCATGGGAGGAAAAGCTTCGTAGAACCGAAGCAGTTAGAAAAGAAAGGTAACTAGCTTTCAGAAATGATGTTTGGTTGTTTTTGTGTGTCCATTCATAGCAAGGGGAAGGAGGAACAAAATGACTTTGGGCCATTGATATTGCATGTAATTTATGACAGATAATAAAGGTAGTGCCTTTTTTAGGGAGGCAACTCTAGCAGAAATGGGAGTTGCTCTGAAGGAAGATGGTGGAACTATTGGTGTGTTTTCACCGAAGAAGGTACAAACTAATTATATTTGTATCACTCATTCATTTATTTTTTTTTAAAACACATTTCCGTTTATAATTTACATACTGCATAGAGATATTTATGCAGAATTTACATAAGAAATGAAATTACTGGTATTTGACCAAATTTTTAAAATAAAACTTTTCTCATCGAATTTTCTGAAAATCTATTTTATAATTGAGCTTAAATACCCTTTGTTTACAGTCACCTCATTTGGTCAACCTTAACGAGGATCCACTGATGTCGGAATGTTTGATCTACTACATCAAAGAAGGAACTACAAGGTATATTATCTTAGTCTGCTCTGTACTGGATACTGTAAATTCACAATTAGAAGCAAGGAATTAATATCTGTGTAGAATCGCGAGAAACACATCTTGCAAATTTTAAAATCTTGCTTTTATTTTTCAGTGCATGTAAACTACTTGTATAAGTTATTTTGATAAAAATTTGCCATTCACAATTTAATATTCTTGCGATTTGATAAAAAAAAACCAGTTGAGTCTTGGAATTAAGTAATCGCTTACAAGATAAGGAATCTACAGTAGAACAGTGCAATTAGATTAATGCTGTTACATGTAGATACATGTGCTTATTAACTGGAGGGTAAAATAGACGATTAGATTTTTGTCAGTATGTTAGCTTTTATGCTTTAGAGTTGGATTGAAGGATGCAGCCAAGAACAACGACATTCAATTGAGTGGATCCAACATTTTTGAGGAACATTGTCTTTTCCACAACAGCGAAGGTAAGTCTTATTTTTTTTGCCTGATGTTAAGCAAAATTGACTACATTAGATACAAAGATGAGATTTTTTTTCCATGCTGTAAGAAAGTTACATATTATGATTGTGATTTTTACAGGAAAAGTGACTTTGCTGCCCATTGAAAATGCTGTTGTGTATGTGAATGGTAAACAGATAACAGAGGAGACAGAAATGAAAACAGGGGCCAGGGTCATCATTGGTAAACACCATGTCTTCAGATTCAACCACCCAGATCAAGGTACATACAAAAACACTTACTTCAACACTTTGATTTTTATGCATGAACAGTATACTGTGTGTGCATTTTAAATTTTATCTTAACACTCTGGCAATTTTTTTACAGCTCGTCAAAGTAGAGCACATCTCATTGACTTTGATCAAATAGAATCTGTTGGATGTAAGTATAGCTGTCACATCATCCTGCAGTATATATCATGGCTGATTTTGCTTAAACTAATCTGCATGATTGAATTGAAAACTGTTTACAAATGAATATCAAGCTCTTCATTTAAAATGCTGTGTTTTGCTTTGTGCAGAGTGCATGAATCTAGCAGCTATAAGCATGTAACCTTTTACCAAAAATTCCAAACACCTTTCAGAATTTTCACATTCCATTTTACAAAGCAATAAATACAGTATAATTACTTCTCCAAAAGGATGCTGGTTTTTACATGTAAATAAATGATTCTGATTTGAAAGCTTTTGAGAAGAGTCTTTAATTATAACTCAGCATGGCTGACTTTGGTCATGGTCTAATGAGCTAATGGAAAAGACTTTGTAACATCCAACTGATATCTTAAAAAAAATGAATAAGAATAACAACGTTCTCTTTAAAAATCTGAGACAAAAAGCAAGCAATAAGTCTTAATCTAATAGTCTATGCCAAAGAAAACTAATTTTAATCCAGGAAAAGTGAAATTTTAAATATTTTATCACCGGTAGTAGATTATTTTTGTTCTAAAATATTTATCTATAAAAGCTTACATCTCTTTACTAATACATTTTTGTAACTTTTACGAAATATTCAACTTCAGTAATTCAAATGTTTATTAATCTCATCTGATTTATTCCATGTTTTTCCCATATTCACTCATTTTATAAAGCATGCTGAAATCCCAAAATCCTCGAATTGCAACAATTTTTGCATCATTGTTTTTTGAGTTTGCATTCTTTAGTTGCTTATTTCATTGTCTAATTTAGCAAATGAACAAGAAGATGTGAAGACAGAATCGGAACAAGAAGGTAGCTCGTTAGAATTTCATTTCATCATCACACAAGCCTGTATTCCTTACAGCACCCATACAACATTGAAGTTCATAATTGTAGCATTATATTGTGTTAAAGTAGAAACAAGCAACCATGTCAGTCAATTGAATTTGCTTACATTATTATCACTATCTTTTTAGAATTTTAATTCATTAGTATTTGCAGAAACTTTTGATCAATAAGTCATTTTTGCTATATATTTGCTTATCATGCAATTATTTACATGTATTTGGAAACCTATGTGGATTTCTTATTATACTTTAGGTTACTGGTACATTTTTCATAGGAATGATATGTAATTGAACTCTTTCTTATGTTGAAGGAAAAGCACGATGCATTATTTTGTGAGAAAACAATTCATAAATGCATTTGTTTAGTGACTAAAGCTGTAACTTAATGTGTCACATTTTGTACAGAGAGAACAAATGGCTCTGACAAACATATTTTATCATAACTGTGTTAAAAAAGAATTAAGTTTGAAATAAATACAAAGTTCATGCTCAGTGTTATCTGTTAAAAGGGTAAATTTACAAAAATAATGCTTTTATAGTACATTAACTGACATATCTGCAACTGATGCTTTTCTATGTTTGAATTGATAAATCATATACATTTAACTTCCTAGAAGAGATTGCTTAGGGTAATATCATACTAATAGTTTCCTTTTGTTTAGATAAAAGTTTATACGTGCATGAGTGAGAAGTAAAGTATGTTCTCTCTTTATAGCGGAGCCAGTAGATTGGACATTCGCACAGTTGGAGTTGTTAGAGTCTCAAGGCATAGACTTACGGAGAGATATGGAAGCTAGGTAAATTATGATATCATTTACATCAATTTATTTGTATAATTATGTCTAATATAGATTCTGATCACGTCTGATTTATTACTTTCCAGAAAAGCATAAGCAGTTTTGATTTTCAAATATTTCACTTTATTTCACAGGCTCCAAGGCTTAGAGGAACAATACAGAAAAGAAAAAGAAGAAGCGGATCAGCTTTTTGAACAACAGAGAAAGGTAATTTGGTAAATACATGTATTTAATACCGGGTAATAATAATAATTGCAAGTTTTTATATAGCGCTTTTAAAATTGGCGAACCATTTCTCAAAGCGCTTTACAATTATTACACCAGCAGACCTTAAAGCATTCCAGAGCCTTCTCAGTGCGGCAGCCGTTAAGGCGCTCACTCACATTCCGACAATATCTTTCACTGTCTATAGCCAGGTACCCATTTTACATTTGGGTGGAGTGAGGAAATACATGTAAAGTGTCTTTCCCAAGGACACAACGTCGACTTGCCGCGGCTAGGATTCGAACCCACAACCTTTCGGTCATGAGTCCTACACCTTAACCACTCGGCTACCGACGCCATATTTCTCAGACAGATTACAGGATTTAGTTAAGCATGTGGATTAATGTATTGATTTTGTACAGGATTATGAGACAAGGATCCAGAATCTGCAGGAGGAGGTGATGCGTCACTCCATGATGTCGAGCTTTGCAGCCACAGAGGAAACAATTGAAGAGGAGGAAGAAGGTATACCCATTTGTTTAATGTAATCAATTGAAACTGCCTGAAATCCAAATTACTTGCAGAGTCAAATACATGTCAATGGAACGAATTCAAAACTGCTTCAACAGTCAGATGATAAATCTACTTATTGTTGTAGAGTTTACATGGACTGAGAAGGAGAAACAGGTAGCTGCCTGGGCCTTTAGGAAGTGGAAGTACCACCAGTTTACTTCACTCAGGGATGATCTGTGGGGAAATGCTATCTTCCTCAAAGAGGCCAATGCAATAAGTGTGGAACTGAGCAAAAAGGTACACTTCAATCATTCTCTCCCAAAAACACTCTCTTTCAAATCTTTGCATATTTGTCAAGAAATCTGTACTGTCTGTTTAAATGGTATACATGTATGAGACAAAAAAAGCTTTAATCTTTGGTTTTTAGCTCACCTGAGCTGAAAGCTCAAGTGAGCTATTCTGATCACATTTTGTCCGTCGTCAGTCCTTCCATCTGTCCGTCTGTCTGTCTGTAAACTTTTTACATTTTGAACTTCTTCTCTAAAACCGCTTATCCAATTTCAACCAAATTTGGCACAAAGCATCCTTATGGGATGGCGAATATAAATTGCAGAAATAAAAGTCCGATCTGTATTCAAAGCGGAGAAAACCTTGAAACTGTAGAAAAAGGGGGGTGTATTTTTAAAAATCTTCTTCTCAAGAACTACCGAGTTCAATTCAACATAGTTTAGCATAAATTATCCTTATGGGAAGGAAAATCTAAATTGCAAAAATTAAGTGCTTATTCTGTTTCAAATCCGAGTTATTACGAAAATAATAATAAAGGAAAGGCGTGTTTCAATCAGTTTAATAGCTTTGGGCTCGGCATACGTTAAAATGGGTAGGCAAGACTTGGGGCCTGAGCAAAACAAAAGATTGGCAGGTATTAATCTGCCAATCTCATTAAAATTTCGGGATATTTGATGGACCAGTATATTTGTATTCGCTGTAAATATTGCTGCAAAATAATGCGTATTTGGAATTGCCGATTGCAGATCCGCCCCGGCTTTTATTTTGCCACGGCCCGGGTTTGCATACCCATTCCATACTTCTTGTTTAAAGCAGCCATGACATTATACGAAAAAGGATCGATCTGACTATGATGAATTTGCTTGCTATGCAACCGTTCCTTATGAAGGGAAATTTTTGAAACATGCAAAATATATTGGTGCCGATTTTGTGAAGTAAATTGAGGCTAAATATTTCAATGCGTTGACAGTTTTCACACATGACGTTGATGTTAGCTTGTTCTGATTTTCGTTTCGTTTTCATTATTTATGCTTTGTAACCTGGGAACTATCGTCTGTATTTCGTGATGTTTACGTATCAAATCAAACAGAGACTTCGGTAAATCAAACAGTTAACTGTTTACCTGCGCAAATTAAGCAAAATCTGATGTAGGGGTACTGAAATACAATTCATTCTATCGGTAATTCGGCATTATTTTTTGCGTAATGGTAGATTAATGCAATAGGTTTTGTTGAGATGCTCGGCATTTTCTCGAGTTTATTCAGTTTAAATAGAGTTTGATATCGCTGACTGAAATATGTAGGTATTTACATGTATATATATGATTTATTTCGAAAAAATAAATTGTGTTCTTTATTTGTTATACATGTAGTGCATGTTTCTTGTGTTTAATTGTTTACAATTTCTATTTAATAACCATATTTGAGTGTTAAGCTTCGAATTATAAGCAAGATACAGAGATTTGCTCACAATTCTGTTTGTACACAGATCTTAAAAGCTAAAGATTAAAAAAGTAAAAAATTTGTCAATATTTATTACGAAAATTTTCAAAGTCTGTTCTTCCAGAAACCAACTTATTGAATTGTAAACTTAACCTTTTTAGCTCACCTGAGGGTGGGGCCACAATGGGGGTCGAAGTTTAACAAATGAATATATAGAGTAAATCTTTAAAAATCTTCTTCTCAGAAACTAATCGGCCAGGAAAGCTGAAACTTGTGTGGAAGCATCCTCAGGTAGTGTAGATTCAAATTTGTGAAAATCATGACCCCTGGGGGTAGGTTTGGGCCACAATGGGAGGTCGATGTTTTACATAGGAATAAACAGAGTAAATCTTTAAAAATCTTCTTCTCAGAAACTAATCAGCCAGGAAAGCTGAAACTTGTGTGAAAGCATCCTCAGGTAGTGAAGATTCAAAGTTGTGAAAATAATGATCCCCAGGGGTAGGGTGGGGCCACAATGGGGGGGGGGTCAAAGTTTAACAAAGAAATATATAGGGTAAATCTTTAAAAATCTTCTCAGAAACTAATCAGCCAGATGATTCTTTATAATTGTTAAGACTTTGGCCCCAGGACAATTCTTTGGCCTCACGAGAAGGTTCAGAGTTTGATGTACGTTTATATCCCATATATAAACTATTGTTAGGGATCTTTTTGAGAACTGCAATACTCAACATATGATATGACTATAAAATCATCCTGTTAGAAAAGGGACTAATGATTATAAACATAAGAATACCCAGGGGAAAATGGATTTTATTTATACAGGATCTACATGAATTATTGTACATTGTCCAGATAGTTTGTATTATGACTCCATTGAGCTGATTTTATCATACCTATTGTTCCTCAGGTGAGGGATGTGGCCCATGGGCCTCTTGTTTGTGTACTTATACATTGTATATTCACAAATGTAATAAAACATGAAACAATAGCGTAGTATCTGTCAGTGACTGGGTGATCTTTGTGTTTAAATACATGTTGTTAACACTGAAGGTGGAAATTTTACTGTTACATGTATCAGAGTTTGTATATTGAAGTGCTCAATACAAAGTTCTATTTACCTGAATTTTCTATTTACCTGATTGTAGGTACAGTTCCAGTTTGTACTGCTGACCGATACTCTCTACTCCCCTCTTCCCCCAGAACTCTTCCACCCGGGGGAGAGGGATGATGATCGCCCCTTCCCCAGGACAGTGGTGGCAGTGGAGGTCCAGGACACAAAGAACGGAGCCACCCACTACTGGAGCTTGGAGAAGCTAAGGTTCGTAACTTAGATGTTAGATGTGATCATCATTGCTTGCACATAGGACTTGAATAATTTCACCACTAGGAGAGTTCTTTTAAATGGACAAAGAGGGGATATTAAAATGGATTCTTCTAAATTCTAACCAATTTTGTTAAAAACAGAATTAATATCAAAGTCAATTTCTTTATTTTGGGACATTTTTTTAAATCAATGTTTACTTTTGGATATTGTTTAGGATATTTTTTAGGTTTTTGTTTTGAGGCAAATCTTTTCGGCAAAGTTGGAAAATTGTTAAATTTTTATTGTTTCTTGTCCTGTAAATTCTGTAGTGTCATAATTGTAGTATCATCATCTTGTAGTGGGAAATTGCATGTGCAAATTCTAAATTAGCTGTAGTGCATCAGGTAGATCAAAAATCTCCTAAGTAAAATAAAGTGTTATGAATTTTGTCCAGTCACAGAATTGAGATGTATACCAGTCTTGGCTTATGGTATAACACACCTCATCATTTTGCATGAGTTCCAACTTTGTCAAAATGAGATGCGTATGGGCTAGATCAAATATAATCTGAATTTCTTTCCCTCAAAAATGAAATGATAGAAATCTGATTTTCCTGTTCAATTTTTCATGAACTCT
Organism: Magallana angulata; assembly: GCF_025612915.1. Classification (NCBI taxonomy): domain Eukaryota; kingdom Metazoa; phylum Mollusca; class Bivalvia; order Ostreida; family Ostreidae; genus Magallana; species Magallana angulata. The sequence goes on along the minus strand of NC_069116.1, from coordinate 20,930,301 downwards.
ATACATCTGGCTTGGTGGTTATCTTTTTTTCTGTTGCTGTTTAAAGGGGGATAACTGTGTGAGTTTGATTTTAGACACAGGTTGGAGCTCATGCGAGATATTTACAATGAGGATCAGTCGCCCGGCACACCAGAGGCCAAACAGAATTTCTTCCAATGTCTAGCAGGCTGTGGGCCGTCACAAAACTACTTTAACTTCATTAACCTCATTCCCTCCAGGTTAGGTCCTGGATGTTGTCCTTTCTCCTGCTTTACACTTCTGTTCCTCTGCATCATCTCTCGCACTCTTAGTTTGGTCTTACTTTTTGTTTTGTATAGCAAGAGTTGACATTATCATATATGAACAGCTTCTTGTTATCTGTATATGAACCACAATATTGGATTTTTCTTTTGAAGTACATGTACATGTTCAATATTGAATTTTTTTTTTCAAAGTATTTTTTCCCCTCTTAGTATGGTGTTGTGTGAATGATTTTGTTTATTTTCATATCTCTTGTTCATAGGTTTTCATATAACTGTTTTATATATTTTCATTACATTGAATTCCAATATATATATATATATATATTTTTTACATGGTATATAATTCACTAATAAATATGGTGATGTTTATTGAATGATGATTTGGCTATGTTTTGGCAAAGTGCCTACTGGTGAACACAAAATTTGTTTAGGATTTTTCTTACCACATGTTTTTGAAAAAAAAAATTAAAGTCAAAAAGTTTATATTTTCAATTTCACAATGCATTCTTTGATTTTTCTGGAACCAATTGCAAAAGATAACATTTCAGCATTGTTAAGAGTTGCCTTATTTAAAAAAAAAAAAATCCATGACCTTTATGCTTTTACAGACAAAGACTTGAGTTGATGAGACAGATGTACCACAATGAAGCAGAGTTATCTCCCACTTCACCAGAGCCCAACATTGACTCAATGAGTGGAGGAGATCCATTCTACGACCGATTCCCCTGGTTCAGGCTGGTTGGGAGGTAAGCAATGCCAGTACGAATTGGTAGAGAGGACAGGGCTAGAATGTTAACTATCAGTATTATAGTTGGATGCCATTTACGGCTATTTGACTGCTTACCAGGTTCATTGTGTACATGTACCAGCTTACTGGGTTTTTGGTCTTTATGTGTGATAACTGTGTAAAAATGTATTTTTTTTAAAAGAGCTTTTGTGTACCTGAGTAACCTGTACTACCCTGTACCATTGGTGCATCGCGTGACAATTGTTAGTGAGAAGGGAGAGGTCAAAGGTTACCTCAGGGTGGCTGTGCAGGCAATAACAGGTTAGTTAACCAAACCCGACAATTCATATACATGTTTTGTACATGTGCTGTCTCAGATAACTTTGTTCTTTAAAATTTCTGTTTTGTAATCTCAATATCTAATGTATAACCAATGTTTTTGTCCATTATGTTCCTCTGTAGAGAAAGAAGAAGCCCCAGATTACACTCCAGGAATCAGACAGTCTGGAAATGCCAAAATTTCTTTCAGTGACAATGATTATTTTAAAAGAGTAAGTATTATATTTGAGCCTTAATTCTTAGTACATGAAACATTTCAAAGAAGAACTGGTTTCACTTTAGAGTTCATTTTTTTGTTGCAGAAACAGCAATTCAGTGACTTGTCCTCACAAACGGCGCCCTCTACTGAGAACCTGCGATATGTGGAGGGTGAAGGTCAAAGTCCAGACAACTCTATCAATACTTCTGGTGACTCTTTTTCATAGATTTTAACAATTTTCTCTCTTTTATTATCTTTTATAGTAATTTACATTGTATAGTTATACATATTTACACTGTATACAGGGAATTATTGGTGTTCGTTTTATTTTCGCCCTTGTTATCAATGTACGAATCAAAGAATGGCGGAATTCCTATATCTCAAATTATCTCTCTTCAAACACGACTTTGTCAGAGCAAATTAAAGAAGGGGCAAGTGAAGAAGGGCGGAAATAACACAGGGCTAAAATAATTATGTATACAGTATATATAAGCTTAGATATTTTTGATAACTATCATTTGATTTACCTGTACAGAGCCATATATTTGTGAGACGAAGACCAAAGCAGTGGATCTCTTCCCCGACATTGATGAGAAGGAACTCCCCAGTCACCTCAAAGTGGACTCGCAATTCCAGTTCAGGGTCACCATCCTAGAGGCTTCTGGGATAGCTTCTGAATATGCCGACATCTTCTGTCAATTCAAGTATGCTCTATTTGACAGAGTAATGGAAAACAAATGCCCATTACTTGTATGAAAAAATACATTTACAGGTTATTTTAATGCACTGATGAATTTATATTTTCTTGCTTCCAGCTTCTTACATAGACATGATGAGGCATTCTCTACTGAACCCTTGAAAAATGGTGGAAAGAGCCATCCTCTTGGATTTTACCATGTACAGAATGTAAGACTTGTGCTATATTTTTCGCTTCATAGTATACCATTGGTATATTCATTGTCTTTATTCTGATACTAATTTTCTTATCAACATTTATGTAAAAGATGGCTACAACTTCTTTTTATAGTTCACTGTGTCAGTGTCTAAGTCATTCATAGACTACATCAAAACACAGCCACTTGTGTTTGAAGTGTTTGGACACTATCAACAGCATCCATTACATGAACAGGCCAGAGAAATCCCTTAGTATGTAATTTATCCTTATCTTGGTTTTTATGCACTTAACTGTTTTAAAATTTGAAACAGAAATTTTTTTTCGAATGAGGTGAAATTTTTACCTGTCATTTTAACAGCAATGTCCGACCCAGACCGAAGCGTAATTTTCCTCCCATGATTCCAGTGTCTAAACCAGTCCCCTCTCCAAAGTACGGAGTGCTCAGTCCACCAAGGTATGTAATAATCAAATTACTCTGTAATATATTCTTGATAAGTGAAACTAGAGATAAGCATGTACAAATTAAGAGAAATTTTTGACATCAGAGACATTATTTGAATCATTAAAAAGTATAATATAATGTTTCAGCTACTGGTATTTAAGACCAGCCATATTTAATTTCTTTTGCTCCTAAGTTTGAAATTATCATATTTTGTAATAACTCAACAAAGCAGATTTTCGTTTTCATTTTGTTCAGATTTAAGTCTGTATCTCGCTATTTTTTGTTTACACATCTATGTTGTGTGCTACAGAGTAAAAAAGTCACAAAAACATGATTTGCTAATTGAAGTAAAGAAAGCAAACAAAGAAGGGTAAGATCATGCAGACTAGAGCTAGAATGGGATGATGGAAACTAATCACATTAATTTCATAGCCAGCCTTGTATACTTGAGTATTCAAATTCAAAAATGAAACTGTATTTCCTGCATCCTGAAGAAATATTGATAAAAGAATATCTTTTTCATAAACGAAATTCGGTATCTATTGAATTGAAATAATGTAAGGCAATGAAAGAATTTGACTCGAGTATATAATGAGGTTTTTGTTACTTTAAGCTTTTATCTTCTACTTTATTCTCTGGTTTCCTGCTTTTTAAAACATTCTCTCTTTGGATTAATTTCCTGCTAACAAGTTTCATTATCATCATCACAGCTTGCAATTAACAAAGAATTTGCTTACTTAAACACAGTATGCATTTTTAATAAATTCGGGAGCTTGATCCAATTCCCTGTGCAATGTGTTAATACATTTAGCAAGTAAACAATGAATTAATATTGAAAAATCATACCATTTAGGTAATTAAAAATGTATGATACCAGTATATTTATCATGGAATTCCAAATTTGTATAACCCATGGTGCCTTTGTTTACATGCCTTTCTCATTATGGACAGTAGGAAGAGATACAAGTATTGGTAGGTTATCCGCCACATTCGCTGCTTACATTAAGCTTATTCAGCATTGATATTTTTCATTGCTGCAGAATTTTTTCAGCTATTTGTTTTTGGCTTTTCACAGTTTTGAGAATAAAAAGATATTTCATTAAATAAGCATTATCATTTGCTTGAAAAATTGTTTTGAAATTGTTCAAATGTTATTTATAATGAATATCATTTTTGATGCTTAAGTTTGTGAGGAAAGGCATGTAAACTGAAATTTAGACAAGACCTATTGCACAATGTAAACATTTAATTTGTTAATATTTCATTGACAGTAATTAAAAACATACATATCAATATTTTATTTGCTAAAAATATTCATAATTATCATCTTTACCCTTAAATTCTTTGCACATACAAAGTGTAAAAAATAGTTCTTGACTTTAACTTGTTCATGTTTGATATGATGTATTGCTTTTCATATCCATAAAGAAACTTACTGAGTTCTCTTTCTTGGTTTCTGATAACAATATGTCTGCTAACTTGTGCTTGAGCCGGTTTGCATGCACTGGATTTGTACACGGTTCCCTCTGTTTGGTTTAGGTTTTACGATTCTGGTCGCAGTCTGGAGTCCCCACTTTCTCCTGGTTCGAAGTAGGTATTGCCACCAAAGGTGACCGTAGATGTTGTACCTCCTTCAAACCTCTACCAATCTTTACCTTAGATTTTAGCTTTACTGCACTATGGGCCAAAAGTGTATCACTTTTTAAAACTTTTAATATGTTTTGTTTTCAAGAAAATGTAGGGAATTTTTGTCATTAGACTTTTCCAAAGACAAGTCTTTAAATTTTGTATTTAACTTTTCTCTGTTATTCTTTACTTTTGGATATTCATTGTGATAAGTGAATACATGTGTCTGTCACCATACCTTCACACAAATAATGTGATTAGAAAATAGCAACTCTAAACACCTCACAACTTTTTTTTCCATCATCATTATCTTAATTTTTTATATCTTAACTAATACACCATTAAAAACCACAGCACTTCACATCATGCAGCTTTTGAATGTTTTATTGCATTGATTTTTCACTTTTATTCTTTTTAACTAACTTTTCAAAAAAATTTGAGACATATACATACATTTACATTTACCTATGAAGTTCCTGCGGTTGGTACAGTATGAGATGATTAAATCTGATATATCTTCCCTTTGCAGCTGTAGTCACATACATTCCAGATTTGACCTGCTTGTTTGGTTTGAGATCTGTGAGCTAGCACCCAATGGAGAGTAAGTAAAAAACACACATTTCAATGCACTTCTCATTCTCAACACACAGCATCAAAGGACATTGATTCCAAATTTAACCCTCACAATTCTACAGTGATACTTTCTGTACCTCCTGACCTGCCTCTTTTTACATAGATTGTTTTGCAATGTTACGTAACCCTCTGTTCCATTGTTTGTAGGTACGTTCCCTGTGTGGTGGACCACAGTGACAACCAGCCCTGTGCTGGGCTGTTCATGCTCCACCAAGGAATACAGAGGAGGCTAGCCATCACCATCATGCAGGAACAGAGTCCAGAAATAGACCTCATCTGGAAGGATGTGAAGGAACTGGTTGTTGGTAGGTACCAGGACATGTACTTTATATTCAGGTCTCTCTCATTCTAGTTTTATTTCTGTTGATAAAAGGTCTCAAGTCCCTTTATATCTTGTTAAACAGTCAGGAATTTTGAAAATTGGGTGATAAATTGTATGATATTGAAAAGTACATGTATGATATTGAAATGCAGTTGATGGTTGTTTAGTCATTTTATATCAGTGGGTCTGAAATAATATACCGGTAATGCAAATGTGTACAGTGGAACATGAAAATTACACAGTCATATAATTGCATATTCTTTGCACCCGATAGGTCGTATTCGCACCACACCAGAATACCATGAAGTAGACAACGAGACTTCTGTGCTGTCACTCAATCTTTTCCCCGCCTCCTACATTCAATACCCAGGAGATGACAGGTGATTACACTTATGAAATGCCACAATTCAGCAGCAAAACTAAGTTGTAATATGCTGTTCAGTATTAACATGTATACATGTTTTAATCTATTAACTGCAGCATGAGGTTTTGGGATTTTTTTTTCCAGAATTTACTTTCGCTTTGAGGCGGCCTGGGATAGTTCCTTACATAATTCCCATCTGCTGAACAAAGTCACTGCCTCTGGTGACAGGATTTATATGACGCTTTCAGCCTACATTGAGGTAGGAAGATGGAAACGGGGTTATTTTTCTTTAAAAGTAAATATCTAATTTGTGTTACACATAATTTCTATAAGAGTATGTACCGGTAATATTGAATCTGTTGTACTCTTTTAGGTGGAAAACTGCCAACAGCCTGCTTGTATCACCAAAGATTTAAGTATTGTTATTCATTCAAGAGACACCAAAATTTCTACCTCAAGGTATGAAAATGTGATGTTCAAATGATAAAAAACTATCATACTATGTAAATGATTTTATCCTGCAAAGAGCATAATATGTGTGTGATATTTCTGTAGAACCTTGAGGAACTTCTTTGGAGGGAGTAAGTCTCTGGACGGTAACCGTGTGAGTGGGATCTACGAGCTGTTCCTGCGGCGGGCCTCAGAATCAGGTAGTCCAGGTATCTGTGTACCCCACCACACCTGTCCTTGTCAGTGTGTACTGCACTTCTCACCTTGTGTTATTGAACCTACTGTAAGACTATGATATTTTGGGTTTTGAATTTCTGCTATTGTATTTTTGGTGTGAAAATACATGTTTAAGAAAAAAAAGTATTGTTACCTGAGTGTATGTTCACCTGTAATCATCTACAAGTACAGTTGAACTTCGCTATCTCAAACACTGATATCTCGAATACAATAGATATGTCAAAGTGATTTGTAAGTCTCAACCACTTATTTTTTAACTATTTTATCCTCGATATCTTGAATACTCGGATATCTCTGAGTTTTTAACCAATCCCATCTAGTTCGAGATAACGAAGTTTGACTGTATATTGCAATTAATAATTAAAAAAAAAAATACTCACCTGTTTTCCTAGACAATGTATTGTACTATATTATGTCTTCTTGTCTATTGCACCAATAGAAATTCATATGCTGTATAAACTAAGGAATGAAAATAACATCTATCCAGAATATTTAAGTACAGTTTATAGTATGTAGGTTGTGGAAGATTTTGAAAGGCATTTAATGTGAATTTTGATATGCAATTAGATCATTAAAGTATTAGTAGTAACTTTATCCAGCCACATATATAAGTTGAAAGCAGTACATACATGTATAACAATTTAAAGTGTACATATTCATGTATCTTTGTCATGTATTGCTGATGTTATGAAAAACATGAATTTACTGCATATATCGACATGAATTGTCAACAGGTGCCCAGAGAAGACAGAGGCGAGTGTTAGACACCTCCTCCACCTACGTCAGGGGCGAGGAGAACCTCAATGGATGGAGACCGAGGGGTGACTCTCTGATATTTGACCATCAGTGGGAGCTAGAGAAACTCACTAGGCTAGAAATGGTGGGTGCTTTGCAAATATTTATAACATGTATATGTTATATGCACAGATTTTGTCTATGATTATATAACAGTGTTTCCTGGATATCCCCTTTCTTGATAAGTCTAAAACAAAATGTTTTCAGTGTTCATGAAGATGTTGAATGGTAATAATTGCAGGATATTGACTGTATATTTGAACAGGTTGAGAAATCACGTCATGTATTACTTTTGAGAGAGAAACTTGCTGAACAGAACAAGACTCAAGAATTGAGTAAACTAGATAAGGAGGCCTCTAATAAGTCCAAGAAAGCCAAGCATGACCAGGAGAAAGAAGAGATTCTGAACAAATCGGACATTTCAGAAGACAAATCAGTGGAGAAGTGGGAAAAAGATGATGCAACAGAGAAGTACGAGAGACAGGGTCATGGTGTGTACAACTTCACAACAGATGGAAGCCGGGAGCAAGAGCTGACTGCCAAATGTCTGCGATACATCTTACAGGGGAAATCTCTGCTGAGTCCACCAACTCCCAAGGTTTGTGTCTTTTTTGTTTTTGTTTGTGTGGTATGTATTGAGGAAAACAACTTTTGAAATAAATGTGTTTTATTTTTTCAGCTTCTTAGCCAGATGACTGAGTCGATGGCCAGTAACACCACCACTGACAGCGAGGCTGATCTGATCCCTAGTGACCAGTCCATGTTGTCCAGCATCGCCAGTTCTTCTGCTTCAGATTTATGCAGGTTTGTCACAATGTTCTATTCACAGTGTCTGTGAGGTTTGTTGTTCTAGAAAGCACATGCCGATAAAAAAAAGAATAAGTCGTAGATCATAGAAATCATATTGCAAGTCTTTTTCAATTGCTTATTGTTTATTTTTAATCTAGATCAGATTAAGGTTTGTTCCTCAACTGTAATCAGAATTATTTATATGCAGTATTGGATTTACAGTACCTGGTACATGTACCTATTAACTTGTATTCAAGAGCAACATTTTAATCAGTTTTACCAGTTAATGACATATTATACCAAGGATATATTGTATAAAAAGCTGTTTTTCTTATTTATGCAACATTTATAATTAAAATGATAAAAAAATTACTACACATTTATTACAAAGAAACACTAGTGAAAATATTTTTAAAATGCTGTGTATTATTCCTTTTAATCTTTCCCAGATATTGATATATTCAAGTGAATTCATTCCAGATTGAATGTTCATGTACTAGTATAAATCAAGATTTTGTATTCTTAAGCATACCGTACATTGAGCTATTTGGTTAGGTATATTCAGATTTTCAACCTCTATTACATCTTTTCTTTTGTATTATACAGACATGCCAACAACCCACCCCCAAATATCACAGTCTCCAAGTCTTGTGACAGTCTGATGTCCAATTCTACGTCAGAAGTGTGTGATCGCAAGTTCTCCCTGCCAATCAAACCCAACACCACAGACTTGGACGACGACAATTACATTCCATTGGTGGATGAAGTGAGGGTCAGCCCTGTAGTGTCCAGGAAAGGCTATCTCAACTTCCTGGAAGAAAAACATACTGGCTGGGTCAAGAAATATGTGGTAGGTTGATGATCTTGTCATGCATTTTAATTTTCTGTTAATTTCCTAATGTAATGTTTTCACGTCTTGGGTTTACAGAATTATTAACAGTAAATACATTGTCTACATGACTGTTCATTTAGATTGTACGCAGACCATACATTTACATCTACAATTCTGAAAAAGATCCTGTGGAGAGAGCCATCATTAACTTGGCTACAGCCCAGATAGAGTACAGTGAGGATCAACAGTCACTGCTGAAGGTAAGACTTCCTGCCCATACTGGTGGTCAGACAACTTGCTTATTCTGATGGTCAGGCTACTTGCCTATATACCGGTATTCTTGTGGTCAGACTTCTTGCCTATTTTTGTAGTATAACTACTTGCCTATTTTTGTGGTAAGACTACTTGCCTACTTATATGGTAAGACTACTTGCTTATATAAGTAAGACCTTTTGGTTGTACTTACTGTTAGTAAGACCATTTGGCTGTTCTTACAGTAAGACATGTACCATATGTGTTCTACTGAACCTTTGAAAATGTATGTAATACTTTATATACTTATAATCTGCATCATGACCACTACGTTTCAGGTCAGGAACACTTTTTCTGTGCTGACAAAACACCGAGGATTTCTGATGCAGACCCTGGATGATAAAGATTTCCACGACTGGCTGTATGCTCTAAATCCTCTTCTGGCAGGCCAGATAAGGTCTGTTAATTTTATACAACATTATATTACAAGTGCATATAATAAGCAATAGACATGCCCACCAAAGTTTTAAAGTAGCTCAACTTGGTTCTCGGATCAAATCCCTTATAAGAAAAAAAAGTGTGTAAATGTTTGATCAGTCTTAGGACTTGAAGCTGAGTATTGATTTGAGGAAATTTGGTGATGGTGGGGCCAGATTATATAACGATGAAGTTCAGAATAAAAAACTATTAACTAAAATTTGAAAAATACAGTCACCCATTTTCCACATTGCAACTTTCATGTTAAGTTTTTTATTATTCATCAATTATATCATTCTGTATTATTTGCAGGTCTACTTTGTCCAGAAGAAAACTGCCCATGAATATATGAAAGAACAAAAGAAACAAAAACAAAAAAATAATTGTGATGTGCTTAAATATTCATCTCACCCACCAAACCATAGAAGGAAGTACATGTATAAAGTAGATCTGATAGGAGGAGATAACTTATTCCTACCATTATCTGTGTGTTTATCCTATTTGTTTTTGTCCAGTCTGATGTACCAGATCTTCTGATGTGTTTGTGATTCCAGTGGACGGAGAGATTTGTTAGCGGAGTGTTGACAGCACTTTTGTGATATGAACAAGGATCTTTGTTACTTGTATTGATCATCTGTTTTGTTGTCGATGGTGTTATAACCGTGTGTATAGACTCATAGCTCATGAGATATGTGTATATTGTTATCATTATATTCTCATTCCATGTGAACTCTCTGTTTCCCAATGTGTTAGAGACTCTCACCGATTATTTCACTCTGGGACTTACAGTCTTCAAAAACTGGCTAAGGTTTTGTGTGATTATTTTCAAAAATGTGAAACTGCTTAAAAAGCAATGGAGAGTTTAAATTGTCATCTGCAGAGGACTTTTGCCAGTAAATGGTTCTGTGTTTATCATTCCATGTGTTGTAACAAAAAATGAAAAATATTGTTACACTTCAATGTTAATTCTAGAGAAACATACTAGTGAATGATTAACATGTATTGGAGGAAATAACTGGTTATTTTGATCTACGGTAGTATTTGGTGGTAAGTTTTGTGCCAAGATGTCTCCTATTATTAAATAGTAAGTGTTGCAGATCATTGAGTTTTGCAACATAACATGTAATGAACTTGAGTGGTCATGTAATTTTCTAGTCAAAAAGGTTTTTTGTGTGTTCACTAAAACATGATTGAATTCAAACTATAGAAATCTGAACTTTTCTTTCTTCCTATTCATATATTAAATGTTGTTAGTAATTGTAACACTCAAATAATGCATAAAACAATGCATAAAAAATGTCATCTACAAAGTTTGTATTGGGTATTAAACTAACAAAATGAGCAGGTGCTTTTAACACAGCAAATTTGAAATCATCCATTGACTTATTAAATTTTTTGCTGTTTAAATTTGTTAATATATATACCCTATGTCATTATGAAATGGATAACAACATTTAGAGTCAGCAATGTTGCCATGTCTTACATACAATGTAGCTTTTTTCACACAAATGATATTTATTCATGTAGATTGTACATGTATTAATCTATTATTTGTAGGACATATACTAATGTATCATAGTTTCCAAATCTTCAACTCCCACTGATAATTGCCAAATGTATGAAGTCATTTCTTATCAGGGTGGTTATTTTAGATAGAAATTACCTGGTTTTTAGCTGGGAAATTGTTTTTTTATTACTGAATTGTTGGTATATAAGCTGGTTGTATTGGATACTTGTGTCTGTGTTGGCACTGATAACTCCTTCAATATACAACTTAAGATCGAAAAATTCCCCAAAGTGTGATGGGGTAGCCACCCTAATATGAACTTAATTTTCAGCATACTAAATGGCGAATTACTGGATTTTTTCTGTAGGACTTTGAGGACTTTGTAAATTACTCTTTCTGAACCATGTAGTGGTTACCGGTATGTAGTATTTTTGCAATAGAGCACTTACTGACTCAAAACTTTCTGGAGTGCATCATATCATGTCATAGTTGTGAAATTCTTTGTTGATTTAATTTTATGTTTTTATATACATTTAATTTATACCATTATTTATTTGTGCAATATTACCATTCAGGTATGTTATACATTATGTTTTTTTATACTTTATTTTTCATTTGAACTTAAACAAATGAAAGGATTTAGAACAAACAGGATAAGATATTGTTTGACAATTTATCATTGAGGATTTTAACCTCAAACTTATGCACAAAGCAATCTGTTGGAATTAATGTAAACACCTGTTGTTAAAGGTACCAATGCATGTTGATCTAGAAAAAAGAGAATAACAAGGGTAATGAATATAAATAAATCCTTTTTCAATATCAGTAAATAACAACATTGCAGGGTGCAGAATGTTGCTTCTAGAAAAAAACAAATGAACATTCCAGTATAGATAATAAGAATTCCAATTATTTTTTTATGATAAACTGTTTGATACTTAGAACCCCTATATTGAAATCACCCTCAAACTAATAATGTGGTGGATTTTAATTTCCATGTTTGTTGATGAGCATATTTACAGAATTGGTCAATGTTGTTTCAATTGCATTCAATTCCAAATATTTTTTCACAGTTATTACTCTTAAATTGATTCTTTGCCATCAAAATTGACTGCATCATAAAGGCAGGTAGGGGTTAATCCTTGAGATAAAACATGCACTTGTACTTATGAAATGAAATCCTGAGATTTTTAAGCTTGGTTATTTCAAAAATCATTTTATGCACACTTTTGTTCTTACAAAAAATATTGAAAATAATTTTTATCATTGTACATGTAGCATAAGGTACTTATTTTGTTAGACTTTAAATAAAACAGAAATATTGGGATACAAAATACTCCTCTAAAATATTTTTTTTAGAAATATTTGGATAGGATTAGGATACAAAAGATTCCTAAAAATGCTGAAATGTGAAATTATTTTTTAAAATGTTTAACCTTTTCTTGCTCATTGGAATGGCTGTGTATGTTTTGTTGTTTTGGGTTTGTTTTTTTTCTACAAAAAGAAAGTTAAGGATTCAAGCCAATTCCTGTTTGCGCATCATGCAGATATATAGTATGGATCAGTGATAATTGAATCTGTTGATCAGTTGGAAATGTGACAATCTCCAAGTTCTATGGAGGAGTTATAGTCCAGTCTGTTCAGTGAGTGACCACTGTATTAGATAGGTGCCATGCATTTGTTTTATAGGAATGATTTAAATGTGTGTTTTGTACTCATTTTCATCCAATTTTTAAAGAAAACAATATAAAGAAAATGTTGTTGAAAGTTCAAAAATCCAAGCACAAACCCAAATGTTGCCCAAGTGTTGTGTTAATTTATATTCTAAGATATCCCACCTATAAGAAGTATGTGAATATCAATGATATATGGAAGTACATGTACAATGTTAGTTATAATGTATAGAACTTATCATGATTTCAGGTTATATTATTTCAATGGTGCATTTAAAGGAGAAAAAAGATTGGTTCAAATATGAACCTTCTTTTTTAAATCATATTATAAATGACACAAACATTCCCATTTGGTTTTTAAAATACTTTACATATAAAGGCAAGTTGAAAGTTTTCGAAAGTCTACATGCATTGGTAAAAAAAAAATGTCTTAAATTAATAGAAATGAATCCAAATACATAATTAACATCTAATTGTTTTATCTTGTATGTGAATTTATGGGTTTCATAAAAAAAATGTTTTAGTTGGAACTTGTCCAAATTCAGTAAACTTAGGCATTAACTGTACTTTTTCTTTACAATATAGATTTTAATTAATTAAATGAAATTCAAATGCTATGAATCTAAATCTGGTAGAAATTATGATTTTCTTGTAATGAAAAGTTTGCATTATAGATTTCTTTGCTGTCTTAGATATTTTATGGAAAATTTCTTGTGTTTGGTTTATAAAATGAATTCCTCTCAGAATGAAATCTTATCATTACACTTGTATTTGATCTATATCTATTAATTATGATATATCCAGTTGCCACCATGAATTTACTGTTAAAATGAATTCATTGCATTTTTCAATGTAGTAACAAAGTGATCTACAGTGTTTGCAAATGAAATTCAACTCTGTGAATTATGCTTTAATTTTGTTATGCTTATTGCAGTAATAAAAGACATAAATTCATATATGTGTTGATTGATTTTTTAAAACTTTAAGTTTTTAATTAAGAAGGAATTGAGTCTTGGTATTTTTATTGTTGCTGTTAAAATAAAATAATTAAACTTTCAAGCTACATTTGCACCCCTTTCCAAAGTAAGATTACATAACCATGAAGTTTAATTTAAATCCTGGGTTTGAATTTTATATGAAACAATTAATTGTTTTGTAAGAAGCAACGAAATGGAAGGAATAAAAATTAAAATGCTGAAATTACACAAAACTGCTTTTTTGAAGTTATAACATGACATGCTTCTGTACATGGAAAGTTGAATCCATGGTCAATATTAAAATGATATTAGATTCCGCCAATTTGGCAAATGCGCATAAATTACAACTTGATAAGATTAAATATAGTAACATATTATTTAAAATTTTTATTACCGGAACTTTAATGTATCAAATCAAAAGTATGATACAAATGATTGAAGAGCACGAGAGGACGAATGCGTCTTTGTACGACTTGTCTAAATTTTAAATCTATTCTTCATGCTGATTGGTTGGATTTGAATAAGCGCGATTATTCGAGTAAGGACTAAGGCAAGGGAGAGCTTGTGATAACAATATAGACATACATGGTAAGATTACAAACATCTACACGACAATTGTGATGCGATTACATATGTTTACGGGTCTGTCTTTATTATAATCATGCATGGTATGAATATTCGTGTCGTTAGGCGCATATATGCATTCGATAATTACGAAGATTTCGATTTGTAAACATCTTACCATTGCAAACTTCAACTTTTGATGATTCTTTTATTCAGAGGGAGGATAACAAATAAACGATCAACATGTCGAAAAGACTATCAGAAGATGTTGGAGACAATAGTGATGAAGAAGAAATTCCTTTCAAGATTCGAAAAAATTTGTTCAACACAGAGTTTGAAAAACCTGCTCCTGATGAACACATGCAGGTTTACCTAAGGATAAGACCTTTTACTGTTACTGAAGAAGATACTCAGGCAAGAACTCATTTTATGGTTAAAAAAAAAACATAAATAGTTAGGTTAATGTCATTATAATATGTAAACGGTGTGACCGTTGGACCGAGCGCAGATTTAACACAGTGCAGATTGATTTTTGTTGAAAAAAATTCATTTGAAACGCACACAGTAGGATCCGCCTGGTTGCCTACTCAAATCATCAGCCAAGGCTAGTTAAACCAAACGTCGCGTGCTCAGTCTACATTATGACGTCATGTTACAGACGTAAAACGTACACGTCTTGTCTTCGGAAATAGCCGAAGAGTTACGTTATTCCGAACTTTTTTTTATTTCTTATTTCATTGTTTATCAATTTATTTCATATAAATGCCGCGATAATAAAATTGAATACTTTATTCAGTATCTAAAAGATCAGTTATTGATGTTAATGTTTTTATTTTCCATCTGATAATTTGATAAGACATACATAAAACTAGTCCTGTTTCTTGATTGAAGCACTATTAAAACTTATCTGTTGTCCTCTTTTATTTCTTTTGATTCAAATTACCTTCTATTGAAACATTGGAAAATCTTAATTGAGTTTAGCTGCAATAAACATCGATAAGTAACAGTCAATCAGTGATCGAACTAACTTTTAAAAAACAAAATGGCTTCCAATATGGCGGCGCCCAGGGCTGGAAGAAAATTTTTTTGGCCTTAGTACCCCTGATTCAACTTTCATTTTTCACTGATTTTCTTATATATACGTGTTACCATAAATCCTCGCTTCGCGAGGCGGGCTTCGCCCGCCTCTCGCTGCGCTCGGTATTATGGAATGTACAAAATATGCCATGCATCTTTTAAAAATATGTACTACGATCTGTACCGGGCCAAGGACCATTTCTAATCAGTGCATTGTTAATTCATCTTATTGATTAGATTTATATTTGAAAAGTGACGTAACAATGCATTGACGAGATATGATACTTGGTGAGAATTGGTCGCACGCCAGAAGTTATTTTACAGATTTTCGATTTCAATTTTAAAAATGACGCCAGGTTTGGCACAGCCCACTGTCATTTTATAGAATTTTTGAAAATGTTTTTAAATTAATGAAGCAGCGCACAGATGCTTAGCTACTTGCCAATGTGGTAAACATGTCAGATACATGTGCTAGCCTTTTTAAAAAGAAAAAGAAAAAAGATCAATTCTCAACAAGTATATTTCTTGCCAGTACATTGTTGCATCATTTTGTCAACATACATTAAAATTATATTATTATTATAAGTAGAAAAAAATAAAACAATGCATTGGCAAAAATGGTACTTTGATGGCGAGAATTGGTTTAAGGACAGTACAGATGTTGAATTACCAAATGGGAGTGTTACCAACAATAGTGGGTTGTGCCCAACTAATCAGAATTTAACTAAGCTTATTTTTAAAATGGGTTTACGCACTTTCTTATTTTTAATCAATAAACATGCAAAGATTTATATTATTGATGGTGTTAAGAAGTTTTTTAATGTTGATAATGTTCTTTATTCCCATTACTTGGTTTTCATTATTAAACAGTTAACAATAATTGAAAGAAAGATAACATCTTATCAAGTCTTACATATTTTTGATTAATGATCAATTGCACTTTAGAATTCAACTGGGTTTTTTTTCCGTAGGGTTGCTTGGAAGTTGAAGATGAGCACCATGTCCTGACTCATGCCCCAAAGTCTTCCCATTCTTACAAAAACAGTGTCCATGGCCTTCAGAAGATCACAAACAAGTTCACCTTTTCCAAAATCTATGGCCAGGAAACAAACCAAAAGGAGTTTTTTAATGGCACAATGCTAGGAACTGTCAAAAACTTTATTGATGGACAAAATTGTTTAGTGTTTTCTTATGGAGTTACAAGCTCAGGAAAAACCTACACCATTCAAGGTACAAATTGGTCTTTTATACTTCTGCCAAAAAAAAAAAAAATAAATAAATTCATAATGCTTGTAGGTTTTGGTTTTCAAGCTTTTTTTTTTTTTTTTTTTAGATCTTTTAACTATCGGTTTACATTCTTCTTATATAAATGATAAATATTAACTTTCAATATTGTAATAAAAAAATTATGAACAATGCGTAAAATGATAAATTGTGTGAATGCAGGTGAGCCCAGGGATGCTGGCATCCTTCCTCGAGCTCTGGATGTCCTCTTCAACAGCATCAACAATAAGCAGGTGTCTGGATATGACCTAAAGCCCAAGATGTTCATGGATGTGGTCAAGCTTAATAAAGAAGAAGCAGATGAAGAGAAGAGATTAAAGGATAAAACCTTGAAGCTCAGTAATGATGAGGTATTGCAATTTTACTACAGTTCAATCTTGAACTCTTAAGAAAACTGTATGTGAAATGTTCATTGCTGTTAGTGTTACATTGTGCATTGTGTATGTATTTCAAGTGAACTGGTATTTTACAGGACCCAGATGTAATGAGTCTACTGGGTGATGATGCATCTGATGCATCCCAGCTAACCAACATTACAACATGTTCAGAGAGTTCTAACATTTCATTCATGCCAAACAAAGGTTAGATAAAAACATATTACCCTAAGACTAAGAGTCTGTCTATGAGGATGTTTTTCTACAGTCTTTACTACAGGTCATGATAACAGATTTCAAGTAGCAATACTGAAAATTTTCTGATACTGTGTCTAACTTTTCTGAGAGGAAATAAAAAGCAAATGATATTATAAATTGACATGTACATATGAGTCAAATACCCAAACGCTATGAAATAACTAGACCTCATTCTCCTTTTGCAGAGTCTCTTGAATCTGGGGAGTGCCTCCTAGACATTGAGAACCGAATCCGAGAGGAGACCAAGGTGATGGTGGAGGACCAGGGGCAGATCCTGTTCTCTGTGTGGGTCAGCTTTGCTGAGATCTACAACGAGCAGATCTTTGACCTGCTGCAGCCATTGTCCAAAAAGAAAAATGCAAGAAGGCCGGTCCTTAAGCTCAGTGATGACAGAAACGGGAGTCCATATATCAAAGGTTAGGAACTTATTCAAGGCATTGACACATTCAACTGTTAATTGTGTCTGAACTGGTTTGTTATGTTTTAAAGTTCTAATTTCTCAGGTATATTTTTAAAATTTGTTTTCTGGATGTTAAGATCTGTTGTATTTATTTCAGGGTTGAAGGAGATTTGTGTACAGAATGCGGATGAAGCATATAAACTACTTACCATTGGGAAGAGGAATCTACAGACAGCTTGTACAAAACTCAACCATCAGTCCTCAAGAAGGTAGATTTTGTCTAAAATACCTTGAATGAAACTACCAAGGATAAAAATATAAATGTGCATTGTATTTTTATTTTGCATTGTTCTTAAATATTTCAGTCACTGCATTTTCAACATCAAGATAATCCGAGTAGTGGATAAGGCCAAACCTCGAATGGCCAGAGTTAGCATGTAAGTTATCCAACAGCACTCAAAATTTTGTCATACTCTATATGCTTGTAAAAACAGTTCAAGGTACAGTAAAATACCAGTAATTGCATTGCATGCCATGCATGTATAATGTACATGTATATCTGATTCATAGATTGTTAATCATATTAAATAGAAATAATGATAAAAGATTGCAGATCTCTTTATCATTACAGATCATATGTCTTTTCCATCTACTTAAATATAAAACTTTTTTTCTTTTTTAGGTTAAGTTTGTGTGATTTGGCAGGTTCTGAGAGGTCGGCCAAGACTCAGAGTGTGGGAGATCGGCTGAAGGAGGCTGGCAACATTAATACATCCCTGATGACACTCGGTCGATGCATTGAGATGCTGAGATTTAACCAGTCACACAAGTAAATTCTTAATAATGAATTAATATTTATTATGCATAACACCAACTCAGCTGTTAAGTTTTTTCTAAATGCATTAATTATCTGTTTGTTTGTCATAATTATTACTTAATTTTCATTTTGTAGAGATAATCCAAAGATTATTCCCTTCCGAGACAGCAAGCTGACTCGCCTCTTCCAGAATTTTTTCTGTGGACAAGGGCATGTCAACATGATAGTCAATGTGAATCAGTGTGCCAGTATGTTTGATGAAACCCTGCATGTGTTCAAATTCTCTGCCATAGCTAAACAGGTAAATAAATCTGCTGGTTCTGTAAAGTCAGGTAGTGCTCTTGTAGAGACCGATCTCAGTTTACTTCTGCATCTGCTAATGATTGAAAATAACGATTCAAAGTTTAAAAAAATTATGTTTACATGTATTGTATGAACTGTTGTTCCATCACAGGTGGTCATAACTCAAAAGCCAGATATCAAAACCAGACTGCTGCAATCGGCCAAGAAGACAGCAGACACAAAGAAGAGAGCCGTCTCCATTAGCTGGGCCACACCAGGTTTGTACATGACAACTCAGAAAAAGGTCACAGTTCCTGGATTGTGATTTGTATAATATGATTGGAAATTTTTTGATATGAAATTAAAGAAATTCAACTGATTGATTTATCTATAACAAACCAGGCTTCTTTTCTGGGTTTTCTTCTTCTTTAGATACTTCATGTACAGTACATGTACAATTTTGATGTGCATATGTGATCATTTGGACATAGGAAAATAAACTGTATTACTTGCAATTGTTCATGCTTGTTTACTTATTTTACATATACCGGTTAAAGAAAAGTGAATGCAATGTCTTACATTTGAGCCTTTCTTGTACAGGTCAGTTGAAAGAGCTGAAAAATGCTGCTGACCAAGGGGCTAGTATCCCTCTCCCAGAGGGCAATGAGGAGGATGATCTAGAAGATGACTTGGATATAGAGGTATGCTCTTATGACCTATAACCCTGTTTATAAAATATTCTGTATATTAGATTTAAAGTAGGCTGACTATTGACAGTGTTGGTCAGATGATGAGAAACATCCTTGCTCACTTATCTGCAGTGCATCTCTGCAGGATGTAGAGAAAATGGCGCCCCAGGGGTGGATTGTGTTTCTACCTCTGGGGCTGATGACCTATCATACAAAAATAATTGCAAATAAAAAACATACAAAGTACTGTGAATGCTTAATAAACTTTGCTGAAACTTGAATTAATGCTCAGAAATACATGTACATTTAAATTAACATGTAGAGTCGTAACACCCTGACAATATTCAGAAAAGTATACCATACTTCAGAAAAATTTATACATTTTTGGATGAATGAGTAAAGTACAGGTGCAGTAATTTTTACATGTACATGTATTAGGCAGTTCCATCAGCTTTCATCAATAAATGAGATTTTTCATATGACAATAGAATAATCTGTCTTAATAACATGTCATATAGAAAAATGGCTTGTATTATTAAGATTTGTTGTTATATACAGGAACTACTGGAAACAATAAAAGACTTGCAGTCTAAACTATTGAAAGAGAGGAAAGATAAACTGAAACTGGAGCTGAAGATCCGCGAGGAGGTGTGTAGTGAGATGATGAAGCAGCTGGTGGAGATTGAGGATGAGTGCAGGTAGGTCAATGTGCTCTACAGTCTTCACACTTTCTTGCTATTCTTTTGGATATAAAGGGCTGCGGCTTCTTAAGGCAAGGAAGAAAATCGATTCTTCCAGAAAGTAAATTGTCTGCCCTAGCTGATAAACTTGCAGTATTAAATTTTTTTCAAAGTGAATTGTCCCCCTTAGCTGATAAATTATACAGAATTTTTGCATTATAAGAATATTTTCAGAATATTTTCAGAATATTTTCATACTTAAATACAAATTAGATACAAATGAAAAATACAAGTATCTTTTAGCATGTATATGGAAAGATTTAACTGCAGCATTGATATTTTGTTCATAATGATACTTTAGCGAGCGCATCAGAATAAATGAAGAGGCCACAGAAGAGATGTATGAGAAAAGAATCCAAATTCTGATGGATGCATATGAGAAGCAGGGGAAAAGGCAGGCCGACTTCATGACTGATGAGGATGACGAGTGGGTGTCCAGTGTTCTCTTCTACCAGGAGCAAATGAAAAACAAGGTATGGCCCAGTGTTATTTCTTTCTCTTTTTATTTAAGTTTTGTAAATTGATTCTTATTGGGAGTTAAAAGATTGTACTGTTGAATTATACTGATTCATACAAGTCCTTTGTACTGTATATTGAAGATGAATGATTTTTTGTTTCAGGAGAAAGATGCAGAAATAGAAAGACTAAGGAAAGAATTGAATGAAGCCAGAATTAAACAAGTACAGTAGATTACTTCATGCATTTAAATAATACATGTAATTACAGTGAAAGTTGAGAAATACTCATGACAAATGCAGACCAATTATTTCATTTGTTAATTAGTGAAAGCTCATACATGTATATTTTTTGTCCCTTTTTGATCAAATTTGGGAAATATGATTATTACTTTTGGTCATTCTATCTGGCTACAGCTTTGATACTGACATTGAATGGATATATCACATTTAATCATATAATGGGATTAATGTGGGTCCTTCATTGGTTCATTGGTCAAAGATCCAATATATTGCTTCGATTAGACTTTCTTATCCTCATGGTCATTTTTTTTTACAAATTATTTTCTTGCGAATAATTACAACATTGTTAATTTGTTACTGTTTATACTGTATGTACAATACAAGTCTCAACAGTTTAGAAAACCCATTTGCAGATTGCCGAACCTGAACAAACTCCAGCTACTAGAGGTTCTGAGGAGATGGGAGATTCTGTCCTATTGGAAACTTTGACCAAACAGCTGGATGAAATCAAGTCAACACTCAAAGAAAAGGTTCAACTTTTTATGTGTATTTCTGACATTTGTGTCAAAAGTTGGTGATGAATTTTGATACTATGTTTATGCTAGACCTTCTCCAATTCACTAAGAACAAGGGAGCCCTAAATGACAAATTATAACCTTATAATTATTACTTTGACTTAAACATATATACACTTTAATTTAAAAGCTTACCTTGTGATTAAAGTTCATAAATTTTGATACTGGATAAAATACATTGACATTTATATCATACTTAAAATGTCACAAATATTGACATCTCTGAGCAGAACAAAACTTTTTATTTGCTTTTTCAGGATGATGAAATCAAGGAGCTGAATGAAATGCTGACAGAGGCTGGAGAAACATTCCAGGCCAAAGAAAAGGAGATTGCAGACCTTCAGCAGAAGCTGTCAGAGGACAAGTTACACAACGAGGAAGAGGTGAGTGATAGTCTCACAACAGCTGGATCATGTTCTGACTCAGTACTATAGAACATTTACATGTAGATCTTCATGTGTTTATGGGTATCCTTACAAAGGAATTGTTTATGACTGGATAGCAGTTTTGTGAAGATAATCAATCCACAGAATTCTGTCAGTAAGAAATGATGAATTTCAGGCATGTAAAAATAATTGTTCCACTATTGAATAGTTTCAGTTGTCATCTTTGACACTGTTCAAATTTGTACAAATGTGAATTACAAACAAGCTAGGCATTTTTATGGCCAATGACTGGTGCTTAATATACATTTATGAGGTATATTCTGTAGGTGGCAGAGCTGGAGAGAGCCCTGGTTGAAAGCAAGAAGGCCCTGGAGATGGCAGACCAGAAGATCAAATCTAGAGATGAAACCCTGGAAACAACAAGGAAGACTTTGCAAGGTACACGAAGACTGTCTTCTGTTAGTATGAAACCCAACAGCAAACCCTCTACTACTAAGTCAGTGGTCACATTCCCATTTGAAAGTCCCAAGAGGGGGTTTAGTTTACTCAGGCCAGGAAGTACAAGTGAGGATATGCCGGTACACAATCAGGTCCTGAAGGTGGTGCTTACCCCTGTTCACAAAAATTATGTCGCTAAGCACACAAAAACAAGCCTCTTAAGACTCCAGAACTCTCCAGCCAAAGATCCCACGCGGGGCAGAGAGTGTGTCAAAAACAAGGAAAATGCAGTCCTTCTGAAAAAGAGACAGGCTTTGGAGGAGGAGGAGGCCTCCAAGAGTAAGAGAAGGAAACTGGGGTCCTCTGATGTCAGGGACAAGCTGCATGTTCCCACTGCCTTGTCTCGAAAGAGGAAATCTGCTACCATGGGAAAGCGAAAGTCTCTGGCGAAATACAATTTACGGGTCAGGAAATAGTGACCATGCTAGTATGCATGTATCATGTGACAGTTGTGCCATTGTGGTAGTCATTTTATTTGCTAGACTTGTGATTTTTATATGCTATTAAAGATGCATAAAATTTTTACATTATTTAAACAATCTGATATTTTATCTGTCCAAGCTGGATTGCCTGTGATTATTATTTGTTAAAGGAATTCAGGCTGACATAAAGGCCTTTAATCAGAATGCCATACATAGAGTGGAATTCATCAGGTCATTTTTCTCTCAAAAAATCTTTTGGTGCATTTTTTTGGTTAAATTATTAACTGGGTAACTTTTTATTCATATGCCTTCTTCAAGTTTCTTACTTGTTTTTCACTCAGGAGAAACACTCTTTGTCACATTTATGTACTAGTATTAGTGTTAATTAAATAGATGACCTTTGTGCTGTGTTCTTCCAAATTCATTGTGAAGTTGATTTTTGAAACTGAACTGTAAATAACAGTTCCTAATCATGAATAAAATCATATTTTTGACTTTTCAATGTATAGCCTTCTGCAGGGTCAAAAAGGCAAAGTGATGTTATTTTTGTGATATGGCAATCATACTTAATTGTATATCTAACCTTTAGTAGCCATTAAAGTATTAAACAATGAGCCAAGCATTTTTAATTTTTTTAAAGTGATAAGCAACAAAACTCTGCAGCAGGCTATCCTTTGACGAAAAAAACGACAAATATGCAACTGTGTATACCTGTATTTACACCTGTCTGCTTTCTTTTACAGGTGAGTGTTACATGGTATACAGTGCCTGCTGCAGGGTTTGTTGCGTGTCATATTTACTGTCAGAGTGAGAGGTATGAATGGATATGCACCAAACACACACACACACAACTCAACTTTTACATTGAATAGTTTATTGATAACAAAAATATTTGGTGAAAATTTCAATGATTGCAAATTCATTGGAATTTATTTTAAAAAATAAATCTCAGTAGAAATGCTTAACCAGTAAGTAGGAGAGTAGCACTGTATTTTTCATTAAAACACTTACTAGGTAATCACAGATTACAGAGCTCACCAAGATGAGGCATCACTTTATGAGACCACCTTGATCATAACACATACATATACCATACATATGAAAATCAAAGTGAACAATCTCTAGATATTGTAGTGTAGTTTGACATAATATCATAAAACATAAATTGTATTATCATACTCTTACGTCACAGTCATGGGATTTTTTATTGGTACACATATTACCTGGATCACTGAGATAAATATTTTCATTGAAACGCCCAAGATGTTCAAAATACATGTATTATAAAGACAATTTAAGGTTAAAGATGAAAATACGTTGGACATTTTAAGTATGGGTAAATGAAAGTAACATCTAATTTTACTTCTTAAAAATTACCTTAGGTTTAGACATTGAAGTTGAAGGTGCATCTGCAAACAAATAAGCAGAATTTGTAAAACATGAAAAGGTACTTCTGTAAAAATTTCGACAGTGCATTAAAAGTTAGATGACTGGTCTCCATATACCATAATTCAATAATAGAGATGAAGATAAAAATTATCTGTAAAAATGCATTTCAATTGCTTGTCAGAGTGTCGTAAAGTTATGGTAAATGATATGTAAAAATCATATTGGTGACATATTCAGATCAAAAAATATATTCACAAAAAATTATACTAAAATGATAAAATTGTTAATATCTATGCCAACATTCAGGCCTATAGTAATGTAATTAAGGATCACCAAAGAGTGCTCTTCTGTTGATTACACATCACATGGATTTTGATAACTCATTCTGTTTGATAACAAGTGTACTATGAAATGGTACTTGATTATAATTACTAGATGAGGTAGAGAAATTAACAACTTCCTTAAAGGAGAAGGAAGAGTCATGGAGGATAAAGCTTGAGAAGGAGGAGGGAGAGAGTTTGAAGAGGGAACAGGCCCTCATCAATGGCTACAAGGCAGAGATCTCCAACCTCAAGAGTCAGGTAGGGCATCACAGCTATGGATTTCTTGTGCAGTCCCAATATGTTTGGATATCATAACTAACTTATTACACATTGATAGCTTTAGGGGAAAAACACAATTGATTGTTCATATTTTGGAAGTACTTTACATGAGAACAGAGGGTTTCTTCTAGGGATTCCTCATCCAATTTTGGGGATGTGTAAAATACACATGCACACTCCTTTACACAAGACTTAACCATAATCTTATCTCAACTGATAAAATCAAACAAAACGTTGATTGACAAAAAATGGCAAATGACCTACATTCTCTAGTGTTCGTAGAGGAATTACAATGAAATGCCTTGCTAAATATCTTTGTCTCGCTCAGTACAACTTTTCTGTTTCTTTAGCTGTCAGTAGTCAAAGCTGAGAGTCGCCACAACAGCCCAAGCCCTTGTAAGTCGCCATCCAAGCATAGAAAACATCAGGATCACTTCATGGAGGACCTGTCCAAACAGCTGAGGGACCTCCAGGCCGAGTTTGACCTGAATTCAGCAGCCACACGAGAGCTGGAGGAGGCCCTACACAAGACCAAACAGATCAACGAGGAACTGGAAACTAGGCTTACCTCACAGAGCAAGGAGAATGAGAAGGCTCAGCAAAACATCAAGGAGATGGAGTCGAGATGTGTGGAGCTGGAGTCACAGGTGCAGGAATTGAATACTGCAAAAGAAGAAGCAGGGAAAAAAGTGGAAAAAATGTTGGAGGATAACAGAAAGTATTTGAGTTTGGAAGAAACTGTTGAAGATTTAAAGTTTAAGATGAATGAAAAAGATGTGGAGATATCGGAATTGAAGGAGCAAGCTAATAAGCTTAATATGTCAATGGGTAAAGACTTGCAATTCCAGCTGGATGAGGCAAATATAGAGATTTCACAGCTTCAAAGTGAACGCTCAAAGCTCGAACGCAAGGCTGTTAATTTGGAGAAACTCTACAAGGAGAAAACCAAACAAAACATGGAACTGAATGATGAATTAAACAAGGTTAAAGTGGCTAAAGAAATGTTAGAAGAAGATCTGCAGGATCAAGATGAGAATGAGGAAAAATTGACTGAGATATCTAAGGAAAATGAAGAGCTGAAAGAAAGGATACAGAAGCTAGAAGCTCAGGCTGATCAACAGCAAGAAAAGCTTGGTGAGGCAATTCAACAAGGAAATGCAGAATTGAAACAGAAAATTATTGATTTGCAGGAACAAATCAGTAGGGAGGAGAATGTGAACAGTGCATTGAAGTCTGAACTTGAAATTGCAACAACTGAAATGAAAAAGATGGGAGAATTTAAGGAAACCAATGAGAAATATGCTAAGAAAATTCAAGAACTGGAGGAGAAGCTTGCCAACTGTTCAGATTGTCAGAAGTGGCAGAAAAAGAATGAAGAAATTGAGAAGGCATTGGAGAAAGTGAAAGGAGATGTTAAAGAATTACAGTGTGAAACTGAACCTCTGAGAAAGGAACTGACAGATCTGAGGAGTGATATAAAAGCTAAAACTGAGGAGGTTGATGAATTACAGAAACAGTGTGAAAGTGTTAAGGAAGACCTTGAGAGGAAGGAGCAGACATTTATAGAGACTCTTGAAAAACTTGAATGTACAAAAGACCAGTATGATGCAATGAAGAAAGAGATGGATGTTGTGCGAGAGGACTTGACGAATAAAACGGAAGAACTGGAAAGATTAAAATCTGCTCAATCTGACATGTTGGAGCAACTTAACACATCAACTGAGCATGTACATGAGCTAAGTGATGCCAAGTTAAAGTTTGCAGAAATGAAGTCTTCACTCCACATGCAGAAAACATTGTATGAGAAGGTTAAGGCTGATATGGTGACCTTAAAAGAGGAAAAGAGTAAACTAATCTCAAGTAATGAAAACCTCCAAGAGCAAGTCAAAAGTCTTGAGAAGAGAGTAAGTTGTGAAACAACTGAAAAAGAAGAATTGTCTTGTTTGACTTCAAAGCTGGCAGAAATGCAGAAGAACATGGCAGACACTGAAGAGAGATACACTACCCTGCAAGTTGAGAAGAGTGAATTGGAGAAAAAATGTAAAGAATTTGAGAATACGATATCAACAGTTGCATCTGATAAAGATGAACTTGGTCATGAGTATGCCCAGAAATTAACTGTTGTTGAATCCAAATTACTGGAAACAGAAACCGCTCTCAAAGAATTGGAGGAGACCAACAACTCTTTGAAAATGGAGAAAAATGATCTATCACAGAAGTTAGATACCATTTCCATGGAAGTGACAGCTAAGAGTGCTATTATTAGTGAAAAAGAAAAACTTTTGTCAGATTTGAAATGTGAACTGAAGAAGGCAGAAGATACGGTTGTGAATCAGATGTCTATTACATCTGAATTAAAAGAAGTCAAGGTCAGATGCAGAAGATTAGAAAACATCAAAGCAGAACTGGAGGATAAGATAGCTCAGGAGACAGGTCAAGGGTCAGGGCACAAGCTCGAGGCCAGCAACAGGAAACTGACAATGGAGCTGGAAGATTGTCATGGAAGAATCCAAGAGCTCCAAAAGTCAAAGGAGAGTCTGGAGGAGAAGGTGGATAGTTTAACATCGGAAATATCTACATTGTCCAAGTCAACAGTACCTGACTCTTGTGGAACTTGTCCAGCCATTCAGAAAGAGCTGAACTCGGTAACTTAAATTCCTTTTGCAGTATTGAAGCTGTTATCAGTGTTTAGCAGAATAACATGTATGAATTAGACTTGTGAACAAGTAATTTAATTTTCTACTGTTTTTTTTATTGTAGAGCCAAGAAAGAGAACAAACATTGAAGAAGCAGCTTCAGACAGCGGGGGAAAACATTGGGGAGCTGAACAACAAGATCTGTGACCTGGAGGACCAGATGTTGAAATTAAACCAAAGGCTACACGAGGCAGAGGACAAAAAGGTCACCCAGGTATGTTTAATCAAAGGTATCCAATATGTTATATGATCACTAGTAGTCATTTAATGAGCACGTCAGTTTAGTATGTATGGGTACTTTTAATGTTAAAGGAACCTCGATTGAGCATCCCAGGAAATTCAGTGGACCTTGACAAGCTGAGAGATGAGTTGACCCAGAAGTTGGATGTGATCCGTGAACTTCAGAGAGAGTTGGTAAGGAAGGACAGTCGCCTTCAGGCAGAAAAGTTGAAGACCAAGCAGCTGATTGAAGAAAGAAGTGATGAACAAAGGCGGTATGAGGCAGCACTAAAAGGTAGAGTACTAGTAACGGCTGAAATGAAGTGTGTACCGGTTCTTATTTGTATATTGGTATGGTTTTTAGAGGTTTATGTGATATTCAACTTTAAAACATGTTTTCAACATTATTTTGTAGATGCTACTGCTAATGAGGAGTGCCTTGCTGTACTGAAGGCAGCCCTCTCAGAGCAAGAAGAGACGATGGAACACCAAGACACACTGATTCAACAGCATGAGAAAAACATTGAAAAAGCCCAAAAAGGTACCATACATGTACAGTACTTATTGTGTAGCCATTCTGTCTGTGACCCAAGAAAATCTGCTTGTAGAAAGTTAAGGGTACATACCAAATTGCCATTAAAATAGCAGTTATGCTGTCAATGCATATTTTTTTAATTGTAATGGGGAAATGTAAACAATTTACATTGTGTACATGTACATGAATTTATGTTTCACAGAATGTGAGAAATACATGAATATGTACCAGTCTCTTCTCTCAACAACCAATACCAGCAGTGTGGAAATACGTGACTTGAGCAAAAAAGTGTGTGACCTATCAGTGGAAAATGAAAGAATAAGAGGTGAGAAAAAAGACCTGGAAAACAAAATCTCATTTCTGAAGAAGCAAGAGGCAGAACACCAACAACTAGCCAAAGAAAATCTCTCTCTACGCAGTAGCCAGGGTTCTGTGAAGGAGTTTGAGGAGAGGTTAGCCTGTGTTAACAAGGAGAAGGAAAGTCTGCAGACCACTTTGAAAAGTGTGACTAGTCAAGTGGAGAGTCTGCAGCAAGAGAAGTGTGCATTAGAAGGTCGACTAAAGGGAATTACAGATAGAGACTCCAGTAGTGATCAGAAGCTGGAGGAGATGGTTGCCAAGTTGTCCGAGATTGAAGCCAGGCATAACAAACAGGAGCTAGAGTTCAAGACATTGAGGGACCAGAAGAAGAAACTGGAGACCATCATAAAGGAAAACAATGCAGAGATCAAAGAACTCGAAAAAGAGTTGTCAGGTAATAAAGATTGAAATTTCATCATTACTCACCCTAACCCCCCACCCCACCCTGCCCCAAAAATGGAGGGGGTGGAGGGGGGTATGTGCTAGATTAGCCAATAGCTTTTTATTATGATTTCAGTCATAAAGTCATCAATTTGAAAGAAATTCTTGTATGAGATTTTGTCTTTAAAGTTTGAAAAAAAAGAAAGGTAGTTGATACCTGTGTGAATGAAGATCATTGACTTGATGTGGTTTTATTGGTTTGTTCAGAAACTAGGTCCCAGTGTGAAGCTCTGAGATCTGATGCAGGAAAAGAGAGCATCGAGCAGCTGAGGACTGTTCACAAGGAACATGAGGCAGCCGTGGCTGACATGAAAACCAAAATCAGGGTATGAGACAAAGGCAATACCAGTAATAGTATAAAGTCTTAAGTTTTGATGTGTTTGTATGGAATTGCATCATCAATAAAGAATTCATCCTTTTAAAGTTGAATATCACTCACATAGATGTCCATCTATATATCATGAAACTGCAGAGTTATTAGAAACATGAGTGATTAGAATTTATTTCACTCAGGAAAAAGACCATAGTTTACGAGATAGCCACAAACAGATTCGTCGCCTTGAAGATGAAATAAAGGAACTGGTGACAAAAAATGATGGAAAGGAGGTACAAATGAAGGTAAATTTATTGGTTATTTTAGAGTACATTCTAAGCATCAAAGTACACCCAAAAACAGTGAACAAGAAGTTAGTGTGTTTCAAAAATGTATTTTAAATATACCAGGTATCTTCTGCATCTTCATGTACATGTATATATGCATTTCTACATTCTGTTTTTCCATATATTGTTTAAGTCTATGCCATCTATAAAGCACATTTCGAACAAATACCCTTGTATTTGTTAAGTTGTTTTAAGTAGAATTATTTTTAATACTACTTTTGATTGCATTGTTCATATTTAACTTGACAGTAATGTTTTGAAAAAATCATATCACATTTTATTTGTTTATAAATGTATCATTGTAGACTTGGAAAGAAGAGAAAGACAAGCTGGTGTCCTCTTTGTCTCAGATAATTGAGAAACAGAAGCAAGACAAGGAGCGAGTCCGTGAGCTCGAGAGCGAGAACACTCGGCTTGAGGCGTTAGTCAAAGACCAGATAGAGACCATCAGGCAACTTACTACATCAGCCTCATCTACACGTAAACCCAGAACGGTAAATTCTGTCCCCTCAAAATGTGTTTCCAGCTTTTGTTGATGTGTTTAGATTGTTTGCCTGGTAACTTGTCAATGTAAGAATTCATGAATTATATTTTTATTCAGAGGAATACTTCAGTGTCATCTGACATATCCCAGTTTGATGAGACACCTCTAAGTAGAACGTCAACCAGAAGAGGGAGGAAACGAAGGTCCTACTCCACGTCTGAGTTAGAGGTGAATGATCATGACTAACATTACATCTTGGAATCCTAATGAGCATGCTATTAGAAGAATGGTGATATTATAGCCCTCATGTTGTTTTTTTTGTTTGTAGATTACCTCTTCCAAAAAGAAAGACAGTGATGTATCTCTGTTGTCGGAGGACGTGGGTGATGACAGGGAGCGGGTTCTCATTGATGCCACGCCCCCTGTAGCGGCCAAGAGTTTAAGGAAGGCAAGGAAGAAACCAAGATCTTCAACTGACCTTCTCAGAGTAATACTTTCATCTGTTAATTTTTATGTTGTTGAACTTGTACACTTAAACAAATTGTGAACATTAATTAATTTCCTGATCAATATGAAATATTGAAATTATTGTTTCTACATAAAAAAAAATTACTTCTGCACAAACAACTTTTAATTTTATGTAAAATATGAAGTTTAACATATGCACAGTCATAATTTAATGTATGAATTTTTTAATGTGGAAAAATATTTTGTTTTATTAGGAAGGTGCACAAGAATCATCCAAGCTTAAAGCTGTAGATAAAGAAAACAAACCAATGAAAAGAATTGGCTCCATCCTTAATGCTTTGAAAAAGTCACCAATTTCAAGATCAGGTACATTTATATTTATGTTGCAAATATTCATGTACATGTATTTTCAAATGAAAACTTTATTAAAGTCAATGAAATTTTATGAAGACATATTTTAATATGCTTGCCAATGAATTTATTAAGTACATAAAATTAGGTAAGAGTGTATTACTTTTTATTTTCTATGGTAAACTAACAGTGTGCATTTAATATTAAAGCTAAGAAACAACTGACAGAAATTAAAGAGCAGTCATCACCAAACCCAGTTGGTTCACCAGTGGTGGAAGTGGAGGACTGTGGAACACAGATGTCTGCCGAAAAAGCCAAAGAACCACCCCCTCGTAAAAAGTCCCGTCGACATGCCTTATACAAGGAGCCTCTTCAGATATCTGAGCCTCTGGACTGTGGCCAGTTTATTGTAAGTATCACATTTATCAAATACAGGATATAGGGAAATTAACACTGGGGAGTCAAAATGACAAATAATTCTTTGTTTAAAGAAACAAAACTTGTAAATACGTACATTAATTATTTTATCACTGTGTACTACATTTATGAGAACGTAGGTAATGGCATTGTTAACAATAATGCAGAAAATTTTAAAGAAGTGAATGCATGTATTTTTCAGCACACAACTCCAGAAGAAAATGTACACGACACAGTGCAGAAACGACTAAGAAGACGCCCTAGGAAGTGAGGGACTAGAGCTATGTCAGATGTGCCAAATAATTTTACTTTCCAGTCAGAAACGTTTCTTTGTACTGTGACTTTTACAGCTTTTTATGTTCAGAGGACTACTTTGTTTTAAATCAAGCTGTACAGTGCATGTTCATTTGGAGGTGTGTGAAGAAATGAACAAGTTGTGACCTTTCCTTTCATTGGAGAGCTGGATGTTACATACTTTTACTTTTAATTCTACCCAATCCATGTACAGCAGTAGAGCTGAACATATCTGGCTAATATTACTAAATAAATATTCTTAATGCATGGACTTTTGGAAAGATTCTTAATGCGTTGACTTTTGGAAAGATTCTTAATAGGTTGACTTTGGAAGCTTTCAACATTTTGTTGATAGTTTAATATTGAAATTTAACACACACTTAGATGTCAGATTCATTTTTAAAATCAATATCTATGTACAATTTTTATAATTCTGGATTTGTGGGATTTTTTTCAATGTAGAAGAGTCTATGTTCCACACAACTTACTTTTTTTCCCGCTTAATTTATATTTAATTATTACAACATAAAATCTGTCAGATAACATTTTTGTTGTAAGATTGAATCACATGGGGCATTTAATGACTATAAAAATCAGGTGTACTATCAAATTATACTCAAATACTGTTATGACATGTATAAATGCATTTTTGATATCGGTTTGCATATTTGCAAAAAGATGTCTCAAGCTTTGCTGAATGTGTAACTTAGTAATGTTATCATAGGCTAAATTATGAAGAATCCAATAACATAAATGTACTTTAATAAGACAAAAAAAAAAGCTTTGCTATTTACATGTATATGTACATGTACCTATTAAAGTGTTATCAGTTTACTAAAACAGGGTTTACTTTTATATGTAAATCCTTTGTATCATTTTACTGTGAGTTGTGACTGTAGAGAATATTACAGCGATTACCTTTCTTATTTGATATCTGAAATATCTTTTCTGTCTCTTTCTGTCAATCAAGTCCATCTTTGTACCGTAATAAAATATAACATACAAAACATGAGCTGAAATTGTTGAGTTATTTTATATTCATGATCATATCACGCCATTTAAAGAAAGTTCAACTTTACCATAGACTTCTTGAAAATAACTGTTCAATGAAACATGATTTTAAACTTCAAAGTAATAAAATTACGCAAAACTTTCAAGAATTGGATATACAAATATGTGGAAATATTGTACATAATGTTAAAATTAATTGGTATTACATTATTTTATTTTTTATTAACAAACTATAAAACAATGCATTATAATAGATGTATATTTCATTATAATTTACCTATACTGTTTATTAGGTTTAATTTGCCTCATATATTTACCCGGTATAGGTTTATCCCAGTTATAAAAGTAAAACTTAACTATAATTTGCTCAGAAATTATACAGGGTCTCCTAAAAATCATTATATCCATGATTCTGTTCTATCCATTTCTTTAATACTAATAGCAATCAATTTTTACGGTAGAATAAAAAATTATTGAATTTCCAGGCCACAGCAATTAAAATGATCCAGAAATAACTTTGATGAATGATCATTTTGTCTTTATTAAATTACAATGAAGGAAAGAGGATATGTACATATACAAATACACAATCATGGCTTTATCGTGCTACATATATACATGTATTTATATACATCTACATTCTGTATGGCTTATCTTCTAAGCATACCTACAATTTCAAAGAGGTACAAAAATACATGGACCTGGTTTTGTAAACAGCAATGAAATGTGTTATCATATCTAAATGTACCATACATGAATGTCTATAAATATCTAGAATTACATGTACATGTTTAAGCAGTATCCTCACCCCCATTACTCTCATGACCAATTCATTTACTCCTACTTAAGCACTGACCTGTATTTCTCAAAGAAATATTTGTATATTAAGATACATGTACTTTGTATTTGATGATTATTTTTAATGATTATTTCATTATCTTTTTTTTAAGTTTGAAAGACATGAACCATATTCTGCAACTTAACATGAAAAGATCTGTGTCCCTTCAACAGGATTTAGAGATCTTTAGTGTTTTAAAACACTTTCAATAATAAACATGATAAAAGACTGTCCTGACAATAATTACAATGTTTGTGTTTAAGATTACATAACATATTCATGTATTTAGGCATTCCTGAGATAATACATACAAAAACAAAGGTATAAACATAATGAAGCTGCACTATTTAGTCTAGTGTTACAAAATTATCAAGCGTAGGCAGAGCTGGTACTTTCAGCATTTTGCCGTTCTTACTGACTCGGCTAATCGATCGCTTAGGAACAGAGAGCTTAGGCCTGCCCGAGGATTCTGTGAAAGTCTCCACACAACCTAATCCATTGAAACCTTTCCTGATACAAGAACTATAGTCCCCTACACCAGACTTTTTCTTGAATATGTTGAAATGACTGAGTCCTTGTATCTCTGTTCGATCTTCACATTTCTGTCTTTTGTTGGGATTCTGACTGGCTGTTCCAATCTTTAAGTATTTGACTTCAGTTTCTGAGTTTTGCAGCCGCTTGTTCTGGGAAGACTGGGTGCTTGATGATTTCAAGATTTCTGGAGACACTGATTTTTTGGAATATTCCTCCAGGTCCACCTCTTTCATTTTGTCCATTGACTCATCGAATAAGACAGGAGTGTTGGCATTATTCTTGATGTCATTCAAAGGACTCTCACTCATCATTTTGTCCACAAAGCTAACACTGGCCACATTTTCTCCATTGGGACTTTCAACAGCCTTTCGATAATTGAGAATCTTCCTCTTCAATAAATGTTTCTCCTTTTCAACTTTCTTCAGATCCTCCTCAGAATGAGTAAGCTGCTCCTTTAGGACAGATATCTCCTTTTCTTTCTCCCTTAGTATGTGATCCTTGGACATATTTTCTCTTTTAAACCTTTCAAATTCAGACTTCACAGCTTTCTTTTCTGATTTGATTTTGTCATATTCCCGTTTTAACATGCTACAATAAGTGGCTAGGTTTTGAACACTTTCTTTACTTGCTTCTCCATACTGCTGGATGGTCTCTTTGATATCAACTTCACATGCTGTTAAGAGAAAAAAACATAGGTAATCATAGATTACTAAGCTCACCGAGACGGAGCATCACCCTTATGAGACATCACCTTCATAAGACCACCTTTATCATTTTATATGAAAATCATACTTTATGATCTTGGATTTTCATGGATTCTGTTTTGACAAAATATCGTATATCATCTGATAAATTTTTTTATGATAATCATATGTTCATATGTTAATCAATACAATGATATAAAATTAAATATTGCATCATGTCATATTTCTAATATAATATATATCATATAATAAATAAAATACCGTAATAAACAATAATGAGATTTGATATTGTAACGTATGATATGACATTGTATTGTGTTATACCTTATTGTATTTGATCACATAATACAATATCATAAAATATAATACAATATAGTATCATATTACAATATCATATTACATAATACATCATAACACTGAAACATGATATTATATTGTATAATATAGAATGATATTGTATTGAATGACACTGAAACATATTTAATACATTATATGATATTATATCATATAATACAATATAATTTGATTCCAACATTGTATCTTATCAAATGATACAATATTATGTGATATGGTAAATTATTATAAAATACATTATTATATTATACATATTGCATCATATGACACAATAAAATATATTACAATATCATATAATACAATTTCATGTGATATGATAATATATCATATAAACCAATATCATATCATACAATATCGTATGATACAATATAATATAATATTACAATATCATATAATACAATTTCATGTGATATAATTCTATATTACTGAAACCAATATCATATTATACAATATTGTATGATACAATATTATAGAATATACAATATTGTATCATAGGATACAATATAATATTTTGCAATATCTTATGTAATTGTATCATGTGATAAAAATAAATTAAAAATACAATATAATATTATACAATATTGTATCATAATATACAATACTATACATAACAATATCATGATACATAATCATATCATAAAATATAAAAAAAATTGATACAATATCATATCGTATCGTATAACTTTTTACAATATAACATATGATATCATATTGTATCATATCAAACAATATTGTTTCATATCATACAATACTTTATCATAGGAATCATGTTATATCATTTATCAACAAACACATCTATCTATCGAGGTGGTTTGATTGAGGTAGGAGATTTCTTTAGCATCCTTGATAACGGAGATCAGGCTCTGCTTCTGAAGCAACCTCTGCATTTAATTTGTAATAAAGTTAAATCAACTATGCAAGCTATCATCTATAAAACATGTGACCTGTTCCAAAAAACTAAACCTCATCCAGCATCCGAAACCTATGGCTCAGATTCAGCATTCAAGCCCATCAGGTGCATTTGTATCATAAGACGCATCATCCATGCAATTTTGGTGAAGTTTGGACCAGTAATAACTAAGATATCATCATCAGAGGGCACTAGCAATTAAAACCTTAACTTCCTCCAGCATCCGCAACCTATGGCTCAGATTCAGCATCCATGCCTGTCAGGTGCATCTGTATCATAAGACACACCATCCATTCAAGTTTGGTGAAGTTACGACCAGTAATAACTAAGATTTATTTTTTAGCATCCTTGATAATGGAGATCAAGCTCTGCATCTGAAGCTACCTCTGCGATTCATTCATATTACAGTTAAATCAACTATGCAAGTTTGAAATAGTACTATCATCTATTAAACATGTGACCTGTTCCTAAAAACTTAAATTTATCCAGCATCCGAAACCAGACTATGCATTCAAGCCTGTCAAGTGCATCAGTATCATAAGACACACCATCCATGGAAGTCTGGTGAAGTAAGGACAAGTAATAACTAAGTTATCATCATCAGAGGGCACCTGTTTCAAAAACTTTATCTAACCAGCTCTTAAAACCTTAACCTCCTCCAGCATGCGAAACCTATTGCTCAGATTCAGCATTCAAGCTTGTCAGGTGCATCAGTATCATAAGACGCACCATCCATACAAGTTTGGTGAAGTTAGGACCAGTAGTAACTAAGATATAATCATCAGAGGGCACCTGCAACAAAAACTTAACCAGCTCTAAAAACCTTAACCTCTTCCAGCATCCGAAACCTATTGCTCAGATTCAGCATTCAAGCTTGTCAGGTGCATCAGTATCATAAGACACACCATCCATGGAAGTCTAGTGAAGTAAGGACAAGTAATAACTATGTTATCATCATCAGAGGGCACCTGTTTCAAAAACTTTATCTAACCAGCTCTTAAAACCTTAACCTCCTCCAGCATGCGAAACCTATTGCTCAGATTCAGCATTCAAGCTTGTCAGGTGCATCAGTATCATAAGACGCACCATCCATACAAGTTTGGTGAAGTTAGGACCAGTAGTAACTAAGATATAATCATCAGAGGGCACCTGCAACAAAAACTTAACCAGCTCTAAAAACCTTAACCTCTTCCAGCATCCGAAACCTATTGCTCAGATTCAGCATTCAAGCTTGTCAGGTGCATCAGTATCATAAGACACACCATCCATGGAAGTCTGGTGAAGTAAGGACAAGTAATAACTAAGTTATCATCATCAGAGGGCACCTGTTTCAAAAACTTTATCTAACCAGCTCTTAAAACCTTAACCTCCTCCAGCATCCGAAACCTATTGCTCAGATTCAGCATTCAAGCTTGTCAGGTGCATCAGTATCATAAGACGCATCATCCATACAAGTTTGGTGAAGTTAGGACCAGTAGTAACTTAGATATTGCTATCAATGGGTACCCTCAACAAAAACTTTAACCTGCTCCAAAAACCTTAACCTCCTCCAGCATCCGAAACTTATAGCTCAGATTCAGCACTCAAGCCTGTCTGGTGCATCAGTATCATAAGGCACACCATCCATGCAAGTTTGGTGAAGTACAGACCAGCAGTAACTAAGATACTGCTATCAAAGGGCACCTGCAACAAAAACTTTAACCTGGTCCAACAACCTTAACCTCCTCCAGCATCTGAAATTTAGGACCCAGATTCAGCATCCAAGTCTTTCAAGTCCATAGGTAGGTCCAGATGCATCATCCATGCAAGTTTGGTGAAGATAGGACAAGTAATAGCTTAGATACAGGACCTGCAACAAAAACTTTAACCAGGTCCGGACGCCGACGCCACCGCCGACGCCGAGGGTATAGCATAAGCTCTCCTTGACTTCGTCTCGGTGAGCTAAAAAAAGCTTGTATCATCTGATTTTACATTTAAATGTGTGTACTTGTATTCAACAATAGTGTTGTAGCCATAAATCTTAAAATAAATAAGAAGTTATCATGGTTATCCAAACCTATACCATTATTTTGGTCTAGAATAACATATATTACATGTATTCGTAAGATATTAATCATATGAATCTGTTTACAAATAGACTGGCTGGTGTCTTGATTACTGATATTCACAATTCTAAATACAGTAAAACACAGTTATAGAGAACAAACTTATAATGATTTCAGGCTTACAGCAAAGTGAGTTTCTTTCTCATTGACTTTATTACATGCTGTAAACATGATGGATATAACGAATTATGTATTTGAATACCATTACTTGTACAGCATGGTAAGCAAATCAACCACATTCATTCATGCTTTTTAAGGGTTTATCACAATATACTTCTCCTCAATCTTTTCAGGTTTACCTGTAACTTATTGTATGGGAAAAATCAAATAAAGAAGATTAATATATTGGGATGAACCCCTGTTTATTTTACACTAAAAAGAACTAACCTGTTAATAACCTTTCAATATTCTGGTATTGTGAAAACTTTTGTTTAATTTTTGAACAAGTTTCCCTCTCTTTTTCAATAGCTTTTTGCTGAACTTGAAAAAACTGCAGCTGTTTCTTCAGGCTTGAAATATTTGACTGCTCCTGTATAAACTTTGTCTCTGCAACATCTTTTTCTTTTTTCACACTCTTCAGTTTTCTATTTAAAGATTCATTGTCACTTTCTAGTTCTTTCAATTTGAGCTCAGCAGTTCGTTTTTCAGCTTGTAGATTTTGAATGCTATTTTTTAAACGTCCTACATCAGAATCATCATTTTCATTCTCATCACCATCAAAGAATAGGCGATTTATAACCCGGGAAGGATCCACACGAGTGCGGCAGCTTGGACAGGTGTAGGACGTCTTGAGCCATGTTGAGAGACATCCTTCATGAAAAGTGTGTCCACATTGTACAGCTGCTATTGCTACTGAAGCATCATTCACAAAATGCTCAGCACAAATGCAACACTGAGCCTTCATGTTCAATTACAGATGCATCACCTAAATTTGAAAAAAGTATTACTGGTATTGAATATACATGTATAGTGCATTTTAGTGCTGTTTTTTTTTATACCATTTTCCCTTCATACGTGTATGCCAATTTCAATTGTATTTCTACAAAAGGTATGACTGTGTATTTTCTCTAAATACATGTATCTTGTAAGGTGATAGAATTTGTAACACAGGACAAATTTTAGGTACTTGATCAAGTAACATCTGTTCTGGTTGGTCATTTACTTCATGGTCACTAAGGATTGGGGATTCCTCCAACTCTTACCCCCCACTTTTATATTTTGATTTGAAAAAGGGAAGTCTCATGCTAGGCCATCAAATTGGATCCAGCAAGAGATAATGAATTGCTACCTTATCAGCAAAGATACTAAATCAAAGACAAAAGTTGGAAAAATGATTACCGGTACCAGGCATATGACACATATAGTAAAACTCAGTTAGCATGGTTATAGCAAAGTCCTTTAGAACCAGATTATTTCATTATACTTATATCTGTAATTTGTTATATCAGTTATAATGAATTCCTAATAACAAATATAGCGAATTCTCTATATACTTGTTTACTTCAACAATATTACAATAAAATACATTGATTCTAACAAAACCATAAATTATCAGATTATAATTAAAATTGAAGAATTTATAAGTGGAAATAATTCATCAAAAATATTGTCAATTGGTATTGCCAGAGACATAAATAACAGAGATGGGCAACTCCGCCATTAGCGTGTTTTGTTGTTAAAAAATGGTACTGGACCAACCTTACTTTGAGAACTACATTTTAGTAAACTGAGATAATGATCTTAAAGCAAAAGTATATTGTTTTAATGAAAAGTGTGCATAGGTTTTAGACATTTTTGAAACAAAAAATTGAAAAAAAGATTAAAATATAGAAAATATATTGACCAGCGATAAAACATTGGCAAAATCTCGAACGACTGATGGCCAACTGCCTCCTAAAACTTCTCTTTTAATATTGTTTATATGACATGAACTCATGAAAATATAATATTTTGAATGTTTTGGTAATCGGTTTTCGACATTTATATTTCGATATAATTGTTTATCAGAAAGATATACTGATTTAAACTGGGAACACTTTACAATAGGGACCGCGGGATTTCACGAGATTTCGATCAGTTGCCAATCTCTGGTATTGCTAACTTTTAAATCTATAAGGATATTTGTTATAAAAAATTTAAATTTCAAAAATCAATTAGCGAAATCCGTATGGTCATTATATCTGAATTTGTTACATAACCATAAATCGATAAAACTTTCCAAGGATTTGTTGAGATTTTTTCCGGGGACTCCACAAAACTTTGATATATCCGAGATTCTGCTACGTACGTGTTCCTAATAAATGAGTTTCACTGTATTTAATCAGATGCTAGAATTTTAAAGATCTAACTTGTTAAAAGGGAGAGATGGTCTTTGATCTATTAATCTGCAGCGCATGTTATTTATCTAAATAATTCCCAAAGTGTGATTTCCTTATTCCATTAGATTAGGTAGAAACCGGACTTTAAAGTACCTGAAACAGTTCAAACTTCATCAATCGACCCTGGCTTTCTAATAACATTAATCTTGACACTTTTAATTTTTATATGTCCCGCCATCGAGGTATAGAATAGGGTACTTTTTATATCCTATAACCAGGCACTATAACCAGGATGTGCGCATGCGTGAACAAACTTTCCATCGGGATCGGTAAACGATTGGGAGGAAATTCGAAAGCTATTTGGAGGAACTTCGAACTGATATATGTGCAATTTAAAAATGCGATTTTTATATGAAAAATATGATCAGAAGTGATAAAAATGTTATGTACATTAGATTTTACACACCAAAAAATTAAATAAACAATTGAGAGAACAATCAAAATCAATGTTACAGGAAAACAACAGGCACTTAGCATCGGAGGGGTGTTGGGGGTTGGAATGGGGGCAGGGACAGGGGGACGGGACTGCCCCCCTCCAGCACACGTTTTCTCGCAGCAAATATTTTTTTTGAATTAACTTATAAAAAAGTAAATTAACATACAGTTGCACCCCCCTCCCCCAATATTTTTGGGACCATGTAAAATTTGAAATGAAAGAGAGGAAATAAACTGTGAAATTGAAGTTAAAGGTACACTTAGCCCCCTACCCCCACGGATTAGGATTTTCAATTATTTAAAAAGTATTTTTGAGTTGGGGTTTTTTTCAAGGCAAGATTGGATGAGTCTGCCTTCAACCCACTTTGCTACGATGCTAGGTGCCTGAACAAAATATCATGGTTTCATTACATACATGTATGCTAGTATAAAGACTTTATGTAAACCAATATTATCTCGTGCATTGTTCCTTTCACCAGGTTCTACAAACACCTTAGTCCAAAATAAATAAAAAATCCAAGACTAGGAGGGGAAAAAAGGAGAAATCTATTTTCCTTTTTTTTTTACTCAGGACCTATTTTGTTGGGGGGGGGGGGGGGGATTTGGGGTGAACAGGTCACTGACCCCGTGTAGATCTACCCATGACCTATCACCAGGGTCTGTATACACATAACCAGGGTCAGTACACCCATCACCATGGTCTCCAGGGTCAGAGTACGTATCACCAGAGTCTGTGTGCCCATCACCAGAGTCTGTACACCCATAACCAAGGTCAGTATACCCATCACCAGGGTCTTCGTACCTATCACCAGGGTCAGAGTACGTATCACCAGAGTTTGTGTGCCCATCACCATTGTCTGTTTACCCATAACCAGGGCCAGTATACCCATCACCAGGGTCTCCATACCTATCACCAGGGTCAGAGTACGTATCACCAGAATCTGTGTGCCCATCACCAGAGTCTGTACACCCATAACCAGGGCCAGTATACCCTTCACCAGGGTCTCTATACCTATCACCAGGGTCAGAGTACGTCTCACCAGAATCTGTGTACCCATCACCAGAGTCTGTACACCAATAACCAGGGTCAGTATACCCATCACCAGGGTCTCCATACCTATCACCAGGGTCAGAGTACGTATCACAAGAGTTTATGTGCCAATCACCAGGGTCTGTATACTCATCACCAGGGTCTCCATACCTATCACCAGGGTCAGAGTACGTCTCACCAGAATCTGTGTACCCATCACCAGAGTCTGTACACCAATAACCAGGGTCAGTATACCCATCACCAGGGTCTCCATACCTATCACCAGGGTCAGAGTACGTATCACCAGAGTCTGTGTGCCCATCACCAGAGTCTGTACACCCATAACCAGGGTCAGTATACCCATCACCAGGGTCTCCATACCTATCACCAGGGTCAGAGTACGTATCACCAGAGTTTGTGTGCCCATCACCAGGGTCTGTATACTCATAATAAGGGCCAGTATACTCATCACCAGGGTCTCCATACCTATCACCAGGGTCAGAGTACGTATCACCAGAGTCTGTGTGCCCATCACCAGAGTCTGTACACCCGTAATCAGGGCCAGTATACCCATCATCAGGGTCTCCATACCTATCACCAGGGTCAGAGTACGTATCACCAGAGTTTGTGAGCCCATAACCAGGGTCTGTATACTCATAATCAGGGCCAGTATGCCCATCACCAGGGTCTCCATACCTATCACCAGGGTCAGAGTACGTAACACCAGAATCAGCGTGCCCATCACCAGGGTCTGTACACCCATAACCAGGGCCAGTATACCCATCACCAGGGTCTTCATTGCTATCACCAGGGTCAGAGTACGTATCACCAGAGTCTGTGTGCCTATCACCAGAGTCTGTACACCCATAACCAGGGTCAGTATACCCATCACCAGGGTCTCCATACCTATCACCAGGGTCAGAGTACGTCTCACCAGAATCTGTGTGCCTATCACCAGAGTCTGTACACCCATGGCCAGGGTCAGTATACCCATCACCAGGGTTTTGAGGGTCAATGTACGTATCACCAGAGTCCGTGTGTCAGTCACCAGAGTCTGTACACTCATTACCAGGGTTAGTATACCCATCATCAGGGTCTCCATAGTTATCACCAGTGTCAGAGTGCGTATCACCAGAGTCTGTGTGCCCATCACCAGGGTCTGTACTCCAATAAGCAGGGTCAGTATACCCATCACGAGGGTCTCCATACCTATCACCAGGGTCAGAGTACGTATCACCAGAGTCTGTGTGCCCATCACCAGGGTCTGTACTCCAATAACCAGGGTCAGTATATCTATCACCAGGGTCTCCATACCTATCACCAGGGTCAGAGTACGTATCACAAGAGTCTGTGTGCCTATCACCAGGGTCTGTACACCCATAACCATGGCCAGTATACCCATCACCAGGGTCTCCATACCTATCACCAGGGTCATTATATCCATCACTAGAGTTTGTGTGCCCAACAACGGGGTCTGTACACCCATCACCAGGGTCAGTATACCAATCACCCGGGTCTGTACACCCACTACCAGGGTTAGTATACCCATCACCAGGGTCTTCATATCTATCACCAGGATCAGAGTGCGTATCACCAGAGTCTGTACACCCATAACCAGGGTCAGTATACCCATCACCAGGGTATGTACACCCATAACCAGGGTCAGTATGCCCATCACCAGGGTATGTACACCCATAACCAGGGTCAGTATACCCATCACCAGGGTCTTCATATCTATCACCAGGATCAGAGTGCGTATCACCAGAGTCTGTACACCCATAAACAGGGTCAGTATACCCATCACCAGGGTATGTACACCCATAACCAGGGTCAGCATACCCATCATCAGGGTCTCAATACCTATCACCAGGGTCAGAGTACGTATCACCAGAGTCTGTGTGCTCATGACCAGGGTCTGTACATCCGTAGCCAAAGTCAGTATACCCATCACCAGGGTCTCAATACCTATCACCAGGGTCATAATGCCTATCACCAGAGTCAGAGTACG
The DNA here is from genome assembly GCF_025612915.1 of Magallana angulata. Lineage (NCBI taxonomy): Eukaryota > Metazoa > Mollusca > Bivalvia > Ostreida > Ostreidae > Magallana > Magallana angulata. The sequence goes on along the minus strand of NC_069116.1, from coordinate 20,886,236 downwards.
TATCACCAGAACTGTAAACATATCACCTGGGTCATTATTCCTTTTAGTAGGGTCAGTGTTCGTAGTACTAGGGTCTGTGTGCCCATCATCATGGTCTGTATATTCATAACAAAGGTCAGTTTACCCTTCACCAGGGTCTTAATACTTTTCACCAGGATAGTGTACGCATCAATAGGGTCTGTGTGCCCATCACCAGGGTCAGTATACCTAACACAACAGTCAGTGCACTTATCATTAGGGTTTGTATATCCATTACCTGAGTCAGGTAATACTGACCCTGTTGATAAGTAGAGTGACCCTGGTGATAGGTATACTGATCCTGGTGAAGATTACACATACCTTGGTGATACGGACACTCATGACCCTTGTGATAGGTATACTGTCTGAGGTGATGGTTATACTTACCCTGGTTATAGATTTTGAGATTCTGGTGTTACGTATGCTGACCCTTAGAATATCTACACGTTTTTGTATACCGACTCTGGTGATGGATACATACTGACCCCTGTGATTGGCTACAGACCCTTGTGATACGTACACTGACTCTGTCGATAGGTATACTGACCCTGGTGATAGAGAATGTGATAGATATACTGGTGATAAATGTACTGACTCTTGTGATAGGTATACTAACCTTGGAGATGGGCCCTCAGACCCACGGATGCGTACACTGACACGGCCGTTAGGTAAACTATTTCTGGTGATAGGTAATAGGTACAGTTATCCTGGTGAAAGTCTACTGATCAAAGTAATGGATGTACAATCCCTGATGATAAGTGCACTGACTGTTGTGATAGATATACTGACTCTGGTGATGGGCACACAGACCCTATTGATTCGTAAACTATTCCTGGTGATAAGTATTTAGACCCTGGTGATGGGCATACTGGCCCTGGTTATGGGTGTACTGACTCTGGTGATGGGCACACAGACTCTGGTGATACGTACTCTGACCCTGGTGATTGGTATGATGACCCTGGTGATGGGTATACTGGCCCTGGTTATGGGTGTACAGACTCTGGTGAAGGGCACACAGACTCTGGTGATACGTACTCTGACCCTGGTGATAGGTATGGAGACCCTGGTGATGGGTATACTGACCCTGGTTATGGGTGTACAGACTCTGGTGACAGACACACAGACTCTGGTGATACGTACTCTGACCCTGGAGACCCTGGTGATGTGTAACTGACCCTGGTAATGTGTATACAGACCCTGGTGATAGGTCATGGATAGATCTATTATGGGTCAGTGACATGTTCACCCATTATACCCCCCCCCCCCCCAAACAAAATAGCTCCTGAGTAAAAGAAAAAAAATATAGATTTCACCCTCTCCCCCTCCTTGACTTGGATTTTTTATTGTTGGTTATGTGTATACTGACACTTGTGATGGGCACACAGACTCTGGTGATACGTACACTGACCCTGGTGATAGCTATGGAGACCCTGATGATGGGTATTCTAACCCTGGTCATGAGTGTACAGACTCTGGTGACTGACACACAGACTCTGGTGATACGTACTCTGACCCTGGAGACCCTGGTGATGGGTATACTGACCCTGGTCATGGGTGTACAGACCCTGGTGATAGGCACACAGACTCTGGTGATACGTACTCTGACCCTGGTGATAGGTATGGAGACCCTGGTGATGGGTATACTGAACCTGGTTATTGGTGTACAGACTCTGGTGATGGGCAACACAGACTCTGGTGATACGTACTCTGACCCTGGTGATAGGTATGGAGACCCTGGTGATGGGTATACTGGCCCTGGTTATGGGTATCCAGACCCTGGTGATGGGCACACAAACTCTGGTGACACGTACTCTGACCCTTGTGATAGGTATGAAGACCCTGGTGATGGGTATACTGGCCCTAGTTACGGGTGTACAGACTCTAGTGAAGGGCACACAGACTCTGGTGATACGTACTCTGACCCTGGTGATAGGTATGGAGACCCTGTGATGGGTATACTGACCCTGGTTATGGGTATCCAGACCCTGGTGATGGGCACACAAACTCTGGTGACACGTACTCTGACCCTGGTGATAGGTATGGAGACCCTGGTGATGGGTATACTGGCCCTGTTATGGGTATACAGACCCTGGTGATGGGCACACAGACTCTGGTGATACGTACTCTGACCCTGGTGATAGGTACGAAGACCCTGGTGATGGGTATACTGGCCCTGATTATGGGTGTACAGACTCTAGTGAAGGGCACACAGACTCTGGTGATACGTACTCTGATCCTGGTGATAGGTATGGAGACCCTGTGATGGGTATACTGGCCCCGTTTATGGATGTACAGACCCTGGTGATTGGCACACAGACTCTGGTGATACGTTTTCTGACCCTGGTGATAGGTATGGAGACCCTGGTGATGGGTATACTGACCCTGGTTATGGGTGTACAGACTCTGGTGATGGGCACACAGACTCTGGTGACACGTACTCTGACCCTGGTGATAGGTATGGAGACCCTGGTGATGGGTATACTGACCCTGGTTATGGGTATCCAGACCCTGGTGATGGGCACACAAACTCTGGTGACACGTACTCTGACCCTGGTGATAGGTATGGAGACCCTGGTGATGGGTATACTGGCCCTGGTTATGGGTGTACAGACTCTGGTGATGGGCACAGAGACTCTGGTGATACGTACTCTGACCCTGGTGATAGGTATGGAGACCCTGGTGATGGGTATACTGACCCTGGTTATGGGTATCCAGACCCTGGTGATGGGCACACAAACTCTGGTGACACGTACTCTGACCCTGGTGATAGGTATGGAGACCCTGGTGATGGGTATACTGGCCCTGGTTATGGGTGTACAGACTCTGGTGATGGGCACAGAGACTTTGGTGATACGTACTCTGACCCTGGTGATAGGTATGGAGACCCTGTGATGGGTATACTGGCCCTGTTATGGGTAAACAGACCCTGGTGATGGGCACACAGACTCTGGTGATACGTATTCTGACCCTGGTGATAGGTATGGAGACCCTGGTGATGGGTATACTGGCCCTGGTTATGGGTGTACAGACTCTGGTGAATGGCACACAGACTCTGGTGATACGTACTCTGACCCTGGTGATAGGTATGGAGACCCTGGTGATGGGTATACTAGCCCTGGTTATGGGTGTACAGACCCTGGTGATGGGCACACAGACTCTGGTGATACGTACTCTGACCCTGGAGACCATGATAATGGGTATACTGACCCTGGTTATGTGTATACAGACCCTGGTGATAGGTCATGGATAGATCTACAAGGGGTCAGTGACCTGTTCACCCCTAATACCCCCCCCCCCCCCAACAAAATAGCTCCTGAGTAAAAAAAAAAAGGAAAATAGATTTCTTCTTTCTTCCCCTCCTAGTCTTGGATTTTTTATTTATTTTGGACTAAGGTGTTTGTAGAACCTGGTGAATGGAACAATGCACGAGATAATATTGGTTTACATAAAGTCTTTATACTAGCATACATGTATGTAATGAAACCATGATATTTTGTTCAGGCACCTAGCATCGTAGCAAAGTGGGTTGAGGGCAGACTCATCCAATCTTGCCTTGAAAAAAACCCTAACTCAATTTAAATACTTTTTAAATAATTGAAAATCCTAATCCGTGGGAGTAGGGGGCTAAGTGTACCTTTAACTTCAATTTCACAGTTTATTTCCTCTCTTTCATTTCAAATTTTACATGGTCCCAAAAACATTGGGGGGGGGGGGGTTGCAACTGTATGTTAATTTACTTTTTTATAAGTTAATTCAAGAAAAATATTTGCTGCGAGAAAACGTGTGCTGGAGGGGGGCAGTCCCGTCCCCCTGTCCCTGCCCCCATTCCAACCCCCAACCCCCCTCCGATGCTAAGTGCCTGTTGTTTTCCTGTAACATTGATTTTGATTGTTCTCTCAATTGTTTATTTAATTTTTTGGTGTAAAATCTAATGTACCTAACATTTTTATCACTTCTGATCATATTTTTCATACAAAAATCGCATTTTTAAATTGCACATATATCAGTTCGAAGTTCCTCCAAATAGCTTTCGAATTTCCTCCCAATCGTTTACCGATCCCGATGGAAAGTTGGTTCACGCATGCGCACATCCTGGTTATAGTGCCTGGTTATAGGATATAAAAGTTTGTTATCTCGTACTATAATAAGTCGCGTTGATATTGCATCAGAATAGAAACAAATTTTTGTCACTTCATAGACTTCACAATCACCCAATACATTTCTTTGTTCTGGCTTAATAGCCAAATAATAATTCTTGTTTAGCTATATGCCGTCATTATGGAATAATGATTCTGATTTGAAATCAAGCACGAATTAACAATATGGTTCGTAGATATACCCCAAAAGATGGAAAAAAATAGTTTATATAATTAATTCAAGACAGACACAAAATATATACTTTATTTAGTATTTAATTTTCCATCTGAAATATTGTTTGATATATAACCGCGATTTTTTATATATCACTCTGATTTTTTAAATAGTTTAAAATATTTTCTTCTGATACAATGTTAATGATAATATTTTGTTAGATCTCTGTTTTAACATACATTGAAAACACTATCATTTTTTTAAACCTCTTATCTGTATGTAGAAAGAAATTTTAAAAATTAACGAGATTTTTATAATCAAGATTAAAAAAATATATTTATTCAATACTTACCATTCCGTTGTAATTTCCTGTAAATAGACATCGCATAAAATTTAACTGGTCCTCAAAATTTATGTGGGTATGAGAACCAGGTCTGTACACACATGGTTGTTGTAAATATGCGAAGTTTCAAGGTATCTTATATTGAATGACATTGGTTATTCACACAGAGATGTCACAGTTGCTTAAAGCATGGCCTCCGTGTGTCTATCGTCAAAACTTTAGAAAATTGTTGAATCGGGACATCTTCTTCTGTAGAAGTTGCAGCATCCTTAGATACTCGTCTAAACCCAAGGAAGGTAAGAAAAAGTAAAGTGCATATAAGTTGAGGTAGATGTCAGTGCTATTGACAATCGATGAATGAAAATAATGGTAATATGAATTTATGAATATATTGGTCTGTTTTATTCAATACCTTACAAATGACAAAGTGTAAAACCATTAAATTAATTTGTGGAGTCATGTATGCGTATTCAATCTGTCATATGATATATTTAGAGTAAAACATGATTATGGTACAGCAAACGTGTGCATAGTGAGTTCTTAATTACCATAAAGTCACTTTAATCCTCTGCATCATAAATTGTATTCTTGTTTAAATGATGTGACCATGTGCCGAGCAAAGATTTCAATGTAAATCAGAGACAGTGCGCTGCTCTTTGATTTGTAAATAAAAAAAGAAAAATTCATTGAACATACACAGTCAGATCCACTTGCCTTATTCATTAGCAAAACCTAACACACAAATTAGATAGTGTGCACAACACAGCGCTTGATATGATTTAATCGATATAACATCGAACAGTTACGATGAATCAAACTAAGTCTTAAGCTGACTATTGCTGAATCTTTGCACTGCCTGTTCAAAGTCTGGCAGAAATATAGTGCATCATATGATTTCACAAGAATGGAAGGTTCAAATATGGATATTATTGATTTTGAAATAATTCTTATTGTAGATCAATTGGTAAGACTTGCAGAAATCCCAGTAAATGAAATAAAAGAACCACCAATCATTTTTAGTCGAGGAGAAAAGAAAGTAATTTCCAGGGATAGCAAAAGCTCTGCTGCTACCCAGCTTGAAATATTAAGTGCTGGTAAGAATATCATTGAAAAGATCATGTATAGATATGTTGTTGTATATTTGGTTTTAAAGATTTTTATGTAGATTACATGTATTTGAATTCTTAACATGTTCTGAACCAGATCTTTTCCAATACTTTTGAAATTGAACAGGATTAAAAAGACGACAACTACAGCTTTATGTTGAAAAATGGTTTAAAGATCATGGTTTTACATCAAGTTCTTCTTCAAAAGTGGAATTTAAAACATTTGGTGAAGCTGCAACCATTCAAAATGGCAACAAACGCAAAAGAAAAAAAATGGATAAGAAGAAGATACATGATCAGAACATTATGGTGGAGTCTTCCCATAAGAAAGATTCGGTATTTCAGGAGGATGAAAGCAAAAAAGCGCAAACAAAAAAGGACACTGTTGAAGTGAAGCATAAACAAGATATCAAACAACAGAAAAGCAAAGATGAGAAGAAACCAAAAGTAGCAGACAAAGCTACTAAAATTGACTCAAAAGCAAAAAGCACTGTGTCACTCGATAACAATGAAGACCTGCTTAGTTACATGATTGGATGTATTATGGGAGGAATGGTAAAAAGTCATTTTTATCTCTTTAGTGAAGAAATATTGAAGAAATATGATTGGATAGCTCAATCATAATAATTTTCATAACCTTAAAATTCTGGCCATTTATCATTCTTCTTACTTCTTTTAAAAGCAGTTGTACATTTACTGGAAATGGACTAAAAATCATGTAATCAAGTATACATAATGTATATTGAAAAGAAGATGTACATGTATGTGCTTGTATTTGCATACACATATCTACCGGTAAACAGTTTACAGATACATGTACTTTAAAGTTCAGTCTTCTTTCTGTCCTGAAAGTTTTTTTGTAAAGTTTTACCACTGCATGGTAAATGTACTAGATATTTATATTAAACTTACCGGCATTTCATTTCAAATGAAGTTGTGCAATTTGATTAGCATATACATTATTCCTTATTTTTTCAGACCCACCATGCTCATTCTGTTTTGATGCAGTGCACGGTGAACCCGGTCATTGAGATTAGTAACCCACAGGTCTTTAACTGTGTTCTCCTGGGATGGGCAAGAAAAGTGTGTTATTTTAGTTTTAATAATAATTTGGTGATGTTTATTGCATTGGAATTACAAAAGCTATTGCTGAACAGATAGAAACCTTTTTTTTTTAAAGTAAGATTCAGTTAATGATTTTATTAGAGCATTTTTAAATTCTAATCTGATTGATACAAAGGCATGATTGACTAAATGTGATGTTTCAATATATTTGATTGATTGATTGATTTTAGGGAAACAAAAAGATGATGAACGAATTATTAAAACAGATGAAAAAGTTAAAGATTGGTCATAGTTATGATACCTTTGCTGCACAATTACTGGTTATTGGGAGTCAGAAGACACACAAACCAGAGGAAATCCAAGAAATTTTGCATCAAATGGATAAACAGGTTCAGTAGTGATAAATTATGAAAAGTTTTGGTAACAAAAATTGAAAAATATTGAAGGTGTATGTGTTTTAAAGGCTTTTATTGTTGTATAAGATATTTGTTTATCTTGTATACAGTTTTCTCAAGTGATTCATATTAATTTTATAGACATTAACATTTGTATGAATTTAATAGTTCTGTTAAAAAACTGTTTTATACAAATTCATTTTAGAACTTGGATATGAAGTGCTTGATTCAGGAAAGTGAATATCTTACTCCTAAAGATGTGCCAACATTGTTAAAGGTGATGTGTTGTTGTCAAATCTACACGTACCATCCTCCCTTTCCACTGTATCAATATCACTCTAATTGTTAAGGTAGATAATGGATAGCTGTGTCCATCTATGTTTACATGTAGGTGCTGCGTACATGAACTTTATTTGACCATAAACTCTACATGCAGTGCATGTAGAAATTTATTACAGATTTCTAATACATGTAGGAAGTGGTGCATGCAGCATTCCCTATTATAAATCTTTATTAAATTTGAAAGCAATTATATGCCAATATTATAAGTGACATGTTTTAAATTATAAAATTAATGTATTAATCATGAAATGATCAACACATAGCCTTGTATACAGGAATTTCTATTGAGATTTGGTTTTGGGGAGCATATTATTAAGATGGTTTTAATTAAGTCTTCTGTATGTATAGAAATTTAATCTATATTTATTGACATATATTTAGGTGATTCAATCTGTGGACCCGGAGTACAGCCATATCTCAAATGCTCAACATACCACACAGTTGTACTCTATGCCGCTACTGCAAGACTTTAATGAACCCTTGTCTGTAAGTATAGTATACAACTTACCAGTACAGAAAAAGAGATAGAACTCTCTTTTGCAGAGCCATTATTTAGAGTCGTTAGACTTGAAAGTATAGTTATCCTCTATCAATGATAGTTGTGTAATTATTGGTCCCCTATAACATGTATCAGTAATGAATCTTGAGGTGTCACAACGTTTCCTTTACATCCAACTGCCAATATGTTTTGGTTTCTTCACTCATTCTCTGTCCTGTTGAGAAATGATTTTAAACTTTTTGGTTACCTTCCTAGAGACAAACCATTGATAAGAATTGATCAACAGGTGCTAATTTGGTAAAATGCTACATTCAATAAGTACTACTGGTAAAATGGGAGATGTCATCCTGGAATAGGACATTTATTGCTATTCAATGCAATATGTATTTTCAAAATACTTGGGATTTTTAAACCAAAAGATATTAAGTAACAGTAAGATTGAGCATGTTTTTAAAGGAATGGTTATAGAACCATTTACATTTTATGCGTATTTTTAAAAAAGAAATTATTTATACTATTCAATATTTACATGTATCACCCACCAGTAATTGACTGAGATATATTACAGGAGGATGTGCCAAATCCATTTTTCCAAGTCATATCACCTGCGAAATTTGAAGAAAACTTTCAAAAACAGCTTACCTATGAAGAAGCAGGATCAGTTTGTATGGAAAGCACATATTATACAAAACATACCAAAAAAGAAGAAAAGACTTTGAAGGTATACAGCAAAGTTTGAACTGATCACATTTTCAGCGAGATAGTGTATTTGGTATGCCAAATGTTATTTTTGTTTATGTTTAAATTTAGTCTATTTTTAATAGTGTATTCAGCCTCTATTTGCCCTTATTGTGTTAGGATAGTGTATTCAATATCTAAAGTACATGTATATACCATTATTGAAGGATAACACATTCAGCATCCAGACCCCATTTACCATTACATGTATTTTCATTTCAAACTATAATATTTTACATGTATACCGGTAAATGAAAAAAAAATTTAGGCTATCATCTAATTTTATTCATTATAGACTAAAGAAGAGTTGAAGGAGCAATTCAGGAAAAGAATGACATCAGCACTGAAATCTTCACTGAGGAAAAGTCATCAAAATGAGAACTCAGGTAGAATTCCTTCTTCTTACCCGGTATTCCATTCACTAAGAAATTGATAAATGAATACATTTATACATCACATATTGATATGAATCAGTCTCTTCTCCTTAAGCAGTGTTGTTTTTTTTTTTGCTTCAGATGTTACAAAACTTTGGCCTTATTTGAAAGCTTTGAGGACACATCAATATGTAGATATAATGATGAAGGTATGTGCATACATGTAGTAAATGTAGTGCTCTCTTATAATAAATTCCTGATGAGAACAGTCTGTTTTACAATAAATGTGATACTGCTCTTTAGCATGGCAAAATGGTAAATTGTGAGTAGTTGTGACATAACTGCAATAGTAAAAGACATCAATAAATTAATTACAAAGTAAAAGTTGGCAAATGAGTTTATTTGCCACACAAAAGAGTAGTACTTCAGGTATTGTGAAAAGACATTTGGATGAAAAGGAAAGGTAACTCCAATTTGTTTAGGACTCTAGTACATGAAATTCATGTACCGTAATAAGATTTGTTGTACCATGCCCTTTTTTCTTGGATATATATCATAAAAATTTGTACTTAATATGCATGTAATTTATTTTGTTAACAAAGGAAATAGAAATATTAGAAGAGAAAGAATATGGATTGGGATTCAGGAAGAAAGAGATTGGAAGAGCTGTTGTAAATGAGATTCAAAAGAAGTACTTCAAAGAAAACGGACATTTGGATCTGGTACAGTTATATTTTACAACACCCCCTCCCCAGTTTTTATAGAAACAAGCAGTCTTTTTATCATTTGTGCTGTCAGTTACAGAGAGAGAGAGAGAGAGGCTTAACATTTGTGCAAAATTCCTGCCGTATAGTTATTTATAATGTTTTGCTGGAACAAAGTGATATTAGATTTTATTTTTCCTTAGTTAATATTTAGTGATTCTTCATACTATTGCAATACTATATGTAAGTCACCTGAGTCATATTGGTTACATTTTCCATGATAATCTACCATAATATATTATTTTGTGAATTTCAGGGAGTTTGTACATAACCATGTTGTTATTTGGCCTAAACTATTTAAAATGATTCAATTTTTTTCAGCAAAAGATAGTCTACAAGGAATATGTAGAAATGATTCTAAATGAAAGAAATATCAAAGGATGCCACAGAGAAATTTGGCAGTCAATATGTATGAAGCATGCTGGCACAAATACAATTGTAAGCTATTTCAGTATGGATTGATTGATGATTTAACTTTTCCATGTAATTCAGTTGCCAAAGTAAATGACAAATGTTTGTTTAAATACTTAAACTGGGTACAATAGCATTCCTGCATGTGCATTAATTTTCATGGTTTTTGAAAATTTGTGTGGTGACCATGATCTTTTTATGATTAAATTTTGTAAATTCATAAATAATGGTCTTCCTCATTGAAAATGTAGTCACTTTTCTTACTTTGATATTAAACTTTTGATTTGATTGATCAGTTCAGCAATAGAAGCCATGAAAATTAGTTGTCAACAAGAAAAATAAGAAACCATAGTACATATGAATATCAATGTTAATTTAGTTTGGATGCTTATTTTTTTCATAATCAAAAACAAAATTTGCTAAATGTAATGTTAGAACCTTTAATTTTAATTGATTTTCAAATCATACAAAACATTTTAGATCACAAGTCAACAAAATGTTATCCCTTTATAAATCCTGTTTTAAAAGTATAGATAAAGAAAAATTCTTCATATTTTACATTATGTTGATATCCAATTTAATTTAAATGAAATTCTTTATGGTAATATTATTTCTATTTAGTTTCCAGATTTTACATTTTCGGACCAAATATTATACTCAGTAAGTACACATCCTGCATTCCTTCATCATCAGCTGCAAGGATAGCATGTGCTGATTGTAAATTCATTCATTCATTGTTTAGTTATCGGGGAGGTTTGATTTTCATGCCATGTGTACATGTGTAAATATACATGTGTAATAAAGTACATGTGTAAACATGAATTATAGAAAAAAAGTTAATTATTGATGGTTGGTTGAATGATTCTGAAATTTACTGTCCTAATATATAATTTCACAGCAACAATTAAACCCTCTTGGGTATAATAAATGTTAATCCCTAGCCTACAATGTTGTAGTAAAAAAAAAATATACAATGTATATTGATCTTGTCACCTGCAGCAATATAAAGAACTGCTTTATCTTTTTCAGATTGGAAAATATCTTTACAATATATTGAAGTATAATCTTGATATACAGATAAACAAAAAAGATGGGTAAGTGAATTGTAGTGGATCATTGTTTGTGTTTGTATTAAACGAGGCAAGGAATTTTATATATATTATTATAAATATTAGATCAACATCTTAATTGAATGTGGTACTCTTTTTCTTTCAGGACTGTATCAAATGAACCAGTCCTCAATTTTTCCTCCAGAGTGAGGAGAAATGAAGATGGATTTTTAACCTTTGTTAGTGTAAGTACTTTTATGTATTTTATGACATATACAAACCTACATACGATATATCCAGGGGTTTTTTTTGGGGGGGGGGGATATCACACAATTTTAAGATTTTAAATTGTTTTGATTTTTTGCAATTTGAAAAGTTCCTTGTAGAAAGTAATACTGGATATGATTTCTATGTATTTAATGATTTGCGATTATAAAAGTGACTGTGAAAAAGATCACCACAAAAACTAACGGATGTATGGTATTAAGGTTGGATATATTTATTTTTGCAGAGAAGACATAACATGTGATTTTCAATTCACATTATATATATGGCATATCAAAATTTCACCCTACTTAAATGTATGTGCTAGTTAAAGTGTTTTGTATGAACCCAAAGCAAAAAAAAAAAAACAAATTACAACTTTGTGATCAAAGGACCAACAACTTTTAAATTAATAAAACAAAAAAGCTTTTCTACACTGTTATTTCTATTACCGAAACATGCATAATAATGATTTATTGCAATTAATGCCCTATTACATTGTCACTGTGTTCTAAGGTCAGTCTCTAAAATATCTGCTCTATCACCAGTTTAAACTTTTCTTATTGATTGCAACAAGTTATCAATATGGATCAAGATCAACACATCAGCTTTTTAATTATTGTTGATTACTATTTATGAATTAATAACTCAGATTGATATTTCACTGATTGGTCTTACAATTCTAGCAATAAACTAGGTTTTGTTTTCTTTAAAACTTTGATACCATATGTAATAATAACCATACACATGTACATGTGGGTATTTAATGCAGCTTACTGCTTAACTGGTGTAAACTTCCCCCATGCATGAATAACCACATTTATAGTACATGATGAAATGATTCACTGTCTACCACGTCCATATACATGTACCAGCATGTTTTAGGGTTTCTTTTTAAGACTTTTAATTGAATTACATTGTGATTTCCCATGTGATGAATATTTTAGATAAATCCCAGGTTAAAGAAGTATAAGATTCATTCACAACTAATAAGTGAACAAGCTTTTTATCCAATGATGGTACCTCCAGTTCCTTGGCAGAGTAAACAACTCGGTGGATTTATCACATACAACAGTGAGTACTTTAACCACATACAACAGTGAGTACTTTTATCACATACAGCAGTCAGTACTTTTATCACATACAACAGTCAGTACTTTTACCACATACAACAGTGAGTTCTTTAATCACATACAACAGTGAGTTCTTTAATCACATACAACAGTGAGTTCTTTAACCACATACAACAGTGAGTACTTTTATCACATACAACAGTCAGTACTTTTATCACATACAACAGTCAGTACTTTTATCATATACAACAGTTAATACTTTTATCACATACAACAGTCAGAACTTTTATCACATACAACAGTGAGTACTTTTATCACATACAACAGTGAGTACTTTACCACATACAGCAATGAGTACCTTGTTTATGTGCTTGGGGGAGAGGGTGACAAAGCTTATTTTGAATGGATTTCTTTAAATGTGTATCAGATGATAACCCAAAGTTATTATTGATAAACTTGTCACAAACAATTAAAATTTTATCTACCGGTAAGTCATAGGGTGTTAAGATATAAGATACAATCTTCTTTTTATTAACTCTATATTTGAGAGGATTATATATCCTTTTTTGTCAATATTATTGCCCATAGGACTTTTGGTGATAGCTGATCTCTTTTATAAAACATGGTTTTCCTTTTGTGCCTATGCATTATAGATACATTTCCATTTTACAAATTTATTTGTACTCCAGATCCTGTTGATTTCTTTTGAAATATTGTCTTTACATTATACACGAGATTGTACACATTTCACAGGTGATTTGATAAGATGTCTAGATGAAAAACAAATGGAGCTGAAGTATTTGGAGAAGTATCCTGAAAATTCTCTTCATCCTGTCATGGACTCATTGAACATATTAGGAACATGTGGCTGGAAAATCAACACCAAAGTAAGTATCGGGGTAGGGTATAGTTTACAATGTGTGAAATGTTTAATGCCCAGAGCAGTATGGAAAATAACTGGTACTTCATGAATATGTACTACATGTAAATTCTTCAAAATTTAATGAGTTTAAAGAATAACAATGAAACAAGAGTTTAATCAGGATTCATTCTACCAGGCTTTTATCTTTATTTTATAAAATGAATTTATCACAAAGATATTGTTCTTTTCATTTCAGATGTTAGATGTTGTTTTGGAATTGTTTAGAGAGAATGCTGGAGCTTTCTTGGACCTTCCACCAGCCAAACATACTCTGCAGAAACCAGTTTTTCCTCTCCAAGAAACAAAAGAGTAAGCAAAATTTATGTAAATGTATACTGCTCACATGGTGCTTTATGTCAACTAGGTTTAGACAAATTCAAGTTTTTAATAAAAATGTATGAGTTCTCATTGCCTAAGACATAATAAGTGAACTAAGATTTTATTTACCGGTAATAATAATATTGATATTTATATTAATAATTTTATTTAATAAGATTTAATTTATTTATTTAATAGGTTAGAAAAACAATATGCACAAGAAGTGGAAGAATTGAAAAAGAAGAAAGCTGAACTGTGGACTGTTTTTTACAATTTAAAGAAGCAGCGAGCCGAGACTCACAGTCTTTGGTGTCACTTACACAGAACTTTGACCATAGCTGATTCGGTGAGAAGGGGAAGGGAAATGGGTTTAATTATTACAGTGTTAAGTTGCATAATACTCACATTTTACCTGTAAATAACCATCTAAAATTTTAATCATTGGTAAATTGGTAATTTGAAGTGTTTATTAAATTAATTTTATACATCCTGGGAATTTTCTAATTTTTAATAACATAGATGCTAGTAAGCAAATATATTTAGTGTACTTATTTTTAATTTGTCAGATTTGATTTGTAGCTTAGAGATGAAGTCATTTGGTTCCCCCATAGTTTGGATTTCAGAGGGAGATGCTACCCATTCATGCCTCACCTGAACTATCACGGTATGTACAGCAAGCAGTGGTCCTGCAATAATATTTAGACATTAGGTAATGTGCTCATGTCTTAATAAGTTTTGAGATACATTACTGTGCTGTGTATAGTATATTGTTTAGTCTTAATTCTTGATACACAGTGTGTCTCATGTACCATTCAATGTAAATTACATGTACTGAGATTTAAAATACATGTATTTATACATTTTTTAACTCTATTTTCCAACTTTACACAGGGGATGATGTGAGGAGATCACTCTTCCAGTTTGCCAATGGGAAACCCTTGGGGGAGAAAGGACTGGACTGGCTGAAGATCCATTTGATCAACTTGACCGGGTTTGCAAAAAGGTAACAAGACATGTCTGCAAGGAATATTTAAGACTTAAAAAAGGTTCATCTTTACATGCTGTTGTTGAAAAGAGAAAAAAGACAACCACTTGATTGGTATAGAGTGTAAAAAGTTAATAAGAAGATGTAGGATGTATGTACTAATTGTTGATTAAGAATAAGCTATCAATTTTAGGTCATCAAATAAAGAAAGGCTTCACCTGGCCAATACATTAATGTCTGACATAATGGATTCTGCTGATAATCCTCTGAAGGTATATACCGGTAATTGGTTATAATCTGACAGGTGTGACTGTTAAAGCTGCATTGTTGTTGCTGTCCATACAACCTGTGCCATTACAAAATCAATTTAGCCTTTATTCCCAAATTTCCTCTACAGGTAATTTAGTAATTTGCTGTGTAAATATAATCTATGACACACAATATCTCACAGGGAGGAAAATGGTGGCAAACCTCAGATGAACCATTCCAGACTCTAGCAGCTTGTATAGAGGTGACTGCTGCAATGCGGTCAAAAGACCCCGCTCAGTTTGTGTCTTACTTCCCAACTCATCAAGACGGCTCCTGTAATGGTCTCCAGCACTACGCTGCCTTGGGCAGGGATCAGGCAGGGGCGGAGTCGGTTAATCTCAGTCCCTTCACCCACCCTCAGGATGTGTACAGTGATGTGGTGGATCTGGTCAGTGCTAGAAACACTCTCAAATACAGTCCATTGCATTGACTTATTTTTGACTGGGTCCCTTAATTAATTTATAAGTATTGTTATTTGTCCCCTACCGGTTTTCACCGGAGGGGACTATAGCTTTCCTCTGCATCCGTCAGTCCGTCCGTCTGTCTGTCCCACTTCAGTTTTCCACACTTTTTTTCTTTATGCGTTTGAGAAATAATATGAAATTTGATGAACAGCTTCAAAATGTCAAACTACAGATCAAGTTGACTCTTTTGTAGCGTTTGGTTGACATATTTTCAAGAAAATTAATTTTTTATGTTCCAATTTTTTAATGTTCGATATTCTGCATAACAGTGCATTGTTTTCACAATTTCCACAAACCGGTAGGGAATGTGTATTGCTTATGCAATACTCTCAGAATGCTTGTTTTTTAAAAAATAAATCACAAGAAGGTCATTTGGGAAAAAATTGATGTAGAACTGTATACCTTTGATAATGAATGTTCTTTTCATGATTGGTTTTATTTAGGTTGAGAAAATCCGACAGAGAGATGCTGAGGAAGGCCTTGAGATCGCACAAAAACTAGATGGCCTCATCAAAAGAAAGGTGACTTTGAGTTAATGTTCTATTCAGATAAATCAGAAATTCGCATAAAAAAGTGTTCTGGTTTTCAGTTAATTTTCTAGTAGATATGACATTACTGAATACAGGGTTATTTTCACTGCATGTCATTTTCGCCCTTCATCACTTGCAAACGGTTTCGCCCCGTCTTGAATTCGCCTAGACAAATTTGTGTTTAAAGAGGAATAATAGGAGTACAATGTATTGTAATTCATCCAGTCTTAAATTAGCCCGCTGTCAACAAGGGCGAAAGGAGCGAAAATAAGACGGGGGCGAATATTTCCCTGTATACAGTAATCATTTCTCACTTGAAGTTTATTTATGTCAATTTTGATATCAGACAATCAAGCAGACAGTCATGACCTCTGTGTATGGGGTCACAATGTACGGAGCAAAGTTACAGATTCACAAACAGATCAGTACCCTGCCCCAGGAGTCCCTTGTCAGCGACCTTCACCTGCCTGCTAGTGTTTACCTAGCTAGGTGTACTTTCAAAGCCTTAGAAGAGATGTTCTCTAGTGCAAGATCAATCCAGGTTTGTACAGAGTTTACACTGTATACAAACAAAAAGGTTTACAAAATAACTGTAGCTCACCTCTGTTCTGAAAGATTTTTTAAAAGTGGATACTGCTATAAATTATTGACTAGATATACATGTACCTTTTTTGCAAATCAATGATCAGAAAAAGGATTATGATTTCAGAAAATCACATGGGATACAAATTGGGCTTAATAATTTTCGGGGGCGTAAAAGTAATTTACTGGACACAAAAGTCTATGCATATAACTGCGTTCAGGCAGGTCAAACCAGAAAGTCAAAGCAAAGTATCAAGTACTTATGTAATAAAGACAAAATCTATATGGGTTTGAAATAAGTATTTTCCACATTAAGAGCCCCATATTTTAAAGTTTATCTTATACAGTCTTAATAGATGATGTTTACACGATTATTATTTCTTCTTTAGAACTGGTTCACCCTGATTGCACAGGGGCTAGCCAAGGACTGTAAGATGCCCACCCAGTGGGTCATGCCAATGGGAATCCCTGTTATACAGCCCTACATGAAGGAAGCCAGTGACAAAAAGTTAACCACCAGCTACACTATTGAGGAATTAATGAAACTAAAGTAAGCAAACACTGATGCATAATCATATGACCTAACAGCTACGAAAGCTATCATTGACTGATACATGTAGGTACATGTATATACGAAGGCAACCAATAAAATAAAAAGGTTGTAATTAAAATTGGTATTAATAATTCTATTGTCAAGTTTGATTCAAAGAGTAAGAATGAGATAGAATTTTTTTTGTCTTTTCATTAGAGTTGACAGTAGAAAGCAAAGAAATGGTTTTCCTCCAAATTATATTCATTCCATTGATGCAAGTCACATGATGCTCACTTCACTGGAAATGAACAGGTACAGTAGTTGGCTTTGTGTGTAATAATTGCTGCATAGGATTTTATAAACATTTATTATGCATGGACAACTGCAGAACCCAGTTCTAGCGACTAATATATACAATATAAGTACAAGTATTTTAGTGCATTACTCAGAAGTGATTACTTTTTGTTTAGGGCTGGCCTGACCTTCGCTTCTGTACATGACTGTTACTGGACACATGCCAATGACGTGGATCTAATGAATAAGGTCAGGGTGGGACAACCTTGAAGAACTAGAGTTCTTTCTCTGTCTCTATGTTTTTCATCCTGAGCATATTGAAATCCATTTAATTTAAAGAAAACAAAAAAAGAATATAGATAATAATGTCAAAAGGCTTATTTTCTGCAATTTAATATGCTCTACCAATGTATTTGCTACCTTTGCTACAGAATTATTCTATAGTAGAATGTGTACATATGTTTGCTTTTATCTGCCATAGATCATTTTAATTGTATGTTAAATGAAAGCCAATGGGTCATCTCTCTTAACGTAACATTTATTTCTTTGCAGTTATGTCGGAAACAGTTTGTGGCCTTGCACAGTCAACCTCTGTTGGAAACCCTTTCATCAGACTTCCTAAACTACATAAAAAAATACCAAAGGTCAGCATTTTTTTGTAGAGACTTGAAATTTGCTAAATCAATTACTGGTGTTCAGATACATGTACTGTACAAATGTATTTCTATGTGTTTGTATTTCTAATTAGGGAGCACCCAAAGTTAGACAAAAAACATGAGGCATCCGTGCAGAATCTCAAGGAATTAGTCAGTAGTGTACCAGAGAAAGGTGGGCTATTTTCAGATACATGTACTAGATCTTGCCAATATTTATTTATAATTTCATTGGTCCAATAGATAAGTTTTATTTCAATGCAAGTTTATTGTTATTATGTGTTTTGTATGACAGTGTTGCTTTTGAACCATCACAAACAATGGTTAGATACATGTATATGGAGTGTACATAATTTTCATATAAATTTTAAGCTGTAATTTACTAAGATGTATATTTCAACTTTATTATAGGTACATTTGATTTGAACAAAGTGCTAGAGTCAGAATATTTCTTCAGCTGATCTAAACTGTCTTTCATTGGCTGGGAGGATTAACAGCTGGCTGAACAACAATGATTGCCTAAAGCAAGAGCTGAATGGAACGTGATTGGCCAAACCTTCAGCCGACTGTTATTCTAATGTAAACGGATGGCCAAGTTAACTATGATTGGCTAGACTGACAGGTAGCTGAAAAATGATTGGCCAGACTTGTGATATGGTGCTCATCTGTGATGCAACAATTACCATTAAAGTATTCTGTGATTTGCAAAAAACTGTCTGCAAAAAATCATTCATCCATATTGTGTTCATCGTACCTGAAGTTTTACACAAACTTGTGTCTAATTTTAGCAGGAAATTATATGATTGTCATTTTTTAAAATAAACATTAAATTTTGAATTCTGTTGATTGTTTCATTATTGATAAAGAAATGTAAGTTTTGTTAAATGACTTAAATTTGTACCTCATACTTAGTGTAATCATTATAAATGTCTTTCAACTAATGAAGATAAAAGAAAAATGACAAAAGGAATTTGTACATTTTATTAAAAACGAGCATTTCAATTCAATTTAAGCAGAAAACTACCTGATGAAAATTTCAAGCTTCACGCAAAGAAAATTGAATAGAAAAAGTTGAAAATCAGAGAGAGGCCTGCAAACACCATCATAAATGGAGCCATAACATAGCTCAGGAGGGTGGTTTTGTTCAGTCCAAAGGTCCTGGGATGTCCGTGGAGGACCAGCAGGTACTGATCAAACTGTTTAGCTGCCAACTTGTCATGAGGGAATGGATAAGGAGCCCCCAAGCGATGAGCAGCAGCCAACCCAGAGATGGTAGCAATTTCATGAGTGTTGATGAGGGTGTAGGCTCCACAATACCAAGTATTCTGTTTGCCTTGTATATATCTTACAAGTGGCACCACAAAAGCGTAGTGGTGCCAACTGTGTGCAAACTGGCGCCACCATCGTCTCAGGAGGATTTTATCTGGGTCAAGGTCCTTCTCTGTCCAAATTGAACGAAGTTTGTCATTGAGATAAATTGTTTGGTAAATGTTTCGATTTTTTCCTCTCAAGTGAGGCTGGTAGTTTGCAAGGTTGAATGACATTTCTATCTTTTCGGGATCCTTGTCATCAGTGTGGATGAAATACTGGTCGACATCCTTGTGCAGTTCATAGTATTTGTTCATGTAATCCTCATCCTCATGAGTAATGATGAGATCATTAAAATATCTGACATTTCCTAATGCTTTCCTCTCCATAAAAGTTGGGTTAACCAAGACCTTTAAAGCAGTTTCAGCATCACAGGCAAAAATAATCTCATCAAACTCCTCCGCTTTTCCACTTTGGTCTTTCACAGTGACTTTTCCACTGCTTCTCCTCACTTCAGATACACTTCTGTTGCCATGAAACTTTACGCCACAGTTGTCCATTATGGTTTTGTACATGTTAACAAGTTTGGGAAAAGCAAACATTTCAGGAGTTTGACTCAAAAGTCGTTTTGAATCGTAGTCAAACAATCTCAGATCATCATCAAGGAAAACACGAGCCATGATGGCAGAGGAAACGTATGGAACCTGGTTTCCTGTTCCAAAGAACAGCGCAGTGAGAGGGAAGACCATGTAGTTGCAAAAGTCATCAGAGAAGCCGTACCACTTCAGAACTTTTCCAATGGGCAAAAATATGAAAATTGCTTCAAACTTGTTGATGAATTTAAGGAGCTTTTCAAACCGGGCTATGTCATTTTGCAGTTTTTCAGTCAGCTCTGAAGGAGCATAATTGGTCCAAGCAGTTTTCCCTTTACCAAAAGAAACGGTCAAATGCACAGGATTTGTTTCAAGGTTAAACTCCTTCATTATGTTTAAAACATTTCTGTAAGTGGGGCATCCTCCTTGTACACCTGAAAAAAACCCAAAATAATTTATATACATGAAGAAGTCGGATTTTCATTAAATTCAGTGGAATTATGCATGTCCAAATTTTTAACTACATGTAGCTGTCAAAGTTATATTTATGACTGGATTGCGGTATTGTCTATCATTTCTATACGCTTACCGTCATTGATGACCAATCCCCCTTTGATTTCTGAGGTGGTAGCTACTCCCCCAGGGACGGGGGCTTTCTCCCAGACCTGGACATCAAACTTGTCGGCGCAGCGAGACAGACTGTAGGCAGCTGCTGTTCCTGCAGCCCCTGACCCCACCACCAGCACTCTCTTTAGCATCATTTTCAAGCTGGAGGAAATAATTATTATCAAAATATGCAACATAATCCATTATATAAATATGCAACAATATATGCTCTTTCAGCAGTTCAGAAGTTTAAATACATCTATTAAATTAGTGTTTTTATACTTCTATTACACAAAAATGCATTTTAAAGTAGTTTAGAAGTAATCAAAATTTTTGCAGACATTACCTTTAGCAGAGCATGAAATGCGTTCGTGTTTCTCTTTCTTTCTTTCTGACCAAGCTCTAATACTATTCAATTTTTTGGCCCTTGCGTAACTCCACTTTCCGTCACATTTTCCCACAGCTGACTTGTTTGTAAACAACATCCGGGCATTTACAATATGGCAGCGCCCATAAGAACGCTTGTTTCATAGCATTTTCCAGTTTAGTATACGTTCAAGTTACACAAGAGTGTGTATCGGGCAGCATGTATACAATTGTGTATTGAATACACATTGACGTGAACCTATGTCCATACAGGTGACGTAATGTTGTCGCCTGGATCCCTCCTCAGTCAGGAATGGTATTCGTCTACCACTGGGAAGGCCGTGCTCTCATCTCTTATGACGAGAAACTTACTCAAAAGAAAACCGTTTGGTATTTTAATTTTTCATATTGGTTTACCACACTTAATTGCAAACCTAATCTATTTGTACACAAGAACTGATTGGTTAAATTTCCCCATTATATTATTAATTGGATTACAAAAAAGAATATCAGATGAAATGTTTAATTCTCTTGAGCTTAAAAAATGCTTATAAGAAATCGTTCTTTGAATATTATGAGGTGATCAAATAAAATCGGGTGTGATCAATTCTATCATAATGCCTTTGGGCTTTATTTGATTTGATCACCCCGACCGTTTTTGATTTTCTCATGATATTCAACATCATCAGAAACCCACGGTCGGTATCGTTTCTCTAGGAGGTAGGAGAAGTGAGACCGGGAGGTAAGAGAAGCAAGACCCACAGTGGGTTTCCGGAGAAGCAAGACCGACAGTGGGTTTCCGATGATGAATATACATGTATACTCAAAGAATGTTTATTCCTTATTCCTTAAATGATACTGTTCAGTAGCATAACTTGCAAGCACTTGCAATAATTCCATAAATGTACCTGTTAAACAACTTTAGGAACAAGCTCCTAGCTGGCACAGAAAGATAACGACAAGCTAAATGTAGATTTTTATTGTACAGGAATTTTGGACAAGCCTGTTTTACCATTGAACATTACAGCAGATGAAGTGAAGTACAAGATTCTTTTAGTGGGGAAAAGTGGGATCGGAAAAACTAGTACCATAGCTAAATTATCAGGAAATGAAATTCCAGCCACTCACAGCGAAACCCCAGGTAATCACTATCCAAGTGCACATGTCGTCAAGGAAAGGATTTTTTTTTTTGCAAAAACGGACACATAATGAGTATTTATAAGCTTGAATATGTCTACAAATACAAGTACATGGAAGTCAATATTCATCATATTT
Source organism: Magallana angulata (assembly GCF_025612915.1). Taxonomy (NCBI): domain Eukaryota; kingdom Metazoa; phylum Mollusca; class Bivalvia; order Ostreida; family Ostreidae; genus Magallana; species Magallana angulata. The sequence goes on along the minus strand of NC_069116.1, from coordinate 20,863,747 downwards.
TGCTTTAATTTTGGCAGGTATCCACATCACAACCACTCAATGGCCTGGAATGGTCAAACAAATGAACAAGATTGTGATGTTTCACCTCCAGTTCTGGGATGTGGGGGACGGAGCAATGAAGAAATACGAACACATCAAAACGGTCAGTGTCCTGTCTCTTTATTTGAAATGGGTAAAAAACAAGAAATTTAAACAGATAGATATCATCAGAATTCATGGTCAAAATAAAACAGAAAGCTATTTTATTCACTACACATGTATTTGCCCTTAAATTTTGTATTTGTGTTGGTAAACATAATACATGTATATGTTAAATGATGCAGTTCAGATATCAAGACTATTTTCATCATGTTTATGTACTAATGAGACACACTATATGTAATTACAGCTGTATTGTGTGTATAGGCCGTTACAAGCATTATGATTGCTTGGCGATCCATATTGGACCCTATAATACATGTTAGTCTTTAACACATAGTAAAACCATTTGTATAGGGTCAATTATTATTATCTAACAAATTTTAAATGCAGGTTATTTTCACTTTCTTTCAGACCTGGGAGAATCAGGCTGACTGTGTGATCTTCCTGTTCAGCTTTGTGGACAGAGGAAGCTTTGAAGAAATCTCACAGCATATCACCAGAATGACCAAACCAAAGAATAACTTCACAAAACTTGTCATTGGCACCAAGTATCCTTTGTTCTTTAAAAAAAAAAAAAAAAAACAACATCAAATAACAATCAAATGACAAAATTTTCTTTTAGTTTATAGAATAACCTCATTCAATATACCACATACGATATGGTATGTTGATTTTCCTTGACGATATAACAGATTTGATCAGCATGCTTACAGTGAGATCACACAGAGAGACATCAGGGACTTTGAACACACCTGGAAAGTCCCCATTCTGAAGATCAGAAATGTTCCGGACACAGAGACAAAGAATGATATAAATGAAATCTCTCAGATACTGACCACCATATGTGAACACTTGTGGCATCGGGACATTGTGTTAGCTGGACGGTCGGTTCCGACTAGTGATGGGAAAATCTCTGCCTGTTGAGGCTGCCTTAGTGGATCATTATTAATCACATATGAAGAGTTTACTTTCATTTTATTGGTCTTATATCATTAGGTAAATTGTTCATATACCGTATTTGTGTCTCATATTTTTTTAATAAATAAAAGTTGGGAGTAAAAAAAAACAACTTTGTGATGATGTTAAAACAGTACCTCCCTTCCCCCCCCCCCATCTCCTAGTACATTTACTACTACTACTACTACTGCTGCCTGTATTTAAGCTTATTACCATACAGTCACCGATAGTGCTCATAACTTCATACAACTAATTGCTCCATAAGATTTCAAGAGGTTAAAATTATTAAAATGCCAACATAAGTTGTGTACAGCATTTTTTGATGATCGTTATGATCTTCCATATATCTGCTGACGCACTTAATAGAATATTGCAGATCACTACACCATATTAAATAAAACAGAATTTATAGTAGCGCAGAGTGCAACTCAATTTGAGTGCTTTCTTGTTTGCGGTAACTTTTATATTACGATTTTTATTTGCTCGCAATAAATCATTTGATTCACACATAAAGCATCGAAACACATCGTTTTTATTGTTCATTAAAATCTTTGCGCCACAGCCGTCTTTGATTTGCATTATGTGCGCTAAAACTTGCGGTAAAACACATTTGGCGGTAAAACACATTTTGATTTGCCAAACAACGCTCTCTGGTAGGAAGTAGGCATTAATTTGGTATTTTTGCCATTTTATGATACGTGTGTTAACCCATGAAAATGGTAGATTTCACTTCCATACAGATAAGTGATACCTGCAATTAATTCGGATACTAAAGTGACACTAATATTCGAATCAGCGATCGACAAGAAATGTCAATTATTCGATTCGAAATAGGGATAAATGTATTACCTATTTGATAAGGTGCACGATATTGTACACTGTGTATTATATTTATACAGGTGACACCGTTTTTAATAATTCATAGTCGAATTTTCAATAAGCGCTATTTTTCAAATTTTCGATAATTTCAGTAAGTGCTAGTTTTAAATTTTCGATAAAATTGATGTTTATTTCATGTCCATTATTTTTGCATGCATATAATTCCACGCTCGTAGACTATAGTTTGTCTCAAGATATTTATGCTGCACATTTGGAATAAAAATACACATACCTAGCTGTGATAGAAGTGCAATTGAAATCAATGAATGGGAAAATTTCCAAGATAACTTCATTCACACATTATCATTTTCCCTCGTAAAAATTCACAGGAACGAAAACAGATTTCCTACGGAGATTTATAATGGCAAATATTAACAACTTTTCTCCATTAGGAAGTCAATCGTAATAACTCGCATAATTTTTCAACGTTATCATCAGAGCTTCATAATGGCTGATGCAATGCAAAATCACCGTAGACTTTCTATTTTTAGACGGGGTCACGTGGCCCCGTCTATTGGTTTACTGTCAGCCGAAGTCTCAAACCGGAAGGCACGCGTAGAACACATGAATTGAGTCTACGCGTAAGAAAATAGTGCAGAAAGTTTTCATGCATTTCAGTAAATATGTATTGTAAAAACACGCATTAAATCTTTTTAAGTCCTCTGTGTATAAACAAAATTCTATTTAGAAAATAAACAAATAGTTTTATTGATCAAAATATTCTTGCTCGGGTTCAAATGTGGAATGAGTTTCGTAAATGAATGAACAGCGCCGTTGACGATTCAGTTGGTGTACGAGCTCATTAATCAATAGAAGAGGTTGATGGTGGAATCGAAATTAAAGTTCCCAAAAAGCAATGTGCCATTTTTGAAAAGTTGTGAATTTTATTTCGACAATCTTTCACCTTAATACTACCAAACTTCATGCGCAAGCCGAAGTTAAAATCGGGACGGGTTATACACAGATGTTTTACAAATTAAATAGGTGTTTCATTGGCTTCCAGTCTACTTGCGGTATGACTGCTGTTCGTCTCTAAAGGAATTTTGTACAAAGAAAATAAAAACAAGTCTGAATTTGCCTTTTCGTTCGTTGGCTCTTTCGTTGATTAAACTGAATTTAAATTTTAAACAATGCATTGTAAGCAAAATCAATAATAGATTATACATTTTGGAAGACTTATACATCATATAATATATACTATCTTATCGATTGAAGAACCAAGTTAAATGCTAATGTTCTTGTTTTCCGGCTTAGTTGGAATCAGGCTTGGGGTGAATTACATTGTAAAATAATACATTACATTACCATTACTTCATGAATTAGGGCATTAAATTACCATTACCATTACTTAATTTTCTATAAGTAATGCATTACATTACCATTCCATGAGTAAAGTAATGCATTGCCATTACTTTGTGAAAAGTCAGTAAGTTCTAAAAAAAGTAATTTAAAAACTAAATGAAGAGTTTTTGTAAATATTTCATAAATAAAACATGCTTAAAATATTTACAGGTTCATGTTCACTATCAGGTTCAAATTTAATGATTTATACAAGATTGCTGTTGCACTTGTAGTTCTCAAAGTAAGGTTGGTCCCGTAACATTTACACGCTAATGGCGGAGTCGACAATCTCTGTTATATATATCTCTGATTTTCGGAGTATGATTTTTAATGAAAGGAACGGTTGTATCGTAATTCGTGTAGGTGATGCACGAGTTTACACAAAAAAGTAGTAAGTGGCGAACGGATTTATTTTCACCTATTAATTTTGCAAGAATCGCAAATGAAGAAAATCGTGTCCGATAAGTCGGTCTTAAAAATCAAAATGGCGACCTTGACAAATCTTTTTATTGTCAAAGTTCTTGGAATCTTTTTGTAAAAAAATATTTCTAACGTCAGGTGCCTGTGTTTGTTATCGCTATACAAATGTTCACTTTGTTTGTTAATTCAGCAGTTTTAGAGTTTTCGGGGTTTTCATAAAACTTTTATTACGGATACCGTCCGACTTGTGGATTTTCCCATGGATCTCAAAATTGAATAAATCTAATTATTAAAATTATCTACTTTGATATAATTGTTTGATTTTCCCGGTTAGTAGTAATTTTAAACAAAAAAAATCCTTGGGGTCTTATTTTACATAATATATTACATTGTGTCAATTTTCTACAATTATGAAGGCCGGGATTGAGTAAAATTTAGACAAAGTATCAGACAATTGTAAAAAAAGCCGAATTAACATAGATTGTAACAACTAATTCAAACTCATAAATTTGGGAAGTTTATTCGAGGAAATCCAGGACAATTTCAAGACCCCGTCTTTTAGTACTCTCAGTACTTTGATTAGCCGTGTATTGAAACTTGACAAGCTAGAGGGGGCGTTTCAAAAGGGAAATCGTGGGATTTTGCATACTATAGTGACTGAACATCGTCTGAATCAAGAGGTATCTATAAATATCGAATAATTTAAGAAAATATGCGGCAAAAATATCTTGGGATAGACTATAGTACTATTGTGTTTGCATTCCCCGTCAACCCGTGTTTTCCATAAACTAGTATGACCAGCTTAGGAGTATTTATACAGGCTCCAAGATCATAAACCTGATTATCATTTGAATATTCGTTTATGATTTTTAAATGTATGGCCAACTTGGAAGTATTGATACAGGCTCAAAGGTCATAAATCTGATTATTATTTCATTATCCGTTTACAATAATGTAACGTTACTGTGCAGGCACGTAGCATCAGGAGGGGGGGGGGGGGGGGGGCTTTTTCTCGCAGCAACAATTTTTTTAAAATTTACATATAAAAAAAAAAGAGTTATAATGGAGTTGCCCCCCCCCCCCCCCACTTTTTTGGAGGTTAGTAAAAAATTGATATGAAAATAAGGAAATGAGTAGTCAAATGGAAGTTACCCCCCCCCCCCAGCCCACCCCCCACACGGATTAGGAATTTCATGACTTGGAGGAAAAAATAATTTGGTAGGGAAGAATTTTTTTTTGGTAGTATAGTTGCCCCCCTCCCCCCCCCCCCCCCCCCCCTCATGACTTGGAGGAAAAATTAATTTGGTAGGGAAGAATTTTTTTTTGGTAGTATAGTTGCCCCCCTCCTATCATTGTATTGATATTTGACGTATGCCACCGTATATATCTTATCGTTATATACAGATAAACTGTCACATTCACGCTTATTTGAAGATTTTCTTATTATTACAAATATAGGGAGTAATTCATTTGTCAAATCGAGTACGTCACGCACTGAAGATAGATTTCATCCATGTCAGAAAACTTCAAGTTCATTTCTTCAAATATATATCTCCAGATTTTCCATATCTACCGACCACCCTTGCTCATCTTTATACCAACAAAAATCGTGTGCAAATATATGGCTCCATCGCCGTGAAATTTTAAACAAAAGTAAACCTAATGGCGTTAACATTGTGGGATCAGGTTTCACTGTATTTATTTAAGCAAGCAGTACATCCTACGTAAACCAACCCATATTTTTTTCAGAAAGTCTCAACAGGCACTCGTATATTCATAGGAATTAATTACTTTTCATAAACCTGTCAGTGTACTAGGTTCAATAGTTAAAATCTAAAACAAATGGATGCGAAAATTATTTTTCTCTGTTTTACTGTGTTTGGTTGGTATAGGCCATATTTTTTTAAATATATATTTCATTTTTATTTTGATTATTTTATACATTGTTTCATATTTTTTATGCTAAATATCAATTCTAAATGTTTTTTTTTTTTTAAATTGCAACACCAAATTTTCATATCTGCTCGCATTTATCATTCTCAATGACGTTATTATAAAATTTTGTATCAATAATTTTATTTTACATGAAATGCAGTTCGAAACTGTCTTACATGTACAATGCACAAAAATTAACAAATGGACACTCATATCTAGCAACCGTCAGTACACGCTTAATGTAATTAGTTACGGTATTCAATTTTCATTTATTTTTGACAGGATCACTGACTCTTGGACGTACTTATGGAACTGCGTAAGTATTAACAGTAAAGGTGAAAAATATTAATATAGTAAAAATAAATCAATGAAAAAGAAATCAGAATTTTTTAAAGTCGTGAGATTTGATATAAAATCGCAAGTTGTACTATAATTTTTATATTTTATAATGCATGCCATTAAACGTTTTGTTCTGGTTTATTTTGACTTGCGGGTAATGGGGTAAAATGTTTTCGACACGCCCGTAATTCATTTATTCAATAGTCATTCAGTCAAACCTGTTTTTTTTTTTATTGGACTGCGCAACTCATCTCAAAAACAAGCAGAATTTGATGAGACTTTGGTAATTAGTTCTAAGATCATACATAGCAATAAACATATTTCTGAACATTCCGAACCTATCATTTTCGGTGAATTTTGTCCCATTTTGAACCTATTTATTCACAATCTATACTTTATGTCTATCTTACTGCACGTTGCAGTGATTTTTTTAAATGGTCAATTACGAAGCAGAAAATTAAAAAAATCATAAATACAATATAGCCTCACTTCAACGAAAGGGGGGGGGGGGGGTCTTAAAAGATTCATCATTTTATTCATAAGTTAATTGGAATTGGAACCACTGGATTTAATTATACCCCCGCTCCTAAGGAGAGGGGGTATACTGTTTTACCCTTGTGTGTCTGTCTGTCTGTCCGTCCGTAACAAAAATTTCTGTCGCATTTATCTCAGCAACTATTTATCGCAGATGCTTGAAATTTTTACACAGTGTTTGTTAAGGCATGCAATATCGTGGGATATATTTTTGTACCAATCGGACGTCAACTTCCTGTTAAATGACGATCGACTTTGCTTATTTTTTAACCAAAATCTTCAAACAAATTTTCGTCAAAGATTTCTCAGCAACTATTTATTAAAGATGCTTGAAATTTTTACACAATATTTGTATAGGCATGCCATATGGTGGGATATATTTTTGTACCAATCAGACGTCAACTTCCTGTTAAATGACGATTTTGTTTATTTTTAGCAAAAATTTTCAAACAAATTTTTGTCAAAGAATTCTCAGCAACTGTTTATCGCAGATGCTTGAAATTTTTACACAATATTTGTATAGGCATGCCATATCGTGGGATATATTTTTGTACCAATCAGACGTCAACTTCCTGTTAAATGACGATTTTGTTTATTTTTAGCAAAAATTTTCAAACAAATATTTGTCAAAGAATTCTCAGCAACTGTTTATCGCAGATGCTTGAAATTTTAAGACACTATTTGTTTTGGCATGCCATATTGTGGGATATATTTTTGTATCAATCGGAAGTCAACTTCCTGTTAAATAATGAGTTTGTTTATTTTTAGCCAAAATTTTCAAACAAATTTTCGTCAAAGATTTCTCAGCAGCTATTTATCGCAGATGCTTGAAATTTTTACACAGTGTTACACGTCAACTTCGTGATAAATGAGTACTTTGTTTATTTTAGCCAAAATTTTCAAACAAATTTTCGTCAAAGATTTCTCAGCAGCTATTTATCGCAGATGCTTGAAATTTTTACACAGTGTTACACGTCAACTTCCTGATAAATGAGTACTTTGTTTATTTTAGCCAAAATTTTCAAACAAATTTACCTCAAAGATTTCTCGGCAGCTATTTATCGCAGATGCTTGAAATTTTAACAAACTTTTTGTTTAGGCATGCCATATTGTGGGATATATTTCTGTACCAATCGGATGCCAGCTTTCTGTTAAATGTTGACTTTGCTTATTTTGCATATTCACATCAGAGCGGGGGTATCACTAGTAAGCATTGGCTCACAGATATCTTGTTTCATTTGTTTATTTTGGATCCAAACAAACATATCACTGATCGTTCGCGTATCACCCTTCTCAATAATGTTCTGTTGGAAGGAAATATAGCGAAAGCACAATAACTATTACTGGACATGTCATCCAGCAGAAAACTGTGCATACTATATCAAATAGTTAAAGCCAATTTTTATGTCATTCAACATAAAATTTGTTAGATATATCTTTTAAAAATAGTAAAGAAAAAAAAATTGATGTAGAATCACTTATCTATGATTTTTTTTTCAAATATAATGGCGCGAATGCATTTTTCCAACAATGAAAAACTGACCTCTTTTGTTTTGCTGTCTTTGTTGAAAGTTTGTTTTAGCTTTTTCATGGCTGTTTTCATTATGGTGTCTGTTAATGTGTTTGGGTCTCTTGTCTTTGCTTTTGTTTTTTTTTTATATTTCTGTCGTGATTTTTTTGGGAAGGGGTGTCTTTTGAGAAATCGGATAATTAAGAACTGTTTCTTTAACAGAATCGAAGAAACCGTGTTCGAAAAGTGTCTGTCCAGCAGTGGGGTGTTTAGTGCATTGGTGGACCCCATGGGAAACTCGGTGGACGTGAGTACTCTGGAGTCCCTGCTGTTTGCGGTTACATCGATTCTTTATCAAGCAGATATATGCACGTAAGTATAAAATTTCACATAATTTATTTAAAATCTCTTCCTTTATGGTAGACATTTGCGCGTCAAATACCCGTATACGTATTTTAAATGGGTTTTTTTAAATTTCACAATTTTTAGGTACAAGGATGCGTACGTGTCTTGTATTAAGACCGACCTCCCTACCTCTTCCTACGCCGCCGACGCCAGGCTAAAGAACGTCATCAACGTCACCAAGTTCGAGTCAGAAATAAACAGCATATGTAGCATGGATATTTCAAGTAACTAGCTGAAATCTTCACGAAAGTCTGTCAAAATTTGTAAATTTTAATAAGTTTGAATTTTCAGAGGGAGGCGGACCCAAACCCCGACCCCCCCCCCTTCCGATCCGCGTATGACGCAAAAGCATATTATGGTGAATCGTTGAAACATCAGGACTAATTCTGCTTTCAAAACAAGTATAGAGAATGTTCCCATAAACTCTGTATTGTACCTCAATGTAACAGAAAACAACTGTTTGTCTTTTAGATTTAATCTCAGCCGTCCAGGGATGTGAATCGAACCTAGTGACAATCAAAACTTCTTGCATTACTGTGGACTATTCTTCGGATGCCAACTTTTGTGCGTAAGTAGAGAATGCAAACTTCTAAGTTACAAAAACAACCAGTACAAACTTCAACAATCCTTAAAAAGAAATTGTTGTATATTTTTGGAAGCATGTTTAATTATTATTAGTAATTACTTTCTTTTGCAGAGCCACAATTCAGTATAAACTATACATGTAATTATCAGCAATTCTTAGAAATTGATGTATATTTTTAGAAGCATGTTTATTTATATTAGTTGTTACTTGCTTTTGCAGAACCACAATGCCAACCTTTCTTTCATGTTTGACATCTTATTGTGGGAGTGTTCTGTCAGACTTTGTACTTCAAGAAGTAGTCAACATTATGACACAGTCTTGCTTAGACCAGTTCATTACAACAACAACCGTATCAACAACAGCAGGACCAACTACAACCACAGAACCAACCACCACCACCACCACCACCACCGAACCAACAACCACCACCACAGAACCAACAACCCCCACCCTAGAACTAACGACCACTACCACCACAGAACCTACCACTACCACCACAGAACCCACAACAACAATGACAGAACCAACAACCACTACCACAGAACCAACCACTACCACCACAGAACCAACCACTACCACCACAGAACCAACAACAACAATGACAGAACCAACAACAACTACCACAGAACCCACAACCACCACCACAGAACCAACCACTAGCACCACAGAACCCACAACAACAATGACAGAACCAACCACCACCACCACCACAGAACCCACAACCACAACAACAGAACCAACCACTACCACCACAGAACCCACAACAACAACGACAGAACCAACAACTACTACCACAGAATCAACAACCACTACCACAGAACCATCAACCACCACAACACAACCAACATCATCTTCCACAAACACACAGTCAACAACCACAGCACAAACTTCAAGTTCAACACAACCATCCAGTTCTACACAAGCAACCTCAACATCTCTATCTACCAATACAGAAGCAACGACAACCACCACTTCACAAGCAACAATTGCCTCAACTGCACCATCAACTACCACTGCTGAATCATTAACTACCAGTGCCACAACACAATTGACAACCACCACATCAACTAATGCCACAACTACTCAGCCATACCCTAATATGGACAGTGGGTGTACTAATATACCTGTTACTACTCTGGCATTATTGTTTTCTTTGTTATTGCTTTTGAGATAAATGTAATCAACTGATTGGTGAAAGGAATGTTTATTTGGTTATACAAGTATATTTACAATTGTAATCATTTAATATTGATCGATCAAAAAATTATATGCAATGAAAAATTACATTAACATATGTGCAATCTTTACCTTGGATTAAAATTTGACACAGCACGCATTGTGTGCCATGTACCTAAATCCTTCTTTATGCAGAACTTTCAACTTCACATATGTTGATGCAAAGTATTATTGCTGAATGGATAATCAAAGAAGCAAAATAACTTAATTTACCTTGAAAAAAGTGTTTGACATTAGCAATTTTAGTAGTTATCAATTTGTCAGATTTACATTACAAATGTATGTATTATTCATTTTGAAATTTTACAATTAAAATATGAAGTTTTCACCACCTCATATCTGTTACTCAGTAGAAAAGAAATTCAAAATTAATTGAAGCAAAAAATTTGTAATGTGAACACTAGACCCAATGAAAAGAGAAGGGGGAGGGGAATAAGAGCTAGGATTAAGGCAAGAATTTTTCCATTAGATTTATTCTTAATACAGGTAATACATCAACAAATTGTACCTTAAAATTTTAACAATAATGACTTGAAATTATTCATAACTTAATTCAGCAATGTATAAATTTATCAATGTAGTCCCTATAGCCCCCCCCCCTTAAGAATACTGTTCTGATTATATGTTCTTGTATGAGAACTTCACATACTCACCAGTTTTCAATTACATACTAGTATACAATGATATGCAAACATGAAGACAGTGGTCACCAGGGACGGTGTATTTTTGGACAGAAAAAACAGTCCCAAATGTCAGCAGATTCATGTACTTCAAAAGTCATAAATATAAACCATCCTGGTCATTTGCAAAGGAAAAATACATGTACAAAATATCAGTATTTAAATCGATAGTAGGTGTGCTAACCCCCCAAGATATTTTCAAATGACTTTGTCAAATATATAACTACAATTTGACACAAGTCCATAGACAAGTTACAGTCAGTGTCCTTTTTTATGTTGCTGACTGTTCATTGCATAACAACCTTAGCAAGTTGTCTTACTATTTCAGAACACATTTACAATTGAGGCTGTGTGAGCTTTGGTCTATTTACACTAAAAAAATCTGTTTTAATAAACAAATTCAATACTTTTAAATTAAATAATGAATATTGTAAAATACAATGTAAAATGGGGTATTTATCAAGTGAGGAAAATGGAATAAACATGGATAATGGTTCCATGAATACTGTACCAATAAGTTCTGATTATTCCTATATGATAACAAATGTTGAAAATGATTAAAGTATTCAACCCTCTGCCATATGCACTGGTGTAAAACATTGCTCCATTTATACCTAAAATATTTGATCCCATAGTATATATACATTTTTATTTCATTTGCTTTAGATTACTCATTACCTATAAGTAAACAACTATCAAATGATGGAAGAAAAATTCAAACCACAATATCGGCCAATTCCTTAAAAAATGCCCAGGAATTGGCATCATAATGCTTAGAAATCCCTAAATCCCTGAGATTATGAGTATGAAATACTGTGGTTTCATTATAATACTCAAGAGTATCAATTTATGTGGATAAAGTGAAAATCACGGTTTCAAGGATGTGTAAATTCATGGACAATGATCCTTTTAATACAAATTGATAGTAGAAACAGCACTTCAATGAACATTTAATTTCATGGATAAACTTAACAACGAAATCCACGAAAATTGGTATTCAACGAATATTGATGAAACCACAGTGTAGGCTTGTAACAACACAATGAACACGTACATGTATATGTACATATAAAACACAATCAGTGGTTCAAACATCAGCCACCTGCTCATTCATACACAATTTCTTGTATATTGTGCATAGTTTTATCAACATGCATTTAAGGCTGGCAAGTATATTCAAATATATGAGCACTGTAACAGTTACAAAGTCTAAATTGCTACAAAACAAACCTACTATTCCAATATAGCCTTAATTCTGAAACAATAATACAGTCAACATGTAGTGTGGCTATGACATGAGCATAATTACAAATTCGTATGACTAGTTTTTCACTTTGAACATGACAGTGTCATATGAGTTGAATCTTAAACCAGTATACTGGTATATTAACATTACTTTTGTACAAGAATAACTATCACCTACAATTCAAATTGACCAATTCTCAAATTCAGTATCAAGTACAATCTTATTATGTATTTTGCTAAATCAGTAATTATGTTTAAATCCTAAATTCAACCAGCCTAAATTAAAAAATATCAAACACACTTGTTTTTCAACTTTTGACCATTTTTTGTGACAATACCCCACCAAAAAGTTTTGCCAAAAACTACTAACAGTTACCACACAGTTTGTAATGTAATAGTTTGCCTTTCCACATTACACTAAGTAAATTCTCTTTTCACACACTTAAAAAATCCTGAAATAATCAAATGCTAGCTCTTTAAAAGCTCTTCTTGAAGATAGACATAAACTTATGTGCAATATATAAATATTAAAATTCCATATTATAATTTTCTTACAGTTATAAAAAGGTACTAGCACCCATTCTATACATGTTTTTTGATATAAATTTTTGGTACACATGATAATTTACTGAATTCAATTTAGAAATAACGATATCATACCATCAAAGATGCAAAAGACATCCTAGAATAATAATTACATACAATCTATAAATATTAAAGCAATCATTTCACAATACAACAGTGATAAAACAAATTAAAAAAATATCTATGAAATCCATAAATTTGTCAACATTACTCAATACTTGTGTTCTTACATTGTCATATATCCCACAATTTCTTTTAAAAAACCCAAAGTTTAGCTTCAAAATGTACATTTCATGAAATTAATCAACTTCATGAAATGATAATTACTGGTCAGTATGTGATGGTATTTTACATAATTCATTTAACAGATTATTTTTATAAACTGACAATCAAATTTTACTAAATGAACTTTTACTTCAGCATACAAGTTATAATATTGATTAAATAGCATTACTTTTTGGGGCAAAATATGCTTACTGGATAATACAGTGAATAGTCAATGATAATTACCATATAAATGCAGTTATAAAGCATTTTATTAAGTGTTTCATATTTGAAGGTTTGTAATGCATGTACAATTCTGTCATTTAATTAAACACGATTAACGAGGTGAAATGGTTATGAGAAAGACATTCTAGTAAAAAGACTGATGTCAAGAAGAAAGACATTCCGAGTCATAGTCATCAAGTCCCATATTTTCAAGATGGGTATTAATAAACTGTTCAAAATATTTAAACTTGCACATGTCTAGCCCTCTACAAAACTTCAATTCTCTTGTTCTATCCACGCCATTGTAAATAACTTTTAAGAAATAGTGAAGTTTTGATCCCTCCTCCTTGCTATATAGTTCCAGTGCTAATGTTGAAGCATAAGGAGGCCATTTGCCATCATATATACCTAACAACATTAGAAATGGAGTCAATGTTATATCATGCCCAGAGTATAATACAAATTTAGTAGAAGAACTTCTTTTGGTGATATTTTTCATCCTTGCATACATTTCTACTAACAATGGATGAAACTTTAAATGCTGAGTTTTTAAGTGATTTTCGTTATACAGATAATGATGCAGTAAGTCATCTCCAACTAAACCCCACAGGGTATCCACTATTGTTCTGTCTACACAAGAGTCTCTAGCTTTATTACATGGTAAAGGAACATCATGGCAAACTCGCACCATCAGTGAATCAAACACATGTGTAAGTGACCTTATCTCTTTAACATCTACGCTGAGGATCCTGCTCATTTTTCGTTTGAAGTTCGCAATGGTTTGTAGAAGAGGTTTGCTCATTTTTCTCATATTCTTCAGTGGTTCACTGTACTTTTCCAAGCCTGGACAATGACAACTTAATCCTGAGTCTTTCTCTGAACAGAAATCTGTTTTAGCTTTATAAATTTTCAATCGAGTGTCATAATCTGACAAAAATCCAAACATAAAGGCATTTGCACTCTGGTATGTTCTTGGGTACACTGTGCTCTTCACGAGCACTTTTCTTTCACTGAAATCTTGTTGAAACAAATCCAATCCATCAATGTACTTATGTTTTGCTTGTAAACCATTCAACAACTCCTGCACAGCTCCTTGAGGTGTTAAATATGATTGCCGGCAATATGGCTGATTAGGGTAACGTTGCATGGATTCAAAACTGCCATCTTTATCCGCATTTTGCATTCTGGTGATGAATTTATCAACAATCCAATGTGTTTGTTTCTCATTCTTTGAAAATTTACAACTGATTCTCGGGTTTGGTCTGTTTGCTAGGGTGTGTATAGGCGTTCTATCACCATGTCTGATCATCATCAGAGCCAGTTGTAGTTTGTACCCCTGAGTATCCAAATGATGACTGCCTATAAACGAATATGAAATAAATCAGGTATATTAATATCTGGCAACTTGAAATTTCAGATCAGTGTCATTTTAATAAGTTTGACCTGGCTATACCTTCTTTGATTGATGCAGGGTTTGGAAAGTTGCAGTATCCTGCTGCTCCCTGAAGAAATCTATCATTAGTTGTGTTGTTGGAATGTAGGTTTTTATTTTGTCTTTGAAACAGTAGTTGCTCTGACAGCCTGTCCATAGGCTGTTTGAACTCTTGTTGGCTCATCAGTTCACTTCCATACTCTAGAATGAAAAAAGTTGGCTGAGATAAGTGATATGTTTGAAGTGTTTCATGGAGGGCCTTGTATATATCATACAGACCCAGAGTTGCGCTGCAGTAAAATGTTTTTATAAAAAAAATTCCCATTACCATTATAACAACTGACAATACTTATTTTCAATATTTTCAAATTGCAATACAAAAAGCTCAAGAGACCCATGGGCCACATCACTCATGTGAACAGCAGTTCTTGCATTAATATTTTTAACAATTTTTTTGATATGAAACTCTTCTAAAATACTGTATAACTTACAGTTACAGGGGGGGGGGGGGGGAAGGTCCTGAGTCTGGAAGTGCATATGTACACATTATGATGGGCATTACATTTTATAAGGAGTACAATGTGTTTTTGATTAGGCATAGTCAGCATAGGTAAACACATATGTCACCTAACACAGTTAAATGTTAATAAACATTCATAGTAAGCACAATGGCCTCTAGCACATGCATTCGAATAACATCTGAGATTATATAATCAGCAAACCTCAGGCGAGTACGGTGCCTGCATCAAATTCTATGTAATTAACTGATATTTGTTGAATGCAATAAAAAAAGGCAAAGTCAAAAGTGCGAAGTTGTGAAGGTGAGAGTGTGAAGTTGAAGGAGCGATAGTAGTGTCACACCTTCACCTTCTCGACCTTCGTGCTTTGCCTTCGCATCTTGCCTTCTTTGCCTGCACAACTTCTAACTTTCGCCTTTGCAACTTCGCACCACCATATCTTTGCCCAAAAATGTGAAGGTTGCAGTGGCCCCATCAGAACACCATAATTTTGGCCTTATGTAAAACAAAATATGTACTTCTTTTTACTTAGTATACTACAATCTTTGACAAGACAGGTCATAATAAATATTGAATCAGTTCTGACACAATCTCTTGACTAAGCTACATAGTTAAGTTG
Organism: Magallana angulata; assembly: GCF_025612915.1. NCBI lineage: Eukaryota > Metazoa > Mollusca > Bivalvia > Ostreida > Ostreidae > Magallana > Magallana angulata. The sequence goes on along the minus strand of NC_069116.1, from coordinate 20,847,896 downwards.
GCTATGTAGATTTTAAGTTTAACAAGCTGATAAAGCAATATGATTAACTTTATCAAGAGATGATATAGACTTTGTCAGTGTTTGTTACCATGTTAGGATCACTGGTGAAAGAAAAAGTATTTTTAAACTTACCTTTTTGAGAATACAAGTAAAATAAGATTATTATAACAAGTAGAGCAACAATGATTTTATAGCGATATCTTTTGAATCTAGCCATGAGATCCACAATGATCACTTTGGTAATGATCATAGATTGATGATGATCCTTGTGCTGTAGCTTTTTAGCATCGCGATCCCGATGCATAACGGTATACTTTATTAACATGATAAATATTACTTTAAAATTTACTCGTCTAATTTTACTATTTAAACGGTTTACTTCAAAACACCAATCACAATTTACTAGATCACTGGCATAACCAAATGCTGATTTAAAAAGGGGAACTTTGTGTTTAACACTATCGAACTCTTTTGCGTTAGAAGACTCTAAAGATCAGATTGCAATGTGTCTACTGGCGTGTTTCGCAGTTTAAGAAATCTGCAGAGAGGATTTTAGTTGATATAGGTCATAGCTATTTTTTAAGGAGTATCTAAACATGCCGACAATAACGGTAAATAAGGAAGATCTGTTCAAAGCGCTTGGAAAACGTTACAGTAAGTCGATCACCCATACTTAAGGTGTAATGTGGTAGAACTGGTTGCATCATCATATGGACATATTTTACCAGATATATAGCCTAATTTGATAAGATATACGTTACTTATTTGTTTGACATATTAATAAAGTGAAAATAAAGAGAAAATTTTATAAATTCAATTTTATTTAAGTAAATGAGATGAAATGGTTCTCAGTCTTGACAAACTGAAACTGGTAAATGTGAATGTTATTAAACCTGCAGAACCGGTGAATACAACTTTTTTGAAGAAAAAAAATCAAGCACACCCAACGAGTGATTATTAAACTCAAGTGCAGTAAAAAATTAATCCATTCATTCAAGTGATAGTAAGTTGCCATGTCAAGTATAGTTTACTCTCAATGTTTGACATTATACTGCTTAATTCTTCTATGTGAACTGTGGACATTCTATTAACTGCAAGTTTTGTAGAAGACAGGGATTGTTATGCATAATCTGGTATTTGGTCATGCCATCAGCACATTTAGACCTTGACCATTGCTTTGACACTGAATGTGTTATCTTTTTGAATTTGAGTTTAGCTTAGTTTGACTGTTTCAATTAAACTTTCCAAAATATTTTCAGCAAACTTCATACATATATGTATTACCAACTGAAAAGAGTTGAACTGTAAGGATACTTTCTAACCTTGACCTACCTATTGTTTTACTCAAGATTCAAAGAATCAGTAGATATTTTCATCAAACTTCACAAAAATGCTTTTGAGTTGTTGATTTGCTGACTTCAGTCTTTCTTATGAATTTTACTTCCTATTTTTGCATGAATCAGATAGTTTGATTAGAAAAAAAACCTGAAACAGAAATGAGAACTTCATTTGTCATTAAAAAATTTATGATCCTGATAAAATGATTTTTAATGATGCAAGCAGTTTCTGAGTTTTGACCAAGTTGTGAGAAAAACACATGAACTGTTTTTACAGAAAGGGAAAGATATTGACTTAAGTCATATGGTTAAAATGTTGATTTTTGTTTCAGTTAAATGAAATTTTTATGCAATTACATGTATTCCAAATAAGCTTGATAAGTGCTTTCAAGTACCATATAAAGTACTTTGGTTAGGATTGTTAAGGGATGAAAATAACCCCTATTTCCAACAGTTTTTACATGTACCACAGTAACAGGTGTAATAAAAGTGTAGTATGATTATCCATTCTGAGTACCGGTAAATAAACCTGTAATTTAGATTTGTGAATTCTTGGTAGAAATCAAAGGAATGCATGTGAATTTATTTAAAAGGACAGGGTGAATCACAAACCACTATATTGTCAAAAGAATGCACAACACACATTGATGTGTTTTATTTTTCACCAAAAAATATATTAATATAATCTTTTGAAAAATAAGTGTTCATTGGTTAATAGAGCTATTTCAAAAGAACAAAATAAAATTATATTATTTGGTCCAACATAAATATATTCAACTTCCTTCCACTCAATAATCACACAAAAGCACATGCAAATACTGCAGCATGGTACTTCGCTCTAGCAAGCAGTCTTAAAACACTATTCCTTTAATTTGTTAAGATGCATTCCTTTCTGAATATGATCATCATATTCCATTTCTTTTCTCAATATTTTCATCCCCATTTTAACTATTTTTAAGTGGTAACAATTGCAACCAGATGACACTCATATCAATGTCAAAAACAACCCAGTTTGTGAATATTTGTGATTCCGAATGAATTGTTATAATATTGTAAGTGGCATTTACCGGTATAAGTCTGCTGGTAGGGTCTGATTTAGAATGTATGTATCCTCTGTAAACTCAGATTTCTTGAAATGATGATTATCTATTTACTTAATTCTTTTTTATTATTTTAAAAAAGTGAAACAACTTTTATGAACCACCATGTCATTTTAAAATATGAATTTTGTAAACTTATTGAGATTTTTTTTTTCTTTTTGTAAAGGGTTAAAGTACCAGTGGTAACAGTTTTTAAATGTCATTTCATTTTACAAAGCTTTAGCAACTTTAATATAATTGCCAATTTTATTTTCTCTACCAATATTTCTCAGAACTTTGGATATCCAGTTGACAGACACTTACATTTGACAATGTATGAATACATGTAAAAGGAAGAAATCCCGAGATTTTCAACATGATTTAAAACACAATTTTGATAGACACACTTAGTTTGAGTGGAGTAACTTTTTTTTATTTTGTATAATATCATAAGCTTTTTCCCTGTTAAACTACTTGACAAAAGAGTCTATTCATGGTTTTTTACTTTCATTTTACTTCCTCATTTTGTCATATAACTCCATCAAATGTAATAACATGTACCGGGTATAAATCATTTGGTTCCCCAAAAATTGCTGAACTGCGAATCTAACATATTTCTGATACTCCTCAAGCAATTAACAGTGTTTTTCAAATCTTTTAGGCTGATATACATGTATGTCTCCTGCTACTAAAGATGTGCCTTGTTACTGCTGATGATCAGTTTCAGAATTTAAAAAAAAATGCATTCCTCCACAAAATTATGATGGCCATACTGTATAAGACATGTTTGAATTTCCATTCCAGCTTTTGAGGAATTTGATGAACTTTGTTTTGAATTTGGGGTCGAGCCTGAAGAACCAGTATGTATAACAACATTTAAATACTGCCTCCTTTTGATTCTCATAGATTTGTGTTTTCAATTTTAAATTGCTCTTGTTCATGATAACAGGATGAAAAAGAGATAGCGGAAAACCCTGATTCTGCATTAGAATGGAAGGTTGAAATTGGAGCAAACAGGTTAGAAATGTTTTACTGTAAAAAAAAATGTGAAATACAATATAACAGGAAGTAAATTTGATTTTTGTTTGAATATTTTAAAATGAGATGCAGAGATGCTACAAATTTTTAATTTTACATTTATAGGTATGATTTGCTCTGCCTAGAAGGATTAGCCAGAGGCCTACTTGTGTTTTTAGAAAAGTAAGATTATTGACTACACTATCTACATACACTTTATTGATTGAATTTTCTATGTGCAATTATAGTATATACTAGTATTTGATGATATTTTTATTTCGGTTTTCTTTTGTTAATTCAGAATTAAGGCCCCTATATATAAGTCAATACCGGCATGGACTGGAAAATCTGCCAAGCTTCGAATTTTACCAAGTGTAAGTTTCAGTTATAAATGATTGATATAAAATAAGAATACTTGTAAAATATGATATAAGGACTCTGACTGCTCAAATCTTTTTTATCATGTCACCAGTCACGTTTTTTAATATATGCAAAGCAGAAAGTTATAGCTCTTCTAAAAAGTTTTTAGCCTGTTTGTGCGTTTTTAAATGATATGAATATATTTACATGTAATACCCATGTTTTCTCTCTGTTAGACTGCCAAAGTGAGACCATTTGCTGTGGCTGCTATTTTAAGGAATATTACATTTACTCCTGTGAGTGACATATATATATGTGTAATGCTATTTGTATTTAGAATACATTTCCATATTTACAGTATCTATTAAATAACATCTTTATCTAAACACAAATGTAAGTTACCATCATTTACATGGGTGTCAAGTTTCAACAAATATTTTAAAAGAAAAAACAACATATATTTTTCTTTGGTATTTTGTTTCCAAAAGGAGAGCTACAAAAGTTTCATCGACCTTCAAGACAAATTGCACCAGAATCTCTGCAGGTGAGTGGAAATGTATTTTGCCAAAAAAAAAAATCTTTTGATTCTCAGGCAAATAAAATCAATACATGATGTAGCAGATTATTGCAAGAATTGCAAAGGGAACTAACTTCATATTTCAAATAAAAAGATATCGAGTATCCACCAATTTCATTATATTCAAAATAACAATGTTTAACTTTTATCAGGAGGAGAACATTAGTGGCCATTGGAACTCATGACTTGGACACAATTAAAGGACCATTCTTTTATGATGCTAAACCACCATCAAAGATCAAGTTCAAGGCATTAAATCAAACTCAGGAAATGACAGCATGCCAACTCATGGAACTCTACTCAGTATGTAATAGTCTAATAATATCAAAAACGATATGCATGAATATTCATGTATATCATTAAAGGTTAATCATCCCACTGTTGCCTAAATTAAAAATGCTATAGCGATGATGATTTTCTGAGATAATCAGAAGTTAAATTTTTAAACTGCACAAGTATTCATGATATCAACTGAAATGGTCATTTGAATTAAACATTATATTAAAGCAGTCATTTACGTGTATTGTGGAATCTTATAAAGTCCTAGTGGTCAATTTTCATGGATTTCCAGTTTTTTGATAGGGGCAAGAGAATGAAATTTTATGGATTCATTTTCAGAAGTACTAGAATATAGATTAAATTTCATAATTTGTTCAATGTGGACATTCATGAATAAGGGGTATCAACGAAATCCAGGAAAATTGATCTATCACAAATACATGTACTGGTATTATTGATTCCGAAGTATTTCTTTAAATTTGAGAGAGTTACCTCCCATATTTGAGAATCCATGTACCTTAATCTGAGCCAGATTACTTTTGTGTAACTGAAGGTGGTCTAATTTTTTTAGAATGAGAGCCATCTTAAGCAGTACCTTCCCATCATTCAGGACAAACCTGTGTACCCTGTTATCTATGACAGCAACGGAGTAGTGTTGTCTATGCCACCGATTATCAATGGTTAGTTTTGTCTGCATGTTTCTAGTACACACAGTAAATTTTGTTTTCTGATATGCAGCCATATATTTGTTAGTCAAATAACATATACCATATGCCCATGAATATTAACATTATCAATCCAAATTTAATGACTTACATACTAAGATATTAATATTTGACTGAACTGTACATGAATCGGGATATGTACATTTACATCTTTTAAATTGTTTGATTAGGGAGTTTTAATTGAGTATTGATTTCATATTTTAAAGATTTTTTTGTGCATGGAGTTTTGTGTCTTCCATTGCTTCTTCCTCCCCTGTTATTCACTAAATACATGTATATACTGTACCTGTGTCTATTTATATTTCCTGATTTAAGGGGAGCACAGTAAGATAACTTTGAATACAAGGAATGTGTTCATTGAGTGCACAGCCACCGACTTGAACAAGGCAAAGATCACGCTGGATACGATCGTCACCATGTTCAGCCAGTACTGTTCCCCAAAATATGAGTGAGGACATTACAGTTCTAGTAGTTTTTTTCTCAGATTGAATTTATCTGTTAACTTTAGATTGAAAAAAAATGTAAACTATTTATTTTTTTTTTTTCCTTTGTGTCCAGGGGGATTGAGTCTGTGGAAGTGGTGAATCCATGTGGAACCAGTGTTATGTACCCAGTAAGTTATAAACATCAACTGTATCAAGTGATGTATGTACTGTAAATTCCTTTATTACACAAGAATTCCGCGATCTCACTGGGTTTTTTTTTTTTATCAAATCACAAGAATATAAAATCGCGACCTTGGAACATTTATCCATATTTCTTATAGTTCCCAACTCTCAGAAAATAATGGCGAAGTTTTAAAATCCGTGAGGGGTGCTTCCAGAGATTTAACACGAATATAAATTCCTCTCATTTAATTAGGAATTTACAGTATTTCATCAAGGTGTATATATAGGTAGAAAACTGTACATGTTTACATGTTTGTACAGTTGAACCTCAGTATCTAGAACATCAGTATTTCAAACACCATGAATATACATGTACTAAAGTAAGTTTGAAGTCTCAACCAGTGTTTTTTAGTTGTAATGTTGATTCATTAATATTGACCCTTAATTAGGGCCCCACTCTGGGAGCGCCCTATAGTGATCAGTCTGTCCGACCGAGATCGCTTGTCTGGGGCATATCTTCTCTCTCCTTTGCCCAATCTAGATCATATATTGTCCACAGAGGGCCTTTGGGTAAAGGATGTGTAGTGACCTTGAACCATTTTATTAAGGTTAAGATCATAGCATAATTATATATAAAATCCTTGTCCGGGGCATATCTTATCTCCCCTTGGTCAAATCTGGCTCATACTTCACTCACAGAGTGTCTATGGTCAAAGGGTGTGCAGTGTTCTTGAATGAGGTATGTAGGTCAAGGGTAGTCGATCTGTCTATCTGTCTGAGATCATTTGTCCAGAGCATATCTTTTCTCTCCTTGGTCCAATCTGGTTCATATTTCATTCACATAGTGTGTATGATCTTTATCTTGTAGAACAGCCAGGGGTAGTGTCACCAACACCTTGTCTGCTGTCTATTCCGATACAATTTTGACTATCTCTTCTTCATAATCCGCCTTTGTAACCTTTGTATCAAGTGCTATATTCAGTCCCTCTGCTAGCTTAGACAACACATGGGAGATCCTGCCTGTCACAGCTGAACTGTTGTGATAGGTTCTTTTAATGTCTACCGATTATTAATTCATTTGGATGACTCTTGTTATCCAATAAATAACAACAGTATGAAAAAAAAAAATAAACAATAAATTTATCTACATATTTACAAAGAAAATATTATTTTATGGTTCTCCACAGGCCTCCATTGTCCACATTGTCAATGTCGTTCCACCACAATCCACCTTGATCCACCATGCCTCAATATATCACATTCCGTCCCATCAAATTTAAAATAATTTACATAAGAATCAACATTGGTCACTAGGTTGTAGCAATAAAAAATTACAGAAAATGTAGGCAATCAGGTCTCGCAATGCCAAAGCAAACGAAATCCACACAGGCTGTATGAACGATAACTTTGTTTTGATGAATAATAACTATTGTAAAATATAGTAGACAAATATATAACTGAAGTTAATAAAAAATCATTGGCATAATGAAGGGTGGACATGTTCCTCAAAGTATCCCAACAGGCAAACTCTAGGTTACTGATGTGCAAGTTCATCAGAGATTCCTCCTCCTTGATAAAAGTGAGCTGAGACTTGCAAAGGAACTGATGGTGCATTTCTTTTATTTTAGCAAGTAGGTAAACTAGTGTCTTGTATTAGTTCTTTGCCCTTCCTCCAATCGGCTAGGATATCAAATATGACATAGATGTGAAAGTCCATTCTTTGATCAGTCTGTTTGTTCATTAGCTCTCCATTTACATTGATCACATGTTCACGAGATAACTTAGCAGGGGATAAAAGAGACATGCCAAAGTTCACACAGCAAGGGCTCAAAATACTCGCAAATGCTGCTCGGCGTCCAGACCTCATCTCCCCAAATTAGCCAACACTTCGTATGTATAGCCATCAAACTAATGAAAAGAGATTTACTACTGAGGATACTTAATAGAGTGACATCTGGCAACACCCCTAATAAGCTTCTATATAAACCTACTAAACAAGTTTGATGAGTATCCCAATCTAAATATAGTAATATCAAGAACGTAACAGCCCAGAGATTCCTCCTCAGTGATAAAAGTGAGCTGAGACTTGCAAAGGAACTGCTGGTTCATTTCTATTTAATTTAGCAAGTAAACTAGTGTCTTGTGTTAGTTCCTTGCCCGTCCTCCAATCGGCTATGATATTAAATATGGCATAGATGTGAAAGTCCATTCTTTCATTATCTTCGCTAGCCAAGGTTTTCTGATCTGCACCGCTTCTCACAAACCCTTGGCATATCAAAAGTCAGGATTTTTTTTTCGTCACGGGATTCCTGTCCTATTTTTAAATCAGCCAAATGATGAAAGATGCCGTACGATATACGTACCTGGTGCAGAAATGGCACATTGATATTGACAAGTTGGAAGAATGTTGTAATGCCCAGTGTATTCAATAAATAGAAATAATGTGAAATGTTACTTATACATGATATAGATCATGTAGATTAAATTCATTCGAAAGATGAAATACTGGGAGCGGTAAACAGTTGGTAAATCCTCAATTTATGAGTGCATGCTTCTGTTGATAAACAATCTGGTGTACTTGTTGTTGCACCATTGAATGATACATGCATTATGAAGGCTCAAACAGAAACACTAGAAAAATAAGGGTTTTGAGCAATTTGTGTTAGGCACTGGTGAATTAACAGTAGGAAAACATTGTTCATTTAATCAGATATACTTTGCATTTTTTGATTGGTTGAACAGTTTCAGTTAACCCCAATCAAAATCCAGGGAAAAAATCCCAATTTTTGTTAGCACAATATGCTAAGGGTTTGTGAGAAGCGGTGCGGATCAGAAAAACCTTGGCTAGTGAAGATGTTCATCTTTCTGTTGGTCCATTACTTCTCTATTTACATTGATCACATGTTCCCGAGATTACTCAGCAAGGGATAAAAGAGACACAACAATGTTCACACAGCAAGGGCTCAAAATACTTGAAAATACTTCTCAGCTTCCAGACCTCTTCTCGCTAAAATCAGCCCACACCTCATATATATAGCCACCAAGCTAACCAAACGAGTTTTACTTGATCATTGGGTGTCCCAAAATAAAACCAATCAAGATTGGTAATCATGGCAGACAAATTCAGATTAAAAATAACTGATGTATGGACTAAACTTGATATTTTTGGATTAATTTATGCCACACACAACTACAATGTATGAGTTCAGGTTTAAAATGCAAAAGTAATTGTCATTTAAAAACGATTTGAGCCAAAATTGGTGCAGGAGTGAATCACTTCCAGATACGGAGATCCTATGGAGTTGTAGCCCCACCCCCCCCCCCTCCCCACCCCTTAAAAAATAAAAAATCTGAATAGGACTACCAAAACTCCTGTTTTCAGAGCAACCAATTTTCAAGGTAAAAGCAGAATTATATGAAAAATCCTTGTCCAGGGCATCTCCTCTCCTTTTGCTCCAATCTGGCTCATATACAGATGATGTACATGTATTACCCCACATGGTTCATATGCAGTGACCTTGAATGATGTTTGTAGGTAAAGTGTCCAGGTCATATCCGATAACACAAAAAACCTTTTTTAAGAGCATATACCGGCATATACTCTCCACTTAGGTCTATTTTATTAATACCTTACTAAAACAGAGCTTTTTGGTTAATGGCGTGCAGTGACCTTGAACCAAGTCATTGTGAAGGCCATAGCAGATCTCTTTATAATCAGTTTTAGATTGTAGATTATTTACCATTTGTTTAATGAATTAAAATTCCTGTATGTAAGGGATAATGCGATTGAATTAGAAGTTTTATGCTAGCTGGAAAACTTATAGGTCGAGGTCAAAGCAAAATTGTCTGAAATTATTTTCATTCTACTGTCCATTATTTAAACGGGGCCCTTTGATATGGTTACCATCTCAGTGTTGTTTAGTTAATTAATAGATATATTTAAGTTTTATGTTGGCACCATTAAGCTGGATATCATACCTAAGGTTTGACAGAAAATATTTGTTTTGTCTTTCAGGAACTTCATTACAGACTTGAAGAAATTGATGTGTCTGAAACAAACCAAAAGATAGGAATATGGTACGTTTCATAGTTGAATTGTTATATATGGATAGATGATATAAATCTGGCCAATATTAAATGTACAAACAACATACACATGTTTAATCTCTTAATGTGATTTATCTTCAAGCTTTCAGCAAACCATAACACCAGTGATTGATTTTTAGGATTTTTGATAACATAAAAAAAAATATTGAAAGATCTTATGTATGAATAGCTAGTCACTGATATGACAGATCCTTTGTTGTAACTTACTCCTTGGAAACTCCAGGAATGATAGAGAGTGGAGTTACCCCTATCTGCTTGTTGTTTTATGCCACGTACTTACATTGATACAATATACATGTCCATTGTTTACAGCATCCCTCCAGGTGAGATGGCTCGACTACTGACCAAGATGTGTCTGGTATCTACCCCTTTTGACAGCGGTAACAAAATCATGGTGGAGGTTCCACCTACTAGGCATGATATCCTTAACAACAATGCATCTCAATTATTTTGAAGAACATGCGTAGTTTAGTTTATCATTATATTCCATAAATGTACATGTACATATTTTTTTATCCTTAACTACAATACATGTAATTCATGCCTGTGATATCATGGAAGATGTGGCCATTGCCTATGGATACAACCACATAACGAAAACAATTCCTCAAACAAACTGTATTGGGAACCAGGTAAGAACACAGAGTATGGAGATCATTTCAGTTTAATACCATAGAATTATGCATTGCTTTATTTAACTTATGCTCAACAACTGAATTGCAGTATCCCATCAACAAACTGTCGGACCTACTGAGACAAGAAATTGCAGCAGCTGGATTCACAGAGGTTCTCACATTTGCTCTGGTGAGTGATATGACTTCCTTCAGTTGATGAAACTTTGGTAACCAACAAAATAAAAGCTATTTCTAACTCAGGATTGAGGTTAGGTTTATTATATAAAGTCAAAATTGGTTGAAGAAAGCATTATTACATTTGTGTAGGTAAAGGTATGATAGATTACTCATAAAAACGTATATTTCAAGTACACTGTAAAATTATTTTATAGGAGATATTCTTTTTTTATGTGTTTTTTTTAAACAGTGCTCACGAGATGATGTAGCAGACAAATTAGGCAAAAATATCAAGAATGTGAATGCTGTCCACATCGCCAATCCTAAAACATTGGAGTTTCAGGTATGATGTACTTTTAATCATGCAATTCATGTCGTCTTATTGTAATTTCAAGGGAGACAATTTGCTGTGTTTCTGAATGCACATGTAATTTATGTGTTTCAACAGGTTGCCAGGACAACACTATTGCCTGGGATACTGAAGACCATCAGTAAAAATAAAAACATGCCATTACCTCTAAAGCTGTTTGAAATCTCAGACATTGTTATGTGTGATCCTAAAAAAGGTAAGGTTTTGGAGAAATTGTCAAGTAACAGAACTTGACTCATGTATTTTATTCTGCCATAAAACAATCTTTTTTTTTAATATATTATGTTATATAATTTTTTTGGCATTTTAAAACTACACGTACATATATGTAGTATAGGAAATGAAAACAACTTTACTATTAGTTTTAATTATGAGTGTCTTCGCTGTAACCATGAATAGTTGTGCCATACAAGGTTAAATTTTAAGGACTGACGTGTAAAAAAAATTCTGTTTTATATTTTGGTCTCTGACAGATGTTGGAGCTCGCAATGAGAGATGGATGTGTGCAGTGAACTATAACAAATCCTCAGGGTTTGAGATCGTGAAGGGTTTGCTGGACAGGGTCATGCAGCTGATGGAGATTCCATTCCAGAAGGGGAGTGATGGATACTACATCGAAGCATGTGATGGTCAGTGCCAATATGTACAAGATATTTAATCAACACTTAAGAGAAATCAACTCTTGAGGTAGTATGACAAACCTTGAAATGTCAATCTGGATGAAAATATTTCGTATTTAAATTATTTTCCTTGTTTTTGATTATTATGTTGTAAAATATTTAACAATAAAATTAATTTTGAAAAATTCTTATATTTAATGGTTACAAATTCGATGACTTACAAATCTATTACACTACTCTGTTCGACATTGATTGAGGAAGAAAATTGTATTTATAAAGATATAGTTGAGTTTATTGTAAAGTATGTCACAATATGGAAGTATTCCATACCCACTAATTAGTACTCTTTCAAACTATTTTTTCGTAGGGTTGTAAAAATGTAATTGATTGAATGAAAGGGACATTCCTTGATAGATTTCAGATTATAAAATTTTTCTCTTTTGGTTATTTTAGATCCAACATATTTCCAAGGTCGCTGTGCAACTGTGATATTGAGAGGGAAGCCGATAGGAAAAATAGGAGTACTACACCCAGATGTTGTGACAAAGTTTGATTTAAACAATCCATGTTCTGCTTTTGAAATTTCAGTAGAACCTTTGTTGAGGAGTTCATGAGTTGTGTGTGACATTACCCCAGCTGTAACCAATTGAATATTCTCAGTACCTCCTAATTTACACTTATATTACAGAAGATATTATAATATCATGCACTAATACAAGAATGTAAATGGATTTGAAATATTTGAAAGGTAATAAAACTTTGAAGGGTAAAACAAAACATTCATAAGTTGTGTATATTCTATCAGCACCAAGTACTTGTTCAGTGTAAGGAGTTTGCTTCCTGCAGACAAATCAATGAAGAAAAAGAGTGTTTACATTTGCAAATAATTTATATATTTTACAAGCATTGTAAAAACAGACAACTATCACAGATTCACAGTAAAGTCTGAATAATCCAAGAAAACAATTGAAAGTACAGGTACCTGTATGTGTACATTAGTTTCATACTTATATAGTTTTTGATATAAATTGTTTCACATAGGAATTTACTTTGTATCACACTATCTGGACATTAAGAATGTTGTTTAGTCCGAGACAACGAAAGCACGTAGCATGACCTTAATTTGTTCCGTGACATCTCCTTTCAAGGTCAACATAACACTGGCCTCCACTGGAGTGTTTGGCTAAAAATACAAAGATGGTTGAATAGCATGAAGGTATCAAGAAAAAATACAGTATCTCTATATGCATTGATGATTAAAATCAAATTGAGTTGTTTAAATCAGAGAGAAAAAAACTTCAAACAAAAATGTTTGTGATTGCTGTTCACAGGAGAATGAATGCATTCCTTTGATTACTTACATCATGGCCTGCTGGAGGCGTCCATGTAAATGTGACAGGTTTAAGTCCACCTGCCTCTACCATTCCCTGCAAATCAGAAAGTTTAATCAAACACTGTGTAACCTTGCAGGGACAAAAACATTTTGATATAAAATCATTGACCACTAATGTTATAGGGATAACCCTTGAAAAGAACTCTTTACTTGTAAATAATACACTTGGAAAAATCAAAGAGCAGCCATTTTTACCTTTTGTGGCTCTATGTTAAATCCTTTTTGTGTGATGAGCTGTACATTATCAAACTGGAATTCACCATTCTGTTAATGCAACAATAAATACATAATCCAAGCTTGCTGTACTTCTAACAATAAAATACATGTAGTTCAAAAGGAAAAGAGGGAAATACATGTAACCCTCTATCAAGTATGATAAATACATGTTTTAACATGCTCAAAATAAAACTTTAAGTCTTTTATACAGTGCATGTATTTAGATTCAAAAAGCTTAATCATCACAAAAATGCTATTACTTGTAAAAAGCTATTCATTTATATATTGTTCTACCAATGTATATTTTTTTATGTAAAATTGCAACAAATAAATTTGCATTTTCATCTAGGTAATTTTTGTTGTAAAATAGTTTTCATGCATTTTTCCTATGGTGAATAGTCATCGAAACTATTTACCACCAGTATTTGCTAACCCTTGAATTAAGTCTTTAATCACTGTTGATTCAAAGTCCGATAACTCTAACTTGTTCCCCTTTGGAACTATAGTTGCTGTCTCGGGGACAATACACTTTCTATTGTCCTTATAGCCGGTAATAGCTACCGGGGGTAGTTATATATAATGTAACTTTACATGTGCATTTGTGATAAGATATGGAATATAGAAGCTGTACATAATAGTATGATAATATATTTTTTTTTAACTTTCATATTAGTAATTTTTTCGGATGAAAGACAGCAACAAGTACGGTAAATTTTTATTAAATGTTTTACTTACGCCATGTTTTGAAGCACCTTTTCCGTCCTATATCAAACACAGCACACAACCCAAACCAGGTTAGCAATGGGAAAACAAAGCAAAACATTGTGAAGGCAAGGATTAAGACAAGTGGGACACGTTAGGATTAATAGTAAATTGGAATACCATCAAACTCCTAGTTTCAGTAAAATGTGCATTAACAAACAAATTGTAAAAATTATGTCATTTACTAGTTTTAATAATGAATTGTTTGTAGTGATTAAATGTTGATGCTTTAAAAAAAGTGTACAAGCATGAAAGTATGTACTTATAAAAATAGGCATTTTTAAGATTTCTTTTTTGTTGTATAAAAATAGTTGTGCATTTATTGTTCAAAGAGTTAATTTTATTACAGTACATGTAGTAAGTAAGGTTCAACAGAAAACAAAACAAATAACACATCAAACTGGATTAATTCTAAACAAGGGTAAGGATCGTACAGTAAAAGGGTGAAAATCAATTCTTAAATGTATTAAATGTTTATCAAGGTTGTCATAAGCTCAAGACATGGATTAAATTCTGAATAAATTGGAATGGTATCTGAGCACACAGATGAATGAGTAATTGAAAGAGGATAGAGAGAAGCCTGACCTTTTTCTGGCTGACAGCCATTGTTCTTACACAGCCCACAAACAGGTCGCGAGAGGCAGGAATAAAATCATTCTCCTTGGCTATACTCCTTAGTGTGAACAAGATGGGTGTCGGTAACAATTTACCATCTGTCCAAAGAAAAAAAAAATCATTTAAGGTCATACATGTATTGGACACACATTAAGATTTCAATGTGGACAACAGTGCATCATATACTTAATGTTATCAATGTTATAAAATTTCAAATTGTACAATTTGTTCTAACAGAATTGAAACATATGAAACTAGTCAAATGCATAGATAGTTTTTGAGAGAACTTGTATGACAGACCTTCATCCTCAGTAGGGGCCGGAGTTTCCTCTGCCAGGGATTCAATGTCAGGGGTCCTCTCATCCATACCATGGACAAACATAATTCTAGGTTTCGCCATTCCTTTGATCATAAAATTGTGTGTTTCTTCCTACAAATTTAAAGTATCAAACGATGAGCTGTTGGTCTTTTAAAGATCATCTGTCCAGTAAATTTTCCAATATGTTCCAAGCAATTTATGTTTTAAAGTCTAAAATTCAAGAATTTAAGGGTTTTTTATTCCAATCTTTATGGAGTACATACATGGTACTTTAATTTGCAATGCATTGATAAATATGGATATTAAATGTAAAATTTAAACTGAAATTCTTTTAATATCGCAACTTTTCCTTGATGTAGGAGAGAATAATATTATCTGGAAATAATTATTCATATAAAGTTGGATTGTCTGTTTTCATGATAAATTTCTAAAAACGTCATAGCTAGGTAGGAAATTATCTTGAGTCACATTGTATACTAGTTCCAGATACATCGATATCCTATCAAAGTTAGTACATGTACATGTATGCTGTACACCAATATATTTGTATCATTACTAACACAGTTGGCTTCAAAAAATCTGCAAAAGATGCTAGCATCTAATTAAACTCACAATGTAGATTCAAAGGACTATCAGCATATATGTAAATTTAAACATCATAATTAAGGAAATGATGAGTTACGAAATTAACACTATTGTAGATGAATGAAAATAATGTGTGTTAGGAATGGGGAATGTTTTGTAATCATATTTTACGGCTACATGAACTTGTCCAAAAAGACTTCCTTATGGGTATATCAATTTACAAATCTAAATAGAACTGCATGTGGATATTTGGTCCTTGCTGAAAAAGAAAACTTCTTGCCATCTAGATTTTTTTACTCACTTTCTGTTCTCCAAGATAAACAACATTAGGCTAGAAACATATTATCAGAAGTCAATATATTATACTAAATAAATTTCAATTATAACATTTCTCTACATTTTGATTTAAAACTTCCAAAATAAAGAAGATAAAACAAAGAATTGATCATACCTTGCCAAACAGCTCTATTCGGACTCCATCTGAATAATGGTCACTCGGATGGTCGGGAGCGAACGTGACAGTGAGGTCAATACTACTACCAGGGGGCACCCTACCCTCCGCGGGCACTAAATCAAACACATTCTGACCATTGTTATTCTGTGTTCCTGAAAGAATAGCATTTTAACATATGTATTTACATGTAGATTTATTATGTTGGACATTCACTGAATAAAGCTCTTTTTTAAATTACGGGTAATACAGCATCTAAAGATTTTAGTTCACAAAAAGTTAAGTATATAGGACTAATGTCTGCTTAAGAAAACAATTAATAAATGGGCTGACTAAGTACATGTAAAAATGTTTGTTCAATGCTTTTAATTCTTTGATGGAAAAAATGATTTGTTCATTTACCGACACTGAGTTTAGTGGTCTTGTTTGCTTGTATAAATGCAGGAACAGCCTGAGCTATGTTATGTCTCTCTAAAGAAAGGCTGTCCAGTTTGATACAGTAATCTATGGACAGAGAGGAGGAATTCAGCAGCTGAAACAGAGAAATGCAAATTTGATATCAATAAACATCTACATTTATCAATAACCAATTTCACAAACATACAAGAACATTTATGTCCAGTTTTACTATCAACACCTTGCATATATAAACAATTCTCCTTTCAAAAAAGTGTGTTTAGATTAAAATTTTGAGTTGCATGATTACCAATACAAGAATTTTCATTCAACTCTCCCTTCCTTTTTACAGAGTCAAATAAAAAGGAAAAACCATTTGTTTTCTCATTTGAACAAATTTCTTCATTGGATTAGGCAGCATGCAAGGCATGTATAAGCCTTCTTCATATGGGAAACCTTTGTTGATGTTTCTTACCTTGAAAGTCCTTTCCAGGTATTCCCCAGCGAGCACTGCCCCCATATCTAGAACTCCGTCCTGCATGGGCATGTTGATCTGAATCATTGGGCTGACCCCCTTACCAGTGAGGGTGATATGGAGAGAGGTGTGTCCTGTCTTTATCTCCAGCACCTCATGGAACTAAAAAAAATTTAATTTCATTATGATTTTTTCTTTTTTTTTATAAGGAGTTGATATAATTTGCAAAATATTCTTGTAGAACTGGCA
The DNA here is from genome assembly GCF_025612915.1 of Magallana angulata. Lineage (NCBI taxonomy): Eukaryota > Metazoa > Mollusca > Bivalvia > Ostreida > Ostreidae > Magallana > Magallana angulata. The sequence continues at coordinate 20,830,565 of NC_069116.1, read as the reverse complement.
AAATCATCCCTTATCCCAAATCAGAAATAAAATTGACTTTTTTGTAAAAGAAGGATAACTCTTAAAGTAAAACAAATAATGCATTTTATAAAATGTATATTTTATGTTCAAAAACATAACCCCCTCCCCCCTGCAATATCATTAATTTTTCTAGGGTTAGCAGTAAATTAGTCAGTTGATTGCCATTAACAGATTACCACTTCTCCTTTTTCTGGAGTATATGATATTAGAATGGTATGAGTCCCATCTGGTGGCAAAACTCGTAGGGCATTCAACATCAGGAATGGACCACCCGTATTTAGTATGGATGATGTCAACTGCAATGACATGATATTCATTAATTATTAAAACAAAGTAAAATTCTGTATCAGCAATATTCACCGCACATTTTTCATCTGCACAAAAAAGTGCAATATAGTAAATGATCACAAGTCTATTTAGTGATTACTACATGTATATACGGTAGTCATATTTTTCTGCAAATTTTAAGGCAAAGAAGAACATTAACCTCTACGGTTTTGTTGGAGATGTTCTGTATGGTGACAGACTTGATGATGTTCTGACCAAGGGACACTTCTCCATAGTCCAGGGTGGATTTTCCATTGTCTGAAATCACAACCAGTGTCGGTTTTACCACTGGACAGTGCACCTCCAGATACAGGGTGTTGTGGACACTGAAAAAAGGGGTCATAAGTGGATTAGACAAAACATTTGCATTGTTAATAATGATCAAAAGATAAACATTGCATAATTGATATTCATGAACTTAAAGAAAGGTAATTATCAAGACCATCAATAGCATTCATGTTGTTTCATCCACAGTATATATGTATACCTGTATGGAAGTTCCCCAGGGTTTCCACATTTTCCACTGGCAACATAGCAGGGAATCGTGACAGTTCTAAAGCTGCCTCTGTATTGCCTCAGAAGACTGGCCTTAGCAGCAGCATAAGCAGGGGAGCTAGAGAAACCAATGTACACATAGATAGAATCATGCACTGAAAATTCTTTATATACAACATATGCATGCAGATCCAAGTAACTTATAAACTGGAATAAATTACGAAGTTTTTAACACACTTAAGTTTCCGTGGTTGTTTTGACTGCATGTACAAATATATATTAAAAAATAAGGTTGTTTTTGAAAGTATAATGACAGAATTAGTTCTCACTCTTTAGTTATGGTTTCAAGAGTTGGCGGACTTATGGGCCTTGGTCCAGACACAGTCAGAGAGGGTGCAGGGGAGGATTTTCCTTTGCCTTTTGTTGGAGATTTTGCATCCTTGCCTTTTCCTTTCCCCACAGCTTTTTGCTAAATGTTAATTGTAAATGATTATTAATTACTGCAGTCATACTAGAGCAAATTAACACAGTTTTATATATATATGAATGTACATGAAATCCTTAAAAATGACACTATTGTAAACCTTTTTTAAGCGGTAAATGCTTTGAGAAGAAAACACACATAAAAAATGTATTCATGTATGATATGATGTGTAGACAAACATGTGCAGATACTAATCCTTATGCAACACAGGTGGTGCAAATAAGCATGGCACAGAATGAAATGAAGACAAAATGCACGCTCTTTCATTTTTTACTTAGTTCTGAATGTAGCACTTCATTTCTTACAGGCATAAAAGCTGTTTCATTTCTATGTGTAACTACCAAGAAAATAATCTGAATAGTTTCTAAAATTAGTTATCCCTATAGTAATCCTGTCCGACTCACACACATCTATAAAGGCCACAAAACACATTGTCTTTGATACTTAATATCATGCATTAATTGTTGATCTAATTTTTCAGTTATTCATTAATAATTTTTCCTTTCAACAGTTAATCGTTATTAAAATTTCCTTTTGTTTCAACAGTTATTATTTTTGGTTCTGTTGATTATTACAATTATTCAGTTACATATATTGTTACACAGATTATTGGTTGTATCACACACCAGTTACCCACATTTACTCCAAACATGAAACATACCTCGTCCTAGTTCAGAAAGGAAAAGTAAAATTCAGCTAAATTATTCTTCTTAGGAATCAATTAATGAACATAAAATAACATAATGAAATGTCTCCTCTGAAAGTTAATGAATTACAGGCATTATATGAAGGCATGAAAGTGCATTCAAATTTTCGAACTTTAATTTGCTATAAAAAACTGAAACAAAATGGTGACTGCATGTATAAAACAGGCAAAATTAATTTATATTACAAACAAAAACCAGGTCACATGCAATGAGTTCTCTCCCTTCCCTCTTACCAGTGCTTGGTCAGCCTCCTCCCTTTCTCGCTTCAGTTTCTCCTCAAATTCTTTCTCTGCTTGAGCTTCCAGGGCTTTGGTTGCCATTCTCACTGCTTCCTTTTTTATGTCTAGTTCATTCAACTCAGGTGCAAATCTCACCCAGATAGGACATTTCTAATGACATAAAACTAAATATCAACACACTATTAATATAAAATTTTTACTAAAATTACGGATTCTGATTAGCTTTATGTGTTTTTTTTCTCAAAATAATTGTACAGTGTATATCTTAATTTACATATTCACATTCAAATCTTTTGCCGTAATTCTGCTACCAAGAATTTGATTATTCTTAGTACATGTAGTATAGCTTTGATTTCTGATTAAGCAAGAGCTGAATGTTTATAATATCATTTGATAAATCTTTCCAATAACATATATTTTTCTGATGCTTAGACCTACTATTAATACCTTGCCAGGCTCTATAGTTCCAACAGATGGTGATATTGTAAGGGGTGACCCTTCTGGAACTACAAACTCAAAGGAAGTGGGACCCACTGGGGCTATCTCACCTGTAGAAACAAAACATTCATGGATCAGAAAATGAATTAGATAATCTATTGAACTTAAATTCTCCCTTTTAACAAAAGTCCACTACATATATCTCACCCTTTCCAATCCGTGGCACGGGATGGGTAAACTCGTTTGTACTTGTGTGCGAGTTGATGACATGAAAGTAGGCAGTTGACACATCATACAGCGAGGTGGCTGAGAAGTGGATCACTTGATGGGACATCTCCAGGGGAGGGTGGACCCCTACACCCTTACACTGGATCTTAAACTCCCTGATCAAATCAAAATTCAAAGAGTTTTTACGATAAAAAAAAAACCCAAATATATATAGAAAAACGTTGTTTCTTGTATGTTTCAAAACTGACCTGTTTATGAGGGATTTGCAATTCAATTCAAACTTGTAGTCCTTGGCTTTCTTTGGACTAAATATAACTTCCAGATCAATTGTTTCTAAAGGCAATAAGGTTCCAAACCCATCATTTGGTTGTACCTCAACAAACTGAAATAAAAAGACAAGAAGTATAACTCATTATCCTGAAGAGTTACAAATCTTAGCATTACCCTGGAACTTGTCATCTCCAGGTTACGTAAAGCTGGTCGTAAAGGTATTTCATACCTCTGGGTGGCCAACGAAACCGAACTCCTGAGGAAGAATGGATTTGTTGGTTAGCTTGATTTTAGCCTTAGTTGACTCATAAATGGTGCAGCATCCAAAGTCTATATCAGTGGTGTCAAACTCCATGTCTGATGTGGTCAGCACAGCTTGGACAGTAAAAGGGACTGGCTGGGTCTATAAACAAAAGAAAGAGTCAGCTTACAATGTTACAGTAGTAGTTTAAGTTCTGGTGATAAACAAGAGGAGAAGAATGCAAGAGATAATGAGAATTTACAGGGAGATGTTGTGAGTGTCTGTGTGGGTGTGTTCGTGTAAGAGAGAGAGAGAGAGAGAGAGAAAGAGAGAGAGAGAGATGAAAAAGGGATTAAAAAAGGATGACAGCAAGAGAGAAAGGATAATCCAAACAGTTGATGAGTCAATACCTGATCTGCAACTCTGATTATCATGGGAGCCTCCAGAACTCCAGTCTCTTTGTCAAAATATTTTCCAGCCTCTTCAAACAGACTTTTTCTGAAGCACAGTCATAATTGTATAAAGTTGCTGCTCAAACTTTTTAAAAAATCTTATAAACAAGTCACAAATACAAACAAAAAACTAATGCCATTAACTATTATTACCTTGGCAGAAACTTCATTTGTGCTGAGAAGTTTGACTGAGCCTGAATGTAGCCTGTTTTTGGCAGCAATTCCAAATGGTTCTTCAGCTCTTTGCATACTTCAAACTTCAGCCTCAAGGCAGTGGTTGCTCTATGAAAAAATTGACAGGTATAAAATTTTAGGCTTAGAAAATAATAGGTTCATCTGTTTTTCCAATAATCAAGGAGTTAAGTTGTTATCCACCCACCTATTGTTTACAATGATGGTGTCCTGATACAGCCTGTCATACATACAGATCTTCAGGTCCACTGTCTGTCTCTCCACCCACACAGGGACATCAATGGCATTAGCAATGGCTTGAATGGAGATCTGGGTTAATAAAGATAAAATTGTGGATAAAACCACAGAAATAAAATATAATCTTGAAAAAGACACAAAATATCAATGCCTTTTCCACACTTACACTGTCAGAGAGAGGATCAGAAAAGGTGATCAAAAACTCTGTATCCACTCGCCCTGGAATATGGGGCTGCCATATAATTTCCAGTTTGGTGGAGGAAAATGGTCCCAACTCTCCGGTTGCCACAAGCCCCACCTTCATGCCGTCCAGTGTCCCATAATCCTCCATCTCACTGACCGCAAGATCGGGGGAGTCTTGTAAGGCTGTTTATAAGTGAAAATATTAAAGCCTCACTCTATATATTAATTAGTGTACAAACAAAAATTAAATATAAGAAGTTACACAACTGAATGGTTGCACTCCCCAAGGCGATATTACAGAATACTGTAGAAGCACATATTTTCGTTGGGTTAATATTTTGTTATTTTATAACCAAATCAAATTCCGTTGACATTTAATTTTGTCATAACGTAATCTCTAAAATGTATCAAGTATCAACTCTGTATTTATTTATACTTGGGTCAAAAATTCGTCATCAATTTATTCCGTTGATTTATACTGCCAACGACAATAACAAAATAAATCCTCAACGAATATTTCTGCTTCTACAGTATAAATCCTGGTGCTATTTTGGCATTGACTTACGTTGCTCCTCCTCCCCTTGATCTCCATCCCCAGCCATGCTGAGCCCCTCCCCAGCTGCCTGGGTACCATTCTGCTCATCAGAGGTCCCCACCCCTCCCATGCTGGCCTTGTCTGCATCTACAAGTCATAAACATATTTTTATATCCAGGTACATGTACCAAGTCATAATTTAATAACCAACAAAATACAGAGACAATATACTGATTAAAATGCAAATGTAAAAACCTTCAGTAGTCTTTTTCTCATCTGTCTTTTCAAGGGAATTTGTCACATCTTTTTTGGCCACCACTGATGTAGAATCAGGACTAAATGCCCTAATTGTATCTGCTGTTGTCTAAAAACAGATATTTGTACATTGTTTGAATTTCAATAATACTGTAGACGTACTTTTGTCCGCGTGGTATTAATTTACGCTATGAACGTGGGCACAAATTTTCCGCAAATTTTTCCCAGTGTACTTAAAGTGTATTTTGGAATGAAATTTTGAAATTGCATTACATGAATAAGGATAATCAGAAGTTACTACATTATATAACACTTGCATTTACGTGTAACCCAATGTATATCGTTTTTATCTAATAGATGCAAACTGTCAAACAAATTTGTATTGAGAATTCACATAATAAATAATTTAATCACCTAAAGATTTGAATTTTCTGCAAATTTACTTGCATGAAATTTAAACTTCTCCCAGTTTGAGATAATGGCACGTGTCAGACGACAAATAGCTCCAAGCGGGTCTGTCTTTCAATGACCCAATTAACACGCTAAGACCCATGTTTTTACTGCAATTTTACTGAACCCGTGAATTGACATTTAATAAAGGTTAAAATATTTATTTGGCTTAAAAAATACGACATGCATATAAACAGATAAAAAAGAAACACTGCTTGTACGACAGCCCCATTTGCTGCTGAAATTTCCACAGATTTTTCAAGTGTTAGACATGGGTTGGGTAAATATTCATCATGTGGTGTTTCACAAGATGATTTTAGCCAGCGTCGTTGTATCATCTTGGCGCCTAACTAATCACTACCGACCAGTGCACAACCGATAGTTACTGTTCACTGTGAACAGTTCTTACAATTTAAGTCTAAATTTAATAATAATTACTCAAATGATTTTTTTTTTCATTCAAAGAATCCGCGTAAATTTTTACCTGCGGATTAAATTGATATTGTGATTCCACGGAATTATGACCCCGTGGAAAAAAATACGTCTACAGTATAATTGTAGTTTTCAACAATCATGAAATTTGCCTTTGTTTACACATTCACAAATAAGTACCAGCAACCTTCAAGAATATTGACAATGTGGTACTAAATCTTTAAGTGTTAAAGGTTAGTGTCCTGTGTTTATTCTCCCCTTTGATTACCGGTACTTCCCTACAACTCACCAGACCTCCAAGAGAAGTGGCAGCTGTGGTCACTGTCCTTTCCTTCTGACCTGTGACCTTGAAGAACTCAAACTTTGTCCCCAGTGCTCCCTTGTTAGTCAGGGTGAATGTCCTCTTCAAGGTCTCTCCAATCACTGTGGTCCCAAAGTCTATACGGCATGTGTCTGTTGATAGCTGTTCAAATATATGTTTCAATGTTTTTACTTTAATTCAGTCAATCAATATTGCAAATTTAAAAAAATTCAAACAATTTTACATTGATCATTGCAAATATTTTAATTAAATTTCAGTTTGTGTTCTTAATTTTATAAAAAAAAAAAGAAAGAGTTGATTAAAAATGATTATTTACATCACATTTCTTTGTGGTACATTGAAGAGGAATAGCGAATGGCCCAGTCTGTGACAGGAATTTCACTTCTCCAAATAAATCCTCATTGATCTGTGGGAGACATTTTCAAACATGATTAGTGTAAATGACAGCGTTTTGGATAAAATAACTTTCTCACTTTAAAATCAATCAAAGAACATAATCTTACCATAGGTTTAAAAGTCACCATCATTTCACATGTTAAACCGGCTGACATTTGCCCAGGTGGGTCAAATCTAATGAAAAATAAATATTCACTCATAGTAAAGACCTCTATACCATATGTTAGCAGCATTGCATCTAAACATTAACTGGATGATAAGCCAAGCACTTACTGGATCTCTATGAAGTCCTTCAACATCTCAGTAATGTTTATGTACTTGCAATAATTCACTGTATAAGAAACATTTGTCAAGGTCACTTTCTTCTTGTATGTCTTTCCTACTTCAAAATCCTTTAATAAAATAGAAATCAATGCAATCCATCAGCATGTTATGTTCATATACCAGTATCATCTTTATATCAGACTAAAAGCTTTAGAAGATTTTAGAGAAAATTCTTTACAGACCTTAAAGTGAATGACATCAGGCTTGCTGTAGAAGGGACAGCCCTGGAATTCTCTTCCAGCAGCCACTTGTTTGACAACGATTCCTTGACGATGTTTATCCAACACTTTCTCCAAAATTTCCTTTGATAAAATATTTAAATATAAGGTCTCAGCCTTCAAACATTCTACAGTGATACTCTTAACTAAAAAAAATTATCAAAATAAATGCCAAGAACATACCACAAAGCAGTAAATCAATTCTAAACATACATACCTTCTCCATTTTGCTTCCATTTGGAAGTTTTAGAGTGGATTCTGTGTCCTTTGGGACTTTGTAAGGCTTGTGTTGGTCCCATAATCCCTCAAACTCAGGTACTGCTAGATTAACCTTTTCTTCTTCTAAAAATTTGAATAATTCAAAAATTTGTAGGGAAAAAATACATTACAATGTACAATGAAAGGTCGAAAAATTATAAGGCCTAAAATTGAAGATTAAATTTCAAACAAAACATTATCTTCCGCTACAGAGATTACATTGACATTCATTCAAAAACATGATTTGGCCATAAGACACTTGATTGCAGTATCATATCTAAAGACAAAGGTATCCAGTTTTTGTTAAATATATATGAATGAGAGAGAGAGAGAGAGAGAGAGAGAGAGGGGGGGAAAGAGAGAGAGAATATATATAGGTCTTACCTTCAAACTCAGCATCACTGGAATCACTAGAGTCTACAGGGAGGGGAGAGATCTTTCTGTCCTCACGGGCGGTGTCAGTTTTACCAGGTTCCTGTCCGTCTCTCTGTGTGGTCTGCCAAAATCACAGTGATCATTCACATTTATTATCAATAACATTTAAGATAGTGCAAAATATGGCTAACTCTCAATTTGAAATTAATTATTCAATTCAAGTATATATACATGTATTTGTAACATATGCATCCATATGTATGGAAGAATAGCCTTGCAAACATGATATGGTTTTAATTGAAGGAAAGAATATATTTACCTGCTCCTCTGGTCCATTTATAATGTATGTGTTTTCTTTCATTATTTCATCAAAAATGGAGGAATCCGTCAGCTCTCGAAAAATCTTCAGAGGTTTCTTTTTCTGGGGTCCAACAATCTATCACCAATGGAAAAACAAGCAATATGTGAAACTTTTCTTTCAAGTTAAGAATAAAAATGTTCAATACAAACAATTATGGGTCTATAGAATACACAAAAGTTAAAACAGTGTATTTTCTTTGCTTTGGTATGTCAAGGTATTTGCTTATGAAACCTCTAATTTTGAAATAATTTTCACTGGAATATGTTATTACCTTGGACTTGTCTGATTTGGGATCTGTCCACAAATGAGGTTGTTGCTTCTTTCTTTTCTTCAGTCTGTCTTCCTCAACAAGAATTTTATCCATGATTGTTGCTTGTTTTTGCCTCTTCTCATTTTCAAACTCACTGTAAATGAAAATGCAGAATAAAGTATTGTATATTATAGTACATTGTATTAAATACTGCCTTTTTGTCTAAGTGTTTAAAACTTTGGAGATAATGATATATAATTTAAATAAAACATAGCTCCTAGCTGACTCTGCAGAATAGAAGTACAGAATAACTTACGTTTTCTGACGTTCAAACTCCTCAATCCTCTTTCGGATGAGGAGAATCTCGTCTGGGTTACCTCCTTCTTGGAGAATTCTCTGCCGTTCTTCCTCCTCTCTCTGTTTGGCCTCTTTGTTGGCAGCCTGGTCTCTGGCATGTAGGGCTTTCAGATTCTCCTGTTAACAGAAACAGCAAGCGTTTAAAATTTGGGAGGTTCATGTAGATGATCTCTCTTTTGAACTTCAAAGCCAATTGAATATGAATTAAAGATATATACATGTAGATCAAACCAAGAATAGTTTTAAAATGTTCTCTTGATGAATAGAAAATATTAATACCCTGTTTGCAGTAATGTCTCCTTTTAATTTCAGAAGCATTTCCATCTTTTTTCTCATGTTCTCTTTGTATCTTGCATTCTCCTCTTCATGTCGTTTTTGCATCCTGTTAAAATAATTGCATTTAAATAAAACACCAAAGAGCACATGATGAGAAACTGATATACATGTATGTAGGCATATTTTGTTGATATTTTTAGTGCAATGATGTAAGTGTTATACTTTTCCATTGTCTGATTGAGGAATTTGCTGTGCTTTGCATGACTTCTTTCTGCATCATCTACAGTCATCTGTTGTCTTCTCTTCTGATCCTCCAAAGCAGTTTGATAGTCTCTGTAATCCAAACACAAAGAGCCATCAATATATGATTCAAGCTTGTAATGAGAGCAGAAAAATTCACGAGTTTGTAAGGATATGAAAATTTGGAGGCTTGGACAATGATATCTTACTTCTGTCTCTTGGCATGCTGTCTGATCGCTCGTTTAGCTTTCATTTCTTCTTTGCGCAGTCGCTGCAGGGCCATGTCTGTTTTTTCCTTAGCCAGCTGCTGTTCCTGCTTAATCAGGTCATCCTCTGCCAGCAGAAATTTTCCTCTCTCCACTTCAACTTTTGCAAGCTCATACCTAGCAATTAAAATTTTTTTTAAAAGAACATGACTAAACCGGTAGTTTTATTCAGCTCTTTTTCATGGGGAAGAAAAGTAATATGTATTGAAAGACAAATAATATATTAACACATCTTCAAAGATTTTCAAAACTACATGTTCTCCAGTTGTCAAAGAGGCTTTTAACAATTCACAACCAAAAGTATTGATTAGCTTTGTTTCTGTTACCAGAGTAATTTGTCCCATTTTATATAAATTACGAAGAACTGAAATAATTTGATCGCATAATAACATTAAGAAAATACAGCATAAAATTTCATGATTTAATTGCAGGAGCAATTTTGTAAGAACATCCATAATCAACAGACAATACTTATATTCAAATACAAGGTTCTTATTCTGAGACTTCGCCCTATTTGATAGAAAACATCTGTCTGATGGGTACCGGTATTTCTATTTTATTACAGTATTTCTAGTCCAATCAATAAACTTGTAGACCTTATTGGACCTGAAGGTGCATACCTAGATTGCTAAGATTAATGCACACTTATTAAATCAATAAATCACATCTTATTATGATTAGAATCTACAATAAATCTAATGAAAGACCTATTAGTATTGCAAATCGAAACAAAGAAGATATAGTTTATCCCCCTGAAGAAATCTATGGAATTTTTTAATTGACCGAGAAACAAAGGCATACTGCATATCACAAACATATTACATGTATAAAGAGTACAGTGCAGTTCATGTGCACAATATGTACAGGCTTACAATAACACTTACTCCTCTTCCTCTAGTCGATCTGCTATCATTTTCTCAAGTTTGTGCTCATTTTCCAGTTCCTGGCAAACTCTTTCATGTCGTGCTCTGAGTCTATACAGAGCTGATCTGGAGAAAAAAAAAAACCAATACAGATGATGACCTTTGGTAATTAATGTAGTCTATTTTGATATCTTATAGTCAGATAAATAGTTAAATAGTGGTGTTTTGACTACTGAAGAGATTAATAATTATAGTTTATGTATTCAAAACTTTTTTTTGAACAATTTATAAATTTATATAAAGATTTGAAAGGTAATGCAAGGACTGTTTCATGCTATTGGGGAAAACTTAAGAGGAAGCCAAATGTTACATATCAGATTTATTTCTCAAAACCCCCAGGTTTCTATGCCAAAAATTACAACCATTAAGAGGAAATTAAGTATTTAGCTAAGGGGGATTGTGATATAAGTACATATACTGTGACTCTACTAAATATCATATTACCACACTGTAGAGTTAAATCAAAACCAGACTGTATGCTGCATAATGACTAATGAAAACTAGGTGCTGAGTGCAGTCTAGACTTATATTTATTTCAATTCCCAATCAGTAAATTATAAATCATTTCTAGAGAGGCAGCTCCAATTATAAATCTATAATCACCCATTTTACAGATAATAAATCTATCATTCTCATACTTAAATGTTGTTCAATGTTACTATTACACTAAGAGAACCTAAGTTTACAAATATATATATAGCCGCACTCTGAACATTTTAAGTACAAATCAAGGGACATATTTGCACCCACTAACTACAGATAAACATTTGTTGATATTGGGAACTCTTACGTATTTTTATCGGATTCTGCTCCTTGAATTTCTTTGAAGACCTGATCTCTTTCAGTCTCTAGTTGAGACATACGGTTTCTACATTGCTTCTGCTCTTCTCTATTAAAAGAAATAAAATCAAATTATATTGTAGCATTTTAATTGTAGTATCAAATGTACAAATATACAGGTATTATGGTCATTATCATTTTAGGGTAAATGTATACCCTTAATGCAGAACAATCAGAAAACAATAAACTTTACAAATGTATACATTATTTTAACATGCCATTTTCCTATAGGTTAGGTAAATAAATATAAACAAGAATCAGTATATCTAAAACAAAAATCAAATACCTTGTCTTCTCTGTGAGATATTGGTGATGCTTCACTTTTTCTGTCAATTGGTTTAAATGACTCCTCAAGTGAATCATTCGAAGTTGTTCTTGTTTGGATATGGTGGGCTCAAGAGTTTTCTCATCATAATCTCTATCACTAATCCATAAAATTTAAAAAAAAATGCAGTACCCAGTATATACAATACCATCATCATGAAATATTTTAATTCTTATTGAAATGCCTCATTTGATTGCCTAAACAAATTTAATTATATCATATGACATAGCTTGCCTTTGTCACACTATGGCATATGTGCAAAATACATCAATCTGCCTGAGATCACATTTGAACTTTATACAAAAAATGTTATTTTTAAATACAGTAGTGGGCTTTATTTTCTAATTTTATTCTTTAAAAATTAAATTAAAGTAATAAATTTAAGTTATACATGTACAAGAATAACAATAACTAATATAAGTCAACTTAATATGACAAAAATAAATGTACATGTATATTCTTTAGCACCTAATGATTCTGATTAAAATTAGACTTTGAAGTTCACTCTTCTATGATTACTACAGAAATTCTCAGAGCAGTAGATTTATGAGATTTATTTTAATTAAAATTGTTTATTACCCAACAAAAGATTCAATTTCTTCCTCTTCATCAGATCCTAGGTCCAGATTATCATCTCCATCATCATAATCCAAAATGGCTTCATCTTCCAGGCCGATGTCTCCCATGAAATCCTCTCCTCCGAACATCTGTCCATAGTCATCATCCATTTTTTCCTTCAATAATTAAGGGAACACCTTAAAATGATGGTAAATCTGCAAATACATGTATATATGTCAAAATATTGAATTGTCTCAATTTCAACATTTTAATTACACCAAAAATACACCCCAAAAAATGCACCACCAACTGTAGGAAGATGACAAGCTGCCTAAGTCAAGTGCACTCAAATAAGACTCTGCCTATACTATGTCAGAAGTTATCCTAGATTCATATTTCTTAATTACATGGCATTCATATATACCCCAGGGTTCAAATGATGTTCATTCAAAGGTATGAAAAAATTCCCAAGATTTCTCTTTTGAAATTCCAGCTCTAGCTTATCAGGTTTAAATACCCGGCTAAAAATGCACTGCAAAAGATTTGAAAGTACCTGAATGATAACAATGAAAATTGTGTGAGGTATTCTGTGTGACTTCCAAATCTTAGAAATAAATATGTTTTAGTTCCTGTGCATTTCTCAGAGTAAAAAATGATAATGGTAAAATGAAGATATCTTGGATATTTTCCCTTCGACTGATTAAAAATTCAATTCTTTTACAAATCTGTATATTTTTTTTTACCAAAAATCATCCAAATGTGCAGTAAACAATGACTTGGAACAAAGTATAGTTCGGTACCTGTATAGTTATAAGTATATTGAGCAAGGATTCAGTGGGCATGAATAAAGACATATATATAAAGACAATTTAATTTTAATGATTTATACTGAGTGTTATCAGGTTTCATTTCTCCAAAGTATTGAGCATTGATGTAACTCAAACCAAATATCTGTATAATAATATCACGAGGGCCTAAATTAAGCACTGGAAAGCAACAGCCACTGACAGTATTTTGTTTTTGTATGTTTATTTTTTTTTATTGGCATTATCATATTTGTAAGAAGCCACACTTTAAAATCATTTCAAGTTTTTAAAAAAATATAATCTCATTCGACTAATTCAAATTAATTTTTTTTACAACACAGTCATGTACAAAAAACTAATCTAACGAGCTCATAGCTGAACAAATTCGGAAACAATTTACAGTTCTTATAGTAATTTAGCATATATATTAACAACATGCATTGTAAAAAGTACTTGTTTTACTGAAATTCGTTTCAATGCCGAAGAAACATTGTATTCACTTACAAATACAACGCAGACTATGAGAAATATCCAGTAGACGCAATCGTAAACATTCAAATTTTGTATACGTCGTCCATGTCTAGCAACAAAATCTCGCGAGAATCTCGAAGCGGGCACCTTGGATTAGCTCGTACTTAGTATAAGTCGTTTAACTATTATACGACTTCATCATAGTTCATGTCACTTTCATTCTGATATCACACAACGAGGATGTCGCGGAGACATGCAATATAGAATTAATTTTTTTACTTTAGATATATTTTGTGGTTTGTCTGTTTTGCATTGTATTAGAGAAAAATCACCAATTGTTGATCCCTAACTTGATTTGACATAGTTGTTAATGAATACAATTTTACACCCCCCCCCCCCCCAAAAAAAAATAGTTTCGAATCTATGGAACGGTAGAATATTTGGTGTAGTACGCATGACATGGCATGACATAGCAAACATACATATACGAACATATAATTTTACCATGTAGTGTGGTTTACCAGGCACGTAGCATCGATTTTGAAAGGGGGGCATCAGACTTATTCAAAATCTTGACAAGCAAGAAAAAAAAGCAAAAAAAAAAAAAAAAGGGAAAAAGCAACTTTCCCCTTATCTGTGGGGGGGGGGGGGGGGGGGGGGGGCTGGTGGCTACTTTTACATAATCCCAAAAATGCGAAGAGGGCCAACTCCATTATAATTTTCTATATGTAAATTGAAGAAAATTAGTTGCTGCCCCCCCCCCCCCCCACCCCACCCCCCTCACCCCCCCCCCCCCCCCCCCGATGCTACGTGCCTGTTTAATATCCAACAAACCTATTAGCTATAACAAATCATAGCACAACATAGCAAAGCACATAATTGCATAGAATATTAGAAAAACATGGCACGGCACAACACAGTACGGATGAACTCCATTTTCGACGATTTGCCTTGGTCTCCTATTAAAGATTAACGTGTCTCGAAAAATTATTCAGGAATATTAGTCTAGGTGATATATTTTTTGGGAGGATGGATTATCTGGGGCACCGTCTTCTATCCGTCATACGTACTTTTCGTTTAGCGCATATTCATAATCACTTGCTCTAGATATTTCCCTAAATCTTTACACAAGGATGCGTATTGTACAGATTAATTCATTAAACCAATGGTTTTCATTTTGGCCAATCATTGAAACGTGATTTCAATATTCCCAAAGGTACGTTTCACAAACTGTTAAAAATAGTTTTATCAAACATTGTTTACTGATATTAAATCGGCAAAACACAACTAACAAAAAGGTATTCCTTTATTCATCATGCTAACAACTCAGAATGGTGCGAAGAAACAAGGTGCCTCTTACTTCATCAGGTTGCAAAACGAATGTACCATAAGCCGGGAATTCTTGTCCTGTGAATATCATTTTTGTTTTTGTTTGATTTTGTAAATTGCATATTGTCTTTTATTTAAAAACCAATGATCATTGAGACATTGCTATTGATATAGATTAACGATTCATATTTTACACTTCGCAAGCATATTAGCTAATGCGCAATATAACGCTAAAACATCAGTTAGATCCTGTATGCTCGATTTTTTTCTTCTTATCAATTTCATTGCATGTTATTACTTCATGTTAGTTTGGAATTAATGCGTGCAGGCACCTACGCTGGGTTTGCTATATATACCGGTATATTTGCGTCAACAGGTGTCTTGTGTCAGATATTGATGCTGCAGAGATTCAATTAGCAAGCAATGTTCTCACCTTATACTTACAGGATGTTATAAGGAAAGAATTTCCATTCAGACATCAAATAGATATTAATTAGGTATTTCAAGGATTCTTGTTTCTTCTCGAGACATTGACCCTTTTTTAAAAAAAAAAAACTACACCGCAGTTTTAGGAGACAGAAAAGCTCCGGCTTTCAACCTTCTGTAGTTCGGTTCGAACAAGAAAACACCCTGAAAACACACGTCGGGATTTGTTCGAATTGTTCCCCAAGTAGCCGACGACAGCTTTATGCATTTCTGATCACCCATGTCACCCACAACGCACTGTGAACGAAGCACTTGTTTTTATTTCATCGTCTATTTAAAGAATTAGACCGCTTGCTAGGATAATACGCTGTCAATGGTTTTTTCTTCTCTTGAAGGAATATCGGATATCAATTAACTGTAATAACGCACATTTTAACTTTCCTACAATAATTTTACGACTGAGCTAATGAGGAAAAGTTGCAGTGTATGACGTACTTAGGGTAAATTTGTATCCCGAGGGGGCAGCGTTTTCATTGATACATGAGCGACCATATCTCCTGCTAAGATGTACCAAATCTTCCAAGAATGTACTTTGACAAGGTTAACGATTTTCAATGCTTGCCTACCATCATTAAAGGCTATTTTCATTTTTTTCATAATCAAGTCCGCAATAGCCTGATAGCATGATATATGTGTCAGATGGAAATTCTTTAGTAATAGTTTGATAAAAAAAAACCTCGTATAATGTGTAAACATCATATTAGATAAACAAAAAAGGTACTTTATGCCATAGTCTGTAGAAAAAAAAGTCTTAATATTTAAGTGTCGACATATGATTTAAAGGGTGCAAGACTTTATCAATTAAAAAAAAAGTAACACCCGCCCCGAAAAACTCCAACCCCCAAGAAAAACCCAAATGAAAAAAAAAAAAATAAATAGATAAATAAATTAATTAATAAAATTAAATACAACAACACCCCCCCCCCTAAAAAAAAGACAGCAAAAGGAAATAAAAAAAGGAAAAAAACAAAAACAAACGCACAATCAGAATTACAACTTTCTCATTTTAATTATTCTGAAGAAATCTGGGATTAAAATAAAATTCCCCAAACACTTATTAGCCCAGTAACCTATATCCAACGGACTTACAAACTAAAGGTTCGATTTTCTTAATCTCTCTCTCTGATCATATACAGTGTCTAAAATATACAAGTTATAAAAGAAAACAGTATATAAATTGTCTTAATGGAAAACCTTTCAACCTAGGTACGTCTTACTTGATCATGATGGCGCTATTATAAATTTAACTCAGCTCTAACATCAAAGGAATTCAATGGGACAAAAAGCCTCTAAGCAAAGGCGCTCTATCTATAATTCTATCGTTGTATGCGGATAATGGAGGATGTCAAGAAGGTTATATTTCCATAAACCGGATATATTCAAAGATGCACCACCTTTTCAGACTTGCCAATTTTGTGAAAAGTGGGACGGTGCCCAACAGAGAACAGATTACTTTGTATGGTATTTGTACCATTCAAAAGCGGGTATTTTTCTTTGATTGAATTGGAATCTGAACCCCTATACAATATTACAGGCTGCTACAACTGAAGGAAGAATCTAGGACTTTGCCAGATCAATAGGATATATAATTCTTGTAGTTCGGAACAGATTGCTGTGCCACTTTCATCATTGAGACGAAAATCGAGACGAACAAATCCCCACCAACCAAATTTAATTGATTTTATGGGGCATTATATGGCGAATAGTTATCACTTTTACCGGTACTTTTTTACTGAAGTAGATTGTACATGTACATAGCGGAAACACTACACTCTCAATTTGGTTATATATTTTTAAAACAAAAACAAAATAGTAAACAATCTTGATTTTGTTGTAAAATTTGTTACATTAAAAAAATACTTAAAGACCCTTTCTTACTTCTACGATTTGTGTTATCTTATTCGCTCATGCTCTTTATAAAGAATAATTGATGTTACAAAACGCAAGTAAGGTATTTTTCAATAATTTGATTCAAGACCTTGCATGTCGACAGTATGCGGAGTGGGAAGATATGCATCTTCAGAAACTAGACTAATCAATGTTACCTTTATAAGTACACCATTTTAGCTGTTTAACTTTTTAGTACCATAAAACGTCTAGTTCTTAAAAAGCATTTACAGACATTATTATGGCTCTTAAAGTGTCGTTTGCCGCACTTTTGTAAATTCTGTTGTCTTTTTTTTCTTGAACTCAGAGAGATTAGCCGTGCACGCTTCACTGTATGACACACCCCTTTAATCCCTATGGATTTTAGGTATTGGGCTAGTTGCAGCAAGGAAATTAAACCTCAGTCTGGATTAAACCTGGATGATCATACAGACAATTATCGAACGAAATTCCACCAACAGTGCCCTAGAAAATAATGTGTTACGATGACAATGGCTTCCGAAAATAACATTGGTTTCTCTCTTTCTTCTTTTTTCAAATGATCGCTGATGATTAGTTATTTTTTAAAATGTAACTTTAAAATAAGAATAACGACCATGAAAAGGATGATGATGAGACTAAATATTGCCATTTTTTCTACAATTATTCAATATAGTAGGAGAATAAGAAAAAATAAATTAACTAACTGAATGTCTCACAAATTTTTAAAAATAGAATTAAATGAGACGTTGATACCGCCTTTAACGACTTAAAAGTCAAATATGTTTCATTGATGTCGTTTTATGGAACCGTATATGTTTCATTGATGTCGTTTTATGGAACCGTGATCATTCATATGCTTATGGAACAACCATTTAAAGATGTTCACCAGATGGGATAATCGTTTGTTCTGCACTATATATATCAGGCAAGTTTTATTCTGGTAGATTATAAGCCGGGATTAATACACATGACTTGCTATTGGACGCTCAACAATAGAACACAAATGAGATTTCGTTAATAGAAAACAGCTATAATCTTGTATGTGGGATGACTATATGATTCATTCACATTCTCGAATAGAAAAACACAAATTTGCTTATAAAACACATATGCCCCCGGTTGTTACAGAAATACCACAGCAAATATAAAACAAAATACAATGGTTGACACGGTATTACGAAATCTGAAAATAAAAATTAAAAAAAAGTTAATAAAAATGAACAAATTCTGATCTAAATCAATAAACAAACAAGAGATCCTCATTGCAAATCTGAGCAACAATGTTCGACGTTAATGCAGTTTATAAGTTCTGACATCAGTCAATAAACATCATATTTTGTATGATATATACTTATTAACTAAATGAATGTAATTATATATATATATATATATATATATATATATATATATATATATATATATATATATATATATATATATATATATATATATATATATCCAAAATATTGCCCGATGTTATTGCTTGTAGCCAACAGAACGAAAGGCTGTCCTGGGCAGACAAAATTGCTCATTAATGATACTAGTTAAATCATAATTCGGTTTTGTTTATTACTGCATGAACACAATCGATTTTCTTCAGATATATATAAAAAAATTGTAGATATGAATACTACTTTTCTGTAAATTATTTGAATTAACAATAGAACTTATGATTTAATTATTAACAAATTAATTAACATCTTTTAACTCGCACTAAATATGTATATAGATTTATATCCATCTAATTTGAAAAACAATTTTTGCAAATTTTAATGAAAAAAAAATATGAACCTATTAGGTTGCATCCATATCATATTTCACAAATTTAAAAACAGTCATCTTTGGTTATGAAGTATGAAAAACCTTTTATTTTTTGAAGAAATTTTTTAATTGTAGTGAGAAGTTGATTAGTAATTAAACTTAATTTAAATTATTTGGTCAACCATCGCTCCACCACTGTATTTCTATAGTAAACGAATATCAAATACCCCTACCAGCTGGAGACGTTCTGAGTTAGTTTGCTGTATGAGTCTAGAGAAACTACATGTTTAATTAAAGTGCCCGAGCGGGTAATACATAAAAGTTTGAATCCCAACAAAGGGACTCTTGATTTAGTGCGGAGGAAACCAAACCGTCGCTGATAATGGCTTCTATCTGTCCGCGAGTATAAAACAGAGTTCACGGAGACACAAACTTATTCGGCTGTCGCCGCACTAAATATTGATATCCATACACTGTACTTTCTGCAGTATATTATATAAAATTCGTCATCCTTTCTATTTAACCCTTTGTTGCATTTATATTCATACACGTATAAGCAAGTACTATATTTTTGAAAGAGTATTTGCAACGAAGAAAATCTTAGCGTAAGTACTTAGTGCTAAGCATCATTTTCAAAATGGTGACAAACTTATTGCTTTACACAATTTATGATATTTATATTCTTTGTTGAACTATTTCTTATCGCTTAGAACTTTAGACAATATATTTTTTTGTGTACAAAGGTTTAATATATAAATTTTTTAAAGATATATTTGCTCTCTCACTTCTCACATACTCACATTTTCATCCCATATTGTAATATAAATAAAGAGTAGGGTAGTTGCTTGTGATATTTATGAAACAGAATGCCTAGGAAGTAAAACTACAATCCATGAAAAACAGAAAACTAAAAACAAAAAGCCAAAAACAAAACACAAGAAATACTAAAGTGATGTATTATTGTACACGTCACATCTTAACTGCCAGATGATTAATAAAATCATTCCATGGAGATCATGCTTTTTCAAATTCTGATTTTTGAATATAAATATACTTTTCAATATTGTATCTTTGATTTAAATAATGTAAAAGCCCTAAAAAGGGGGGTCTTTTTTTTTTATTTTGAACATGAAAATATATATTGCTTTGTATATAGGATTACAAAGTTAAGAATTCTGTTCTCACAATCAAGGGAATAAACGCCAAATAATACATTACAGACATCAAGACTAACATTTTTGTAGCATTTCTCATGTATAACTATACTAAGTGCGTTCCAAAGAGGTAGTATTTTCTTGCATGTTGCAAAAACATGTTGTATAGTTTCAAGCGTATCATTACAAAAAGAACAGCAGTCAGAGGTAGTAATTCTGATTTTCATGACATAATATTTAACAGGAAGAATTCTATGGAGAATTCTATATTGTAACAGTTGAATCGTTGGTAGTTCTAAAACATATTTCAAAAGCATCCTGTACACAGAGGTCATTTGGCAAACTATCACATAGCTCAGCATTCCATTTAATGATAGCTGTAGGTACACAATCATTGGAGGTTAAACATATATACATGTATATATGCTTTGTTACTTTTTCTTTAAAAAAATACTCATAAAAAATGGCATAAATGTAGTGCAGTCTCTCTTCAAAGAAGACTTATCAATGGACAAATATGTCAAGTACTTTGATATTGCAAATATTACACTATTATATAACAAGTCGGTATATAGACGAGGTATATAGACAATTTTTTGCTATTTATGATAATACAGTTTACTATTTACGTTTTCTTTCACCACAATCTTACAATAATAATTTATTTTTAGAAATACACATCAGATGAAAAATCATTTTTAGGTATTTTTACATTGCAAAAATCAGAACGATTGATAAAAAATGTAACATATTTCCGACAAAACCCCCAACTACAGCATATAACAATTTACATGTACATCGTATAAAACCACAAAAAACAAAAGCATGACGTATATACTAATGTTGAAATGATATACTAATGTTGAAATGATATACTAATGTTGAAATGATATACTAATGTTGAAATGTAAGGGCCCTTTTTTGCATTAAAAAACGGAAACAATAAGTCAAATGCAAAACATTGATCTATGACTTTGGCTTTACATGATGACGTAAAACAGTTGTTAAATTGGTGTAGTAGACTAGAACGTTATACAGTAATATGGACCTGTAAAGCTCCATCATACATATGGAACTCGTATTATCAAATAATTTGACGACTACAGTATCTATAGTCGTCAAATTATTTGATAATAATTAAATTATTAGAAATCTTCTTTAACAGAAACTAAAATTAATATACATGACAGTGTAGTTACATCTGATTGGCAACATGCCAATGCAAAGTACATTTATTACGATGAGTCATTTAATATAACTTAACTCGACTACCTTGAGTGAAATTCATACACTTCACTTAAAATTGTGTACTTTAGAGCATTACTTTTTTATATTCAACTTTTCTCCGTCGTTTATACTTAACAAGGAAAAAGAAGAGTTCAGCAAAAATAGAAATACCCTCTTCAGTGACAAGCAAGACAGCACTTAGCGGATCGTTAGAGTTTATTTTTGATCGTCCAATCTTCTCCCTCAAATTGTTTTCTGGCAAAATTTAGCAACCAATGTAACACTTTTAATCACAGATATTTATGTACATAAACTAAAGCTGAACTAAAAAGGATATTGTTGTAATAAATTAGGTAATATATAGTTATTTATAAGATGTAAACCTGGAAGACAATAACCAAACTCGGCCAAACTATCATTTAAAAAAACCAACTATGATTTCAGTGACAAATATCAACTCAAAACACCATATATCAATCTTATTTTATTCCTCGGGATCGGCAACGACTGCGTTGAAATATTTTCTTAATTATTTCCCGTCGTTTTCTACACAATAACACCATTATAATTTCTGTAATCAGATTGTCCCCTTCCATAACAATTACTTTACTGTCAGTCATATCCGCCTTGGCATTACTGTTATTTCTCCCCGATTGTTACAACAATTATACAATCAATAGGCATTTACTTTGCTATACATTTTACTGATCAAAGTTTGAAAATAGTTTTAAAAATATATTTTGTTTAATTCTATTGTAAAGGTTTTCTCTATATGAAAATGAAAAGAAGCCTAATCTACAATTTTTCCGAAAAAGATATAAATCAATGGCTGTTCAAACTCACCAGGAAGATAGGCAAGCACATTTTTAAATAGATATTAAAGTAATTAAGAATCAATCAGAATAAATCATAGGCTACAGTTAAAAGTCCACAGAAGATGAGAAAACATGGTTTTCTTTTATGCGAAATTTAAAATAAACCCAGTTTATAGAATCTAAAATAAACATACGTTCCAGTGTTACGTAAATGTTAGGAACTTAAAAAAGATTTTGTACGATACATAATTTCAAACATGGTATTAAAACTTTTAACAGTTTTGGTATATATATAATTTTCCAACAACGGAAACAACATTGCCTTTGATAAGTAAGGAATTCCATATACGACAACCACCTGTCAGCTGCCAACTGCTGACTATTAGTGCAAACTGCTTACTTGCTTACTGCTTACTGCCGAAATGTATTTGCGCATGTGCTAAAAATGTTATATAAGCACTGGTATCGACTATTTGGTAATTTGACGCGCAACATGCTTTGGTTAAGATTTATCGAAAGAAGCACTGTGGCTAAAAGCAGCTGAGAAAAATAATACACAATGTATCAACTGGTTCATATCACATAAAATCACACAAATGTATATTTTTTACATATTTAAGATCAAATTAAAATTACAAAACAACTCCACAACAGACAGTTTACATTTAGAATAAAATTAAAATATTTTGTGTTATTGTTGATAATTTCGTTTTAATAGATAACTAGGAAATCTGGCAATCCATATAACAAACATGATACTAGTGCAGGTATACAAAAAAAAAAATTCATTAATTTTCATCTTCAAATGTTTTACAACTAACCACCTTGGTTAGTTGTAAAACATCTGAAGATGAAAATGAAAGCGCTTATGTTTTACTCTGACATTATGTTTTTATTCATTTAAGTTTTCTATATTTTATCCGACCAGTGTGACTTTTTTTTTCTGGATTTACACAGAGAGAGAGAGAGAGAGAGAGAGAGAGAGAGAGAGAGAGAGAGATTAACGCTTATTACATATATCTAGACCATAGATTTTCTGTTTTAGAATTACCTCCAAGCGGAAAGTTATTGAGCTTGAATGTATGAAAAATGTTAGTGAATCTTTTTACGACCATTTTGAATTCTTCTCGAGAATTTTTTCTCATTAAGTCTAACCTGCGTTATAAAAAGAAGCTATAAATGATACATGCAAAAACAAAATTATTTCATTTTATCCCTAACAAAACATTAGGAAGTGATGCTGGTGCAGTTTCATAACAAAATTATTTCTGTAATTTTTCTAGTATGCCGACATGCTTTGACAATAATAGATTACAAAAATATTGCAGGGCTGTTTTAAAGTGTGTCATGGAACATATTTGTGTATAACATTAATCCCCATCATTTGGTACATAGGGAGGAATGCTTTAGTTTTTTGTGAAAATGACATAATTATGATGCTTAAATAACACCCGCTTTCAAATAGACTGGTTATGTTTTATTGTAATTGCATCTAATACACTATACAAATATTTGGATATAAATATGCAAAGGTAACAGGGTACAAAGTGTTTTTAATAATTTAACCAAGGTTGATTTAGTTTATGACCTCAATAATCAGAGTCATAAAACTAAGTTCCTGAAAGTAGAGTATCAGTTATTTTATTTAATTCTTTGAAAGAATTTTTCTTGCAAATGTCAAATTTAATATGCTGATAAAAACTTCCATAACATGTCTAAATAGAATTGCTCACCTTTTTGTGCTGAGCAATTTATCAAATCGTTTAGGGGGCGTAAATACTTATAACGGTATACATATAACGTTCGGTCAATCGATTAATATTGTACACTTAACAATAGTTTTGCAAAACTTGGCTAATATAGAAAAATGAGATACCCAGTCTAGATACTCTGAATTCGTTTAATTACCAGAAAATGACTTTAAACCTGCTGACAAATATAATTCTTGGTTATGGTGTCTGAGTCCTTGGGACAAATTCTGCTATTTCGGTTTTAAAGTTGGTGTTAATTATATTCAATTTCTCTACATGGATAAGATAAATGAACACTATAACTGTGCATCGGTATTTCTCTTTCAGCAATTATGTCTTCAATACGGCAGTCTGGATCAGAAGAAATGTTCAAGATAAAAGGTACTAGTGATACATTTTATCCAATAGCACATTTCTGAAATTCTTTTCACATTTTTGTACCATTAAAAAATTCTCTAAAATAAATGTTAAAATTCAGATGAGATGATAAAAATAATTGTAACAGGTTTTAAAGAATTTTGGTATATACACATGCAGGTACATTTTTTTTTTCAATAATTATGGATTTTTTTCTTAGCATGTTTCACCATTACTGTATTATGACAAGTTTCAAAAAGGAAATGAAATTTGGAGAGGTTCAAACCGATATGTCAATTAACCGGATCTAAAATATCAGAAGTAACCTAGCTTCTACTTTATAGAAATATTGAACAATACGACATCCTCCAAGCCAGTGCCAATATCAATGAAATGTTGTGCAGTATAGCACATCCAGTTTTCATAAGATATGGTTTGTACGGATACAGTACTAATTTATATCAAAATAGATTTTTTTGTACCATAAAAATTCATAGAATAATCACACAACAATTACTTAGTGAGTTTATTGTAATGAAATCAAAAATCAAAATAACCATACACTACGATACACGTTTAAGAAACAATTGGTATGATAGCACTAAACACAGAACTAGTATCTAATTTCTTACGTTCTGTATTTGTAATCTCGCCGGTATTAATGAAAAAAATCTGAATGGAAATACACATTTGTTAAATAACAACGGTATTATTATATTTTTTTATGTGTACATATACTTCCTTAGTACTATTGTCAAGTTAATTTACCCTAACTGCTGCCTCATTGTTTTTGTTTTAAAAATAATAAGTTTTTTCCAATATTTTATGGTTTATAACTTCTGTAATGGATGAAACAAAAGATGAATAAATGAATAAAGCTTACAATTGATTAAATCAACTCAAAGTCTACCAAAGTTATACAGGTTTAATCTGAGTTGGGAAAGTTTACGCTTTATAATTTGCGAAGCGGATAAAAAAAAAACGTAAATTGATCCAACCCACTTACACGAGTACAACTTGGGTAGATATTGAGTCCATTCCTTTTAGTTTAATTTTCTGTAATTTACTGTCAAATTTGAGTGAGTTTTACCTTTAAAAATGACATTAGTATCTGTTCAAAATTCAAACGTAACGTCAAGCGGATTTCTACGTTTTTGACGTTAGTGCATTGTGACGCATCCTGTGATGTGCAAACCAGGTTATACAAATTTAACATTTTTTTTTCTTTCTAATCATTTGTCGCGTTACAACCAGAATTAAATTATATATAATTTAATAAAAAAATTATGATATGTAATTGATAGTAATGTGTTATCGGGTACACTTTTAGTTAAACAGTTTACTGATAAATATCAAGAGGAGTTCAGCTTTGTCGTTAGAAAAAGTAATTAATATACACATTATCTTTAAAATTTAAATTTTTTAAAGAAAATAAGGTAATTCAATTTTATACGATTTGGTCTTTAAATACCTTTCAACATTCTGCAATCCATAAATTGCAAATGATAATATTCTGTTATTTCTTTTTATAACATTCCATCTACCAAATTTAATTAATAATTCATGGCAATCGGTTTTTGGAACACAGTTCGCTATTCGCAATAAAAAAGTGAACTGCGTTCTAGAATGCAGTTTGCGATTAAAAATTTATAATTCATATTTGGGGCCTGAAATTTTAAAGGTATTCTACTGGTGGTATACCATTACCACCCTGAAAATATGGTGAAGTAATCATCTCAACTTTTTGAGATCCGGGCTTATTTGCAATTAAAAAGTGAACTGCATTCCAGCACGCAGTTTGCAATTCAAAATTTATAATTCATAATTGGAGCCTGTTAATTCAAGGTCATCTAATGGTGGTATACCAATACCACCCTGAAAATATGGTGAAGTGGTCAACTTTAGTTTATGAGATTCGGGTTTTTGTGCAATTGAAAAGTGAACTGCGTTCTAGAACGCATTCGCAATAAAATAAATTATGATTTATATTTGGGGTCTGAAATTTTCAAGCTCATCTTGAACGCAGTTCAGTTTTCAATTGCAAATAAGCCCGAATCTCAAAAAGTACAGATGACCACTTCTCTACATTTTCAGGGTGGTAATGGTATACCACTAGTAGATGACCCTGACAATTTCAGGCCCCAAATATGAATTATAAATTTTGAACTGCGAACTGCGTTCTAGAACGCAGTTCACTTTTCAATTGCGAATAGCGAACTGCGTTCCAAAAACCGATTGCCGTCTGTTATATTTTTGTTTTAATCTCTAAATTAAATGGTGGATACGTTATCATGCATCAAAATATTAATGTTCCAAATATCACATAAAATTGAATTAAATTTTCAATCACATACATTCATTCTTTTTTCCCTCGTTTTGAGATTTGGAAAAAAGAACTAAGTTAAGTTTATGTAATCCAAATTAAAACCTTTACGTCACTTACAGTAAACCCCAAAACTATTCCCTCCACTTTGGAAAGTTAATTTTTATTCAGTTTAAATTTCAAGCATTTTGAGATCTTAATGGGGTATGGTCAAGATCTTGGTCAAAATTTATTTTTCCATTTTAATGTTTACAATGTTTCAGTAAATCATTTCTTAAAGTCTACCAAAATTTGAGTGTCAGTCGATGAGTTATAAACGCAGAGCTACATATACGAAGCTCAGGTCATGTTATGGACACAATTTGAATGCTGAAAAGAAAAGTTCATGCTTAGACTTAAAATGAAGGTGAAAACGCGAGACACTGTTTATTTCTGTTCAATGCGAATAAGCAGATAGAAAAATGTATATTGAACTAATGTAAACAAAAACAATGCCCTTTACATAGCGAAGAATTGTTAGCTCTAGATCTGTGTCTTGCTTTTAATTCCACGACTGACACTCAAATTAGAAATGCATTAATAAATCGCTGTAAACAATAAAAATAAAATTAAAATAAGACCAAAAATCGTGAAAATGTTCGTTTAAAAACGTTAAGTAGATCTCAATCATAATAATGTTAATTTTACTGAAGGTTGTGAGCAAGTAATTTCAATTAAACTTATTTAATACTTTTCGATGTCGCCCCACCTCCAACTATTACGTGGAAATGAACCAAAACATTGATAGCTTGGCGTCTGTATTGAACGCGTTTTACATGTATAATCTTGATATCTTCATATTTTCATAGTAGTTTAATGATGATAATTGCTGACACTCTGAGTGAGTAAAAATAAAAGGTTGTAAAAAAAATTCTTGAACGCTGTTGTGGGTTTGATGCCATGCTAAAACAGTATTTCATAATCAGCCTCAATTAAACAATTATTTCTGGAACGAATGACCACAAGGACATCATATTACTATCAACCTGTGTATGATATCACAAACACGGTGTAAATTTAGCTGAAAAGCTCGTATAAAGTCAAGATAAGGAACAAATTCTACCGATTTACCTTTGTTGACAATAGAAATGTGAGGGCGAAAATTTTCAGCTTTAGAATAACGTCAGTTTACAATCCATTGAACTTTGGAGGTGTTTGTGACGTATTAAATAATCATCAGATACTCAATATGCATGGGATCTGGGTTTTCTTTCACCATTTTTAATGCCAAGTGTCCCTAAATGGTGAGAGTGAAATACAAAATATGCATAAACGACACATTTGTAGTCTGCCCTTGGCAGATTTTATTTCATTTTATTCTACTTTGCTTAATATTAACCATGTCAAGAAAACGAAATTTCTTAAACTTGCTCTCTTTCAAGCGATAAAATTCATTCGGTGTATCTTCGTCTAATAAATGATAACCCACTAGCAATTTAAAATAAGATATCCTTCATAAATGAAATTTTACCATTTAGATCCTTCTTAAAGACTAGTAGCACTTGAAGAGTACAAAAACAAAGCTTTTAAAGCTAGATAATGTAAATAGCATCCCCCATACATAGGCAGTCAGGAGAAACACGAGCTTTCTTTGAATAACGCGTTCAGTGCAAGCATTTATTAGTTACCAACTATTTTGGTCGCTAAATTTTTAATCATTTTTTTTTATCAATAACAATAAAATCATAGCAAAGTTAAACAGGAATTATTATGATTGCTTAACTGAAAATTGACATATATAGAGGATATCTATATTGTGTGATTTTATATTTGCTTTATCCAACGAGTTGAAATGGTGTATATATTCGCGAGGCTTGCCGAGCGAATATAACCATTTCAACGAGCAAAGGTTTATCACACGGGTAATATACACAACACGTATGAGATAAAACAATTTATCAAACAGTTATAGGCTCACCTCGTATGCATAAATCTATCACCGTGCAAAATTCACTGTTTAATTATAACTTTATTTTGGACCTTACTTTTAAAATTCAACATATATTTTTATAATATTTTCTCACAGTCTATTTCTTACAAAGTTACTTATTTAAATAGTGATTAACACTTTTCGGACTCTATATGTGATTTCAAAGAGACAGAGTGCCATGTCTCAAGGACTATTAATCTCTTAAAACAACATTGTGCAATTATCAGTTTTCCATGTCTTGGACATCAAAGACTCATTGAGTTTATTTAATTATTTTGTATCTGTGAACCTTTCACTCAGCTTACTTATGTCATCACCTGTCAATTTATACTCATTGTTCAGATTCTTATAAATAATTATGTACAATTGTCAATCGGCAGTCTGGAATACGGCGGCCAGCGTCGGCCACGTCCGACTCACCCAGAGTCTTAAGGCCGGAGGCCACTACTGGCCATATCCGACTTGTTTGTAAAATACCTGTCTGTTAAACTGTTATAATGTTGCCATCGTTGAATCTCGTCCAATAAATACGGAATCCTTCATCACTTGGTTTATTTCTCTGGAACTGTATACTGGTGGACCTTCGGGAATACGGCAAACCTACCCTTCGTTTTTACCTTACGGCCCACAGCGCGCCTCAACCTTATACTACTTATACCTTCGAACATTCCCTCACCCCGTTCGTACTGCACACGGCGGATATACAGCTCCAGACGAATTCCCTAGCACCGTAAAAACTACGCGGTCACAAATCTAGCAGAAAAGTAAGTAAATATTCATAAAAACTATGTACTAAACCTTTCACTTTTATTAGTTGTCTTCATTTAATCTATTTTTGGACGTTTACACTTAAATAATTTTTA
Source organism: Magallana angulata (assembly GCF_025612915.1). Lineage (NCBI taxonomy): Eukaryota > Metazoa > Mollusca > Bivalvia > Ostreida > Ostreidae > Magallana > Magallana angulata. The sequence goes on along the minus strand of NC_069116.1, from coordinate 20,800,909 downwards.
TATTTTAAAAGTCTATATAATATCTATATAATATCTTGTAGCTAATAAATTGGAAGGGGGAAAATAAAAAATAGTAAATACATAAATGAATAAGCACTAAAAATACTTTAAAAATTGAATTTGATGAATACCTTAAACATATCATAAAGGGGAAGTTAATAGTGACAGGGTGTATCGAATAAGTGTGTAGACATTAACGAAACATTGTAAGATGTAACTAAAGATGAAATAAAAACAGGCTATTAAGCTAAATTGAAAAACTGACACAATTTTTGGCAGTTGTTTTATTGTAAGTTAATATTTAAAATCTTCTGCTAGTCATTTGTTCTCTTTTTATGATAGATTATTCAATGTTAGTTTTTATCAGAAATTTTACTTTAAGCTTTGATTGTGGGTAATATATTGCAAATTTACAAAATAAAGGCAATGACAATGTCCCAGAAATTAAATAATAGACTTAAAGCTTCAGTTAATTGCATCGGTGCAATTTTATAACTATACTGTCTAAACGGTTTAGTTTAAACAATATTTATTTAATATAGCAACAGTGCACAGCGATTGAAAAACAAGCCAAATGGATTATGTTAATCTCGCCCTCGTCAGTTTACAAATGAGAGGTGAGTAAAATTTTCAATATCATTACACATACACATTGATTAGGAAAAATAATTATAATGAGGAAAGGAAAAAGAAAATGAAATGCGAGAGAAGAATAGATGGAATTGAGTATTGAGACAATTGTAAAAAACCAATAGATAATGTCTACTGTAATCGACTAAAGTTACCTAATATTAATATTGAAACATAATGTTTCTAAGTAAACTGTTTAAGACACCAATCAGAAAAATATATCGACTTAAACCAAGGTAATTGATATAAACTTATTCTAATATCACTAATATCAATAATATATTTACTTGAATTTTTTTGATGTTAAAAAATAAATGTACATTTTACTCTTCTCCTAACAAAGTTTTGAGATTAGCTGATACAAGATGTTGTAACTGAGAAATGTGCTTATGCACCAATTTGGGAGTATATTGTCAATATAAATTGCTGTTACTCATAATTTTTCTGATTATTTTTCAGACAAAATAGGGGTACGATAAGGAATAGACTTACCTTCATTTTTATTTGCTTTATTTCTTAATGACTTAGAATCTTTTCTGAAAACAACTAATAGTAGTAGTGTTTCAAAAATATCAAATTACATTTGAACAGAAGATTGGTATTTTTGTTTTGTTAATACTTTGTTCTTCTTGATACGATTTTACTCTTAGAAACACCATATAGAATCAACTGAATAATAATCATAATCAAGTTTTAATTGTTTTGTAAATAACATGATGTAACGCTGAAAAAACTTGGTTTCCCATCGGATTGAAATGTCACACTTTCATTGGTTAATACATGACACGTGACTACCTTACATATTACCATATCCGTCTGGGTAGAATTAATATTCGGCAATTTGGTCGACGCTTCGTCTACGCATCTCTGCAGAGGGAAAGGAGCAAAATGTTTAAAATTGAACATCAACAAAACTTTGTAAGTAAACAAGGGTGAATCGAAGATTTCAAAGAGTATTTGAAAGGTGGGAATGATAATTCTGAAGACTTTGATTGTGTAAAATTAGACGATATGCTAGGCAACTTTTACTTGGATTTGCATATATCATAGCTTTCTGAGAATAAATACTCGTGAAAACAAAACACTTATTAGGTTTGTTGCCGACTGACCACAGAAATAGTTTCATAGACGTTTCGTCTTGCCGTCTATGACATTGATCAAACCGATATATTTCTGTAATCAATCAGTAACAAACCTAATAAGTAATAAAAGTTACCCTGTATTTTTTTTAGATCACCTGAGTGAACTCAGGTGATCTATTGCTATCCGTTTTCGTCCGTCGTTGTGCGACGTGTGTCGTGCGTCGTCCGTCGTGCGTTAACAATTTTACATTTTTAACTTCTTCTAAAAAAAAACAAGGCTAATTGTTACCATTTTTTGTGTGAGGCATCTTTATAGTAAGAGTGAAATATATGACTCTACCACCCCCGGGACACCACAGGTGGGGCCAAAAATGTCAAAAAAAAGCCTAAATTTCAAAAATCTTCTCCTCTACTCCCAAACATGTGAGAAAAAACGGTTGCATGGTTATGATGTCCATGAAGCCCTCTACCAAAATTGTGAAATTCATTGCCCCTTGGTCAGGGGTTCTGGCTCTATGGTGGGGCCAATATGGCCATATAGTAAAAATGTATTAAGTCTTAAAAAATCTTCTTCTCTACTCCCATATATATTTGTTAAAAACTAAATGCATAATTATGATGTCCACGAAGCCCTCTACCAAAATTGTGAAATTGATGACCCCTGGGTCAGGGGTTCAGGCTCTAGGGTGGGGCCAATATGGCCATATAATAAAAATGTATTAAATCTGAGTAAATTTTCTCTACTCCCATATATATTTTTTAAAAACTGAATACTTGGTTATGATGTCCATTAACTCCTCTACCTAAATTGTGAAATTCATGGCCCCTGGGTTAGGGGTTCAAAACATTGGCGGGGTGGGGGGGGGGGGGCAATATGACAATTTAGTGTTAATACACATAATGTTTTAAAATCTTTATCTCTATTTTCACACATCTGTATGAAAAACTGAATTCATAATTATATTTACCAGGAAGTCCTCTACTAAAATTTTAAATTTCATGTCCCCTGTTGTATGGGTTTTGACTGTTGGGTGGGGCCAAAATCAATGTATAGGTGTTAATTCATATAATGTTTAAAAATTATCTTTTCTACTCCCACACACCTGAAAGGAAATGTGAATTCATGATTTTGTTTTTCGCCAAAATTATAGATTTCATAGTTCTTTTTGAAAGATTTCAGCCAAGGAGGTGGTCGTAATTACATAATTATAATTTTTCCACTCAAGAATGAAACCCAATTAAATGAATATATGAGACTCATCGACAAGTTTGTGTGTGGGTTATATGCTCCTCAGATGACCGTTAAGGCCTATTGGCCTCTTTTTTTTTTATAAAGGGATAAAGTGACGACCGCAAACATTGCTTAAAAATCAAATTGTTATAAATAAATTACTTTGTGCTTTATATGTCAATAAAAGAAGTATGAAAGCATTTTTAGATGACATTGAGTTCAATAATATTGTTGTGCAACCAATTAAATGTTGTTTATAGTAATGGGCGTACCAAATGTTTATAACAAAAAAGTAACAGACCAGTTTCAACAAAATTGAAAATCGAACTGCAATAATTCTCCAAAAGGTGCCATATCAAAGTTATTCACAAAATCAAACTAAGGATGTTTACGTTAAAAATTAAATAATTGTAGGGAAAAAAGTAGTTGGCACATGAAGTATTTAGTATCATACGATTACTTACACATCAAAATTGGTAAATAAAATGGTACATATAAAAATACCGGAAAATGCTATTTATGTAAAATGAAAAATTAGACACGAAATTTACGATTTTTTATGTTGCAGCATGTTGAAATACATGTATGTACAATTGAAATGTATATACCTAAAAACCATTACGCAAAGACCTTTTTAACTTTCTTCAAAAAAAATAAAAAAATAATAAAAAGATCGTTTAGCAAGGTAGGTACATCTCACGATATTGTTAACAAAGGGTCAATCTCACTATTTTCTCGTATACAATGTTCAAATTTAATAATCTCTACATCAAACTCCACGTTGTAGATAACAACTAGAAAGATAATAGCAGACTGTTAAACAGGTAAAATAGTTGCATGGCTATAGTTTAAAACCTTTTAAATTAAAAAGAAATTAATCCAGGTAACCCCTTCTATTTAGATATCCTCTTTTTGAAATACAGAGTGGAGATTACACATCCGTTACAAGCGCTGGAAAAGACAAGCATACCTCATTATTTAAAATTGATTATTTAAAAATTTTGCACCTGTTTACAGGTAAATATCAGCCGGAATAGCTCAGTTGGGAGAGCGTTAGACTGAAGATCTAAAGGCCCCCGGTTCAATCCCGGGTTCCGGCACGGAACACTCCGGCGGCTGATACATTTTTATCCTTTTGAATAATTGATGACCTCTTGGACATAAAATATGAGACCAAAATAAAAGATTGACTTGGATGCTGTAAATTTTTATTGGGAATCTGAAGGAGAATCCAGATGGTAAGCTCAACCATCGATTCAGATTTGGAGGCTTCAAATGTTGATCAGTTCTCAGCGACATGACGATGCCAATATTGTTACTGAATAAATCGACTGTGGACAAGCTGTAATTGTAAGTAACTTTACAGTATGCCTTCAAATAGCTTGATGGCTCCAGCGTTGACTGAAATAGTAATAGACTGACGATCGTAAAACCTTAACTCCAAGCAAATAAACTTCTTCAAGATATTTTATCGTTTTCATTAAATAAATGCAAAACCCTGTGAAAATTGCAGATACATGTACAGTTCTGAAAGACAGTTCTGTCATATCTTGACATAAAACACGATCTGATGAAAAACACGCAAATAAAATGTCAAAATGGACCCTTTTGCAGTTTGCTTGCATCGTTCATTAGGGTTACCAAAATGTGTTCCGTTTTGATTATCTAAAATAAAAATCCACAAGAACTTCTGGTGGCTCGGGATGGCATTCTAGATGTATTGTATGCCCGCTCTTGCTTTCAAAGGATCCAAATGGACTGTTACGCAGTTTGTTTTCTTTGCACATTTGCCTTATTTTTAATATGTTCCGTTTTCTTGATCTAGACGAAAGTGTCAACCTCAAGTTTTCTCATTACATTTCAAAATGTTGAGAGTGTTTGACATGTTTTTCTTGTTTTTGTTCAAGTATAACGACACAAGGCAACTGTCTGGAAGCATAAACATTATGATGGAAATACAGTCAATCATCGATCCAGATTATTGGTGAAACAATATCAGGTTATAGAATACATTTCTTGATTATTTGAAGTATTGGTTTTTCACCTGATTTGATCCCGTTTCCAGGTGAGTATCAGCCGGAATAGCTCAGTTGGGAGAGCGTTAGACTGAAGATCTAAAGGCCCCCGGTTCAATCCCGGGTTCCGGCACGGAACACTCCGGCGGCTGATACATTTTTATCCTTTTGAATAATTGATGACCTCTTGGACATAAAATATGAGACCAAAATAAAAGATTGACTTGGATGCTGTAAATTTTCATTGAGAATCTGAAGGAGAATCCAGATGGTAAGCTCAACCATCGATTCAGATTTGGAAGCTTCAAATGTAGATCAGTTCTCAGCGACATGACGATGCCAATATTGTTACTGAATAAATCGGCTGTATCAAAGCTGTAATTGTAAGTAACTTTACAGTATGCCTTCAAATAGCTTGATGGCTCCAGCGTTGACTGAAATAGTAATAGACTGACGATCGTAAAACCTTAACTCCAAGCAAATAAACTTCTTCAATATATTTTATTGTTTTAATCAAATAAATGCAAAAGCCTATGAAAATTGCAGATACATGTACAGTTCTGAAAGACAGTTCTGTCATATCTTGACATAAAACACGATCTGATGATGAACACGCAAATAAAATGTCAAGATGGACCCTTTTGCAGTTTGCTTGCATCGTTTATTAGGGTTACCAAAATGTGTTCCGTTTTGATTATCTAAAATAAAAATCCACAAGAACTTCTGATGGCTCGGGATGTTATTCTAGTTGTATTGTATGCCCGTTCTTGCTTTCAAGAGATCCAAATGGACTTTTACGCAGTTTGTTTTCTTTGCACATTTGCCTTATTTTTAATATGTTCCGTTTTCTTGATCTAGACGAAAGTGTCAACCTCAAGTTTTCTCATTACATTTCAAAATGTTAAGAGTGTTTGACATGTTTTTCTTGTTTTTGCTCAGGTATAACGACACAAGGCAACTGTCTGGAAGCATAAACATTATGATGGAAATACAGTCAATCATCGATCCAAATTATTGGTAAAACAATATCAGGTTATAGAATACATTTCTTGATCATTTGAAGTATTGGTTTTTCACCTGTTTTGATCCCGTTTCCAGGTGAGTATCAGCCGGAATAGCTCAGTTGGGAGAGCGTTAGACTGAAGATCTAAAGGCCCCCGGTTCAATCCCGGGTTCCGGCACGGAACACTCTGGCGGCTGATACATTTTTATCCTTTTGAATAATAGATGACCTCTTGGACATAAAATATGAGACCAAAATAAAAGATTGACATGGATGCTGTAAATTATCATTGAGAATGTGAATGAGAATCCAGATGGTAAGCTCAACCATCTATTCAGATTTGGAAGCTTCAAATGTAGATCAGTTCTCAGCGACATGACGATGCCAATATTGTTACTGAATAAATCGGCTGTGGACAAGCTGTAATTGTAAGTAACTTTACAGTATGCCTTCAAATAGCTTGATGGCTCCAGCGTTGACTGAAATAGTAATAGACTGACGATCGTAAAACGTTATCTCCAAGCAAATAAACTTCTTCAAGATATTTTATCGTTTTAATTAAATAAATGCAAAAGCCTATGAAAATTGCAGATACATGTACAGTTCTGAAAGACAGTTCTGTCATATCTTGACATAAAACACGATCTGATGAAAAACACGCAAATGAAATGTCAAAATGGACCCTTTTGCAGTTTGCTTGCATCGTTCATTAGGGTTACCAAAATGTGTTCCGTTTTGATTATCTAAAATAAAAATCCACAAGAACTTCTGGTGGCTCGGGATGGCATTCTAGTTGTATTGTATGCCCGCTCTTGCTTTCAAAGGATCCAAATGGACTGTTACGCAGTTTGCTTTCTTTGCACATTTGCCTTATTTTTAATATGTTCCGTTTTCTTGATCTAGACGAAAGTGTCAACCTCAAGTTTTCTCATTACATTTCAAAATGTTGAGAGTGTTTGACATGTTTTTCTTGTTTTTGTTCAAGTATAACGACACAAGGCAACTGTCTGGAAGCATAAACATTATGATGGAAATACAGTCAATCATCGATCCAGATTATTGGTGAAACAATATCAGGTTATAGAATACATTTCTTGATCATTTGAAGTATTGGTTTTTCACCTGTTTTGATCCCGTTTCCAGGTGAGTATCAGCCGGAATAGCTCAGTTGGGAGAGCGTTAGACTGAAGATCTAAAGGCCCCCGGTTCAATCCCGGGTTCCGGCACGGAACACTCCGGCGGCTGATACATTTTTATCCTTTTGAATAATAGATGACCTCTTGGACTAAAAATTTGAGACCAAAATAAAAGATTGACATGGATGCTGTAAGTTATCATTGAGAATCTGAAGGAGAATCCAGATGGTAAGCTCAACCATCGATTCAGATTTGGAAGCTTCAAATGTAGATCAGTTCTCAGCGAAATGACGATGCCAATATTGTTACTGAATAAATCGGCTGTGGCAAAGCTGTAAATGTAAGTAACTTTACAGTATGCCTTCAAATAGCTTGATGGCTCCAGCGTTGACTGAAATAGTAATAGACTGACGATCGTAAAACCTTAACTCCAAGCAAATAAACTTCTTCAAGATATTTTATCGTTTTAATTAAATAAATGCAAAAGCCTATGAAAATTGCAGATACATGTACAGTTCTGAAAGACAGTTCTGTCATATCTTGACATAAAACACGATCTGATGAAAAACACGCAAATAAAATGTCAAAATGGACCCTTTTGCAGTTTGCTTGCATCGTTCATTAGGGTTACCAAAATGTGTTCCGTTTTGATTATCTAAAATAAAAATCCACAAGAACTTCTGGTGGCTCGGGATGGCATTCTAGATGTATTGTATGCCCGCTCTTGCTTTCAAAGGATCCAAATGGACTGTTACGCAGTTTGTTTTCTTTGCACATTTGCCTTATTTTTAATATGTTCCGTTTTCTTAATCTAGACGAAAGTGTCAACCTCAAGTTTTCTCATTACATTTCAAAATGTTGAGAGTGTTTGACATGTTTTTGTTCAAGTATAACGACACAAGGCAACTGTCTGGAAGCATAAACATTATGATGGAAATACAGTCAATCATTGATCCAGATTATTGGTGAAACAATATCAGGTTATAGAATACATTTCTTGATCATTTGAAGTATTGGTTTTTCACCTGTTTTGATCCCGTTTCCAGGTGAGTATCAGCCGGAATAGCTCAGTTGGGAGAGCGTTAGACTGAAGATCTAAAGGCCCCCGGTTCAATCCCGGGTTCCGGCACGGAACACTCTGGCGGCTGATACATTTTTATCCTTTTGAATAATAGATGACCTCTTGGACTAAAAATTTGAGACCAAAATAAAAGATTGACATGGATGCTGTAAATTATCATTGAGAATCTGAAGGAGAATCCAGATGGTAAGATCAACCATCGATTCAGATTTGGAAGCTTCAAATGTAGATCAGTTCTCAGCGACATGACGATGCCAATATTGTTACTGAATAAATCGGCTGTGGACAAGCTGTAATTGTAAGTAACTTTACAGTATGCCTTCAAATAGCTTGATGGCTCCAGCGTTGACTGAAATAGTAATAGACTGACGATCGTAAAACGTTATCTCCAAGCAAATAAACTTCTTCAAGATATTTTATCGTTTTAATTAAATAAATGCAAAAGCCTATGAAAATTGCAGATACATGTACAGTTCTGAAAGACAGTTCTGTCATATCTTGACATAAAACACGATCTGATGAAAAACACGCAAATGAAATGTCAAAATGGACCCTTTTGCAGTTTGCTTGCATCGTTCATTAGGGTTACCAAAATGTGTTCCGTTTTGATTATCTAAAATAAAAATCCACAAGAACTTCTGGTGGCTCGGGATGGCATTCTAGTTGTATTGTATGCCCGCTCTTGCTTTCAAAGGATCCAAATGGACTGTTACGCAGTTTGCTTTCTTTGCACATTTGCCTTATTTTTAATATGTTCCGTTTTCTTGATCTAGACGAAAGTGTCAACCTCAAGTTTTCTCATTACATTTCAAAATGTTGAGAGTGTTTGACATGTTTTTCTTGTTTTTGTTCAAGTATAACGACACAAGGCAACTGTCTGGAAGCATAAACATTATGATGGAAATACAGTCAATCATCGATCCAAATTATTGGTAAAACAATATCAGGTTATAGAATACATTTCTTGATCATTTGAAGTATTGGTTTTTCACCTGTTTTGATCCCGTTTCCAGGTGAGTATCAGCCGGAATAGCTCAGTTGGGAGAGCGTTAGACTGAAGATCTAAAGGCCCCCGGTTCAAAAGGTGGGGGCTGTTCTTCAGTCTCTGAATCTACCAGAAATTAACAGCGATTCAGTTTTCAACTGATTTTTATTTAAAGAATTTGCCACTAATTAAAGCATAATTTTGAAATATTAAACTTACATATAAGTATTTATAATTATTATTTGTTATTGCCACATGTTATCACTTAATTATCTAAAAAAAAATATAAATTTTTGATAATAAATATAAATGTTTAAATGAATTATTTCACTTTTGTCACTATTATATACCCACCAGGGTTCGAACCTGGATCTCTTGTCAAAAAGACAAGTATGCTTCTATTGCATCATGGGAATTTTAAGTGACAGAAAGTTTTCAAAGTCCTAATTAGTCCTAATTAAAGATACTAAAAAACTTTCCCTCTGCTTTATGAGACATACAGTATTCTTACTATATGTCTCTAAGGGCTTGGGACCTTCTAGTTAAGCAGTTAGCTAAACTAGGCAGCATTAAAAGTTTTTTTTTACAATGTTTTTTGGGTTTTTGTGGTTTTTTTGTTTTTTTTCAAATTTTGGTTTCAGTGAAGACTCTCACTTGTCACCTGAAGAGAGATCTTCTTTTGTAGTCTTCTCAACAGGCATGCAGGTCTTGTCTGCCTTTGCTTTCCTCTTGCCATATCCTTTTCCTCTCAACTCCGCCTTCCAAGCATCACAGGATATTGCAGTCTTTAAGGGACAGTAAATGTTTCCGAAGTACTGCTGATGGCCTCCTCCTGACCTGTCCTCTCCACATTTACCACAAGAAGTGACAAGGGCCTTCTTAACATAGGGTCTTTTGAAGTTCCCTTCCTCCACTGACTGCTGTTTCTTCTTGTGGTAGTGCTTGGTAGAGTATGGTACATGTATTATGGGAACCTGAGATGGCACTGGGGCTATTTTCACTGGAGGAATGTTGGAAATTGCGACGGGTTGGTCAAACACTGGTTGCTCTGGAAAAATCCTCCGTCTTCCTTTGGTGCTTTGTCCAACCGTGGATAGATTCACCATGAATCCATGGGGGTCTGCCGTTCCAGTCTCGAAGGCCTTTGGTTTTAGGATTGGAAGGGGCAGTGGCTGGGCCGCAACAGACGGGGCTCCTTGTAGTTTTAGACCCTGCTCCAGTGTTTCCTTCTCCCTTCTTTTCCCTCTTGCACTATACCTGCATTTCAAAAAGGGAAAATTTATTTCTTGCATAGCTGATACTTTGAATGATTGCAAATAAACTTTTTAACTAGATATAAAAATGGCATACCATGCTGTCAGAGTGCGCTGGTTAACATCTGGCAGTTGAAGATTGGTCTCTGCCAATATTTTGCCGTTGCTGAATATCATCTCACGCACTCTGTTGTAGGCGTCCACAACCGCTTTCCACCTTGGTTGGCGTCTTCCATCTTTGGAAGTTGAGGACGGAAAAGCCATACAGAGCCGTGAGATGAAGGCCTCCTGATACCTGTTTGTGTCTGGCCAGGCTGCAGGACCGAGATGTGGGGCCAATGCACACCTGTTTTAAGAAAGGAGATTTGATCAAAATATGATTATATTAGATTATTTCATTATTGCAAGTATAAAAATCAAAATAAAGAATAAACACATAAATAATTACCGCTTCACATTTTGCACTCCAGGTACAAGGTCCACTCTGGTTGACTTTGGGGCTTTAAATCTCCCTTTGATCAATTGCTGCTTAAAGTTGTCTCTAAACTTAGATGGCGCTTGGTCAAAGGGAGCAAGACTGTCCCACAACCTGATCAATCTGTCAGCATCAGCATTTGAGATGACTGGTGGCTCTTTGCTCCTTAAGTGGTAAAGGCAATCTGCCAGCGCAGCCACATGCTGATAGCCTCCAACATTGTCAGGTCCGACCGCCTCCTATTTATAAGAATGTGATTATAGTACATGTACATATCATTTTAGAGGACTGGATGGTTAGACCAATTTTAGACTATATTGATCTCTTTGAGAAGAAGGGATCTGTTTAGAGATAAAAGAAAATGTTTATTCTTCTTTAAAGCTTAATAAAAGAACTTTATTTTTATCAAATAATAGTTTATTGCTTAAAATATTAAATCTAAAATTTAAGGTGTATCTTGACCACAGAGGCTCCTTAATGTTTATTCTGAATTAATACAGCAAGAAGACTGAAGCAAGAAACTTACATCTTGTGTAGATGTGCCGGTCTCTGGTGTGGAAGCAGTCTTTGATGGAGAGGACTGTTGAGCTGAAATTTTAACAAATCCATTAGATGAAGTTTAGAATGATATGTTAATTCCAACACACAATGAGTTCAATGGGATTAATTTATTAAAATTGCTAGTAAATATACCTGTAGTTAACGATGAGCTGCCTTGCTGTGTGGGCAGAAACGAATTAACTACATTTACTGTCAGGTCTTCAACTTCCTCATCCTCAAACCCCTCATCAGTCGTAGGACTCTCTCTCCCCTCAGCTGCCTCATTTACTTCCTCTTCCTCTTCTTCTCCAATCTTCTCTGCGGCTGCCAGACGACCATCTAAAGATTTTCCTGTTTGCTTATACAGGTACTCGATGCCAATAGCTTCACCTGAAAAATAAAAAGGTTCAGTTAATGTTATGCTAGAAGAGTCCAATCATATTTACCAGTAATGATGACCAGATCTTATATTTATACCTGTATATTTCCGGGGATCCTTGTAATTAAGAAATATCTTCTTCCCTAGCATTTCTTCCCCCAGGCGGTTGACATTGTGCTTCAAGGAGGCTGAATAGCACACTGGATCTGAAGCAGTGTCAATGGCAGCAGCCAACCTGTCTTCATTCCATCTGTACACCCCTTCCAGCAGGTAAACCTGGAAATTGTTGGCATTTGCACTTCTACCTGTAGATAAATAAATACCGGGTACATGTATATTAGAAGCCAGATATGGCAGAAATATGACAATCATAAGCAATAGTAATGCATTTGCATGCATACCTGGAATGAAGTGTTGCATATGTAGATGAAATGACTCCAGGGAGGTTGACCCTCGGGCACAGCGAAACACCGGCTGTGAAATTCCACCCTTCTTCAGAGATCCGGTTTGGGTGTAAAGCTGCACTCCCTCCGGATCCTGGAGACAGACAACGTGGTTCTTCTGAATTCTCCAGATCTCCCAGATCCGCTCATGGTGAAACAATGGTACCCCCATCGTATCTCGACCACGTTCACCATCAAACATCTCAAGGAGCATCTGGATCATGGAGATGGTTTCCTCTGCTCCCCTGGTGGTTCGGCGGCAGTGAAGAGCCATTTCCTTCCTTGACAGTCTGTCTATTACATCCTGCTCAGTTGGCTCAGGGATCTTGTTGTTGACCATTTCTGAGCGCTTGGCTGCTTTAAGTAGAGTCAAATCATCCCTATCCCATTTGAAAATGGCATGAGACAACTGACTCATGAATGTACCGTACAGACGATGTGTGTCAGTCGTCACTCCAACAGCCAAGCGTCTCATAAAATGCAAGATGTCAAGTCGGACTGCAAGGTCAAGCCAGGCGTCGCGAAAGATGTCTATGAGCTGGGAGGCTCCACAGCAGTGGCTGTCCACATATAGAAGAACCGGAGGAGGCATCTCTGCATCTCGGTATCTTTGGACAATACCCGCAGCCATGGATTCTAGCCCAACGCCTTCACCTGCTGTCATGACGCTCTGCAGGACCTGGCCAATCTCATTACTGATGTTAGCTGCCCATGAGACAGTCCTTGCAGCCTGACCAGCCAACTTCTTTGTCACCTGTAATATTTAATAAAATCACATAGTATCTATATTTAAAGAAAATGCTCTTATTCAACAATATATTCATAAAGATACAGAAATAATGATAGCCATTGAGAAACATAAATTATTTTTACTTTTTTGGTGGAGTCCATCTTTAGAATTTTGCCAAAAGTGGAGGTGATGGCAGCTTTCAGTTCATCAATGTGGCCGGTCACCTCCTGACAGTAGACAACAATGAACCACTGATATGTTGGCACAGCGAGTTGTTTTGGTGGTTCCTCAACCGTGCTGGGGGACAGGAGTCTGGACTTGGCAGCTACAGAAAACAACTTGCACTCTTGCAAATATTGCACCATCTTTGATGCCCAGACTGAGTTGTGAAGCTCGCTTATTTGCTTCTGTAGCTGTGTTGGACTATTTCCTTTAAAAAAAAAAAATTAAAGAACCAAACAAATAATTCATGAGCATGAGTATGATCTAAATCATGTTTTTCCTGTTAAATTTTGTACAATAAAAGTCTCACCTAAACCACGTTGGTGCATCATGAACATCACCCTGGCATCACATGCTGTCTTGTACAGCATATGGATAGGAAATTTACATCTAGTGGAAGGATCTAACTGATCTAAGATACATTGGTTCCAGCTAATCTGGTTCTTTTTGCAACTCGAACAATGTAAATACTCTCCGGCTAGAATGTAAAACCCATCGATGTCCAGAACAAGGCGGGTGTTTCTGTACGGTACTTGTTTCGTCAGCTCCGTTTTCGTGCAGATGGGACACTTCAGTTGGATTTTAAACATCCGAAGAGGCATCCACAAGAAAAGGCGGTGACCAAAGTACCTCTCTGGCTTAGGCCTCTGGTTTGGAATGAGCTGGGCCTGGGGGGGATCGTACCACAGGCGGTCTATTTTCCTGTCATCCAGCTCAGGCTTACCCTTGGCATTGAAAGAGAACAGAGCCTTAGATATCCAAGGAATGTCCTCTGGAGGCAGACATGATTTCCAGCTCTCTATGATAGGATACTCTGTACAAAAGGATAAATAATGCAAATGAAAAAAAGGCAACTCATCCTGTCACATGCAATATCATCTTAAAAATTTCATTAATTCTCTTTCAAGTTAAAAAAATTACCATGTCTAACTGGCTGAAGGTTCAGAGTCTGCATTTGTGGTGTAGCTGTCACTGATGAAGTCGCTGATGAAGCTGGTGGTAGCCTTGTTGACGTAGCCGTTGGTGGCAGTGTCACTGTGGTAGCTGATGGTGGCAGTGTCACTGATTGAGTAGGAGTTGGAGGCGATACCGACGGACTCACTGGTGGAGGCGATACTGACGGACTCACTGGTGGAGGCGATACTGACGGACTCAATGACGGAGGCAACACTGACGGACTAACTGAAGGAGGCAACACTGACGGACTCACTGATGGAAGCAACTCTGACGGAGTCACTGGTGGAGGCAACACTGACGGACTCACTGATGGAAGCAACTCTGACGGAGTCACTTGTGGAGGCAACACTGACGGACTCACTGATGGAAGCAACTCTGACGGAGTCACTGGTGGAGGCGACATTGACGGAGTCTCTAGAAGAGGCGACACTGACGGAGGCAACACCGACGGAGGCAACATTGACGGACTAACTGACGGAGGCAACTCTGACGGACTAACTGACGGAGGCAACACTGACGGACTAACTGACGGAGGCAACACTGACGGACTAACTGACGGAGGCAACACTGACAGACTCACTGATGGAGATGACAATGATAATCCAGAACTCACTGAGATCTCTGAAGTTTCCACAACTACAACTGCAACAGGATGCAATATCAAATAAAATGTTTGAAGATCATATTATATAGTATTAAATAAAAGAGTTAGCTTTATTTTCAGTTTTGTAGTGTATTTACCATTTTTTGTTGGTTTACTTGGCTTGGCTGATCTTTGTCGACTCGGAGCCAAGGTGTCCTTTGCCGTCAGAAGATGGGGGCGGGTCTTCTGAGGGCTTTTGACAGTGCGAAGATCTGAAAGGAAAACAAGAAGTGTAAATATATGAGCTTAATATCTAAAACAAAATATGCGATCGGAGAGAAATATCAGCTTCGCTTACTGACCTTTCTGTCGAGGAGGCACTAATGAAAGAGGATTGGTAAAGCTTGGCGAGCTTGTCGATGCAGAGGATTCTACAATGCATTACATTGCAATCAATCACAAGTATTATTTCCAATTAATCAACTATACCAAATTTTATTCACCGAAAAAAGTCAAAAATTTCTTGTAATACCTTTGGTTGATATACACGTTTATAGGTCAGAGGAGGCTTTAGTATATTGTGTGATCAGAAAGGAAGACTTGATGGTGCATAGCATATAGGGCACATGAATATGTATTATTGATATTGAACGAAAGGTGAAATGATTGGTGTAGTATTACACATTACACTATTAGTGTTAAAATTGATATCATCATAAACAATATGATGAACAGAGTTAGGAATGTAAGCTACAAAACCAGCCTAAAAATGATTTTGATGATCAATATGATATGAAACACAGAAGCAGAAACCACAGAGAACAAAAGCCACACTACATTAAACAAAAGCTATATGTAAATATGTACATGTATGATATTTTAATACTCCACACCACACCACTGACTAATTACACTTACCATAAAATGCTGAAGTCTATATAGAGCTAATACAGAAGTTTAACACAATATTATATAATTTACTATTTATATCAAACTAAACGAGGACACAATATCAGTTACTTTTTAACACAATATTATATAATTTACTATTTATATCAAACTAAACGAGGACACAATATCAGTTACTTTTTGATTCATATATAGATATTGATAAGAAATTATGCTTTATGAAAAATCAGTAAATTCACTTAAATTTAAAATCTTTATTTTTATATACTTTAAACAAGTGTTTATAGATAGACTTATTTGACGAAAAAGACTTAAGAATTGATTAAAAATTAAAAATTACCTTTCAACAGATTGCTTTCTATTTTTTCTACTTCTCCTAATAACGCAGTATCTGAAAAATCATCCACAGACATCTTCCTCGGACTCGGTATCTTTGGTTTAACAACCGGACGAGATCTGGCAGCTTGCTCACGCTGTACTTTCCTCGCCTCCGCAGCAGGAAGATGTGAAAATAAGAACTCTGGTGTTAACGGAGGCTTTTTCTTTTCCTCTTCTTTCAGTCGCTGCTGCTTTTTCAATTCGACAACTTCTCGACCTAGGATATTATATCAATTTTAGACAAAGTAACCTCTTAATTATCAAGTAACATTAAGTTTAATGAATTTTTAATTTTATTATTCAAATATTGAGAAGAATGTTAACTTCTATATTTATCATTTGTTATTAGTATATCATGTATATATATGTTACCGACTTTTTGTTTAATTTATAAAATATGAATATATAAGCCATTACTTACCTTCAGGGAAAGAGAGTAGGTAATCCTTAAACGCATGCTTGTTCTGAGACAAGGGAGCCTGAGTGATCGTCTCTCTCCTCATTGCATCTACAAGCCAGCCCGCATAACCGAGGCCGTTTTCCACCATCCATAAAAATGTCTGGCCCCGATATTTCCCAAATTGGATGGGGAATTGTCCATGAAGAATTTGGACATTCTTCGGATCACCATTTTTGGATTTTACAGCCCTAACTGCCTTGGCTTTGACTTGTGACGGCGGCTCACATAATCCCGGCATAGATTTGACCAGGCCTTTCTCTGCCTCTTCCCTCCTGTACAACAAGAGGTCCCCATTTCTTGTTCGCCGGAAATGAGGCAACATGCTGTAAATTTGGTGGATGATCAAACAAAATTGGATGAAAGTTGAAGCTATCAGAAGTCTTGCTGCATGAATATGTGAATCTCCACAATGTTGTTCTTACAATATTTACATTGTTTTATTTATAAAGTTGTAATTAAGAGTATTTAATTACAGGTCCATATGCATATATTCGAATACTGTATGAAAAATTGTGCCCCACTCTTAATTAATATAATATAGATAATTTTGATACTCATATCACCTGTTACAAAGGTGTGTAAAACAGTTGGATATTTACATGAATTAATTACAGATGCAATAATGTAAATTCAAAATATTTCCAAAGCACATGGTACTGATTATAAACACGGTCTTATCTACCTATGTTCGTCTCTTATTTATACACCACGGAGAGGTGAAAAGTCATAAATGAACGTTGCTGAAACAGGTGTATGAGGATAAGGGGGGGGGGGAGGTCATGTTGTTGATAAATACCGGCTAAAACCCATTAAGATAAGCGTGAAAGCCTGATAAGATAATAACACTATGTTACACACATTCATTCATAGATGTCAACAATTAATTATGTGCAGTTAATTGCTAGAAAAAGCGATTGAACTAAATAGGTCATGTCGTACATCGAAGCGGAGAAAAGGGGGGATGTAATAAATTGTCTACTTACATGTTTTTCTTCCTTTGTCAGTCCAAAAAATCACTTCAACGGAATCTAATCCACTAAAAGCTGTACAATCTAGGCGATTACTAACTTTAATACCACTAATTTCATACAAAATTTTCACAAAAACACTATATTGACAACCGGTAAATATCACATCCAATATGGCGGAATAATCAGGGGCAGATAACTCCAATATTTACTCTTCTCAGCAGCATCATCTCATTGGCCAATTTATGGTAGATTTGTGGTAGATTTGCAGTGGAACTGAGGTTACTGATTGGCTGGCTTAGACTGAAGAATGAAACACTCGGAGTTCAATCCCGGGTTCCGGCACGGAACACTCCGGCGGCTGATACATTTTTATCCTTTTGAATAATAGATGACCTCTTGGACTAAAAATTTGAGACCAAAATAAAAGATTGACATGGATGCTGTAAGTTATCATTGAGAATCTGAAGGAGAATCCAGATGGTAAGCTCAACCATCGATTCAGATTTGGAAGCTTCAAATGTAGATCAGTTCTCAGCGACATGACGATGCCAATATTGTTACTGAATAAATCGGCTGTGGCAAAGCTGTAATTGTAAGTAACTTTACAGTATGCCTTCAAATAGCTTGATGGCTCCAGCGTTGACTGAAATAGTAATAGACTGACGATCGTAAAACCTTAACTCCAAGCAAATAAACTTCTTCAAGATATTTTATCGTTTTAATTAAATAAATGCAAAAGCCTATGAAAATTGCAGATACATGTACAGTTCTGAAAGACAGTTCTGTCATATCTTGACATAAAACACGATCTGATGAAAAACACGCAAATGAAATGTCAAAATGGACCCTTTTGCAGTTTGCTTGCATCGTTCATTAGGGTTACCAAAATGTGTTCCGTTTTGATTATCTAAAATAAAAATCCACAAGAACTTCTGGTGGCTCGGGATGGCATTCTAGTTGTATTGTATGCCCGCTCTTGCTTTCAAAGGATCCAAATGGACTGTTACGCAGTTTGCTTTCTTTGCACATTTGCCTTATTTTTAATATGTTCCGTTTTCTTGATTTAGACGAAAGTGTCAACCTCAAGATTTCTCATTACATTTCAAAATGTTGAGAGTGTTTGACATGTTTTTCTTGTTTTTGTTCAAGTATAACGACACAAGGCAACTGTCTGGAAGCATAAACATTATGATGGAAATACAGTCAATCATCGATCCAAATTATTGGTGAAACAATATCAGGTTATAGAATACATTTCTTGATCATTTGAAGTATTGGTTTTTACCTGTTTTGATCCCGTTTCCAGGTGAGTATCAGCCGGAATAGCTCAGTTGGAAGAGCGTTAGACTGAAGATCTAAAGGCCCCCGGTTCAATCCCGGGTTCCGGCACGGAACATTCCGGCGGCTGATACGTTTTTATCCTTTTGAATAATTGATGACCTCTTGGACATAAAATATGAGACCAAAATAAAAGATTGACATGGATGCTGTAAATTTTCATTGAGAATCTGAAGGAGAATCCAAATGGTAAGCTCAACCATCGATTCAGATTTGGAGGCCTCAAATGTTGATCAGTTCTCAGCGACATGACGATGCCAATATTGTTACTGAATAAATCGGCTGTGGCAAAGCTGTAAATGTAAGTAACTTTACAGTATGCCTTCAAATAGCTTGATGGCTCCAGCGTTGACTGAAATAGTAATAGACTGACGATCGTAAAACCTTAACTCCAAGCAAATAAACTTCTTCAATATATTTTATCGTTTTAATTAAATAAATGCAAAAGCCTATGAAAATTGCAGATACATGTACAGTTCTGAAAGACAGTTCTGTCATATCTTGACATAAAACACGATCTGATGAAAAACACGGAAATGAAATGTCAAAATGGACCCTTTTGCAGTTTGCTTGCATCGTTCATTAGGGTTACCAAAATGTGTTCCGTTTTGATTATCTAAAATAAAAATCCACAAGAACTTCTGGTGGCTCGGGATGGCATTCTAGATGTATTGTATGCCCGCTCTTGCTTTCAAAGGATCCAAATGGACTGTTACGCAGTTTGTTTTCTTTGCACATTTGCCTTATTTTTAATATGTTCCGTTTTCTTGATCTAGACGAAAGTGTCAACCTCAAGTTTTCTCATTACATTTCAAAATGTTGAGAGTGTTTGACATGTTTTTCTTGTTTTTGCTCAAGTATAACGACACAAGGCAACTGTCTGGAAGCATAAACATTATGATGGAAATACAGTCAATCATCGATCCAGATTATTGGTGAAACAATATCAGGTTATAGAATACATTTCTTGATCATTTGAAGTATTGGTTTTTCACCTGTTTTGATCCCGTTTCCAGGTGAGTATCAGCCGGAATAGCTCAGTTGGGAGAGCGTTAGACTGAAGATCTAAAGGCCCCCGGTTCAATCCCGGGTTCCGGCACGGAACACTCCGGCGGCTGATACATTTTTATCCTTTTGAATAATAGATGACCTCTTGGACTAAAAATTTGAGACCAAAATAAAAGATTGACATGGATGCTGTAAGTTATCATTGAGAATCTGAAGGAGAATCCAGATGGTAAGCTCAACCATCGATTCAGATTTGGAAGCTTCAAATGTAGATCAGTTCTCAGCGACATGACGATGCCAATATTGTTACTGAATAAATCGGCTGTGGCAAAGCTGTAAATGTAAGTAACTTTACAGTATGCCTTCAAATAGCTTGATGGCTCCAGCGTTGACTGAAATAGTAATAGACTGACGATCGTAAAACCTTAACTCCAAGCAAATAAACTTCTTCAAGATATTTTATCGTTTTAATTAAATAAATGCAAAAGCCTATGAAAATTGCAGATACATGTACAGTTCTGAAAGACAGTTCTGTCATATCTTGACATAAAACACGATCTGATGAAAAACACGCAAATGAAATGTCAAAATGGACCCTTTTGCAGTTTGCTTGCATCGTTCATTAGGGTTACCAAAATGTGTTCCGTTTTGATTATCTAAAATAAAAATCCACAAGAACTTCTGGTGGCTCGGGATGGCATTCTAGATGTATTGTATGCCCGCTCTTGCTTTCAAAGGATCCAAATGGACTGTTACGCAGTTTGCTTTCTTTGCACATTTGCCTTATTTTTAATATGTTCCGTTTTCTTGATCTAGACGAAAGTGTCAACCTCAAGTTTTCTCATTACATTTCAAAATGTTGAGAGTGTTTGACATGTTTTTGCTCAAGTATAACGACACAAGGCAACTGTCTGGAAGCATAAACATTATGATGGAAATACAGTCAATCATCGATCCAGATTATTGGTGAAACAATATCAGGTTATAGAATACATTTCTTGATCATTTGAAGTATTGGTTTTTCACCTGTTTTGATCCCGTTTCCAGGTGAGTATCAGCCGGAATAGCTCAGTTGGGAGAGCGTTAGACTGAAGATCTAAAGGCCCCCGGTTCAAAAGGTGGGGGCTGTTCTTCAGTCTCTGAATCTACCAGAAATTAACAGCGATTCAGTTTTCAACTGATTTTTATTTAAAGAATTGGCCACTAATTAAAGCATAATTTTGAAATATTAAACTTACATATAAGTATTTATAATTATTATTTGTTATTGCCACATGTTATCACTTAAATTATCTAAAAAAAAATATAAATTTTTGATAATAAATATAAATGTTTAAATGAATTATTTCACTTTTGTCACTATTATATACCCACCAGGGTTCGAACCTGGATCTCTTGTCAAAAAGACAAGTATGCTTCTATTGCATCATGGGAATTTTAAGTGACAGAAAGCAAAGTAAGTTTTCAAAGTCCTAATTAGTCCTAATTAAAGATACTAAAAAACTTTCCCTCTGCTTTATGAGACATACAGTATTCTTACTATATGTCTCTAAGGGCTTGGGACCTTCTAGTTAAGCAGTTAGCTAAACTAGGCAGCATTAAAAGTTTTTTTTACAATGTTTTTTGGGTTTTTGTGGTTTTTGTGTTTTTTTTTTCAAATTTTGGTTTCAGTGAAGACTCTCACTTGTCACCTGAAGAGAGATCTTCTTTTGCCGTCTTCTCAACAGGCATGCAGGTCTTGTCTGCCTTCGCTTTCCTCTTGCCATATCCTTTTCCTCTCAACTCCGCCTTCCAAGCATCACAGGATATTGCAGTCTTTAAGGGACAGTAAATGTTTCCGAAGTACTGCTGATGGCCTCCTCCTGACCTGTCCTCTCCACATTTACCACAAGAAGTGACAAGGGCCTTCCTAACATAGGGTCTTTTGAAGTTCCCTTCCTCCACTGACTGCTGTTTCTTCTTGTGGTAGTGCTTGGTAGAGTATGGTACATGTATTATGGGAACCTGAGATGGCACTGGGGCTATTTTCACTGGAGGAATGTTGGTAATTGCCACGGGTTGGTCAATCACTGGTTGCTCAGGAAAAATCCTCCGTCTTCCTTTGGTGCTTTGTCCAACCGTGGATAGATTCACCATGAATCCATGGGGGTCTGCCGTTCCAGTCTCGAAGGCCTTTGGTTTTAGGATTGGAAGGGGCAGTGGCTGGGCCGCAACAGACGGGGCTCCTTGTAGTTTTAGACCCTGCTCCAGTGTTTCCTTCTCCCTTCTTTTCCCTCTTGCACTATACCTGCATTTCAAAAAGGGAAAATTTATTTCTTGCATAGCTGATACTTTGAATGATTGCAAATAAACTTTTTAACTAGATATAAAAATGGCATACCATGCTGTCAGAGTGCGCTGGTTAACATCTGGCAGTTGAAGATTGGTCTCTGCCAATATTTTGCCGTTGCTGAATATCATCTCACGCACTCTGTTGTAGGCGTCCACAACCGCTTTCCACCTTGGTTGGTGTCTTCCATCTTTGGAAGTTGAGGACGGAAAAGCCATACAGAGCCGTGAGATGAAGGCCTCCTGATACCTGTTTGTGTCTGGCCAGGCTGCAGGACCGAGATGTGGGGCCAATGCACACCTGTTTTAAGAAAGGAGATTTGATCAAAATATGATTATATTAGATTATTTCATTATTGCAAGTATAAAAATCAAAATAAAGAATAAACACATAAATAATTACCGCTTCACATTTTGCACTCCAGGTACAAGGTCCACTCTGGTTGACTTTGGGGCTTTAAATCTCCCTTTGATCAATTGCTGCTTAAAGTTGTCTCTAAACTTAGATGGCGCTTGGTCAAAGGGAGCAAGACTGTCCCACAACCTGATCAATCTGTCAGCATCAGCATTTGAGATGACTGGTGGCTCTTTGCTCCTTAAGTGGTAAAGGCAATCTGCCAGCGCAGCCACATGCTGATAGCCTCCAACATTGTCAGGTCCGACCGCCTCCTATTTATAAGAATGTGATTATAGTACATGTACATATCATTTTAGAGGACTGGATGGTTAGACCAATTTTAGACTATATTGATCTCTTTGAGAAGAAGGGATCTGTTTAGAGATAAAAGAAAATGTTTATTCTTCTTTAAAGCTTAATAAAAGAACTTTATTTTTATCAAATAATAGTTTATTGCTTAAAATATTAAATCTAAAATTTAAGGTGTATCTTGACCACAGAGGCTCCTTAATGTTTATTCTGAATTAATACAGCAAGAAGACTGAAGCAAGAAACTTACATCTTGTGTAGATGTGCCGGTCTCTGGTGTGGAAGCAGTCTTTGATGGAGAGGACTGTTGAGCTGAAATTTTAACAAATCCATTAGATGAAGTTTAGAATGATATGTTAATTCCAACACACAATGAGTTCAATGGGATTAATTTATTAAAATTGCTAGTAAATATACCTGTAGTTAACGATGAGCTGCCTTGCTGTGTGGGCAGAAACGAATTAACTACATTTACTGTCAGGTCTTCAACTTCCTCATCCTCAAACCCCTCATCAGTCGTAGGACTCTCTCTCCCCTCAGCTACCTCATTTACTTCCTCTTCCTCTTCTTCTCCAATCTTCTCTGCGGCTGCCAGACGACCATCTAAAGATTTTCCTGTTTGCTTATACAGGTACTCGATGCCAATAGCTTCACCTGAAAAATAAAAAGGTTCAGTTAATGTTATGCTAGAAGAGTCCAATCATATTTACCAGTAATGATGACCAGATCTTATATTTATACCTGTATATTTCCGGGGATCCTTGTAATTAAGAAATATCTTCTTCCCTAGCATTTCTTCCCCCAGGCGGTTGACATTGTGCTTCAAGGAGGCTGAATAGCACACTGGATCTGAAGCAGTGTCAATGGCAGCAGCCAACCTGTCTTCATTCCATCTGTACACCCCTTCCAGCAGGTAAACCTGGAAATTGTTGGCATTTGCACTTCTACCTGTAGATAAATAAATACCGGGTACATGTATATTAGAAGCCAGATATGGCAGAAATATGACAATCATAAGCAATAGTAATGCATTTGCATGCATACCTGGAATGAAGTGTTGCATATGTAGATGAAATGACTCCAGGGAGGTTGACCCTCGGGCACAGCGAAACACCGGCTGTGAAATTCCACCCTTCTTCAGAGATCCGGTTTGGGTGTAAAGCTGCACTCCCTCCGGATCCTGGAGACAGACAACGTGGTTCTTCTGAATTCTCCAGATCTCCCAGATCCGCTCATGGTGAAACAATGGTACCCCCATCGTATCTCGACCACGTTCACCATCAAACATCTCAAGGAGCATCTGGATCATGGAGATGGTTTCCTCTGCTCCCCTGGTGGTTCGGCGGCAGTGAAGAGCCATTTCCTTCCTTGACAGTCTGTCTATTACATCCTGCTCAGTTGGCTCAGGGATCTTGTTGTTGACCATTTCTGAGCGCTTGGCTGCTTTAAGTAGAGTCAAATCATCCCTATCCCATTTGAAAATGGCATGAGACAACTGACTCATGAATGTACCGTACAGACGATGTGTGTCAGTCGTCACTCCAACAGCCAAGCGTCTCATAAAATGCAAGATGTCAAGTCGGACTGCAAGGTCAGGCCAGGCGTCGCGAAAGATGTCTATGAGCTGGGAGGCTCCACAGCAGTGGCTGTCCACATACAGAAGAACCGGAGGAGGCATCTCTGCATCTCGGTATCTTTGGACAATACCCGCAGCCATGGATTCTAGCCCAACGCCTTCACCTGCTGTCATGACGCTCTGCAGGACCTGGCCAATCTCATTACTGATGTTAGCTGCCCATGAGACAGTCCTTGCAGCCTGACCAGCCAACTTCTTTGTCACCTGTAATATTTAATAAAATCACATAGTATCTATATTTAAAGAAAATGCTCTTATTCAACAATATATTCATAAAGATACAGAAATAATGATAGCCATTGAGAAACATAAATTATTTTTACTTTTTTGGTGGAGTCCATCTTTAGAATTTTGCCAAAAGTGGAGGTGATGGCAGCTTTCAGTTCATCAATGTGGCCGGTCACCTCCTGACAGTAGACAACAATGAACCACTGATATGTTGGCACAGCGAGTTGTTTTGGTGGTTCCTCAACCGTGCTGGGGGACAGGAGTCTGGACTTGGCAGCTACAGAAAACAACTTGCACTCTTGCAAATATTGCACCATCTTTGATGCCCAGACTGAGTTGTGAAGCTCGCTTATTTGCTTCTGTAGCTGTGTTGGACTATTTCCTTTAAAAAAAAAAATTAAAGAACCAAACAAATAATTCATGAGCATGAGTATGATCTAAATCATGTTTTTCCTGTTAAATTTTGTACAATAAAAGTCTCACCTAAACCACGTTGGTGCATCATGAACATCACCCTGGCATCACATGCTGTCTTGTACAGCATATGGATAGGAAATTTACATCTAGTGGAAGGATCTAACTGATCTAAGATACATTGGTTCCAGCTAATCTGGTTCTTTTTGCAACTCGAACAATGTAAATACTCTCCGGCTAGAATGTAAAACCCATCGATGTCCAGAACAAGGCGGGTGTTTCTGTACGGTCCTTGTTTCGTCAGCTCCGTTTTCGTGCAGATGGGACACTTCAGTTGGATTTTAAACATCCGAAGAGGCATCCACAAGAAAAGGCGGTGACCAAAGTACCTCTCTGGCTTAGGCCTCTGGTTTGGAATGAGCTGGGCCTGGGGGGGATCGTACCACAGGCGGTCTATTTTCCTGTCATCCAGCTCAGGCTTACCCTTGGCATTGAAAGAGAACAGAGCCTTAGATATCCAAGGAATGTCCTCTGGAGGCAGACATGATTTCCAGCTCTCTATGATAGGATACTCTGTACAAAAGGATAAATAATGCAAATGAAAAAAAGGCAACTCATCCTGTCACATGCAATATCATCTTAAAAATTTCATTAATTCTCTTTCAAGTTAAAAAAATTACCATGTCTAACTGGCTGAAGGTTCAGAGTCTGCATTTGTGGTGTAGCTGTCACTGATGAAGTCGCTGATGAAGCTGGTGGTAGCCTTGTTGACGTAGCCGTTGGTGGCAGTGTCACTGTGGTAGCTGATGGTGGCAGTGTCACTGATTGAGTAGGAGTTGGAGGCGATACCGACGGACTCACTGGTGGAGGCGATACTGACGGACTCACTGGTGGAGGCGATACTGACGGACTCAATGACGGAGGCAACACTGACGGACTAACTGAAGGAGGCAACACTGACGGACTCACTGATGGAAGCAACTCTGACGGAGTCACTGGTGGAGGCAACACTGACGGACTCACTGATGGAAGCAACTCTGACGGAGTCACTTGTGGAGGCAACACTGACGGACTCACTGATGGAAGCAACTCTGACGGAGTCACTGGTGGAGGCGACATTGACGGAGTCTCTAGAAGAGGCGACACTGACGGAGGCAACACCGACGGAGGCAACATTGACGGACTAACTGACGGAGGCAACTCTGACGGACTAACTGACGGAGGCAACACTGACGGACTAACTGACGGAGGCAACACTGACGGACTAACTGACGGAGGCAACACTGACAGACTCACTGATGGAGATGACAATGATAATCCAGAACTCACTGAGATCTCTGAAGTTTCCACAACTACAACTGCAACAGGATGCAATATCAAATAAAATGTTTGAAGATCATATTATATAGTATTAAATAAAAGAGTTAGCTTTATTTTCAGTTTTGTAGTGTATTTACCATTTTTTGTTGGTTTACTTGGCTTGGCTGATCTTTGTCGACTCGGAGCCAAGGTGTCCTTTGCCGTCAGAAGATGGGGGCGGGTCTTCTGAGGGCTTTTGACAGTGCGAAGATCTGAAAGGAAAACAAGAAGTGTAAATATATGAGCTTAATATCTAAAACAAAATATGCGATCGGAGAGAAATATCAGCTTCGCTTACTGACCTTTCTGTCGAGGAGGCACTAATGAAAGAGGATTGGTAAAGCTTGGCGAGCTTGTCGATGCAGAGGATTCTACAATGCATTACATTGCAATCAATCACAAGTATTATTTCCAATTAATCAACTATACCAAATTTTATTCACCGAAAAAAGTCAAAAATTTCTTGTAATACCTTTGGTTGATATACACGTTTATAGGTCAGAGGAGGCTTTAGTATATTGTGTGATCAGAAAGGAAGACTTGATGGTGCATAGCATATAGGGCACATGAATATGTATTATTGATATTGAACGAAAGGTGAAATGATTGGTGTAGTATTACACATTACACTATTAGTGTTAAAATTGATATCATCATAAACAATATGATGAACAGAGTTAGGAATGTAAGCTACAAAACCAGCCTAAAAATGATTTTGATGATCAATATGATATGAAACACAGAAGCAGAAACCACAGAGAACAAAAGCCACACTACATTAAACAAAAGCTATATGTAAATATGTACATGTATGATATTTTAATACTCCACACCACACCACTGACTAATTACACTTACCATAAAATGCTGAAGTCTATATAGAGCTAATACAGAAGTTTAACACAATATTATATAATTTACTATTTATATCAAACTAAACGAGGACACAATATCAGTTACTTTTTAACACAATATTATATAATTTACTATTTATATCAAACTAAACGAGGACACAATATCAGTTACTTTTTGATTCATATATAGATATTGATAAGAAATTATGCTTTATGAAAAATCAGTAAATTCACTTAAATTTAAAATCTTTATTTTTATATACTTTAAACAAGTGTTTATAGATAGACTTATTTGACGAAAAAGACTTAAGAATTGATTAAAAATTAAAAATTACCTTTCAACAGATTGCTTTCTATTTTTTCTACTTCTCCTAATAACGCAGTATCTGAAAAATCATCCACAGACATCTTCCTCGGACTCGGTATCTTTGGTTTAACAACCGGACGAGATCTGGCAGCTTGCTCACGCTGTACTTTCCTCGCCTCCGCAGCAGGAAGATGTGAAAATAAGAACTCTGGTGTTAACGGAGGCTTTTTCTTTTCCTCTTCTTTCAGTCGCTGCTGCTTTTTCAATTCGACAACTTCTCGACCTAGGATATTATATCAATTTTAGACAAAGTAACCTCTTAATTATCAAGTAACATTAAGTTTAATGAATTTTTAATTTTATTATTCAAATATTGAGAAGAATGTTAACTTCTATATTTATCATTTGTTATTAGTATATCATGTATATATATGTTACCGACTTTTTGTTTAATTTATAAAATATGAATATATAAGCCATTACTTACCTTCAGGGAAAGAGAGTAGGTAATCCTTAAACGCATGCTTGTTCTGAGACAAGGGAGCCTGAGTGATCGTCTCTCTCCTCATTGCATCTACAAGCCAGCCCGCATAACCGAGGCAGTTTTCCACCATCCATAAAAATGTCTGGCCCCGATATTTCCCAAATTGGATGGGGAATTGTCCATGAAGAATTTGGACATTCTTCGGATCACCATTTTTGGATTTTACAGCCCTAACTGCCTTGGCTTTGACTTGTGACGGCGGCTCACATAATCCCGGCATAGATTTGACCAGGCCTTTCTCTGCCTCTTCCCTCCTGTACAACAGGAGGTCCCCATTTCTTGTTCGCCGGAAATGAGGCAACATGCTGTAAATTTGGTGGATGATCAAACAAAATTGGATGAAAGTTGAAGCTATCAGAAGTCTTGCTGCATGAATATGTGAATCTCCACAATGTTGTTCTTACAATATTTACATTGTTTTATTTATAAAGTTGTAATTAAGAGTATTTAATTACAGGTCCATATGCATATATTCGAATACTGTATGAAAAATTGTGCCCCACTCTTAATTAATATAATATAGATAATTTTGATACTCATATCACCTGTTACAAAGGTGTGTAAAACAGTTGGATATTTACATGAATTAATTACAGATGCAATAATGTAAATTCAAAATATTTCCAAAGCACATGGTACTGATTATAAACACGGTCTTATCTACCTATGTTCGTCTCTTATTTATACACCACGGAGAGGTGAAAAGTCATAAATGAACGTTGCTGAAACAGGTGTATGAGGATAAGGGGGGGGGGGAGGTCATGTTGTTGATAAATACCGGCTAAAACCCATTAAGATAAGCGTGAAAGCCTGATAAGATAATAACACTATGTTACACACATTCATTCATAGATGTCAACAATTAATTATGTGCAGTTAATTGCTAGAAAAAGCGATTGAACTAAATAGGTCATGTCGTACATCGAAGCGGAGAAAAGGGGGGATGTAATAAATTGTCTACTTACATGTTTTTCTTCCTTTGTCAGTCCAAAAAATCACTTCAACGGAATCTAATCCACTAAAAGCTATACAATCTAGGCGATTACTAACTTTAATACCACTAATTTCATACAAAATTTTCACAAAAACACTATATTGACAACCGGTAAATATCACATCCAATATGGCGGAATAATCAGGGGCAGATAACTCCAATATTTACTCTTCTCAGCAGCATCATCTCATTGGCCAATTTATGGTAGATTTGTGGTAGATTTGCAGTGGAACTGAGGTTACTGATTGGCTGGCTTAGACTGAAGAATGAAACACTCGGAGTTCAATCCCGGGTTCCGGCACGGAACACTCCGGCGGCTGATACATTTTTATCCTTTTGAATAATAGATGACCTCTTGGACTAAAAATTTGAGACCAAAATAAAAGATTGACATGGATGCTGTAAGTTATCATTGAGAATCTGAAGGAGAATCCAGATGGTAAGCTCAACCATCGATTCAGATTTGGAAGCTTCAAATGTAGATCAGTTCTCAGCGACATGACGATGCCAATATTGTTACTGAATAAATCGGCTGTGGCAAAGCTGTAATTGTAAGTAACTTTACAGTATGCCTTCAAATAGCTTGATGGCTCCAGCGTTGACTGAAATAGTAATAGACTGACGATCGTAAAACCTTAACTCCAAGCAAATAAACTTCTTCAAGATATTTTATCGTTTTAATTAAATAAATGCAAAAGCCTATGAAAATTGCAGATACATGTACAGTTCTGAAAGACAGTTCTGTCATATCTTGACATAAAACACGATCTGATGAAAAACACGCAAATGAAATGTCAAAATGGACCCTTTTGCAGTTTGCTTGCATCGTTCATTAGGGTTACCAAAATGTGTTCCGTTTTGATTATCTAAAATAAAAATCCACAAGAACTTCTGGTGGCTCGGGATGGCATTCTAGTTGTATTGTATGCCCGCTCTTGCTTTCAAAGGATCCAAATGGACTGTTACGCAGTTTGCTTTCTTTGCACATTTGCCTTATTTTTAATATGTTCCGTTTTCTTGATTTAGACGAAAGTGTCAACCTCAAGATTTCTCATTACATTTCAAAATGTTGAGAGTGTTTGACATGTTTTTCTTGTTTTTGTTCAAGTATAACGACACAAGGCAACTGTCTGGAAGCATAAACATTATGATGGAAATACAGTCAATCATCGATCCAAATTATTGGTGAAACAATATCAGGTTATAGAATACATTTCTTGATCATTTGAAGTATTGGTTTTTACCTGTTTTGATCCCGTTTCCAGGTGAGTATCAGCCGGAATAGCTCAGTTGGAAGAGCGTTAGACTGAAGATCTAAAGGCCCCCGGTTCAATCCCGGGTTCCGGCACGGAACATTCCGGCGGCTGATACGTTTTTATCCTTTTGAATAATTGATGACCTCTTGGACATAAAATATGAGACCAAAATAAAAGATTGACATGGATGCTGTAAATTTTCATTGAGAATCTGAAGGAGAATCCAAATGGTAAGCTCAACCATCGATTCAGATTTGGAGGCCTCAAATGTTGATCAGTTCTCAGCGACATGACGATGCCAATATTGTTACTGAATAAATCGGCTGTGGCAAAGCTGTAAATGTAAGTAACTTTACAGTATGCCTTCAAATAGCTTGATGGCTCCAGCGTTGACTGAAATAGTAATAGACTGACGATCGTAAAACCTTAACTCCAAGCAAATAAACTTCTTCAATATATTTTATCGTTTTAATTAAATAAATGCAAAAGCCTATGAAAATTGCAGATACATGTACAGTTCTGAAAGACAGTTCTGTCATATCTTGACATAAAACACGATCTGATGAAAAACACGGAAATGAAATGTCAAAATGGACCCTTTTGCAGTTTGCTTGCATCGTTCATTAGGGTTACCAAAATGTGTTCCGTTTTGATTATCTAAAATAAAAATCCACAAGAACTTCTGGTGGCTCGGGATGGCATTCTAGATGTATTGTATGCCCGCTCTTGCTTTCAAAGGATCCAAATGGACTGTTACGCAGTTTGCTTTCTTTGCACATTTGCCTTATTTTTAATATGTTCCGTTTTCTTGATCTAGACGAAAGTGTCAACCTCAAGTTTTCTCATTACATTTCAAAATGTTGAGAGTGTTTGACATGTTTTTGCTCAAGTATAACGACACAAGGCAACTGTCTGGAAGCATAAACATTATGATGGAAATACAGTCAATCATCGATCCAGATTATTGGTGAAACAATATCAGGTTATAGAATACATTTCTTGATCATTTGAAGTATTGGTTTTTCACCTGTTTTGATCCCGTTTCCAGGTGAGTATCAGCCGGAATAGCTCAGTTGGGAGAGCGTTAGACTGAAGATCTAAAGGCCCCCGGTTCAAAAGGTGGGGGCTGTTCTTCAGTCTCTGAATCTACCAGAAATTAACAGCGATTCAGTTTTCAACTGATTTTTATTTAAAGAATTGGCCACTAATTAAAGCATAATTTTGAAATATTAAACTTACATATAAGTATTTATAATTATTATTTGTTATTGCCACATGTTATCACTTAAATTATCTAAAAAAAAATATAAATTTTTGATAATAAATATAAATGTTTAAATGAATTATTTCACTTTTGTCACTATTATATACCCACCAGGGTTCGAACCTGGATCTCTTGTCAAAAAGACAAGTATGCTTCTATTGCATCATGGGAATTTTAAGTGACAGAAAGCAAAGTAAGTTTTCAAAGTCCTAATTAGTCCTAATTAAAGATACTAAAAAACTTTCCCTCTGCTTTATGAGACATACAGTATTCTTACTATATGTCTCTAAGGGCTTGGGACCTTCTAGTTAAGCAGTTAGCTAAACTAGGCAGCATTAAAAGTTTTTTTTACAATGTTTTTTGGGTTTTTGTGGTTTTTTTGTTTTTTTTTTCAAATTTTGGTTTCAGTGAAGACTCTCACTTGTCACCTGAAGAGAGATCTTCTTTTGCCGTCTTCTCAACAGGCATGCAGGTCTTGTCTGCCTTCGCTTTCCTCTTGCCATATCCTTTTCCTCTCAACTCCGCCTTCCAAGCATCACAGGATATTGCAGTCTTTAAGGGACAGTAAATGTTTCCGAAGTACTGCTGATGGCCTCCTCCTGACCTGTCCTCTCCACATTTACCACAAGAAGTGACAAGGGCCTTCCTAACATAGGGTCTTTTGAAGTTCCCTTCCTCCACTGACTGCTGTTTCTTCTTGTGGTAGTGCTTGGTAGAGTATGGTACATGTATTATGGGAACCTGAGATGGCACTGGGGCTATTTTCACTGGAGGAATGTTGGTAATTGCCACGGGTTGGTCAATCACTGGTTGCTCAGGAAAAATCCTCCGTCTTCCTTTGGTGCTTTGTCCAACCGTGGATAGATTCACCATGAATCCATGGGGGTCTGCCGTTCCAGTCTCGAAGGCCTTTGGTTTTAGGATTGGAAGGGGCAGTGGCTGGGCCGCAACAGACGGGGCTCCTTGTAGTTTTAGACCCTGCTCCAGTGTTTCCTTCTCCCCTCTTTTCCCTCTTGCACTATACCTGCATTTCAAAAAGGGAAAATTTATTTCTTGCATAGCTGATACTTTGAATGATTGCAAATAAACTTTTTAACTAGATATAAAAATGGCATACCATGCTGTCAGAGTGCGCTGGTTAACATCTGGCAGTTGAAGATTGGTCTCTGCCAATATTTTGCCGTTGCTGAATATCATCTCACGCACTCTGTTGTAGGCGTCCACAACCGCTTTCCACCTTGGTTGGCGTCTTCCATCTTTGGAAGTTGAGGACGGAAAAGCCATACAGAGCCGTGAGATGAAGGCCTCCTGATACCTGTTTGTGTCTGGCCAGGCTGCAGGACCGAGATGTGGGGCCAATGCACACCTGTTTTAAGAAAGGAGATTTGATCAAAATATGATTATATTAGATTATTTCATTATTGCAAGTATAAAAATCAAAATAAAGAATAAACACATAAATAATTACCGCTTCACACTTTGCACTCCAGGTACAAGGTCCACTCTGGTTGACTTTGGGGCTTTAAATCTCCCTTTGATCAATTGCTGCTTAAAGTTGTCTCTAAACTTAGATGGCGCTTGGTCAAAGGGAGCAAGACTGTCCCACAACCTGATCAATCTGTCAGCATCAGCATTTGAGATGACTGGTGGCTCTTTGCTCCTTAAGTGGTAAAGGCAATCTGCCAGCGCAGCCACATGCTGATAGCCTCCAACATTGTCAGGTCCGACCGCCTCCTATTTATAAGAATGTGATTATAGTACATGTACATATCATTTTAGAGGACTGGATGGTTAGACCAATTTTAGACTATATTGATCTCTTTGAAAAGAAGGGATCTGTTTAGAGATAAAAGAAAATGTTTATTCTTCTTTAAAGCTTAATAAAAGAACTTTATTTTTATCAAATAATAGTTTATTGCTAAAAATATTAAATCTAAAATTTAAGGTGTATCTTGACCACAGAGGCTCCTTAATGTTTATTCTGAATTAATACAGCAAGAAGACTGAAGCAAGAAACTTACATCTTGTGTAGATGTGCCGGTCTCTGGTGTGGAAGCAGTCTTTGATGGAGAGGACTGTTGAGCTGAAATTTTAACAAATCCATTAGATGAAGTTTAGAATGATATGTTAATTCCAACACACAATGAGTTCAATGGGATTAATTTATTAAAATTGCTAGTAAATATACCTGTAGTTAACGATGAGCTGCCTTGCTGTGTGGGCAGAAACGAATTAACTACATTTACTGTCAGGTCTTCAACTTCCTCATCCTCAAACCCCTCATCAGTCGTAGGACTCTCTCTCCCCTCAGCTGCCTCATTCACTTCCTCTTCCTCTTCTTCTCCAATCTTCTCTGCGGCTGCCAGACGACCATCTAAGGATTTTCCTGTTTGCTTATACAGGTACTCGATGCCAATAGCTTCACCTGAAAAATAAAAAGGTTCAGTTAATGTTATGCTAGAAGAGTCCAATCATATTTACCAGTAATGATGACCAGATCTTATATTTATACCTGTATATTTCCGGGGATCCTTGTAATTAAGAAATATCTTCTTCCCTAGCATTTCTTCCCCCAGGCGGTTGACATTGTGCTTCAAGGAGGCTGAATAGCACACTGGATCTGAAGCAGTGTCAATGGCAGCTGCCAACCTGTCTTCATTCCATCTGTACACCCCTTCCAGCAGGTAAACCTGGAAATTGTTGGCATTTGCACTTCTACCTGTAGATAAATAAATACCGGGTACATGTATATTAGAAGCCAGATATGGCAGAAATATGACAATCATAAGCAATAGTAATGCATTTGCATGCATACCTGGAATGAAGTGTTGCATATGTAGATGAAATGACTCCAGGGAGGTTGATCCTCGGGCACAGCGAAACATCGGCAGTGAAATTCCACCCTTCTTCAGAGATCCGGTTTGGGTGTAAAGCTGCACTCCCTCCGGATCCTGGAGACAGACAACGTGGTTCTTCTGAATTCTCCAGATCTCCCAGATCCGCTCATGGTGAAATAATGGTACCCCCATCGTATCTCGACCACGTTCACCATCAAACATCTCAAGGAGCATCTGGATCATGGAGATGGTTTCCTCTGCTCCCCTGGTGGTCCGGCGGCAGTGAAGAGCCATTTCCTTCCTTGACAGTCTGTCTATTACATACTGCTCAGTTGGCTCAGGGATCTTGTTGTTGACCATTTCTGAGCGCTTGGCTGCTTTAAGTAGAGTCAAATCATCCCTATCCCATTTGAAAATGGCATGAGACAACTGACTCATGAATGTACCGTACAGACGATGTGTGTCAGTCGTCACTCCAACAGCCAAGCGTCTCATAAAATGCCAGATGTCAAGTCGGACTGCAAGGTCAGGCCAGGCGTCGCGAAAGATGTCTATGAGCTGGGAGGCTCCACAGCAGTGGCTGTCCACATACAGAAGAACCGGAGGAGGCATCTCTGCATCTCGGTATCTTTGGACAATACCCGCAGCCATGGATTCTAGCCCAACGCCTTCACCTGCTGTCATGACGCTCTGCAGGACCTGGCCAATCTCATTACTGATGTTAGCTGCCCATGAGGCAGTCCTTGCAGCCTGACCAGCCAACTTCTTTGTCACCTGTAATATTTAATAAAATCACATAGTATCTATATTTAAAGAAAATGCTCTTATTCAACAATATATTCATAAAGATACAGAAATAATGATAGCCATTGAGAAACATAAATTATTTTTACTTTTTTGGTGGAGTCCATCTTTAGAATTTTGCCAAAAGTGGAAGTGATGGCAGCTTTCAGTTCATCAATGTGGCCGGTCACCTCCTGACAGTAGACGTCAATGAACCACTGATATGTTGGCACGGCGAGTTGTTTTGGTGGTTCCTCAACCGTGCTGGGGGACAGGAGTCTGGACTTGGCAGCTACAGAAAACAACTTGCAGTCTTGCAAATATTGCACCATCTTTGATGCCCAGACTGAGTTGTGAAGCTCGCTTATTTGCTTCTGTAGCTGTGTTGGACTATTTCCTTTAAAAAAAAAAATAAAAAATTAAAGAACCAAACAAATAATTCATGAGCATGAGTATGATCTAAATCATGTTTTTCCTGTTAAATTTTGTACAATAAAAGTCTCACCTAAACCACGTTGGTGCATCATGAACATCACCCTGGCATCACATGCTGTCTTGTACAGCATATGGATAGGAAATTTACATCTAGTGGAAGGATCTCTAACTGATCTAAGATACATTGGTTCCAGCTAATCTGGTTCTTTTTGCAACTCGAACAATGTAAATACTCTCCGGCTAGAATGTAAAACCCATCGATGTCCAGAACAAGGCGGGTGTTTCTGTACGGTCCTTGTTTCGTCAGCTCCGTTTTCGTGCAGATGGGACACTTCAGTTGGATTTTAAACATCCGAAGAGGCATCCACAAGAAAAGGCGGTGACCAAAGTACCTCTCTGGCTTAGGCCTCTGGTTTGGAATGAGCTGGGCCTGGGGGGGATCGTACCACATGCGGTCTATTTTCCTGTCATCCAGCTCAGGCTTACCCTTGGCATTGAAAGAGAACAGAGCCTTAGATATCCAAGGAATGTCCTCTGGAGGCAGACATGATTTCCAGCTCTCTATGATAGGATACTCTGTACAAAAGGATAAATAATGCAAATGAAAAAAAGGCAACTCATCCTGTCACATGCAATATCATCTTAAAAATTTCATTAATTCTCTTTCAAGTTAAAAAAATTACCATGTCTAACTGGCTGAAGGTTCAGAGTCTGCGTTTGTGGTGTAGCTGTCACTGATGAAGTCGCTGATGAAGCTGGTGGTAGCCTTGTTGACGTAGCCGTTGGTGGCAGTGTCACTGTGGTAGCTGATGGTAGCAGTGTCACTGATTGAGTAGGAGTTGGAGGCGATACCGACGGACTCACTGGTGGAGGCGATACTGACGGACTCACTGGTGGAGGCGATACTGACGGACTCAATGACGGAGGCAACACTGACGGACTAACTGAAGGAGGCAACACTGACGGACTCACTGATGGAAGCAACTCTGACGGAGTCACTGGTGGAGGCGACATTGACGGAGTCTCTAGAAGAGGCGACACTGACAGAGGCAACACCGACGGAGGCAAAATTGACAGACTAACTGACGGAGGCAACACTGACGGACTAACTGACGGAGGCAACACTGACGGACTAACTGACGGAGGCAACACTGACAGACTCACTGATGGAGATGACAATGATAATCCAGAACTCACTGAGATCTCTGAAGTTTCCACAACTACAACTGCAACAGGATTCAATATCAAATAAAATGTTTGAAGATCATATTATAAAGTATTAAATAAAAGAGTTAGCTTTATTTTCAGTTTTGTAGTGTATTTACCATTTTTTGTTGGTTTACTTGGCTTCGCTGATCTTTGTCGACTCGGAGCCAAGGTGTCCTTTGCCGTCAGAAGATGGGGGCGGGTCTTCTGAGGGCTTTTGACAGTGCGAAGATCTGAAAGGAAAACAAGAAGTGTAAATATATGAGCTTAATATCTAAAACAAAATATGCGATCGGAGAGAAATATCAGCTTCGCTTACTGACCTTTCTGTCGAGGAGGCACTGGTGAAAGAGGATTGGTACAGCTTGGCGAGCTTGTCGATGCAGAGGATTCTACAATGCATTACATTGCAATCAATCACAAGTATTATTTTCAATTAATCAACTATACCAAATTTTATTCACCGAAAAAAGTCAAAAATTTCTTGTAATACCTTTGGTTGATATACACGTTTATAGGTCAGAGGAGGCTTTCGTATATTGTGTGATCAGAAAGGAAGACTTGATGGTGCATAGCATATAGGGCACATGAATATGTATTATTGATATTGAACGAAAGGTGAAATGATTGGTGTAGTATTACACATTACACTATTAGTGTTAAAATTGATATCATCATAAACAATATGATGAACAGAGTTAGGAATGTAAGCTACAAAACCAGCCTAAAAATGATTTTGATGATCAATATGATATGAAACACAGAAGCAGAAACCACAGAGAACAAAAGCCACACTACATTAAACAAAAGCTTTATGTAAATATGTACATGTATGATATTTTAATACTCCACACCACACCACTGACTAATTACACTTACCATAAAATGCTGAAGTCTATATAGAGCTAATACAGAAGTTTAACACAATATTATATAATTTACTATTTATATCAAACTAAACGAGGACACAATATCAGTTACTTTTTGATTCATATATAGATATTGATAAGAAATTATGCTTTATGAAAAATCAGTAAATTCACTTAAATTTAAAATCTTTATTTTTATATACTTTAAACAAGTGTTTATAGATAGACTTATTTGACGAAAAAGACTTAAGAATTGATTAAAAATTAAAAATTACCTTTCAACAGATTGCTTTCTATTTTTTCTACTTCTCCTAATAACGCAGTATATGAAAAATCATCCACAGACATCTTCCTCGGACTCGGTATCTTTGGTTTAACAACCGGACGAGATCTGGCAGCTTGCTCACGCTGTACTTTCCTCGCCTCCGCAGCAGGAAGATGTGAAAATAAGAACTCTGGTGTTAACGGAGGCTTTTTCTTTTCCTCTTCTTTCAGTCGCTGCTGCTTTTTCAATTCGACAACTTCTCGACCTAGGATATTATATCAATTTTAGACAAAGTAACCTCTTAATTATCAAGTAACATTAAGTTTAATGAATTTTTAATTTTATTATTCAAATATTGAGAAGAATGTTAACTTCTATATTTATCGTTTGTTATTAGTATATCATGTATATATATGTTACCGACTTTTTGTTTAATTTATAAAATATGAATATATAAGCCATTACTTACCTTCAGGGAAAGAGAGTAGGTAATCCTTAAATGCATGCTTGTTTTGAGACAAGGGAGCCTGAGTGATCGTCTCTCTCCTCATTGCATCTACAAGCCAGCCCGCATAACCGAGGCAGTTTTCCACCATCCATAAAAATGTCTGGCCCCGATATTTCCCAAATTGGATGGGGAATTGTCCATGAAGAATTTGGACATTCTTCGGATCACCATTTTTGGATTTTACAGCCCTAACTGCCTTGGCTTTGACTTGTGATGGCGGCTCACATAATCCCGGCATAGACTTGACCAGGCCTTTCTCTGCCTCTTCCCTCCTGTACAACAGGAGGTCCCCATTTCTTGTTCGCCGGAAATGAGGCAACATGCTGTAAATTTGGTGGATGATCAAACAAAATTGGATGAAAGTTGAAGCTATCAGAAGTCTTGCTGCATGAATGTGAATCTCCACAATGTTGTTCTTACAATATTTACATTGTTTTATTTATAAAGTTGTAATTAAGAGTATTTAATTACAGGTCCATATGCATATATTCAAATACTCTATGAAAAATTGTGCCCCACTCTTAATTAATATAATATAGATAATTTTGATACTCATATCACCTGTTACAAAGGTGTGTAAAACAGTTGGATATTTACATGAATTAATTACAGATGCAATAATGTAAATTAAAAATATTTCCAAAGCACATGGTACTGATTATAAACACGGTCTTATCTACCTATGTTCGTCTCTTATTTATACACCACGGAGAGGTGAAAAGTCATAAATGAACGTTGCTGAAACAGGTGTATGAGGATAAGGGGGGGGGGGGGGTCATGTTGTTGATAAATACCGGCTAAAACCCATTAAGATAAGCGTGAAAGCCTGATAAGATAATAACACTATGTTACACACATTCATTCATAGATGTCAACAATTAATTATGTGCAGTTAATTGCTAGAAAAAGCGATTGAACTAAATAGGTCATGTCGTACATCGAAGCGGAGAAAAGGGGGGATGTAATAAAATGTCTACTTACATGTTTTTCTTCCTTTGTCAGTCCAAAAAATCACTTCAACGGAATCTAATCCACTAAAAGCTATACAATCTAGGCGATTACTAACTTTAATACCACTAATTTCATACAAAATTTTCACAAAAACACTATATTGACAACCGGTAAATATCACATCCAATATGGCGGAATAATCAGGGGCAGATAACTCCAATATTTACTCTTCTCAGCAGCATCATCTCATTGGTCAATTTATGGTAGATTTGTGGTAGATTTGCAGTGGAACTGAGGTAACTGATTGGCTGGCTTAGACTGAAGAATGAAACACTCGGAGCGCAATCCCGGGTTCCGGCACGGAACACTCCGGCGGCTGATACATTTTTATCCTTTTGAATAATAGATGACCTCTTGGACTAAAAATTTGAGACCAAAATAAAAGATTGACATGGATGCTGTAAGTTATCATTGAGAATCTGAAGGAGAATCCAGATGGTAAGCTCAACCATCGATTCAGATTTGGAAGCTTCAAATGTAGATCAGTTCTCAGCGACATGACGATGCCAATATTGTTACTGAATAAATCGGCTGTGGACAAGCTGTAATTGTAAGTAACTTTACAGTATGCCTTCAAATAGCTTGATGGCTCCAGCGTTGACTGAAATAGTAATAGACTGACGATCGTAAAACCTTAACTCCAAGCAAATAAACTTCTTCAAGATATTTTATCGTTTTAATTAAATAAATGCAAAAGCCTATGAAAATTGCAGATACATGTACAGTTCTGAAAGACAGTTCTGTCATATCTTGACATAAAACACGATCTGATGAAAAACACGCAAATAAAATGTCAAAATGGACCCTTTTGCAGTTTGCTTGCATCGTTCATTAGGGTTACCAAAATGTGTTCCGTTTTGATTATCTAAAATAAAAATCCACAAGAACTTCTGGTGGCTCGGGATGGCATTCTAGATGTATTGTATGCCCGCTCTTGCTTTCAAAGGATCCAAATGGACTGTTACGCAGTTTGTTTTCTTTGCACATTTGCCTTATTTTTAATATGTTCCGTTTTCTTAATCTAGACGAAAGTGTCAACCTCAAGTTTTCTCATTACATTTCAAAATGTTGAGAGTGTTTGACATGTTTTTGCTCAAGTATAACGACACAAGGCAACTGTCTGGAAGCATAAACATTATGATGGAAATACAGTCAATCATCGATCCAGATTATTGGTGAAACAATATCAGGTTATAGAATACATTTCTTGATCATTTGAAGTATTGGTTTTTCACCTGTTTTGATCCCGTTTCCAGGTGAGTATCAGCCGGAATAGCTCAGTTGGGAGAGCGTTAGACTGAAGATCTAAAGGCCCCCGGTTCAATCCCGGGTTCCGGCACGGAACACTCTGGCGGCTGATACATTTTTATCCTTTTGAATAATAGATGACCTCTTGGACTAAAAATTTGAGACCAAAATAAAAGATTGACATGGATGCTGTAAATTATCATTGAGAATCTGAAGGAGAATCCAGATGGTAAGATCAACCATCGATTCAGATTTGGAAGCTTCAAATGTAGATCAGTTCTCAGCGACATGACGATGCCAATATTGTTACTGAATAAATCGGCTGTGGACAAGCTGTAATTGTAAGTAACTTTACAGTATGCCTTCAAATAGCTTGATGGCTCCAGCGTTGACTGAAATAGTAATAGACTGACGATCGTAAAACGTTATCTCCAAGCAAATAAACTTCTTCAAGATATTTTATCGTTTTAATTAAATAAATGCAAAAGCCTATGAAAATTGCAGATACATGTACAGTTCTGAAAGACAGTTCTGTCATATATTGACATAAAACACGATCTGATGAAAAACACGCAAATGAAATGTCAAAATGGACCCTTTTGCAGTTTGCTTGCATCGTTCATTAGGGTTACCAAAATGTGTTCCGTTTTGATTATCTAAAATAAAAATCCACAAGAACTTCTGGTGGCTCGGGATGGCATTCTAGTTGTATTGTATGCCCGCTCTTGCTTTCAAAGGATCCAAATGGACTGTTACGCAGTTTGCTTTCTTTGCACATTTGCCTTATTTTTAATATGTTCCGTTTTCTTGATCTAGACGAAAGTGTCAACCTCAAGTTTTCTCATTACATTTCAAAATGTTGAGAGTGTTTGACATGTTTTTCTTGTTTTTGTTCAAGTATAACGACACAAGGCAACTGTCTGGAAGCATAAACATTATGATGGAAATACAGTCAATCATCGATCCAAATTATTGGTGAAACAATATCAGGTTATAGAATACATTTCTTGATCATTTGAAGTATTGGTTTTTACCTGTTTTGATCCCGTTTCCAGGTGAGTATCAGCCGGAATAGCTCAGTTGGGAGAGCGTTAGACTGAAGATCTAAAGGCCCCCGGTTCAAAAGGTGGGGGCTGTTCTTCAGTCTCTGAATCTACCAGAAATTAACAGCGATTCAGTTTTCAACTGATTTTTATTTAAAGAATTGGCCACTAATTAAAGCATAATTTTGAAATATTAAACTTACATATAAGTATTTATAATTATTATTTGTTATTGCCACATGTTATCACTTAATTATCTAAAAAAAAATATAAATTTTTGATAATAAATATAAATGTTTAAATGAATTATTTCACTTTTGTCACTATTATATACCCACCAGGGTTCGAACCTGGATCTCTTGTCAAAAAGACAAGTATGCTTCTATTGCATCATGGGAATTTTAAGTGACAGAAAGCAAAGTAAGTTTTCAAAGTCCTAATTAGGCATTATTAAAGATACCAAAAAACTTTCCCTCTGCTTTATGAGACATACAGTATTCTTACTATATGTCTCCAAGGGCTTCGACCTTCTAGTTAAGCAGTTAGCTAAACTAGGCAGCATTAAAAGGTTTTTTTACAATGTTTATTTGGGGGGGTTTCTTCAAATTTTGGTTTCGGTGAAGACTCTTACTTGTCATCTGAAGAGAGATCTTCTTTTGCAGTCTTCTCAACAGGCATGCAGGTCTTGTCTGCCTTCGCTTTCCTTTTGCCATATCCTTTTTCTCTCAACTCCGTCTTCCAAGCATCATATGATATGGCAGTCTTTGAGGGACAGTAAATAATTCCAAACTACTGCTGATGACCTCCTCCTGACTTGTCCTCTCCACATTTACTATAAGAAGTGACAAAGGCCTTTCGAACATAGGGTCTTGAAGTTGAAGTTCCCTTCCTCCACTGACTGCTGTTTCTTCTTCTGGTAGTGCTTGGTAGAGTATGGTATTAAGGGAACCTGAGATGGCACTGGGACTATTTTCACTGGAGGAATGTTGTTGATTGGTACGGGTTGGACAAACACTGGTTGCTCTGGAAAAATCCTCCGTCTTCCTTTGGTGCTTTGTCCAACAGTGGATAGATTCACTGTGAATCCATGGGGGTCTGCTGTTCCAGTCTCTAAGGCCTTTGGTTTTAGCATTGGAAGGGGCAGTGACTGGGCCGCAACAGACGTTAATAAATTCCTTAATAAATCCCTTACAAGTTTGGTTGATTGATATCGCTAATTTTCACACAGGGTCCTAATAAATCCCTTACAAGTCTGGTTGATTGATGTCGCTAATTTTCTGCGTTTGTGGTGTAGCTGTCACTGATGAAGTCGATGACGAAGCTGGTGGTAGCCTTGTTGACGTAGCCGGTGGTGGCAGTGTCACTGAGGTAGCGGATGGTGGCAGAGTAACTGACGAAGCTGGTAGTGGCAGTGTCACTGACAGAGTTGGAGTTGGAGGTAACACTGATGGAGTCGGAGTCGGAGAGAGGCGACACTGACGGACTCACTGGTGGAGGCGACAAGGACGGAGTCACTGGTGGAAGCAACACTGACAGACTCGCTGGTGGAGGCGACATTGACGGAGTCACTGGTGGAAGCAACTCTGAAGGAGTCACTGGTTGGGGTGACATTGACGAAGTCTCTAGAAGAGGCGACACTGACGGAGGCAACATTGACGGACACACTGACGGAGGCAACACTGACGGAGTCACTGTAGGAGATTACGATGATAATCCAGAACTCACTGAGATCTATGAAGCTTCCACAATTACCACTGCAACAGGATGCAAAATCAAAGTACTTGTTTGAAGATCATACTATATAGTATTAAATAAAAGAGCTTTATTTTCAGTTGTGTCGTGTACTTACCATTTTTTGTTGGTTTACTTGGCTTGGCTGATCTTTGTCGACTCGGAGCCAAGGTGTCCTTTGCCGTCAGAAGATGGGGGCGGGTCTTCTGAGGGCTTTTGACATTG
This sequence comes from Magallana angulata, assembly GCF_025612915.1. Lineage (NCBI taxonomy): Eukaryota > Metazoa > Mollusca > Bivalvia > Ostreida > Ostreidae > Magallana > Magallana angulata. Next base: position 20,757,049 of record NC_069116.1, on the reverse strand, counting down.
CGAAGATCTGAAAGGAAAACAAGTAGTGTAAATAAATGAGCTTATCTAAAACAATATATGCGATCGAAGAGAAATATCAGTTTCGCTTACTGACCTTTCTGTCGAGGAGGCACTGTTGAAAGAGGCTTGGTCTAGCTTGGCGATCTTGTCGATGCAGAGGATTCTACAATGCATTACATTGCAATCAATCACAAGTTTTATTTTCAGTTAATCAACTATACCAAATTTAATTCACCGAAAAAAGTCAAAAATGATATTTTTATACTCCACGCCACACCTCTGACTAATTACACTTACCATAATTTGCTGAAGTCTATATAGAGCTAATACGGAAGTTTAACACAATATATATAATTTACTATTTATATGAAACTAAAAGAGGACACAATATCAGTTACTTTTTAATTTATATATAGATATTGATAAGAAATTATGCTTTATGAAAAATCAATTGATTCATTTAAATTTAAAAACTTTGTTTTTATATACTTTAAACAAATCTTACAGTGTTTATAGATAGACTTATTTGACGAAAATGACTGAAGAATTGAATAAAAATTAAAAAATTACCTTTCAACAGAATGCTTTCTATTTTTTCTACTTCTCCTTATAACGCAATATCTGAAAAATCATCCACAGACATCTTCCTTGGACTCAGTATGTTTGGTTTAACAACCGGCCGAGATCTGGCAGATTGCTCACGCTGTCTTTTCTTGCCTCCGCAGCAGGAAGATGTGAAAATAAGAACTCTGGTGTTAAAGGAGGCCTTTTCTTTTCCTCTTCTTTCAGTCGCTGCTGCTTTTTCAATTTCACAACTTCTCGACCTAGGATATTAAATCAATTTTAGACATAGTAACCTATTAATTATCAAGTAACATCAAGTTTAATGAATTTTTAATTTTATGATTCAAATATTAAGAAGAATGAAAACTTCTATATTTATCGTTTGTTATTAGTATATTTACGACATGATTATATATATGTTACCGACGTTTTGTTTAATTTATCACAAATGAATATATAAGCCATTACTTACCTTCAGGGAAAGAGAGTAGGTAATCATTAAACGCATGCTTGTTCTCTCTCTCCTCATTGCATCCCTAAGCCAGTCCGCATAACTGAGGCAGTTTTCCACCATCCATAAAAATGTCTGACCCCGATATTTCCCAAATTAGGTTGGGATTTGTCCATGAAGAATTTGGAAATTCTTCGGATCACCATTTTTGGATTTTACAGCCCTAACTGCTTGGCTTTGACTTGTGACGGCTGCTCACATAATCCCGGCATAGACTTGACTAGGCCTTTCTCTGCCTCTTCCATCCCGTACAACAGGAGGTCTCCATTTCTTGTTCGCCGGAAATGAGACAACATACTGTAGATTTGGTGGATGATCAAACAAAATTGGATGAAAGTTAAGGCTATCAAAAGTCTTGCTGCATGAATGTGAATCTCAATAATGTTGTTCTTAGAATATTTACATTGTGCCTCACTCTTAATTAATATAATAAAGATAATTTTGATACTCATATCACCTGTTACAAAGGTGTGCAAAACAGTTGGATATTTACATGAATTAATTACAGATGCAAGATGTAAATTCAAAATATTTCCAAAGCACGTGGTACTGATTATAAACACGGTCTTATCTACCTATGTTCGTCTCTTATTATACACCACGGAGAGTTGAAAAGTCATAAATGAAAGTTGCTGAAAAAGGTGTATGAGGATGAGGGGGTCAGGTCATGTTGTTGATAAATACCGGCTTAAACCCATTAAGATAAGCGTGAAAACCTGATAAGATAATAACATTAAGTTACAAGCATTCATTCATATATGCCAATAATTAAATATGTGCAGTTAATTGCTATAAAAAGCGATTGAACTTAAATAGGTCATGTCGTACATCGAAGCAGAGAAAAGGGGGGGGGGGGGGTGTAATAAAATGTCTACTTACATGTTTTTGTTCCTTTGTATGTCCAAACAATCACTTGCACGGAAACAAATCCACTAAAAGCTATACAATCTAGGCGATCACTAACTTAAATATCACTATTTTCATACACGATTTTCACAAAACCACTATATTGACAACCGGTAAATATCACATCCATTATGGCGGAATAATCAGGGGCAGATAACTCCAATATTTACTCTCCTCGGCAGCAGCATCTCATTGGTCAATTTATGGTAGATTTGTGGTAGATTTGCCATGGAACTGAGGTCACTGATTGGCTGGCTTAGACTGACGAATCAAAAACTCGGAGTGCAATCCCGGGTTCCGGCACGGAACACTCCGGCGGCTGATACATTTTTATCCTTTTGAATAATTGATGACCTCTGGGACATAAAATTTAAGCTCAGTATAAAAGATTGACATGGATGCTGTAAATTGTCATTGATAATCTGAAGGAGAATCCAGATGGTGAGCTCAACCATGGATTCAGATTTGGAAGCTTCAAATGTTGATCAGTTTTCGGCAACATGACGATGCCAATATTGTTACTGAATAAATTGGCTCTGGCAAAGCTGTTATTGAACGAAAATTTACGGTATCCCTTCACATAGCTTGATGGCTCCAGCGTTGAACGAATTGATAATAAACTGACGATCGTAAAACCTTAACTCCCAACAAGAAAACTTCTTAAAAGACATTTAAACTTTATAATTAAATAATTGCACAAGCCTATGAAAATTGCAGATACATGTACTGTTCTGAAAGATAGTTCTGTCAAATCTCGCCATAAAACACGATCTGATGATGAACACGCAAATAAAATGTCAAACTGGACCCTCTTGCAGTTTGCTTGCATCGTTCATTAGGGTTACCAAAATGTGTTCCGTTTTGATTATCTAAAATAAAAATCCACAAGAACTACTGGTGGCTTGGGATGGCATTCTAGATGTATGCCTGTTCTTGCTTTCAAGGGATCAAAATGGAATGTTACGCAGTTTGCTCTCTTTGCACAATCGCCTTATCCTTAATGTGTTCCGTTTTCTTGATCTAGACGAAAGTGTCAATCTCAAGTCTTCTCATTACATTTCAAAATGTTGAGAGTGTTTGGCGTGTTTTTCTTGTTTTTGATCATGTATAACGACACACGGCAACTGTCTGGAAGCATAAACCTAATTATGGAAATACAGTCATTCATCGATCCAGATTATTGGGGAAACAATATCAGGTTTACTTATAGAATACATTTCTTGATCATTTGAATTATTGGTTTTTCACCTGTTTTGATCCCGTTTCCAGGTGAGTATCAACCGGAATAGCTCAGTTGGGAGAGCGTTAGACTTAAGATCTGAGCAATCCCGGGTTTCGGCACCGAACACTCCGGCGGCTGATATATCTTTCTTTGTTTACTCATAATAATAGATTGATATGTATACTGTGAATTGTTAGTTAGAATCTGAAGGAGATTTCAGATTATGTACATATCTTTTTTTATTCTTTTCTAACTTCAGCACTCAACAATTTTTTTCAGTGGTTGCTTAAATTCGAAGCTACAATGCCAATCAACCAACAATTATGTTATAGGGTTTCAAATATCTTAATTTAGTGTATATGTTGTTCCTTCCAGAGGCATCCATTCAGATTCAAATCACGGAGCTGTTTTGATGTTTTTTCCTCTAATAAGACCATTGTCTGAGATACAATGTTAGGTCAGTCATTGACTTCGTCAGATTTACAGTAAAAGATGATATTTTTTAAAGAGTCAAAGAGTTAAGGGTCAATACGTTCTGGAGATAAAAGAAACAAACAATAGGAGTCAATTTGGAGAAATTTGTTTATAATGCACAATTGACCTATATAGATTTGAATTCAATTTCCAAAGGATACAATTTCATAGTAAATATGACTATTTTGCTTAGAAACAATATGAAGTGATTTAATTGCTAATTCTCAAACCGGTTTAATTCAGGGCAGGTTTATAGGTGATAATACTAGATTTGTATATGATCTAATGAATTTATGGTTTATTCAGGGCAGGTTTACAGAATTAGATAACATCCCAAGCCTTCTTATGCTAATCGATTTCGAGAAAGCCTTTGATTTCATCTCATGGTCATTTGTTCGTAAAGTTTTACAAATGTTTGGATTTGGTAAATTGAAACTTGACTAGGTGAACATTTAAAATACCAATTTTCAAATTCTGCAAAGTGGTTACTTATCAGATCAATTTAATATTCAACGTGGTTGTCGACAAGGTTACCCAGTTGCCACTTATCTATTTATTCTTTGTACAGAAATATTTTCTATTTTGAATAAACAAAACAAAGAAATAAAAAGTATAATTATCAATAACAAAAAATATAAACTAACACAGTATACCGATGACACTTCACTAACCATTGGTGGTTCTGAACAGTTTCTTTTCGCTGCTCTTGATACTTAAGAATATTTTGCAAGATTATCTTGTTTAAAAATTACCAGTTTAAAACAAAAATGATTTGGGTTGGCTCGAGAAAATTTTCTAGTCAAGTCTTCCGTCATTCTAGGTGGACAATAGATTGGGGATCAAGAGAATTTAATTTATTAGGTATTTATCAAATTTTTTCAGCTGATCTGAATAAAATTGATGACTTAAATTATGATATACAATTACCAAAGATACTGGCAATGAGCAATGAAATAGACGAATTCTCTCAATTAAAACACTTATATTAATATGATTGAGCCAAAGTTCAATCATATTTTTATCTCTTTAACAAATGTCAATAAAGATATTTTGTCATTTATGACCAAAAAACTATTTAGATTTCTATGTGTGATCCAATCAGAGGAGAGGTTGTTAGTTAGCCAAAAATATTTTTATTTTATGCGTAATATGGTCAATATTGATCACTTCTTAGTATCTTTTAAAAAAGCTTCTTAGAGGAGAGCAGTCATGGACTCATATCTTTATGCAATACATGGTGACACTGTTGTCAGCAAAATTCTGGATTTTGGTGATGAGTTTATTAAGACACTTTTAGAAAAGACAACCAACAACTTCTGTGTTGATGTTTTAAAATCATGGTTGTTTGTACTGATATCATATATTAGTAACGTACAAAGTTCTTACAAGGTTACTCCATCTCCTGTATGAAACAATTCTAAGATAAGGTTGGTAAGAAAAAAATACTGGTATGAAAAGGGTGTAATAAATACTGTTAGTGAATTCTTAGATGATATTGGGTATTTTCTATCAAAAAAGATGTTTGAAAACAAATTCAACATTAATCATATATGTACAATGCAGCATGATAGCATTAAATGTACCATTGCAAGATTTTTAAGACTTTCTAGTTTTACTAAAGAACTGCATTGTTATACTTTTATTCCAGTTATACCATTGTAATGCCGGTATGAGCCATTACTCTTTTATAGAAAATGTACAGATATTATCTATAAAAATGTTAACACTAAAGACAAAACTCCAGCTTTTATTGTCAGATGGAACTTTGAAATATCACTTGTTATTTAGAAAAAAATACTAAGGATGTTTTCAAACTATGTTTTAATTTGACCACAGATTCTGCTGCTGAATGGTTCAAGTATGGAATTTTACAGGTATTTCTCCCAATTAAAAGTTGTTGAAGAAGATGAAAGCTACTGATAATGATGATTGCACATTCTGTGGGAATTTATTGAAACTATTGAACATATATTTTTATTAGTTGTTTCCATTCAATAGCTATGTGGAATCAGTATAGTACTCACATATATAATACTACTTCATATCTAATAATACTTACATATATAATACTACTACTATTTGTTCTGGAACTTGTCCTATTCTAGACACAAACATGGTTGTAAATTTCCTTATTTAATATGGAAAACTATTTATTTTTTACTGTAAAAAACAAAACAAACTTTAATGTTTATCTGGTTTATAATATAATATAATTTTTAATTCCATATTTCATTTTTCAGTAATTTATTTTATATTACTTAAAAATGAAATATGAAATTGAAAAAATATATATTTTATAAAAAATTATGTAATAAAAATATTTGACAAAAGGACTTTGTGGAGAAATAATTTTTCTAGATTAAAACTGAATACTGTCTTTACTGTGAGCTGTTTGTATCAACTATATTCCTCAAGCTATTTAATTGTATAGTCCTGTTGAGATTGTATAAATAAATGTGTATACAAATATCTTTATGAAAATTATAATTTTCAAATAAAAAAAAATATGAAGTTAAGATACTGGCTAACTCAGTGTTACAAGGGATGCATTATCCAATGATATAATGGATGTTTATTTTAAACAAAACAAACTTGAGAATTAGAAAATTGAAGAAATATCAAATACCTTTGTGGCAACGCACTTTGAAAAAAATTTCAAAGTGCGGTAAAATTTTGACCAAGTTAACCCACTTAGAAATTTTTTTTCAAAGTGCGTTATGAAGGTACATCGACATTTTTTAGTATCGACACTCTTAACACACTTTGAAAAAATATGTTTATATCACAAATTCTGGGTCTGAATTTCTAATTTGTTGGTAGTATGATGATTTGTTAACACTCGTGAATCTAATTTAACGTATTTAGAACGGGAATGGGGGTGAGGGTGGGGGTTAACCAAAGATACAGGTCAAATACCAGTGCATCATTTAACTGATTACGAGAAGAAGGTCCCCTACCCCTCATTTTTCCTTCCCAAACATACCAGGTATGATATTCAGCAACTTTGGGGTAAATATTTAAGATCGGAAAAGAAATATGCTCTGTATATAAGTACATGCAGTGTTATTGAAAAACGAGCTGATCGAACTATAATTTCTCCATTGGTATGTTAAAGAATATATGTGTTTCAACAGTGACCCTCTTTTCGTATTCTAATCAAATAAATCACTTTAATAAAAGAATAATAACATTAACGATTTTGTTTGTAATTGCAAGTGTCTTTTTCCCGGTGACACCATCAACACGGATGATTTTCTTTCAAGAAATATTTTCTTTAATTCTTTAAAAATTCTGTGGTAGTACTTTTTTAAAACTTAGTACAACAAAGAAAAGAAAATCGACATTCAAATGAAATCGTTTATGTTTTATTTGTGTATACACATTCGATTCTTCAAAAGGAGTCCTTATTTGAAATTTACATAGTGTGTACAAAAATAAATTCAATTTGAAGTAACACTTGTTTAAAGTCGGTAGCAAATCATTTTTCTAATTCGATCCTTTTTAAATTCACTGAGGTGTTTTTATGTCCCCTTGGGTATGCTGTATCCTTGTAAACTGCAGAGTGATTTGGGTTCTGCCACTACAGAATCAACATTTCGCCCGGAATCACCACTTAGAAGGGTGTGAATTGTTTGATCAACAAAGAGAATTGTTTCTAAAATTGCTCATTAGTCAGACCAATATATTTGACGGCGATGAGGTATTAAGCTATAAAAATGGACATAAACTCTACTATTTTCAGCCTATTGCTCGGGCAAAATAGTTTTATTCGTGTGCAAGTATTTCCGCATTTGCTTTCGAATTTGTGTGCAGAAAGGGTAGAAAACAAATTTCTTTCGACGAAGCATCTGAAACGTGAAAAAGGTGTAATTTCTGTAAAAAAAAAAAGAAAAAGAAAAAAAAAGAAAAAAGTAAGCTATAGGGTATTTTTGTAGGATTTCCAAGTAATGCTTATCGTGAGGAGACTGTACAAACGACGGTCCGCCTGTGTGATTGGATTTTACTGGTGTATATAAAAAAATTGATTTGAAATGTCTTCATTGCATTTTTGACACAATGGGCTTGGCCACAAGTTCTTACCCTTAATTTGCTTCTTTTTCTACATGTTTACACGTAATTACAAATTATTCTTTACACAGTTTGTATAAATTTTATAAAAATGTTTACATAATGAAAAATGTATATATATGTACTGCTATTTTTTTTAAATGTATACTAAGAAAAAAATACGCTAAAATAAGCTGTGAAGATATATATTGTTTGATATTCTTTGGAGTTATTCTTTCGAGAATATGAGATTTCGCGGGTGTTGTTCATTTTCTTTTTTTAATTTCAAATTCTGAAAATATGATCCCTGAAACGTTGCCGAAAGCCTGCAAACGATTCTCCATAACAGTTTAATCAGGGATTTTTAACAAAAATTAAATTACGGAATACGGCATCAATATCTACATGCACAAAGAGTGAATCACTCATGACACATAGATGAAACAAAGAATCTTCACTTTTGCAATTTAAAATTCCGTCCGTTGTCCGTAATCTTTTTTTTAATCTTAATATTTTATAAACATCAATTTACCCATTCATTAATTTATTAAAAAATATTCATTTTCCATTTTTTTTTTATCGATTTTATCCCCATCCCATATGCTTAATACATATTTTATTTATATACTCTATGTATCACGCATGAATTTTTTTTTTAAAGTAAAAAATGGCTTCAAGTTGACTCAAAACTAATCCATTTTCCCGGACAATTTTCAAAAGGGTGTGCTAATTGCAATGACATGATTGACATTAATTGAGTAAGTAATGGCTTACCTCCGTTTTTCTATGAATTTATATTTACCCCGATATTTGCGGGGAAATGTCTTCTTGGTAGAGAACACCTGTTTTACGACTAAAAATTAGCACGGCCGACATTAAGGAAAGGGAAACGTTTGTTTATGGGAAAATTATTTGTTTATCTCCTATTCAATCTGATTTTCAGCGGAAAATGCCCGACCTGTTTCACGTAAGGGATTTTATAAATCATCGTTTTAAGTTAAAATATATGCAAAATAAAGTAAAGAATGACAATTACACCGGTATTAAAGAAAACAATCAAATACTATAAAGCTGCAAGGATTGTCAGCCAAAAAATGTGGATAACAATGGAAATGGGTGCGCGAATTGAATAAGGGCAACGTACCGTACGTCTTCCACCCCCCCCCCCCTTATTTTGTTTGTGTCAGCCTCTTTCTACCCATAGATAACAACAGGTCAATAAATTAAAGACAGAGATTATACCCGCCAATTACTCGGGTTATTTTTATACCAGGATCGATAAAAATGTTATATTTTTGGTCAGCTAACAACATAGATATTTTCGTTTACGGGAAGATTGAATATGATTGGGTATATAAAACAGCGGGTGGAATGTTGCTCTCTGTTAGTTCTTTTTAGAAACAGCCAATAGCGAAAGCTTTCTCGCGACTTCTAGGGAAAGGAAACCGTAATCATAACGAAATTCTTCTTACATCCAAGAAAGATAACAAGTTCCGAACGTATTTGCGATTTGAAAACAATTCACCGATTGGGTGTAAAGTCTTGTATATACAGTTTTCACACCTCCAGTTTAGTAAATATATCAGCGTTGAAATATTTGCCGTTGGACTTAAAATCTTTTTATACTCACGGCTTGGATTCGATACAGGGAATATTTGTTCTCAGATATTTATCTATTTCACTTAAGAAATAATTTATAGTAGATATTAGAGAGTGTGAAAAGTTAGTTAACTTCAAAAAATATTTATTGGTAGTTTACTACAACTGTATACAGACGTTTGAATCCTTGCGTGCGAGAGAGGGTCCTATTCAGCGTATTTGATCAGTTTTATTGGGATTGCGCGGTGGCCTCTTGATTCCAAAAGATTTTCAGAAGTGCTGCAGGTGTTCAGCTTGTACCAAGGATTTAATCAGAAATTTTCGAATGAAATGACTTCTTTATTGACAATCTGCGTGTTTCTCCAGATGGCTGTAAACGTTGATGGAAGTGTGAGAGATAGATTCCTCTTACAAAATCACGAAGGGAGCCCAAAGGATAGATTCGAGGGTTTATCTTCAGAGGAAGTGGATTATAAGAATATGCATCATAATTATCCAGGTAAGATACCGGCAAAATAAATCACCCTAAAAATTAATTAATAGTTGTTTAATATATCCGTACACAAAGATATATATTTTTTTTTGTTCAAAAGAGTGGCGCCTTTACGCACGTTTCAAAAGTTTGATGTTCCTTCTGGTTTTTTAAATCCGGCAATTTTGAGCCTCTAAAAATACGCTAATTAGAATGATTAATCTGAGTGAAAGATACAAGATCCAGCTGTTTTTTTGACTGAAAACAATTGGCAGAGAACATAACAAGAGAGTTCTAACTGCATGAGCCTTATATCTCTCTATTGATGGAATTCAATTACGGTACGGCCTCCACAACTCATCACTTAATTGATCAAAGGGTGGTCATTGTTTACATTTTCAATACTACTTATGTCAGACTTCGTTCAAATGACACCACACACGAAATTGAAAGGAAGAGTTTTTTTTAGACTTTACATAGTTTATGTTCATTCATTCACTGAAATAAAAAAAAATGCTTAGTACATGATTTATGTAAATAATTAATACAATATAAATTCAGTAAAGCAATTGCTTTCAATCTTTAGGAATAAAGATATATATCATTTTTAAGGTAACAAAAGCAAAATCAGATATTATTTCTGGATTTTTTTAACATTCAAAATGATATTAAATATGAAACAAATGCGAAAAATCCCACAAAAAAACATGCAGGTTTTCTCAAAGAAATGAGATTTTTTACGAACAGATTACATATAATGTTTTTAAATATGATTTTTGGAAGATGCTTTGATGTATTAGAAAGTTTAATGCCCAATAAAAGAGTAGGGTATACTAAAGGAATAGTTGGAGTCACGAAATAAACTATATATACCTGAGCTATTAGTATTTTTTTTTTAGCAAAAACTCGCAATTGGAAGCACTTGTTGTATAGAAAGCAATAATATTCGCGTGAACTCATTTCATTGTGTATATATGAATACTTAATATGTTGTTTTGCTTTCCATGAAGTTTTTAACGTAACATGAGTAACAGAAAAAAGTATGCACTTCTATCAATTGACGGAATTCTTCTCCAATTTTGTTTTTAAAAACACACTGGGAAATGCATTGCTTTGAAATGAAATGAATCCCAATAAGTTAATACAGTGTCCCTAGCGAAACTGACAGGTAGTAATCACAGAAACAGTGGTTCACGTGTTACTACGGATTAGCAGAATAACTGGTATTTAGCTGTGTCAATTAAGAGCATGACTAATATTGAGTTTAGCAGCAAGCTCGCATTAATCATGCGTTTGTATTTCGAACAAAAACTTTACAAGATCCTTTCCAAAAATTTAAGTTAACTCATAAAATTCAATTATATTTTTAGCACACTTTTTAACTCTAAGAAATGACGAGTTCAATTTGTTATAACGAGGCTTGAGTGAGGAGATCCAATAATGACTAAGATCAAGCTTACCTGGCTATGCCTTTGTTTGGACATCTCGTACTCTTTCTCGGCCATTTTTTTTTCAAATATATTGAATCATTTTATTTTGCAAAATTAGTTTTGTTATCTAGCATTATGCAAAATTAAAAACAATTGGGTAAATCGAATAATTATCACAATTTACTGTAGTACATTTGATATGTGGAACCGTTCTTGATTATTAAGATATTTTCATAGTATTTGCATTTGTTGAAAAAAATATTTTTTTTCCATTTCATTTGAAGATCTGAGTAAACTTGACATGCTGTCAAGGCCTTTTTACTCTAAAGCCAAAATGCAAAGTTTACTGGGCCTATGAGAAAGCAACTTGGATGCCAAATTTTAAAAATGTAGAAATGAATCACAAAATGTCTTTATCTGTTGTGTTTCAAACAAATCCTAAGTGTCTGGCTGGAAATAAACCCACTAATCTAAATGACCTCGTTTTCACGTAACACTTTGGCTAATTACAGGAAAAGTGTCGAGGATCATAACTCTCCCCTAATTGTGCACATTTCCAGAACAGGAACAGGACAACAATTATTATATGTAAACAGGCTAGACGTTTTATCTGAAAGGTCAAGGGTTATATAAAATGTAAAAAAAAAAATGTCCTTAATGCCTGTTCTTTTTTTTTTCAACAATTATCAAATTACAAGCAAGCTTCGTTTTGATAAATACTATTCACTATTATTATGCCTTTGTCAGTTTGTCACTATATATTCAATACTCATATATTTTTGCATAGTATACAAAGGTTTATATAACGTAAGCATACTATGCCATAATAGAGCACGGCTCGTGCACCATGTATCAAACCCTGACTACTATTTAGGCATAGTACAAGCACAACACACAACACCATTACATAAATATACATAAACTGTTCACCTTAACAGAAATAAATAAAATGAAATAATTATTATTAAAAAAATAATAATAACTCCGCCATTGAACGCGTTACGTCCGAGAGACTTTATGACACACATATTGTATACAGATTTATTTATGTCTTTTTTTAATGTTTTCATACAGGGTGTAATCTTGGAAGTTCTTTCTATAAACTGGGAGTAAAGTTTAACCCCACCTTGATCCCGGGTGAACCGTCTGTATGTATCATCTGCCAGTGTGTGCCGGTAAGTAATTGTTACGTCAGTCTCGTTCTTCAGAATGTAAATTGTACAATATAACTAAATATTAATGGGAGAGTGGGGAAATCCCAATTCTCATGATAAAATGATAGAAATAATATGCAACCTGGACCGTGTCTTTAATTTCTAGTTGGATTGTTGTAAGCTCCAGAAAATCGTGACATTTTTCTAAGGTTTTAAACTATTTTGTGTGCATCTTGCTTACTGTACAATCCTTAGAGTCTTAAAGAACGATAACAGAAAGAAAAAAACGACATAAACACTAGTGTTTGCAGTCGGTAGGCCGATCAAGTGTCTCTCCAATACTTTGAACATGCAAGCATCTGATGCGATACTGGGTAATTTAGAATCGGTATTTGCAGAAGCTCTTCAATGATAGACAGTTATGTTTGTTTTATGTTTCAATGTAATATGTCAATTACTAACAAGAAAAAAGTGTTACATAGCGAGATAAAGGAGATAATATTGCTAGTCAGGAATTTTTGCAAATTGTCTGACATTCGGAAGGTTAAAGCACTCTCTTTCCAAGCGGAGGTGGGGAATGACAATTTTTCCTTGTCTTTTATTGCTGGGTTATCTTCATTATCTATCTAACAGTGTTCGAAATGAACACTCCTTAGAACTTGATTTTAAGATATACAGTTATGTTTTAATCTCCTTGACCTAGACAGAATTACTGCCAATATTCATTTGATATGAAAAGAGAATCTGTCGGAGTCTGCAAGATAATATTTGGCAGTTTTTACTCTCCATTTCTTCCACGATTCATGAAACGACGTGTTTGCAAGATGTGTATCTTGAAAATAAAACCTGTAAGAGTTTTACTCTCTGGGTATCTTAAAATTCAATTTTTTTTATTATTTTTATGTATTTGTAAAGATATTTAATTCTACTTACTTTTTATAGTGTGAGTGGGAGGGGGGAGGTCGTCTTGATATAAACGAGGACAGCTACTCTACCACCCCCGCCATTACAAAATATATCTCTTCGGTGGTATTAAGGAGTATACAGCTTTTATTAAGCAATCTTTCAAAATGAAAACTCAGCGGTATTTTATTGTGGATGGAGAGAAAAAATGAAACCGGAAGAAAATGCTGATAATATTTTTTATGCTTAAAACATAATGTAATATCGTTCAAGATCATATCAATGACGTAAAGAAGTCTATCACCAGATGAATGAATATGTACATTGAATGTCGTTCTTCCGGAATTCAACCATAATGCAATTATCGAGCCGTGTAAAAGTGGGAAAAAGGAAACCGCCAACGCTACGGCTATAAGAGATCCGACTTTCGTATTATTTAGTCTGATTATTTAATGTGTGTTCTTCTTAATGATGCATGTTGCAATAGAAACAACACGAACCTCTACTATTTCATTCAAAAATATAACATTCCATTCGGGGATAAGTTGATAGTTCAAAGACAAAAAACAACCATTTGTATATTTTTATAGAAAACAAGTACTTGGCAAAGCCAACTAGCTTAGACCCAAATAGTCACCAATCATGCCAGACTTTTTACCTAATCCCTACATTGCAATTTCACCATTACCTGTTGTTTTGTTGCAGTTATCGGGGGAGTGGGGGTGTTCTTCGCAAATGCTACAAAACGCATTTCAGCATTGATAAAGATCTTTTCTTTTGGACTCGACAACGTTTTATTAAGACATTGATTGTTAAAACAGGGAAAACCAATTATCTAATAACCCAATTATTCCAGAACGTGATGCATGACCAAACGAACGTAAGGATAGAGAAAATAAAAACAAAATGATGATTTATTCCTGCCAATAATAAAATGGAGATCATAACAGGAAAGTTGATCATGTAAGGCCACGTAACGATGAGGTTCCTGTAAAACTTGTACGACGATCAGATTCAATATCGCATCCTGGGTGATAAAATTATGGAATGGTGATATTATTATTGCTTCGGTTAAACTGTCGGCAGGATCTTTTAATTACCATTGAGAAAAAAATGATTAAGAATGAGATCACCTTCATAGTTTCTTGACAGAAATGTTTTGCCGTCGGAAACTTTGATATAGCAAATTTTTAGATTCCACTGAGGATGGTATTAAAAGGAAGAATTCCCATAACTCATTATTTTGAACAGGCAATAAAATTTCATCCCCATGGATTCGCGTCTTTCATTAAAGTCTTGCTTGACATTCTTTATGTTGGATAACTGTCAACTTTTCGGTCGTACAGTTAAGTTATAATTGCATCAAAGAATTAAGGCCCTGTTTGCTTTGAATCGACAGTCCTCCTACAAGGGTCTATTTTCCTGGACCATTTTTAGATAATCGACTATAAACGGCTGCTTTATGAATGAATATGCAACTTCAGAAATCTGAGAGGAATAAAAAAACGGTAACTGATTCCGGATAATTGGCGGTTAAAAATTGACAGGATGTCGTTTTCACTCTCTCACCTACAAAATGGTCCCAACATCCGGTTAAAGTTACATTATTGTACGAAGGATACTTATACTAATATTTTTAATTGAATAAGAAATCCTGTTTCGAAGTTTTGATGATATATATGGTATTTTAGTGCAGAGATTATTAAGTACGTGCATTATGGTACCCTAAGAATGCGGAAGACTGTATTTGAGTAAGAAGTAACATGTTCAGTCAAAAAATCTTTCCTTATCACAAATAAGTGTAAGAAGTCACGTTTTATTGAAATAATGAGACCAAAATTGTGTGGCATTATTTAATGTGCAGAATTTCCATGACTGATTTTTTTCCAATAAAATTTAGCACACAATCTTACAAGGCCATTGGCTGCAAAAGAAAATACTAAGAGCACTTGAATAT
The DNA here is from genome assembly GCF_025612915.1 of Magallana angulata. NCBI lineage: Eukaryota > Metazoa > Mollusca > Bivalvia > Ostreida > Ostreidae > Magallana > Magallana angulata. Next base: position 20,741,810 of record NC_069116.1, on the reverse strand, counting down.
AATTACCGAACAAAAGAGGACATTGGATGATACGCTTTAAGAATTGCTGTACAAGCTATTAACATGTCGTGAAAACATGACTCAGAACTCAAAACTGCTGATGGCGAAAAAGAAAAAGTTCAAGTTGAAGAAGGCTTAACTGCTTGTGCGTTTACGGTTTTATTTTAGTAACAATGTTGAATATGATCGAAGAAACTTGCATTTAGTAAATAATTCTTCTCACATAAACTATGATTTATGTGTAAATTTAGTCAAAACTTGTTTAGGTATACACTGTGCATGTATGAATGAAAATTTCTTGTTTACATAAACGATCTCCATTTTCTGAGTTATTGATGATCATACATACATGTATATGTATAAACCAATTTGAAAGATAAAGCAAAATTTGGTAAGAATCCTTGATTAAATATGTATTTGTATTAACAATCTGTGGATATAGACACCTACATGTGTCATGTTAATGTCTTTGCTGGTTATCTTAATCCTAAGGTGACAAAGAAACATTCTTTCCCTGTCATTCATATCCCACATACCCATTTCTGTTGGTTTACCAAATCGGAAACAGTCTAAATCATGTTGCCATTTAATTGGAAAAGTAAACCATGTTTCACAACAAAAACCCTCGTCACTTTTAAAAGACGGTGCGAAACATTTATTAAAAGTTGCCATCCCTCACTTGAATAATTTATATCGCCAGGATTAAACCAGTCTCTTTTTGCAAGCCGAGAAGTTCAAAAGCAATTGAGACGTTTTGAATGTAGAATGGTACTTGTGGATTAGTTGAAGGGTCCGAGTATGCCGATAGCTTGATCGTGGGGATTAGAGAAACAAAATTACTTCACACCCTTAACGAAATTTACGGTGGACGAACGTACAGAGGCCATTTCAATGCTATGAATAAGCTTTTTGGAACGAATAAATCATTAGTTTCTTTATCTAAATTCCTTCTAGACGGCTTCGGATTGATTTGTATTTATTCTTATAGATTTATTGGCAAATAAATTGAATATTATTTTCAAGTATGTGGCCGAACGACAGGTTGATAAATTTATTTTCTTGTATCATAATGATTCTTGAAATCTCTAGATGATGTAAGACCAGCGAATAAAGCATTCTTTAATATGGACATTGATTATCTGTAAACATACATGTACTTCAGGTCCTTTGAAACATTGAATTTTTTCCACAATTTTTTTATATCAAAACATGAATGATTGAGTGAGTAAAGAGTGAAGTAATTACCTATTAAATATGAATAGTTTATCATATGCAATCAGTTCTTTGTTTTTAATGAGACTCAAATGGTTCAATTACACACCGCTGAATCGGTTTCTGTATATATCAATAATGAATTAACTGTTATCTTCTTTCCAAGAGAGTAAATATTGAAAATTCGAGAAGTCCCTCCAAATTTCTCATCTTAATGATTAAATTCTCTCTCTCTTACAGAACATAAAGAAAGGAATCGCACAGCATTTTGGTAAAGTGACATGTAAAAACATTAGGAACCTTTGTCCTGTTCCCGAGTGCGACAGTCCTGTTCTTCGGAAGGGCAAATGCTGCAAGTCCTGTCCCGGAGAAGGTAATGAGAACGCACAGCACAAAACAATTAACCCGGCCGTTTACCAGTAATATTTATTGCTGATTTAACAATTAAAGCGTTAATCAAAAGCCTGATTTTGCTATTTCTTCCAGAATTGGATTGCTTTTAATTGCCTAATATAAGGGTTTTTTTTATTCGTGTCAAGACATTAAGACGATATGATCGGTTTCACGTTTAATGAAAGTAGGAGTATTTTAGGGTTGACCGAAATAGAAGTACGGAAAAACGACGAAATTTTCTACATTACAGTGATATTACATCAACATATTGGCGCCATCTTTACATCAGTTTCATTTGTTTCTTGAATCCAGCGTACACCTTCTTGTATAAATGAAACATTATCCATAATTGCCTTAAAAATAAGTCCAATTAGTAGATCTAATGGATTAATCGCTACCTTATCATATTTTCAAACCATTGAAAAATAATGATTAATATATCTTGAGAGCGTTACAAGTATAGTTGACCTGGTTTCAACTCACTCGATCCCACCGCCCTTCTTTGTGTTTAGTGTTGGTGACAGTATTGGTCACTTTCGAGGGCTTTTTACACCCACGGAGTTTCCCGGTCTGTCGAGTGATCCCCCGGAGAGATCCCACGAATCGGTATGCTGATGGAATGTGAAGTGTCGTTGAGATTTAACATACCCTTTAGTTGCCACTGAATAAAATCTAAAATATCATCGTTTTGTAGCTATTGAAAACAAAATGCGTATATGGCCAACATACATGTAGATGAAGTCATAATGCACTTTATAAAGCAGTGTTATTTTTACACGTACAGAATATTTTTTAACCTTAATTTTTCATGTTTTGATTTTACACGTACATAATCATTATTTCTATTGAATCTAAGGGCAGAAAGAAGATAAAGATTAAAAAAAAACCGATCTCGCTTATTCTTTGACTTTGAGAAACAGTAGCACTTTCTAGTCCGAGAAACAATATTCTTGTCTGCAATGTCTACAAAATCTGTCACCAAATTAAGGTCAATTGGCTCGTTAACCTAGTCCCGACCGTAAGACGACAATTACCATAGCAATCTATCGGAATCTCTGTCTTCAACTTCCGGAAATAACTGAGAGAAACAAAGGTCTTCAAATTAAAAAAAGATATCGGGAAATAATGGGACATCTTACACTAAGGTCTTTTCCGTGATGGCCCATGAAAGCAATTCTTGTGCTTGACTGTATATAGTTCTGCATTGTATTGCTGTAGGGGGTAGTAATTAGGTTACATGGGGGTATGAGGTTTAAGAATTTGTTATTCAAATGAGTGATTGTGTGTGTGGTGCAATTTGTCGTATTTCATTAGCAACTAAGAAGCGCAAACTGGATGAGTGAGAGAGATTGAGGGATAAAAAAATTGAAATCCAACAGATTATAGAAATTAGTCAAAAACAATGAATATCAACAGGTGGGTTACTCATCCGTTAAGCATTTCGAGTATATATAAAAATTTTGTAGCTGTTTTTAAAGAAATACATGCAAACACTTCACATGTTTGAAGGAAGGATTACCTGGCTTTCAGATGCGTAAATAGCGTCTGGTCGAAGCTTGCTGCCGACTTCTTGATCTGCAGAGAATCTCATATCATACCCCCATACTTGTTTGAATTGCACAATCTATTTACTCTTCATCGCCTCTCTGTTTGCTCTTCAGACCAATATTTTGTATCGATTTAATACCCCCTGATTCTTGAACAAGTTCAAGTGGTCCTATCACCAATCGGAAAACCTCTTCATACGACCGCGCTAGGTGTTCGAAGTTAAAAGTGTGAAAAATACACCACGATAATCTTCGATTAATAGGAGTTTAAAGTCATCAACATTTTTTGCATTTCCAAAGTGGCATACGATTAAATTTCACATGTACGTGATTAAATGTTAATTTTTTTTATTTTTTGAAACAACATCTTGTCTAGCGTTTTTGAAAATATTTAAACAAACCTGTTGGTCTCATTTAGTAACATTAGAAGAACAAACACTTCTACTTCGAACTGAAAGAGTGAAAGAACCTTTGAAAACTAGATCGATTTTGAATGGTATTAAATTAGAATGAAATATTTTATTTAAAAATTTTAAAAGCATTATTGAATGCAGTAATGTATCGGATTTTGGCAACCAACTTTTGCTGGTAAAATTATCTTCAGAAAACCAGTGTCTGGCGACCTCATTCAGAGCAAAATATTGAACTTTTATTAAAAACGTGCTTGTTTTCATACACACCTTTTCGTCAGTCGTCGCCTTTATACGTTGTTTATGTCGGGCTCGAGCTCCGAGAACATTCATTGAGCACGTTAAGCTGTTTTCTTTGCGCTTGCTTCTTTACGTCCATCATCCCTTAATCTTACTTTATTTTTATCTTAATGAGTAACAAGACTTTTTCAAAGAATCTCTCATTTTCTATAGCACCTACTTAACATTATTATTCACCACGTTTGAAGTGTTATTCGTTACCCATATTCACAAAAACATATGGCTGAATAAAAGACATATCCAAGTAATGTGTTGCTATAAAGTACACCAATTATCATTCAGGCTTCTATTTCATTTTTTTCCTCAATGAATGGTTTTTCATTGAAATAATTGCCAACAAAAGTGCAACATTCTGACATCCCTATGGTTGATCTTTGTGTATATGAACTGTCTGCGTTATCCATATCTTTTCACACAATTTATAATTGACTTTTCAATTCTTGTTTACAGTCGAGACATTTGAAGATAGGATCAATCTTCTGCCAGAAAATGTGTCCAAGGGATTCGATAATGCTATAAATTTGGGAGACAAACTTCGCCAAAAAGTCATCAATAGAAGTATGTGTGATGAAAAAAGAGCTCTTCCTTCTTTTTTTAGTGCTTTATAGTTCATTTAACGAATATGTTTGTTATTTTATTTTCAGAATATGTTGCACTTCTAGTAGGACGAAATGTTATTTCCAGACGACCATTGCTGACTCGCGCAGTCGCAGTCGTTCATTTACAAGTCACCGCAAATATGGGACTGCGCTTTTCAATTAAATACGAGGGGTAAGAGATAATGACTTTGATGAAATATACTAAACGTGAAACGTGAAACAAAATCTGTCGCACACGTAGAATTAAAACTTTCAAGCGATAATAAAAAACCTTATATTTATCTGTGAACTGATATCAATGAAATTAAAATTCTCACTTCGGAGTACATGTTTAACCATTAAAACTTCCTATGACCTCGATCTGCTAATTTAAAACCAATTAAGTCATGTGATAATTATTAGTTTTACAATATAACTGGTCACCGAATTTGTGATTGGAAGCAATGAAACCACTGAATTAAGTTCAGACTTTGGTTTTATTGTTATAGAGGGAGTTAATTTATTCCGCCCCATCTTAATATGAACGCATGGTTATGTACCTTCATTTAACAGGTACACAGACCGAATCGCACAATTTCACGATCCTCATCAACAAAATATTTTGTATTTTGCGTGAAAGAAAAGCTGATTTTTTTAAATCACATTTTTTGGCGTCAGTATGAAGAGAACATATAATCATCTGCAACATTTCACGGTTTTGGGGAGAAAACCGAACAAACGTAGGGGTGAGCCTAGCACCTAATCCCCCCGTAATCTGATTCAGTGAAAAATGATTAGACTAACATTTATTACTGTTTTATTTTCTCATAATCCAGTCAAAGAGAGGATGTGAAGAGATAAATGAGGGGAAAAACCGCCACTGAACGGAAAAAATCTCATGTAGGCGACTATAGTCAATACCTCATAGAATACTGCTTTTATTTTTTAAAGAAACGTATATATTTCGACAAGGCACATTTTCAGTGGTAATGAGATATATATATTTTTTAACATCAGTTTTTTTAGTCTGTCCGACTTTTATCTTTACCGCGCTAAATCCGGTGGAATCATTCATTATTAGCGAGATTAAGGAGGCTATATCATAGTAAAGGTTCAATGCATTCGTTCCCCTCCGCTGACAATAGCTTGCCCAAAATGGTCCAATTATTTTTTCAAAACACTAAACCTGTTTAAAATCTATATAGTAACTCAGATTTGTATGTAGTTTCGGATTTTTTTTTATCTTTCCGCATCAAGTTTTAACCGACGAAAGTTGGTTTTTGAACCTTACATGCGACTTTTTGAGCATTTATTTACTTGTTTATTATCAAAGCTAGCTGAAATGAATGAGTGATTGACTGCCCATGGTGGATCTTTAGTGATAAATACACATCTAAATAATACGGAATACAAAATAAGACAAGCTAAACGATCGAAACATATTTTAATTCCTATTTTATGATTTCCGGTATGCCGTAAAACCTCTAGAAGGCGCTTAATAAATTGATCATATCTCAGGGAAGCTCAATTTCATACGGAACAAGCATAAACTCTCATTTATGTTGCCCCACTCAGGTCAATGCGTTGATTATAATTTGTAAGTGTATTTTATGTTTCAGGCTTAAAAACCCAGAAAAACTTCTGCTAACAGATAAAAAAGGAAAGATCTTGTTGGAGAAACAACTTCAAACTAGATATCCAGACAAAGAGGTAGAATTTTATTGAGGAGTGTAAATTACAGTATAGATTCATGATCATAATCAGCTGCAGAAACCAAGATATCGCTATACAAAAGTCAAATCTTACCCACCAAAAACACGTTAACTTTACACAATAAGGTTGTTTTACTGATCAACGTATTTATCAGATTTTATTCTTAATTATAAGTATCCTTAACAAAATAGTGAAAGAAATTCAGCCATTGCATAATTAAAAATAATCAAAATATCAAAGAATCTGATAATAAATCTATATATGTCATTTTTTTTATTACAGATGTGTGGTGAATGGGAAAATGTTCCTGAATATTATCTTCCATATCTACACAAGGGAATGTTTCTGCTGGTTTTAACGACATCCTCTTTTGAAAACGGCGAGGTTGCTGGTAAACCGGAAGTTGACAAATCCCTACAGAAAAGTATGTTAAATGTTGCAACAGAATTTCGTTTGCTTTTTGGTGAGCCCGTTCTAGATAAATTTAATGTTCGTCAATGCAGCACAGACCACACGCATTTTTGAAGCCTCGTTGCCTCTATTATATAATCAACTGAAACGTGTTTATTGAATCGCACCTTTGGATGAGAAAAGCCGTCAATTTGAAGAGTATAAACTCTTAAATTAAGCTAATAAATCTTGTTGTGTCTATCTATACATTTCCACAATATCCTGTCGGAGATTGTTTCAAGTCTTCGCTTTGTTATATAAATTGATACGTCCTAGTTTATATAATTCAACTTGAGTCGATTTCGAGAATCAAAGAAGAGAATATAGGGCTAAATGTAATCACTTCTAGTCATTAGAGATTTCAACATGTAAGGTAATTGATTTGTTAATGAAGCATTGCTTATTGGCGTTGTTATTGTTTTCAGGCACGTTTACGTCAATCCTTGTTTCACCCAATCAGTACGGCATTGGGGGATATGCCGAGATGTCCTACGGGATCCGTAGCAAAAGTGTTGAGTACACGGTCAAATTTGACGGACTGTATAACACTAAACGTACGTGAGTCTTCATCATTGTTAGAAATAAAGCATTTGTTAGATATGGCTAGTTTAATGGTAGTCATTAAAAGTTTCGTGTTTTGGTTTCTCTCTTTCAGGAAGAAAACAAGAATATTTTGTGACGATTGAGAAAAGAACGCAGATTCTACACAAACAAATGAAAAGAATACGAAGACGGAAGGTGCAAAGATTATTATTATTAATGATTAGTAGTTAAAATGATAAAAAATATATTGATATAACCTTTACCGATCATCATTGATTAAACGTTGATACATGTTTATGAAACAGAATAACAAACTAAGAGGCACTTGGTTGGCTCTGAACAAAAAGAGCAGAAAGTTGATTGCAAAGGCGAGACTGCGAATGAGAGTCACTTCGAAGGGGGGAGCGACAATTTTTGGCACTATCAAACCATCGGGCACATGTGGAGGTAAGGAATATAGAAACACACAAATTTATATTTAGTCAATGTTAGTTCTATAAGCAGCATACATTTTTGTATTTACTTTGCAATGTACGTGTATTCAATTCTTGCTCTGTATTTAATCAATGTACTTGTTTAGAAGAAAGTTTAAGTATGATGGGTACTGAATTCTTTTCCTTTTTTAAAGCATACGTTGGAGTTCTTTCCAGTGGAGAATCGTTGTTGTACCCACAAGTTGCACTGTCCAGTGCAGGTTATGCTGTTCTTAATTTACACGACAATGGACAGATTAGTTATAATGTAAGTTCATGCATCGATATAAAGAAAAAAGTCTTTGTCTTGAAATGCATTCAATTCACTGATTGATTTTTAAGCATCAAATTGCGTGTCTATATGATGTTGTTATACCCCTGTAAAACAGTTACTATATATCTCTATACGAAAAAAAAGTCTAGCATTTTGACTATTGGACTGGAACTGTTAGATAGGAAATGTTAAAATCGACTGTTAAAAAAGACTGTTGACCGGTGACGTCACATTCCGCGAAAACGTGTTATTGATTAGAAGGGGTATAACAAAACAGTTGTTGACTGCGTCTCGGGCAACAGTTGATCTGTCGGACCGGCTCGCAAACTGTTGCCCAAGGCCGACAACTGTATATTGTTATACCGCTGTAAAACAGTTACTATATAACTCTATACGAAAAAAAGTCCAGCATTTTGACTGTTGGACTAAAACTGTTGGATTGGAACTGTTAAAATCGACTGTTAAAAAAAGACTGTTGACCGGTGACGTCACATTCCGCGAAAACGTGTTATTGATTAGAAGGGTGTTGACTGTGTCTCTGGCAACAGTTGATCTGTCGGACCGACTCGCAAACTGTCGCCCGCCGCCTTCGGCCTTGGGCAACATTTCGCGAGCCAGTCTGACATATCAACTGTTGCCCTCGACCCCAGTCAACAACTGTTTAATGTAGGGATGTCAACGAGTACCCGGTTAACCGGGTACTCGATCGAACGTCCGAGTATCGAATACTAAAATCGGTACTCGGTTACTCGGATGTATATTTTTTAATATTTCTAAGTTTATTTAATAATGCATTAAAACATTGGTTTTAAAACTTAAAATGTCCATTGCACTTGTACATACAGTAATTAGGATTTCCCACGCCTCTAAATATGCTAAATGACCGTTATCGCCTGTGGCAGTGTTTATATAGTAATTATCGTGACCAAGCACCTGTTACCTAGCTTTTCTCACATTTGGCTGTCTTCTACCCTTATTTTACTTCTTTCATTAAACTTTAATGTTATATTTTTTAAATCATTAATTGTTGTATGTGTCGTTTACAGATAGACTTAAAGGGGATGACCAGCAGAGTAACATATATAACTCTAGAATCTTTACCCACGAAGACCGGTCGGCGGACAATTATATATAACCTCAATGGCCAATTCAGAAGAAACTCGTCCTCATATGACGGAACAGTAGGTCTTAGTTTGTGTAGAAGTGTGCTATTTGTTTAGATTTTAGAACCTTATTTCCGAAAGATAGATGCACCTATTATTAATTTTCATCGTCAATTTTTCTATTTTCAGGCATCCGGAGTAATCAAAAACATCCGTGCCAAGAATATTGCCCTTTTATTGGCTGGGCGATTATTTATCAATGTAGCGACGGAGAGAAAATCATCCCAGTCTCTCCGAGGCCGAATCGAAAGTATCGAGCACAGCGACTACATCAATTATGCTAATGGTATGTACCATAGACGTAATAGCTGCAAAATCATAAACAAGTTAATATATGTAATTCATTCGTAATCAATATTTTTGTTGTTGTTTTTTTTAAATTAGATGTCCCATTCTTAATGACGTCACTGCCTACGTCACCAACCGGAGTTGGAGGAGTGGCCTGGTTAGTTCCTGACCGGAAATGTCGTCTGCACTATCAAATTATCTTATCCGGTCTACAGGACTATTCATCCTTGAATGCTCTTCTTGTTGGGGAATTTGATTCGACGGCGACACAGAAAAACAAGAATGCGATATACACGCTTGTTATACACAACTTTATCAATGGAATGGTAAGACCATAGTAAAGAATTTTATTTCCAGGAAACCATATGCACATAAAGATAGCTTCATGAATGTGTTAAACAACATCAAAAATAAAGAGGTATGCTTTCTCGGCTGATAAACCTCAAAATTTCATTCAAGGCTATCGAAACTGCCCTTGTAACTTGAGCAATGTACTTGAAGGTCTTGAAGCACTTGAAGAGTATCTCTCAAATAGCCTCAATCATGTGCAGTTGATTGACTAAAAATAAAGTTTACTTGCTTTTAACAAAACAGACACCAAAGATAATTTTTCGTTTGAGATAAAGAGTTACTTTTAATGAGATCGTTTTCTCTCGATTTGAACGACTTTAAGTATGCTGTTTCTGGCTTACATTTGTGAAATCTACAAGTTGCTTTTGCTGACATTTTTGTACTGGCATCTTTATAGGTTCTGAAACAAACGTATGAATGATGTTAAAAATATTACAATGAACTCCGGAAAACAATGAATAATAATAAATTATAGAAACTGGGGCAATGGCTGCAATAAAAAACCGTTGAAAATTGTGTAAATGATCTGTGTGTTGAAAGCAATTAACCGTTTGTTAATTCATAATTTTGGGGGGAGCACCACTTTGTTCTAGTGACTCATATTGTTAGAAAATATTGAAAGTGTACTTTGTATTGTCAGAAACAGTCTAGTGCTTTGCAACCGCTGTCGGTTTTACATTACTCACCCGTTCACGATACTTGTTGCAGGCTCGCGGTGTAATAAATGACATTTCCCATAGAGTATACAGAAGTCTTGATGCCGGGACGTCACACCTTCAGATGGGTGTCACTGGAATCAGGAAAGGGGAAATACTTGCCAATGTAAATACATAATTATGAATATTTATTACGAAAATTATTTAAAACTTATTATCTGAAAGATTTTGTTCTGTTATATCATATATTTATACTAATACATGTATATGCAATAAATATTGAAATATTGTAAACCAGATGGTATATGCATGTGCAAAATTTTCGCAAGATTCGCGAGCAAACTTTGTTCAAAGGTACAAAAATTTATTGCACAGAACTATTTGTGTATTTCAGTGTATAAAAGGAAAAAACGGTTACATTTATTTCCTCGCGGAGATTAATCCCCCAAATTAGTCGGACCTAAAAATTTACACGAATGATACTCGGTTTACAGTAGCTGTCATAATTCATTAAGATACTGTATTTTATTCTTATGGCATCGTAGCTGAGCATTCCAAACTCCTGTTGGAATATCTTACATGACCAGACCGAGCCTACCTCGGGTATACACGACGAGGACACACTGGGAAGAGCAGACTGTAAGGACGACGGACGAATTTACCGTAACGACGAAAGCTGGATCCCATCAAAGAACAGCACGTGTCGAACATGCAGTTGCAAGGTTTGTATTTTTTCTCTGTTACATGTATGTACCTTTTTCCTTCTTGGTTTTTTTAACAATATTTTTTTAGATTGCATCTTACAAACCAGTTTTATGATTTTTTATGATTTTTTGTTCAACTGATAACGGGTTGTACGATTTTCAAGTGTTTGATTATCGGCATAGATCTATGTAGATAATTCACTGGAACAAAATTTAATTTCAATTTTTACCTTTTTGTCTTTGCAGAATGGTAACGTTATTTGCCACCAGGTGATTTGTCCGAAGCTCTCCTGTAACAATCAAGTTCGTGTGGACGGAGAATGCTGTCCAACTTGTCCAGGTTAGTAAAACCATTTTGAAAGATAATAGTTTGTATGAAAAGTACCATAATATTATCAAATTTATTCCAAAGAATGACAACACCAAATGTTGAACAGTTTGCCAAATGAGATAGAGAGATAAAGCGGCAAAAAATATCCCTCATCTCCGCTAAAACACATACATATTTACATAGGCTATTCTTTTTCTTGAACTTAAACTAATTATAAAAATTTTTCAATATTCAGAAACACTGACTCAGGACAATGGGACATGTTATTATCCAGGAGATAAGCGACATTACAGGGCGGGGACTGTATGGCATCCTTACATTCCACCAACCGGATATTCTACGTGTGTCACGTGCACTTGTGATGTAAGCATTCTTACACACTGGCTATCAGATCATAGTTTTTTTTTATTTACTGATTTACAATTTGTGCTCTAAGATTTTACAATAGCTAGGTTTAGTCGTTCTCTCTTTTAAATTTGGACCATTCAAAAAGTTATCATTAATATGAGTAAATTATTTTGCAGAAAAACACTTTGGAGGTTCGGTGTAACCGATTACCTTGCCCAGTGTTGAACTGTTCAGAAGACAGCAAGGTTCGAGTCCATAGAAGCGATTGCTGTCAAGTCTGCACAGGTAAGGTTTCATATTTTTTGAAAACAAGTTTACTAAATATCTAGTTATATCTTATGAATTTGCTCTTGCATTTTGAATTTCATAATAATGAACAGTTGATTAATAAGCTCAATATATTGTAACTAATCCCAATATTTAAACATATTTCTGTGAAAGATGTTTTTTACGATGGGCTTTACTAGCAATGTACAGTACTTGCAATGTAGTGGCTAGGGCTTTGTTTGTAATAAAAAATGGCGCCTTGCGTGGCGCGAAGTCTAATTTGTTTTTATTTGAAATTCCGAGTATTATATCAACCACTTACTCGTGTTTTCATTAACGTGGGTCTTTTGAGTGTTGATAAGGTGGTATTACGTTTGGACACACCATAAGCTCTATTGAAAACAGACAGCTTAAAAGTCTTTTGATGAGATCAGATGCCAAGGGTAAATGGATATCCATGCAGTTTGAAGGTGTCAGAATATTACAGTGGCAATAGAAGTGATTTATTAGAGGGAATTATTTCCAAAGTGATTATTGAATAAGATAATTACTTTTATTTGCAGACAGAAATATATTATCGGAAATTATTCAAACCACGGTGTCGCCAACAGAAAAACTAGGAAATAATGGTAAGAAAAACACCCACGCCTGATTTTTCCGCTCTTGTTTATTCGATTTGTATTCCTAAATACGTTCAACTGATTTATTAAAACGTAACAAACAAAGGTTTGACGTTGATTGGGTCATGGTTAATAAATGACGACGTTAGTGCGATAATTTAAAAGTCTTTCGAAATCAATGTTTAGATCTTTTCAAATAAATCCCTTTTAATGAATTTTACAAATTATTATCTTTATGATTAATAAGCATGTAAGTTCTGTATGACCATTCTTTGTATTTTCAGAATGTAGAGTTGGAAAGCGAGTGTATAAAAATAAATCCCGATTTCATCCTGTATTAAGTTCTCACGGAATCCTCAAGTGTATTATTTGTAAATGTAAAGTAAGTATGTGATTATATTTTGGTATGAAATCGTAATATAAAGATTCTTTAATAATGACTGATGTAAGCTTCCAATCCTATTTTACTCTAAATGAATATAATGTAATTACGTACGGTTAAAAATTTATGAGTTGTGGATTTTTCCAGAATGGAAGAATACAATGTAAACGGAGAACCTGCAAAAAGAAGAGACTGTGTAAAGAGGGACCAACCCGACAAAATAAATGTTGTAGCTGCGTTCGTAAGTATATAGTACATTTTTCGATTCTTAAAATTCTCAATTTTGTATTTGAAAGTAAAATGGAATTATTAATGTTTTGAAAAAAAGAGAGAAAAGGTAACTGTAGTACTTAATCGGTTAATATGGGATGCATCTACCATGTGTATGATATTCATATATTATTTTTTAATTTTCTTGCAGGTTAGTACAGACACAAAAACCAAATTAGAAATAAGTACCCTTACCAATGTAAGCTCTGTGATATTACTGACATGTTGGGAACAAAGAGTGAGCATAAATGTAGCTAAATGGCGAAACAGACCCCAAACATTCAACCGTCTTACGGAACAGCTGTTCTCTTCTTCTTTCATTTGTTTTTATTTCAAGAGATGATTGTTCTGTGACTTATTTCATTAGTCTTTCCTTATTAATCTGTATTTTTTTTGAGTGCAATAATAATAAGTGAATGAGTTTTTTTGCATGAGAGGGTTTCTTATATAATCATATTTGTCGGCATGAATTTATATAATTCTTCAGTTCCTAATCAAGATTTTTGTTGTGTTAAATTATATCAAAAATGCAATCACAATTGATAGAAAAGTTGCAGTATGTTGTGTTTTGATGCGAGTTGACGTATGTTTATCTATTTATTTTCTTCTTTTATTACAAAGAGAATCTGTTGATTTGATAGTATTACTTTCTTCATTTGTAAATATTATCTCCAACCATGATTATATGAACTGAGATTGTACATGTTGGTGGTTCCTTGATATCATGTGTGTGCTGAACTTTTATTTTGTACTGCATGATATAATTAAGGATTGAGTGCCAATTGTTCGTTATGGAGTATGTGACTGATTTTACAATATATTTTTGTACATTGTTTTAAATGGTTTCGAGACCGTTTCTTTACTTGTTGACATGATGCTATCATTCCATGATAATACTATACTATGTTGCTATCATATTCATTTTATTTCATCATGTAGATAAACATTAAATAAAATTATATTGCAGATGTATTTAAATTAATGAGCAGTTAATTTTTTGAAAATGAATTTATCACAATGAAATGAAATTAAAAGATTGAAATAATCTATTAACAGTGTTTCTTTCTCTCACCATAAAATGTAATATGATTGCATATTTCTGGCTTTCATTTAAAATTACAATTGTCTATCAATAGCCTTCCTATTATTATCTGTGTCATGGGATTTACATCTCAAGTTAAAAAAAAAAAGAACATGCTACAATCAAGAAAAATTAACTTGTATCATTCCATCTAGCTGCAGATTTTTAGCACTGAAAAAATTCGGGTCAACAGACCGGAGAGCTACAGTTCTACTTGCTGTTTAAAGCGCAAAAAAATGAAGCAAGCTTTGGACTAATTAACAATATTTCCCTTAACATTTTGTATATCTATTTGATACCAAAAATATCCTCGAACATTTTACTCTAGTTGTCATAATTCAAACTTGCCCCCTGAACCTCTTTTATACACCCTAACCATATAACTAGCGCAAGCGTTTGTACGGAAGAATCTGTAGCTCTACGTGTGTCAACCCGCAAATTTTCCCGTAGAGCTACAGACCTGCAGTTTATATACGTCTTCATGAAGGGTTACCTATGTCAAAATATGTCATCACACATTTTAAATCGACCCACAAAGGTTTTATAAAATATATATAAAATATTTGATAAGCTGTGAACATACGAATGACGAAACCTGATCAAACCAATTTGATCAATAAATGCAGGGTGGGGTAGGGGGATTTATCTGTTAATTTAGTTTCCCTTTACTACCCTCCCCCCCCCCCTTTTAATGCTAGGTTCATGGCTATTTCTAGATCATGAAAGATTCAACGAGATTAATGTATTTTATAAAATAAAAATATACTTTCACTGGAGGATCACTTTGCATGTGCATGTTATGAAAATAATGATTATTGTAGAAAAAATACATTTGATTAGTATTTTTCTGAGATTTTCAAACCCAAGTACCGGTATTCAATATACTATGTTCAAATGAACAACAATCGGTAATTAAAATCAATTATTAAAATATTTTATGAAAATTCCAATTTGATATTAGTACGGTTTCTAAATCAACGACCAAGAAAACTGAAAGTCTAACTAAGTCGGGATATACACTTATAGACGCTTATCTGATCTTGTCAAAACTGATGTGAACAAAGTGAGAGGTTAACCAACGACTCAAAGTTAATTATACAATTATATATATAGCTTGTATCCTGCAGTCATGGATTAAGATTGACGAGACGCAACTTTTTATACTACGAATTACCTGTATGTAAATTGCCTTTGTATTGCAGGTTACTGATTTATTCTTATTCGAAGAAAATGCACCAGAATATCTAACATTTAATTTAAGTGATAAATATCAAATATTTAGTGGACAGATTATTCAAATTATTTAACAGATATTTTTTTTTCAAAACATGTAAGGGTATATGTATTTCATTATCTTAAATATTTGAAAATACAAAAGAAATTGGACACTTTATTCCTCAGAGTAAAGGGACTTCACAGTTATTCAACCGCCATTCAAATGATGTTTTCTCTTTGGGTAATATTTTCAAAGGAAAAGTAGAGCTTTGTGTGCATGTACATTCAAAGAACAATAACTCAAAAATTTGCAACAAATATTTTTGTATTATAAAAAATCTCATAAACATATACAAGATATATAGATATTTATGAAGCTTTAAATATGCTTCATACTTATACATGTAAATTATTATTTTGTCACCCTACACGCAAGCATTAAACAACGTTAAAGTACCTCAAGTGTTCAAGTTACAAAGGGGTCGGGATCAGTTGCCCAATTATAACCTACTCTGTCCCATTAGCAGCTGTCTAGACCTGCATTAAAAGTAAATAAACAGTATATATGATATTATCAGCGGCTCTGCACGAAGTACACATGTCCGAAGAAATACTGATAAAACAGCCCAGTGTTTAAATCAATAGAAGCGATGTCGGAGGAGGACATCCAGTGTGACTGTTCCTGCTGTGTCTGGCCCCAATGTCGGGGGGTCGGGGACGACCGTGGGAGTCAGAGCGAGCCAGCCACAGAAGAGATGGTAGGTGGTCCGGGACACGCCCCCTTTTTGTTATTGTTTTGAGTCTTATCTGTTTCGTTGTAGGTTGAAACAACGATACGGTAGATTTTGTTTGTTTCACGTTTATTATTGTACTGGAAATAGTAAATAATAAGAAGAGATTAAAATATTATGTATTTTCTTCCGTTTACCTAGCACCCTCTTTTGCGACGGAGACAAAATGCAACGAAACATCACTTGCCAAGGAAAGACTACGAGGTGACGTTTATCAAATCTTCTCCTGAAGTTTATCAAAGAAATCCAATCAAATAAAATAAATAGATAAAAATTCAAACTAGACAATTTTCTTTTTACAGAGTTTAGACTATGATAGATGTTTTAACGAACCATATGAAGAATATGTTAAAACATCGGAAGAAAATGTAAGTACACATAAGTAAGACACAGAAATACAGTGTCACGCACATGTTTCTGACACGTGTGTTCCCTTATTATGAAAGAAAAATTATCAATAAAAAAATGAAAAATGATATTTTGGACATTCTTGCAGAACTCCACCACAAAGGTAGAAATCATCAAATGGGTCGTGACTTTTATGATTGGATTCCTGACGGGGATGGTAAGGTATCTGAAAGCAACTCCAGGCTTGCTGCAATTATATTGCTGTAATCATGTTTAATACGATATCTTTATTAGTTATTTTGGTCATATCTTAGGCATATGCAGAGATAAATTTACAGCTAATTACTCTGTGCTGCATGCATACAAGTGTGTCCAGAATTCAGCTCGGAATAAATCCTTGTACATCTACATGCTTTGTCAGACTTTGCTATCTATAAATATGTGCATGCTTGTAGGTAAAGCAAAAAATAGAGACAATATATCTGCATCAAATAAACGGTATTTATTTGTATGATTTACATTGTATATTTTAAACTTTGAAACGTAATTATTGACTACTGGTTTGCAGGTTGCATTATTCATCGACTCTATCGTCAAACTCTTGTCATCAATTAAATTCTCTGTTGTTGAAGAATGTATCCTTTTAGAAAAAGAAATTTCCCAAGGGTAAATACTTATATGTATATCAAATTTTAAACAATTCTATGAATTAAAACGTAAGAAAAACTACAAATTAAATAAACCACTTCAAAATTTCTTGTTAATATATACATTTTAAGGAATTTTACGTATTTTTTGGTCAAATAATCTGATTTTAGATTAGGCTTTCACTTTCTTCAAAACATTGTGATCTATTTTTTATAGAAAAAACTAGTTTGATTAATGATTAACACCCTTACACCAATCCCTCAGCTATATCCATGTGTTCTAAAGATGGCTGTCTTGTCCTGTCGCTGTTGATTTTACTGCTGTTCAATGTCGGCTTCGTTGTCATAGCATCATGTCTTGTTGTCACAGAGGTAAGACAAAAAACCCCAAAAGTCCAATCAACGGAATCATCATCAATTGCAAAACAATTAATACAATGTAGTTAAAAAGTGGAGTTTTTTGCATCACGTAGAGTAGAATTTCTAGACCATCTATATATTGAAAAAAAAATAAAGTTTTTCAATATGATTTATATTCATAGCCCGTAGCAGGAGGTTCTGGAATTCCGGAGATCAAATGTTACCTTAATGGGGTAAAAATTCCTCGAGTGGGTCGCCTAATGACACTCGTCTCAAAAGCTGTCGGGGTGCTCTTCAGCGTAGCCGGGGGTAAGACAAAGTGAGCGTGAACAAGTACATGTACGACACCTTGGGCATATGTACTTTGCAAGCAAATGTCTAACGTCCGGAACGGTGCTACCAAAGTCTCTATCTTACCAAAGTCTCTTCGATGATTACATATGAACTAAGCAAATTGGGCGCTCAATGTTAATTTAATTATCATTCAGACACAAATAAATCTTGTACAAAACTGACTAAAAAATGAGAAGGAAAAAAAGGCAATATCAAATAACTCAATCTTTGTGATCAATTGACACTCTAAATATTACATTATAACAAGGATTGGTTTATTTTCAGGGTTATTCGTTGGAAAAGAGGGACCCATGATTCACAGCGGTGCCATCATTGGAGCAGGCTTCCCTCAAGTATATTTATAAACAAGTTCCATCACTGTTTTGAGACCAATAGTAAAGAATTGAAAATATATCAAAATTTACTTTAAACTTCTGTTAATTATTTTTACTGATCATTTTTGGGGAATATAGAAAGAAAAAACCCAAATAGTTGGCTGTTAATATAGCTTCCTGGGAAAAATTGCATATCGTAAATGATTCATACCCTAACTTATTTTTTGTGTCTAGTTTTATCGGTTTATGTTCAATTCTTCTATTAAAACAGTTTCAAAGTATTGCTTTCAAGAAGATCAATATCAAGAAGTACGGCTTTTTCAGATCAGATAGGTAAGTAATCCCAAGTAAGTTATGATTTGTAACGACCACACGCAAACAACACTGTAATCTAGACGAGAGAGAGAGAGAGAGAGAGAGAGAGAGAGAGAGAGAGAGAGAGAGAGAGAGAGAGAGAGAGAGAGAGAGAGAGAGAGAGAGAGATTGTTTTCCTAATGAATACCTTTTCCAATATTTTCTTTGATTTAGAGACAAGAGAGACTTTGTGTCAAGTGGAGCCGCGGCAGGTGTCGCAGGTAATTAGATTACGCCACCATCAAGACTTCATTAGATATTAGTTCTGCAAGCGCTCATATTACGATTTTCCAATTCAAGACAGTTTTGTATTTTCCTCATTTCCGAAATTTACTACCGGACACTACAATAAAACACCCTTTAAATTGAATTTCTTGACATCGAGAGACTAAGTAATTTATAGACTGTTGGAATGTAGTGCGTCGGCGGGATAAACAGGCGGTTATTAAAAAAGGAGATTATGAAATATGATGGCAATAAAACAGTCGCGATCAATTTAGGAAAGATAAATTTATATTCATGCGTATTATTTGACCTACAAAAAGTATTTCAAACTCTAAAAACTCCATGCATATTATATCAAGAGCCTATTATTAACGTTCAATTCTTGTTACCTTTATTTTTTTTTATCATAGTTAAGGACTTTGTTCTTTAATGATATTATATGTATTATAATATATGATGGTAAGCATCTGTTACTGTATGACTGTTTGTAATTGCAGCTGCCTTTGGGGCGCCGATAGGAGGGGTCCTCTTCAGTCTGGAAGAGGGTTGTTCTTTTTGGAATCAAAAATTGACTTGGCGTTCTGTAAGAAATCTTTTGCGCTCTCTCTCTCTCTCTCTCTCTCTCTCTCCTCTCTCTCTCTCTATTATGATCATGATCCCGAGCAATATCAAAAATGCGTATTGAAATAAGTAGTTTACACATTGTACATTGTAGTTTTTCTGCTCAATGGCAGCAACTTACAGTTTGAACTTTTTCCTCTCGGGAATAAACACAGCGAATTGGGGGTACTTTTATCTACCAGGACTCATCAATTTTGGAGTATTCAAGGTACTTCATAGAACGTAACATTAAACAGTTGCAGAGTTGCAGAAAAATGTAGTAATCAATAAGATTTTTAGTTAACTTTGTATAGCATTTACATCTTAATATACCCGTATTGTTACAATGAACTGGATTTACCATAAGTACTTTGGACAGTGTAATACAGGATACTTCTAGTCGCAATATGCACCATACGTCCATGTGCTATTTCATGAAAAGAAGATGGTCAAAACTTTAAACATTATTTCAGTGCGCCAATGAAAGCGGGATTGGATGTCATCTTTGGAACGCCTTGGATCTAATAGTGTTTATCTTTATGGGTCTGTTAGGCGGAGTGTTCGGCGCTTTGTTTAACACCGTCAATCTACTTCTGACCAAACACAGAATGAAACACGTGCAAAAGAAGCACAAAGCCATCAGGTATTCTAACTTTTACCATACAGCTGTACATATGCCGTCTAGCTTGTTTATAATTTGACAAAAAACAAATTATTTTTACTGTGTCAAAATGTTAATTGTAATGAGTGATTCAATTCAGTTAATTTTAAGATAATATTGACCGATTAGCCTCCATAAATAAAAAATAAATTGCTGTATAGCTGCATGTAGCTCCCGACCTAAAAGAAAAATTCGGATGGACGAATTTTTTCAGACCGGGAGCTACAGACCTGCAGCTAATTGCTGTACAAAGTTTAGAAGTTTGGGAGTGGTTGTCTTTCCGGTAGAGTCTTGGAAGCCGTTCTGGTTGCTGCTGTCACTACCACTGTATCATTTTCGGCTGCAATGCTGCTGGGAGAATGTCGGAGCATGGCATCCAACCAGGTTTCTCTCTCTCTCTCTCTCTCTCTCAGATAATTTAATTTGCAAAGAACATCTATCGTTTCCTCCTTATCACTCATTTCTAGTACAGTGTCATGTAAATACTTTCTTTTTACGTTTCGTCTAGTCTATTTTGTATATCATAAAATTGCTTTATAAAGCACTGGTTTTGCGTATACATGTATTTGAATTTTTGATTTATATGAAATACGTATAGAATTATTGCTACATGTTTTTGATAACACAGAGCAATGGAAGTATTCCGTTGGTTGACGAATCTGTACGAACCTACTTCTGTCCAGAGAACCATTACAACGACATGGCCACACTATTCTTTAATTCTCAAGAAGAGGCTATAAAACAACTCTTTCATCAAGAAGGTAACATTTCATCAACGGTTTTCTATCATATACATTACCTTCCATAAGAACAGTTGCATGGACATACATTTGGTTAACATATATATATATATATATATATATATATATATATATATATATATATATATATATATATATATATATATATATACTTCAATCAAACACAGTGAAACAGTTTAATAAATACATGTACAGGTGAAGAAGGTTAGTTTCCTCACATTACATACAGATACTTTCTACAGTTGTTTTGTTCTTGCTGTCGTCGGATCTTATATATACAATGGCATGTATGATCAGTGAGACGGCTGCAAAGAAATGAAATATGGCTGCTCCGAAAGCAAAGTAGAAATCCATGGCTAAAGTGTCGTCAGTCAAATGGAAGAACCATTTCCAGGTCTTGGCGTAGGGGTTGATGACTGATTGATAATTATCGCTGTATTGTGCGATTCCTTTCATTATCAAAACAGCTGGAATAAAAAATAACTATAATGTTATACTTTTCTTGTATCATACATATATCCATGCGTGGATTTAGGTGGTTTTCAGGTTTGTCCAGAACCCCTTACCCCTAGAAAAATCAATTTTTTATGTTTACAATGTAAAATTTTAGAAAATGTGCATCGGACCCCGCCCTCCCCTCAGCCGGCAAACTTAGATTTCCCTAGGAACAACCCCCTCCAAAACATTTTAGATTCACGCATGATGTCTATCATGGAATCTGTTTAATAACGATTTTCAGGTGAAACAGGTATGCAGACAATTTGAATTACCGCACGTCTTTTCTCTATGCTCACCTACAGCTAACGGTCGTTCAAAACCTGATAACGTCACAGTAATCATTAAGTACTGTTTTAGTATTGCATAGTGTAATCAAAGAATAATTTAATAATATAATAGAAACATACATTCGTTTTATAAAAGATGGTTTACCAATGAGTATATTGAGCGATATTACATATATGTTAACTGAAAAACCATCCAATATTTTCTTTATGTTGCAACTGAAAGTGGCACTGACTATTCCTTAGGGGAATATTCAATATAAGAAGGCCAGAAAATATCGATAAGATCATGAAAACTTGGGGTTTGGTTGGACGGAAAGCATAATGAATAGAAGTCAGGCACACATGTATGAGACAAAAATTCATTTCGAAAATTAAAACTTCATAAATTAAATATTGAATAAATATTGTAACAGTCTGTAATTGTAGTCAATATATCACTAAAATTCATGGACGCAGGAAAATTGTATCTGTTGCCAGGAAAAAGTGTCAGCAGTCTAAATGCTGGCATTCATAACAATTTTTATTCAGATTATTCTATTTGTGACAACATTTTTCCGTACTGAAAATTCATTAAAAAAAATTCTTTGAATGTTCTAGTTCTGCTGAATAAACGGAATGCTCTATTTTATTGGATATCTAACTTAGAAATACAAAAAACCAATAACTCTATATTTGACACTGGAGATAATGATATTTCCTGTAATGAAAATATTTCCTTATTTCATTTTGTACAGAAATTTTTTGTAAAGTTATAAGATTCAAAAACATGAACTCGTCAAATTTCACAGCTTCCAGTTCTATTATAAAATATGTACGTGTACAAATGATGTAAATGGTTAAATCCTAAGCGACTTTTCACAGTCATGTCTCGGACCCTCTATAGCCATAACGCTGTATTAAGATATTTTATTTGAAATTGTTTACAATTATTTATTATAATTAACGCTAAACAACAAAGTTGCACTTAAAATACTTGCTTAGTTTGCTTACATTGGTCATTGATTATTTATATTTTACTTATCTTGTGATTCTTGTCCCTTATATAATGCAGCCTACTCCAATTAAGTTTTGTGGATAATTAATTTTTTTAAAATCATGAATAAGAGAAAACCTTAACAAATAACTAGTGAATCAATTATTTACCTCACTACATAACCAGTCAATCAAATTTTTACCTAATTTGATATCTGACTCTTCATTCAATTGTTTCCTGTAGTAAATAACTAATCAATTGCTTACTTTATAAAATAATTAGTGAATCAATTAATTACTCAAATTAAAGCTTGTCATTCTTTGCTTATTACAGTTATAACTAGTCAATCATTAGATTACATAAGTAAAAAGCTGGTCAGTCAGTAATTAATCTCATTAAATGACTCGTTCAATTAACAATCTACCAAAGTAAATAACTATTCAATCAATTATAGGTAACCTATGTAAATTGCTTGTCAAACAATGATTTGCCTCTGTAAATAACTAGTCAATCGTTTACCTCAGCAAATAACTAGTCAATCGCTTACCTCAGCAAATAACTAGTCAATTTACCTCAGCAAATAACTAGTCAATCGTTTACCTCAGCAAATAACTAGTCAATCGTTTATCTCAGCAATTAACTAGTCAATCGTTTACCTTAACAAATAATTAGCCAACCGATAGATTACCACACTATTAACCTGTCAATTAATTGTCACATTCAGTAAATGACGAGTCAATTCATAGTTAACCTTAGTAAATAACTTATTAATTAATAGTTTACCTCAGTAAATAAAATGTGAATTAATACATTGTTCACCTCAGTAAATAAATGTAAAATTTATTTGTTTGATTTAGAAAATTACAAGGCAATCAAATGATTGCCTTATTAAAAAACTAGCCATGCTTTACTCGGTGTTTGCAAGCCTCGGTAAATGAAAAGCCAATCAATCGTTTATCGAAGTAAATATTTTGTTAATCAATAGACTACCTCAGTAATTACTTTAGAATCATTTTTATTTGTATTGTATTGTTTATTGGTCAACAGCTGCACAGCTCATATATTTATATACAATTAATATACACATGTTACAATACATATACTGGTCACTTGGAAAGGCAAGTTTATACGTGAATTTTTTTTTTATCATAAAAGCATTCTTAATACATTTATCTAAATTGCACAAATCCTTTAAATTTTGTGTTGACAATAATAGAATTAATTTAAAGACAGAGGGTCTAATATAATAAACTTTTTAAGGAATTTTTCTCTTAAGATACATGATTAGGGACATTTCAATATAAAATGATATTCATCTTCTATATCTAAAGTACATAAAGAACATAAACGTCTTTGAAATGGAACATTGTTATATCTACCCGTTTCGACGGAAAGACAATGAGATGACAATCTTAATTTACATATAAGTTTCTTATATTGTAAAGGAATCCTTTTTGATAGATATGACTGCAAGGTACAATGATCAACTAAATATTTATAGATTGTACATTTGGAAGAGGGATTTATGTCAGCTAGTAGGGACTGTTTAAAATTATCAAAAATACGTTGCTTGCCGATTGTTAAAATAATTTCTGGCTTTTCCAAAAATTGATTTTCCCATAAGTTCATTAGCCCAATACTTGTTAACATGTTCTTAATCTCTGCAGCCCAGTTTTTACATTTGTTTTTACCTAAAGTTTCATTATACATATTAACATAACATGAATTCAAAATGCAATTTTTTGATGATAAAAGTTTCATCCAGTATCATAAAATACGGTTTTTTTTATACATTGCAGAGGCATTCTGCCCAATGCACAATAAATAACTGCATTAGATGTGCCCCTTTTAACAATAAGTATGTTTTTACAATAATTAAGATGAATTTTTTGGGGGCAGAATGAAAGCCCCAGACTTCACAACCGTAGTAAGCAATGCTTCCTACATAAGTGTCAAAAAGGGACAAAAGCGTACTCAAAATTTAGACTCATATTACAACATTTCCTTTTCAGTGCAAAAAGCGCCTTCATACATTGTAATTAAGGTCTTCCGTTTCCAACGGAAGACCTTATAGTTTTCGTACGATTTCTTATTATTAAGGTCTTCCGTTTCCAACGGAAGACCTTATTGTTTTCGTACTGTTTATTATTTTTTTTCTCCAAATTTTGTGCACGCGATTTCTCGAAAACTACCCAACCGATCTCAACAATTTTTTCACAGATGATGGGACATTATCTGAATTTTATATGTTTTTGAATTTTTTGTCGTCGTCACTTCCGGTCCGGATTTACGGTCGATTTTGTAATTTTTTACGACCAATTTTGTGCAGAGCTGATCTCAGAAACTATAAGAGATATGACTTTGAAATTTTCAGGATAGGTAGAGCATGGTTTGAAGTTGTGCACCATTTAGTTGGTTTGCGCCAGTGACGCTATTCCTTGGAGCTCGCTTAGGCACGAAAATGGGGTACATATTTCGAATCAAAATGTTCATATGTTTTGATCAGTATCTTTTTATCAGTTGATATTTTGTTAAGACATATAGAACAAAAGTAGTAGAGAATCAAAAGTTCTATCCAATAAAATCAAGAAAAAGGGGCTGGCCCCTTTAATTAAGGACAAAGAGACTCGTAAAGTCCATTACGAATAACTTGAAAACGATAAATATTTTGTTATGCATTATAAAATCAAAGTTGTTGATCTCTACATTATCGGTTAAAAAAAGTCATCGTCAGGCCCATGTTTGACGTAATTAGGGTTTTTAATTCTTTATCTTCAAGTTTTTTTTTTTTGGGGGGGGGGTAATTTTGAAAATGTATCGATATTTCATGGTATCATTTAAACTAAAAAAAAAAAAAAATCGGACGGAAGACCTACTCGTTACTCGTAACGAGGTCGTATCTAGTTATTATTTTTTTCCACAAATTTTGTGCACGCGATTTCTCGAAAACTATTCGACCGATTTCAATCATTTTTTCACAGAAGATGGAACTTGATGTAAACTTCATACGTTTTTGAGAATTTTTCTGTCGTCACTTCCGGTACCGATTTATCGGCCATTTTGCACATTTTCACGACCTTTTTTGTGCAGAGCTGATCTCAGAAACTATCAGAGATATGACTATGAAATTTTCAGGATAGGTAGTCTATAGTTTGAAGTTGTGCACTATTATGTTGTTTTACGCCAGTGGCGTCATTTCTTGGAGCTCGCCTGGGCTCGAAAATTGAGTACGAATTTTCATTCAAAATTTTCATACGTTTTGATCTGTATCTTTTTATCAGTTGTTATTTTGTTAAGACATCTATAACAAAAGTAGTAGATAATTAAACGTTCTTATCAACAAAATCAAGAAAAAGGGGCTGGCCTCTTAAATTAGGGGCCAAGACACTCGTAAACTCTATTACAAATAACTTAAAAACGATAAAGATTTTGTAATGCATTATAGAAGCAAAGTTGTTGATCGTACCAATATCTATTTGAAAAAAATCATTGCCACGCCCATTTATTACGTAATTAGGGATTTTTAGGGGCCAAAGTACTTAAACTTTGACGAAAAATAACTAGAGAAGTATACATTTTTTGTTAGACATCAAAGAAGAGAAAATATTTGATTAAATGATTTAAATTGATTCTACTTATCAAAACACGAATTTCTGTCCCAATTAAGGATCTAGAGGGCTGGCCCCTAAAATATTCAATCATTTGTATCTCAAAAGTGATCAACAATTTTAGATGGATGTAAGAACAAAAAATGTTAGTATTCATGAGACCTTTCGTATAAAATCAAGAAAAAGGGGCTGGCCCCTTAAATTAGGGGCCTATAGACTCCTAAACTCTATTACTCATACGTTAAAAATGATCAAGATTTTGTAATGCATTATAGATGCAAAGTTGTTGATCGCAGCAATATTAGTTTGTAAAACTTATTTCCAAACCAATTGATGACGTATTTAGAGATTTTAGGGGACTAAAATTTTAAATCTTTAATGTGCTGTATGTTAAAAAGCAAAACTCTTTGTTAAGCATTTTAAAGGATATTGACAATCGTATACATTATCTAAAAGGAAGTGGTTGAGGGATAATTCTGAAATTTCATTGATATTTTAATCGAATGGTTTAAAAAATTGAACGGAAGACCTACTCGTTACTCGTAACGAGATCGTATCTAGTTAAGGTCTTCCGTTTCCAACGGAAGACCTTATAGTGATTGTAATGTTTCTTTTTATTATTAAGGTCTTCCGTTTCCAACGGAAGACCTTATTGTTATTGCTTTGATTCTTTTCCTCTATTATTATTATTAAGGTCTTCCGTTTCCAACGGAAGACCTTCTTGTTATTGCTTTGTTTCTTTTTCACTATTATTTTTATTGTTTTTTTTTTTCTGTCACGTTTTCTCAAAAATGCTTCAGCCAATTTTCTTGAAACTTTCAGATCTTATTCATGACAAAATTTGTAAGAAAAGTACACGGGCTTTTTTTTGTCGTCACTTCCGGTACCGAGATATTAAAGATTTTACGTTTTTGCTTGTTCACGATTTTTCTCAAAAAGTATTTACGATAGAACCTTCAAATTTTCAGAGAAGGTAGAGAGTGAACGGCCGCAGTGCCCTTCGCATATCCGAACGTCCGCCGTCACTTCCGGTCGTCACCGGAAGGAAATGAAAAACCTTAATTTTTCAAATTTTTAGATTTGAATTTTATTTATGTTTTTATTCGATAGAGACGCTTAAAACACTTCAGAATACGAAATTTGTGTTAAAATCGATCCAGGCATTCCCGAGATTTTGAGTTCAAAAGTTCTGAAGCGAGAGTCCGCGTAGCTCAGTCGTTAGAGTGTTGGACTTGTGCCCAGGCGACCCGGGTTCCATCCCCGGGTGCCGATTATTTTTTCTTCCCTAATTTTGTTTTGTTTAACAATTTTACCTTTAAAATGATGGTTTTTATTGTTTTCCGTTTTATTTTTATCATAAATAAAATTAATAACAGCTTTTTTAGTACAAATATAGAGGTCGTTTCTGTCAGCAGTTTGCTTAATTCAGACGCTCGTCGCATCGCCGGCATCAAAGTCATGCCGCCGAAGCGCCCCTGCAGTACGACCGAATTAGAGTTCACTGGGTCGCTTTTCTGGCATCAAAGAAATGCCGCAATCTCCATGATTGTATGCACAGAACATTTAGCATTGCACCAACGATATTCTACATGGCTTTTAAAGGAGGACTGATTAGTATTTATTCACATAATTATATAGATACACGCATGCATGTATACATGCGTTTATTGACATATGCTGCTTATATATTGATTTCCTGAACACTATAAAACACTATGAAATCTCTCTCTCTCTCTCTCTCTCTCTCTCTCTCTCACACTCACCCTGACAACCGGGTGACTGCGATACGGTGTGAAAACTGACCACCCTTGTATCTGTGTTTGGGCCTATGTATTATCAGATGTAAACACTGATCATTGAAATACACTGTTGAAACAAAGAGTCTGATTATTCACTTTTGATTTATAAAAATCATTACGGCAGGGTGGATTGGGATTATAATCATATACAATCAGTCTTATAAAGTTTTTATTTATTTACAAAAGTCTATAAACATGTACATGTTCGCCCAAAAGCGGGATTAGTGATTAAGCAGCGGGGTCAATAATTCTCTCTCTCTCTCTCTCTCTCTCTCTCTCTCTCTCTCTCTCTCTCTCTCTCTCTCATTATAGCTAGATAAACAATGAATGTGCATATCCGTATAAATTAGCCTAGCGAACATTTTTATATGGGTATAATATATGTATTAATTTATTAAATCGGAATTTGAATTAATTATTCTCCCCTGGGAATAAACCCCGTTTCAAAATCACCCTCACTTGGTTTCAGACTTTTGACGAGTCATCGGACAATATGCTTTGCCCTGCGTATAATCTTTCTCGGATGGGGATCCGATTACTATTGATGAAATAAAATCACTATTATCGATGAAATAAAATGTTTTTCTATTTACTTATATAGCAAATTAAAAATGCCGAGGTGGATTGAAAATACGCTTCATATAACAACAGTTTCAATCCAGTGTTTTCTCAGACGTCCGCGTCAATTTGTTCCCGCCCATTTCAAACGTTTTGACCTGTTGCATTCATCTCCATGTACCTAATGTTATTGCTATACATATATTAGAACAAGAAATCACATTGACGCAAGCGTCAAATGGGCCGCAAAAAATATAACTGTTGTATGAATCATAGGTTGTTTACAGAAAAACACACCACAAAGAAGAAAATAAGAGTTGGTTATACTAATTTTTATGGTAAATTCTAATATACTTTAAGCAACTTGTTTTGAAGTTTAACATTTTACTATTATCATAAAGAATCGATTTCGTTACTGTAAGCATTTCTAACGGCAAGTGTATGATCATTGCCATAGTATGCAGTAATGGAGAACACATTGATTTGTACATTACTCTAATACAAAGTTCAACTCATCATTTGAAATTTCTCTTGGAAATTATATATTTCAAACCATTTTGGGTTGGGTTTTTTTGCATTGTATTGAATGAAAACTTAATGCATTAGTTTAATATATGATTTCTAGGGACCTCATAATAAAATGAAAATGGATTAGTTCAAATTTTGCACTCAATTCAAATTTTCATATCTGTCATATTCTTGCGTAAATAATTGATATAATGATATTTTCTACCACATTTTACATGGAAATATAATAAATACACACGCAAAGTCATTTTATTTGACACGGCACATAGAAATTCAAATATATCATTTATATAAAATTGAATGACTTTCAGGTCTTTAGTATTTCAGGTCTTTAGTATGTACCGCATACCATTTTGAAAAGAATGAAGAACTCCGAAATTTTCCGAATAGATTATAGTCTCGATAAAAAGGCGCCAAATATGTTAATCTACTAAGTATGACCTTCTTTTCTTTTACGAGTAAAACAAAAAATATGTGATATTTTCTAAAAGGCATAAAACATATTGAATTTCTACATGCAAATTTACTTTTAATTCATAAAAATAAGCATAGTATTAATTCTACTAAAAAACAACTATCCCGCAGAAACGCAGTAACAATATTTAAATGTGTTTCAAATAACGGACCGCCTTCCGGCGGCCCGTAATAAAAGTATATATCAAAGAAAAAATCATAATTAAGATTTTGAGATTTTTAAATTTCAAATCAATGGTACAGTGGCTTATACAGCGCTTATACATTGTTCTAACATATGTATTTTGTTTAGAAATTGTGTAATATGTGATATTTAGAATTTAATATTCTACGTTTAATATAGAAGTCACCGACCAACCCCCCCCCCCCCAATTCATAAAATCATTTAGTTTTTCTGGCCCGATTTTACTTGATCTTTGATCTTGGGCCTTTAATTTCAACTAAGTACCATTCTAGATTACTGTACTACTAATTACCAGACCAATTCGCGATCGTTCATTATTATTTAACAGAGTTAAGAAGTTTTTGGCATTTGAATTTCAATTGTCGTGTTTGATATGTACTGTAAAAAAAATTCTAACTCCCAAGCCCTTAACTCAATCCTAATGAAAATTCGTGAAAATGAACCATTTTTATTGTCTGTTATTTAAATATGCAGCGGATTGAACAATTAAGACAAATTCCTGAGATAAAACGGCGCTTATTGCCTATACGTGGAAATTGAATTTACACAGTACACGCACCGACCCCCCCCCTTCCTATTCACAAAATCATTTGGTTTTTCTGGCCTGATTTTACTGGATCTTTCATCTTGAACCCTTATTTTCAACCTAGTTCAATTCTAGATTACTGTACTAATGACCATACCTATTCTTTCATTTTTAAGAGAGTTATGAATTTTTGGGCATTTGAGTTTCGATTGGCGTGCTTGACATGTACTGTAGAAAAAAATTCTAACTCCCGAGCTCCTTACTCAATCCTAATGACATTTTGTGTAAATGTACCTCGGACCCCATTCTTATTGTCTGCCAAATATGCAGCGGATCGAATAATTAAGACGAAATTCCTGAGATCAAACGGCGGGTATAGCCTGTACGGGGACTTAAAATTTACACAGTACAAGGGATGTAAGCAGCCGCGTGATATTTCAGTTGCATGTATATTTCTTGTTTTCCGTTTAGTCTGTATCTACGATAGCGTGTGGACTACTTATGAATGTAAGAACTGTGGAAATTATTGTCATCAAATTTTTACCGAATAAATTTACGTGTTACTGATTTCGTTATTTCTACATTTATAAAGATTTTATCAATCCTGCTGAAATAGAACAGCCAAACATAATAGTAATCGACACGAAAAAAAATTCTCAACACTGAAATACATGGGTAAAATGCATCAGTCATTGTTTTAGGACCTCCCCTAATTGTTGTTAACCGAATCCGAGATCCACACCTCAAAATTCTATTTTCGATTTATTTAAGACGCAAATCAAGCTCGGGTCTTTTCACCCCCCCCCCCCCCTCCAGACACAAAATGACATCGCACTGTTACCAAACCTGAATAGTCAGACATCTGACACGTAGTTTTTTTTATCTCATACAAAAACTCAGCTCCTCTCCCGGGCGGAAACGCTCCAAATTCAAAGACAAATTCGGGAATTATTTCCAGTCAGCCATGTTTTGAGACACCTGCAAAGGCTGTGTGTTCTTATCTTGGCGGAGCCAAGACTTGTTCTTTCTCTCTATTTCTTTCTCTCCTTTTTATTTAATTTTTTAACTAAAATATTCAACATAAAAGGATTGTTGGACTGTAGTACAAGTTGAAAAGCACTCTTCAATTAAGATTTAGACAAAAACAGTCTTTCATTTTTAGGGTCTTCCGTCTTCAGCGGAATACCCTTATATTCTTATTGTTATTAGGGTCTTCCGTTTACAAAGTTTTTTTTTTCTTCCGTTTCTTTTTATTACAGGTCATTAGACCTGTTATTAGGTCAAAAGACCTCTTATTTAATATGAAATAAAAGTGGGTTGGTCCTTCAAATTAGGGATCCAACGGGGTGTATAATCCTTCATCCATCGCTCTTTTAGATCACATCTGCATTTCCTTGATGAATATAAAAGGCAAGGTCATTTCCTCTTCTAAAAATCAGACGGAAGACCTCTTCGTTGCTCGCAACGAGATCGTGTCTAGTTATTCTTTTTTTTTTCTCCCACGTTTTCTCAAAAATGCTTCAGCCAATTTTCATGAAATTTTCAGAGCTTATTCATGACAAAATTTGTAAGAAAATTACACGAGCTTTTTTTGGTCGTCACTTCCGGTACCGAGATATCAAAGATTTTACGTTTTTGCTTGTTCACGATTTTTCTCAAAAAGTATTTTAGATAGAACCTTTAAATTTTCAGAGATGGTAGAGAGTGAACGGCCGCAGTGCCCTTCGCATATCCGAACGTCCGCCGTCACTTCCGGTCGTCACCGGAAGGAAATGAAAAACCTTAATTTTTCAATTTTTTTAACTTTAATTTTTTTTATGTTACTATTCGATAGAGACACTTAAAACACTTCAGAATAGGAAATTCGTTTTTAAATCGATCCACGCATTCCCGAGATTTTGAGCTCAAAAGTTCTGAAGCGAGAGTCCGCGTAGCTCAGTCGTTAGAGTGGTGGACTTGTGCCCAGGCGACCCGGGTTCCGTCCCCAAGTGCCGATTATATTTCTTCCCTAATTTTGTTTTGGTTAATGATTTTATCTTTAAAATGATGGTTTTTATTGTTTTCCGTTTTATTTTTATCATAAATAAAAATAAATAGCGGCTTTTTTCAGTACAAATATAGAGCTCTTTTCTGTCAGCAGTTCGCATCGCCGCCATCAAAGACATGCCGCCGAAGCACCCCTGCAGTACGACCGCATTAGAGTTCACTGGGTCGCTTTGCCGGCATCAAAGAAATGCCGCCATCTCAATGACTGTATGCACACAACATTTAGCAATGCACCAACGTTATTCTACATGGCTTTAAAAGGAGGACTGATTAGTATTTGTTCACATATATAGATACACGCTTGCATGTATGCATGCGTTTATTGACATACGTTGCTGATATACTGATTCCCTAAACACTACAAAAAACTAGAAAATCTCTCTCTCTCTCTCTCTCTCTCTCTCTCTCTCTCTTTCTCTCTCTCTCAAATACATAAGAACAAAGTACAGGTAACATGCAGTAAATTGGATAGAGGCTAAATGTACATGTACATTGGCGTCCAAAAATTATACATGTGTTTATTTCAAGTTACGGGATAATGTCTATGGATTCAAATAATTTGAAATTCATTGTTTAATGATTGTCTTCTTACTGATTGGAAGTCAACGCTAAAAAGTCATTTTTATTAAAGATGGTGTACTTTTTCCTTTTTTGTGCATGTCTATATACTGATACAAATCTGTTGCCTGTCTGTCTTTCATCTTGAACCTTTATTTTCAACCTAATTCAATTCTATATTACTGTACTAATGACCAGACATATTCGTTCATTTTTAAGAGAGTTATAAATTTTTGGGCATTTGAGTTTCGATTGGCGTGCTTGACATGACTGTTGAAAAAAACATTGGACCCCATTCTTATTGTCTGCCAAATATGCAGCGGATTGAACAATTAAGAAGAAATTCCTGAGATCAAACGGCGAGTATAGCCTGTACGGAGACTTAAAATTTACACAGTACAAGGGATGTAAGCAGCCGCGTTATATTTCTGTTACATGTATATTTCTTGTTTTCCATTTTGTCTGTTTCTACGATAGCGTGTGAACTACTTATGAATGTTAGAACTGTGGAAATTACTGTCATCAAATTTTTACCGAATAAATTTACGTGTTACTGATTTCATTATTTCTACATTTATAAAGATTTTATCAATCCTGCTGAAATAGAACAGTCAAACATAATAGTAAACGACACGAAAAAAAATCTCAACACTGAATTACATGGGTAAAATGCATCAGTCATTGTTTTAGGACATCCCCTAATTGTTGTTAACCGAATCCGAGATCCACACCTCAAAATTCTATTTTCGATTTATTTAAGACGAAAATTAAGCTCGGATCTTTTCAACCCCCTCCAGACACAAACACGCATCAATATTTCAAATGACCTCGCACTGTTACCAAACCTGAATAGTCAGACATCTTACACGTTGTTTTTCATCTCATACAAAAACTCAGCTCCTCTTCCGGGCGAAAACGCCCCAAATTCAAAGACAAATTCGGGAATTATTTCGCGTCAGCCATGTTTTGAGACACCTGCAAAGGTTGTGTGTTCTAATCTCGCCGGAGCCAAGATTTGCTCTTTCTGTCTATTACTTTCTCTCCTTTTTATTTCTTTTTCTAGCTAAAATATTCAACATAAAAGGGTTGTTGGACTGTAGTACAAGTTGAAAAACACTCTTCAATTAAGATTTAGACAAAAACAGTTTTTTTATTATTAGGGTTTTCCGTCTTCAGCGGAACACCCTTCTATTCTTATTGTTATTAGGGTCTTCCGTTTACAAAGGAAGACCCTCTTTTTTTTCTTTGGTTTCTTTTTATTACAGGTCATTAGACCTGTTATTAGGTCAAAAGATCTCTTATTTAATATGATATAAAATGGGGCTGGTCCTTCAAATTAGGAATCCAACGGGGTGTATAATCCTTCATCCATCGCTCTTTTAGATCACATATGCATTTCTTGATATGTTTCGTTGATGAAGATAAAAGGCAAGGTCATTTCCTCTTCTAAAAATCGGACGGAAGACCTCCTCGTTGCTTGCAACGAGATCGTGTCTAGTTATTATTATTTTTTTTTTCTCCCACGTTTTCTCTAAAACACTTCAGCCGATTTTGATAAAACTTTCAGATCTTGTTTATTACAACATTTGTAAGAAAAGTACGTCGGATTTTTTTGGTCGTCACTTCCGGTCCCGAGATATTAAAGATTTTATGTTTTTGCTTGTTCACAAGTTTTCTCCAAAAGTATTTAAGATAGAACTTTCAAATTTTCAGAGATCGTAGAGAGTGAACGGCCGCAGTGTACTACGCATATCCGAACGTCCGCCGTCACTTCCGGTCGTCAGCGGAAGGAAATGAAAAACCTTAATTTTTCAATTTTTTGAACTTGAATTTTTTTTATGTTACTATTCGATAGAGACACTCTAAAAACCTCTGAATATGAAATCTGTTTTAAAATCGATCCATG
The DNA here is from genome assembly GCF_025612915.1 of Magallana angulata. Lineage (NCBI taxonomy): Eukaryota > Metazoa > Mollusca > Bivalvia > Ostreida > Ostreidae > Magallana > Magallana angulata. The sequence continues at coordinate 20,706,881 of NC_069116.1, read as the reverse complement.
CATTCTCGAGATTTTGGGCTCCAAAGTTCTGAAGCGAGAGTCCGCGTAGCTCAGTCGTTAGAGTGGTGGACTTGTGTCCAGGCGACCCGGGTTCAGTCCCCGAGTGCCGATTATTTTTTCTTGCTTAACTGTGTTTTGTTTAACGATTTTATCTTTATAATGATGGATTTGAATGTTTTCCGTTTTCTTTTTCTCATAAATAAAATAATAGCGGCTTTTTTCAGTACAAATATAGAGCTCTTTTCTGTCAACTACTCGCTAAATTCGGACGATTGTCGCATTGCCGGCATCAAAGACATGCCGCCGTAGCACCCCTGCAGTTCAACCGCATTAGAGTTCACTGGATCGCTTTGTCGGCATCAAAGAAATGCCGCCATTTCAATGATTGTATACACACAACATTTAGCAATGCACCAACGTTTTTAATATTTCACATGGCTTAAAAAGAAAGGTTGTTTTGTATTTATTCAAACATTTAGATATGTACATGTATGCATGTATACATGCGTTTATTGACAAATGTTGCGTTTATATTGAATTCCTGAACACTAAAATCTCTCTCTCTCTCTCTCTCTCTCTCTCTCTCCTCTCTCTCTATCTCTCTCTCTCTCTCTCTCTCTCTCTCTCTCTCTCTCTCTCTCTCTCTCTCTCTCTCTCTCTCTCTCTCTCTCTCAAAGATCTACTACAGGTAACATGGAGTAATGAGGCTAGAGGCTAATGTACATTTGACGTCAAAAAAGTAAATACGTATTTTTTTCTAGTTACGGGATATTGTCTACGGATGTTATTTTTTGAAATTCACTGTTCAATGATTTAATAACAAATCTATTGACTGTCTGGGATTAAAAAAAACCGATTTTTATTATCAACTGAATGCTTAACATTGGTCATTTAGACATAACACTTGGGTATCGTTTGGATTCGGGAAAATGGGGAATAAATAATCATACTATATTTCTAATGATGTAGGTTATTTTATTTGCTGACTTACCAGAATTTTTTTATTATGCAGTTATTGTCGGCAAAGAAAAACTTGAGAAAAAAAAGAAATATAATTCATATGAAAAAGCAGATAAAACAATTATAAATTTCTTTATCAAATCAGAGACGTAAATGTTATTTATGTCTCTGATCAAATCGATTTCTGATTAATCTCTCTCTCTCTCTCTCTCTCTCTCTCTCTCTCTCTCTCTCGTCATACATATGTAGTGTTTAGCATGTAAATGTTATGGCATTTTATATATTTTATTTCTGAAAACTTTAAAAGTAAAAAGTAAATCCATAAATTGCGTTTGATGTAAGATTTTAAAAGATTATTGCAAATGTTTCTCGACTTGTTGCAATACTGCTGTTGTCATAGGCAAAATCCCATCGTGAGCTCTGGACCGGTAAATGTCCGAGTAAAAATAAACTGGCGACTTCGAGAGAATAATGCGTATATCTCCCCTATTGTAAGACCCATCAACTTAAAATTCGGCAGGAGTGTATCTCAGACATTACTTTTATGAAAAATACATGCACGTTGCGAGTGTTTTAAAGATTAATTGATTTTTTAGGATTTTGAAGCGAGCTGGTAGTTTTCTATCTGGGTCAGAGTTCGACCTCTTTCTTTATTTATGGTTTCATTGAAATTAATGTTGAAATGGACTTGGCCCCTGTGCAGCCGCGTAATATTTCTGTTGCATGTATATTTCTTTTTTTCCGTTTAGTCTGAATCTACGATAGCGTGTGAACTACTTATGAATGTTAGAACTGTGGAAATTACTGCATCAAATTTTTACCGAATAAATTTACGTGTTACTGATTTCGTTTTTTCTATTTTTATAAAGATTCTATCAATCCTGCTGAAATAAAACAGTCAAACATAATAGTAAACGACACGAACAAAAATTCTCAACACTGAAATACATTGGTAAACTGCATCAGTCATTGTTTTAGGACTTCCCCTAATAGTTGTTACACGAATCCGAGATCCACACCTCAAAATTCTATTTTCGATTTATTTACGACGAAAATCAAGCTCGGGTCTTTTCACCCCCCTCCAGACAAAAACACGCGTCAATATTTCAAATGACCTCGCACTGTTACCAAACCTAAATAGTCAGACATCTTACACTTTGTTTTTCATCTCATACAAAAACTCAGCTCTTCTCCCGGGCGAAAACGCCCCAAATTCAAACACAAATTCGGGAATTATTTCGCGTCAGCCATGTTTTGAGACACCTGCAAAGGCTGTGTGTTCTAATCTCGCCGGAGCCAAGATTTGTTCTTTCTCTCTATTTCTTTCTCTGCTATTTATTTAATTTTCTAACTAAAATAATCAACATAAAAGGGTTGTTGGACTGTAGTACAAGTTGAAAAACACTCTTCAATTAAGATTTAGACAAAAACAGTCTTTTATTATTAGGGTCTTCCGTCTTCAGCGGAAGACCCTTCTATTCTTATTGTTATTAGGGTCTTCCGTTAACAAAGGAAGGCCCTCTTTTTTTCTTCGGTTTCTTTTTATTACAGGTTATTAGACCTGTTATTAAGTCAAAAGACCTCTTATTTAATATGAAATAAAATGGGACTGGTCCTTAAAATTAAGGATCCTACAGGTGTATAATCCTTCGTCCATCGCTCTTTTAGATCACATCTGCATTTCCTGATATGTTTCGTTGATGATGATAAAAGGCAAGGTCATTTCCTGTTCTAAAAATCGGACGGAAGACCTCCTCGTTGCTCGCAACGAGATCGTGTCTAGTTATTATTATTATTATTTTTTTCCCCTTTTTCTCTCGTGAATTTCTCAGAGATGTCTTCATGGATTTTTATGAAATTTTCAGGAATGACAGAAAATAAAAAGATCTAGAGGATTTTAATTAAAAATGTTCTAAATTCACTTCCGGTCGTCCGTTTCCTGTCCCGCGACAAAAAGCTTGTCACCTCGAGATCTAAGAAACGGTAAAGACTTAAACATTCAAACTTTGTGGGATGATTGACCTATAGCTGTAGATGTGTTTAAACACTTTTGTTTTGTTCGTCATAACTTCCGGTCGTCACCGGAAGCACTTAAAAATATTTTTTTTACGCATCAATTTTTTTGTCAATAGAATAAATATATAAGAATAAATCTATTCATAGGAAATCTCTGCGATGTAATATCAACAAAAAATGTCTACTTCCGGTGAGATATCTCAATTATCTCAGGTAGCTTTTTTAAAACACATTTTGTACCCGCGAGATATCAGAAACTATAAGCGATCAAGACACGAAACTTTCATAGATGATAGACATTTGATTGAAGATGTGTTTAACCGGTTTCATTTTGTCTTCCGTCACTTCCGGTCCATACCGGAAGAGTTAAAAAAAAAGAGCTGTCTATCAGTTTAACTGTTTTCCTTTGATATATATTAGTTAGATAAATGAAAAATAATGTACAAAAGGCAAGTATACAAGAAATATTGAATACAATTTACATTGAACACTTCCGTTTGCCCGTTTCCTGTCCAGAGACCAAAAACCTGATTTCGACGAGATCTCAAAAACAGTAACGACTTGAACAACCAAACTTTGTGGGATGATAGACCTATGTATGTACATGTGTTAACACTATTTTGTTTTATCCGGCGTAACTTCCGGTCGTCACAGGAAGTACACCCAATTTTGATATTTTTATAATTCACAATAATTTTCGCATCCATTTTTTATTTATGTGAGAGAAGCAATGTCTTACAGTTAAATTGATACTTCTATATCAAAACGGAAGACCTTTTTGTTGCTTTTGCAACAAGAGTCTAGTAACAATTATTTTTGCGTTACATGAAATTTTCCACTGTAATTCAACAAAAGTCCGAGATAATAAAAACTGTTCACTACTTCAATTTGTTCACACTTATAAAACTACACATCTTCTAGTTGTAAAATTCCCTCATTTCTGAAAACCATTATTTTTGTTTTGTTTACATTAACCGTTAACGACCATTTCTCTGTATAATTTTCTAAAGTATCCAACATTGATTGTAAGTCAGCAGCAGACTGAGAAAAAATAACCATGTCGTCTGCGTACATCAGTAAAAATAAGGAGAGCTCTTGTAATTCAATTGGAGTATTTCAACTGCTTAAAAATTCCATTTCGCAATCATTAACATTTGTTGGGGTCAATATTCGCGAGTAGCCAAAATTTTCCTGGTTCATGGGGACGTAATTTCGCTGGTATTGTAATCGCGCAAATTTTAATAAATACTAAACAAATGATTGTTAAATTAGGTTCGTTGGGATTAAATTCAGTAAAAATCGTTAACTTACCTGAGATAAAAGATAGCCCCATGCTACTAAGGACCGCACCAATTTGGAACTTTCTGAGTTTTAGAAAGAATGGTATGACAGAGGCCAGTGCCAATACCCCGAAAGATGCTGACCCGATTCCAACCCCTGCCAACTCGAAGTGCAGGGATTCTTCTCGCCAATCTGAAACCAAATATGACACAATTAGAATACGGTGTGGCCGATTATACTATCATTATTAAAGGGTACTCTTAAAGTATTTTGAAGAGTGCTTTCTAGGTACCTGTTTTCCTTTTTGATTTATCGACATAGGCATTGTAATCATGATTGTCATAGACGTCTGTGTCGTAGTCTGCTAGCACATTCAATTTCCACAGCGACTGGTAAGCTTTGATCTGAAACACAACGGGGTGATTTATGTCTGGCGGAACAGCACCTGTTATGTACTGGTCCCATTTTGCATCTTTCCTTAAAGATATCCCTTGAAGTACCAGCGCAACTGCTATCATTATTAAACACGAAATGCGAAAAGCAACAAAAGTGCGATTCTTAAAGCAATCCATGTTTTAAAAAAGCAGAGTAACTTTTGTGTTTGTGTTTGGTGATGAAATGAATGTGCTTTATAAGGAAGATGAGATTTTATGGTCACAATCTTTTGTGCAACCTAAATCCTGCTCACAATTTAGATTTGGAAATATCGATCAACATACTGTTCTCTGTTTATCTTTTTAATATCGTGGTATTACTTATAAGCATGTGGAACTTATCCTGGATTATTTGATAAACGGTATCTGAAATCTCAGAGATAGTGTTTCATTGTATTGAGAATATGGGAGATCTAAAAATTTTATTAATAATAAAAACTTGAAAACTTGTAATATTTGAAGTGACACGGGACATGTGTACCTTGAAATAATATTTTTTTTTTTTTATAAAATTTCAAAGTTGTCAAGCCAATATTAAATTAAATATTTGGTTATGTCTTATATCTGTTTATAGTCCATCTCTGTATAACCCCAAAAGCAAATACTTTAAAAGAAAAATATCTAGATAGAACCCAAGACATGTATACACATTTGTATGAAGATATGATTATTCTTTTTAATCTTTTGAAGGTAAATTCAGCTTGGCAACTCTCGGTCTGTTCTTTCTGCTCTTCTTCTTCCTTGCCTGCTGGACTTATGGAGTTCACGTCCCCAGCGGTCTGTTTGTCCCATCTCTGTTGTGTGGGGCGGCCTATGGACGGTTCGTTGCGACCGTACTTGTGCAGTAAGTACTCAAGGGCCGAATTATCTGACGCTCTTTGACAATGATAGGTTGACAAAGTCACTTATGATTATAATCCCTTTGATGGTTTTTTATCTGGTTGCCAAACCCCATTTAAGTTTATTTGAAGAAAGTGAGATAGTTATAAATAATCTGTTGTCTAGCTTTGTGGATCCGTGACCAGATCAAAGTTGTATTGAATAGTATGCTTCATACTCAAAGCCATTGGAAAATAGCAATTTTATACGTGTGGTAATTGTGCATGCAAGAAAGAAGACTAAACGCTTGTAAAGTTCTCTCCAACTTCTCGAAGTTATTATTGATAACAATGAATGAGTGAGAAAATCCAACAGTGTCGGAAAAAAAAACAATTAACAAAATAACGAGAAAAAGCATTTTTTTTTTACTGTATAGAATCGTCTATACTCTGTCCCAAGATATTTTGGATTCACGTTTGGCATAATTGTTTGATATTTATAAATACCTCAGGATTCAAACGATGTTCATTCAAAAGTATGAAAAATTTCCAAGATTTCTCAGTCAAAACGCCCCTGTTAACTTATCAGGTTTCAATACAATGCTAAAAAATGTGATGTCTATACGGAGATTGCAGCAAGCCCGGATGATAACGTTGAAATATTGCGCGATGTATTCCGAGTGTGTTCCGAATGGAGAAAAAATGTAAACATTCCCCATTGTAAATCTCCGTAAGGAATCTGTTTTCGTTCCTGTGAATTTTTCCGAGTGAAAGATGATAATGTGTCAATGATATTATCTTGGAAAATATCCCTTTCAACTATTTCAATTGCACTTCTTTCACAGGTAAGTGTATTTTTATTGTAAATCGTCCAAATGTGCAGCATAAATATCTTGGGACAGACAAAAGTCTGCCTGTAAAGTCAGCGCCACTGGAATGTCATAATGGCATGTTGTTTAGTTTTGGGTCTTTTTGCAAGGATTTTACTCAAATGAAGTTTGGCACAAAGCATTGATAGTCTTGTTTTTATTGTGTATATAGTTTGATAGATTTGAACATATTTACGTTTTCCAGTGTATTTGCCTGTAATAACACTCTTGATTTAGTCATGTATAGTTAAACACATTTAATTAATGACTTTTTCATTATCTAATCGTGCAGTTGCTGTAAACTATGTAAATATTAGTGATAAGGAATTATTCTTTGAATATAATAAGGTGATCAAATATGTCGGGCGTGCTCAAATCTATCATAAATTCCTTCGATCTTTCTTGGATTTGATCACCTTATGATGCTCAAAGAATTGTTCCTTATATAGTATTACAATTTGCAGGAAACTCACTAAACTAAGTTCTAATTTAGAGTTGGGTATGCCAATCATGAAAACTCGGGAACCTTTGCCTTGATTGGAGCCGCGGCGTTTCTTGGGGGCGTGGTCCGAATGACAATTAGCCTGACGGTGATACTGATAGAATCAACAAACGAAATCAGCTATGGCCTGCCATTAATGCTAGTTTTAATGGTATGGCAATTGTCACTATCCTGAATAAATGATCACTATTTTTTTATTTACATCAATAAAATGTACACTCAGATTCTCTTTCCAGGTAGCCAAATGGAGTGGCGATTATTTCAATGAAGGTCTCTATGATATTCATATCAAACTGAAAGGAGTACCGCTTTTGGAATGGGAGGTCCATCATGGAACTGAAAGGTTAAAGCGCTCGATTTCCAAATTATTCTTTTATCGTTGCTTAGATTCCTTCATTTTTCACCTTATTTTAACTTGCCAACTAGGCTTTTGATGAAGATAACACAGTTTTTCTAATGAATATACCTTTGATACCTATTAAATGCGTAATTGCCACATTGTCGTATTTTCCCTTTACATTCTGCCAAATTTGTTCAAAATTAGTTTGCAAAGAGCTTCATAATTAATCGAATAGACATGTTTGATTTTGCCGAAAAATGCGATACTTCATACTTTTATTAAAACTTTCTTTTGAAAAGCATTAAACAAATTCAATGAAATTTTATCAAGGTTTTTTTTTTACATAAAACATTGGCATTTTATTGTCTTAAGTCTGTCGGAACTTCAAGATTTAATTGCTTAATTCATGCCTTCAATGTTATTAAAGACCTGGTCATTTTGAAAATGTTTCTGTTCCAGACTTTTTCATTCATTCATTCATTCGTTCCAGACTTAAGGCATGCGATGTCATGGATAAACCAGAGAGTTATGTATATATTGTTTCACGAGTGTCCTCTGTGATACGCATGCTTCGAACAACAGCACATAATGCATTTCCTGTTGTGTCCGTGGCAGATGGAAGAAATTTAATAGTAAGTTTGAAGAAATATCGAATAATCAAACACGTAAAAATTAAATTATTTCTTTTAAAAAATCTTTTTGAAGACATCAACTCGTAATTCAGTTGACATACATATAACGTTTCCACTGGGTCTAGGTTGATCAAGAGTATACACAGCCAAATGGGCTTTTAAACGAAGAAAGGTAAGATGATGTTTACCTTTCATTTTTTTAAAAATGAAAACAAAATCTGAAAACAAAATCAGAATATTAAATGTTTTAATGTTATTCTATTTGTGGGAATATTTTATACATAAATGCATTTCTATTGGTAAAAAGATTATTAAACATTAGTAGTTTTTAATTTCAAGTGGATTTACTTTGCAGGGATGAAGGGCAACAGATTGAACAGAAATGGCGCTTTAAGGGGCTGATCATGAGACATACACTAGTTTCATTATTGGAGAATAATGTGTTTTTCCAAGAGCAAAACGGGGTATTTTTGTTTTTTCCTCACCTTCAATTTCTTAATTAACAAAAAATTAATTAACCATTTATAGTATCATATAGCACTACCTCTCAAAAGCATGTATAGAAACTTTACACGTGTGTACAACCAGTCGGACCAACTTACACTTCCAAGTATTTTTTATCCATATAGAATAATTTTATATGTTCAGTTTAAGCATTTTTTCGAATTGTCGAAAAATGGAAATATCTTAATGATTTTCAAAGATGAGAAATAGAATTTTGAGACGTAATCTTTAAAAGATGACAAAGCCTACAAAGTAACTTGGGTCAGTATGCGCAGAATCAGAATTGTACGGATAAATCAGGTTTTTTTAAGAACGCGCACACAAAATGTACAATAACTATGATTATTCATGATTTTTTATTGAATAATTAATAAAGACATATATTTAATGCATCAAATACTGAATTAAATAGATATATTTTACCAGACAAAAAAATATAAAAGCAAATTTTGAACAATAGCTAGAGACAATATCATATCATTTTTATGTGATTTTAAGTAAAACTGGACATACAGTATTTACAAATCATTGGATGTAGCAAGGATTTTTTTTTACCTCCCTCCATGTAATGAATCATACATCATCTGTTCACTGGTCTTATATATTACTCATGAAGACATGGTTCCGTGATCACTATCTCAGTTGCCCTTATTTATATCAGATTAATTTGGAATTGACATCATCTTGTCGCCCTTACAGACATCTGAGCCATGGGCATTAGACTATCAACTTTCTGGCCATCCTTTGATTAATTAGTCGGCGATACACATCGAACATATCTTTAGCATCAATACATTAGACTAATGACTTTGTGTCCTTTGTTTATGAGAATACAAAATGTTCTCAATGATTTTTTAAAAAATGTACATCTCAAAAAAGCAGGAAAAACAATATTTCATACAAATTGTATAAAAATATTACGATACTACATTTTGAAAGGTGACTATGTTTTTTTTAAAAACAAGGGCTTATAAAATGGCGCAAATTTTTATAATTGGATTATTTCGATTTCGATTTACTCCTCTCCAACATATTGTGGATATTTAGATTTTATAAAATATACTTCTATCATTTTTATTAAATGTTCAGAATGCTGTCTTTAAATAATATATTTTTAATTTAAGGTAGGGTATCACTAAAAGTTTTTTGTATATTCAAATTAGTTCTTTCATTAAACCATAACAAAAATATGGAGCAAACACCCATTCTTAGAAAATAAACATTGAGTTCTCGATCTAATTTGAGAGGCATTTTGGTACGCATGCACCAATTTGTGTCAATACATTTCAAGTACAGCTTCAGATTCTTATCCGTCCTATGTAAAGTGTTTTCTTCTATAATGCAGTTTGTTTTTTCAATAGCATGATTATCGAATCAAGTTACATAAAATTACATAACTGATGAACAATTTTAACATGATTATGTACATTCCATGCGTATGATAATGAAATGCAATTTTATCGTTGAGAAGCAAACATACATGTACTTCGTATGCATGCTTATTTGAATTACTAAGAAATTGTCATTAAAATAAATATATTTAGTACGTGCATGTGATACATTTCCTCTAAGAATTATGAAAGTTTTCATTTGTAGAAAGTTGAATATTTGCCATCTTTCTTCTCAGCAAGTGCGGCAACAGATCTGTCACCATTCCTAAAATAAATTAAATAAATAAAAGGGTTTGGTCCTCGTGGCGATTTTAAGAATATTTCAATCTTATTAAAAAGAGGAACTCTAAATAAAAGTAAAACAAAACATCAAAATTTCATACCAAATGTTTTTTGTATTCCCTAATAATAGTTAACCGCCACATTTAAACTTTTCCAGTAGATTTGGTGGGAAGTTTGTTGATTTTTGTGTGCTAATTTTACGATAAATATTGGTTCCCGAAAATCATGTTTAGGGGCTAAAACTGTGTCAATAAATGTCTCATTCTCAAAAACATTATTCTCAAAAACATTCCAGCCAAAGGTTTTCAGATATAACTTTCGATTTAATCAATTTCAGATTTACTTTCACGTCTTGCACATTTTTAACATATAAAGTCCAAATATGGATAATTTATTTATAGTATATATTGTCAAAGAAAACGGAACTCAGAAAAAAGAAATATCTTTTTAGGTGGTCCACAATGTACGCGGTGATTTGTTCTACAATAATACGAAGAGTTGCCCATGCATAGATATGGTAACTGGTGTGCTCGACTTAGTATTGTTCTTTTCGAGGACAATTCAAAGCAGACAAAGAAGACAAACTCAACCCCAAATTGGCAATACGTTTTGTTTAGCAACCACTTATAAGTTCCTAAGAGCTAACAGTATGAGAAATTAATACTTTACTTTAGCATTTTGCATGGCTGACCAAATTTTGATTTCTGAACTAAAACTTGGAACATACAGCTATATTCTTATGAGACCTGCAAAATGCATTTTTCAGGGTTTTTTTTTCAAAGTTCCCAATAAACCTCATTTAATGCCATTCATTTGACATTCTGTGACAAGATGACTAAATCCAGCCATTGTTTTACAATCTAATGAGTTCATAAAACATATATGTAATCATATTCTCAAATAAGTTATAGTAAAACTTCCTAAAAAAATCATAGTACTAAACACTTGTAAATGTGACCCCCAACACGAATTCCAACACAAAATATCAAGGAATAGGTTTTCTACTTACTTTAGAACCTCGTCTTCGGTTTTTCAAGTTCCTCTTCTGATTGGTGGACATTTAATTTTCCGATTAATGTTCTTAACAACAACGTCTTCAGTCTGTCGTCTGTGTTTTGCCTTTGTGGCAGTTTTGTTTGTTCTAGGTATCGAAGAAAAATGTTTTCTGCGTCATCGTCTGTGAAAGAGATAAAGTCTTAAATTTTTCTGAAATAAAAACAGGTTTGCGACATTTCATTAGAATACAGCAGAGTAAAAAGGGTAAACAAAACCATATAATAAGAAGAGAAAACTTTGTAATGCTTTTGCAGCTTGTAATTCTCTTATTCTTTAAGAGGGATATATAACCGTGGCCATTTATAGACTAAATTAATATCTTTTAAAAGTAGGACTTTCTATAACATCCTTTAGAAGGGGGGGGGGTTCTATGAAAATATAAGAAATTATGATGAATTTTTCTTCAATGAAAAGAAGTTTATGGCTTATATATCATGTTGGAAGTTTTTGAGGTAGATCTGATGAATTATTTGTCGACCATCCAGTCTCTTTAAGGAAAACATGAAGTCCATGTTTTTGTTCGTCGTTGCATTACAACCTACGCTGAGTTTCATTATTCTGTACAATGTCTGACCTTTGATGATCTTAGTATTATCTAAAATGTCCATCAAAGACAAATGGCGCGGCCAATACCTCTGCTTGGTGACATTAATCATGGTTGTTCTTCGCCAAATTGAAGAGAGTCGACACCTAGCGTATTTTGATCAGTATATCTCGATGATATGGGACCCAATTGACATTAATATTGGCGGAAATTCTTCAATTATTTATTTTCATGTTCCATGGGTCTGTTCCGGAAATACTTAAAGCAGTTCACGACAAACAAGATTAATATATATTGCATGGAAATGTTCATTATTTACGCATGTGGACAATCACTGGTTAAAGATTGATTATGCATATGCGTAAATATGGTATGAAGTTGAATGAAAATAACCTTTGACATAACTGCACCGCAAATACAAGAACGTCATATCAAATGACTCCAGTTTCTTCAGCCCCAAACAGGAAATGATACCAAAATACCCAAGAAATTTGTTTTGAAGCAGTTGTTTGGTATAAATCCGTGCATATGTTCATGCATAATTTCGTGCATATGTTCATTTGATTCGGAAGGGGGAGGGGGGAGGTAGGGGGTATTTTTATTACTCTACAGCAGCAGGAGGAACATATTGTGATTTATTACAAATTGAGCTAATCGCGGTTGTTTGTTTTTTCTTTTACATTTTGGTTGATGTGTATCTTTAAGTCTGCAAACTAAGTATACATGTATAGTATTATATTTTGAAACGGCTGTATCTGAACCGGATTACTGATCCCTATTCATAATTTTTAAAAATATATGATCTAAAAAAGTAAATATATTCTCCATATAATGCATATCGTCTATTGAACAAACACCCCACCTTTCTATTCATTGTCATTTATCTAAAGCAGAGAGGACAACAAACTACAGCGAGACTTGCTGCTATTAGGTGTATAAAATCATCCGATTATGCGACATTTTTACAACAAAAACTATCCAAATTATTGACACTTATAACAAGTATAGGAAAATATCAATTTCACTGTCTTATGAAGATAATCATTATCGTGGGAGACTGTCTACAAGTCTTGGTGTAAAAGGGGACCCTGACATATGTTAACTGATCTCAACCTTTAATCTCCGTGAATATGGCAAGAATTAAAACCATGAGATAATCTCTTTCTTTACACTCGGTGTTTCATCAGGTAGATTCATACTAAGAACGTGGTATGCATATACCTACGACCGTCTTGTACATTTCATAAGTATACTGACAGGGGTTATTGTCGTACAATATACTTAGGCTTTTAAATAGAGTACCGTACTGTCCTAATGAAAACATTTAGAAAATTTATAAATTACTATCATTTATTTTGCCTTTTATTAATCAAAATGTGTCTTACCCTTGATTTAAATCGGTAGCGTTAGGGTTACAAACATAATTGAGTTATGTGCAAATCATGATTTCGCTGGATGGTGAATGGCCTTTTTCTCTGTTGTCCTGTTTCAAACGTGTATGCTTTTGTATGAAGCCGTTTCTTTTTTCCATATTTGGTGTTAAATATAGTTTTTATTTTTACCCAATACCTATTTTTCTTAAGTTACTAAACATTTCTGACTTTGCAGACGTACATGTAAGCCCTTAGCCCGAAACAAGCCCCATTTATTTAAGGGTTAGACGTAATGCCGAGCATAAAGGCTCACAATTCAAGGAACAATTCATCTTATGTGGTAAACAGAAATCAGATACTTTTTATATGCCTTTCATAACAAAGATTTTTAGGTTTTAGCATTTTTAAAATACTCAGAGTTTATTCTTTCTAATGTATTTGTGACCGTTAGAGTAAATCTCTTTTTTTTTATTCTTATTTTTTTTTGGGGGGGGGGGTCCTCTTTTTTTTTTATCAACAATCCAGTTAAACAACTTTCAGAAAACATTGAATGTAACTACATATACAAATATAAGTAGGTCTATCACGAGCTTTCTGACAAAGTCCTACCGTATCTTGAAACTGCCCCCCTCCATTTTTTTTTTAATTTGATTAATTTTGTTTCAGAATTTTGATTTTGGGAAATTTTTTTATAGGTAATTATTTAGAAAATGGTATAAATAAGAATAAATATGATTGTTCATGAACAGAATCCACGCCCTTTTCTAATTTACCGACCAGTGTCTAAATGCGCTCTCCTGGGTAGCGTAAATACAATCTCAAATATGGCAAGGGGGTGCTCTAGTATAATACATTAAGATAACCAATACGCCGGATGGGTACGGATATGAACAGAGGGATACTGGTAGAAAGAAATATAGCAACATCGATAAAATTTACGATTATGTGGTCTTATCGACAACTGATGAGTATGCATTGAAAATTTACAGTTTCACTTGAATTAAAACCACCTAAGACAAAACAGAATGGGTTACGTTCTACAGATAATATGCACCATGATGTTACATAGTATTTCGTAGTAGTGTTCATATTAATAATTGTAAAAAAAGATATATCAATGAGAGTATTTTCATTCAACAAATGTTGAAAAGAAACTGGAACTGTTGTAGGTGTGGTCTATTCAGTACCTGTACAGTACTGTTTATTCTAAGAATGTTAAAATGTCTCAGAGAGCATAAATCAATCAAAAGTAATATCGTTCTTTCAATAACAAGAAAAAACGTGAAACGGATTTTCATTAGTTAGTTTAAACCTATTCTTATTTAATGAATTTAATAAGGGTTAGAAAACAGCACAGTCTATGTAAATGTCCTTCCGTTTTTACACGTTAATTTTGTTACCAAATTATTGAATTTGTTTCAGTAGTACACATATAAATTGTGCTGAAGAAACTGAAAATATATATACCCGCTGTTTGGAAGTCAAGTCGAAATACTCCATATACCCGCTGTTTGGAAGTCAAGTCAAAATATGTTGTTCTAAAAAGGATTTGCTATATTTATCTATAAACATATACAAAAGCGTAGTATCTGACTTCTGAACACACCAAGACAATGAAAAAATATCAATCACTTAACTACAGTTCTAATGTATATGTTTGTAGATGAATATATTACATAACAAATCCTTTTTAGAACAACATATTTTGACTTGACTTCCAAACAGCGGGTATACGAAATGATATTGAAAGACTTGCAACTTTAAAGACAGATGATCCGAGTTAAAGTTTCTGATGATAAAAGTATTCAAAAAGGTATATACATGTAACACTGAACCGACTAAACTGTTTAAGAGGCAATAGTTTATAATTAACGCAACGTGACATTTCAGTTTAAAACCCCCAACTAAGTCATTTTATTTTTGATATTCTCGGAATGATACGTGTTAGAAAAAAAAGAAATGAAGAAACCCCAGTTTTATCACGTACTACACAGACTTTGAGAAACTTTGCAGAAAAACGATTTTACTAAACCATATATGATATTCACTGTTAAACATTTTGTGGTCACTATTTCAAATGAATCGATTGTTTTATTTGTAAATATTAAAAAAAATTAAGAGACAAAAGTATCAAAGTCAAAGCATTCTTAACCACAATTACATTTTTGTCTAAACGTAATAATGTAAAGTGACTTCTGATTATTTAGAAACATTATTATTTTTTCAAAACCATTTTGCATAAAAAAGTATGTAGTTATTTTCAACATAATGTCGGTATAAACTCACCTCTTTTCCCGTACCAATTCCCTTCCGTCACTAGAACAATCGCAAACATGATAGTTAACCAAGAGACC
Organism: Magallana angulata; assembly: GCF_025612915.1. NCBI lineage: Eukaryota > Metazoa > Mollusca > Bivalvia > Ostreida > Ostreidae > Magallana > Magallana angulata. Next base: position 20,691,525 of record NC_069116.1, on the reverse strand, counting down.
AAGTTCTTGCACGTCATTTCGTGAGATCAGCCGTGCCACGGTGTTTCCTCAATCTCCGCTAGACTTAGTCTGAGTGCCTGAATTCAGTGACACTGGGTAAGGCAATGGGTTACCGCGGTATACGAAGCTCCAATACTTCCATGAATAATGGTATTAGGTGAGATAATTTAAGCTGCATATATATGTATTGCTTACATCACGTGACTTATTAAAAATTAACGATTCCATGCCACCTACATTTCCATGACCATCGAAATCAAGTGGGTTTTTTTTTTTTTAATTTTATGAAAGGGGGTGCTATCAACATGGGGGTGGAAGAAGGTAGCTAAACAAATCTATAAAGGAGTTGCAACTATTAATTAAATATTGTATTTACCGCTCGTTTCCGTAGCAAAAAGGTAATTTGTTCATTTAATAAAACTGATACTTTAAATGTATGCTTACATGTGGTATAATTCCCAAAACGCTACTAAGATTCCAATTTGATATTTATAAGTAGTTGCTACCAATCCTTTTTAAGTTAAGTATTGATAAAATTGGAGCATATTTAATAAACGATCTTCAGGTTTTTAAAAAAAAATCTTATCAGGTAACAAAAAAAAAATAGCTAAAAATTAAGTAGCATTTGTATATGTTAATGAAGGACAAACATTTAAAGACAACTGAAGGGTTTTGGTGGCCCACGTTTATTGTTAACCAATTCCGTTATCTACCGAATGTGTATATGTTTGCATCAATAAAGTTATGGCTAGTTAACCGTCAGGGGAGGCGTATGATTGTCTAAATGGCATTGATGGCTATTAGTGATCCCCTTAATTCTACCGTTGTTGTAATAGTAACACACACAAAATCTTGAACAATCCCATTCCAATAGAACCTAAAAGATTGGGGGCTATATATCTTATACAAGAAGATAATTATTTTTCTCCAAAAATTCTCAACGGAACAAACTTTGAGTTAGCAAACATCGCACAAAAAAGTGTTAAGCTTTTCTTCATGTTAGCAGTTTACACATCACAGCATCAGTTCTGAATACTTTAAACTATGACAATTTTTAAGGAGTTATAATGCATATGTTTATATCTAAATTAAAGTATGTCAGAAGTACGATACGCACTACTGTTGACTCGCGATCGCTGAGATTTTATTGACCACGACGCGCGATTTTTGCATGACAAAAATTAAGCAAACGCGAATTCATCATTCTCCCTATTTTATGTTAAATAATTAAAAAATAAACGCTCACGCGCTTCTAGTGAACGTTTTTAATACCAAGTGTATTGGTTGCTTTCAGAGGATGTCACAACCTGACATTTCTTATGAAGATTTGACCAAAGATTACCCTCGTTATCCCGATATATACGACATCACTACGATCCATTCGGTGCCAGAAGACGCTCTAATGGTAAGGCTTCTATATCAAGCTTGTAGGTTTTATAAGATTTCTCTGGGTATTTGTGTGCCTTGGAAACAAATAATTTACAACGAACCCACAAAACAAATAAAGAAATAAACTTCTTTCCATTTTTGAAATTGGTGCAATAACGTATACGATAAATTACAGTCATTAATCAACCGACGGCACAGCACTATCACTGAATATAGATCAACAACACTGCACATAAAAATTTTAAGGTCTACTGAGTCACTCAGGTGACCTATTGCAATTGGTCTTCGTCCGTCATTTGTGAACAATTTTATATTTTTAACTTCTTCTTGGGAACTACATGGTTAATTATTACCATTTTTCATTTAAAGCATATCAATGACAAGGGGAATATAAGTTAAGAAAATAATGACCATACCACCCCTCGGGTCTCATGGAGGGGGTCAAATTAGCAAAAAAGGGTCAAATTTTCAAAAACCTTCTTCTCTACTCCCACACATTTTAATGTATGGTTATGATGTTCATGAAGCCCTCTACCAATTTTGTTCAATTAATGGCCCCTGGGTCAGGGGTTAGGCCCTAGGGAGGAACTAATATGGACATAAAGTGAAAATGTATTAAATCTTAGCAAATCTTCTACTCCACCTAGATTGGGAAAACCCAGGCCTCTGGGTCAGGGTTTCAGGACCCTTGGATAGGGCCAATATGGCCACATAGTGAAAATGTATTGAATTTTATACTTTCTTCTGTACCTTCAGTCGTGGGAGATAAGCTAAATACATTGTTATTATGTACATAGTGTACTCTTGTGAAATTCGCTGCCCATTGGACAGGGGTTGTGGGGGGGGTTTTTTTGGGGGGGGGGGGGGCAAATTTGGCTGTATAGAGAACATGCAATTTTGTTAGGTCACTCGTGTAACATATTGCTGCAATATTTTAAGAATTATACTTTAATTATTATGAAATATATATAAATATGATAGAAGATTGGTTGTTAAAGGCCTGCAGGTCTATTTTTACCAAATCTTGTACAATTTTTTGCAGCTAGAGCTATGGTATAAATAATCCAAGCTTCCTCCGACTCTTGCATCCTCCCATTTTATGAATAAATGTTTTTCAAACATCAAAAAATAAAAGGCAGGGGCAACAGTCAGAGGCGTCTCGGATTAGGCTTTAGACTCCAAAAGGGCTACGGTACTCAGGTGACTGTCAAGGCCTGTAGTTATAGGTCTCTTCTTGATCAGTCTTAGGGTGAACATTGGGTTTCTTTGGGATTTTTTTTCGAGTGGAGGTGGTTCAATATTTTTGATTTTTAATTAACAAAGGATTACAAAAAACCGCTAAAATTTAAATCTTTTATTTGTTTTTTTTTTTTACTTTATCAATATACACATTAGATAAGAAAAATGACGTGCGTATATTGCTTTGGAAACAAGGTAAAAAATAAAGAAAAGATGGTCGGGGGAATTTGTAATGGTACATGTAATTCTAAAAAAAACTTGTCATACTTGCTTTAAACACATTGTTCTCCATTTAATTTTTGTTGCTCTTTGTGAAGAAGAATTATGCCTAAATACAGTTTTCACTGATATTGCACGAAAGTTGAAATTGAGGACATGTACATGTTTGGTAATTCAGTCAATATGTGTTTTAAATATCATGTTACAAGTATGAACAATAAATTTGGAAATTCACAATATTTTGAATCATTATTTTAAAAAAAAAAATAACGTCTCATAATCTGTGCATACAGATTTAGTAATGCGCGTTTAAAAAATGTCAGTTTAAACGATCATATTTTTCATCTTTTGCTTCATTCACTATGACAACCATTAAAGATTGTCTTTGTTTACAAAAGAATATCAAATTATGAAATGTGAAGTAATTCAGTGACTATCATTTATTTCCGAATATTGATAATGGTATAAAATTGATGGGGGAACCTTTGAACTTGATATGGGAATTTGCAATGGATACTGAATTATGCTTTTTATCATTTTTAAGGATATAAGTAGGTATATGAATCCTAGCCCTTATACAGTGTATCCAAACACACCTGTCCCTCAGGTGTTTAACCTGTTCCGGAGTATGGGGCTGAGACATCTACCTGTTGTGGACCATACAGGTCTGGTAAGTTAATTATGGTGGAGATTAACTTTTTTGTATCAACGATATTTATACGGTAATTAGTTAATATGATCGATCTCTCTATTTCAAATTTATCTTAACACATCTTCATCCTATCCTCCCAAAAGAGAACCCCAAACAGACACAAGAACTGAAAGTCATAAAAAACAATCATTAGCTAGTGTAAAAAAAAAAGCTGGGTTGCTTAAGAATTGCTCTGTAGAATTTCCTTTTAGTTATTTAATAAGGATTTTTGATGATTCCTCAAAATTTGAAAGTCAAATATCGAGTAACAAGCAAGATAGAGTTTGAAATCCTTTGTTTTGTAAACAAATCTCCTCTTGTGTTCGTTTACATGTGTTTTATTGGTATGATTCTCAGTTAAATAGTGCTTTCTTTTGTTGTCAATATTTTTTATGAACACATGGAATTAGTTTATCTTGTTTGCTGCAAGTCAACAAATAATTATAAGACTCGACTCGAGCCTTGTTTACATAACAATGAGTTCTTGCCTCCGTATCTCGCTAGTGACTTGACTTTTAACATTCATATTTTGGTCAATCATTCAAATGCACAAGCATTTTAAACTTTTAAAAAAAATCAACTGAAATGGTGTCAAACTCTCTTTAAAATTTTGTAAAAATGGCCTCGCCCGCCCAGCCCTTTTATTTCGGTTTACTCCTCCGAAATTGAATTAGATCTTTTTGGCACCAAGAAAAGTAGAGACGAGATGACGTCAACAACCATTCAAATGGTTGTTTACGATGCAAAATACCTATTCTTGTTGAAAGAAATGACCATAATTTGAGTTCAATTTTATTTTATTTTTTGTGTTTTCAGGTGTTTTCATAAGAAATTTTTGAACAGCTTAATTTGGGCATTTGTAATGTTTTACCAAAGTTGTGCAAGAAGCGAGATACAAAGTTCAGAGTTCTTTGTTACGCAAACCAAGCTCGTGTAACGTGAACAAGACTCATATCATGTTTATATAAAATATACCGTTTACGTGTATAGATAAGACATTGGTAGAAATTCCTGCAAGTAATATTTTTAAAAACAAAATTGAAATCTTCTCTACGGTACATTGAAAACAAAAACGTGGCATTGGGTTTTTGTTTGCATTGGCAGTGGCAAATAATTCTGAGCTATACAACTTGCTTGTAACTCGACTTTTGACTTTTAACTCACTCTAGACACTCAAAAGAAAATCCAGTTTATGAACTGAAATCGTGACCCTTCGCCTTCAAATTCACTCTCATTTTCTTACCATACTTAAAAATCTATCCATTTATCATCTTCCTTTAGCGCAAATTATTTAATTATCATATCCATTAATTAAATACATTGTATTACATAAACACCGTGCAAGAAAAGAAATGTCGTTGAACTCTAAGAGGAAATGATAAGAGAAATCATAAATTATGTCACTTACAATAGTTTTGTAGAAGATATAGATGCAAAATGGATTAATATACAGAAAAGAGGGTAGTTTTGTAATCAAATAATGTATCTGGTTTCGACGTATGTCCTTTGATAATTGATAGATTTTGATAAAGATATATATAGTAAATAACAAAAAATTGAAACGTTCCTTATGAATGTATCAAGGGCTAAGACATATAAAAGATATATTAACTTCGACGTACAATCAAGACATTAGGGTTCAGTGTTTGAATGGCCGTTGCGCAGTTGTACCAAAACTGGACGCCAATTCACCTAAACCGTGATTCAAACTAGAATAGAATGATAACTAACTAATTCAAACTTAATTCAACAATATACATGTTTCAGAAGACGAAATAAAATTAAAACATGAGATAAATTGTTACTTAAACTACAAAATTATCCTGTTTTTTACCCCCCAAAAACTTAGTTCTATTTTTCCTTAGTTCAAAAAATTAATTAAATGCTAGAAGAACTGAATACGGATAAATATCTAAAATGTAAGATGGTTTAAACAGCGTCCTGTCGATTGATATTAAATTTCTTAACTAGTGCAGTTTTCATGTAGGAGAGCATTCTATCGTTTATTACAAAGAAACATACGGTCTGGGTTTATTCTTCATAGATGGTAATAACAAGCCATCCCTGGGGTACCTAATCTGGGTCCAATTTTCATAGGGAGGGGTTGATCTATATGCAACCACAGTGCTGGCCTTATATGCAGTTAGCTGTCTCTTTTTTCTTAATAAGCAAGAAAGAAAATACTCAATTCACGTCAAACCATGGCATGAATGCTATTGGGTTAACCTTGAAAAACCATCAAGATTGAGACGTGAACAAGACAATGTCGGTGAAATAATAGTTTATTGTGTTCTCTGTTTATTACACTGTTTAGGAAGTACTAAAGCATTACTTGGTTTTTTACTTGGATTTTTCAGAAAAAATAAAATGTTATCAGACGTGTGCTTTGCACGTGGGTATAAGAACTAGATAACCGTAACACTGTTGATGTCAAGGCCACCTCAACCACTTCAAAATTAGCAGGAAAATTAGAGGGAAATTACAACTTTTCATTAGAAAATCTCTTTGAAATCAAACGCACTCCACCTAGGTATCTATGAGTTAAAAGGTGAATGAAAAATTATCCCAAAAATTGTCAAAACACGCCATGTTATTGTTTGATAATTTGATAACAAATTACAGTGTACCTGAGAAAATGTTTCCTCAGTTAGAAGAAATCGTATCGGAAAACATGAACGTTTAGCCTGAAGTCAGACTACAGCTCCGACAAAATAAAGTTAACAATATCTTATAGTATTATCTTATTGCCACTGAACTAGTGCATTCAACTCGTCGGTTCATTTTCTTATATTAACGATTTGGATCTGTAAATCAATGTATAGATGTTATTGTATTCTCTTTGTCTTTGAGTTACACAAGAGGCACCCCAGGCAGAGGGGCTATTCTTATCACAAAAAGAATACCACACTGTTTACACAATTATATTTCGAACTGTAATTCCCGAAAACGGCGCTCTTGAATAATGTTGTTCTCGAGGCGAGCTTAGGAACCAAGTAACTAAAATAATCTTTATTTCACCAATCAATTCTGAATTCTACGAAATCAAAATCTTCCATAAAGCCCTTTGGGCTTATGGGGATTTGATCACGTGACCAACCCGTATTTATATTCCGATGTACATCCAAAAATGATACCTTTTTTCTTAAGTAAATAGCGCGCTATTGCGTTGTCACTTCGCGTTATCGCGTTGTAACGAACATGCTAATACCAAACATATCGGCTAAGAGCGTTGCCTCAAAAAGTATTTTTGGATTGAAGCAAATTTAGAATTCCTCAAGGTGCGGCAGCATTTCCAGGAGAAATAAAAGTAAACAAATTAACCAAAAAAAAAAAAAAGATCCTGAGGTCGTAAAATTGGAAAATAATTAAAACCATTGTGACATGTTTACATCCCAAGTAACTTCTGCCGTGAGTTATTGAACCTTGCGGACAGATTATCTGATCTTACTGACTTTTTATTGCTAACTTAATAAGTAAAGTGGAGATGTGTTTTTAATAAGCAGAAGAAATTAGATCGCATTATTCGTTTTACACAATAAAACGATTTTTTTTACCCCCAAAGACAAGGTATTTAACAATGCATATGATGATAGCATACCAATTGGATATGAATAATATTGTTTCAGCTGCAAGGAATAATCACCCGCCATAATCTTACTCACGAGTTTTTGGAAATGTGCAAAGAAAATTTGGAAGGATCTAATGAAGAGGAATAAGTATCAACTCTCAAGTTTCTGTGCAATTGTAATATATGTTTAAAAAGAATAAAGTCGGTCACCAGAACAATTGTGAAGATAGCAAAAGGGCTCCAGGAAGAACTTGCAATTATTTAGAAGCAGGTCCATTTCTCAAGAACATCATCAATTATAAATCATATCTTTTGTGCTCACACATCTCAGTGGGTTTTTAGTAGGACCACAATGACAGAGTTTTGATAAACATTCTTTGCGAGATAATTATTACTTTGTTTAAAAATTAATCTTCTGGTGGAATTTTACTTTGAAGTAGATGTTTATTTCAGGTACAAATTGCAGAACGTGTTGAAAATTTTAATGCAACAAGTCATGAATATTCACATTTGAAATCAATAAATATTCAATGAACTTTACCAAGAGTCTCTATCCCTGGCATTTGTATATGCAGAAAGTTTTAAAACTTATGTAGCTTGACGGAAAAACACAAACATTTCTCGCTTTACAAACATTCGTTTAATTCGGCATATATACACTTGCCAAAAGTATGCTTATCTATTTTTTTCTATGCCAGTCTATTCTATACCTTACATCAAAAATAAGACTTATTTATCAAACATTTCTGATGTCATTTTTTGTCAGATTTTAAGGTTTATATTAATTAATGCAGATTCAATTTGCGTTTTTTTTTTTTTTTTACTTTGGGAATAGTTTTTTGAAGCTCAAACAAAACATCGAAATATTGTTTTAGAGCTGTACTGCTGTACAATATATCCGTTGCAAAATGTGAGCCAAATAAAAACTTATTTAGAAGATAGTTAATATCAAATCCCAGGAACAGAAAGTTGGAAAAATATTTCAAGAGTATGCCAATATAGCTATAAAAATTCCGAATTTATCAATTCAAATCGTTTCAAAATTGATTTAGGGGTTATTTAGGTTATTTTAGGTTATTTAGGGGTTATTTTTTAACAATTCTTTTAAAAATGTTGGTTTACAGAGAAATACAAAATTTCTATGTGAAATGAGAAAAAAATGACATACTTTCGGCACTTGAGTTTATATGCAACTTACAGAAATTTGTATGTGTTTATACAATAACTGACAAAAGCGAATCATGATTTAACCATGTTCAATTTATTTGTCCACATACAGTATGAACAAATATTCTTGGGTTTTTTTTTCCTCACAAACTGCCACCAAATGTTTTCAGTGGTTAATTATATACCTTCATTGTTTATTATGTAAGTTGTTTAGAGATGTCTATTTCTTTTTTAATTATTTGTGAATTATTTATTAAATGATCGATCAAAAATTTGCCTAATATTAGTTGATAATACAAACGAAAGGAGTTTCAAGTAGTAACACGTGATAACTATGCCAATCTCCCCATGGTAACAATTAATTTATTAGCATTTGAAATAAAAACAAGACATTTATTTAAGGAATAAGGAATCATTCTTTGGGTATTATGAGGTGATAATTTCGGTCGGGGGCATGGTCAAATCCAATAAAGCCCAAAGGATTTTATGATAGATTTGGCCACGCTCCAACGGAAATTATCACCTCATAATATTTTATGAATGATTCCTTATTACTTATATTTATATTATTTCCAATTTGTACACTTTAAAACAACGTTATTTTAAAACTACTATTTTTATGTAACACATACTATGTATTTCTTCGCTTTGAAGCCAATACCATTTTTCGGTTATGCTATAAGACACGCCAATTTTGTGTCACTCATGTTTTATGAAGTTATTGGGTTTTAGGGTTCAAAATTGATTCGTAATGTTATCACAGACAATAACATTTGTATATGTAAATATTATATGTATAAATACGTATTGATTTGGGTTTTGAAATGTTACAAAGATAAGTATATACGTTTTTATCGAAATACATACGAGTAAGATGATTTCAGGTTGATTTATCATCATTTATTAAAAAACTTGATTCATGCAAGTATGAATATATAAATACATGAATGTACGCATACTACATTTTTCTAAGTATACTTATTCATGACACTAATACCAGGCTCAAACAGTAGCGTTTTAGTGTCCTTGGTACGTGATGTTATTAGCATTGAGTTGCTGCTTTCTTTTGGAATTTCAAATATCCTACCTGTAAAAGTAGACAACAGAAATATATTGTTTGCATGACTAATAGCAAACACAAAACAAATTTTTTGTTTGGTTTCTCACTGAGAAATGTACAGTTGGTTTTGTTATTATAACCCCAGCCCACACCACAACAACCCATTTATCAGTCTATTAAAATTCTGTCCAAAAAAATATTTTCATGAAATGAAACCCAGTTAAATATCATTCATATAGCTGTTTACAAATTTTTTAAAATCTTTTAATCCTAATCATGATCAGAGTATAGGAGTAGTTCTATCAAATTAACAATTATCTTTGATCAATAGCTCTTGAACATACTAAAGGTTTTGGTCAGCAGAAAAGATACACACATTTGTATCATGTCAAAATAGTTAATCTAGTCTTAACTAACATAGATTTTTCTGAAGTTAATTTAAAATTCAACCCCTCTTTGCAATCAGTTGCTGTGGACGTTGAGTGGACCTGTGCACTCATTGAATGAATATACCTTACAAACTAATAACGCCTTCAAGTATTTTCACTACTTTGATTCTTATAAAGAAACCTGTTGAGATTCTACAAATGGTGATGGCAGGATTCAGTTTGATACATGTATATAATTTATGCATATATTCAATCAGAATCATTTATCTAAAAATCAACAAAACTCACATTGAATTCCTCATGTTTTCTGCATTTTATGGGCAAGGATTTGGAATTATTAATCAGTAACTGTAAGAGTGTGAGGCAGCTTGCGTAAGGAAGGGCAGTTATATGAATTGAGTTGTCTTTCTTCCATTCCTTTTGTTCTTTTTCACTGAAATATACAGAGAACATTGGCAATTGGCATTGAATAAGAATTACAAATTCCACTATTAGCATTATTTAGAAACTGAAACTAGCAAAAAGTTATCAAGGCTTTCCAAAAGGTTGTTTGAATCATAATTGGGGGGGGGGGGGGGGGTGTAAAATAATAAGTTACCTTTCGCTATCATGCTCTAATAATGCTTTGAATAAAACTTTTACAGCAGTGAGTGGAGCAAGGAATTCATGTGTAGAATGCGAACTTCCCTTATAAATCAGCAGTTTGGGATCAATAATCCATATCTGAAAAAAGGTTTATCAAAAAATATGTCAGTATAATATAAAAGAAGAAAACACTGATCACAAAAAGTTGTTCTTAAATGATAATTATATTGTGTTTTTTCATGTGCAAATAAAGTGATGGATTCCAAAAACATATTGTTTGTTGAACTTTCTTTAAAATTGATGCTCCCACCTTTTGTTATTTGAAAATTATTGTCTTTTAAAAACAGATTGATTTGACTGCAGTCAAGAAATTCACTTGATCTATATGTACTAAACTTTCCCCTCTCCTTCCCTCGACCATCTTGGGGTAAATTAATGTAAATCAACTTTTAATTGACAAATTTTTGAAAGGTTCATGAGAGCCTTCTCTTCAAGAATTTTTCTTGCATTGAACCAGTTCTCAAATGTCTTTCTTATATTCTTTTCTGGGTAATCTACATCTTGATCGTGAAAATAAGTTGCTGCAAACCAGTTCATGTCTAGTAAACTGTGAAATAAACTCGTCACAAATAAAAGTTGGTTTGCAGTCCCCTTTAATAGTAATTTTTGTAAATTTTGTGTTGCAAAGACTAACTAACACAATGTTTAATCTACGTTGATTAAGAAAGACATTTATGCGCTTCATACTATAATAGAGTAAAGACAGTAACTTTTAATACTATTACTGTGAGAACTAGCAATGGGAACACATATGTGTATACACACACACACACACACACCATAATGTATTATACATGTGTTTGTAAAATAGTGTTATTACTTCCAAAAATAAGGTGGAAGATACACTTGTAGGCCAATACATGTAAAGAAACATTCATGGTGAAATTACCGGTAGATATACAATATACCTACTAAACAATGAAACGGTTTGCCTTCTGTGGAACTGGTGACATACAATTTGAAGCTTGTGTACATTCTGCTGTGGTCCATCAGAAGACTGGCAAACATGTCCTCTACCTCAAACCCCCTGGAAAAATGATAACAGGATATCAGCTTTGAATTTAACAAACATACCAGGTAATGTGTTTGCATGATTACAAATACAGTGTCAAAATGGAGTTAAATGAATGCTTTACAATGATCTTCTCTTGCTGAATTACATATGCTGAATTATGTTTAATTAGATAAGCATAAAACTTGTGTCAAATGAATAGAATATTTTAAGATACAGTTTGTTGAATGAGAATGTCTGGAACGATACAATAACAGTAAACTAGATTTACAAACCTATGCTGTACTGGTTCCCTTTCAGGACCATGTGGTTTTAGATCCAAGTGGAAAAGGACTGAACTCCTGAGAATTTTTGTGACTTTCCGATCACTGCTAGAAACACCTATATTAAAATTCAATTACATAATATACTGTAAATTCCTTATTATATGCGAGGAATAAATATCTTTTATTTTTATTTTTGAGACAATTTTGAACCTTATGAAATTTTAACCCAAAAAAATGGTGCTCGCAATTTCATATTCTCGCAATTTGATGCAAAACAGCGGAATCATGGAATTGAGTACTTGCTTAAAATAAGGAATCTATTATAGGGAGATATCCATTCAAATATTCACCTGGTCACTGACTTGTAGGCTATATCAGAAACGTATATCAATATCAAGGATTTAATACTCTATTATTTTCAGGAAGATGGATTTCTTTCATCAATTTACATTTCTTCATTGGTGCATGTTCCCTGATATGTAGATACCGTACCATAACATATTTATTAAATCTAAGCAGAATTTCTGATTTTTTTATTCATATTTATTAAATCTTCTAGAGCTCTAAAGCAGAGTTTTAAAGCTTAATTACCGTTTTTCTCTCTGGGCATCACTTCACCCAGTAGATTTCTACAACGCCTACAATACACACTGACATCTTCTTTAGACTGAATGTTTCCTTCCTTGATTTGATCAGACACAACCAGGAAGTAAGTTTCCGCAACCAAGCAGTCCTTTAACTTTGGTCTAAGCTTTAAGTCTGAGCTCACAGGATTGTTGGTTGCCTGACCGCTGTCATTTGAATGTGAATGATTGTGACAAAACCACATGTCTGAGAAATCGGACCAATTCTCCGAGGGGAGGGGCATCACACGTAAAAAATGACTGGAAAATAAAATGATATTTGTTTTCACTGCTGTGACCAAATTTACCTTACAAAAAAACTACTACAACAAAAAATGTTCTTTACAAAAAACTGTTCCAACATTCAAATCTTCATTACAAAAACTATCATAACAATATTTTTTCATCACATCATACAGTCATATAGTTGATGAAGGTTTGCATCCTAGCTTATGCAGTTTTATTCCGTGACATCTCAAGAACCATGCCTTAAAGTGAGTTGGCAATCCAATGCAACAATTATTTCTTAAATTTATTTCAATTCTCATCAGTTTTCTCCTAGATCCTATTAGTACATTGAAACCCTACTTTTGTATAAGAAAAATTATTAATAAATGATTCACTATTTTTTTTTTCAAGAATAACAACTTAATTTGAAAACTTACACTATAACTACCTGTAGAAGTGCAAAGAGTTTTTGACAAAGATGTCATTAGTTGACAATAATTAATCCAACATACCAAGAATCATTCAGAATTTTTGCTCCACAAACTTGACAATTACAGTTATTTTTCACATAGAAGTGCATAGAGTTTTTTACATAAATGTCATTAGTTGACAATAATTAATCCAACATACCAAGAATCTTTCAGAATTTTTGCTCCACAAACTTGACAAAAACAGTTATTTTGGTTTGCCTTTATTTCTCGAACAAACTCTTCTTGTTGATTATGACTTCTATGTACAACAGTCAGCGTCTCACTGCTGGGCCTCTTGACCTGTACTGTCAATGTGACCTCTCCTTTCTTATCATACTGTAAATTCCTGCATGTTGTTGGTTCAAACACAATGTCTTTAAATTTGAAAGCAACACTCGATTCCACATCTTCTACCCTAATAGTGTCATTTTCCACACAAACATTGCTGTCTAATGATATGTTCTCAGACAATCTGAAAATTTCAAAAAATTATTATTTGCACAATGTATCTCCAAAGATTTTGTAAACATAGCATTCTCAAAAGCGCCAAAACATGTACAATCTTTTAAGATGCAATATGAACAATTATATCCAAAGTTTAATTGAAAATTATGAAATACTAATATAATTTTCTTTTTCTTAATTTAACAAGAATGCAAACGTTCTTAATACATGTACAAATTACAGTGCAATATGCACAGTGACAATCAGAGTACATGTAATTTATGAACAATATATACACAGGGATGTATATACTATATGTCCCTGACATATACATTAATAGGAATTTAAGAATATTTTTCAAAATTATTGTGACTTACTGAAAAATGAATTGAAGGGTGAACAAATGACTTCTATAAAAAAAAGTAACATTTCTTGGTGGTAAATAAATTCTGAATTTCATAGATTCTCAATTAATTGTAAACATACATCTCTCTATACTTAGTAAATGATCTCATGAACTTTACACTAACCCAAAAATCTTACATTCATTTATTACATCTGCATTTCGAAAATGGAATTTGCCCAAATGAAGTACTACAGCATTTCCTTGGGGTATCATAATTCAGAAAACACTTAACAGACTTATCACTATTAGTATTTTTAGCCTATTATCTGCAAAATAACACATGTGCACAAAGACAATTCCCTTGCCAACTTAAGTGTAGGATATTGGTCTTATAATGACTTACTTTGACATCTATTATTCATGGTTTATTATCTTTCTAATCATGAACATGATGCAAACTAAGATATGAGTTATTTTCATAATTCATGTCACGAGTAGCACCATCTTCATGTATAGTACTGCACAGAAAATATTGAATAATTCATACATGTAGTTCAATTTCAAAAATTGCAAACTCTTGAGTAAATTTGTACTCTGGCAAACATGAACAACGTGAAACAAATAAACATTATAGCATACATTGTTTCGAATTCATAATTCATTCATTTTTCCAAATCCCTGACAAAGCAATTAGGAATATAGTTCTTGTGTCCACATACTCTCTTCTTCATTAATACACAAACAGCTGAGTACAGTATTTTTTATCAATGATGGTTTTAAAACACTATACTAGTTCATAATGAATGACCTGCATTGGAACATTTTAGTGTCGGAGGAGAACACTTTTTACAGTATATCACCCGAGTACCGGTATACTACAGCCATGTGAATGACATGTAGAAAATACAATCCTGTCATGTGCATTACCGTATTTTTAAAATGTGTAAGGTACATGGATCAAAAAAATATACAAGCATGGTTTAAATGGTTGGCATATCTATACAGCATCAAGTATAATGTAAAACTTTGAGGGGTTGGGGGTTGGGGGGGGGGGGGGGGGGGATGATGCATTATCGTTTAATTGAAAGATCTGTAGAAAATTCATTTCATTTGAACATTTCTGATTTATAAAGTTGTGAGGAACGGGTTGTGAATTCTAGTGTGATGAAAAAATAGGTTGCAACATAACCTGTAGTTTTTTAAACACTTGTCTCATATTCTTTACATGCATGTAGAGACAAAATAGGGAAATATAGTGTCATTTTTCATAAAATAATCATTATATTCCTACCCCCCAAAAAAACTGCTTTAGATTCCCACAGCAAGGTGGCCATGAATTTTTATATTTTAGTACTGGAGGCAATATCCTGCTACTCCTAATGATGTGTAAGTAATAGGACCCAGTTTGCCTGTTTGAAGTTCAAGAGTAGAGGTGTGCATTATTAAACTAACCTTGCATTTTTTTCACTCTTTAAAATGGATCTGCAGCTTATATACCATAACCAATGACCAAGGGAACACAAGTATGCACAATCTTGGTGAAAAATTATTGTTTATCATTGAGATGAAGATTTTGAAAATTAATGCATAAGTTAACTGCATTTGCTTAAACATATTAATCATTTATATATATTTTATATATATAAACAAATGCGTTCAACTTAAGCATTAATTCTCAACATCTTCATCTCAATGATCGAATTGATCCAACTTTAAAGGGGCATGGTCAAATGATCAAATGAAATTTGAGAGTCAGTCATAAAGTTATAAGCAAGATTAAGGGCTCACAATTATTTGTCATGTAAGCAAGGCTCGTACCCTGTTTTTGTTTACAATGGTTCAATTATACCAGTACAAATCTTTTTCAAGCTGATTTGTCCGTACCTTCTTATTCATTTTAAGCATTAAGAAACAGTTTCTGACGTTTAACACATTTATTAAAGGTCTAAAACTGGAATTATTACTTCAACATTCAAAATGTAAACAAAAGCTTTGTTTACATTGCAATGAATTGTAAGCTCTGGAACTCGCTTATAACTCAACGAATGACACTAAAATTTTGGTTGCTAATAAAAAAATGCCTTACAGAAGCATTGTGAACATTAAAATCGGAAAAATAATTTTTGCCCAAAATCGTGACCATGCCCCTTTAACCCTTGACTCCAGGGTTATAAATTTCAGATTTTTTGCCAAGACTCTTTTGCACATCCTTATCATGTTCTTAGTCTTTCTGGTAGATTTTCAAAAGTAGAAAAGAGGATGTTTTAAATTATTTGTGCATAGGTTTTAGTTTTTTACACAATATAACCAAATCACCTCCAGGTCTTATGAGCAAACACCAGATTGAGAATCTCTGAACCAGAGGACAAACAATTCATAATTATGGTAGAGGCGTCCCTGCTCATCCTGACCATGTAATCAGTTTGCCACCTGGATGTCCAAGAAAGCCAAGAAGGAGTAGTGATTTTACATTTTTGGTAATACTGTACATGTATCTCAAACTGATGTTGTACCTCAATTAAGTTTTAAATGACAAACATCCGGTTAGGTATATAAACAACTGTTTCCGTGTTCATTGCCATATTTGTATGTTTTAAAACCCAGAATGTTGAATTAGGGCATTGCAGCAATTAACCAGTGCACGCAGGAAAAAGAATAAGCTAAACCTACAGATTTGTCAAGAAATTTTTTTTTGGCAACATCCCATTATGCTCAGCTCTAATGCTTTCTCCTGTAGTGCTATGTTAAAAATGACTGACATTTAACTCATATTAACTGTTCCTTGAGGTTTGAAGACATGTTTTTGAGTATCGCAGAAGCTTGGGTGAGACCCAAGAGATTTTTTACATACTTCCATTCCTTCTAAAGTCGAGATACGTAAGCAAATGAAAATAGATTTTTAAGAATGATGTCAAAGTGATCTCGTGTTATATTTCCCGCGATAAATTTACAGGTGGATCAAACATCTGTAATTTGTGTTCCTGCTATTTTCAGCCTCATATTATTATACAGTTTTTAAAATTTTGGGGACTTTGATAGAGAGACTATATATATACAAGCAATATCTATACTTTACTGGCATATCAATCCAATTTTAAGCTAATTTACATCCATACTACTATATAAAAATAATAGACTCGAATCCTTGGTCTTAATACCGAGAAATCGGAAGAATACTGTCTTTTGTTTTATTTATTTTAAACATCATTGGTACTTGAAAATTACAAATTTGTTTTTATTTTTTCTCAGTTAAGTTTCGCTAATTAATAATCAATGAAAATTCCTCAAAAAATCCCGGAAATCAGCTGGATTTTTTGGATTTTACAATCCTGCACTTGCGCAATACGTTCATGCTAAAGGGATCTTTTGTTTATGTTTCCACAATATCACATCTGCATGAATAAAGTCAGAAATGATGATACAAATACGGGTAAATTTTCATTCGAATTTTGCTATAATAATGTCCTACGAACCTAGTTTTACAAAGAAAATACGTGTACGTTGGTGAAAAGGTGTTGAATTCTTCCATTCTATGGATTAAAATTTTTAGTTGAAGGTATTTGCAGTCTCAGAAAGGTTTGTTGCGATGAATTTTACTGTCATTTTCAAGGCAACTTCATTAACTTTCTCCAAAATCGTTCCAAAGCGATTCTGCAATTTTCTGCTACATTACGGGTATAAGGGAGGCATTCTAACTGTGGTGAGGGCCTTTCCTGAGACAGTTAGATTATTCAAACTAAGGAAATTGTAGTGAAATGAATAGCATTATTGTAGGCTTATAACTTTGTTATGTAAATGTCAATAATAAGGTGTGTCGATGTACCTATTTCGTAAATGTCCGATATGCAATGTCAACCCGTGAACGCACAGGTCAAAGTCAAGTACATAGTAAAATAAAGGAAGAAATTAAAATATATATTGGCAAGATTGCTATCAGAAATACAGCCTCATCATTGTGAAATAAATTAAACAAAAAAGGAAAAAAAATACACAGTTAAAAAATCATTTAGATATTGCAAATTGTCAAATCATTAAAATGGGAAATTACACACTTACAAAATAGGTCTGGGGCATGGGCACACATATTTATTTAAGGCCAAAAAAAAAAATATGTGTGTTTCCGTTATCCCGACCGACCCTATTTTGTATGCGCCGACCCTAACACTTTTTATTCCAAATCCAGATTACCAACTGTAATTGGTTTAAACAATAGAGTCTTACAAATCAGAGTTCAAAAAACGCTTGTAACTATTCAATAGAAAACACCACTTATCAAAGCGTTTTAAAGATTTCTAAGTGCAGATTGACAGTATGGATGAAAGTTATCTCCTTGGTTATTTTAGCTTAATTATCAATGCAATAAATAGTTTCATAGGGCAGTGATGTGTTAAAAATTAATATAAATTAATATAAAGATGTACAAGAAAAAAGCAGAGGCAAAGTTTTTTTTTTTATATTTCTGGGTGTGGACACTGCAGACATCAGTCTTTGAACAGGCCCAACAATCATTCACATATTATAAATATGATTTTAAAATGCTGCAGTTCAATTGCAAATGAAATTTTTAAAATTAGTCTTAAACCATTAATTATGTATTCATTTTTTTTTTTTGGAATTATTGAAAAGATTTAATTCTAAGGCTCTCGTCTGATCAACCAGAATTTCCTCCGTTTCTGAATTCAACACTTACAGTTACGATATTAATGTTTACTGTTATGTAAGTTGACCAGGAAAATAGAACTAATAACCAATTTATGATATATTTGTGGTAATGAGTATTATACTATAATTTATAGTGGCTGTCATATTTATATTTTCTATAAATAATTTACATGAAGATGAAATCTTCGTATACATTCTAAATAAACCTTTGATTTAAGAAAGCTTTCATTCTGTAACATTTGTTTCTATCCACGATTGCTCCACCTGTAAAATACATTTTCTTATTGTATAGACAAATCATATGCTAGGAAAGGGGAAAACTTAAAAGCTCATTTAAAAAAAAAAAATAATAAAATAAAAGCCAACCTACCTAACCTATTTTAAAATTTGATGAAATAGGAAACACACATATTTTTTTGGCCCAACATGCAATAATATACAAATTAAAAAAAAAAAAATTATGAACCAAGAAAAAAAAGTCAGATAACAACAAGGTACAAAAGAAAGATAATATATATTGTTTGCACATTTGATCAAATTAAACACAAATTACATTTTACAGACTGATCAATTCTCTGAAAGTAAAGAACGATTTTAGGGGAAGCATGTCTATGTTATGTTTTTTGTCTGATTATTTTTGACCTTCTCTCTCTCTCTCTCTCTCTCTCTCTCTTATACACACAAAAATTCTTCGATGTTAATAATTATCAAAATATCACTAAGTTGAAAATAATGCAAAATATACGTGTAATTCTTGGTGCGTTCGCCTCAATAATAGCACCGTAAAACATATTACGACAAAAAACATGTTTTCTACTTTGTTATTTATCCTGGAATCTACTTCAAATTCAAGTAAGGCAGTAAAAAGTAAATTTGGGGGAAATTACGGAGTAGGATTAAACAGATGTTCTGACGATTACCTTTGAGAAAATAGTTGAATATTTATGTATCCCATTGTTGGCTTGTATTCCGCGTATAGTCTCACTTCCTGACAATTCAATAAAGTATGGTTCATGGTTTGTGTTGAGCATCTCTTTAAACACAAAATAAAACACTCACATGTGTCGTTTCTCTTTAAATTTTAAACAGGAAATCAAAAGTTTGAAAAACATACAAAACGTAACACGGACAGTTCTGCTTTATCCGAATATCTTATGATGGGCTTACTGTTAAAAGTTCGGTACTTCTCTTTCTTGTTTCCGACGCCACTGATGTTATAATAAAAAAAAGTCTCGCAGGCACCCCGTTTTCGAGGGCGCCTGTAAAGTGCGAAACGAAATAGAAACGAAACCGAACGAAACGAAACCGAAACCCGAAACAAAACGAAACGGAATTTAAACAAAACTAATATCAATTTTGACTACATAAAAGTGAAAATTAATAAATTCATTGAAATTTTTGAACCTTAAAATATACCTACCTGTATGTTTCAGATTGCCGCTGTAAATTTTTAAGCTGATTATCAGAAATTTTCAAAATTTATATAATCATGTAAATAACTGATGTACATTCCTATACCTTTTAATGTTTCTAATTTGTTTCATTAAATGATATTCAGATGTTTAGAGAGAGAGAGAGAGAGAGAGAGAGAGAGAGAGAGAGAGAGATGCCTTAAAACTTATCAGCGACATCACATAGCAAAGTATTATTGTATTATTTTATTCATTTTATTCATAAATTTAACCTTAGGCAATACAGCCCATCAGTTTACAACAATCCATACAATACATTACAATACAAACAGACTCCTTGGAGTCTAAAATGGGGGGTGTATATACGCAAGTTTGGGAGAGAGAGAGAAAGAGAGAGAGAGATAGAGATATAATGATGATACTGAAGGAGACATTCTAGCAACAATTTTCTTTCTATCGATTTGAAATATTGTAAAAATGAAACGATCGAATACAATGTGATTTAGAGCATACTGGTTGGTTACCAGTTTCTAACATATGATAAGAATTGTTTTAATATGTATAGCATGAATTTGGACGTCGTAATTTGTTGGAATGTCTCCGTAAATACTGTAAACGTAATTTATTTAGGGTTTATGATATTTGGCGGAATATAATTTTTCAACAAGTTAGCATGGATTTGATTTAGCGCATTTCTGAATTTACCTTTTTATCTACTTATATATTTTACATTTGGCAATGTACCTGATTTTGCGGACGCCGTTTTCCACCAAAAACGCAAAATAGAATACACAGCCAAAGGACTAAAGACAGTTTTTAATACGTTTACAGTATAATCATCCTCTCTCTCTCTCTTTCTTTCTCTCTCTCCAAACTGAAGTGCGTACAAAAAGATATGGATATTATAATGTAAATCAGTTTTTTACTTTATTATGTGTTTTTTTTTTTTTTGTTTCGTTTCGATTTTTGGTTTGGTTTTGTTTCGTTTCGATTGGTTTCGTTTCGTTTCGATTTCGTTTCGCACTTTACAGGCGCCTCCGTTTTCGACGTTGTAATGACATGTGATTGTCACAATATCTAAGTTAGGCAGGTGTAATATTGCTGGGAGCTTGGACTTGGCCCTTCTCAGTTCCTTTAAACCATTTTCTCAAATTTACATGTAGATAAATGTTGAAATAAATGAGCCGCCTGTCTCCCCCGCTTTTAAAAACTGTGAAATTTATAGGGAAAGTTCGAATATAAAACAAATCTTAAGAATTGTACAAAAGTTGACCCATCCCTTCACGGCCTTGGTGAAGAAAGAGTCTTTCTTCCTTTTTTATTATTATTTTTTTTGGGGGGGGGGGGGGTAATTATATATACATATCAATTAATGGGGCAGGTCGCCCTAAAATTTACAATAAAATCATAATAGGTACATGAAGATAGGTCTTAAGCCAAAACAGCTCCAACTATCGATGTTGAAATTAATAATCTGATTAAAACTTGAAATAGAAAAATAGTTTGAGCTTCTCACCTCACACGCTGACCAGCATAATGCGTTCACTGACACATAAATGTTAACCATTTTATCCCAGGAAATAAATATCAGTCACATCCTCAAAAAACAAAATTTATTTTGCAAATTCAATCTGTGGACATGATATACAAATGTTCAGATCGCAATTTCTATTTGACTTTTACTTGTTAAGTTTGTCTTTAACTTTCTTTGCGTTGTGAGAAGTCCGAAGATTGGCCACAAATCTGGAAAACATGGAATGAACAGGTAAGTGCCACCTTTGTGTTGCACCAGTGTTTGATGATACTTCAAACACATGCATTTCTTGCAATCGCTGTAGAGATATCTGCGATTCCTTTAAATCAATTTGATTATTAATTTTGAACTTTTGATCGCTATTTTTTGGCATTTCACTGACCCAAACATGATCCTCCGTACTCTTAAGGCTGTTATGACAGGGAGCGTTCGGCATGTTCTTTTCACGTTTTAACATTTTCTCCATTGCTTTCCTATTGACCTCATTGTTGACCAGATTTCGTTCTATCAACATCCGCCTGATTTTGCCCTCTTTCTCCAGTTCCGTGCCTCTCTCTAACAGTTCCTCCATTGCGCGATGGGCTCTGGATAAAATGTTATATTTTTGCCTGTCTAACACCTGACACAGGTGTTGCTGTCTTTGCACTTGTTGCTCGTTTAGCTTTATGGCCCTCCTTCGGGTTACTTTGTCTAAGTTCCACGTGCCGTATCTCGCCGAATCTTTTCCACATGGCGTCATTTTGCTCTGCAGCAAAACCTTTTTGTTCATTGTCTGAGGCATCCTTTTCGCTAGTTGTGTTGTATTTCTGAAAGGCTTCTACCTATCTACAAAATTAACCATCGTTAGTATAAATCATTATTTTTTTTCTTTTGCTAGTATTCGCTCTATTGCTTTAATTGATATATCAATGCAAGGAATTTCAACAACACTTTTATAAATGTGACCATTAAAATTCAATCATGTTTACTATAGTACGTGATTAATTTTATTTTACTAAAACGAAAAACTTACCTCATCATCTCACTTTCCATTTCTACCTTCTTAAATCTATGAACTAAATATTAACAATCATATACAGTGTATGTGAAATAGATAAAAAAGCAAGATTTATCTGAAACAGGTAATGCCAGTTTACAATACATTCTTGTACGTTTCGTTTGGAGTGCTTGTTTGCTCTTTGTTACTTTTATACATAAATAAATAAAATGTTTACTTATCAAAGGGAAGGCGGTTAAACGGGAAAACACAAAACGAGCTACTCCGGTAACGTTGATTTCTGACGAATTCATTTAAAATGAAACATCCGGAACCCAGATAGACTGCCTATGGTAGCAGGAGTGAAACCTTGGCCGGGCTTTGTATATGATTTCTATACACTGTTATTGTCATTTTTCATGTACCAAAAATTCACTCTCGAATCTTCGAAATTTTCATTTGTACCACTAGCAATTTATATTTTGGGTGAGACAACTATTATAGAATTATTTTTCAAATACATGTAAATAGGAGTTCGTAAATTTTAAGGGTTTAAGTTTTTTTCTCAAAAAAAATCGCATGCACAATAATAAGTTATTAAGAATAATTAATACGCGTTCATATTGCCGATATTTTACGTTTTGTTTAACAAAAACTATAAAGACTAAATAATATATCAGAGTTTAAAGAACTGATTAATTGTTTGATTTAAAAAAAAAAAACAGTTCTTGATCATGACTACAAGTGCTTCGGACTTCACAAAAAAAACTACACCTGGCTTTTGACTTTTTGACGCATCTTTTTCACGCTGTATAAATTTACTTCAAAGGTATGCTTGCATACATACAAGCATTCTTTCAATAATGACACTTCACACTTCTTTATAGAAATGGCAAGTTCAGAGGTTTTAAATGCCGTATTTTGGAAAGAGGAGTGTACGATATATTGCATGGTTCAACCAGAATTCGTAATAATTAAAAGGCGCCGTGTGAATGAAAATACTTTTATTAGACAATTTTCGCTGTGGAACTTGGAGGTTAAGGGAAACTAAGAGTATCGTCACGAAAAAAGGTAGCTCCACACCGGTATCCAGACGCAGTTTCTAATAAAGTAACGTGTCAAATTAGAAGAAGAGTATTTCAAACTATTCACGATCTGCATGCGCATTCAATGACTATTCAAAAACATCATACCTTAATTTGTTAAGTCAATTTTCTTTTAATGAATTGTTTTCTAAAACATGCAGTCTTTCAAAAAATGCATCTCTCACGTTCAGTAAGATTGTTATCAGATGAAGAAAAGCAATTTTACAGTACGTGGGTGCTGAGATATAATAATGTCGTAACCTCTAGATGATCTTTTTAGCTCACCTGGTTCTGTTGTAGATCTACGTGAGTGGCGGTTATCTGCCTTTTTTACTTTAGCAGTGTCAATATTTTCGAAAGCTTTTTTCTTTACAGTTTCTATGATATGCTAATGAGCCTTTCTGTGAATTAAGGCCGAATATATTTTTATTTTTCATCCCCAAGAAGACTTGTCTTTAGTGAATTATCTGTATCGCTTACTTCAATGAACGCATATGTCCAAGTCATTCAACATTCATTCCCTTCGACTAATGGCTTTGTGAAGTTAATTTAAAAATCGGCTCCTAAAATCCAAACTACCTAAGGATTTGAAAACGCGACACAATTTTGTCAAATTATTTTATTATACTTTCATGTTAAATACTGAAATCTGATTGGTGTAGACGCAGTTGATAATCCGTTCTATTGTTTTTCCGGGGTGTCAATTTCAACTGTTATCCTCCTAAACAGGCACTATTTATATCTGATTACCTAATAAAGAGAAATATGAAAAAAATTATTTAGAAAGCAAACTTAACAATCAAAAGAATATTGTTACAATATGAGGGTTAAATGATGGATATGTTAATTTGAAGTCAATGTGCTGTTCAAATTAAGAAAGTTTTATACACTTTCAGTTGAAATAATAAAGTTTGTGAACTTGTTGAACAATGTTGGACATTGTTGATCAGTTAACTATGTGGCCCATGAACCTGATCATTGTCGTCTCCCGTATTTATTGCAACACATCCCAGTTGCTTAAGGCAACAAATGCAACACAAACTCCTTTATTGCTTTCGTTAAGTCATACAGTGTACTTTACCAGTTGTTGTGTAATTTTTACGGAATAAGTTCATGACTGGTTTTTTTTTTCAACTCAATCCCAGACATTTCATACTGAATCTAAAACCCAAATTTTAACGGAAATCATATTGAAATATTAATTTTTTGGTTTTGAATTTTAAAATGTTTGCTCTGTTCCTGTTTTGTATTTTTCCTTTGGACTTTTGATTTTGAACAATGTTCGTTATCACCACATGTCACATGCATTGTTTTGCTCATTTGTGAAAACCAATTAAAAAAAATTCTATCTCTTTTTCTTTTTTACATACCTGTATTTTTGACACTGAATGTACCTTTATCTGATATCTGTCGTCAAATTTTGCTTTTATTTTCTAGAAATACATGTTTGACATTTGTGAATACCAAGAACATAAGATTTTAAAATAATAAAAACAACGATACACATTTGTATAAGACCTTATAAGATAAGACACTGCAGCTGAATTATAGAGGTAACTTTTACTATTATAGACCAAGGTAATTTTAAAGTTTATTGGAAATCTGATATAAATTGAATTTTCTTCCAAATGAAAATTCATAATGGCTAAAATTTTCTGGATATTTTTCTGCTTACAAATATTCATGACAAAGTCCTAAATTTCAAAATGAACTTAATGAAATCATAGAAAGTGCATTTCAGTAGTGCAGTGAAAATTTCTATAGAAACTTCAATAATTTTGCATATTATAAAGTAAAAACTGTCAGTGGTAGTTTACTGCAATTTTGAGACGCAGAAATAAGCAATTTAAAATATTAATCATGTAATGCCACAGGGCTGAAAAAAGATTGGGATGGGCACTCGCTCTTCGTAATATAAAAGAAACTATTAGCTTCAATCTTTGGGTTTCGTTACGGATACATAGACAACACAACAAGGTTAGTGGAGTTATATAATGGTTTTGTTTATTTCATTGTGTTCTTTTATATTAATTTTTCAATTTCTTACAAGGATTTTGTTCTTGATTTACTTGAATTATATACTAGAATAGTATTAGAATTCATGTTTTTCAATAGGTGCAGGGTATGTTCTTCTATAGAAACACATATAGCCTATATTCAAGTAAAATTCATGAAAACTCATTGTACGGTAACTGTAATAAACTTATTCGTCTGTGTCACAAATAAAAGAAAGCTTGAAGAAAAAATATACACGTATATTCATTTTGTTTCATTGCTTTATGAGAGAGAAAAAGGGGGGGGGGTATTTCTTTTATCCATTTTTTTCAGATGCTATAGTATTACCCTTGGTATAATAAAATTTTGTTTTTAGAATGAGTCCAATGTACAGCTGGGGAGTGTTCGTCCTGCTCTCTTTGGTACACGTGAATATGACGTCATCTGTAACGTCACGAATGGATGACCAATCGGAAAATTTAGCTGCATGGCCTTTTCGCCATCTTAGAATTCCAAGTGGACATGTAAGCAGAAATGTGAAGAAGAAAAACACTGGAATTGAGACTTTTCAGAAAAAATCAACGACTGGTTTGTCTTGCCGGGGAGTTTGTAATTATTGTGCAAACCATGAAAACGGAAGTCTTACAATGGGAGACAAATGTCAAATCTATTGTGTCACTTCTGGTGAACAAAACAGTAATTTCTATTACATATGCAATTACATAATACAAAATAAACGATTTTGAACCGAAGATTGGCGGTAACTCATAGACAATTTTGACATATCCATTGCATCTATAAGATTCAACATTTTCTTTTTCTGTGTTGCTAAGAAATAAATTCATTTTATTTTTCAATTAAAATTCAGTTATTATTTATCGCACTACCTTAGTAGTTGTTCGATCTATAGGATCCGCAAATTGATGCAGATCCTTTTTTTTAAAATTTGATGTTTTATGCAGTCATAAAATACCAAAGAGTGGAGTATTCGGAAATAAGATTTTAAAAAATGTGAATAGAACATTTTTATTTAATTTCTATTTTCGCATTGATATTACAGTATGTGTCATAGGCGTCGGAACCGGGGGGCTTAGCCCCCCACCCCCCACTTTTTTTGCAAAGTTAGGCCTAACCATTAGGCACATAGCATCATAGAGGGTTCAGCCCCCCCCCTCCCCCACTTTTTCTCACCGGAAATATAATTGTGCCTAAATTTACCTTGAAAGATTAAAATATTGAGAAGTTGGAATTTCGTGATTCGGGGAAAAAAATGGGTATTAAGGTATACTTTGATCACGTCCCGACCAAAATTATCACCTCAAGAATGGTTCCTTATTATTACTTATATTTATATAATTTTCAGCAGTTGTACAATTAAAATTATATTATTAAGTGTGCAAAACCTGCTTGCGCCCAAACAATACATCATTTGAATTTATTGGACAGTATAGTACAAAATCGATTCGTGGTGTTATCACAGACAAAGACACTGGAAAATGTAAATATTTATAAATATTCCCTGCTCTTTTCATTAGTAGACCACGCACAGTACATATTCTTGGAACATTCTTTTGGATAAGCAAGTTGTCTGCAAGATTGGTCCTATGTGAATGCTGACGATATTTAATCAGAAGATGAAAAGACTCGAGTATCCCACTTCCTTTTGAAGGTCAACTGGTTTGTACCAGAACCACTTCTTTGACCAAAAATGATGCCAAGATCGTGAGTTTTAACCTGCCATTTAAATAGCGCCGCCCTGAAATAATACAGTTGTCCTTTACAAAAAACTAGATTATTGTCATGTGCAAATTTTGATTCATAATAATCTAGATTGTTGTAAAGGACACAGTTTTATGTAAAATTCAAAGATTAAGAAAATAAATATGAACAAAAAACAGTTCCTCGAATGGCAAAATTGGGCTTTATAGGATTTGATCACGTGACCAAACCGTATTTATATCCCGATATGTTTACATCCAAAAATGATACCTTATTTCTTAAATACACTCCATTTCAACATGATTTCAACTATATGTATCTTCAACGTTATTTTTAGAGAACATAGCATTACACAATGCATTTATAATATTTATGTACACGATACATGTAAGACAAGATATGTGTGAATAATCGGTATTTTCAATACTATTTAACGAAATAGGGTATATTATTGCGTATGCTTTTGATTAAAAAATGAGTTTTCAAAGTGAAAAACGATGCTTTTAATATTCATTTTTATAGGAATATATTCGTCAACCTAACCCACCCCCCCCCCTTCCTTTTTTCGGATCAGATTTGTTGCTTATGAGTACTTTTTATTTTAGCATAATGCACAAAATTTCCGGTTAAAAAAATAGGACGATCGAGTCGGCATCAGTTACGGGACTCTTTTATCAGTTACCTATATAATGTAACACGTTGTCAGTACGTGATTCATTTGTAAAATGAATATTTTCAAATTATGCCAAACCTGTAGTGGCACTGTATTGAGAAGATGCATTCAGACATCTTCTACACGCCATGTCGAGCTCACAAGTGTACGCTATCCGGACGTTAAGAGGGGAAACTATGGTAGTGTTCGTGACAGTGATCTTGCAACATTTGAACGGCTTCTACCTGGAAGAGTTTTAACAGATTCACTAGACGGATACAACACAGATTGGCTGAAAACATGCAGAGGTTTTATAATCATTGTTATATACAGGCAAATCATTCTTCTTTTTTTAAGCATTTTTTGAGGCATATTGCCAAAAGGGATATACATCAACCGGTAATGTTTTCAACTATCATGAAAAGGGTTAATTGTACAACATAATTTCTTCTAATTTGTAAAAAGAACTCTTCAAATAAAGAAAATCCGTCTTAATTCTATTGAGTACAAACAGGAGTATTTTTTCAATATATGTACAAATGTCCATTTTTAGGTGCTAGTCAAGTTGTTTTAAGACCTAAGTCTACAGAGGAAGTTTCAGCCATATTGAAATACTGCAATGAGAAGAAATTAGCAGTAGTACCTCAGGGAGGAAACACAGGCCTGGTAGGGGGCAGTGTCTCAGTATTCGACGAAATTGTGATATCTACACAACTTATGAACAGTATTATTAGCTTGGATGAAATATCAGGTATTGGCACACATAGAAATTCACTTACACATAATCAAAATTGAAATATGTCTTTATCTTAGATATTAATGTTTGGGTAAGACATGGTAATTATTGGAATTTTGGTATAAGGTGGTGTTTGGATTATTTTTTCTGACAGGGACTCTGGTTTGCCAGGCTGGATGTGTGCTAGCTAGTCTTGAAGATTATCTATCCAACCACAAACTGACTATCCCTGTTGATCTTGGAGCCAAAGGAAGCTGCCACATTGGGGGCAATGTGGCTACCAATGCAGGTGGTGTCAGACTGCTGAGATATGGCTCCCTCCATGGGAATGTTCTAGGACTAGAGGCAGTAAGTTCACAAGTACTGACATTTTATATCAATGCTGTGTTGTAAACAATACTAAATCGACTGATGGTTTTTGAGGCAAAAATTGGATTATTCGGTAACAGTCGCCAGCTTTGTCTTGGCCGATATCGATCTTTTTTTTTGTCAGCCGACCTATTTTGTGTCTGTGGGACCAAGTTATACTTTTTTCTGCGTCGGCGGCCGGTTTCTTCTGTTGAAACAGTTGTTGAATAGTCCGTGGAGCAACCCTCCATCATCGTCCGACCATTGGCAGACAGTTTGTTATGTCTGTCTGTCGTAGGCTGACATTTAGGCATTTGAAATTTTCTGAAATGTTGGCTGGCAGACACTGATTGATGACTGAAAATAGACAAAGGGTTAACTGGTCTATTGGGCCATTATGACAAATAGGCTGCTGGACGACTGTATACGGATTACGTAAAAACATTTACCGTCTACTGGTCAGTAAGCGGCGGCCAGGCCAACAACCCCATACTTCAGGCTTTTTTCCTCAACAAATTAAAGGAATGCCTTCATGGTTACAGGTGAATATTCAGCAATTGCACAATTTTTTATGTAATTGGTCAATTGTAAAAATCGAACTGTCGCTTAACGTTTAATAATGGAGCAACGAATTACCGACTAATAAATAATTCAACTGTTTATGATATCCTGTGTTCCTAGAAATTAATGTGACTGCTCCGCGATGTGCGATACCAGTGTCAGGCGATCATGTTTCTCCAGCCGTCATTACAGGAAAAACTTTTTTGCCCAACCGTCGGCTTAAATGTGACCTTGGCATTAGTATATACCGGTATATGTCCCTGAAGTCAAACAATTTATGTACCAATCCCTTCTTTTTTTTTAATTGAAAGCATATTCAGGTAAAAAGCATGCATCATGTATGTAATTATTTTTGTACTTTATGAATAACTATTTTGATCAAATAGCATACATTAATGACCTTTTTGCCTTTAGAAAGGATTACATGTATTTCATTTACGCACTACATTTTGGACCTTAATCAATATGCTTTATCACTATATGTGTATAGGTTTTGGCAAACGGTGAGGTTGTGGATTGCCTCTCAACTCTGAGGAAAGATAATACAGGTTACGACCTCAAGCAACTTTTCATTGGATCAGAGGGAACTCTGGGAATAATAACAGCTGTTTCTCTCAACTGTCCTCAGAAACCAGAAGCTGTCTCTGTGGCATTTTTAGGTATTTCTTCAATACTAGTAAATTTTTCAACAAAGGACAGTATGCACAGTATGTGGTTGCATCACAGGTATTTATAACCCCTAAAGATAAGACAATCTCCAGTTATTGATTACAACAGGGGATGTGTATGACATGGCATCTGTTATTATGTGTATGATCTGCATAGTGTGAAATCCAAAACCATCTTCAGTTTAGTGTGCAGTTTAAATCTTCCCAGGAATTAACCGCCCCCCCCCCCCCCCTTTTCTATTAAAGGGAAGTAATTTGCTTGCATCTTGGTTTTGGTCATCTATATTGCATAATTTGTGTGTACATGTATCTCTGCCACCATAGATTAAATTTTTCAATTAAGCTGAAAAGAAAATGTGCTATTTTGTAATATCAATAGTTATCTATATTCATTTACTTGTACATTGGCACATGACGGCAAAACATCTTTGTCACAGGATGTGAATCATTTCAAAGTGTGTTGGACATATTTAAAGAGAGCAGACAAAAACTTGGTGAGGTTTTGTCTGCATTTGAATTCATGGATTCCCAAACAATGACTGTAGCCAAAGAAAATCTGAAACTACGGAGCCCTATTGAAGACCATCCATTTTATGTGTTAATTGAAACGTCTGGATCTAATGGTAGCCATGATGAGGAGAAACTGAGTCAGTTCTTGGAGCATGTGATGGGTACAGGGATTGTGCAGGATGGAACTGTAGCCACAGAGCCCACCAAAATACAGGTTGGTTCTTAGCTCTATACCATATTGACCACCATATTGGTCAAGTATCCAACTGCTTGATGTTCAGCAAAAAAGTGACTCACTGGCCGGTAGTTACACATGTATAACACTTAAACACAGCTGCTTAATGAAAATTTGGGATACATGTACTTCCATTTGTCATATTAATATTACACAATTAAAATTGAAACTTCAAATTTAGTATAGTCATGGTATTCTATGTACCAAATAATGACGGGATATATTGTTTTGTCGAACAGACATAGTAACTAAAGACAGATAGTCCTCTTAGAGTTGACTAAAAACATCGACGTCGCCGGACGTCACAGCGCAACAAGAAGTACAAATAAAATGGATCTAACTCAGGAAAAAGCCGATAGAAGCTGTGAAAATGCTCAATGGTGCAAAAAATAAGTCAACAATTATTTGCAAGTTTGTATTTAACTGTAATAAATTTTGTGAGGGTGGTGGTCATTGTATTTTGAATATAAACAGTCCGAAAGAGAGTAGAATATCTGTAAATATTTGGTAAAAAAATAAGTAATGTAAATCGATGTTCAGGGTTATCCTTACTGTAAACTAAGAAATACACGGTAAGAAAATGAAAACTTTAATGAACTAACTCATGATTCTCGAAAAAATGTGTGCAAAAAAGATGTTAAGTGGTTCAGTGCCATTTTAAATTGGAAGGAGAAAGGCACAAGAGACTAAGCATGATATAAAGATGGGGTATATCAATAAACTGTGCATGTTTAATCTTGACGTCATGTTTTGAACGTTACCATGCGCCGTGGTGACAAAACATGTTGTTTTTAAAAAGGGGTAACAAAAATACTGTTTCATCAAATGGACTAAAACTTTGCATATCAATAACATAAGTGTCGATGCAAAGATTAATCTGTTAAGCATGACTTTCATGAAAAACATATGATAGACAGCCACATTGTCTTCGTATTTTTTGATTGACCCTCGTAATTTTCAAAAAAAAAAAACATGTGCGGTCCTTTCATGTTCTGTGTGAATGGAAAGGGTTTTTTATTGATTACAAATAAAATTAAATTTGATTTGTAAATATCCCTTTATTCTATACAATTCTATTTGTAAAATAACTGGCATGACACATTTATAAGACCAAAATATGAGGGCGGATAGCATAAAAAATATCCGGTCAATATCTTTTTAATTAAGCTGAAAGTTTACTTATACGTGAACCTTCCATCACTGAAAATTAAAAGAAAATCGTATGCTTGCACTTGTTTACCGGTACATATGAAATTGAAAATGAAAACCCCCTTTTTCCTATATAATCCTATATAAAATGTCATGGATGATTCGGACATACAACCAAAATTTGAGAGCGGTAAACAGATAAACTATCCGCTCAATTTACTTCATATTTCGCAGATAGTTTACTCATAAGCTGACCTTTCAATATAAAAAATTAAAGAAAATCTTCTGTTTGAATCTCCCCCCC
Source organism: Magallana angulata (assembly GCF_025612915.1). NCBI lineage: Eukaryota > Metazoa > Mollusca > Bivalvia > Ostreida > Ostreidae > Magallana > Magallana angulata. Next base: position 20,659,223 of record NC_069116.1, on the reverse strand, counting down.
CCCCCCCCCCCCCCCCCCCCCCGAGACTCCTTAACACAACTTTATTTGGGCAAATTCCAGACAGGGCAAAAACCCTTTGCAAGTGTACAAGGATAAAAATAACACAGGGTAAAAATAACACTGTGTACAGTATTGATATGTTTCTCCAGAATGTGTTTGAACGTTTATCAATTTAATATTTGACAACAATAAGGTACCTTTTCCTCATTATTACCCGAATGGAGAAATTCCCAAGTTTTGCGTGGATCTAAGGATAACATTTTTACACCCAACACACCATTTTTTGCCAAGTCATGTATGCCGTGCAATTCTAACATGAAGACTCATAAAGACATATTTTTGTTTAAAGAACATATGGTCCATGAGAGAAAGAATTGCAGAGGGGCTCATGCACGATGGCTACTGTTACAAATATGATGTGTCCCTACCCCTCCAGTCTTTTTACGGTCTTGTTGAAGCAATGAGAGAAAGGATGGGCACCATGGTAACCAGGGTCGTAGGTTATGGACATGTTGGTGATGGTAAGTTTTCATTGAACTATTCATCAAACAAATAGAGTCATCTTGGATATTCGGTTAGTGAAGGGCTAAAGGCAGCAACTCGTATATAACACATATGTACATATAACTATGGTATATCTAGACACATGTATATTCCTCATACATGTGTTAACTAAACTGAGTAAAAATTTCAAGTGTGACCTTTCAGATGCAATATGTAATTGCATCTCTCACATAGAAAATAAAGCACATTTGTATAAATTGTGCAGAACTTTAAAATTCTGCAATGTTTGTTCCAAAATGTAGTTTCTTTACTCTGATATTGTTGAAATATTTTACAATTTTAGGAAACCTGCATTTGAATTTAACTTCCCCAGAATACAGCACAGAAGTAATGGATAAGATAGAGCCATTCATCTATGACTGGGTAGCGAACCACAAGGGGAGCATTAGTGCTGAGCATGGCTTAGGATTCAAGAAGAAGAATTTTATCTACCACAGTAAATCAAAATCAGCCGTTCGCCTGATGAAGGATATCAAACACACTTTTGATCCCAATATGATTCTGAATCCTTACAAAGTTTTACCAGACTTTTGATGAATATATACTAGTTAAAAGTTTCATGTACCTGAATTTGGGGTCATTTTTCTAGAATGTCGGTGATTTTGTGTTTTGTGTTGGAAGATTAAATTTACTATATCTATTGTTATTAGTGCAAAAATTAATATATCTGAAACAAAGAGGCGGAAACAAATGTCTCTCAATATCTGAAATGTTATCAAGACTGAAAGACTTTTTGCCTTGGAGCCTGGAGACGATTTTTAAGACAATTCAATTAAAAACTGTCTTACGGCAATTTTACAATCTAGTTCTTGGTTGTTATTTTTAGCTCACCTAACGATCGAGCTTTTCTGATCATCTGTTGTCTGCAATCCACCCATCTGTCGCTATGTTAAATTCATGATAAAATAGAAGGCTATATTTTCATGCTAATTGTTCCATTTATATGAAAATGTCATTTTTCCCAACTAAGGTATTACTGGTTGTTGATTTCATTAGCTTGGCTCCATAAAATGGAGGAAAATTATGCTATACCCTTTAACTGGCAGTGTGTCAAGAGCTAAGAGTTTTTCAAGCTATACAAGTAAGCAACTGTTTGGATCGGTTTCATAGATGATGCATCAAAGATGTATTATACAAATGCAAATCTTTGGTTTTATGGTAACTATTAGTATAAAAAGTTTGAACAACAGATTTTGAAATCTTTGAGTGGTACAATGTACTTCCAGCAATTGTACACTGATAATTATTCTTCATTTAATTAGGAATCTACAGTAACATACATACTATGTATCTTAAAATGGATATTATCATCAGGCCAGAAAAAAAGAATGTTTTTGCGGCATGACATACCTTTCCCCTAAGATGCCCCAGCTAATGAGGGCTCACAAAGGGAAAAACTTGATTTGGCAAAATATATGAATGAATGGGAAAAACCACACTATATAATATGGCCAATCAAAAGACTGACAGTGATGATGTACCCTACATATCTATGAAATATATATCCTATATATCTAGGAAACAAATACAAAAGAAAAGAACAAAATTACATGTTTAACTTTTATTGTCATTTGCACATTGTGCATATATTTAGTTCATAAAAATAGTTCTGCATAGTCTATGAGACTTGGGTTTCGGACACCATTTTAAGTACCACATCTGTCAGCTCTTTCCCTTTCTTCAAGATCTTTTTTGAAATACAGGATAGGAAAAGCTTCACCTGTAATATTAAAATCAGCTTCTTTTGATTTCTGAGAAATACATAATTATTTTGAATTCATTTACTTAGTATGAACATTAAAGAAACAGTTTGAGAGCCAGTATTTTGTAGGTTTCACACCCTTAATAACATGACAATGGCTCTATAGATTGCAGATTACATGTATATCAAGACACTAAAAATAGGGTTCAGATAAGAATTTTGCACTCAAAGTCTGATCAGACTTTGATATTTAACAGAGAAACTTGATTAAATGTCACTGCAAACTCAAAACAAAGAGGCCATGTTTTGAAAAGTTCAATAAATATTGCACCAAAGAGAGAAAAATATTATGGGATCAAACTGGATTTCAAATCTGACCCCCAAAAAATGGCTCAAGGTAACTGCACAGCCTATCCCACAAAGTATTTCTTACATCAAGTGTTAATAACCAAATAGGGTTAAGGAAAAGGAATATGAGTTGCAGAAAGTTTTTTTTTTAAAACAAAGGTCTGTTTACATTGACCTTTGATCTACCTGTAAAACCTCTGTTCAGGGTCACTGCCCCTGTTATTTTGTAGCAAAGGCAAGATTGGGACAATGTGAGAGAATAGCGGTATATGGTCCAAACAATTGTTTTAAAAATTAGTCTGCTAGGACTTGACCTTTGATCTAGAAACTTGATTCAAAGTCACTTACTGTGAAATCATTTTTATTCGTAGGGGGTCAATGTTCATGAGTAGCCAAAATTTTCCTGGTTCGTGGGGACGTAATTTTGTTGATAGAAAGCTCTATTTTGTAAATAAATACTAAACAAATGCTTGTATACATGTTCATGGAGATGTAAATTCATGTGTGAGGGTTTCCCCTGGAAGCCGCGAACATCAGTCTCCCACTAACAATGATGATTCCACAGTATCTTCCTTTATCAATTAAAAGACACTCAGGCCTGTGGGTGAAGTATGAGCAAGATTGGGATAAAGGGGGGGGGGGGGGTATACAGATAGACAGACTTATCTCTATAGGATGCCAACAATAAACTTGCTGGTCATCAAATTATTTTTTGCCTTAAGAATGTAAATACTTGGTACCTGATCAGGTGGCATAAGGGTATTAAAATGAGCTGGCAATTTCTTTCTCTTGACACTGCCTCCCTTAATGATTTCCTCAAGAATTATGAGATAGTTATTTCTGTTCATCAGTTGACTGGATATAGCCATTGTTTCGTCTGCATTATAAGCCTGATCACAAATGAAATATGCACATTACAGAGTTATGCATGATGAAGCTAAATGAAAAAGTTTTATTTTATTGTTACAAAGAAACAACGACGATGTCTATGTATTGATTTCAGCATAACTTTCAATGCATAACAAATCAAATGAAACATTTTTGGTCACAAAAAAATATTAAATGTTCTTAAAAATCAATTTGAAAGTAGATCAACGATGTCATCACACTCTAAACTAGTACATATGAACTAAGAACACACCAAGGACAAACTAATATTGACATTACATTTGCGAGTGCATGGAGAAAATTGATTTATAGCAATTTCTTACAATCAGTGTTCTTAGAGAACACACATAGAGCTAAACTAGTAAAATTCAACTTGGAAAGTTTGTTTTGATATTGAAAGTTATAGAGCAGTACATATGTACTTTAATCGCTGACATTTCAATAGGTCTTCGTAATGCACTCAATTTAAAATAGAGTTGTACAGTACTTAAATTGTATTTCAATGGGATCTGCTATTATTATAATTTTAAAAAGTTTGTTTACTGTCTATTACGGAATAGGGATTATTTATCAATATAAAGTTCAATAACACTTGAAAGACAACGGGATAAAACTCCATGTTAAGTCAAATAATTCATGAACAAATCAGATTTCGTAAAAGTGCCCTAACCTGATGAAACCATCCAGCTGGAATTATCAGCATCTCTCCAGGTAAAAGCTCTGTCTCCAAGTACTGAGCTCGGCCAAACTTTGGATAATGTTTCAAATCTGGATCAAAGGCATCCAATGGGCTACATAAAATACATAAAGAATGCATTAATCTTTTTTTTTTGGTTTTGTTATTATACCATCTACACATTTACCATATGATATACACTTGAATACAATTTGGACTGGTAGTATATACTTTATACCAGGAAATATTCACCCCCTTTTTTTTATTCGCCCTCATTGTCAGTGAGCAAATTTAAGACTGGGCAAATTCAAAACAATTTGTTAATTACTGTGTTCATTAGAAAGAGCATCTATCAAACAACTGTGTCTGGGTGAACTCAAGATGGGCCGATGAAACTGTTTGCAAGTGTAAAAGGGCAACAAAAAAATATGGAGTGAAAATAACCCTGTATACAAGTCTGGCTATGGGTTTATGTTACACAAATAAATACTAGTATGTAGCTGCTGGGTTTTTTTTCTCAATTATCATTCCTTTAAGTACAGCACAAAATTAGAAATTCAATAAATTATAAATTAAATTAATTAACTGACAGACAGAATTTTTTATCAAATGCTTAGAAGTGCTAATACAAAGTGAATACCAACAATTTGTTTTACAAAGCTGCAAAATATCTACCAGTAATTTTTGCATATCAGGGAACATTGTGTCCTTTGGTTATGCTGGCATCAATAGATTTGGTTTTTTCAACTACGTACATCATACATACAAAACAGTCAATTACAACTTCTACAGTTACAACAAGTACACATCACAAATGTCAACAGAAACTTTGTTTAAAAGAAAGGAGAAAAAGATGAATCTTTTAACTTAAATTTAATACATGTATTCTTATTAATACATGTTGAACATTTAATTTTAGGGCTTCATATTTGTATGTCATTTTGGAAATGAGACTACTTAGTAGATGAAATTTTCAAGAACTATAATTTCATAAACTATTCCTGATATTAAAATGAAAAAAAAAAGCAAGTGTGTATTTGCAAAACTATAGAGAGATTCCGAAATCCTGATGCACGTAAGCAAATTATTATATAACTTCAATTTCTAAGTTGTGTTGCACATGCAAGACATCAATAAAACAAAAACTAACAGTGCTTTTCAGTAAAAGTTGAGAAATAAAAAAAACAAACAAACAACAATTAGATCTGTGCGACTACACAGAGAGCTTCATAGAGTCTGTACCTATTGTATTTTACACATTCCAGTGGAAAGCCACAAGAAGTTTTTTGAACATACAACAAATGATCCTGTCCTGGAAGGAACAGCTTGTAAAGAAAAGGACAGTTTGACTTCTGAATGAATATTCATGTACATTATATGAATTGAAAGTACCTTTAAAAAACTGAGATTTTTTGCTCAATAACCTAAGATGTATATTTATGTCCCTTTTCTCGATTTTTTATGCATAATAACAAAGAGAGGTAAGAGAACAAGTAAAGGACTATAATATTTATCATACAATGAAGTTCTTTGGTCATTAGGCTTTTTTTTTTTATAATTTCAGTTCATGTCACAGATTTACTGCTACATAGGATCTTAAACTGTATGTCAACTATATCTCATTTTCATGCAATACTTACCTACATTTTTACAAAGCAGAGACACAAAATCACTAACTTTTCTAGCCTTAATTTTCAGCCTCACATCTAAGTTTCAAAATGTTTGCTATTGTCTTTGGAGGATTAAGTTTAATGATGAGTTAATTATATGCTCCTGTAATTTTAAAGTGTTTGTGAGAATGGGATCAGAATTTTTTGTTGTAGTTGTTCCAGTTTTAATAAAAAGAACTTATTTTATTAAGATTTGATCAGATAACTAACAGAATAAATTATTTTTCATCTGTAAGAAATATGCATAATACTGGGAATCATGTTTTAAAAAGTTAAGTCCAATGATATTTTTTATATTAGTGATATTACATATATTTTATACATATTCAATTTCTTTTACCTACTATAATTGTAGACAATTCAAAGTTTTGAATTAATACCAGAAAAGAATTTATTGAAATATATGTCGATAATAACAAAAATTAAGATGCTGTATTGCTTTATCTCCTGTAATAAGAATCTTGATATAACGAGTCAAACTCTGTTTCCTAATGCTGACTATGAAGATCTAATTATTTACTGATTTGTTTTCTATAGATTGCCATTATACAAAGAATATTTTTTTGGTAGTTCAAATCATAGCTTTATAATGATACAAGTACATGTGCATGCATGTACCGATTCCTGCATTTCTCTACATATTTTTGGTTAACTTTTGGATATTTCAACCCTCTAGACTAACCTTCCACTTTTTTACCCCACTGAGGACTGCACTGATAGCCGTCCAGTTGTAGGGGTCCATGTGGAGGGTAGATCTTGAATGTTTGGCCCCCCAAAGAAAAGCAGCATCCCAGGGGCGGATCTCAAACGGGAAGAAGGAAAAAAAGTTTTCTGATGCATATATCTGAAATGGAAAATATATTCAGTTTTATATCACAGGTTCGATATCAATAAATGCAACATTTTCTGATGAAGAATATAATCTAATACAACGCAATTGAAACCAGAAACCATTCCAAAATTAGCAATAAATATTAACAATAAAGCATGGAAATCAAACGCGAGTCAATATATCAATATGTCAATTTAATTTTTTATTCTAAAAATTAGTTGAATCAACAGTCTTTCATGGGGTATAACACGTACTATTAGCTTCCTCAAACAAGCTCAATATAATAACAAACAGACTTGATGTTTCAGTATTGATTTATTTTACAAAATGAATGGCATATACCTTTTTTTATACATTAAATAACTCAATTATTTATGAGCTTATTTGCCCTTTAATACATCTCTCCTATCCTATTTGTTTTGTGTTTAAACAGGGATATTGTAATATTTAGGAATAAAGTAGGATTACATGATCTCCGATATCCTTCCGAAGCTCCGGTCTCTGCAGCAGAAATATTTCGTCCTCCAGGTAATTCCACGTGTTGATGTTTGATTGGTGGAGAGTGCTGATGAAATTTTCCAGGGGTTGGACGTAGCCTGTCACATGCTGAATCCCGTCCTGAAAAAAGAATTACAAAACATTACAGTTGAAATCAATTAAAATAATTCAACACCATTCATTTGTTTTCAAGAATACAGCATACTAGTTAGGTTTGGGTTTTGAAATGCCAGTTACCCAAATGGATGTATCAGCTTGTACCCAGTTGGTAAATGCACCAACACAATGCCTACATCCTGCTTTTGTTGAAATTATCAAATGTAGACAAAGGCTTGATTTTTCTACCATTTAAACATTGGACAAACTGAAATATGTCTTTTCAATGAGAGTTTTGACTTACAACAATGGCTTTGAAAGTAACTCTCTGTTTCCCATATTTCTGTATGAAGAACTCCTTTGTCCAGTTGAATGCTGGCCAGTGTCGTACAACATCAGTTATTATGACTGGCCTGTGATTTAGAAGATTATATTATACGTAATGTAATAGGAAAGGAGGAATGAGCATATAAATAGAGTAGCAAGAGAAAAGCTTTCAATGTGACAGCAAACCAGGTTTTCTTTTGTGTGAACAGTATCCATAATCCATTTGTCAACCCTGAAATGATGAACTCTACCTATCCAGAGAAATGCGGTACTCTATATGCAATACTGCCAAAAAATTACTAAGTTCAACAGCTGGTATTTTTTTCAAATATTTTCAGAAATAAGAATCCTAGCAATATGCACACCACTGAAAACAACAACTTCCTATCTTGAAAACTGTAGGAGAAGGTTATCTGTACAATAAGGACAGCCCACCCCATCCCCCCTTCCCACCCCCACCTGTCCGCCATTTTCACCATTTCAATAACCGGATTTTTCCTTCCTTCAGAAAACCCATTTAAAAACATATCGCTGGACCAGGAATTGAACCAGGAACTATTGCAACTCCAGTCAAGAGCTCTGAGTCACTGAGCTACCCAAGCCGATATCCAAAGTCCATATAGCCCTAACTACATTGTACTACTTTATTCCTTTTTTACATAATAAATAGTAGAGTTTTTTGCAAACCACTGCACATGTACCTGGTACATAAAATATGAAACTTGTGTTTTAATTGTATACATCTCTGAGAAAGTGATGTGAACAATCCCCCTAATTACAAATTGAAAACATGCAATCCATTTTTTTCTACATGAATCTGAAAAAGCTTTATGCCCCATGAACATGAATTTTCAATACCACCATCAGAACAGAAGTTAATCAAATCATTTCAAATTTATCATTTAGATCAGGCTATTAAGAAAAATGCAAGTCTGTAGCAAGTCTGTAATTTTAGATATTTAGATGAAGCCAAAATGTTCACTCTGCCAAAATAATCCACATAACAATATCTAGAAGCATTTAATACAGATAAATAGCTCAACCTCCCCACCCCCCACCCCTCCACCAAAATTCATTGTTATTCAATTCACGCATTAAAATTACCATAAAGAGGCCTAAGCACCCCCCACCCCCTCAGAAAACAAATATTAGACCTACCCCCCACCCCTTTCCCCAAGATAAAATTTTGATCCTCAAATTTTAGATATCCAATTTTGTAATGTGAATAAATGACCAGCATATTAATCAGTAAATTACTGACAAACTAAAAAGAATGATGGATAATAAACTAATATTCACAAGGAGATAATGCAACAAATGAAAATACATGTACTTACCACTTTCCATCATATATATCCCAGAATTCTTCGAGTGTCAGACCTGACCTTTTTTCAACAGTCCACAAATGCTGAGGTCTCTGATACAATTCTAGATTTTCTTCTCTGACTCTTAAAGCTGCACCAAAGTCAAACTGATATGGAACGTCCACCAGAGTTTCTCCACTTTTGGTCAGTGTTTTCGGTACCTTAGTCTGACTAACACTGACAGAAATCCCAACAATCAAGAGGCAAGAAATGATCAACACCAAAAGAAGGCGACATGGCGTCACCAATTCTCCAGAAGTATAAGTATCTGCTATTTTTTTGGCCTTTACACTAGGAGGTCTGGAATAGTACTTTTTCATGACTGGTTGCCTTCTGCAAATGAAATCAAGAGAAACTTTTCAAACTGCAGGCAATTACACTTTAGGTACTTATGTCATTCCCTCAGACACACAAATATTTTTCAGCACATAAACAATTTAGCTCTTTAATGGTAAATCAATATCTACCTTGCTAGTTAATGCAAATTTATGTATTCAATTCCCCTTTGAATTTGTTGACAAAATATGAAAGAACATGGATTTAAATATTAACAAACACTGCAAGCTAGTACATATTCCTACCCTGTATCACTTAAATATGGGCGTTATGCAGGTTTAAAGCTGTCCAATAATAGTATGCAACCTTTTGCAAAGCAAACATTATTCCAATTTAAATTTTAGATGTAAAAAGAAATTTTAAGTTAATATTTGTTAATACTCATAGTTTTATTTACAGTAACCAATCAATATGTCAGCAAATATTTGTCTATGAGAGAGAGAGAGAGAGGAGAGAGAGAGATGCATATTAAGATTTTATAATTTGAAATGGACAATTAATTTTGCTATTGCTTAGTAATCCACATCCACAAAACAGTTTTAACAACACCAAGGCTATATCATCCTATTGAAATAAATGTAGAAGAAAGAATACCGTACTTACTCCTGCTGCAACAGTAGTCAGACAATTAAGAGCTAAAGCTTCATTTATGTTTTTTCTCATCCCTCCACCATAAAGCAGTCTTGATGCATAACTACACGGTGGCATCAATAGTCAATCACCATTATAGATCAAGCTCCTGATGATTTGGCACCTGTAAATTATAAATTGACTTTACAATTCCAATCAATAAGTCGCTCCCATAACCACATCTCCTCTTAATCAGAACAAATTAAGTGCAAAGTATGAAAATTTTGAGTCATAAATATTGCATGCACACCATCACTACATACTGAAGGAACTGAAAATAGTTCAATGTCAAAAGTTGTTATTTAGAATCAACACTGAAAGTGATAAGGTCAATGCTATCTTTTGTTTTCCAATTCCTTTCTGGACTAAAATCAGCCCATGTTTTATTAACTGTTAGCAAGATTATAATACGCTTGGCTTATCTTAAACAGTTCGATCAAACAATTGCATCATCACTGTATATATCATAAAATTTAAGAAAAAGATATATATAAATATTACATTTCAGAAAGCATTGAGAGAGAGAGAGAGAGAGAGAGAGAGAGAGTTTGCTTTTATTAATGTGAGTTAATAAAAGGGATTTATTTTGCTCAGTCTGTATTACCCATGTTAATACTAGTCAACCTGTTCATCTCATTTCTTTTTCTTTGCGAAGTATTGTAATATTTTATACAACTGTATGCTAGCATTTTTATCATATCTGGTTGCACTTTAAATATAGTACTTATTATGGTAATAATCAAATGCTTACACAATGTAGATAACTTCAAAATTTTTCCATAATTCTAAATGCCTTATATCCAGTGTATAGATAAATGATTCATATTACAGGCTTATTACTTCTCAAAGGTATACAAAGTCACAAACATATTACAAGTTAAATAAAAAAAATCTAAATTGCTTCAATAGAAATAAAAATGATGATACATAGTTGTGATTTAACTTGGGTTAAATTTTTGGCAGATGTAATGATACAAAAAAATTTTCTTGGGGCAAAATGACAGATAAAGAGGATGAACCCATTATCTAAATGATGATATCTGCATGGACAGTATGATATCATCTTTCATGTATATAGTTTCAAATCTCATTTGTATTTCAGCTGTACAGAAGCTCCACTTAATAAAAAAAATCAAAACATTGAATCCTATTTCCATGGCATTGTATATAGAGTTAATAAAATAGTTCAGGAAAGATTATTTTGTTTTGCAGGCACTAGAACTGAATTCACCACATTCATTCAAATTTGAAATAGATTGGAATATCATTTACATGTTAAAAACCTTGAAGCTGTTTATAAAAATGTGTTAACTGCTTCAAACCAGTTTATGTTCATTTTTTTTCTAGCAATAAAATCTATTCCTAATAACTTAATCTTCTATGAATAAATAAACAAAAATCAAGATAAACGAATGACAGTATAGAAACAGCCACATGTCATTGTGATATAGGGGAAAAGTCAATGCATGTATAAAACATTTGGTTTGCCAATAAAATTGGGCATTACGAACAAAAATCATATTATTTTTATTTTATTTTAAAATGCCATGTTGATAATAATCAGATGTGACTTTGAATTGGCCAGGTAAAATGGGATTAAAATGATATGGACTAAGAGCCTCTGATATTCCAAAGTTTGAAAATAACAGCCAAACAGTTATTGATTTTGTGAAAGCAGAACAGATTATATAATGTTCTGCTGTAAACAAAATATGGGGTATCCTTTCAATACGTTAGGTGAAGCATTGAACAGCAACCATGGATTTTCCTATGAAATGCTCATAAAATCACAGAATTTAACATTTTGAAAATGATATCTATTTCCATTTTGCTATTCTCATTTGTGACATGTTATATACCTTATTACATGTATACCTGGAAAATAAAAAAGCTTTGTAAACAAAAAAGCTAACCTTGTAAACTTCTTATTGGTTTATGAAGCTCATAACAATTCATTGTATTGCTCAACTTGCAGTTTTGTAACTCCAGTATTTTGTTTATAACAATTTTTAATGAGCACAGCTCGATCACCAGCAGGCAGCGCTGGCAAGCAAATCAAGCTCTAAGAACCATTGCACAGGGGTAAAAAGGAGCTAATTAAACCTATAGAATCATAATGGGCAGACTTCATTTGTCCCATATCGACATAACTGCAATATGCCGGTCATATGACCAGCTCAAAAACAAAAATAGGAACTCTTTTTTCACAAATGTTATGTAACCATGGTAACAGCTGTTGCAATTCAAAATTATATCTTCATTAATAGTACAACAAAATACAGTTACATATCAATAGCTTTATTCCCATGTTTTCTAAAGGTTTTCAAAAACTGTTACTTACAAGAATTAAAACTATTGTATTATTAACTACTGATTTCCAAAACCCAAAGTAGCAGGTGTTTCAGCCAAAGCTAGGCTGCCTTAAGGCATCCTTTAACTTACAAGAAACCTTTTGTTACAATATAGAAGGGTTGATAGATCCGTTTATGTGTTTTCCTAGATACACAGAAAGCATATGATACAGTCTGGAGGCATGACCTAATATACAAGTTAAATCTCCTTGGAGTTTCAGGACATCTGTGGACTAGCTCTTATTGACGACTGTCATACCAATACCTCATGTTCTGTTGTAGTAAACCAAACAAGCTCCACCTGGTTTCCTGTTTTTCAAGGAGTTTGTCAAGATGGAACCTTGTCAACACTTCTCTACCTAGTTTTCATTAACAACCTGCTTCAAAAAGTTCAAAACCAGTGTCCAAATATGAGTACCTATTCACAGTATCACTAGTTCTAATGCTACCCTTGCGGGAGATATATAATGCATTGCTTTATCTCCTGCAGCCATTCAAAATATTATCACAACAATGAAAACATCATTTAAATCTCTGTAAACTGAAGATTCAGGTTTGATGCAGGCAAGTCAAGTGTTCTCTGGTTTACTCCCTCATCAACTGCTTTCGGACCCCGATTCCTCCCTATTCAACTCCCTAAATCCAGGAAGACCCCCCATTAGCTATATGAAAATTTTCGTCTAACAAAGGTTACCAAAGGTCAAGTGGCGCATTGGGCGTACACTGGTTTTTTAAATGCATTCCTACCCAAGAAAAAAAAATTTGGCGCTTCCAAGCATGCCTTTTAGGTTCAGTAGTGCTGTGCCAAAAATTGCTAATCTTTAACCCAGAATTTACAGTTTCATGAGGTTTGTTAACTCGTTTTGAGTATAGCATTTGCTGTCATGAAAACCAAGAGAGCTACTACATGCCTCCATTCCTTCTCACTCTTTCAAAAAATGTAAACAAAGCAAAAGAAAGTTTATGTGTGACATCACAGTGAACTTGTGCTAAGATTTCTTGCGATAAATGAGAGGTGGATCAAGCATCTGTACTGAGTGTTACCTGCAATGAGTACTCACTATCTTAGCATAAACTGCAATCCTTGGCCTGTTTGTTTTTTTTTTTTTTGTTTCTTTTAAGGCTTAGATAAGGGGATGATATACAATCATGCTAGTTCAATATGCTTTAAAATATTACAATTTACTGATAAAATACAGGGAAATTTTTAAAAAATATTAATTTTTTTTAATTACAGACATATTATGTAATAAATAAAGAGGAAAATTAAATACTTAAAAAGTATATGTTATATTATGCAAAGGGCTTAAAAACCTTTAACAGGTTGGGACCAAATGCCCAAGTGGGATATAACAGCCTGTTTGAGACATAAATTTGAATTGCAAAAAATAGATTTTTTAAAATTTTGTTAAAAATATGGTAAATCCACATTAGAAAAGAGGAAATATAACAACTTTTGGGGATTTTCAAACAACTTTTTCTGTAACCGTACTATTATGGAGATTGATCTCCCAGTATATCCAAAACTTCTTGGGGACCAATCTTACAAACAATAGGCTTAAAGGAAAACTTGCTAACCAAAGGTTGTTGCATTTAATATACATTTATGCAGATTTATAAAGAAAATAATTAAATTAACAGATTAACAATTTTCAGTTTTATATCCACTTTGGGTTATTACATCCCAAATAGGCAATTACGGTATATCCCATTTGGGAGATGGGTCCCATCCTATTCAAATTGGAATGGGTAAACAGTAAAAGGAGGCCACATGCATAAAAGGCAGAATTAGCATAAAAAATAAATGAATTAAAAAAAACAGATAAAAAATTGATACCACATGATCAAATTTTCTCCAAGATAAAAAAGACTGTTTTCATTTGTCAGGTTGGGAACAATCAGGGTTGGCCGGGAAATACCAGTGCTGGGAATTACCGGTGGTAAATACTGGTATTTCCCGTCCCGGTAAATACTACTGTTTTCCACTAAACTGGGAAATACAAATTTATAATCTTTATTTCTTTAGTTTGTTCAATGTAAAACTTATGTTTATGATAAAAGATATTAACAGTAAGCATCAAAAACCAATTTATTATACTTCCCCATTTCACTGTCAGTTTATTAATCTTAAATTCACCAGATCACCTATTCCAAAAGATTTCTATAGCTGCTATAATGTACAAATTTTAGTCCAGTTTTATTAACTTCAAGTTTTGTGTTTTACAGATTTATAATTTAAAGCACAAAATAAACTGTTATAATTAGTGTAGGTGTTGCAAGTAAAAATTCAATACTCACACATGTTGTTTTAATAAATAATTATACACTTGACAGTTTTGTGTTCCAGTTTTGGGGAGATATATACTATGAGTGGGGCTAATTGGCTTCTTCTTAGGTGTGTTGCATACTGAGGTAGTGACACAGTCACACTTTATTTTTCACAATTTTCTTGCCCCATTTTCATATTCACCAAATAACCAGAAAATGGAACCTTTGATATCATGTTTATGATAACTGTGTAGATGCACCTATACCTGATTAAAGCCTTAAAAACAAATTACAATGGTATATGAATGAACCATGTTTTGAGTATTCATAAGAGATAACCAATGCATTACTGACCAGTCAAAACTTGTTAAAATCAAAGAACATTTATGATTATAAAACGTCATTGCTGACAAGGTGTACTATTGTCTACATCCCTACAGATTTAATGTCTTAAGTATGAAGTACTATAATATGAAGTTGTACTTTATTTCCCAGTATTTCCCGGGAAATGCCAGTAATTCCCGGGAATTACCAGTATTTCCCCCCGTCCTGGGAAATATGAGTATTTCAAGCTTTTTTGCCAACCCTGGGAACAATCCACTACAGAAAAGCTGTCTCGCTAAAGCAAGATCATGATCCCTCTTTACGGTAACAAAAACATTCCCGTAAATGTGAGATTTTGACACATTTTTTCATTTTTACATTGATTATTTTAAAAATGAGAATATCCAGAAGAATGTGCTCACATTTTATTGATGATAAGGGCTCATTTACTACATGTTTGTTTCAAATTTTGATATTTACCACTGTGTTTCACTGAAATTCTGTAACAAACTGAATCTATTCAGCAGATTTCTTACAGAAGCCTCTGGAGATAATAAATGTGATTATTTTGTTCACATTTTAAGTTGTACCTAGAATTTTGTTCACTATTTGATTCATTTTATATTAAAATATTGTGAATTGTTTTTCTATCATCATTTTTTGATTATGCATTGAATTTTTTTTTCCAAAAACAAAAATCTATTTAATTTTTTAAAAAATATTTCCTTACCATAGGTGTAAAAACTGTTACTGGTACAACCTACCGTAGTTTGCATGGTCTTGCCGAGATCAAAATATAAAAGCAAAAACAACCAAAAATTGTTGCATGTTATTTAATTTCTTTTGCATGATTGAACAATGTCATTAAAATGAACTCAAACTCTGATAATTTTCTCTTTGTACATTCGCATTCAATGCAATATAGAATATTCACGATTTCCCCAAGATGATATTGAATTATTCATTCTATTTTCATTTGCAGCAATGGAGCACTGATATTTAAGGCCACAAAGGTAGGTCTTGGAAGTGAAATTGCTTCACATTGCTTTTCTTACCCGAATTTTTTTTATTTTAGCGGGATTTTTCATTCATTAGAAATACATCATGAAAATCTTGCAGTTACGGGATATTTTTTTATTAATACCGTAGAGAGGGCCGAAATAATCTCGCTTTAGCGAGACAATCTTTCTATAGCCTATAGTATAGGGGAATTGTTCCCAACCTGTTTTTGCAAGTCTATTGGTATATGTAGTTCACGCTGCGATCACCTTAAAGGTCCCACCGTAAAACATATTAAAATATAAATTTCAAATACTAAACATCAGAACTTTTAAGTTCTTTCGGCTCAAAACTTACAAATTGTTCCTTATTCCTTTTTTGCTTGCAGAAATGCAACAGGAATTATTGATATCTAAATAAACGCAGAGTAAGTATGGTTAATACAAAGAAATCCGAATTATAGTTCATGATAGCGCCCCCTCCTATCACTATTGAAAAAAAATAATAAGCGTAAAAATATGCTGTTAATAGTTTAAAGAATTTATGGTAAGCCACAAACTCAGCCTGTTGTGCTTGATTAATACACAGGCACTTCGTAGAGGAGGCGGGTACTGCCCCACGAAATGATGATTTTCTTGGTCACGAAAATAATAGGGGCATTAGGTTGTTAGGGCCTACATTTCGTTAAAAAAATAAGATTCGTTCCCACGAAATAAAAACCTTTAAGTAATTGAACAAAGGACTCTATGTAAAAAATATAATAATTAACGTGAATATAGATAACCATGAAATCATCTCTTGAAAATATTATAGTACATAGCACGAAATACTCTCCAAAATCACTTCAGTTCTCATTTTGTTATTTAGAAACACTTGTTTTGCAATTAAGTTAATTTTGTGGTGATCAGACTCTAGGCCCATAAAATATGTTCTGTCTTTAGTTATTGCCTGACGTCATGACGTCAGGCATATCTAAGGTTTAAAAGTTGCAATCTCCGAAACAGTGCAGACAAGCAATATCATGATATTTCACAAAAAAGATTAACCGATGCATGTTTAAAATGTCAGCATTTATGTTCATAATTGATGAAAATGTTATATGGCATGTAATAACAATGTTCAGCGAGCAAGAGTTTTCAAGTAAAAGGGACGGTCACCATGCAGAGCACGTGTGTAATCCTGCTTTAAAAATAGAACAGCATTCCACCATATATTTGAACGGTGAAAAAGGGGGATGGGGTCATCGCAACAAGTTGTAACCTATTGTCTATTACGGTACAATGTAAGAAATAATTGGTGTTGTATTATCATTATTACAAGAGAGTCATCAGTTTGGATTAATACAAATAAATATTTATACAGCTGGAATGTTTACTGGAGGAACTAAATCGCCAAAGCGAGATTTGACCACATTTTCGTTTAGTTGGGCGATTTCATTAATCTTGAAAAGGGAACATAACTCGCGTGTCTTACTAAATGTACATTACCACATTTAAAAATTACTAATCAAGTGTGTTTCTTAATTCGATAGATTTCTTCCAAAACATCCGATCCAGAGTATAATATACATGTATATGTAGCTGTTACAAAACAAATGTCAAAAAAAAACCCCAATGGATCTCTGCCAATGGATGAGTTCATTCGTTGCGTGAACGGTAAAGCAGGATTTCGCGCCAAAATGTCTCATTCATAGTTTTTGTGCGTCGATTAGTTGACGAGTCTGTTGGGATCATGCAAATACCCCAGAACACACCATGTGTTTACATCACAGGCACGTAGCATCGGGGGTTGGGGTGAGGGAGGCTGCTTCCCCCTCCCCTCTTTTTTGACAGCTGGCACTTTCTTCATGCGCGGATCAAGAAAATTTTTCAAGGGGGGGGGGGTCCGAAGGATAATTGTGTTTGCCAGGGGGGGTCCGAGTCATATTTTCGCGATAATTTTACTATGTAAATTTATTAAATTTTCATTTTCCAGGAGGGGTCGGGACCCCCCCGACCCCCCCTCTAGATCCGCGCATGTTCTTAACTTTACAAGATAAATGGAAATATCATGGATTTGCCCCCCCCCCCCCCACTTTTGTAGGAGCAGCATGCAATATTGAAAAGTTCTGCAAATAAGGAATTCTAATTGAATTTAAGTTACAGTTAGGGTTTCTTTCATGAATTTGAGAATTCACCCTTTTTTAATTGCTTGTCAAGATGATTTTAATGAAGCGGCCCACACACATTCAAAAACAATACGTGTTTGTATACCCTCTCATATTTCATAAGGTTGGAAGTTTTAAAAAATGCCTTTCAGTTGATTTTGCAATTAATATAACAAATACAATTTGAAAAAAACGACAATTTACTCTCCAGCTTTCAAACTTACATGTACTTATATGATATGTGTGCATTCCTAAAAAATGAATTAATAAAATAAATGAATTCCAGTGATATATATGTACATGTTCTAGATCGAAGAAAAGACTAACATTTCAGGCACGTAGCATCAGGGGGGGGGGCAGAGGGGGGGGGGGCCTGCTCCCCCCCCCCCCCCCACTTTTTCTCGCAGTAACAAATTTTTTAAAAATTAAAAATTTAAAAATATAAAAAATGGAATTATCATTGAGTTGGCCCCCCCACTTTTTTGGGAGTGTGTAAAAATTTGATATGAAAATAAGGAAATGAGTAGTGAAATTGAAGTTATATAGAGAGCCCCCCCCCCCCCCCCCCCCCCCCCCCCACGGATTAGGATTTTGAAGATTTTGGGAAACGTAACATTTTCCTTTTTATTTTTTTTTTTTTTTTGCTTGTCAAGATTTTTTGGATGAGTCTGGCCCCCCACTTTCAAAAACGATGCTACGTGCCTGCATTTCGTCTTAAATTTGCATGTTCCATTTATAGATTTATGATCAGCAGCGAAAATTAAAATTCATTTCTGATAAGATAGCCTAATTGATACATGCATGCTTCCATTGAATAATTTTGTTTAGTCAGGCAAGCTTTTTGGAAAGCTATTACTTGTGAATTCTTAACATTTTATAGAGTTGAGAAACGGCATTGACCTATTTCACAGCCATAAATTTTATTTCCCGGGAACGAATTTTTATTATGTTGAACTTTTTCTTTTTGTTTCTTTGTTCGTTTTAGGTTTGTTTTTGTTTTGTTTTGTTTTGTTTTTTTGGGGTTTTTTTTTTTGGGGGGGGGGGGGGGGGGGGGGGAGGGGGGGTTGAAAGCTTGAACCGGTTCACATATAAACTTGTTATATCGGTCGTATGACAGAAACCATTTAGGCCTATAAAAATATTTTTTTAATTGGATGTATAAAGAATTATCAAATTGGATAAAAAGAATTTAATATATACATGCAACGCACTTGTAGCAATGCACTTTGAAAACAATACTAGCTTTGAAAAAAAAAAAACATTCGAAGTGCGTGAAATTCGGGAAAAAATAAATGCACTTTGAAATTTATCAAAGTGTGTTAAATTTGGGACCAAGTCAACGCACTTTGCAAATATTTTTCAAAGTGCGTTAAGAGTGTACATCAACATTTTTTTCTATCAATGGACTTAATTAACGAACTTTGAAAAACAAATGTATAAATCACAAAATATGGGCTTCGCTCTAACTTATTTCGTTTTATTTAGACTAAATGTTTATATTTCTTTGTTATGTAAACACTATTTAATACGGCCTAGGATCACTAAGAATAGGGAGGGGACAGCCAAAGATACAGTACGATTTCCAATAAAATATTTATATATTCATTATGTAAAGAATGTATCTGCATCATCTTTCCTCCCCAAACATCATATTAATTCCATAAAATATATCTGCAGGTTTCTAAGTATCCCTTTCTCAAATTCAATCTAAACAAATTATTTCGATATATAAAGTAAGATAATTACATGTACAGCCGTTAAAACATATAAACTCAAAAACAAGCATTTGAGCATGCACTTTTTTGCATTTTATTTTCAAAACATATACAAGTATCGTTTTCAATATATACTTTGTCATTATATTTGTTCATAATCCTATAAACGTCGTGTATAGGTAAGGTATTGTGTCCCTCAAAATTGACCATTTTCTCTTTTCCTTTAGAAAGTAAATCTTCACAAAGTAAAAAGATAAATTATTTGGAAGGACGGCGGACGACTACTAGTAATTGGTGCAGTTCATGAGATATTTTTATATACATATCTGATTAACTTATGAACTAATTTTCATCATATATAAATTATTACATTAAATGATCTTATCGACAAGCCTTTTTCATTTTGAATTGTTATCTAGGAAATCTTAAAATCTAATGGGTTCTCCCTTTCATTGTCTTATCGAACAAAACTACAAAACATTTAACTATCATACTTCAACTTCAACTTTCTTTATTGCGTAAGACATACATCTTATTGCATATGAAATTTTTATAAATAATATGTGCAGCACATTGCATGGATTTACTAACAAATGGTAATAGCAATGAATATGTAATACAGTGATGATAACATTGGAGAATGTCAATTCAACACATCAATTTAATTACAATTGTTTTAAAAATAGTATATTAGTCAACATGTAGTTTGAAGGCATGATGCAAGAATTTACCTAAGTTACAGAGTTCTCTAACATTGTTTACACATAATAGCTGTATAAATTTATACATTGATGGTTTTTTCCAATAGTAATTTTTTATGTATTTGGCTCTTAATTGCTGGTATCGTGGACATATTAAGACAAAGTGATATTCATCTTCAATGTCGGATTTACAAAATTCACATATTCTGTTATTTCGCACAATATTTCTGTGGCGTCCACTCTCTATGGATAAATTATGTGAAGACATTCTGATTTTACTGAGTTGTTTTTTGTAAATACAAGGAATGGGTTTCACCAAATAATATTGCAATGAAAAATGGTCAATAATATTTTTATATAACATACATCTAGATGAACTATTCATATCTGCAAAAAGAGTTTGTACAAAAGTATCAATTATTCTTTGCTTAATAATTAAAAAATGGCTTTTATAACATATTTTGTGTTGGTCAGCCCAGATGTAGCCTAAACCAATTTCAAACAATTTGTCTTTGATATTTGACACCCAGTTTGATACATTTTTCAATTTGTGTTCACACTCTTCTAACATTTTATCATAACATGACCTCAAAATGCAATTTTTACTTTGTAATAATTTAAACAATTACTGATTTTGCCCACATTTTAGGAAAAATACCAGATTGTAAAATTCTATTTAATAAATTGTGTACAATAGGGAGGAGGTTGTGTTTAAATTCAATGAAATATTCATTAATTAGCAAGTCTGTTCCATGGCTTTTGTCTCTTTTAAGGTTTGATATTGCCGTCTCTATTTCCTTCTCTGTTATTTCCTGGTCAAGTTCATCAAACACAGCCGAATTATCACTCCTTACGTTTTCCGTTGCCGTCGTCATCACGTTTCGATTTAACGATAACTCTTTAAAATGGTTAAAAAATGTACTTGAGTCGACATCCAATTTATGAGATTTCTTATTTTGGAAATATTTATAAAATAACTTGGGATTTTGTCTACGAATTTGATTAAGTATGTTTCCCTCGGCACGCATGTACTGTCGCTTCAGTTTAGCAGCAAGGGTTTTATATTCTTTCTTTGACTGCATCAGATTGCTGTGATTACCGCTCCCTTTATCCCGGTTGAACAAGTTAAGATAATATCTGTATTTGTTGTATTTTTCTTTTAACTGTGGAGTAACCCATGGTTTATCAATTGGCGTTCTGCTTGAGTAAGTATTTTTACGGTAAGGTGGTTTCAAAGAGTGTTCGACTTCAAATAAAGGCATCATGGCTTTTGTAATCTGTGTTGTAAATAGGTCGACAGACGAGTCAATAGAATCCTGAGTCTCGTGTGTAGGTGTCTTTGTGGCTGACATTAAAGTTTCGTAACATGTAGCTAGTGCAGTACTTGAGGGCCTTGCCCTTAAAGGGACTGAGACACAATTTGAGCTCAAAATTTTAAATGTTATTTTTCCATTTTTAGACGGGGTCACGTGACCCCGTCTATAGTTACTGTCCAATCTCTCACCAGAGGGCGCGTTCCGCAAGCTTCACTAACTGTGTTGAAGCACAGCGTAATACGCCCTCTGGTGAGAGATTGGTTACTGTCAGCTGAAGTCTCAAACCGGAAGGCACGCGTAGAACACATGAATTGAGTCTACGCGTAAGAAAATAGTGCAGAAAGTTTTCATGCATTTTAGTAAATATGTATTATAAAAACACGCATTAAATCTTTTTACGTCCTCGGTGTATAAACAAAATTCTATTTAGAAAATAAACAAATAGTTTTATTGATTAAAATATTCTTGCTCGTGTTCAAATGTGGAATGAGTTACGTAACTGAATGCACAACGCCGTAGAAGATTCAGTTGGTGTACGAGTTCATTAATCAATAGAAGAGGTTAATGGTGGAATCAAAATTAAAGTTCCTAAATGCAATGTGCCATTTTGAAAAGCCGAAGTTAAAATCGGAACGGGTTATACACAGATGTTTTACGAAGTCAATAGATGTTTCATTGGCTTCCAGTCTACTTGCGGTATGACCATGATGACTGCTGTTCGTCTCTAAAGAAATTTTGTACAAAGAAAATAAAAACAAGTCAGAATTTGCCTTCTCGTTCGTTGCCTCTTTAGTTAATTAAACTGAATTTAAATTTTAAACAATGCATTGTAAGCAAAATCTATAATAGATTATACATTTTGGAAGACTTATATATCATATAATATATAATATCTTGTCGATTGAAGAACCATGCAAGTTAAATGTTAATGTTCATGTTTTCCGGCTTAGTTGAAATCAGGCTTGGGGTGAATTGCATAGTAAAGTAATGCGTTACATTACCATTACTTCATGAATACATTAAATTACCATTACCATTTCTTTTTTTTTTTCTTTTTTTATTTGCAGTTTTTCATTTTATAACACACTGTACATATAACACATTCATACACACATACATACAAGTCATGATCTCAAAAATTTTGAAAACTATCCAAGTTGATACAATTTTGCATAAACTGAAATGAATAAAGCTCATGAAGTTAAATATTAAGAAAAAGATTTTTCCATTCAAACCATCTATCATTATGTTTATCATAAAAAAAGAGTTTCTTATAGCAACACATTTTTCAATTTCATATCTAAAGTTTAAGTGACATAGTAGACCTGCAATATTGGAACTTTTTTGTTGTACAGACATTGAAAAATATATTGTTTAGTATACAGGATCAAAAAGTTGATGACTAAGTTAGAATTAGAAGGAGGAGTCTCTCCAAATAATATGTTATACTCATTAAAGCCAACTCTTTTTGAAACAGCATGATATATGTGCATACTTAAACTACTCCATAAATCTAAAGCAAAGGAACAGGATGTGAATACATGTTCAATAGTTTCAACTTCATTATTACAAAAAGAACATATATCATTATCAACAATTTTTATCTTTTTTAGATACGATTTTACAGGAAGAATTCTATGTAGAGTTCTATATTGTAGCCACTGTACAGTAGTATCTGTTGTAACTTTGAAACATACTTTGAAAATATCCTGTAAAATTAGTTCGGAGTAGCCTCTCATGACAATTTTTGAATTCCATCGAATGATTGAGTTTGGAATAATACATTGGACATTTGTATTGATTAAATTATAAATAGGTTTAGTGCATTTCTTGTACAAAAGTAATTCAACACAGTAAAAGGGTAGAAAAGGACCAACAAAATTGACATAGTTCTCCTTTGAAAAATTTGAGTCTTTAACAAACTTTCGAACAGCACGAATTATGCCGTTATATTGCATAAAACATACTTTGTTCAAATGAAATCTTTTTTCAAATTCAGATTTTGATAAAAATGACCCATCATCATGTAAAAAGTCTTTAACAATTTTTACACCTTTTTTGTACCATTCTTTATAAAACATAGACTTCTTCTCTACTTTGATGTTTGAGTTATGCCATATTGGAGAAAATATTATATTATTGTTAGAATTAGAAATTTGGTTAGAGTGTACGTTCATAACATTAAGCCAAGCATCAAAGACATCTCTCCAAAATACATTATTGCATTGTTCTATAAGTTTATTAATAAAAATATCACCAAACTCTAAAAAACCAACCCCTATGTCACCAAAGATAGCTTTAAAAATACTCATCCATGATTGTCCCCCTTGCACCACTCTTTTGATCCAAGAACATTTAAGCGAAATTATAAAATTTTTAAAATTTAACATTTTCAAACCTCCAGTGCAAAAGTTTTGGGTCACAATTGAACGTTTGACTTTGTCACACTTGGATTTCCAAACAAATCTAAAAAAACTCATTATTCAAAAATGTTATTGTATCTTTCTAAGGATATTTCTGTAGGGAAATGAGTAAATGGTTTAATTTAGGTACAATAAGACTCTTAAGTACTGTAATTCTTCCAATGGGAGTAAGAATTCTTCTTTCCAATTGTTGAATCAAAGCAATAATTTTGGGAATTTGAATGTCATAATTTAAATCTGGAATTTTTTCCAAGTCCACTGAAAAATGAATACCTAATAGTACAAATTCAGTGGCCCCCCAATCTAGTTTCCATCTAGAATGATGGAAAACTTCAGAAGGGAATTTTTTTGATCCAAACCATACAATTTTAGTTTTTGAACTACATGTATTAACTTGCAGACCAGAAATTTTTGAGAATAATTCTAAAGTTTCAAGAGCATTAAACAAGGATGAAGCTGAACCATCAAGGATAAGTGACGTATCATCAGCATATTGGGAAATTTTGTGTTCCCTATCATGGACAAAAATACCTCTTATATCCTTATTTTGTTTTATAAGTGTAACGTGCCCGAGGTATATCGGGTAACACAGTCTTGGACTGTATTTAGTTTTTAATAAAGACCGGTATTTCAACACCGCCGTCAATTCATATTTCCAAATATAATAATGTGTGACAATCCGAGAGAGAGAAACATAAGACTTGGTAACATTTATAATAGATTTTAATCAATAACAATACTATAATTTAAGACAACATAAACAGGGGAGATATACTGCCTCGCAAACAGTAACACAAAATATCCACCCTAAATGTATAAAATCCAATGGGGAAAAAAGGGGGGGAGGTGATAAATTTATATAGCAGACTGGCACCCAAATATTATCTTAAAATCCTAGTAATGAAATAATTCCTGAACAGAGTATATGGTAGGTCCCTGTACGTGCTATAATTTGCTAATCGTACTATGAATCTCACCGTTAATGAAGGTGGTCTGATTAGTGCGAGCGATGCTGATGCTCTGGTACCCCAGTCCCAAAAAGGGGGTGCATATATAAAGGTTTTCTACCGGAAATACCAAGTTACCAATGTATACTGATGACGTTGTATATTACTGACGTCACGATTGGTAACATTCACAAACCGGAAATGCTGCAGCCCCAACATGATTATATAGGGAAGTAAAGAAATACGTTTAAAAAGGAAATATATCAGGTGCCAGTGCTAGAAAAATAGGTAAGATGTTATTAAAGAACGCTAATAATATACGTAGGTAGGTGATGTCTATAAATAATACGTATTGCTGCTATAATCGATCAACCGATGCAGTCACATGTGCATTCTAAATATAAACCAACATGGCGGAATACGTATGGAATACGATCCCGATCGCATGTAATGACAGTGCCATGTGCTCATATTTATATATGGGCTTTATAACGGATATTATGCGTTGTATCACCGACAGTCATCGTAATATGTAAACAAAGATTAATAATCCAGATTCTATTTAAATCAATACGGTAAATAGATATTTTAATCAGGTCAATGTACTGATCTAACTCGCAGCAGAGCTGTCACATCACCCCCGACGTTGAAAAAGCGTTCGTCCTCGAACGGTAAGTAAACTATTAAACATACAGTGAACAATAAATAGCAAACAAACTTACCACATGTTTTCAAGGAAATATCATCAATAAATATTGTAACAACAACAATGAGAAATGATAATTAATACATGAGATATCATTATACATGCATGTACAGGCATAAGTACTCACATCTGAAACATGGCAATGTACTTTATGTACATACACCATGGATAATAATAGATATCTTATGGCATACATA
The DNA here is from genome assembly GCF_025612915.1 of Magallana angulata. Taxonomy (NCBI): domain Eukaryota; kingdom Metazoa; phylum Mollusca; class Bivalvia; order Ostreida; family Ostreidae; genus Magallana; species Magallana angulata. Next base: position 20,633,199 of record NC_069116.1, on the reverse strand, counting down.
AACAATATACATAAAATAATTGTAATGATATAATAAAACAAATTCGATACTATATGACAGTACTATATATGAGTACTATACATGTATATAGCACCTCAGAGATTAAATGTTCTCACTTATAAATACTAGAGTTCCAATCAGATACAGGGATGGGACAAAGGAGGAACACGCACAAGGATGGATCAGCTAATCTCCCAGGGTGAAGGTCTGGACAGTGGAAACTTGTGTGAAAGCGTCACATCTGGAAACAGGGGTAGGGACGACACAGGCGGGGACATTGTCTGTTTGAGTACATTTCGAATCCATGATGGAATATTCAGTGTCTCTAACCAGTGTTGATTTCATTTTGTAGACACGACCATCTGGAAACGACAGTTCTTCCACACGAGTGACACTGCTGAATCCTCGAGGGATGAAAGATACCTTACGGTGAGAATTACCTAAACTCTTTGCCTCACGATTGGCTTTCTGCATTATTCGGGCCACGAAATCATCTTCCTGGGCACTGGGAGCTCCAGCAAAGAAAAGCCTGGGGTCATTGGCCAGATGAGACGATGCCAGGGCTGGATCCGACCTCTCACATCGATGAAGAACATAACTAGGGGTGTTGATTGGTTGACAACTAGCTGTTGTTAGGTCGACTGTACTGACAGTATTGACATCAAGGGAGCTCTTCTCAGGAGATGAGGAAGAGGGATACAAATCAGGAAACAGTTCCTGGAGCAACGATTCCGTTGATGCCGAAAAAGGAGTTCCGGACGTCGTCTCATTGGCCAAAGACACAACTGGAGGTGCAAATGGAGGCAAAGTGGGTTCCAACGAAGATTCAGCAGAAGAAACAGCTGGTACAGTGGAAGAAGATGGTAGCTCAGGTGCTGACATGGGAATGGATGACGTGGACAACAGGGACTCAGACCAAACTGGCTCTGAAAAGGCGGGTTCAGGATCTGGTGCAGTGGAAGCCAAAGCCGGAACGGGCCTGGTCAGCAATGAAACGGCTCTTGAAGGTTGGAGGGGTGATGGAGCTCTAGCTGGTCTGGATGCTACCGAAGGCCTTTTGTTCAGCAAAACCCTCCGAGGTGGAGTCTCTGCTGGCCCATCCAGTCCATAGAGATCCACCTCCATGGGGCTTCCCAAGGAAATGGAGATCGAGGGAGACCTCAGTGGTGTGATAGGTGGAGGGACGGTTGAGGTGGCTGGAGAATCCTCTGGATACTTTCGTCGAGGATGAGACGAAGTGGCTGACGCAGTTCTAGATGGGGATCTCTTGGAGGACGATCTCCGAGGGGACTGGCGTCGTGGAGACCTGTGGAATGGCCTCGGCACATAACCAGAGGATGCTGAAGCGTCATTGTGGAAAGCCTCTCTCCGCTTCACAGAATACAATACAGGTTTATCCGGGTGCTTGTTGTTGAGATGGCGGACCATTAGATATTTCCTGGTACCCGGTAATGTGAATCTGCAGAAGTTACATTCTAGGTAATCGCCATGCACTTCTGCGAAATGCCTGTAGAGTTGCCTCCTTGTTTGGAAAGACCGAGTGCAGGCTCTGCAGTCCAGTATCATCTGAGTAATTAAAATAAATACAGGTAAGGACAAAGATTTCAAATACACTTCTTTTTTTTTTCAGACAAATGCTATATACTTTATGTAGAAGTATACTGAATCATTCTGTTTTTACTCATATTATAGCTTAATGAGTGCCAGTCTTTCCAAAGTAAGGCCTTAAAAGGTTATGGTGGACAATTTTCAGGACCCCAGAGGAACCTCGCTGAATTTCATAAGTAAGATCTGAAATTTTTTTAGTAATGGTATATGGACCCTCCCAATTTCTACAAAACTTGGGGTTCAATTTGCTAATACGTTTGGCGTTAAGCAAAACTAAATCTCCTATTTTGTATTGGTTTTGTTTTGCATTATGGTCATATTTCTTCTTCTGCCTGGCTCCAGCTTTTAGCATTTGGGCTCTTGCAAGCTCGTGAACATCGTATAATGTAGCTTGTAAGTTTTTGACATACTCATTGTAAGAGTCACTAGAGAGTTTTGGGCTATCGTTCCGTCCAAATAACATATCTATGGGGAGTTCCACCTCTCTACCCAACATCAGCAAACTTGGTGTCTCACCAGTACTATCGTGTACAGATGATCTGTAGGCTAGCATGAGCAGGGGCAAATAAGTATCCCAATCTTTAGGGTGCTTGCCTACGTATTTATTTAACATACACTTTAAAGTTCGGTTGAATCGCTCTACAAGACCATCACTCTGGGGGTGGTAAGGAGTCGTCCTAGTTTTATCTATATCTAATATTCTACATATCTCCTTAAACAGGTCGGATTCAAACTGGGTGCCTTGGTCAGTATGGACCTGACGTGGAACACCAAATTTACAGATGAACTGGCATACAAAGGTATGAGCTACGGTAGAAGCTTCTATATTTGCTAATGGGTAACTCTCTGTCCAGCGAGTAAAGTAATCACTTATGACCAAAATATATGTTTTTCCTGACTTTGTTCGGGGCAAGGGACCAAAAATATCCAGGGCAACTCTCTCCAATGGGGCTCCAACATGGTATTGTTTCAAGCAAGCTTTTGGTTGTTTAGTAACTGGATTATGTATCTGACAAGTTGGGCATTCATGGCACCATTGTATAACATCTCTCTTGACATAGGGCCAATAAAATCTCAAGCGAACCCGATGTAATGTCCTTAAAATGCCAAAATGACCAGCAGATGGGTCACAGTGAAGCATGGTGAGAACCTCTATACGTAAAGAAGTAGGTAGGACAACCTGTAGCACCTGCTTATCATGACTTTTGTCTGTCCACTGTCTGTACAAAACACCGTCATCTATAATTAGTCGATCCCATTGTGACCAAAAGATTTTAAGTTCTACACCTAAATGGGAAATCTCTTGCCATGAGGGACGAGTGGATAACTCTTTCCACTTATATACTATTGAAATAATGGGGTCACTAGTTTGAGCGGCCTTTAACTCAATTTTCCTAGTAGCTTGCCATTGCTCAGCTATAGAATGATCATTATTTTCTGGTAATTGATCACTAATTTCGTTATATTGATCAATAACTTGAGTCACAGACGGAGCAATTTGCTTTTGACTTCTTACAACACAAATATCATGAGTACACTCTTTTTCTTCTTCCTCAACTTCACGATTTTCTTTTCTTTTACAGTATTGACACTCGCCACAAGGTCGCCGAGAAAGACCATCAGCATTTCCGTGGGACTTACCAGGGCGATGGGAAATAGAAAAATCGTATACAGAAAGTACTTCAAGCCAGCGGGCCATTTGTCCCTCAGGATTTTTGAACTGCATCAACCAGTTTAGAGCACCATGATCAGTTCTGACAGAAAAGTGTTGGCCGTACAAGTAATGGTGAAAATGTTTAATTCCCTCGACAACCGCCAGAAGTTCTCGACGAGTCACGCAGTAGTTGCGCTCGGGCTTTGACAGTGACTTACTGAAATATGCAACCACCTGCTCTTTGTTATCTTTTACCTGTGAGAGGACAGCACCGATACAAAATGCACTGGCATCAGTATCTAAGATGAACTCTTGGGTCAAATCAGGGTATCCCAAAATGGGGGCATTAGTGAGGCAATCTTTCAACGTATTGAAAGAGACTTGACAACTGTTTGGCCAGTTAAACTGGGAATCTTTTTCTGTCAGTTTGTAAAGAGGTTTTGCTATGTCACTGAATGATTTAATAAATCGCCTGTAATATGCACAGGTGCCGAGAAAACTACGTACCTCTGTAACAGTCTCTGGTTTTGGCCAGGCCTTAATGGCTTGTGTTTTGTCAGGGTCAGTTGCTATGCCATCAGCACTGACGATATGGCCAAGGAAGGATACTTGTTGTTGAAACATTTTACATTTCTTAGGGGACACTTTGAGGTTTGCTCCATGCAGCTTCTCTAAAACAGTCGATAATCGCTCCAAGTGTTGTTCAAAACTATCTGAATAGACAATAATATCGTCTATGTACAACAAACAAATTTCAAAATTTAGGCCACTTAGGACACATTCCATTAGTCGTTGAAAGGTCGCAGGGGCGTTACAAAGTCCAAAAGGCATTACACGGAACTGATAAAGGCCACCATTTGTAACAAAAGCAGTTTTCTCAGCATCACTATTATTCATTTGAACCTGCCAAAATCCACTTTGTAGATCAAGTGTAGAAAACCACTTAGAACCTCGAAGGGCGTCAAGAGAATCATCAATACGGGGCAAGGGGTAAGAGTCCTTATGAGTAACTGAATTGAGACGTCGATAGTCTATACAAAATCTTACAGAACCGTCTTTCTTGGTACAGAGTACTACAGGGGATGCCCAAGGACTGGTAGATGGCTCAATAACACCACTCTTAATCATTTTGTCTACTTCGTCCTTAACAACTTGACGTTTTGTAATTGGGAGCCTGCGAGCTGCTTGTTTTATAGGAACTGCATCGCTAGTGTTGATTTGATGCTTAATAATATCTGTGACGCCTAGGTCACCTTTAGATTTTGCAAATATATTCTGATGCTTCAGTAGCAAATTCTTGAAAGATAATTTTTGTTCTTCATTCAACAAGTTGCAGGAGGTTTCATACAAGATGGCTAAATGCTCAGGAATTGCTTGTGACTCAACGGGGTTTATTTGATAAACTTTTTGCAACTCTATGGGGTTATCTGTCTCAATTTGTAAAGCTTCATCGCACACTGCAGCGACAGTATCTTTGAAAACAGTAATGGTTTCACTTGTAAAATTTCCAATTCGCATAGGTACAAAACCATCTGTAAGGTTTACAAGTGCTCGAGCTACAACAACACCGCTCTGAGTCAGCTTTTCGCTATAGGGCTCAAGTATTCCCTCTGTTAAATAACTGTTTCCTTCCACCCGTCCCTTAATTACTGTTTCACTAGAAGGGGGTAGTACTGTGTCCTCACTTACTCTGATTCTACAAGAGGACATACTTATTGACCTTTGATTCCTGGCCACAGGTATTTGACCAATATGTAAACTGTTACTGGCTGCATCTATTGTACACTTGTACTGAGCCAGAAAATCAAATCCAAGCACTAATGGTTCATCAATACTAGCAACAATAATGGGTTGCTCATATTCATGCTCTTCAATAATAAGGGGAAAGATTGCACATCCCAATGGTTTAACAAGGCTGCCATCAGCCATACGTAGGGTACTAGAAGAAGGTTCAAGCTTAGGACGTAAAGCATCTGGTATGTCAAAATATTTCCCAGAATGCATAATCGTAGATGTAGAACCTGTGTCTACAAGGCATTCTAATTCCACTCCTAAAATCGTGGCTTTGATAAACAATGCATCTGATTTCTTACAAGGGGGGCAATGGGGAACGTTTGGGGTCATTTGGGGGTTAATTTGAGGGGTAATCCTAGCTGGCACTTGACCCGTAGTGTCAGCTACTGGGCGTTTAAATTATGATTGTCGTTTCTGGATTGGTTTGTCTGTTTTTGGGCTAGGGCATTCTGATCTCTCTGTCTCTTTCTACACTCCGACTTCCAGTGTCCGTTTAAACCACAGTAATGACAAGCGCCTTTCTTCTTAGGCTGCCTATCACTATTATTATACGTGCGCCTACTATTTTGGGAAGACTGTATCTCCCGACATAAAGGGTCTACTACTGACTTCTGGGATTGAAGTCCGAAATTTTCAGTGTTTTGAACAACGTTCATAGCTCTGTTAACTTTTAAATTGGACCGCTGTTTGCGTCCGTTCTGAAATGCCTCGCATTCGAGCGCTAATGTAACGGCTTGTTGAAGTGAAATGGGTTTGCCCTGATATACAGCCCATTCAAGTTCGGCATCACCTAGGGAATCTATAAAACAATCCTTAGCTAATTGTTCTCTAGTTTCTGAAGTAACATTGAGGTAAGCATACCTAGCTAAGGACTTAATATCTTGGGCTAAATCCTCTAATTTTTCATTTCGTTTTCTCATTTTATTTTTCATCTTTGCGCGGTATAACTCGCTCTGGTTCCGGGGCTCGAACCGGGAGCTAAGAACATTTACAAGCTGTGTGTAGTCCCGCCGCATTTCGGGACTGATATCACTCAAAACAGTTTGAGCATCTCCACGCAAGCTAGTAGCAAGCTCGTAAGCTTTCATTGTGTTATTCCATTTGTTTAACTCAGCTATCATCTCAAACTGAATCAAATAGTCAGACCATGAAGTTTTGCCGTCATAATTCGCGGGCTTTTTGTTTCTTCCTTCTAATGAATTAGACTGCGGGGATTGGTGTGGGGTTCTTGAAAATTCATTAAACATACCACCTGGTTCATTGAACTCTAAGGGACCTTGATCTTCAAAATGAACACGAGTTCTATGCGTATATTTATTCTCGGAGTCTGTTACTGTAGGACTATTCATCCTGTAATTCGTACAGGGATAACCTTGAGAGTCGCCGACAAGACGGTCTTCATATGAGTAGAAACCTCTGTCACCCGTCTCTCTGTTTAGACTACATGTATCTACCTGAGTGTTCTTGTTTGAAACACTCGACGAGCCGCCAGTATGCCAATTCCTTTCTGAGGAATATACCCTACTGACACCCTCGTTACATGAACTGGGAATGCTATGTTCCCTCATATATGAGCCAGACAAACGCACATTCTCGCCTTGAGAAGCTACGTTGCTGCTTTCCATATTACAGTAATTTCCACTGGCTGCAGCCATTTGATTCTGCAGCGTATTGCAGAACTGATCCCGCATTAATTTAGAAAACTGTTCTTCCATCATTTGTCCTAATTGGTCTTTCAGTACGTGATTTATTTGGTCCTTAACTATGTTTAAGATTTCTCTAGGGTTTGATTCACCCACATCTCCGCAATCTAAACCGGGAGTTTCATCACAGTGGCGGGGGCCTCTAAAGTTTAAAATAACTTCACCACTGGGGGAACCTAGAGTCTCTTGTTCAAGTAAATCTGATTTACAAGTATTAGTATTTGCGGGACCCAAAGTAACCATTTCTCTCTCCGTATCGTCACACATATCTCGCCCAGTTAGCGAGTCAGAAGCTGAACTGCTTGGTCTACTCGACATCATCGAAATTATAGACAAAAATATCCTTTACCGCTGCCACCAAATTCTGTAACGTGCCCGAGGTATATCGGGTAACACAGTCTTGGACTGTATTTAGTTTTTAATAAAGACCGGTATTTCAACACCGCCGTCAATTCATATTTCCAAATATAATAATGTGTGACAATCCGAGAGAGAGAAACATAAGACTTGGTAACATTTATAATAGATTTTAATCAATAACAATACTATAATTTAAGACAACATAAACAGGGGAGATATACTGCCTCGCAAACAGTAACACAAAATATCCACCCTAAATGTATAAAATCCAATGGGGAAAAAAGGGGGGGAGGTGATAAATTTATATAGCAGACTGGCACCCAAATATTATCTTAAAATCCTAGTAATGAAATAATTCCTGAACAGAGTATATGGTAGGTCCCTGTACGTGCTATAATTTGCTAATCGTACTATGAATCTCACCGTTAATGAAGGTGGTCTGATTAGTGCGAGCGATGCTGATGCTCTGGTACCCCAGTCCCAAAAAGGGGGTGCATATATAAAGGTTTTCTACCGGAAATACCAAGTTACCAATGTATACTGATGACGTTGTATATTACTGACGTCACGATTGGTAACATTCACAAACCGGAAATGCTGCAGCCCCAACATGATTATATAGGGAAGTAAAGAAATACGTTTAAAAAGGAAATATATCAGGTGCCAGTGCTAGAAAAATAGGTAAGATGTTATTAAAGAACGCTAATAATATACGTAGGTAGGTGATGTCTATAAATAATACGTATTGCTGCTATAATCGATCAACCGATGCAGTCACATGTGCATTCTAAATATAAACCAACATGGCGGAATACGTATGGAATACGATCCCGATCGCATGTAATGACAGTGCCATGTGCTCATATTTATATATGGGCTTTATAACGGATATTATGCGTTGTATCACCGACAGTCATCGTAATATGTAAACAAAGATTAATAATCCAGATTCTATTTAAATCAATACGGTAAATAGATATTTTAATCAGGTCAATGTACTGATCTAACTCGCAGCAGAGCTGTCACAATAAGTATAGCTAAGATTTCTGCACAGAGAATAAAAAGATATGGGGCTACGGGATCACCCTGACGACAACCTCTCTGTATTTCAAACTGCTGCGATAGAAAGCCACTTTGAAGGATTGAAGCTTTAAAATTTGTATTTAAAATTTTTACCCATTTTATAATATTGTTTCCAAATCCAAAAAAGTGCAGCACCTTTTAAAGAAAAGACCATGATACTGAGTCAAAAGCCTTTTCAAAATCAATAAGCATAAGTAAACCAGGCAAATTATTAATTTCTGTGTAAGACATTAGATCATATATAAATCTAGTGTTTTCTCCAATATATCTGCCCTGTATGAAACCTGTTTGTGTATTTGAAATAAGTAGGTCTAAGGTGGATTTTATTCTATAACTGATGCATCCAGATATTAGCTTGTATAAAACATTAAGTAAAGTAATAGGTCTCCAGTTTTTTTAAAAATTGCCTGGGTTTATCCCCTTTTGGCAGACATGATATGATTCCTAGTCTCTGGGACACTGGCAACTGACCATGCACAAAGATATGATTAATAGCGCTTGTAATGTATATTTTTAGATCATTCCAGAAAAATTTATAAAATTCAGCTGAAAAACCATCACTCCCTGGAGACTTGTTATTTTTCATACCCTTTAAAACATTGAAAATTTCTCTCTCACTAATATCTCTATCTAGAAAGTCAGCTGTTATATTGTCTAATTTTGGTATGTCTAAAGGCTGGACAACAGACTGTATATCTATATCTACAAGCTCTGAGTCTGAATTTTTAAACAACTTCTCATAGAAGGACTTAACCTCTTCCATAATTTCTGATTGTTTATATAAAATCTTTTCTTCTGAAAAAAAAACTTTTTTAATAATTTTATTGAGAAAATTCCGGGATTCTAAATGACAAAAATATTTTGTAGGTTTTTCACCCTCGTCAATCCACTTCGCCCGAGAACGTATGAAATGCCCTCGCAATTTTTCTTTTCTTAAAGTTTCTAGAGTTGCTTGTTTTTCTTCTAACAATGAAAAGTCAAAATCAGTGCTATTTTCTAATTCATTAATATCAGAAATTAATTGTTTTTCAATTTTATCATTTTCTCTCTTTCTGTATGATGAATAGGAAATAGTTATTCCTCTGATTTCCATGAGAAGGATGTCTAAAAAGGCAGACTCATCAATAGAGTTATTATATTGATCTTTAACAGACACAATAAGTTTTTTAACTTTTTCAACATATATTTTATCATGAAGTAAATTATTATTAAATTTCCATAAGCCTTTTCCTCGCACAAAAGAATTAAATTTAAGTTTATAAACAACAACAGAGTGATCTGATCTATAGCCTGATTTGATTGAAACAGTTTCAGTAATATTTGAAAGATTTTCTGAAATAAGGATGTAATCAAGACGCCCTTGTTTAAATGGGGTTTTTCTTCTCCATGTAAAGATTTTTTTATCGGGATTAAGGATTCTATAATAGTCAATCAAACCCAAGTCACTCATAATCTCTAGTAGCTTTTCTCTGGCTTTGGGATTATTTACATGAGAGTAATTATGGGTGTCAAGAGTTTGATTGAGGGCTATGTTAAAATCACCACATAAAATAAAAAAATCATTATCAAGTTCCAAAAAACATTCTCGTACTTTATCATAAAAATCTGGACAATCTGAGTTAGGCCCATAGATATTGACTAAAGTGATTCTAATATTATCTATACTCAAATCCAATGCTAACAAGTTGCCTTCATTACCATTTCTTAATTTTCTTGAAGTAATGCATTACATTACCATTACATGAGTAAAGTAATGCATTATCATTACTTTGTGAAAAGTCAATAAGTTAAAAAAAAGTAATTTAAAAACTAAATAAAGAGTTTTTGTAAATATTTCATAAATAAAACTAGCTGCAGGAGTGTAGTTCCCGGTCTGAAAAAATTCGGATGGACGACCTGGGAGCTACAATTTTTTGTGCGCCGTAAATTGCAGATTTTTCCTATGGTACGCACTGTAGCTCCCAGGTCGTCCATCCGAATTTTTTCAGACCGGGAGCTACAGTCCTGCAGCTAAAATAAAACATGCTTAAACATATTTACAGGTTCATGTTAATGTTCACTATCAGGTTCAAATTTAATGACTTATACAAAATTGCTGTTGCACTTGTAGTTCTCAAAGTAAGGTTGGTCCCGTAACATTTACATGCTAATGGCGGAGTTGCCAATCTCTGTTATTTATGTCTCTGATTTCCGAAGTATGATTTTTAATGAAAGGAACGGTTGTATCGTAATTCGTGAAGGTGATGCACGAGTTTACACAAAAAAGTAGTAAGTGGCGAACGGATTTACATGTATTTTTACCTATTAATTTTGCATGAATCGCAGATGAAGAAAATCGTGTCAGATAAGTCGGTCTTAAAAATCTCCAAATGGCGACCGTGACAAATCTTTTTATTGTTAAAGTTCTTGGAATCTTATTGTAAAAAATATTTCTAACGTCAGGTGCCTGTGTTTGTTATTGGTATACAAATGTTCACTTTGTTAATTCAGCAGTTTTAGAGTTTTCGGGGTTTTCATAAAACTTTTAATACGGATATCGTCCGACTTGTGGATTTTCCCTTGGATCACAAAATTGAAAAAATATAATGATTAAAATTATCTACTTTGATATAATTGTTTGATTTTCCCGGTTAGTAGTAATTTTTAAAAATTTTCCTTGGGGTCTTTTTTTTACATTAAATACCGTTAAGTCAATTTTCTACAATTATGAAGGCCGGGATTGAGTAAAATTTAGACAAAGTGTCAGACAATTGCAAAATAGCCGAATTAACATAGATTGTAACAACTAATTCAAACTCATAATTTTTGGAAGCATATTCGAGGAAATCAAGGACAATTACAAATTCAAACTTTCAAGACCCCCGTCTTTCAGTACTCCCAGTACTTTGATTAATGTTTATATGAGTTAATAGAATGGTTAATATGGGTATTTTTAATGCTTTGTCAAAATTTGAAAGTCAAATATTGAGTTATAAGCAAGATACAGCGTTTGACATTCTTTGTTTTGTAAACAAAGCTCGAGTCTTTTGATTGTTTAGACGTGTTTATTGGTATAATCTAAGTTTCAATTAAATGTAACTTTTTTCTGTTAATAATATTATTTATGAACAAACTGAATCAGTTTACCTTGTTTGCCACCAAGTTATTTTGTCAAATAATTCTATACTTTACATTATAAGACTCGAGCTTTGTTTACAGAACAATGATTTCTTACCTCTGTATCTCTCTTATAACTACTAACATTCAAATTTTGGTTAATCATTCAAAATGTGCAAGTAAACCATTTTATACATAAACAATGGAAAATAAAATTTTGATATAAAATCGTGTCAAAGTCCCTTTAACAACTTCGACTAGACCCTGCTCATTTTTTTTTTCAAAGTGCCTTAATATCAACTATATCAACGCACTTTGAAAAAAAATATTCAAAGTGTGTTGAGCTGGTCGTAATTTTTCAAAGTGCGATGTAACAATGCATAATAAAACATTTTTAAAATAACAAAACATCAGACGCGCCATCTTCGCTAGCCAAGTGTCCGATTCGTTTTTCTCACCTCCCCCTTGGGGACACTTGGCTAGCGAAGATACATATTTTTAAAATTACAGAATATCAGATACGCTGGCGTGGGTTATGTATTTTTTCTGCAAAGCTCACATCCTTCATAGCACCAAGAACCATTATCTTTTTTGTTTAATTAGCTTGACCCATCGCAGTCTGTGTATGGTGGGTTTGGGTGATAACGCACGACCTCAAGCAGCTGGTATGGTTTGTAGATGAAAACCACGATTTGAAGATTTTGAAAGGTAAAAAAATCAAGTTTTCAAAATTAAACTATAGTGATGATATTTCATCTTCTGATTATACCCAAAAAGTAATAAAAATGTAGATTTAAGGTTCTCTCATACGAGAGACCCATGGGTCATATCGCTCACCTGAGCAACAATAGCCATAATAAAATCAGATTTATGGAGTCATATACAAAATATATATACATGTATACAAAGTGGAATAGAATCTGTATAAAAAGATTTTAATCTTTTTCTCCAGTTATTCTTATGTAAAATATCAATTGGTTTTTAAGAAGAGGATTTTTGAAAGATGTCAACAATTTTTTCTATATTCTTAATTATCTCCCTTTGAAAGAGGGTGTGGACCTTCATTTTAAATTTAAGAAACTTAAATCCCCTTGACCTAAAGATGCTTTGTGCCAATTAATCTGCCAAGTGGTTCTGGGGAAAAAATCAAAAATGTAAAAATTAAACAAATTGCTCACTTGGAGAGCTTTCAATCGAAGTGAGCTAATAAGAAACATTTCCTTTTCATTTTCTTAGGAATTGCTGTAAATTAATCAGTTTTAAAAATACTGAGTTCAATGGGATTATGTCAATGAAGTTCTAAAATAAAATAATAATGCCAGCTTGTACAATATCAAACATGGAAGAGTCCTTAAAAACACTAGCTAGTAATATCATATTACTCAAAGGTGGTTGATTGGTCACATTTGAACCCAGGGGAGAGTGAGTCATGGCATGACTTAAACAGGTTTTTCCATTGAATCCACTGATTTTCTTCATATTACACCATTGAAATCAGTCTAATGTAGAGAAATCCCTTGAGTTTTCAAAAAGTTGATAATCAAGGCTTACAAATTGTTCAATCATTTTATTTGCCAGGAGGAGTATGATTTGATCACACATACTTATATCACATTTCCCAAAGATACATACTGAGACCTGATAGGTATTTTTGTGCAATTCTGATAAGAGACTTGTTACCCACATACTAGTACACATATAAAAATGTAAATTCAATTTAAAAATGAAAATAAAAACAAAAGGATGTGTAGCTTGACAATTTCTTGTTTTGTTTTGTTTTTTATTTTCCATCAATTAACTTACCGTATGTATACAAAATACCAGTGCATAAATTAGAAAGGCAACAGTGCTGGTAAAATGCTTACCCTTTCATTCTTTTTACATATATTATTATGGACATAATAACTGTTTGACAATCTTTGAAGGCATAGCATTATCTTCAACATGTGTACACTAGTTAGAATCAGCAGAAAGAAAACTAAGAACACAATAACTTAATCTGACTAGGGACTGAAATATATACCCGTGTCTGTAAGTTTGACTGAAAAACAAAACCCATTTGTCTTATTGAAATCCTAAAACTCTATAGATTATGTAATAACAAACATAGACAAGGATTTTATGGCTAACGTATATTAAAGCAGCATTCATTGTGCCCAAACAAAATTCATATCTATCAAAATTAATACCGTTTGGAAAACAACATACATAATGAACATGGAGAATTTTCAATTTTCAAATCCCTGCAGGAGAAATTTCATGAACCAGCTAATTCTTACATGTATGTAGCAAACATTTCACTGCAGATATATGAGTTCTAAGATTTGTCAGTTTGAAAGTTTATTCATACTTTTTATAAAACATTTTTAAATTTCATGAAAACAGTTGTTCTATAATATTTTTTGTTTCTGACATTAAAAAAGTTACAGTATTTTAAACTACTGTGGAGTACAGAATTCCCGAGAAGGCTAGCAATCAAATTGATTGAATGATGGAATGTAGGAATGATCCATGGACAGACAGCACTAACATGTCACTACCATTCCATGGCATAAAAGTCATGACACAACTCTTTGTACAAATACTGTTAGATCCATAATAATTATTAGAATATTGGCACTCCCCATTTAATCTCATGTAAATCTTTGAATTATTTCCGGTATAATATCATTTCTTTGAAACCTCCCTGATATCGGATTATCACTGATTTCATATCAGAGAGGGATGCACCACTAAAATCATACATCATTTGATTTTTTTGATGAAACTAAATTGGAAGGCCTACGGATTGATTATGTAAAAAAAAAAAATCACAGTCCAACATTTAGTTTCAAAAATTGACATCCTGTAGAAAATATGCTGTGTCACAATGGAGGAATGTTTTCCACAACATATGAAGAAACAAGGAGGGACTAGTTGATGGTGCCATATTGACGACTACTTGGTTCCACTTCCACCACTATTTCCTGATCTTGAAGAAGAGGTTCGTTAGAAAGTGTGTCAAAGTCCTCACCTCCATAATACTTAAATTGCAGCACCAGCTGGACATGGTTAAGGTACAATGATGTCATGTTTTACACCCAGTCTTGGATGACCAGCTGAGACGAGTTCAACAGAGCAAGCGCTCGCGATCGCTCACCAAAATTTGTGTTGCGGGTATAGGGAAGCGAAGGCTCACAAGAGCTTGCTCTGTTGAACAGGCCTCTGTTGTGCTTGGCCAAATCTGTAGATTAGAACCAGTACTTTTGTACAATTATTGCTGTTTTTTAGGACAATATGATGATTTAGCTACCAAAGAATTAAGATAGATATATATATGTATAAAACATCAAGCTAAAGGCGAGGTGAATATTGTACTTCGAGGATAGCTTAATCATTGTATTGATTGGAAAAAACAGCAATTATTGTTTTATTATATGATTTAGTTATGAATTGATCCGATACAAACATATCAAATTGAGTGTTATTAAGCAAAGAATTTAGGTTGAAACCATAGTCAAACAAATTGGAAACATGATACCATTTATACCGGAATTATTGTGATAAGGTGATAATATAAAGTGAATACCCGGTAAGTCATAATTTCATTGCAGTCTGATTTTGATCCTGTCAAACATGGTGAAATATACTTACAAAAGGTGAAAATGTTGAAAACTTATAATACAGCATTTCGATTTATTTATACTCCTCTGATATCTGCATGATCATTCATTCTTTTTTTCCATTTTCCCTTCAATTATTATAATTGTAATATAACATATGTATTATGTCATATTTTCCAGTATTTGTTCAACCACTAAAAGATGTAGAAAATCATTTATAATTTAATTCTGGTTGTAATGCAGCATTTGATTGGATAGAAAAATTTAGTTAAATTTGTATAACCTGGTTTGCACGTCACAAGACACGTCACAATGCTCCAACGTCAAAAACGTACTAATCCGCTTGACGTTACGTTTGAATTTTGAACAGATTAATATCATTTTTAAAAGTAAAACGGACTCAATTTGTACAGCAAATTACAGAAAATTAAATTATAAGGAATGAACTCAATATCTACCCAAGTTATACTCGTATCACCTGGATTGGAGCAATTTAGGCTTTTTTATAATTGGCCCCTATGAAATTTAATGATTTCACAGTACATGTACAACAACAATGCATGGCTGAAATGTTTAAAAGGATACAGAGGCATCAAGAAGGATAACTCCCAGACTCCCTACAAGCCAGGGAACGTGTCGTATAACATACACACTGTCCAACTCTCTCACTAGTATTGCTAGTCCATATGTCAGGTTACCGAAAATAGCCAGCCAAAACATCAGAATGGACAAGCCATCTGTTGATTGCCTTTTGTACTAAAACAAAAAAATTCACACTTTAATAAAGCATACAATTAAGTTGTTCAATAATATTCATCCCAATAAATGCAAATAGATATCAGCAATCATCCAAAAGGTGCCCATAGGAAAACATAATGCTTTGTATATCATCAAAATTTGTTAATATGATTCTCTTCAAGTAATTTATTGTTATTCATTTTATTTCAGTGATTCATTCAGGGTAAAAGAACTATTCAATAAATCTTGATATCAAAAAAAGTTCTAGCGTGTAGTCTGTCCTTGAAAAAAATTGTTAAAAAAAAATCAAGTGTTTATGCATCCAGTTCATACAAAACACAAAGCTTAACTAAGCATCTTTTTCATGGTCAGTACACTCATTGACCAATAATTTGTCACTGAAATGGATATTATGTTGAATATTTACCTTGTCAAAACTGGTGGCCACAAATGCCAACTAAGATGACATTGGTACGCTAGTGTTATCAAGGTTTAATTTAAGACTAAATGAACAACATTCTAGTTTTGTTTGAATTTTTTATGGAGATGAGTAGGGTGGGCCAGGAAAGTAGCTTCTATTGATAGAACCAGAGCATATCATAAGAATACTCACATTTTTGTACAATTGTGCTGTCCTTGATCCTATGTAAAATATACTGGAGACTATTCCTATTGCATAGCCAATCTCATCTTTAAATCCCTGAAATTTCATTTCATTTGAAATTTCATCAAATCTGAATCAAAATGTGGTTCACAAGCAAAACTGGTCACTTATCATTTCTGTTAAAATTGTGCAGGTATACACGCCATATATCAAATGTGACAGGTCTTTAATAATCTTGTGAAAATTTTCAGATGCACAGACAATGTGCAATGACTGATCAATGCTTTTGCGCTACAAAATACAGAGTAGACAGATTCTTCATAATGCTGATGCTTTGATAAACAAGAGGCCCACAGGCCTTGGTGGTCACCTTAGTACAAATGTACTATTAACAGCCCTTAGTCTGACATGTCAGAGTCTCATATTTCCATTTTGAAGTCTAAACCCTGTGACTCCTCTGACTGTTGTCCCACTTTTATTATTTTTTTAAATCAATCTTTAATGATATTCACAGTTTCATTAATTATGCACACAAATGCATACTATTACAGCTTTTTTCTACAAGTATGCAATACACAGGATATTAAAGTAGATTTTCTAAAATGGAACACATATTTAATTCAATATTCCTGAGTGAAAAATTGCTTTGTTGTTTTCAAGATGAAGTTAAAATTGTTAAGGATGACAAACAGTGAATTTCACAATTTAACATCATCAGGACATTATGAGTATAATAACGATGCATTAGTTTATCACCCATGACTTGATAGTACAGGAAAAAAATTAAATCAATACATTTTTACTGTGTGGTCATATTGGCCCCCACTAAACCTGAACCTGAACCCAGGGACAATGAATTTCATTATTTAAGTAGAAGGCTTTATGGACATCATAATCATGCATTTAATTTTTCTAAAATATATATGGGAGTAGAGGAGAAGATTTTTTAAAAAATTTGATATATTTTTACTCACATATGGTCATACTAGCCCTGCCTTAGGGCCTGAACCCCTGTCCCAGGGACCATGAATTTCACAATTTAGGTGGAAGACTTAGTGGAAATTAGAATTCTGCATTTACAGTAATTCTTTTCAAATATGGATGGGAGTAGAGAAGAAGATTCTCTAAGATTTAATATACATGTACTAATTGGGCTTTTTTGGGGGCATATTTGGCTCTGCCTATGAGGCCCAGGGGGTGGTAGAGTCATGCATTTCACAACTTGCATTTCTCTTACTATTGAGATGCTTCACACAAAAAATGGTAAACAAGATATCTGTGAGCCAATGCTCACTAGTGATACCCCCGCACTGATGTGAATATGCAAAATAAGTAAAGTCGACATTTAACAGAAAGGTGGCATCTGATTGGTACAGAAATATATCCCACAATATGGCATGCCTAAACAAATAGTGTGTTAAAATTTCAAGCATCTGCGATAAACAGTTGCTGAGAAATCTTTGAGGAAAATTTGTTTGAAAATTTTGGCTAAAAAAAACAAAGTACTCATTTAACAGGAAGTTGACATCCGATTGGTAAAAAAATATATCCCACAATATGGCATGCCTTAACAAACACTGTGTAAAAATTTCAAGCATCTGCGATAAATAGCTGCTGAGAAATCTTTGACGAAAATTTGTTTGAAAATTTTGGCTAAAAATAAACAAAGTCATTATTTCACAGGAAGTTGACGTCCGATTGATACAAAAATATATCCCACAATATGACAAGCTATACAAACAGTGTGTTAAAATTTCTAGCATCTGCGATAAATAGTTGCTGAGAAATCTTTGACGGAAATTTGTTTGAAAATTTTGGCTAAAAATAAACAAAGTTCTCATTAAACAGGAAGTTGACGCCCGATTTGTACAAAAATACATCCCACTATATAGCATACCTATACAAATACTATGTAAAAATTTCAAGCATCTGCGATAAACAGTTGCTGAGAAATCTTTGACAAAAATTTGTTTGAAAATTTTTGCTGAAAATAAACAAAGTCGTCATTTAACAGGAAGTTGACGTCCGATTGGTAAAAAAATATATCCCACGATATGGCATGCCTATACAAATACTGTGTTAAAATTTCAAGCATCTGCGATAAACAGTTGCTGAGAATTCTTTGACGAAAATTTGTTTGAAAATTTTGGTTAAAAAATAAGCAAAGTCGTCATTTAACAGGAAGTTGGCATCGGATTGACAAAAATATATATGGCATGCCTTAACAAACACTGTGTTAAAATTTCAAGCATCTGCGATAAATAGTTGCTGAGATAAATGCGACAGAAATTTTTGTTACGGACGGACAGACAGACAGACAGATGGACGGATGGACAGAAGGACAGACAGACAGACAGACGGACGGACAGACAGACAGACAGACACACAAGGGTAAAACAGTATACCCCCTCTCCTTCGGAGCGGGGGTTTTAAAAACGGCCTTGTAGTTTTTAAGAAGAAGCATGAAAAGTAAAAATTTTAATGAACGACGGACAACACATGATGAACGACGACGAACAAGGACCAATAGCAATAGGTCATCTGAGTGACTCAGGTGACCTAAAAATGCAATTCATGTTTATGAAAATTGTTTTCTATGATATCAGCGTATTATAATGGGCATAGCCAAAGGAATTTCACTTCCTTATACATATCTAAATCTTGAAGTACTTAGAGAGATATTAATGGTTAAAGAGAGACTTTGACAAATGTTTCCAATTATCCTCACTGATCGAGTGATATTTTTAATACATAGTTATATGCACTTCCCCTAAAAACTTAAAGGTGTCATGTTTAAACTCATTTAGTTAGGGCATGGATGAAGTTAAAATCTCTGATAAAACAAAGGTCGGTGAAGTCAAGTTAACCACAATATCTTTAAAACTTTACAGTAACTGCAGAAATTACTTTAAACGTATTACATTTGGCTGTGTATTCTATTTATATAGTGTTACTGGCGGAAAACGTCCGCTAAATCAAGTATATCGCCAAATGTAAAATATGAAAGTAGATAAATAGGTACATTCAGAAATTAGCTAAATCAAATCCACATTAACTTGTTGAAAAATCATATTCCGCCAAATATCGTACATGCTAAATATAGTGCATTTACAGTAAACACTTACATGAAATATCACAGCATTATGTTGTAAGTTGGTAGCCAGCAAACTTCTGCCAGCTGGGTGCTGCATTATATGCATGTTTGAACCCTGGTTTTGAAATGGTGAAACTGCTTGGTAGACAGCGGGTCCCATAAAATTGGTTCCAAGAAATGCACCCGTAAAACATAGAACAATTTTTGGCAAAGTCCCTGGTCTGTATTCTCTTTGTTCTAAAATAGACGGTGAAAATGGGTCTAACATAAGAAAGGGCAAACTATTTCTTGTTACAATCAAACAAAAACATGAAACAAAAAGCCAGTGGGCTACATTGCTTACCTAAACAATTTTAAACTCTTCTCATAGTAGATAACCAACCTCACTAGCAAAAAGCCCCTCCCCCATTCTAAAAAATAAATGGTCTTTTCTTGACCCAATTTATGATTTATAAGCTAATTGGGACACACCCAGTAATCCTACCCCCTGGACTTCTTGGTTTGATCACTCTTGCATCTACCACCAGTATACCGGTACATGTAAGGAAGCAAATGTTTTGAAATTTCTGGCTATCTGGTTTTATAGAAATAAATATGTTCAAAACACTCAACCCAATTTCATATTTCTAACTATCTCCCCTTGGAAATGGTAAACAAATTTGACAGCCCTTTACCACAGGTGCTATTGTTAAAGAGGCCGATGACATTTTGGACAGACCTTGATTGGAGCAGCTCACTTAAAGGTCATATGAAACGATATCCTGACCATATTGAGTTATATACGGGAATAAGTTCATAAGTGCCTATTTAATAAGACTGGCATTGTTTTTAGAATATTTTATGCAAAATGTGAGCGCCAGTCGATCAAAATCACTTATTCGCGAAAAGGAACATTGACGTACGCGGCTTACCTCCCTTGCTTATGACGTCAGTAAGCCCCAATAGCCTTATAAAGCTATGTTGTGAATACAAATGTCCATGTCATTTTGCAGCATTTTAAAAGAAAAAAAAATACTATTCTATATAAAAACTTGTATTATTATAAAATAATCAACCACGTCAGTATTTTTTCTCTCAAGAAATGAAATTGTGTGCGTTTATATTTAATAGCGTGTACATATTCAGTTTCGAGACTGCACGGAAAATGAATGATTTTCTTCATAGATCCACATGCAAGTTTATTATAATTTTACTATATGCATGTATATATGTTTTATTTCGACCTTTTTTTATGAAATTGACAAATTCAAAAATAACTGATCGTTTTTCCCATTTGCACGTTCATGCGATTCATTAAGATTTTTTTTCTAAACTTATAAGCCTCGTGGTGCCTCATTCGCTTCACGATTATACTGTTTGTTTCGCTTACAAATTCACAAATATGTTACCATTTAATTATTTTTAGTCTAGGAGAAATTTCTTCAAATATTTAGATTTTGAAACGTGTACTTATATTGATATGTGCGGTGTTTTGATTTTACAATGTGTATAAATGTGCGGTGTTCCTTCTATCTCACTTCCTTCCGCAATCTTTTCTTTCGTTTTTTATCATTATTGATGCTTGTTCTTAATAAAATCTGTTGATTATCTTTACATTCGTTCACAACTATTTTTATCAAACAACCGATTTAATTATTTTACCGATACATTTCTAAATCCTTAAATGCCATATTTCCGCGATCTTAATAAAACGTTAATACACGTGTACACAAAGTATTTTCTAAAGATATACATGTATATATCAATAAGTCAGAAATTAATATTATTTCAAAATAAAATTTAAGAATAATTTTGCGGCATTTAACAGCAGCTCTTAAATACAAACTATGTACACAATGCCTCAAACATTTTCATTGGCCTATCTTAAACTTTTTTATGTGACAAAATAAATCAAATCAATTAAAATGCTTTTATTCCCTTTAAAGTAGTTCAATCATTATACGTACCGAAGAAGAAAATGATGTTTCTATTTCAAAAGGATAAGCATAATTCATTAATCAGCTGTTAATGTTGGAGCATTTCTTTCGTTAAATTTCCACTGCAGTATGGGATCTTCATCATGAAAGCTTATTCATTAACGACCAATTAAAACTAAGTCATCTGTAGGCTACTACGAAATCAAATTATCTCATTTGAAAAGAAAGACACGTTCATATATGCAAAAATTACTAAAATTTAATCGATAAACTTCTTTAAAATTACACTAGTTTTAATGCATTGTTTACATCGGTGGGTCTGTGTGACGTCATAAATCCACAAAATCAAGAACGATAAGCGGGGAAGAATTTTTTGAGGTGCTCAGTTTTCACGGTTATTTCTCAGTAATGCAAAGGCAAAAAAATCTTACATCACGTATTTTAACATTTGTTTATACCAAGCTTTATATTTATGAAAGAAAATTATAGTGTTAAAAATCGTTTCATATGACCTTTAAGCCCTACTTAAAGGTAAGCTAAAAGACTGGTGCCACCAGAGACCACTCTGAAAACAAATGGTCCATTTCACACCATGATAATATTCTACAATTAATTCTTAGGCATATCTAAAAGCTAATGAAGAACTAATTCACTTCAGATTGAATCCTCTAAGCTAATGAAGAACTAATTCACTTCAGATTGAATCTTCTACTACGATCTCGCCCCTTTTTAAACACTAAATTGATACTTTAAAACAAATATATTGTAAAATTTTAATAAAAAAATTCCAAGTATGGTCTGTTTGAAAATATTTTTGTAAAGAAAACTTTCATTATACACATAATATCAATGATAAAAAATTGTATACTTCAGTGTCAAATCTTGATTTCACTGTTAGTGCTATGTATACGGTACATTGTCGGATACCCACGGGTGATCACGTCTTTTACTTATCATGATAAGTAAAAGACACGATCACACATGGGTATCTGACGATGTATGTATATGGCATTGTATCATTTGAAAAAGAAGGTGGAGCATCAATCAAACGTGCGAATAGAATGCATGAGTACCTAGATTAAAGTGTGTTTGAATTGTTTATTAAGTTTTTTAATTGATACCAAAGAAAGCAATCTAAAAACTCTTTTTGAGCCTGAGTGTGAATGTGACTAGATCTGAGTCACATTGTTCAGGGCTTTGATATTCATGAGGTCAAGATTGGTTGAAATTCATAAATTACCACAGAGACAAGCACACAAGACTTCGCACTTTTTTAATAAAAAAATATGAGCAAACATATGTTCCAAGTTCTTTCAAGGATGCAAATGATTAATTTAGCTGTTTCCATAGACCGCATTTTTGACACCTTTTCATATAGAAAACAAGCTTTCAAAATGTGGATGTGGCCTCAAATCTATGATAAATCGATGTAAACAACATACCCCTGCTATATAAATGGAGACAATGCCTAATTACAATGTAAGGAAGTGGAAAGTGAAATATCAAATTTGAACTTGCCTTTTGCCTGTTTTCGCTTCCATATTTGGTAATAAATATATTGGGAGAAAAGGACTAGATCAGCAAACACAAAGTATATGGCAAGGTATATCTGGAAAAAAATATTTTTTGAGAATAAAATTACCATTAATACATTTATTAGAGTGCATTATTTGCTTTGTGTTTCAAGTGTGTAAAGGAAATCATTTCCTGGCATAAATCAGAAAATTTCACACCAAATTTAATAGCAGTTAATACATGTCAAATAAAAGATTCTGAATTAAAGCTTCTAACAAACATAAAGATTTCCCTTATCCTATAATTTAGTTACTTTGAATATTTCAAACATTATTAACCACTTTTTTGTTCAATCTAGCTTAATTTTTTTCTTACTTTGAAAGTGGTGCATAATTCTCCAATTAGCAAGCTTGAGAACTCTTAATCAAGGAGTGATTTTTTTTTTTTTAAATTAATTAAGCATTTCTATTACATGAAGGTCATCATAATTGACATGGGCCAAGTTGTAAAATGAAGTTAGCCAATTCTTTATGTTTAATGTTCTTGATTTTGACCATCAAGTCTACAATACTAAAATTTCATCGATCCGGTAACAACCAAAACTGTTGGAGTTCAATTGTAACTTTTATATCATTTTGATTTATATACAAAGTATAAAAAAACAGACATTTTGGGGGGTAAATTTTGAAATCTATCAAGCGGTATTCTTTGTTACCTGCAGAGGTAGCTGATTGGTCAGGATAGCTCCCACTAGGTTTGTGGCGTCACCCAGCGTCCACTGTAGGATCAGCAGGATAGAGATCCCCTCCACACCTGCAATGTTCCTGCAGTTCTTCACCATCTGACTGTTGATGAAAATATCTTCAGCAAATCATACTTAAAATATGTGTGAGGTACTCTAAGGTGCAAATTAGACTTCAATGTCGAATGGTTTGATTCATTTGATAAAATGAACATTTTGTTACACCTTGCATAATTTTTCAACACCATCATCACCAGTAGGGTACTTTTTGCAATGCAAAATACCTGTATAATTTTCACTTTAAGCTAGGTACATCATCCTTACACAATGGAGGGGGCAATTTAAAAAAGAAATCCTGTTTTTTTTCCATTCAAGTGAATAAACAAACTCACATAATATATCTTGGACAAAAGTACATGTATTTATTAGTTTTGTGATGGAGAGGGAATTTGGGACCGCAAGAGTACAGTACTGTACCCAGGTTTTACAGTGCTTAAATACAAAGAAGATGCATTTGATTAGTGGATCTGATTAATTAGGAGAGAGTGAATTAATTTTTTTTTATTTGACAAAATCAGCCGACATTCTAATAATGTTGAATGTCAAATGATAGTCAAAGCCATATACACATGAACAGACAACCTGATTATCTGAGTATCGATTTATTTTCGATCATGTACATGTACTTACGGAATGCTGACTACCATCCAGAATACAATAGAGGCCAGCCCTAGGGCTACAGAGGAGATCCCCTTTGGCTCCCACACACAGTCTCCCAGGGCTTTGTAGATCCACTGGATTCCATGGGTACAGTTTGCATCGGTTACGTTACTCGCATCACTAGTCAGTATATGGAAGTAGGCATCCCCTATGGGTAGTGGCCCTCCAGGCATTACGCAGGCTACCTAATAAAAAATTGAACTTCTTTTACATAACAAGGCTTAAATCTCATGAAAAATAGAATCAAGCATTAAGCAAGACAACATTATAAAATTGAGTGGATTTTACAGTCATTACCTGTAATTAGAGCTATTTGGAAAGAATTTCAGTGTAGGGCACTGCTTGTAAAAAGTATGAATAGGACAGCGAATTCTGCTCTACATGTCATGAACCTAGAAATGAAAGGAACACTTTTAACAATGTAATTCAAATGAAAATCTAAAAGATGAATAAACCTCCAAAAAGTGTTTCATTTCTATAATGCCATAATGCCATAGATGTTTTCTCTTATCAAGAAATATGGACAAGCATAGCAGTCAAAGACTATCATCATGTCCAATTCACAAAATAGAAAACCTTAAAAGTATCATGTACATCTTGAAGTTTGATAAGAGTGATGTATAATTAAAAGTGTCATTTTTGTATGTATACAACCCTTTTCACCCCTAATACAACAACATGATACATGTATTAAAATAAACATGCATTCATTTTATATTTCGTGCAATAAATATCATCAAAAGGGCTTTAAAAAACATGAGTTTAAACTGAATCAATAATTATTACAGTATTTAAATTCTTTAAGTACCAGTGTTTATCACAGCTTTGTTCTATTTTTTTTGTCTGCTGTATGTGTCAATATTTAAGCAAGAATACAGAGAAGCTAGTAGTGTAAAGGGTAATACTGGGTTAGCATTCCTCTTCTTATGTTGTTTTTCAAAAACAAGAAAAACAAACTACTGGATTATGAACCCATAATTGCTAATTTTCAAAGATAACATTTATGGGCTGTTGTTCTAAGTGGCAATATGTTGATTTATTATCCAATTATAACCTGGAAGATAATGGCATCTGAAGGTGGCCAGTTTGACATGTGACTGTAGGGCATTTATTCCTATATAATATTTGTTAATTTAACCATAGGTAATAAAATAACAACTTTACATGTGAAGTCAGTTTTAGATATCTAAACAGGTCGTGCAAGCTAGCAAATAGTGTTTTATCTTTCTACAGAGCTGGATTGCAAAATCACCAGCAATCATAACTAAAGATTAAGCTTATTCAATCTGAATAACATGAGAGACTTGTTTCACTTTAGATCTGGAATTACCTGTTTCACATGTAAATCCGAAAGTTCACCACGTTCGTAGAAAAACAACAAAGTGATCTTAACCCAGATTACTTCCTGATTGATACCGGGAGGTACTGGCCCTACCTGGTAAATTGTTCTATATTCTGAATGGATTCTTGATAATAGTGAAAGGTAAGATTATGATATCACCATTTCTTTCCCCATTTAAAAAAGTCCATGATTTCCTGATTGAGTCAAAATCAACTTGTGCTTTTTATGTGCAAAGAATAAACTGTAATGACTTCCTTTTTATTCATATATAAATCAACATAATTAAAATTATTTTCTTGCATCCAGGAAGTTCAATATTTTTTCAATTAATCTATCAGTTTAATCAAAATTGATTAATAGTAAAAGTAACAAAACATGAAAGATAATCCATGCAGACGTCACAGAATAAAAAGATCAAAAAACTAAAATCATTTGATACTGACATTATTTCTATTATTATATAATTAATATTTGACTATAAGTCAGCAAATTGCAAACATATTCATTTTTTTTCTTAAATAATTACAAATTAATTATCAATTTATTAACATGCCAATATTTTTATAACTTAAATATTTTTCAAGACATGCTCAGAGCCACTATATAGAATTTTTTTGCAGAGTAGCATCCAAAATGTATATTTTACAAAAATTAGAACTTCCATTCACTTCCAAGTTTTCGATATTTTGCGTGGAAGTGTTCAAAATTGATGTACCGTTCTATAATAAAATTTTATCTATTCAGATGGATGACTCAGGATGACACAGAATCAAATGATTTTAATGAGTATGTGTCATAAATTACTGAATCGAGAATTGCATGAAATTAAGTTTTTAGATGTGTAATATAACATTCTTTATTGCAAGCTAAATAACAAGAGGTTTGTACCGGTAGTTACAAATTTAGAATGAAACTTAAAGAGCCATTATTATATTCATTACTGGTATTTGAAATCAATCATCATGACCGTAGAGGTGGTGTTTTCTAAATCAATAGCATACATGTAAATACCTATTGGAAAAAAAAATCCTAAAATGTCAGACTAACATTTGTACCCAGCAATATTGCATCTCTCTCTCTCTCTCTCTCTCTCTCTCTCTCTCTCTCTCTCTCTCTCTCTCTCTCTCACACACACATAAGATCAGCATCTATATCATAAAATAATGGTCAAATAAATGATACTTGATGTAGTGATGTAGTACTTAACGGACTTAGTGCACTTAAAGAGAACAGAGAACATCCTGCGTCTCCGGTGAAACCTGGATGGATCTTACTTTCCTGTCTATAAGACAAAAAGATACATGCATTATCAACCTGAGGCATCAGGAGTTGTGTAAACTCTGTCCCTTCCAATTGTTTTATTGATTAACACACACACCTATCAGCAAAACAATTGAAATTAATATGTATTTAAGCAAAATGTCAAAGAGTTCTTCACAGACATTGGTGTCCTTCAACAGAATGAAGAAAGGTGGCTTTTCAAAATAGATATCTTGGAATATTTTCATTTTATGAAGCAAATGAATACTGTTAAGAACCCTGAAGTATTACTATTTATTAACATCAAATTATTGAAGAAAAAATATGACTCAAAAAAATCTTGTGACAGAGTATTCCTTAGATTGATTCATTCACACAGACAGCACTGAAAAAAATCTTTAAACAAAATGAGGGATGCAACCCAGCTTACAATAACAATTTCAAACTAGCTCGCATTTAAAATATTGCAGATTATAATAACAGAAATTAAGCTTCAATTTGCCAAGCCTATTTTTGGACCCATTGTGGGTGCACACTAATCTACAAGGGTTATGATGTATATTTTACTATCAGTAAGGTTTTCCAAGGTAGCTATGGTAACTTTTGTAAACAGTTTTTGCTGTATAAATTGACATATACAAATTAACAAACTAATGGTGAATTATGATATTACATCTATTTGTTTATTAGATGTAATATTATAACTCATCATGAATAGCACTATTTTGTATGTTTATTTATTACATGTATTCATAATGATGACAATTTCATATATGAATTTGTAAAAATGAAAAAAAAATTACATCTATTAAGCATCAATTTTTATATTTGAATTATAATTATTTTTGTTTTCATTCCATGTAGATGTATAATCCTAGTTTAATGGTTGGTATGGGTATCAGTGGCATTTGTACTTAAGAAAGTTCAAACATGCAGATCATCAATGGCCATGAAATGGTCATCAATACCTAAGATCATCGATATTAGTAGTCTCAGATACCACCAATGGACTAACCATGCATCATAGAGGTTTTCTTACACGCGTAAGAGTCTTTATTCAAGTATGTCATGTGTATAATGATACTCAGTCTGTTTGCTACCAGTACCTATATATCCCCCTTGACATTTTATTTAACAAACTACAACTAGGCCTATATCAGGAGACTATGTTCTTAGTACATTGTTTTGTGTGATTCGATGACATTATACTATACATTTTATAAATGATATCAGCAGATCTATGAAGATCAAACTGTTGGGGCACAAGCCGAAGCAGGGTTTACATACATTTGTATGAAATGGAAATACATGTAATATTCTAAAAAATGTTAATTAATATAAAATATTTAATCATACTATTTCTGAGTAATTTATATCAATATAAGTATAAATATACGTAAATAGAAATCATTGTTCAAATATTGTAAGGTGCAGGAGCAATAATAGGCAAGATCAGACGGGGCATGATAATCAAACCTACCATAAAGCCTTTCTGGATGAATTAGATTAATTTGATCATACCCTGATCATAATAATCACCTCATAGTTGATACTTAAGGAATGATTCCATCTTTTCCTTTTAAAAAATTCATGTAATTGATGATAAATATGATAAAAGTTTGAAATTTCTCTACTGGCGTGCGACCAGTTCTCGCCAAGTACCATTTCTCGCCAGTACATTGTGACATCATTTTATCAACACATAAAATTATGTACGAAAAATGGTATCAGGAGAAAACGTACCCAAGAGAAAACGTACCCAGGAGAAAACGTACCCAATATCTAGGGTACGTTTTCTCCAGGAGAAAACGTACCCGGGTACGTTTTCTCCAAGAGAAAACGTACCCTATGAAAATCATAATATACTACTTAATAGTTTTTAATACTTTTAAATACTATTTTACAATATAAATAAACAGAAATGTAAGAGTTTTATAGATATATGAATTTAATACTTTATAATTTTAAAGGGGTTGGACATATTAAATAATTTTCAAATGCTACTTTAATGCATATTTCAATGCATAGATGAATAGAAATATATTCATTTTATGAATAATATCTTTATAATAATTGTAGCAACTTTTAATTTAGTACGAAATGTAATGACCTGTCATAAAGTGTTATCTGACTACTTCTATTTATCCATTTATCGGTAGCCTTACCGATTTGAGTTTCTCCATGCGAGATCCCCTGATTTTAATTATATTGATAATCAATTAAATACCTGAGCAGCATGTCATTGGCGTCAGAAGCAAATTGACTGTTCAATGTTACATTTCGTAGTAGTTTCCACGTGGACTTGGTTTTATTAAGCAACTTTGTTTTATAGATAAATTTTAAAAAAAATGTAAAAAAAAAAAAAAATAAAAAAAATAACGCAATATCGACTTCTTGAGATACTCATCATTTAGTTCTCCAAATGAGATTTCAATAAAAACTAATTATTTAACGGTCTCGTTTATGGTGTATTAACTGTCAACTAACTAAACTGCTCAGGCCATGTTCGAGTATGTGTATGTTACAAATTATTGTCTTAATAATTTAAGTACGTGACTACGCATTTAAAAACAACAGCAACAAATGCTACAATGTTCATTGTATATTTTATTTTGTTTCATTTAAGAATATCCATGAAAACCATTATTTATTATTTTCATAGGGTACGTTTTCCTCAAGAGAAAACGTACCTGGGTACGTTTTCTCCAGGAGAAAACGTACCCTATAAATTGGGTACGTTTTCTCCTGGGTACGTTTTCTCCAGTCAGTATAGTATTAACAGTTCTTCGAACTTTGATACCATTTTTCAAAACGTGAAAAAGAACAAGTCCCGATTGGCACATATATGGCAAGAAAAAAAAACTAGCAAATACTCTTTGTTCGATGAACCATTATCACTTCAAAAGTACATATAAACTAAAAATAAACTGAAAATAAACTGAAAATTATTTGAACTAGGCTATAAATTCAAAACCAAAGTTTATTTTTTTATAACTTACATTTTCACTTGTTTCGAACCTAGTAGGGCCTATATCAGTGTGAGAAAAAAGGGTTTTTGGTCAATCCATCACTCATCTGCGGCGCATCTGGCAAGATATGTAACACTTTTTTAAAACCGTCTGAAGTGTTGTCAAAAAGTAAGTCCTTCTCCTCCCATGAAAAAACAAATCGGGAGTTATCGTTCTTACAAAGACCGACAACTCTTGAATCTGAATATAAACAAAATATAATTAACAATTTAAAATGAAATTAATTAAAATACCTTTAGTTATCCAAGGGTATTCCTTTTCAAGTATAAGGCTTACATATACAAAATATATAAAGTCCAAATATAACGTCAGGTGATCTACTGAATGTTTGTGTCGTTATGTGACCTTTGACTGTGACGTTCGGCAATTGTTCGGGTCACGGAAACAACCGAACAGGCCGTCTCCTTGCAGACTAAGTAAGGTAGCCATTTTTTGACATTAAGATACAATCTCAGCCCATCCTGCTGATAATATGGATTAATTTTCAAAATCATTTTGTGAGTATGCTTTTGAAAGATGAAACATTCTAAGTCTTATGTTTTATTTCACCCCTATAGGAGATAGAGCTTGGAAACAAGCAACAAATCAGTCCTTTCCCAAGGACTCCATCATCGCGAAGTTACGTTGAAATGAATGAACGGAAGGTAAAGTCACCAAATTCAGCAACCGGGCATCATCAAGGACATTCCCAGCAGAGATCTATCACGTATCCTTATAGTTGTTTGTTTGTTTTCCTGTTAAAGTGCATACTTATTCCGTAGAAACGTCCTCAAAAGGGGACCAGATGCCGGGTAGAAAAACAACTTTTCAACCATTTTAGCTAAAAGTTCCCCAGAGCAAGGTCTCCAGATGCAAACATTCATTTCTTAATTCGTTTTGCTACGTCTAGAAGAGTTCAATTTATCTGTCTTCGTTGCAATTTCATAGCTTCGCTTGGTCTACCGAAGCAAGTTATTGTAGGCGGGGTCATGGCATGCCGCGATCACATTTCTCAAACGTGTTTTCTCGCTTGCTTGGAATTTGTTACCATTTACACAGTTATGTAAAGTGTCGATGACCACTTGTTGTTTTGATCTGATATAACTTCACAGTTTATGGGCATTGCTGTTCTTATATAATGGAAAGTCCGTAGTAAAATTTAGAACACGTGGACCAAATTTTACAGGAAAACGGAATTTTCGTGCATGCGTAATAAAGCCTGTCATGGCCATATGATACAATGGCCATTGTCATGGTATGTGGTTAATGAAGGAATTTAGTGTTTTATTTGATTGATGGGTTACTATTTCTATATTGAATGATGTTCAACAGTTATCAATGGAAGAAATTAAATGAAGGTATGTAGCATGAAGTATTGAAGATGCGTCTCTTTTTAAATGGCGAAGTTGTTTTGTGTACCATTAAATTTATGCTAAATACTGTTGTTGATCAACCCTCAACCTCTTAGTAGCTGTGTATAAGCAAAATAACTTACTGAAACAAAAGAATTATTATTATATGATTGATTTTCCCCCAAGAAGTAAGGTATAATTGGAGTAACTGATCACAAACTATACCAGTATGTAAATGTGATATGAAATAGAAATGTTGGTTTTACATGCCTTTATGTAAATTTGAAGGTTTTACATATTCTAGAAATATTTCTAATAGTTGATTCTCTAATTGTTTGGATAACATAAATCTTGGGGACACCTCAAATCTTTTGTAAATCATTTGTTATGTAACAAATACCTATGAAGTATCGTAAACAAAGCAACATCTGCATGAACTGTATGGCCTGATAACATGCTGGGAATGCAGATTTACTGAGCATAGCAGTGGCTATGTTAGTCTTGTCTCAGCTCTGCAGGAGTTCAGCTGCTGCAAAGTACATGTGTTCTTGTCAACCCTCATGCAGTGATTGCTGGTGAATTATTTACTCATCCTCGAAGGATAAATATCAAGTTACAATTACTATTAAGTATTGATTTTCATTTTGAAAAAGAAAAGTTTCTAAACTTGTATTTATCAGTCTGAAAATGTAGTGAACAGTAACTTACCTTCAACTGGTATTAAGTAGGTAGAGATAAACTACTATACATATTCATAATCTTGAGAAGTGTTGTGAACATTGCCACATGTTGGGTCTGCCATGATTAATGGTTTGTTTTACTGACAAATATGTAAAACATTTACTGGAATGGGACAATGTGCATGCACTGCAGGTTTGTCAAGTTCTAGTTTTGTATCCCAGGCTATTCCCTCCTTATGAGGCAGTTTTGAAGATATTTCTATTATATGTCTTATGACTTCTAATGTGCCACCTTTGATATGATGTATGTTCCTTAACACCACACTAGACCTCATCAAAGAGGACAGACTCCCCCTCAATATACTGGTAGTAAGTGTCCAATTTTTAAAAAAAGTTTTAATGAAATTTGCGTTTAAAAATTTGAGTACTCGTGACTATAATAGTTTTTATTTTAAATACATGTACATGTATGTCTAAATGGTTAGTTTTTCTTATAAGGCTAAGCAATTCTTGCAATTGTATTCAACATGATAATTTTCATTTGATTAGGAGGTCCAGAAGACGTCCCACAGCAATACTACCAACAGCCTTTGATTAAACAGGTAAAGCCGAAGAAACAATTTCCAAGAGTATCTTCCTGGAGTTGTTGAATTTACTGTCTGTTGAACATGATTTTCCAATTTTGCAGCCGTTTAATATACCACCACCACAGGCTCAAGGGCAGAGCACAGGGTACCCTCATGATCTAAACAAACAGTCCCAAGTGCCCCCTAGACTCTCAGCACAAAGTGCTGGGCTGGTACAACCAACAATGTATCAGCAACAGAACATGAGACCTCAGGGTTCCATGGTATGTACAGTTAACATTAAATGAAAAAAATATTTGTCATATAGATTTAATCTACCAGCATGATTTATGCAGAGTTCATAATGTTTTTTACATCAAATAATGTATCATGTTTTGGGGATTTTTTTGTAGCCTTTTTTCAGACAACCCGCTCCAGCAGGGAGTGTGATAACTAGCAACCAATATCAACAGCAGATGGCTCAGGCACCAAATTCACAATATACACAGCCTGGCATGGCAGCCACCTATCAGCTGATGGCGGCTCCTGGGCAAAATTTCCCAATTATGTTGCAACCATCACTGGTAAAAAAAAAAAAATTCATTCGTCTTAAAAAAAAATGAACATTTTTATTAAAATTCTATTTATTTTGATTTAAAAAACATTTTATAAATGTACATTTGTATAAATTTTTTTTCTGTGCAGAATATGCAGAACATGCAGCCACCTAGAATGCCTAATTCCCAGTACCCAAATATGGGTAACAGTAATCAACAAAATGTGCATTACCAAATGGCACAGCCCCCCACTTCTCAGACATACTACAACAATCCACAAATGATGTATAATCCCCAGGCAAATCGCCCACCATCCAATCCACCTTTACAGCCTGAGAAGAGAGTGAAGAAAACAATAATGATTCAAGATCCTAACACAGGCAAAGACCTCACAAATGAAATTCTTCATACAAGAGAGTCAAAAGAAGGAGCATCGCATACATCCACTCCACCAAGTGGTCAGGGCTCAGGGTCAAGAGGAACTCCAGATACGGTATAAAAGAAAATTCTGACTATGTAGTAATGACAATTTCCATTGAATGCCTCCTTTATATATAACTTTATAGTTAATTATTAGATTAATTTTCAGACTGCTGCTCCTCCTCAAGTGACTCAAAATAGTAACATTGCAGCTCAGTTTGCTGCTCAAGTTGCTGCCACATTGCGATCAGAAGCAAGATCAGCAGAGCTAGCTGCTGCTGGTCACCCAGAAAATTCAGAGGAGCCACAAGTGGACTCGTCAACCTTAGCTAGTGAAGTGTCGGATATCCCTACTGAGAATGATCTGACAGCTTCTGTTTCTGAACATGTGGACAGTGCATCATTAAAAGATGCTTCAAATGAACATTTAGCTGAAGCTAAAAGTAGTTCCCTAAGTCTTTCAAACAGTGTGTCGGACTCTAATGAAGAAGAGAGCTCTAAAGAGCCCAAGGACTTGTCTGTAGAGAAAAGTGAGGCATCCGTTCCCATCACAGGAAATGAGCCTCCGTTATTATCTACCTCTACAGCAGAGCCATCTACAGAGGCAACCCCAAGTAGTGAAGTGCAGGCCTCATCATCTGAGGAATTAAAGAAGGAAAGTGTCTCTCAGTCAGCTCCAGAGCGAGAGGAGAAAAAGGAGGTGGTTCAGCAAAAAGAGAAAGCCAGCTCAGAAGATGTCTCAAGAGATGTCAAACCAGAACCAGCCACTGATGTTCCACATAAAGAAACAGCTGGTAGGTTCCAAGTCATCGATGAACTAGTAAAGCTTATTGTTGATGCGTAGATTACTGTTGATGCTTTGCAATCTGGTGTTGGTCGTCTTACATTCATTTAAGATTTACAAAATGTAACATCTTGGTCAAGACTTAGCTACATCATAAGGGAGAAAAAGTCACCAAAATGACAGATTATTTGGTCATTTAAAGGACTTGGTGCTCTATATTTGGATTGTCTTTACTGTGAAAAGGTAGAAACAAATTTAAGACAATTGACTTTGGTCATTGGGCCAACATAAACTTCAAAGCTGGATCAAGTAAATGCTTATTATTTGTAAAAACACAATGGTTTTTTAATTTCAAGTCAGGGCTGTCACTAAAAATTAAAGTAGAAGGAAGAAATAAACAAGTAGAAGGGGGTCTGGGGGTCTAGCTTACAGCTAGATTGTGTTTGAAATGTAATAACAGTTAGGTAAGTAAGGCATTATATGCAGGGGAATTCCCCACCCCCTTGGTCTTAGAGCGACCCTGAATTTGCATTTTGGAATGGTGGCTACCATACAGATAGAGATTTGACTTTTCTGCACATTTCTCCATGAAGTGGGCCAGTATCAAAGACATATGCATATCTCAGTGGCCAACTTGACAGTGTCCTAGGTCCTAAAAAGTCTATTTATAGTGATGTTGTCATATTCATGAGATGATGGGCCATGAGAATTAATATTAGTTTCTGATTTGCACATTAGGTATAATGCTAATATCAATTGAATCAATTTTTTTTTTCACTCTGGTGTAAATGAAACTTTATTAGCAAACTTTTAATCAAAAAAAATTATTGGCTTACTTACAGATAAAAAAAGAAGATAATAAAACCTGAGTAAAGTTATCATTAGATTTTTAAGGGTGACTAAGATTTATTAAATCTTTGAACAAATTTTAGAAATTTGCTTGTGTCATTAGAAACTGTAAATGTGGTTATCCGTAGTAACAGTAGCAATAATTGTTCAAAAAAACATGTTAAAGATATCTTTGGTGTATTTTTCATGAATAACATTTGTAAGATCTTATTATTTGCTTTATTACTTTTTTTTAATATAAACTTTCAATTTAATTACGCTGTCTAAGTAAATTGCTTAACAAAGATACAAGAAAGGAAAAAAATATATTTTATTTTTTATGTACTGTTTAAAAAAAATCAAAAGATTTGAATAACCCACCTTAAACGGGTCACTTGACATCCATCTTGGTCCATCAACAACAATGGCAAGAACAAAAAAAGGGGGTCTAGACCATAAGTTTCCATCATGAAGTTGTAGGGGTTTTAATATAAGAAAAATAGTCAGGTTCGTGTTCCATGTGTTGGAGTTCCATGTGTTCTGTGTCTTTACTCTGTAAGTTATAAACCACAAGTAGATTTTCATTAAGAAAAATTTTTGAATAAAGAAGAAATTATGTCTCTTGTACATGCATACCTCATGGAGGGGGTATTTACTCGTTTACCATGTCGATGACACCAAAATTGGGTTTTGCCTTTATTACACACAGTTAACAATTTATATTGTTCTTCATTAATGATTATTGGAATAAAAGTGCTTCGAGTATCATCTGATATAAAAATCATCTAATTTAAGACATGAAAAACGTGATTCTAAATTGTATACAAACTGTTCTGCTATTGCGTTTTCAATGCTGGGTTTTCACGCTTTCATATGCAGTGGTGTATGAATGGGCAGATCATATTAATATTCATCAGATGTGTAGCAAAGTTTAGAGACAAATAGCAAAAGACAGAATAAGTTTTATGGGTCCAGAGTTGGTGAAACGCTAATTATATGAAGCGTGAGGTTTATTTTTACTCAAACTCATGTGGTAAATTTTGCTCCAAATATGCCACATATACCTTTAAAGTAAAAGTCACATATTGTTATACCAGTATTTCCTTTTTCCTGCATTAGGAAATGTTTGTTACGTATGGAATTACAATCAGAAATAAATTTATAAGTTGGGCGTATGTGTTTGTCTTCTTAAAAGTGGAATACTGCCCTTTTCACTCTGACAATGTGTGTATTATCGTGCACTAGTCTTAAAAAAAAACATGGAGGACTATTTATGCTAAAGGGTTCAATTTTAAAAAGTGCACTATTTATTTTTTTTGGTCAGGAGATGAATTTATGCTCTCTGTGTACCAATTTATTAAATGCTTAATATATGAGTAATAAAGTGGCTTGGTGTCCATGTATTGTACAATTATAAATCGTTTGTGTTTAGATGTGAAGAAAAACAAGAAGAAGGCCAAAGATTTTAACAAGAAAGACATGTCAGGAACTGATATGGATGCTTTTGTGGATAGCTCGGTAAGTTTGTAATAATATAGAATAACAGAGGCCACTTGAAGCCAATTAAGTGTGTCAGTGGTTTCTACAGAAGTTGAAACATTAACCATTTTGGTAGACAAGACTTCTATGTTTTCTGAACAATTGTAGCCTTCAGAATCTGAATCAAGAACTAGTGTGGAAGAACCAAAAGAGACAGCAGTACCTGTTCAAGCAGAAGTGCCAAAAGTAGAAATTAAGATAGAGGATGAAAATAAAGTGGTCCAGGAAGAAAATGAGAAAAACCAGGAGAAAAACAAAGAGGCAAATGAATCCTCTGAAGCTGATAAGTCAACCCCAGAACTCAAATACAAATACAAAGAAGGTACAGCATTTGTGTGAAACTCTTCTCAGTATATTTTTGTTTTCTTTGCTATCAAAGAGTAATTACTAATATGATATCTCTCTTTAGACCAGTGGAGTCCTCTAAATCCAGAGGGCAAGCGCCTTTATGACAGGGATTTTCTTCTTAGTGTTCAGTATTCCTCAGAATCCACCCAAAAACCTGCAGGCCTACCTGACCTTCCAGAAATCATTCTTGATAAGGTAAAAAAAATTCTCAAAACTTCATTCATAATTCATTTGTTTGGGATGAATCGTGTACACTTTGTTTTAATAGTACATGAATTATTAATAGTGATTTACTTGAGATAAATGTAATTAGGGCCCCGCAAGGATTTGCGGGTGCCCTATAGTAATCACTGTCCGTCCGTCCTTCTGTCCGTCCGTCTGTCACTCTTCCGTCCACAAATTTTCTGTTTTTTTCTAATAACTTTTTTTATGGTTGCCCAATCAAGTTCAAATTTGGTATGGTAGTTTAGTAGGCAGAAATACATATTTTGATGCTAAGTTTGGTTCTCTATGTCTTCTGGTTTGGAGCTGGGGTGGTGGGGTAGATTCCTTAACTATGCATAAAAATGAATGGGCAAAGAGAGATAACTGCTGACAATGTTACCATTGTGTACTTGGAAGGCTGTGCAATATTTGTACTTTGGAATTAATTAACCATCCACAGGAAGAAAATCCTAAGCTTTATCTTTATCTGTCACATTTGTAGTATTGTGTACATTCTTTGAAATATGGATTAATATAATATTCATACTTTATTTTGGTTAAAATACCGTACACACTGATTTATGATAATTTTATTGAATTCTAAAATCAAGATATATATTAAGATATCCTTTTTCACTATTTTATATTTTAATTATTTATTTGATTTTTTCCTGCCTTAATGCTGTTAATTTAACAGGTAATCAGATAATAACCCCATTCTGTCATTTCTGAAAAAAAATTTTATTGTAAATTTAGAAGAAAAGGATGAGAGAGCAGAACAATTAATCCCAATTAGTGAACACCTTTGTCTGCAATTGAAGTTTGTTTTGAAGAGGTCAACCCTGGGTGATACAATGTATTTGCATTCACTGAAGGCTTGCATTTTATAAAACACCTGTTTAAATCTTTTTTAAATACACATTTAATTTAGTTTTTTATAAGACATGAGGTTATCCCTGTTTTATGCAGATACAAGGATACTATTTAGAATTTTTGGACATTCAAAAATTATCTTGAAATTTTAAAAATACAGTTGTTACTTATAATTTTCATTTTTTTTTTACCACCTTATATATGTATTGCAGTTCTTTACATCTTGTGCCGGGCATTTATTCCTCATCATTGTTAATATAAAGAGGATGGAATTCAAAGTTTTTTTCACTTCTCTATATTAATTGTCATAGCGGGGCCCTTCCTGACTGGTCAGTTTTCTAGTTTGGTTTTATTTTTTAGCCCCACAGCTCACAATCAAATAGGTCATCCTTTTCAAGTTTCAACCCAGATCCTGGACGGTCGTCATTTGATTTTACCCCAGGATTTGTGCGAGGAGGACCCTCTAGAGTAAGTACTGGATAGATAGCCATCACTGAATGCATATACATAGTGAGCCAATGATGATGATTCAAAGTTATCCCTGTCAGAAAAACCCTGCTGAAAACGTTATCTGAAAATTGGTTTATCATAATACATGGACTCATGTTTTTGTGAAACATACAATCTTAAAAGCATTGTTATTACTTTTGCAGGGTCCATCCATGACTAAAAGAGATAGCAGTCAGAGAAACAGAGGAGGTGGAGCCACCCCAAGAAAGGTCATCTCTATTGGTTCCATCACACAGGATGTTACCCTCCACAAAGCAGAGTCTGCATGGAAGCCTGGAAGAAAGCAGGAGCAGGCAGAGGTTGATGATGATACCAAAAAAACAGAGGTGA
The DNA here is from genome assembly GCF_025612915.1 of Magallana angulata. Classification (NCBI taxonomy): domain Eukaryota; kingdom Metazoa; phylum Mollusca; class Bivalvia; order Ostreida; family Ostreidae; genus Magallana; species Magallana angulata. The sequence goes on along the minus strand of NC_069116.1, from coordinate 20,594,369 downwards.
TTTACTTTCAAGTGTCAGTTACATAGAAAGTGAAAAGAAACTAAGAAATATGATGCATTCTATAAAAAGTTATCCAGGTCTGATTAAACCTTGTGGAAACCAAAAGACTGACCTTAGTTTCTTTCTGTAATGTGTTATTTCTAAAAAGTTTTTTTTTTGTTTCACTGCAAATGTGTTAACCCTATTGAATTTTTCATTAACAGGAGTTGTACAAGAGAGTGCGCAGTGTTCTCAACAAACTTACGCCACAGAAATTCCAAACTCTGGTGAAGCAGGTTTCTGAAATGGATATTACCACTGAAGAAAGACTAAAAGGTGTTACTGATCTGATATTTGAGAAGGTAAGTGTTTTACTTTAAAAAGTCTAGAGAATTTTAAGCAGATATGATGATTTATAGTTATCCCTGTCAGAAAGATACTGGTGATAAATATACTCTGATTATTTCTTGATGGAAATATGGAAAATTCTCTGTGAACCTTGTATTAAACCTATTGTTTCATTTGTAGGCTATTAGTGAACCTGGTTTCAGTGTTGCATATGCCAGTATGTGCCGTTATTTAGCTATGGTGAGTACATAAAATACATTACTCGTTGAATGGTGGTGGTATAAAATGTACTTTGTATTCAAATTTGAATGTATTCTGCTATGTCAATATTAGTATTGAAATCTTACTGCAATCTGATTATTGTTATAGATTAAAGTAGCTTCCACTTCCAAACAAGGAGAGTATGTAAATTTTCGTGCAATATTGTTGACAAGATGTCAGAAAGAGTTTGAAAAAGACAAGGATTCTGAGAAAGAGATGGAGGAAAGGAGGAAAGTCATTGCCGAAACCACGGTAAATTACATTTACAAATTTGGCGTCAAAAACAAGGAATTTATTTTCTTGTCTATATTGGATATGTATGATAGGCTTTGATCTTTATTTGCATTTTTTTTTTTTAAAGGATCCTAAGAAACGTGAAGAATTATGTGAGGAATTGGAATTCTCTGAGACAAAGGCAAGAAGGCGGTCATTGGGAAATATCAGGTATAAAGATATTTGTTAAGTATTTTGTTTCTTTAAATAGCATCTCTTCTCTTAAAATCATTTGTGATATGATTTTATTTTGGATTTAAAATAGGTTTATTGGAGAGTTATTCAACCTGAAGATGTTGACGGAAAATATCATGCATGACTGCTTGTTCAAACTTCTGAGAGCTAAGGATGAAGAAAGCTTAGAATGTTTGTGCAGGCTTCTCTCAACCATTGGAAAAGAATTGGACACAGATAAAGCCAGGGTAACATTGTTTTGTAAATTAGTATTTAACAAAAGGAAAGCAGAAATGCAAAGTGATGTTGTTCAGTGCCTTGTGTCATAAATTCAGAGTACATAATCGAGATTAAAGCTACATGTAATTAGGATTGGGTGTATATCTTTTTGTTTTATGATACCAAATATTTAATAGAAGTTCAGAATTGTTAAGTACTTATTGACATTGTCATAAGTATAAAGACAAATTTTAAGGAAAAATGAATGTAATTGGTGCGCTGGGTTTCCAAGTCTTTTTCATACTAAAAAGTGGTATTGGGAGTAGTTTATGAAGATCTAAACAAAACACATCTTCACCTGCATGTGTTTACATAAAAGGGGAAAAGGTGGTATCAAGTTTTTCAGCTATTTTTATGTACTCTTGAATTTTACATTAAAGAAAAGTACTGAGAAAAACTCCAATGTGCAAGAACAGTTTCATTATCAGGTAATACGAATTATATTTTGAGACCTTTTGAACACGTGTTTGCTTTTTATCCTTCATCAAGTGATAGTAAAAAGTAAACACTATTGTGATTTTTATTCCTTGTTCTTCTTTTACAAATAGTGGTAATTGTATTGACATTTGAATGTATTTGTGTGATATCCTCCTTTTCCCTTCAATACTAGCATCAATTATTTTTATTTGTATGTGCTCTCTAATTGTAAATGACACGGGCAAATCTTTAAAAACAAATAGTTTGTTTCTTGGCACATTTTATTAGAGATAAATGATTATATGATATGTCTAATGATTAGTGTTGTCAACTATGAAGATTTTTATTAACCAGTTACTTCCTTACTTTTCCGATCAAGTACTCGGTTACGCTGATAAGTTTTTTCATTACAGTTTTCCCACCTACTATTAAGCCCATCTCTTTCACTGATCAGTAGAAATATAACATTAATGTTAATTAACTTTATTCCCAATTACAAACACACAATTCTACAAAAAATTCTGATTTTAGTAATTAACATTTCCCGGATAATGAATCTGCTGTTCTTTAAGAATATTTCCACTCTTTTGAAGTCTGCGGCAGCCTATCAATTATATATAAACTTTGAAACCTTATCAAAACAAATTACTATGTAAAATGTTTTTTTATCCAAGTAACTAAATGTCAGTTTTACTATCTGATACTCGCATCATTTGGCTGTTAACCGATTACTTGTTGACAACACTATTAATGATAGATTAAAACGCCTTGTAACAAAGTGTATACATGTATACTGTAGAAGCAGAAATATTCGTTGAGGATTTAATTTCCTTATTTTTGTTGGCAGAATAAATCAACGAAATTAAATCAATGATAAATTTTCAAGCCAAATATCAATGATCACAAATAGATTACTATATGACGTAATTAGATGTTAACGAAATTTTATTTGCTTTAAAAACAACAAAATTTTGACCCAATGAAAATATGTGCTTCTACAGTGTACAAATTCTTTTTACCACATGATTTAAGTTATTTTTTCCCTGGTTTAAGAGATTTTGATTTTTGTCTTCTACAGGATTTTAGTCATAACTTATTTTTTCTTTTTCACTTTAAAATTGGATTTGTTGATTGAGGGTTATTGAAGATGTATCATGCATGTTTTTTTGTTTCCTTTTAGCCGAGAATGGACCAGTATTTTAATCAGATGGATAAGGTAGTACAAGAGAAGAAGACGTCTTCGAGAGTGAGATTCATGTTACAAGATGTCATTGATCTCAGAAAGGTAAGAATGAGTTAATTTTTAAGAATTGTTCTTTGTAGCTGAAATCTTGTTAAATTTTTGACATATGAATAAACTCTGTAGAATTTGTTTCTCATACAGTTGATTTGTTCTTCACAGTGTAAATGGATTCCAAGGAGAGATGAAAGCAATCCCAAGACAATTGATCAGATCCACAAAGAAGCCCAGAAAGAAGAGCAAGAAAGGCAGATATTCTTACAACAAGCAACCGCTCAGCAAAAAGCCCAAGGAGGAAGAGGGGGTGGAGCTAGAGGTTTGTTTGATCTTGTCATAGAACATTGTGTAGACAAAGTATTGTTGGCTGTTTGGAACATGTGAATATCAAAAAGGAACTCTAGAATTTGATATGCAACTAATGATGACATTTATCTATTCGGATACACATGAAGACCATTTTCCTCGTTACTGAAGTTGCATCAAATGGCCTACATTCTCAAGCACATGCAGCATGTTATGAGATATCTTAACATATGATTTATTTTATTAGGATCAAGGGGGCCACCTGGATCTGGAATGGGTGCTAGTGATGGATGGAACACTGTTGGCAAACCTAATATACGAGTGGAGAGACAGTCCATTGACCCTTCAAGGCTTAAAATCACTAAGGTACTAGATTATTATCCATTTGCACTACTTGTTGCAAAGGGGATACAGCTTCGCTAATGTTTTTAAGTCCAGTGTGTATTACAACTGATGGGCAAAACTTAAAGAAAGCCACCACACTAAGAATTATCAAGCTTTGTACACTTCTGTGGCATGGTAAAAGGACAAAACCCATTCAAGTCAGTTGATAAAATATATAAATATCATTTAATAACTACATTTAAAACAGGAATTTTATGTACTACTTGATAATGAAGAATAAGAAGAATGTTCAAAGTGAAAAGTTGAAGTGGGCAGGTTCTATTTCAGGCAAAAATTCCCAAATTACCAATTGTGAAATTGCCCCAAGATTTAGAAGTTACTTTAATGAATCTTGCCAACATTTATCAGCGATGTTTTGTATTATTAACTGTATATCTCTAACTACTCAAAAATTGGGTTTACATATGATATGCTGACCCAAATTATCCTACAGATCTGCAGCTACATGTACATTTTATTATAAGACATTAATTAACTTACAAGAAACATCAGATTTAATACTTAATTTAAGCTACTCTATATAATTTTAATAAAATACAGAACTTTAATAAAGTGTTTATATGTATGTGGTGTGATTTTGTATAGAATATGGAAAATTGTACAACCACATTAATGCAAGACCCCTCCCCAGTGAATAGACATTTTGTTGCTCACGTTGAGCTTGTACCATGTCACGAGGGAGGGTTCCACTTGGCTGTGTTCTTGTTAAATAAAATTATGGAGATAAAATATACACAAATTCATTGAAATATTTTTCAGCAAAACTTGGATGAGTCCAATATTCAGCTAGGTCCTGGTGGGGGCACAAACCGATTCTCTGGCTGGCAAAGAGGAAGCACTGGAGGAGGAGCACGAAACTCCGTGGAACAAGAAAAATCCAACGCACCAAGCAACAGGTTAATATTGTTGATATTATTTTGATGTGTTTTGTCATTTACTGTTTGCTTTCCAATAGCTTTAAATAAAAAAAAAATAACTATCTTGATCCCTTATGCACTATTGAAATTATGTGCTATGAATGTTAAAAATACGGATGTTCTCTTCAGGTTCTCTGCACTTAGTAAACCAGAGGATGACAGTAGGGGTAGATTTGGCACTAGTCCAGCACGTGGTGATAGCCGTGGCCGAGGCTCTGGTGGATTTGGTCGCCCACAAAGTCGAGGTATCACTCCCAGGTCTTCCATGGAGCAAGAGAAGGAACGAGCCCTTGCAGCTGTCAGGTATGATGCCATACTTGCAAGTCTTTTCACAGAAGTTTGATGTAGCTAAGGTATTTTTTTATTGAAAAAAATATTTAACTAAAAGTAATATTGACTTGTTATAGGGATGTTGTTGGTGGTCAAACCACACCACGTCAAGGCCAGAGCAGAGAGAGCAGTAGAGGGCGAGAACCTCACAGAGTGGAGATTGAAAAGAGTAGCAAAACAGCTCCACCCACTGCCAAAGAGCTTACTGATGAAGAGATGGAAAAGAAAACCAAAACTATTTTGGATGAATATCTACATTTACAAGATATCAAGGTAACACTTAATAATATAGAAAACTTCATAAGACTTTTTGAATATCAAATGAATTTCTTGTCTGATCTCTAAATATCATCTCTCTGTATTCAGGAGGCCATTCTCTGTGTTGAGGAGCTGAAATCCCCATCTGTGATGCACACCTTTGTTAGTTCAGCAGTGAACTATGTCTTGGAGAGATCCAACATAGCAAGGAACCAGACTGGCCTTTTATTGCATGATCTAGTCATAAAGAATGTTTTATCTGTCCCAGTGTATATTCAAGGGTAAGATTGACTAACTTCTCATGGGAGAAAACTCAAAACATTGATTCTAGGAAAAAAGAATTGTATGTCTAATATTGGGGAAATGTTTATCCTACTCTGTTCTGTTTTGTAGTCTTACTGAAGTTATTCAGTATGCTGAAGACATGGAAATTGACATTCCAAAAATCTGGCAGTACTTCGGTGAGCTGATCGGTCCAATGGTTCAAGATGGAAGTGTTCCTCTAAACTTCCTTCGCAAGGCCGCCGAACCTCTGAAAGAAAACAACAAAGCTGGACTTTTAGTTGCTGAGGTTTTGCATGCTGCTAGTCATAGAGAGGTATGCTTTGTGACATTTTTACTATTAAAGTGTTCTGCATTCTTGTTCAATAACATCATACTACATATGCAACTAGTGATGAGTCATTATTTACTCTGATGCAGATGAGGACCATTTTCCTCGTTCCTGAAGTTGTATTTTACATAAGTCATTGCATTGAGCAATTTTTGACAGAGTTATGCTCCTTAGACGTAGAAATATTCCAATTATTTGCAGTTTCTGTTCATTTTCTTCGCAGATGTTTTCAAGGAAGGGGAGTATAAGTTTCACAAACATCTCTTGTTATTGATAAGAATTCTTTATCGATTCAGGGCCACAAAAAAGTTGGATCTCTGTGGAGACAATCTAGTCTACAATGGGAAGACTTTATGCCTGCTGGTGATGTGAAGAAATTCATTGTTGACAAAGTAAGTGGAACAGTTCAGCTGCTTTGGAAAAGAAAGACAATAAAAACTTGTGATAATAAACTTTTGAAAAACATTTTGATGATTCAAGAAAAGTTCATTTGTGTCATGTTTGTATTGTTCCTAAATTACAGAAAGTTGAGTTTACTGCTGGAGATGACAGTCAACCAAGCACCCCCACAGTCTCCATATCTATGGAAGCTATTCAGGACAAACTGCACCACCTCCTCATCAAGGAAAAAACTGATAATGAAGTGATCTTTGACTGGATTGAGGTAAAGCAGCATGTCTAAAGTGAGTGTTTTATATTTTGTGCCTTAATGACTTGAATACATTTCAAGCTATTTTTATTCTGTTTAAAGGAGAGTGTTGATGATCCAACTATGAAGAGCAACAAGTTTATCCGTGCTTTGATGACATCGGTTTGTGAAAGTGCAATAACTGGTATGTGATCAATTCGCCCTATCTTAACTGCAGCACTACAAGTACCTTAGAGTTTCTGCTTACTTATATATCTACTAACTGATATTATTGATTGCATTTTACATAGGCTCTGGAAGCAGTGCACGTGTGTTGCCTGAAGTTATCAAGAACAGAGGAGATTTGCTGCAGAAATACTTGGACCACCGAGCAGAATCAGAATTGCAGGCACTTTATGCATTACAAGCCCTGGTGCACAAGTTGGAGCATCCACAAGGTATTATTTTTGCCTGGCTACACTTGTTTTGGTTTATTTATTAAATACAAAAAATTCCAAATTTTAAAGATATGTTTGCTTTGAAAAGGTTTATGGTTGTTTTATCCTTTGCAGGAGTATTGCGCACACTGTTTGATACACTGTATGATGAAGACATTATTTCTGAGGATGGATTTAATCAGTGGGAGAAAAGCAAAGACCCTAATGAACAAGAAGGAAAAGGTGTAGCAATGAAACAAGTTGTACAGTTCTTCACCTGGCTTCGTGAAGCTGAGGATGATGTCAGTGACAGCTGAGGATAATTTAATTATAGATCTTGGAAGAAATTGGGAGGAGGGGAATTTATATAAATATCTATTTATCCATGTGAATTTTCAGTGAAAACGAGTGCTTCTTGTGGAAACATGCATGTCATTTTCTTGGAACTGATGATGATTTATTTTCTCAGTCAAGATTTCATTTGTGGTGATCTAGCCATTTTCACCGTTTTCATGTGCCCTTAATTGTTGGAAATCATGTTGTTACAGATTGTTTTCAAGTGAATGTTATAAGTTTCCATGCTTTCTGTGAGCATTTTGGGTTACTGTTTGGTGTGACTGCCAACCAGATTTATAAACAATAAACCATGGTTAAAAACCACATGTACATGTACGAAGGCTGTGCAAACTGTGCATTTTTTATTGCAGAAAAAGACTGCATTAATTGCTCATTATTTGTCTGCATGGTTAGTTGTTGTCAGAAAGAATGTATCATGAAATGATTGATGATGTTTCTAATTACTGATTGATGAAAAACCTCTGGTGCTATTAAACCTTGCTGGACTCTTTCATAACCAGAATGAACAAGTTGAAAAACCACTTGGTAATTAGCAAACAACAAACCATAGAATGTATGTTGTGTATGTATGTTGGATATTGCAGTTTTTGGTGCAATTCATTGCTACTATTTATTTATTTTATTTTGGAGACATACTGCCTACTATATGATATGCAAGTGTAAATTGTTTCTTATTAATATTTTTGTATATTTCATGACTATTATTTCTGATGTGATAATAGAATCTTCAGAAAAAAATTATATGAATCTATTAATCTGTCTTTAACAATGTGATTTATAAGCACAATACATTGTTAAATGATTTAGTAGGAAACTTCTCTGTTGGTATATGTAAATTTTACAAAGTTTAAATATAGTATTATAGAAAACTCTGGTTATTTTCTGTTACCGTGAATGTCTCTGATAAACTTGCATTATGTCATTGATTTCAAGTGCCCCCGTCTTGGTTTGTCATTATTTTGCTGTTAGACCTCTGTAAATAGTCAATAATCAGACGGACGTCTGATTCCAAAAGCTTTCTTTTCACATTGTCAAATGTCTTGATTTATATGCTACTGATTTTTCAAACTAAAGGGGTTGTAAATGAAAAGAAGAAACATTAAATTGCAATTGAAAAGCATGATGTCTTCTTTGTTAATTACACTATCAAATGACTATGAGTAGTTGATTGTTGTTGTCTTGACTGGAAAAAAGGAGATGTTAAAGAGTTACATGTACTTGGATGTCAGTGTGAAACGTATAGAAAATGCCATCTATTGATTTCACAACTCACAAGCCTTATTTGAGGAATCCAATAGATAATCACTTGCATGTATTGTGCAATGTTTAGGTATTGGTTAATCTCATCATGCTTTTATCGTGTGACACTAAGTTTGCAAACAGCTGACATTTGCTTTTATGCAACACTAGAATTTAAGACATGTCACTTGAGGCTTAAGTTGGATCTCTTGAATTTAAAAATGTGAACAAGGTTGTTTCAGACTTATCCGTGATTTATAGCTTTATGCCGACTTGAAACGAACTTGCCAATGTACAAACCATCAACAAAGAAAAAAGAACTTTTTCAAGATTCTCGAGTGAAGCAAATTTAAGGGGGGGGGGGGGGGTGTTCATAAACCCATGCTATGTCTAGGCATGACCTGTTTATTAAAGTTCTTGAAGCATGATTTATGTAACCAATGATAGAATATTATTACATTTTTAGCACACCGAGACGAAGTCAGGGGGAGCTTATGCTATACCGTCGGTGTCGGCGTCAGCGTCCGGACCTGGTTAAAGTTTTTGTTGCAGGTCCTGTATCTAAGCTATTTCTTGTCCTATCTTCGCCAAACTTGCATGGATGATGCATCTGGACCTACTTATGGACTTGAAAGACTTGGATGCTGAATCTGAGTCCTAAATTTCAGATGCTGGAGGAGGCTAAGGTTGTTGGACCAGGTTATAGTTTTTGTTGCAGGTGCCCTTTGATAGCAATATCAAAGTTACTGCAGGTCCGTACTTCACCAAACTTGCATGGATGGTGTGTCTTTAGATACTGATGCACCAGAAAGGCTGGAGTGCTGAATCTGAGCTAGTTTCGGATGCTGGAGAAGGTTAAGGTTTTTGGAGCAGGTTAAAGTTTTTGTTGCAGGTGCCCTTTGATAGCAATATCTAAGTTACTGCTGGTCCGTCCTTCACCAAACTTGCATTGATGGTGTGTCTTATGATACTGATGCACCAGGCAGGCTTGGATGCTGAATCAGAGCTATAGGTTACAGATGCTGAAGGAGGTTAAGGTTTTCAGATCTGGTTAAAGTTTTTGTTGCAGGTGCCCTCTGATGATTATATCTTAGTTACTACTTGTCCTAACTTCACCAGACTTACATGGATGGTGCGTCTTATGATACTGATGCACCAGACAGGCTTGAATGCTGAATCTGAGCTATGAGTTTCGGATGCTGGAGGAGGTTAAGGTTTTTAGAGCTGGTTAAAGTTTTTGTTGCAGGTGCCCTCTGATGATTATATCTTAGTTATTACTTGTCCTAACTACACCAGACTTCCATGGATGGTGCGTCTTATGATACTGATGCACCTGACGGGCTTGAATGCTGAGTCTGAGCCATAGGTTTCAGTCTTTCAGATGCTGGATATGGTTAAGTTTTTTGGAACAGGTCACATGTTTAATAGTACTATTTCAAACTTGCATAGTTGATTAAACTGTAATATGAACGAATCACAGAGGAAGCTTCAGATGCAAAGCTTGATCTCCATTATCAAGGATGCTGAAAAATATATCTTAGTTATTACAATTCCTAACTTCACCAAACTTGAATGGATGGTGTGTCTTATGATACAGATGCACCTGACAGGCATGGATGTTGAATCTGAGCCATAGGTTGCGGATGCTGGAGCAGGTTAAGGTTTTAATTGCTAGTGCCCTCTGATAATGATATCTTAGGTTTTAATGGTCTGAACTTCACCAAACTTGCATGGAGATGCGTCTTATGTATACTGTTGCACCTGACAGGCTTGACTGCTGAATCTGAGCCATAGGTTTCAGATGCTGGATGAGGTTTAGTTTTTTGGAACAGGTCACATGTTTTATAGATGATAGCTTGCATAGTTGATTTAACTATATTATAAATGAAACGCAGAGGTCGCTTCAGATGCAGAGCCTGATCTCCATTATCAAGGATGCTAAGGAAATCTCCTACCTCGCTCAAACCTGCTCGATAGATAGATGTGTTTGTTAATAAATGATATAACATGATTCCTATGATATAGTATTGTATGGTATGAAACAATATTGTTTAATATGATACAATACAATATCATGTAATATTATAAAAAGTTATATGATACGATATAATATTGTATCAATTTTTTTATATTTTATGTTATGATATTGTAACATGATATCGTTATGTATAGTATTGTATATTATGATACAATATTGTATAATATTATATTGTATTATTATTAATTTATTATTTTATCCCATGATATTATTGCAAAATATAATATTGTATCCTATGCTACAATATTGTATATTCTATAATATTGTATCATACGATATTGTTTTATATGATATTAGTTTCTATAATATAGAATTTTATCACATTAAATTGTATAATATGATACTGTAATATTATATAATATCGATTCATACGATATTGTATAGTATGACATTGGTTTATAATATGATATATTATCACATCACATGAAATTGTATTGTATGATATTGTAAAATATATTATTGTATCATATGATACAATATGTATTATATAATGTTGTATTTTATATTTTACTTTATCACATAATATTGTATCATTTGATATGATACAATTTTGTATCAAATTATATTGTATCGTATGATACAATATTATGTTTCAAAAATGATACAGTATCATACAATATCATACTATATTATACAATATGATATCATATGTTTTAATGCTATGATGTATTATGTAATATGATATTGTGATATAATACTATATTGTTTTATATATTATGATATTGTATTATGTGATCAAATACAATAACGTATATTAACAAAATACAATGTCATATCATATGTTACAATATAAATCTCATCATTATTTATTATGATATTTTATTGTATTATATATGTTGTAAATATGATAGTATGCAATATTTAATTTTATATTATTGTATTGATTAACATATGAACATATGATTATCATACAATTTTTTAACAGATGATTTACAATATTGTGTCAAAACAGAATCCATGAATATCCAAGATCATAAAGTATGATTTTCATTTAATATGATAAAGGTGGTCTCATAAAGGTGAAGTCTCATAAGGGTGATGTCTCGTCTCGGTGAGCTTTGTAATCTGTGATTACCTATGTTTATAGTCATGGATGAAAACATCAATTGTATCATATTGTATAAGATAACATGAAATGAGAATTTTCTTTTTTCTTGTTTATTAAAACAATAAAATGCTTTCTTTGGTGATTTATTCGGGTATCGACATTGCAGAAAAAATACATAACCCGCTAACGCGGGTTATGTAATTTTTTTCTGCAATGAACGCTACCTTCATAACCCGCATGAATCGTCAAAGACAGCATTTTATTATTTATATTTACATCTTTCTTTTGACTTATTAAAAAATTTATTATCAAAAGTAAGTAAAATTCACTAAATAATACTGCTAATGTACGTAAGTACGTTAGCTAAAAGAAACAGCCAAATCGTCTCCTGTGAGACTGAGTCTGACAGCATCATGATTATTTCGTGCAGTCCGTGATTTTTCTTAGGTCGCTGTAGGCTTCGACCAATCGATAAACAGGGCGTGTCAATTTCACTCCTCCCAGTTTCTTCTCATTTTCAGCCGCTGTAGATTTCGACCAATCGATAAACGGGGCGTGTAGATTTCTGTCTGGCTGTTTCTATACAGTAGAGCTATGAATTAACTATAATTTTCCGTAAGAAATAGAGGAAATAATACTCGGTAGATTTAAATATATCATGATAAAGATTCTAAACCATGATTTTCATATTATGTGATTGTTATGGTCTCGGAAAGGGGATACCTCGTCTGGGGGAGCTCTGTGAATGTTGAAAGCAGAATCCCTCTGATCACCAGATCTCACTTGTCCTATCTTCATATTTTCACCGTTGATGTATTTTGTTACATTGATACACTATTCTAGGTTGGATACTAAGTCTGCGACAATTGTTGCTGAGTGATAATGTTTTTAAAACTGGTGCCCCGTGAGGACCTAAACTAAGTTATTACTGGTTCAATTTTTACTACTATTACTTAATATTAACCCGCGTTATGCATGCATGAAGGTAGCCAAGGCCGTAACTAGACCTATATTTTTAGTGAGGCGAGGGGTCTGGGGACCGCCTAGGTCCGGACCCCAGCGGGTCCAGGGCAGCGCCCTGGTGAGGGGACCAAGGGGCTAAGCCCCCCCCCCCCCCGGAAGGTCCTGGGTTTTTGCAAAAATAAAGATTACACTTTAATGTTTTTCTGTGTTTATTTTTCAAATTGTATCGTTTTTTACGTGATGTTCGATAACCAGTTATCAAAATTTTACATGATGTATAATTTTTATTACTGGTTATCGAACTGTAGCTGACCAATTTTTCTATGTCCAGTTTCATATGTGAGACCTAATGGACACAAGGACATATGTATTAAGTATAACATGTTGATCTATCTAGGTTTCCGTTGACTCATTGGTATCATAAATATCAACACCAACCTTTTTCTGGAACAGAATGACTTGACTTTCTACAAGATTCAGTTTTCAACCACAGATCCATATTTTCATTACGTCATTATACACTATGCATAAATGACGAAATGATCAAACACACCTACACTGGAGTGTTCGATTTCCGGAAATGGGAACTATTGCTTGAAATAATTCATTAAAGTACAAATTTTAAAAAAATGAAACTTCAAAGGCTTTTTAACATAATAAAAAGAAATAAATCTCAATATTTTTAGTGAGGCACTTGCCTCACTTGCCTCAATGGTAGTTACGGCCTTGGTAGCGATCATTGAAGAAAAAAACATAATCTGCGTTTATAGCGAGTTAAATAAATGTGTCTGCAATGTCGCTACCTTCATTTCTCGCATGAGTCGCCAAAGAAAGAATTTTATTGTTTTAATAAAACACGATATAATTTTCATTACTAGTGTTGGTTTTTAAGAAAAGTATGTTAACAAATGGAATAGATATTGTTTAGGGATGGGAAACTTTGCATTGTCATTTCGAGAATTTCGACAAGCTGTAAATGTGGAGCTGAGGAAAAACCAGCACAGGATATCTTGCCAAAGTGGCCCAATTATTTTAAAGACTCCCTTGCTCGACGTTACTTATACCGGTATGTAGTTTATCTGCTTGCTAGATATCAAGAAGAACCCACCCCCTCCCTTCTCTCTCTCTCTAGCATTCGAACCCCTGATCCCATGGCGATGGAAAGTATATTTTTAACTTTTGTATCTCCTATGTGCAAAAAGTAATGGAAAAGTTTTACACACACACAAAAAGAAGACCAATACATGGTTTAACCCTGCATGCATTTAATGATGGTCAATAATTGCATAGACACTTTTGAAAGAATATTGAGAATGTTCTACAGCTAAAGGTAAAAACATCACAGATGACTATAAACATGTGTAAGAATCTTATTTCTGTATTTTACATCACATTTTAACAAAATAGTCAGCTCAAAACTGAGAAAAGTAGTAACAGTAACAAAAGACACTGAGTAAAAATGGCGAGTTTTGGATTACCGCACGAACTTGTCAACCGTAAATCATTGTCATAATCACGCGAAAACAGAGAAAAGGACAGCAATGGCTGTTCAAAGCCATTCTTTGCTTCCATTCTACCTGCGTTATACGACCAGGTGGTTGATGGAGCAAGATCGAGAACGTTTTCGCCATGTAGCAGAATTTCTGGGAATGTGTAAGGTGTCTTAAAAGTTCCAGATAGAGCAAGCTGAGTGAAATAAGTGTTGGAAACCCGAGAACCTTGACCGCAAGAAGATTTCTCCAACGTTTTACACCTTAAAACTGTACAGACTTGAATGTAATAGGTCCCTTCTTTGGTATGTAAACCGTCAAAAGCACCAAGTGCAAACATCTCGGTGAAATTATCATGAGAAGTGTAAGTGGCTATACAACAAAGCTCGTTGTGACAAACCCGCGCCTTCCCGCTAGATTCTGTGAGAAGGATATAATTAAAGTTGTCCCCAAATGTATCCGCGTGAAAGACGCCATCACCCATTGCTTGCGTCCCATTATACTTTTTAGAACTATACATGGGTGAGTTGTGTGACAAAGCATTATTTCGTAGGATTTTTAGATCAGACACCAAAAGTTTTCCTCCTTCTTCTTGACCTTTGACACTGTTGTTGTAGTAATAGGCCACAGCTCCATCTGGTGAATATATGCCACTTCCTTGGAAACGATATCGAGGGTTATGCATATTAGCTGCCAGAAAGTTGATGCCGAAGCCAGCAGCTACTGCGGAGTGGAACTGAATTGCAGCGAAAAACGGAGGGGTGTCCATCCAAGCAGTAGGAAAAACGATATTACTCACACCTTTTTCTTTCATTAAGACCACAACAGGGTTACGAAAAAGAATATCAAAACAAGTAAACACACCGAACGTTCCGAAAGGTGTTTCAAAAGAAACGGCTCCTTTCGATGTTGACGGATCAAACATAAACTCGAAGAATAAGTTGATTTTGTGATACTTTGCAATAAGTGTCCCGTTGCTGTCGTACACAACGTCAGTGTTGAATTGGTAATGACCGTCTGCTGGACAGACAGTGTCGTCTGCTTGACATGGCTGATAGTCTCCCATGTTGGCGACGATCCAAAGAGAGTTGTTTTTGGCCAGACAGCTTAGAGTGTACTGTACCTCAGTATCGGAGTACCTGTCGGGGACTTCGCACGGGTTCCATTGCTCCTGTTTTGGGTCTGGTATGTATTCAAGGTATGGACGAACGGATTTTCTTGTGTGCCCATTATAAGTTATCCCGTCCTCAGGAAACACTATTATGTCAACATTCTGTAATTATTTTTGCAAAAGTTTTAATAAAGTGCAAAATATATATACTTTTTATTGTTTTTTCTTAACTATTTTACTAGTACTGATGTACAAGTATCAATTTTAGTTAAAAATGTATTATTATCGGCAACTACAAGCAACTTATCAAACCGTTTAAAAGTACAATATAAATGGTTTGTTTATTTTTTTTCATATCGTTACATCAAGGACTGCTGTCAGAGCAAATCTAAGTAGAGCGAACAAATATTCATATTTACATTTTTAATTTAATGTTTTTTCTTGAACAATGAAACATATTGCAAAAAGCTAAGGGATAAAATTCAGCCGGCACAATGACGTCATTGCGACTTTAGTTATAAAATAATGTTGAAGCAAAAATTCATTATGAAATAAATATTGAAAGTTTTGACGTCGTTTTCATGTCTAAATAAACGACATATTTTGTGAGATTATATGATATAACAATGAAGCATGTTATTGATGTTTATTCTTTTGTTGCAAATCGCATAACCGTAATTCTTGCATACGAAAAAAATAAGAAATCGTCTTTTCCATTCGAAAACATGTCTATATTTCTTTATATCCTCTATTAAATAAATATAACACTTTTCTGATTCTATGGTATAAAAGAACAAACGATTGCAATCAAGATTTGCAAGTGTTGTTTTGAAAGCACAAAACCAAAAACTATTGGCAATAACAAAAAGCTATTGCATCACGCTTTGATTCTTGTTTAAATGGTTTATGGATATAGAGGACAGATTGGTGAGGTGGTACTTATACTAACCTGTCCATGTGCCTCCTCTGTTGCCGTTTTGTACACTTCAAGATTCTTCCGCATGTAATCCAAAGCTTCTTGTCGCGTTACCACGATTGTTCTATTTGGTGGTAGCGGGGCGTGTTCGTAAACGGCCGCTCGAAACGTTTGGTCGCTATATCCTCTTACCCCAGCAGAGAATAACAGGACCCAACCCAGCATCATTGATGTTTGCCGTCTGGGCACCATTGTAATGTATTTATTCTTTGTTCTGTGAGCGAATTGCCTTGACTGACTCTGAGATAAGAAGAGTAAGGTGATAATATGGAACTGTTTACCGATGCTGTTTGTTTACTTAATCTCCAGTACCCTATTCTTATCTAAAAATTTTCGCAATTCTAAGACAATTTTTAACGGATAACGGATATTGTAGGATAAATCCTCCTATAGTTTTCAAGATGCATGGGAAGTTGTTCTTTTGTAAAGCAGTTGTACATATATCAGAGGTATGCATATTCCTAGGTTGTTGATTTCTGATTATTTATGAAAAAAATACCAGCTGTTGAACTTAGTTATTTTTAACAAAATATTGGTTAAAGGGTATCCCTATTGTACGGATACCTCCTCTTACAGTTTTCAAGAGCTAGGATGTTGATTTCTGATGATTTCTGAAAAAAAAATACCAGCTGGCAAAAATATTGCACAAAGAGTACCCTATTTCTCTGGATAGGTAGTGTTCATCAATTCATGGTTGACAAATGGATTATAGATATTGTTCACTCAAAAGAAAAACCTGGCTTGCTGTACCATTGACAACTTTTCTCTTGTTTGGTATGCATTAAGAACCATTGATAAACACTGGATTATGATGGTACTAGTAATATATGTACCTTCATATTCACTCAGTGTGACAATTTTATGTTTTTGAACAAAATTAATTTTGAAAGAAACAAGTACGATTCTAATATTTGTTATTTCTGTTTTTGCATATTGGAAAATGTTTACGATTATAATAAATTCATAATCTTGTTGATATGTTTTGACCCAACCTTTGATGATTTATGGTCCGTTAACTAAGACCGATGCCTTATAAAGGTTCAGGTGGAAGTTCACAGTTCTTCCAATTTGTTTGGCATCAGGGAGATAAGTGTTTGGCCGTATGTTTATCAGAAGATTGAAATTGATATTTAATGAGAATTATCAGGAACGTGAAGAGTTAGGTACACAAATATTACAAAACTCAAGATACCCGGTCAAAATTTATTAACTCTCGTTATCGCACACGAGCTACAGGTGGTACCAAAAGCTAAAATCAATCTGTCATGATAAATTAAGGTACGTTTCCCTCTACTAAGAGAGACAACTCTTACTGCATAGAAATTCCTCTATAGAAAAAAGATTCTCTGAAACAAAGAGCATTTTCAAAAATGCGATTTTAATTTTTTTTCTCTTTTCTATATCATTACACCGATTTTTTTAGTGAAAGCAGGTGTCCTACATTGAGATCATGAATAGTTCATATTCATAGTCTAATGAGGGAACGGGTTTTGCCTATTTCATTTCCGATTAGTCAACCCTTATCCAGAACAACACAAACTTCTGGTGTACGCAATACAAATTGGTTTCCGAAACATTGCAATTTATTTATATCGTTGTATACTAACAGCATGAGACGCATTGTCCGTTGTATGACGCACCGGCATGCAATACCTAATCAAATCAAAGACTCTGAACATTGCATTTAGACCATAAGTTAGTAAATTAACGCATTGTATGCTTGTATTTTCTCCATTTGAAAAGGCAAAAGAAGTTTCAATTCATCAGAGTTTTGTTCTTTTGAATACTCGTTATAACAAGTACTCTCTGATAAAAATGAACTTAATAAATTTAGTTTAAAATGATCAACTTAAGCGCAATCAAATATTCTTATATGTTCATATGGTCCTGAATGCTCCTATATAAGTTTTCGCTTCATGCGTATGGGTCAATGTTGATTCCACTTATATCATTGTTTTACAAACACCTTCCTGGCAAATTGTACTTTGTGTGTATTTTACAAATTGTTTTAAAAGTCAGGGACACAAGACTTAATATGATAACAAGAATAAGGAATGTCACACACTTATACCAAAAAGAAACAACAATGGTGTTGTGCCTGAACAAATATACTTTAGAAGTACGTGGCAGTCTTCGAGAGTACGTAATCCGAGAGGTTAATTCCTCAAGTGACAGCTGGTCCGTACTGTCCACCCGATCCGTTCCGCTCAACTACTGTGTATACTAAAATGTAAGCAATTAATGAGTAACCGAGTATATATATACTAGGACACCTGGACTAGAATACCTAGCGTTCTTTTTATTGGCCGTGCGTGAATCCGTAGCGGAATGTAAATTTAAAAGTGTTTTAAAACAAAAAATGCCCTGACGGTTATTTAAATATCCATTCCTATTGACAAATTGCAATAAATGTCCTCACTTCCCTTTAACTTTTGGTCGGAACTGTTTAAATTCTTCACGATAAAATGACTTGAGGTTGTATCATCGAGTCCGCATCAAGGAATAGCAGTGCATCAACAGGTAACAAAATAACAATGTTATCAAAAACTGTACTTGTAACTTTTTTTGTAATGTTGATTTTAATAGTTTATATCAGACAATGATAAGTAAAGTAGGTTTGATCTATTTGTTCATTATATGCATACAATTATGCCTTAGATGAAGACGTTGGGTTTAGTCTGATCCAAATCCTTAAGAATATTTTATGGTATAATATTAAGTTGCTGTACGCAATGCGTTATCATGCATTTTCCCCCGTTGCTTGGTTTATCAAAATAGATGTCCAATATGTCATAATAATGATAAAAGGTAGTTGGTCCACAATGAAATTAAAATTAAAAAAATATACATACTCGGTGTAGATAACCAAAAGGAGGTCGTGGAAATGCCACGGGGGCGAGGACGCAAGTTCATTTTTTTTTTATCCTGAATTAGAAACCAGGCATTAGTTATCTACACGAAGGGATTTATAATTTCACGCCATTGTGTATTTAGAGATAGACATGCCATCTTGCTAATAATCTGTTCAATTAGCTGCTTTAACGAGATTGTCAAACAAAATTTGATAGATTGCAAATCTCAAATTCCACCATCAAGCAGTTGCTTTTGGATTGACAATCACAAATGCAAACAAATCGCGCTGAACCATTCCGGTTTATGGCACATTCTCACTTCAGACGTACTCAACGCATTCCGTCAGTTCAGCATATTAAATACAATCTGAAAATCGCAACCAGTCTCAGTCATGTTATAAAGACAAGAAGGTAACATCTCAAGTTAAAAAAAATCAACGCGAAGATTTTAAAAACGACAGAGTTAATGTTGCAAAGGTCCTGGCTACATGCAACATTCATTTTTCTATTACATTTTTTCTTGTTAGGTTAAAAATGGCGAAGAATGATGAAGAGGGAGTTTCGAAACATGCCAAACTGCTGTCCGAGTTCAAAGCGGAGGAGTCTGTCTCTGAGATCGTCCCCGTCAACCCGTTTGAATCGTGGGTAGCACCGGTCGCCGCCCAGAAGGTTACTCTGTATAACGACAGCGGCGAATGGGTCAGGGAAATCACAGTTGATTTCAAAATCCAGTGTTTCGGAGTGTTCGATAGGAAAAACTTCATTCTGAGTGATTATAGCGCGAAATGTATCTATAAATTGTCCTGCGAAGGAGAACTAACAAAACTTATCAGTACTTCTCCGTTTAGTCCTAACGGTATTCGAGTATTTCCAAATGATCTTGGGTTTGTTGTATGCATGGTTGGAACAAGTGGCGGAAAAATCGTTCGCTATACTCATGATGGGAAATCGCGAACAAAGACTTACCAGAAGGATGAACGCGGACATCCACTCTTCAAATTCCCAAGGAGAGTCGTAAATAATATGAACGAGGACCTCATTGTGGTAGACATTATGTTCAAGTCTGTTATATGTGTCGACAAAGATGGGAATTTGCGCTGGGTTTACAAAGGATCTTTAGAAAGTCGGAAAAATGGGATTGAATTCGATCCTTGGGACCTGGACACCAATTCAAAAGAAGAAATTATCATATCGAATACTAAGCCTAACACTGTTGATGTACTGTCTAGGGATGGGTCTTTCTTGATGTACCTTGTGACAAAACTAGACGGTATATCTCGTCCTCTTGGAATCTGTGTAGATAGCGAGGGTAAGCTATGGGTGGGACAGGCCTCGGGAAAAGTCTGCATCTTCAATTATCTAAACGAGGGATAACATCCAATTGATTGGCTGCAATACAACATTTTATTGAGTTATCCGTCAAAATAAGTGTTTTGTGCTAAATTATTTTTGAGCCACGGATGAACTAATGCCGTGGGACCTGTAACCGTTTACATTATTAAGGGATTATTTCCAACGACGTTGGAAAATGTGTCATGGACGTCAAAGTGTTTAGGAGTGTTCGACGAAAAACCTATTTTTAGTTACAACATTGTTGGCATTGTACATTAGATTTATTTTACAAAGGAATTTTTTTGTCATCGAGATGGAGCCTAGATTACTTTTATACGTTCTTTTTTTTAAAATGTGATTTTATGGTCGTCCGCTCGGAATTTTGACCTTAGTTCACAATTTGATGGCTTTTAGGCCGACATTTCTGTGTTTATGGACTTATTCTAAGCTAATCGAGAGATATCGAAATGAATTGCAGGGACATTTAATTTATGACCGTTCTTCTTTGTAAAAACCAAATAAAAATGACTCTTTAAATTCGGCAATTGACTTATAAGACTTTTTATTTAATTTGTCATTAAAGTTTCAGATTTCAAACTTTGACGTGGTTCAAACAAATGGTATTGAATGTTGCTTGGTGTTGCATTATACTTGTAATTCATGTATTAGGAATGAATGCTATATTTTGGTTTTACATCTGAAATCATTTGGGGATACTACATTATACTTCTTATGCACAATTAGATTGCAAGACTAACGTTAACGGCGTTAGAGATTTCACATTATACATTTTTATATAGTCAATTTGATTTGATTAAATATATATTCATTTCAAATAATCACAACATTTCTTTTGAAGTCCTCTGTGCTGTAAGTCTAATTTCGAGTCTTCTATTTAATTATCGAAGTTTGATTCTGTCCAAACAAACACACACCTTTTCTCTCATCCCAATGCTGAACATGGTTCGGGCTCGCTATCCTGTAAATTAGCGATGACGTAACCTTACCAAGTTGCAGAAGAAATGTCCTTCATAAGTATATTGCATTCATGATAGATATACAGCCATTGCTAATAAGATGTTAAAGTGCCCTATGTTTATGACTGTCCCATTTTGTGCAGACCAACGTAAAGACACTATCTGGCCATATATGGGTAAAGACGAATATAATTTTAAAGTTAGTTCTCTCTCTCCCTCTCTCTCTCTCCATCGAAATAAAGTTGTTATAAATTCTGAAGGAAAATATACAAACTAAATCTATTACTTTTAAGGCTTTTATATTTACATTGTTGTTATCAGCCATGTTGATGTTACATTACAAAAAAAAAAACAACAAAAACAATCAAACAAAAAAGCAAAACACAATAATTAGCTATTAGGAAGAAATACAAAATAAAATATAAAGTTGAACACAATTTTAGAGAATACTTGACAGTTGGTAATAAAAGACAATAAATCAAAAGTTTATTTACTAGTTCATGTATCATAATTGAATTTCACGAGCTTTGAATTAATTTTACTGTAAAATTGTAAGTATTCATTCACGACAAGTAATTTTGTCCAGAAGTTGACTTGTACATTAAAAAGATTATTTACAATAAACTTTATTCAAGTGAACGCTTGTTGAAAATTGTGTAAACTGGCTGACATTTATCAAATAATGTCTCAAATTTTTAAAACAGTTCTTGAATATATGCACGATTTATCTTCAGGGCATCGTGATTCCTGTTGATTGTACTTGTAGAAAAATATGTTTCATTCATGACAAGTAATTTTGTCCAGAAGTTGACTTGTACATTAAAAAGATTATTTACAATAAACTTTATTCAAGTGAACGCTTGTTGAAAATTGTGTAAACTGGCTGACATTTATCAAATAATGTCTCAAATTTTTAAAACAGTTCTTGAATATATGCACGATTTATCTTCAGGGCATCGTGATTCCTGTTGATTGTACTTGTAGAAAAATATCATCAAAAGCATTCATTAAATTGATTAGATAAAAAAGAATTCAAATGATGTCCTTTGAGATAATGAAGAACTTAACAACAAGAATATTTGGTCTTGATATTGAACATTGTTTAGAAATAAATGTTGAAGTTTAAATTGATCAAAGAGCACAAATGGAGTTATATTGGTGTAGAACAAAAATGAATGCATATTAACCTTTTTATTTGTTTGCTCATATGAAGTCTCTTCACCTTTCAAATAACAGCCTGTGTAGGCAAAAGATTAAACTTTCTTAAGCTAGATCAGTTGGAATGTCATGTTGGGTGGTGCAAAATATTCAACCATTAATGTGGAGTAGTATGACTGGCTATAATCTAGATGCTAGCTGGCAATTGGAACTCCACTCTTTCTCTTTTTGGTTGAGTTTTTCTTCTCTATCTGATGGTCACTACTAGTGACTAGTGTAGGTGGGATTACACACAGGTGACATAATATTATTATAAACTTTTGTCCATCATATGTTTACGAGTTCACATGTCCACCCCCTCACACCCTTTGGCCTTTCTGTACAAATTTTTGTAAAATTTGTAAAATCTTTGTACATAGTTATGAAAGGAATGAAGTTCATGGCCCCTGGTTTCTGATATTATGGTTATAGTTACATGGTTCTTTGAATCACGTAGAGGAAAAAAAATGAAAATCTTATTTTCTTTTTTGTGCCCAATAACGAAGAGGCTTTTACTAATATCTGGGTGTTTGCTATTGATTTTTTTTTTTGGGGGGGGGGGGGGTGTCCTAATTTAATCATATAGTGTATAAAGGCCTTTTGTTTTACTTATGATTTATGGATTCAATTCATGATTTTCAGAATATCATGGATTTTTTTCCCCTCAAACTCTTCATTTAAATATGTGAGTTGTTGCTCTTTATCTGGTAAATCAACATCATCATCAGCCAACCATGATTCAGTGCTGTGAATAAGCTGGTTTTATGTTTAATTTAACAATTAAGCACCTCCGAGTAGTGTGAAAATATCAGAAATCTGCTCTAGCTCAGGAAAAATCAATGCAGCAATAAAGCTGTTTCTCATAGCTTGACATGTATATAATTAATAGTAAATGAGCAAACCTAAACAGACTCATTGATTTTTCAAACTCTGAATATGTTTCCTTTCTTTTCACAATAGATAAAGGGATTTCAAGGCTTTTTATGATGTCAGTGCCATATCAGAGAAATGCACTGGGCTGATAAATATACAATGGGTGGATAATCTTAGGTAAGTGTTTTACTTCAAATGCTTTGACAAAAGTGTCCAGGTACTGCGGTATTGATTTTTATTGAAAACCATGTTTTTGCTTAATAAATTACTCTTTCATCACAAATATTAAGTGCCGTATTTCTTCCAAGTAAAATGTATCTTCATATTTTAGTAAAAATTAAAGGAGAATGTGAAGAGAAATCACAGCATTAGTTAAAAAAAGGTTAATTAATGGGAGGAAGGACAGCATATATATGATACAGAAGATAATTCATTTCATTTTAACTGAATTAAGTGCATTTTGATTGAACTAATGTATTCAAGCCATGCAGTCAGCATTTATAAAAGGAATGCATGAGTAATTTGTGGGCAACTTGAGTAAAAATGACACCTATTGGTAATTTCATATTTAGGAACTTTTTAAAGGTTGAAGGTTGCGTTTTGGTCGAACACCTACAAAGATAATCATAAAACATACAAAGCAAATAATACACACTTTTAAAGGCTGATTAGTGATTGCAATATATTCCTTTTAACAAGAACCAAAAGTCTAAACCTTTCACTTCACAAGGCTGGGGTATGTTTTCTTTCATGTCAGTATTCTCGATAACTGCCAACTAATCAGATGTGTTTTTAAACTCGGGGCTGAATAAAGGTAATACAATGTAAGTTTGCTTGTAAATGTCCACATGCATGGAAAACTAGCTTTAAATATTAATGGAAGGTTGGGGTATATTTTCAACAATGGACTGAAATCAATATAACAATGAGTATGTATATTGTTGTTGACAGCGGGGAGAGATGTTATGTTTTTATTGCAGCAATGGGCTATTTCCAGCCAGTAATTAAGTTAATGATGAACTTATGTGGGAATGTAATAAATAACAAATGTGGAACAAATAGATAAAGTCTGGTGCCCAGTGCCCCCTGTATGAAGCAGCAGCCAAGTTCATCTATACAGACTCCCTACCTGTGATAGATAGTTTTAGGTGTACGGAGTGGTTATTGATGTCACTTTGATACTGTTATTCACCTATCAGTGCAAAGTTGGAGTCTAGACTCAGGGGATTATTGAAAATAAGGTAGGTCGGCATGACCATTTTTCTTTATTCAGTGACTCAGCTTGTGATTCTGTTTGATGGGCATTTACATTGTGATAAATTTTTGTACAGATCTGTATGTAGATTGATTAATACTTGTATATTATAAAGGTGAACTAGAATAGGTAAGAAATGGTGATTTTTGTACAATGGATTTGTACACTGTGTGCAAAACAGTTATTTCTACAAAAAATAATTGAATTCTTGCATATATTGTAAACTAGATCAGACTTGTTTATGAATTTAATTTTTGATTAATTTACACTCCCACTTACATAAATGTACAGGATATTAATAACAACTCCCTTAAACATGTATAAATTAAGCTTGTCCAGATCCTGTTTTATAGAAAGTACTTATACCCACAAACTAACTGGATATAATGTCCTGAAATAAGACATATATAACTGATAGCAGTTGAACCACTCACCTCTTTGATGAAAATTCACGTTAACAAAAATTCTCTGATTGTCACATATTGCATGGCCAGTTTGGTTAAAGCTGCTCCAAGTGTAAGTACATGCATGGGAATCTTATTAGCCTGCTTCTATTTACTGGGTACGACACTACCTACCCAGAGATGACATATGTATTCAAATCATATACGGTCATTACATGTACTAGTAAATACAAATAAAATTAAAGCTAATTTCTAAGTCAAAAGGGACACAATCATTATAAAAAAGTATTTGGAGCTACAGCAGTTTCCTTCAAGACTATATCAATAAAACAAAACAAACCTTTATATAAGAGATTTATGGGGCTCTTGGCAATCTGTAGAGTGTAGACTATATCCTGGTAAATATGACTGAAATATTGGATTAGCCATGACCACTGTGGGCCAAACATGATGCATTAGCTGGCATCAGATGTCGTTACCGGGCTTTGTAGAAGGCTAAAGATCAGAAATTAATAGCTACATCTAGCTGATGGTAGCTATATACTACAGTACACAGATGGCAAATGACAGCTGTCCAAAATGATTTAAGTGCTTATTGTTTGTTGATATTCCTTAAACATAAGCAAATATTGATTTTCCTATTGAAATATGTCATTCGTCAGTCAAAAAAAGGAGAGAAAAGGTTTGAGTGTTTTTTGAGGGTTAAATTTATATGTCTTAACAGTTTATCAGGGTGTGACATGTTCTTTGTACAGAGGAAGTTGTATCTCAGATGCAACATTGCAGGTGCATGCACTATATTAAACACTGTAAAGATTTATTGAACCTAAATTTGCCGACAAGGATTGAAATAGATTGATATAAAGCTGATTATAAGCTCTTCAGAGAGGGATGACGTTGATTCCTCATATATTAATGTTCTTTGGATTCTGTCAAGGACTTGATATGAAAGATATTTATTGAATTCTCTAGATAAACCCACATAAATATTATAATCTTCTTGCTGCATATTTTCATTTCATACTTAATTAAAAGCACTGCAAAAGAACAGATAAGGGTGCATTTTGAGCCTTTGATGAATAGAAAGTCACATAAGTATACATTCTCGTTCATGTCAAGGTCATCTTTGACGCAAGTAGGATGAAGTATACTAAACAATATTGGCAGATTTTGTGTTGTAATTATCTCTTTACAATAATGAGGTCTGTGATCCTAACCACAGAGTGATGAGGAACAATATTGTGACCTGCGCCTCTGACTTTGGTCTTCATGTTATTGGAGGAATAATGTTACAACTCCCCGCATCCTCGATCTCCCTTCTTTCTCCTCCCGCCAAGAATTGGATTTGATGATCAATCATTCAAAATGGATACTAAGAGGAGTCTTTGTGAATTTTGTTGCTAGACAATTTTTTATTCTCCAGTGCTTTTGGGTAGAAATCCATATTTTATGCTGTCTCTGTTAATATGTTTCTGAGAAGAAGTCTGTAATCCCTTATTATATGTCAGGTATTGTTGAGAGCTGCCAAAAAGCCTGTGGCCTCCATGACGTACTGCTACTTAAAGCCTGCTGCTGTAATTGGAAGATTTATGTAATGTACCACCATGCTGCTCTTTTAGAATCAGAAACAGATAGAAGTATTAATTTTTAGTGGAGGCATATCTTGCACAATTACAGGTTATTACAGACCCATTTTCCTGACAGTAGCTCAAGTATTCCTACTGAAGGATCTGCTATAACGGGAAACAAATATTTGGAACATTTGCATTATGGTTTATTACTATAATGTATAGAGTAAGGAGGCAATTGCAATATTGAGGGCTGATGTGCTGTAATGACTAAAGATTGAAATCAGAATTTGCTTTCAGATTAAATCAATTAGATTTGCTCTCGGGAATGATAAATGAGATCTCTTAGTTTTACTATGAAATATTTATTAAAAAGTTCAGAGAATTTACTACCATAGTCAGCATGATTACATTGTTCGAGTGTAGTTTATATTTACCAGTGATAACCAACGCAAACTTCTTGCTAACTGGTTTCTTCTTTTCTTCCTCTAAAAAAAAAAGTACTGTGACTGACAGTTGCAACATTTAGTTATTGCACAAATGGCGCATACAGTGTAACAAATTTACAGTGAACATGATTATAATGAAATCAGGATTACAGTGAAGTCATTTTTATCCCAGTGTATTGGAAACTTTTTAGATATAGCAAAATACTTTTATAGTGAATCAAAGTATAGCTCGTCGTGGTGCATTGCTGCATTATAAGTTGTGTTTTACTGGACCCAGTAATCATAAAGCACAAAATCATGATCTGTATCCAT
Organism: Magallana angulata; assembly: GCF_025612915.1. Lineage (NCBI taxonomy): Eukaryota > Metazoa > Mollusca > Bivalvia > Ostreida > Ostreidae > Magallana > Magallana angulata. The sequence goes on along the minus strand of NC_069116.1, from coordinate 20,567,066 downwards.
TGAAGGATTATTCAATTATAACAGTTCATTACATTTCTCGTTCATTTTTTTAAAAAGAATTTTTTATTTATACTAAGAAATGTAAAAGCTAGATCGATTTGTATCTAGAATTTTGACATATTTTCAGGATTCCATTCTGTTTTCCATTACTTTAGATGCAAGTCTAGATATAGGTTACTGGCAGGCCTATATGTAAGTTCATCTATTTATACAGGTGATTCCACTTCTTTGAAAAAAGTGACCACCAATAGATATATTTTCATTTCCAATTATTTAATCCACATTGGTTCATATACAGAACTTTATTAGCTTACTTAGCCTCTAGTTGCGATGGTCAGCACCAATATAACCACAAGGAACTCCACACTTTTATTTACAGTTCACACATTGATTTGTAAATTATCTGGATTACAGACTGTGGACTGTTTAATGTGTAAAGTGAAATACAGCTTTGGGTTTGCATTTTCTCTTGAGACAAAGAATGATGTCTTTGAGTAAATATTGTTTCATCTCTTTGATTTCCTCTCGTTATTAGAACAGTATTGATCTGCATTTTGGACAGCCTGGATGTTTAGTTTGGAAGCAGTTAATCTCGAAAATCAGGCACACTGATTACCCAACAGCTTGTTAATCCTGTCTATTATTGCTTAGCAGTATTGTCTGTTGCTAATTTAAGACTACTTTCACAGAGTGAACCAGTGCAGCACTGATTTCTGTCTACCGCTAAACATCTGTAGGGGTAAACACAAAAAGCACTTCTAAGAATAGTGGCCTCAACTGTTTGTTACTTTCACATGGGAGAGCTGGATTTAGACTGAGTGTTTATTTCTGAAGGACTCAGCTGCTTGCAATCTATCAATGGCCTGATTTATCCCAATCACAACACAGACAAATATTGGCATCGCTTTGGCAGCAACTTCAATATGTGTTAATCAAAGGATTTTTTCCTCCTCTTTCTCATATTGCTCTGGCTTTAGATTCGTGGAGACTGATGGAATTTTATTTCTGAGAATACAGTGTCGATCCCTATTGATTCGCTGCTGCTGATTTATTTTTTGCCATGGGGTTTTAGGTGTTAAATTGAACATGGATTGGATTTCATTATCAATAAAGATGAATTTGAAACAAGTTATTGATATAATTTTTTGTAAGTGATAACATTCTGTTTGATACCTGTGATATTGGCATTCACCATAAATTCCAAATGGTAAGTGCAAGTATTAAATCTCAAATGTTAAATGTAAAGTGCAGCTGATTATCAAATATATACTTGTATTTTGTAAACCAACTTTTATTCACATTATTAATTGTTGATTATGTTCATTTCACAGAAGCTTATTTTTATAAGTGAGCATTTTTTAAGTGAAAATAGAGGCATTCATTGACTTGTTCGCAGTGTGAAATATGATGTTGCGCTGACAAATTAAGTTCTTGCAAACCTCTTGGCATTTACTCGCTTTCAATAAAATTTGGTTTACAGCCTATAGATACTCATAAGATAACTGACAATGCAAAAAAATTATTGTAATTTTGACTGTATATAAATGGGTTTAAAAATTAAATTTTTTCACACTGTTTATTTTGGTCTCAAAAAGGTGTTTTATTAAATGGAATTTAAGAAAAACCTCAACTAACCATTAATTAATATTTTCAGTTGCTGATAATTTGAAGTTAAATGGTTGAGGATGCATGCCATGCCTTGTTTGAATTATATATTTTTTTTCAAATCATAACCTATACTTTTCAATTAGTGAAGTAATAACTATTCAATGTTGTGTTTCAGTGCAGTAGGACGCTAGCCGCGCCATTCCATGCCCTGGAGGCCCCCATTCTAAACATGAGCAGTCGCAAAATGAGTAGTTCCAGCTCCAGCTCACTGGTCACCTACAGGTATGTTAATTGTATCTCAGTACCTTATTAAGGTGTGATTTAACATATCTAGAATCATCCTCAACACCCCCTCCTGTCATCTCTTTTATTTTACCATTATTGTCATTTATTAGAAATTCACTTATTATTTAGGAGAAGTCTGTGGAACAAAATTTCATGCTCTATCATTTAGCACCAGTACCATTTTTAAAAATTTTAAATGATCATTGAATATGGAATTAATTAATATGATGATAGATTGTAGTCATGATAATGGTAAAATAAATCTTAAAGTCAGAAATGATTACTGCTAACTCTTTTACTCAAATGCTGCTTTAGTATACAAAAGACTGATTGTTTTTAACATTTTGAAAGAAGACTTTGTATTCCTTGAAACAATGTTAAAAGGATAAAATAATATCAACAAAATTGAAGCAGCAGATGAAAACTATTACATAAAAAGATTCAAAGTGATATAGTTTTCAGATCTGCATCCTAATTAATCCTCCATAATCTTAAAAAACTCAAACAGCTTTAATGTAAAAATGGAAAGTTCTTTTATGTTAGTTCTGTAGCAGCATTTCAAAGAAAGAGGAGATTTTTGAAGCTCTCAGTATGGTAATTATTATGGTTTTTATTTTCAGAAACCTGGGGAAATCGGGTCTGCGAGTGTCGTCCATTGGACTAGGTATGAATTAGTAATGATGGAGTATAATAATGATTAAATATATATAGAGAGTGGCTTTATGTATTTGCAAGTGTTCTAACTCCAGCAGCATTTAGGTACTAATTGAGAGAATACCTATAAATGCAAATTTTGTTACTACGTCAAATGTTCCTATACCATAATTTGGATTAATTAAGTCACTAGTACTCAGTTTCTAATATGTATGTGCTATTTAATGTTTCATTAAGAATGGCATCAGGCAAGAAGAATTTTTTCATATTTTTTGTTAAAAAAAATGTAATAATTTAAATTACAGATTGCACTAATTACAAGTATTATTTATATACATATATATGCAATTTTCATATACCGGTACATGTATAACAGACAACATATCCAATTGGTTGCCAATGAAATTTGAATTAGGTAATTTAGATATATATTGAGAGATTGAGTAAGAACTTGATAGTGCTTATAGTGAAAAATTACCTCAGTGGGGTCTATAGTTGTAGGTCAGAATGTCTGTTTTACATCTTCCTGATGCTTTGTTTATACTCCTTTAATTCAGTGTGTCTCTGAACTGTCTAGTTAAAGAACATCTTCCATAAGGCTTTTTGCTCAGCATGCTTTGATGTTGAGGGGGTAAACACAAAGATTTCTTTGGTGGTCATCTACATGCAAGAGAAATAATTACTTTTATTGCTTTTTCTAGTTCTGTTTTGTAGATAAAATCCTTTCTGAACATGAAAATGGTTTCTCAGATGACATGTTTTTGATAGATATGTCTAAACTATAGAGCTTTGTACAAATTGTTAATGTTCCATTTCAGCTATTGCAATCTTAACAGCTATAAAGTTTGACTGCATGCATTTGCTTTTATATGTATTTCAATTAGAAACAATCTTTGATGTTTGCATGAGCTTTAGCAAAATTGTTCTAGGATGCCTGATCCTTAAATGGAAATGTAAAAAGGGGGGGGGGGGTTATATTTGAGATTGTGGAATTTGAACCATTTATTTGTTTCAGAGAAAGCACAAATCCACTTGAAAAGCAATTTACTCTAGATTTTATGGAAGAATTACTAGAATCTCAGTAATGCTGTTTGATTGGTGAAAGATTAAACCTCTATCATTCTAATTCAAACACTTCAAATGTTTCTCAGGGGTGGTCCATAAATTTTTTTTTGGTTTGTAAGAATTAGGATAATACATGTATGTAATTTTAAGTTAGCTGTGCCTAAGTGTTTAGTTTGCATTGGTCATTATGGACAAGGTTACCATAGACCCAGTTTTAAAAAGATAAGGTTATTATTTTTGATGTTATAGAAAATCACAAATATCTTACTAATAAATCATTATTTAAGGATGTATGTGAGGAATATTTTATGTCAGAAAATATGTCAGTATTTAATGGGAGAAAGGGGAAAAAAGCATACCATATTTAGACCATTAAACTAGAAACCCTTAATGTCAATACATGTATACCAAAGCATATTTCAAGGGTATAAGATTGTTGTTGAAAATAATCATCATGAAAATTGACTCTGATGGGACTAGAATTTTCTACTTATCACACAGCATCTTTTTCATCAAGGGAATTGGCATGGCATTAGCTGTTAATGGGAGAAAGTATGCAGACTTTCAAAACTGTAAATAATTTTATCAAGAGTTAAGATTGGGTATCCCTGCATATTTATAATATAGTTTATGTTTGGAGAACAATTGAATTCTTCATGATCATCTCTCTATTTAGTGGAACAAATATTTCATTGGATTAAACTTTTAAAATAATAGAATAACATGTACGTATGTTTAACAACACGATGCTGCATATTGAAATTCAGTCCTAGAGAGAAGTCAGAAATACTGTAACTAACTGGATTGATAAGATCAATAACATTAAATTACATATCAATTTTTTCCAGTGATAACTTGAATAAAAAATCCATATTGTGCTCCCAGCCACTGTGTACTCCATCAAATTAATATGCCGTAAAGGAAATTGTCGTGCAAACCTACAGTTTTATGACTTAAAATATGATTCATAAAATAAAGTTATTCGCAACACATTGGATGACTGCCTGTTTTATAAAAACCATTCATTGCATAGTGATGAAACAATTTGAATAGCATTAACTGACTTTCAAACTGTTCAAGAACAACAGTGCTGAATATTGTTATTAATAGTGTGATCTTGAGACCCATTTTTGATATCGTTGGCCACATGTACTTGACATGCGGAAATAACAAGGCATGGACTATTTCCAACTAGGTGCCAGTAAAAATGGGAACTATTACAACATCAAACAGATTGCATCACTGCAAAGTGCATCTATTGTCTCTAAATTGACTGAATATTGGCTTTAGTGATAAAGCAATGCTTTGATGTTACACTATGGTAGATGACAAAAAAGAAGATTAGATCCAAACTGGCACTGGTATAACATGATAATGGTGCTGAAATGTATGGATGCATGTCTATGGATTCAATTTTGGCTGATAGGAGCATTGTGAGCAAATGTTTGCATCTGCAGTAAACAGTGGTAAATTGCTTCAGGTAACCTTCAGTGTTCTGTTGCAATGTAAGTATTGGGTACCTACATTTTCCTTGGAACTGTGGGTTTTCTACGGGCACTCCGGCTTCCTCCCACATCAATGATCCCCTCGCGCTAACATCCGTGCCAACGAAAGAAATTAATATAAGTTGTAGAACTTGTTTATCAATCATTGTAAAATAAATAACCTTTGAACACCCCTTTTACACACAAACTCTGTGGAAATACATGTAGTTATAATTATGTTTTGTTTTTGGCTTGTTGAGTCGTGTGTTTCTCACTACATCAAGTGGATTATTTGACTGTCATTTAGCTGAGCTCTTACAGTTCATTTCAGTTTATCAAAGTCAAACAATCCTCTATTATCTTGTCTTGGAAAAATAGGGACTGTCAATTTTTAGACTCAAATAGTTACAAATCTCTTTCTGAAGAGCTCTATTAAATCTCAAGATGTAGAAAGGATGAATTCTAGGAATGCTTGGCAAAGTCTCTTTAAATTGTTATATATATGCTTCATTTTTTTCCTACAAACAATATTGTTCCATGCCTTAACTCTTTCCTGGAGAATATCAAAATAGTTTACATGTCTCTGCTCAATTTCCACTCCTCCCCCATCAGTCATGATGGAAGGAAAGGTATGCATATTGCAAAATGTCAGTTTATTTCTTAAACAATGTCAACCTTTTTTTATGATCATTGGTGAACTCCTTCAATCTCTACTGCCTGATGGGTAATGGGAGTTGATGTTGGTGTCAGTTTCTTTTTTGTGTAAAGCTTGATTGTTCTGTAGCAACATCAACACCAAGTATTTTTTGATTGTCATTTCACTTAAATATTTGTGATAAATGAGTTCTAACGGTCAATTTCAGTTCATCAAATGTTGTATTGTTTCATCCAATGAATGTTGCTACAAATCATACACCTCAGAGCTATATTCCCCAAGGATATTCAACATTGACATTCCTATGATAAATTATCAGAATGCCTGATATTTTTTTTTTATAATTATAAACATGTATATGGTTCATCTTTTTTCAAACAATGATGTTGCACTTACTGCCTCAATCTTTTCTGTAAAACATCACAACAAAATATATCACGAAGTCCAATCTCCAGCTACTCCCTGTCTGTCTTGAGGAATTGAGTGGTATATTTATATCACAAAATGTCTCAAAAACTATCAACTCTTTATTTTGCCATGGTCATTAAGTGAAGAGATATATTCAGATGAGAGAGATAGGATAAATAATAACAGCAACTTTATGGTAAAAGAGGGCTTCCCGACAATCTGATAGGAATGATATCTTCTAATATCCTCCCTAGTGAAGTATTTTATTGCATAATTGTTAGCATGCATAAGGAAAACTGTGCAATTACAGAATTGTTCGACAGATTTATATTGCTACATAAAAAAAAACAATTAAAGTTTGTATGATGATTCTGTTTGGATATCAAACATTAAAACTTGCAAAGTCAGAGTAGTAAAAGAGATGTGTATCCTATGTGATCATCATTAATTAATGATTATTGATATGAATTATGTATGGCAAAATTAAAATTATTATACACCACACAAGGATTTGCTGGAGTATAATGTATTTGATCTGTCTGTCAGCCAGTCCTACAGCCTTTTTATTTTGTAGTGCATTTCTTGTAAACCGCCCAACAGATTTCAAGAAACTTTTTAGGGTATGAGGTGTAATATTACGTGTATGTACATATTTGTCAGAAACTTTGGTTCCATTATTTTGCTGGGAGTTTAGCATTTTAAAATTTTTTGCCATTCATGAATATACTACTGAAACAAATAAGTTTTACCACAACTTCTCTTTGATTGGATAATTTTTTCTAAGAATAATGCGCCTTTTATTTCATATTTTTTGTATGGTTATAGGTACCAGGTACTTTGCCACTCAATATGTGTATAAATAGCATTGAATTGAATCAGTTATCATAAAAATAAATATTAAAACTATCAATATCAGATATGCTATGTGTTTTCCCTCTTTTACAGGAACCTGGGTGACATTTGGCGGCCAGGTGACAGATGAGGTGAGAGACCACTATTCACTACTTCTATTGTAGGTCAGAGACATTGTGTTATTTCATCCTAATCCTCAAAAATCAATGTATGTAACAAATGAAATCTAAAGGGATGTCCCTGTAACTTCTATGCCATTCTGGTTTTATGGGTATCTTATATACAGCTTTTACCTGAAATCATTATTTCTATGGCGATGTTGGGTTTAACATAGGGTTTATGTGTGTAATTTTGAAAATGATTCAAATATCATTATATTTAAAGAAATGGGTATTAAGGTTTTTTTCTTAATTCTTATCTGCAATTACTGAAATTTAGCCATAATGTTTCTCCTCCAGGGAAAATTTTATCTTCCAGTGTGAATTAATATAAAAAAACTTATTTTTATAATGCAGTAAAACTTGCATATATCGAAGTTCTAGGGACCTGTCTATTTATTTCGTTATATCCATAATTTGTTATATCCATATACCGAATTTGTTTTAATGTTTTAATAAGTTTAGGGAATTTACGAAATAGAATAACTTTTTTAAAAACCTCAAATAATTGGATGGTAAGTGCAGGAATTTTTGTGAAATTAAATTCATGCAAAGAATTATGTCTATTGCTACTTCTAAGTTTTAAAACTATACAACATTTCATTATAAAAGATGTAAATTTCATTATTAATACCTCTATGGGACTCGAAAACAGTTTGATATGTCAGCAAGTCCGTTTATAACCATTACATTTTGCAAGGATTCAATAAGAATTTTGCAGGGGACCCCCAAAACTTCATTAAATCCGAGATTTTACTATATATGTGTTCGTACTAAATGAGTTTTACTGTATCTCGCTAAAGAAAATTATCAAGCCATTTTTCCTATTAGCCAGTTCTCAAGCTTATACTCTATTGATCGGAAATTAGAAGTACGTCAGACTTTCCGGTTAAGCCATCAATTAATTAATGCTGCAAACTTATGAAGCCCAAGTGTAAAATCCACATGCAATATAAATGAAGATTCATCAAAACACAGCATGTATAGCTGAATGAAGCTCTGCACAGCATTTGTTAACTTCTATTTCATGAAATACAACTAGATAATTTATTTTTAGTGTGAAATGTTTTGAAATAAAGCAAAGAGTGTGATATAGGTAGGCTACCATAGCTCCAGAAGTATGAGACAAAGAGTACCGTATATACTCGCTTATTAGTCGGTATTTTGGGAGTAGAAATTTGATTTGAAAGTAGGAGTCCGACTTATAGGCATGACATACAATCAGATAATTTTTCCACTGAGTAAAACTTCGTTTTTGGGTGCCATTTTGCTTCCAACTTTTGACTTGCGATCCCTATACTTGACATTTTTATTTTTTAATTGCTAAAAAGATAAACACTTAATAAATACATTGAAAGTTTCAACTGTATTTCTTAAAATATGAACAAGGTGTATTTAATAGTATTTTTTATTTAAACAGGCAATTATTTACGCCTGAGGTGATAATGGCTGTAGGTATAACTGTACTTAAAACAACACAAGCCAACACTGAGTTTAGGAGGCTAATTACCAACCCTAATCAGTCAATAGGGGATAAAATCACTGTCATTTTATTTCCAGTAGCATTTAAAATAGTTGTTGAGCTATAATCTAGTTGTTATGAGTGATTAAAAAATATAATGGCGTTTAAAATCGTAAGATACAAACTTCAAGAAAGATAACTCTGATTACAGAAAACTATTAAAAAACATGGCGTCTAAAAGCGATCTAGTGGAATTACAAAACAGCAATTTCTGTTTTATACTTAAAGAATTAAACACAAGAATAATTGCTGGTCTGTTAAAAAAAAATAAACATCGTTTTATATTTATTCATAATAAATTACACATGAGGTGATAATAGCTCTATTGGTGGCTATAGATGGCATGTCACCTAAAACAACACAAGCTAACACACCACTTTTAAAAGGGGCTATACCATCTTAATCAGTCAACAGGGGATTAAATCACTATCATTTTATTTTCAATAGTATTTTAAATATTTTTATAGCTTACACCAAGTTTTCATCAGTGTATCAATAAAAGAAAATGGCGTCCAAAATCGAAAGTTACTCATCCAGGATAGATGTCTTAACTGAACACAACACTTTTAAAAATTCATTGCATCTAGAAATGATAACAGAGGGGTCAAACACCAATATTTTTTATCTAGAATATAGTCATGCTTGATAAAATGTGCTTATTTGATTGGCAATCTGTAGACTGATTATCCAGAAAAAATTACCCGACTTATAAGAGGGTCAATGGCAAAATCTTGAAAATAAACTTGAAAAATGGCAACCGACTTATAGGCGAACAATACTTATAGGCGAGTATATACGGTATGTGAATCTATAGATACATGTACCATGTGTAACATAAAAAACGGGTATGATTTATATTTTGTAGATTTTTGCAACATGGTTTGCACATTCAGTTATTCCACATGATAGGTTTCTGTCTAAAAACAAAAAGAAAAATGCTAGATTTGGCTGTAAAACAGCTAGTACACAAATTGCTTATAATTTTTTAAGGATTACGTTTACTCAGGGGCGAAAAAAAATCCACTAATAGGAACGAAAAACTATTTATTGTTCATTGTAGCCCCACTATTGTGGTGCTATTTTTCACTTTCAAATAACAAGGTCAATGACCTACTTTTTCTGCTAGTGACCTCTAAATGTTTTTTGAAATAATTGTCAAAATTTGTCAAAATTTTCCACCATTTTCAAGGTTTTCTTTATTTTTTAATTATTAAAAATAATAAAACAATTTGTAGGATGGGAAATGATAAAATATGAATAGCTTTACTAATTTTATATTTGAATGAATCATTTTAAGCTCATATTTAAAGTTTAATTAAGTCCGAATTTCCTCTATCAATTTTCAAAATTGTACCTATTTTAAATCGAGTTTTACAAAAATTGACTTATAGGAGTTCCAAACCATTGATTGCCTAAAACTGTTTTAATTGTCTGTATTATTTTGTCATTAACATTATATAAGGTCAATGATCAAAATTTTGAGATATTTTATCTTGAATCGATTTTATGTATTTTAAAGATTTTTCCAATTGCGTGCCAGCCAGTGATATAAATATATAGACAAGTAAATACAAGCATAAAATATGTAAAATGATATGAAAAAACACATAAAAACTTAACTTTTGCAATTACACTGCAACAGAAAGTTTTTAAGAGAAAAAAAGAAAATGAAAAATTTAGTCCGAATTTCCTCTGTTTCAATTTTAATCTACCTTTGTCGGAGCATATCTTCCTCAAATAAACAAATCATGGATATCAATATCGATATTTGTTAATAACGTTGTTATTTTGTGTTTAAAACAACTTTGGACTTCAGATATTGAACTTTGTAAAAATATTTTTTAAAATCTCAAACCCTGAGTAAACGTAATCCTTAAAGATGGACTTTTGCTTGTTAATTTAAATCATATATGGTTGCTTTGTACTATGCAAAGTGAATAAAATTTATGAGGGCGCCCATTCTTTCAATCAGACATTTGCATGTAAATTTCATTTTAAATTCTTACTTTTTAGCATTAGGTGTTAATAATAATTTCCTGTCAAATGTTGTGCGATTGAATACTCAATCAATAGACCAATTTTTGTAATGTAAATGTCTTGTAAAAAAAAAAAATGGTTGGAATGCTTAACAATCACAAACACGAAAGGATGCTGATCAGAAAGTCCACAGGATGCAGCAAATCAATAAGAAAGCAGACAAGACAGTGCTGGAATCTTGGCAGTAGTGTCTATTGATTGAAAACATTTGATTACCCCACTCAAGTTGCTGATGGGGGATCTGATGGTTGTATAGATCCCCAGCATCTGATGTATACTGTGAGGTGGTACAGCAGCAGCCCAACACCTAGCTACTGTAGATCCTGATGGATAGGATCACTGGCAATCTTTAATATATCATAGTAACCCAAGGTGCCAATGTGCTAAGTGCTGGTTACAGATTCTGAGTTTTTGGTGGGAGGGGGATGGGGGGTTTTAAAGATGGATATTTGGGAAGGGATAAAGGTTTAAAAGTTGGTAGATCAGTTTTAGATATTTTGATAGGACTTAAAGGTCATTGTAAAAGTTTTCTTGGTATAATCATGTATGCTTGAACTAAAGGTGAGTAAATTCTTGATGGAGATATGGTTTGAAGTTGAGTTTGAAAATCATGAACATGTCAGTTCAGTTACAGGTTTACAACCAACTAATTAGACTCTCAATACTGCCATGCTAGTTATAAATAAACGAAGAGAATAATCAAATTGCTTGAAGCGAGGACATGGATGATCAACAAACATTGTTCATACATTCACATTAAATGTATAGTTGCAGCATTATTCTTATTGATTATGAGTTCCGTTGCAAACAAGTTTTCTTCATTGAATCATCAGTCTTTTCCATGGCACTAGATGATGCATTTTCCATGTTCAAGTTCAAATGACTTTTTCTTATTTTATGTGTTTGATACTTCCCCCTTAAAGTGTTGTATTATTGGAAATAAAAAAGCATTTGGATTTTTTCACTATTATATCATTAAGACAAATGAATTTGAAAACTTGATTTGCTGTATTTTTAGGTAGCAGAAGAAATACTAACATTAGCATATGAAAGTGGAATCAACTTTTTTGACACTGCTGAGGTTTATGCAGCTGGAAAGTGAGTTAACAGATATAGATTTTAATCCTAATCCAATGTAGTGGGTCAGCCTCATAATCACATATTCTCCCTATTATTAAATTTTGTTAAATGATTTTTCCCTAGACCTGCATTGATCTACTTTAGTTCTTAACCATTTGTATTGAATGTTGAAAAGCAAATGTGACGTTGAATGCATTATTTTTTTTTCTTCTATAGTGAGAATTTAAAGTAAAATTATGACAGATATCTTTCTAGTGAATAGAAAAAGTTTTTGTTGAAAAACAAAGACTTGTGTTACAACTGTAGTAGCTAGACTGCAAAGTTGTAATTTCAAACAGTACAATGAAAAATGACTGTTTGGAGTAATTTTAGTGTATAGGCATGTTGATATAATTTTTGAAATTATCTCTTATCTTATAAGCTTGTAATACCTCAATTTAGCTCTCACTCCAACAAAGGATCAAGTTTCTGGTATTAAGGCCATTGTGAGGAAAAGTTGGGGGGATGTTAATATCCATCCTGCACCTAAAGTTTTATTTGTGTGTAAATCATATACAACATTTCATTCCTTTGTCGTCTGTATATAGCAAAAAAGACAACCCTGATTTACCTTCCTCTGCTTATGAGGCTATTCAGGAAACGTGTGAAGGGTAAGACAGTCAGAAATCACTGCTCCACACCTCCAGATCATGTCGCCTATACTGTCATCACTCAAAAAAAAGATGTAAAACTTCGCACAACCACGAAGCAATGCATGGCTCCATGTATGCATGATATTGGAATCTTTCATTGATTTGCATGAAGTTTAGACCTGTAAAAAGGGTAAAATTGAATGCGTTAGATAGAGACTAGTACTTATTACACTTAATATTTCAGAGAGAATTAATGCTGTTTGTTTAATTACTTTTATTTTTACCAATGCACAGGAATCCATCAATTTTCCGTAGAGACTAATGGCCTTCAGAAGGCATGTTACTTTATTAGTGATCCATTATCCATGCCTAACTTTGAATACACACATATTTTAGATAACAGTCAATTAAAGCATGCTGTTACATGTTCTATTTTAAAATACTGACATGATAACTTATATGCTGTACAGGACCTGTATATCCTTCATGAGCTGCCGTTTATTAAAAGGTCCAATAACCAGCATCAATAATGTAAATGAATTAATTTAAATCAAAAGCAAGTTAAGGATAGAATTTGTTAAAATTGGTAAACTTATTGGAGGATGGGTTTAATAGATATTTTAGAAACCCTTATTATAAGCTTATTTCAGGTTTTTGAAAGGAAAGAGTGCTTCCACGTTCCAATGTTCCGATGCGTTTAATTTTTCTAACGATGTGTATGTGATATTGAAATTCTTGTACTTTACAGAGCTGAAATTACCTTGGGGAATATTCTGAAGAAAAAAGCATGGAGACGATCCAGTTACATCATATCCACTAAACTTTATTGGGGAGGAAAGTAAGATATTAACAATACAGGATATAAGGTTTTTATTTTCATTAAAACACAACAAAGGTTTTTTGGGTTGGTTTTTTTTTTTTTGTTGTTTCGCAAATTGCAATCTGTGGTTTTGCATGATATATTATATTGCCTACAAGTATTTGCAGTACTTTGATTTATAGGGCAAAAATTTACTTATTACAAAATTCTTTCTTCAGAGCAGAAACAGAGAGAGGATTATCAAGAAAGCATATCATTGAAGGTAGTTCATTGGCAATAACAGTTAATGTAGATTCCTAATTAAAAATATCTGCATAAAATTACAAGAGGCATTTTCTCACTTAGCAAGTATTTTAAAATCTTGCTATTATTTATCTGACAGTTTTGAATTAGATGAAATATAGATACAAAATGGATGTTCACAATTTTATATTACCGTACATGGTGGAATTGTGGAAATAATTTAAATACTTGTGTTAAATAATTAAGGAATCTACGGTAAAGAATGTTAAAAATTGTTTGAGATAGATTTATTCCTCGTTTTAATTTAAAGACTTGTTTGTTTAAACTATCAACTCATGTTAATCATGAGTTATTTTATGTATTTGTAGGATTAAAAGCTTCTTTAGAGAGGCTTCAGCTAGACTATGTGGATATTGTCTTTGCAAATAAACCTGATCCTCATACTCCAATGGAAGGTAAGTAACAAAAATGTCCAATATATCTTTTAAAGGAAAAAAACAGTGGTGAAAATAGTAAAAAGTGGAAATTGTATAAACATGTTTTGAATATAGAGTTTTTCTTAGTCTCCTTAATTATCTTTATTGCATGCCACATAGGAGTTACGTCAATACTGCTATCTCGCAGGAAGCTTTTTACTTGGAAATAGCTCCCAAGTAAATGATTTGTCATTGATTTACACTTCTGGATTTAATTAAACGCCTCAGCATTTGTCTTTTATCTTTTGCAGAGATAGTAAGAGCTTTTACATTTGTAATCAATCAAGGTTGGGCCATGTATTGGGGGACTTCTCGATGGTCGCCTACAGAGATCATGGTGAGTGACACAGGCAACAAATGGCTAATTCTAGGCTCTCAAGAGTACACAGAACAGGCAGATAATTGTTATACAATGTACAAATAAGCACTGAGATGTAGTTCTCAGGAATTTTACTGAAATAGAAAGCACTAGATGTATTACCGGGTATAAAATACAGACATTATTCTCATCAAAATTCAATACAGTTTTTTCTTGTGATGGTTATTAATAATATTTGTTCAGTTAGAAACCAAAGTATCAAACTTGTTCGTTGAAAGAAACAGTGAACAATTATAACTTGCTTTCAAACTCATTTACTTGATAATAAGGCATACAAGAGACCATTGATTTTCACACCATTACTATTGATGGTGAGATGTGATGCTTGTAAATGGCTTTGTGATTTTGTGTGCATAAAGACAATTGATAAAGACAAACATGATACATCAATAACATTCAGAGATAATTTTAAGACACATTCTCTTGTTTTACCCAGGAGGCCTATTCAGTGGCCAGACAGTTCAATCTTATCCCTGCTGTTGCTGAGCAAGCAGAATATCACTTATTTCAACGAGACAAAGTAGAAGTAGCCATGCCAGAATTATACCACAAAATAGGTACCAGTATTTCTATTTCACAGCACAGACATAAAAATAATTGCTGTTTTTTTTCTCTCCAAAAATTTGTGTGATCAATACATTGAAACAAATTGTATTGTGGAGTGCTGGAGTAACTGGAAACGTAAATGAGGCAAGCAGTTGATTTAGGAACATGGAAATTTTCCTGAAGGACAGAAATTAACCTTTATTCATGTAGATGGCTAAATCTAGGGAAATGGAGTATTTTGGGGGGTTGCGCCATTTCCTCCAAAGACTAAAGATTGATTGATGTTAATGACAATGTAGCCCTCTAATCTGATTATATAGCACTCTTCCTTTGTTATTGTCATTTCTTCATAAAAGCAATAGTCATATACTAATTGACCAACTCATGACCTTTTTATATAAAGATTATGATACTCCTCCAAAATGAAAACATTTACAGTACATTGTGAATTACCAGGTATATTTAATATTTACCAGGTTATTACAGTAAATGAATATTGCTTTTCTCTTGAGGTGTATTTATTTATTTGAATGCTGTACATGCATATTTATTTCAATAGAATATTGAGCTGTATATATAGCTACCATTTCCCTGCATATGATTGATATCTCGCTCTTCTGTAGGTGTTGGTACAATAACCTGGTCCCCTCTAGCAGGAGGAGTACTGACAGGGAAATATGATGATGGTGTTCCTATATATTCCAGGGCAGCTCTCAAGGTAGCAAAGCGCATGATGTAATGATAAGACTTACAGAAAAGTATATTAAAAATGTTATTTAAGAAACAAACAGCATGTTACAGTAAAACATGGTTATAGCGAACACGCTTATAATGAATTGATGCTTACAGCAAAGTGAATTTCATTCCCCAAGTCCCTATTTCATGTTGTAAACTTGATGGTATATAACAAATTACGCTTATAATGAAGTAAAATCGCCCGTCCCTGGCACTTCGTTATAAGCGTGTTTTACTGTAATAAGTTTACCGAGATATGAAATTGGTTGGTCACTTGATCATATCTTGTGATACCCAAAGGGCTTCTCAGAAGACATGATCATGTACTAAGTAAACCCAGGTTTATATCCCGGTGAACTTTTTAACATTCTGTTTGTTACTTAAATTTATTTTGAAGAAAGGCAAATCATTCAGAATTATTAACATAACTGTGTTTTTGTTTTCAATAATGCATTCGTTAAATGATAAATGCGTGCGATTATCATTGTTACATCATTAAAAAGTTCACACAGAAATGAAGGTTTTTGCTATTCTGTAGGTTTGTGTAAGAAAAGATATTTGCAGATTTAAATATTCTGTATTGGATTAACATGAAAGGTGCCAGTAGAGTTTGTTATCCTGAATTATCCTCTTTTTCAAAGTAAATTGCTCTAGAAATGTGTCAAAATTTTGTAATTTTTTTTTGTCTCTTGCAAACAAGATTCATCAAGGCTTTGTTTTCATGAAGTGGTGTTCAAAGAGAGATAACTCGAGCTCCATCTGCATATTTCAAAATCCACACACATTATAGTTATATGATGAAATATTTCAGGGTTATGTCTGGTTAAAAGACAAAATCTTGAGCGAGGACGGTCGACGCCAGCAGGCCAAGCTCCGAGAGGCTGCAGTCATAGCTGACAGAATTGGCTGTTCCATTACTCAGCTGGCCATTGGTAAGGAAAAGAAACTATTTGTGATCATGTTTCCTTTCATTAAAGGATGGTATCATAAAATCAGTAAAAATCGATGCAATTATTTTTTCATTGAATTCTTAAGAAATAAATCACAGTTAAACCTGTCCGACATAAGTTTTAAGAGTAGCCTAGGAAACCAAAATATTACATTTCCTTTTCATTAGCAGTTATTGAACTGATGTTGTTTTGTTTGAATTAAAAAAACATTGAAAAAAATAAAAGTATGTTTCTTTTTTACAGCCTGGTGCTTGAAAAATGACAATGTAAATAGTGTATTACTAGGAGCTTCAACGGTAGATCAGCTGTACACCAACATTCAGGCATTACAGGTATGGTGATGTAGACAATTAATTCAGTGGGTAAATTTATTTCTCAATGCAAAAATTCTTACCAAATCATTGGACCTTTATTGTGATTTTATCTTATTCTATTCTTGTACCTTACATGTACCGGTATTTCTTTTGCTTTTGGAATTAAGATACCGGGTATTTTAATTGACAAGAAATTTTGTAGTGGATTCCAAAGCTGACCCCAGCAGTTATGGCAGAACTTGACAAGATACTGGGAAATCGTCCTGGTGGAAGGAGAGATGGGTTTAACAGGTGATAATCACTCTCGTACAACTGTTCCCGCTAGTTGACTTGTTGCTCTTGGATATATCTCCAATGACAGTTATCTCCCTTTCCATACCTTGACACATACTTGGCAACACAGAGCAAATTGCATGGTTGTTTTTAGAACAATATATGTTATAAGATGGTATTTCTAGTTTTCTCTATTTTGTTTATTTGGGATGTTGGGTATTAACTTTATATCTTATTTATATCATTTTCTTTTTTCCATCTAACCTGTGGGTATCATTATTTTTTGGGGGCACATTTATTGATATCATGAACTTATTTTTTTACTGAATTGGAAAAGAAAGATTTTGATAACTATTGATATATAAGAAAATACATGTATTATTACTTAATTAACATTAATCATGTGTAACCTTCTTAAAAGCATGATATTGTTGTACTATTGGATGTATAGATGTTAGATATTTGCACCAATATAGTACTTTATCTATATTAACAAGCACTACCAATATAACAGTCATGTATGGCATGAGAGATAGATATTCAGTTTTATACAATTAATTAAATTAAAAATTACTCTATAACATTCATTTTGTCTGACAGAATTTAGAGATAAATTTAATCCCCCTTTTATTCATGAATTTCTTAAATATTAGCAATACTCATCTCAACTAAATATGAACGCCCAAATATAAATGAAAGTAAAATATTAAAGCAGAATAAAAAGAATTTATAAAGCAGTAATATTTTATTTTGCTTATTTAACATACCGGTAATTGGAATCAATTCATGTTTCAGTTATAGTAAACAAAAAAGAATTAGCTTTAAATTTCTGGGTAAGGTAAAGTAAAACAATTAAGGAAAGCATTTCTTTCAAAACAGTTCAAGTTTCTTGATTTGAAGAATGATCATGATCTTGTTAACTATGTGTATAACCTTACTCAATGAAATAAATTTGATATTGGTTATCTTCAAGACTCATGCATTTATTGGAGCAGTCAGTGACCCATCAAGTTTTTATCGACATACTAACGTTACAAATTATCCAATAATTGACGTACTAAAGTTACAAATTATCCAGCAATTGACATACTGAAGTTACAAATTATCCAGTAATTACCATTATATGAATTTTATTTGTGTGTAAAGAAATTTCTTTGCTTTTTCTTTAAAGGTCATCTAGACGTTCCATTCAGACTCAGCCTAAAACATAATACCGGGTAGTTACATTGCTCTGTCAAGCCTGTGTAGTCATTAGGTTAAAATTCTCACTCCTCCCCAAAACATTCTGGGTACTGTTTACTTGCACAGCCAAGTCATAGTGAGATGGAAATGATATTCCATTTTGTATACATGTTTTCTGTTTTCATGTCTTAAAAACTTTGTTATCCAAAAATGTGATATTGAATTGTATATGACATGATTTTTTTATGAGAAAAAAATGGTTGAATCAACCTCACTACCTGGAGTATCCTTAGGTCTAATGTATTTGCTAGTATGTTTACCTGTGTTAAGACAACATTCATCTCAATTTTCTTTTAATGTTAAGAAATATCAAACCAAAAAGTATTGTAAAAAGTTTCATGTATAAATATTTTCTCCTTTTTATCCATCTGATTTATGCACTAGTGGAGCAGCTTAGTGATCCAACACACATTGTGTTTGTTAATCATATTTCTAAGATTAATCTGCTTGAAATAATTACTTTTCATCTGCAGTTTGTTTATTACCTCAGGGTTATATCAACTCTGAAATTCAAGTGCCAAAATACTGTTTACATGAATTTTAGAAAACTGTTTTATTGTTTTTAAACAGCAAACAAATGAAATCAAACAGACAAACTAGGTATGATGTGTGTGTTTATTTTCATATTGCACAAACCTTGTGAAAATTTCAAACTTTTTTGTATTAATAATATATGCATTATGGCTGGCAATGCTCCTGAAAGTGTGTAATGGAGGCACGTACTGGCTGATACAACAGTAAATTAAATCTTTGTTACAATGATCCATTTCATCACAGACTACCATATCTTTCCTCCAAAACATTCCCATTTCTGTCATAATTATATGTTATAGATGTCCTGATTTTTTGTATAGATCAGACCCTGTTTAGACTTGATGTATGGTATGCTCAGTGGTGAAACTCTTACAGAGTTGTAACGTATGTATTACTGTGGTCAGAAATTGATTGAGGCCAGTAGCATGCAGATATGCATTTCAGCAAATTAGACAATGCAAATGGTATACACTGTACAAGTCATATTGATAGATTGACATTGAGCTGTGGATGCAGCATTAGACAATGTGACCTCTATCAAACTTTTTATTACCTAGCTATTTCTCACTATTGTGTAGATTATATTTATATTGTGGAGTGGGATAAACTTTTATCTAGTCACTGGTTTTTATTATGAATGACTGTGATATACTAGTAGTATTTAGAGATACTTGATGCCCAAAATACAGAAGCATTTCATTTCTCATGTGAATTAAAAGGAAAAAAATAATTATTTTATCATTTTTAGCATGTGCTTTAAAGATATTTGTAAAAACACTGTTACTGGTATATTAAATTTGAAAAAGCAGTTACCTGATAGACTATTTGCAATTTTTGTTAACCAATAGACAATATGTTTATTTGATAATGGGTAAAGGTATTTCATGAATATTGTGTGATTAAGTTTATTAACCAACACATGATTCAGTCCCTTCATCAATGCACTTTACAAGTAGATGGTATTACAACATATCAGTTAATTTATTTTAGCCTTCACTTTTATTGTACAAATGTAGTCAGTTTTTCATTTTTCTATTGGTTGAATCTTTAAGATTTTAATAAAGTTATCCTTATTACCTCAGTGTTCTCTTGTGATTTAATCAACTCTAAAGCATGACTTTTTGTTATTGGAAGACATTTTATCCATTTATGTGGTAAACATAACAGTAGTATAATACCTGATATGTATGGAGCATCTCTCATGAGGAATGAGCCAAGCAGACAGCTATGTATTCTCTGCAAAAGAAAACCTCTAGGAATCTATGTAAAAGGGTTTACAAGTTGTAAAAATAAAAAACCACACTCATTGGAAAGGGACATGGGGCTCCCTTTTGCTTTTGTAGATACTTTGTTTTACATTGTATATTCAAGTTTGATAAAGCAATAATTCCAATCAGTCACCAAACAGTCAAAATGCAGGTTCCAAGTTTAGCTTAGAAATAATACCAGTAATGTAAATCTGATGATGAAGGGGAAGGTGGCTGTAAAAATAATGTGTATGGGTAATGTTATGAGAGAGGGGCATTTTAAAGAAAATTATATCTTTAGGTTAAATAATTAAAAAAAACTAAATAATTTCAATAAGAGACACAGTGTGATCTATTAGTGATTCAACTGAACATGTCCTGAAAATGGGAAAGGGAACACTATGGACTCAAATTTTTACAAAGAAATGTGGGTAAAACTTGTAGAAATGTTAGGAAGCTGAATCATGAAAACTTATCTTTACGTAATTAATATTTATGTTTTCATGTGAGTTTTGCTGGGACAAACAATAGATTGTTTGGATCAATGTTTGGCTTTACTGGCCAGGCAAGCAATGTGTCCCAAAGGCCTTTTGTCTTAAAACAAATCTTTTAAAAATATTAATTACTTCATAGTGATAAGTTTTTTTTTGTACCTTTAGTATTGGTGATGATGGTGTTGTTATCTGTCATTTATCATGCCGACGATCTGCTGAATTAATTGCCGTTAGAAACTGTAGGGGCACCTGCCATTGATCACTATAGTAAAGAGGAGCAGCTGTATGAAGAATTACTGCGCATATTGTTTCATTCCGTATTTTATTGGAGTATAAAATGGTGCTGAAGGTCAAAACAACTTTTATGACTAATTCTAAAATGTCAGGATAAAACCGATTGATATTTTTAGTAGAGACTGCGCCCTATTTACCCGTCTGGGAAAGGAGGGTGGGGGGGGGGGGGGTCATGATGTGCTAATTGCAGCGAAGTTTTACATGTAATTCGGAAAATGATGAGTTCGTTCATTTAAATAGTGTACAGATGTGAAATATAGCATTTTATGAAAGAATAATTGTAATGAAGGCAAATTGTTAAATAATATTGGAGATTTATACGTAAATCATCATAATTTTACATCGACTAAATTTCTAGAAAAGTTCTTGCATATCTTGTTGATCTTCACAATATATGTTATTCAATAGCAGTAAGTTCTCTCTCTCTCTCTCTCTCTCTCTCTCTCTCTCTCTCTCTCTCTCTCTCTCTCTCTCTCTCTCTCTCTCTCTCTGACACATGTAGAACACATATATATTTGTATGTATTCAATAATGTTAGGCGTGAATATGCTCACCTTTCTTGTGGGGGTCCTGTTCATCTGTTGGTCATTTGGAGAGGTTTTCTCGGAGTCGCCGTGTTCAAGAGCTGAATCTTTGGTCTGTGGTGAGGATTGGATAACTTACATCAACGAATGTTATGCCAATAAGGCGTGAGTGGAAATAATGCTTTGAAATAGTGTATGTTCTTTGAAATTAACATTTCTAAGAGTTGAAATATATTCATACTCCTTTTTTGGAAAATCGAAAGATAATTTTTTTATGAAATTGTGAATACTAAAAGGTAATATATATTTCGTATGTATTGATACAGTAAAAAGAAAATTAAATGGAATGGCCCATGTCCACCAACGAAATGCCGCTGCAATAGACTTATGATTGATGTCTGTGGCTCTAATGGGATGGAGTACAGTAACCCTTGTGTGGCCAGATGTCAGTAAGTCTCTCTCTCTCTCTCTCTCTCTCTCTCTCTCTCTCTCTCTCTCTCTCTCTCTCTCTCTCCATACACAAGTAGACATATTGCAATTCAAATGTATTTTTTTCTCTTAATTTACAGTGGAGTAACTCAATTCACGATGGGAAAATGTGACAACGCAGTAAGCTATGTTGTATCTCTCTGATAAGTTTAACTGAAATTATATAAAATACAAAGCTGCTATTCTTACTGTTTTTATTCTATAATATTTTTCCATGCAGGAAAGACAGTAATAAATGGAAGTTTTCCTCCTACAAAGTCGCTGAATAGTTGCTACAAAGTTGTATTCAATGCGCCCATTATTAATAAAATATAAAATGTGAATAAAACACTTTTAAACTAAAACAGAATTGAGAGAGAGAGAGAGAGAGAGAGATTAATATCAATCGGACTCGGGGTACGCTTTGTTAGTAGACGATTAGACGTGCAAAAATTGTGACATGTATGTAACTTTTACTTTGTGATGTAACATGTAAAATTAAGTTAATCAGTTAGTAAGTAACCAGTAATCATCACACTGATTAGAACATCATGTTCCGGAGAAGTCAGCTTTCACTTGCGCAGCACGTTTGCAGACAGCTTCCGAGGTCACTTTCTGGAACGATGGCATCCGGTGGTACGATGGCGATGTCCAAGAGTAATGAGGAATCTGAGGATCTGTCACGGTCGTTTTTAACTCTTGAAAAAATTGACGTCAACATATTTAGGTATTTATCTCAAACTGATTTTTCTTGGACCGGTAAATTATTCATTATTGATTAATCATATTTTAACGAACATGTGGATAGGCATATTTTTTACTAGGCATATAGGCCTATGCGGTACATAGAATTACCGAAATACCCGCGATTTACCGAAATACCCGGTGAAAACTGAAATACCCTTCAAAAACACCAAAATGCTCATTATTACGCCATAAAGAGTGTATGTCTAGTATTTTATATAGATAGTTATTGTATATAAAGTTAATTTTTTGAATAAATGTATACTGGCATCAGTATTTACTATAATACTTGAACTTGTGTTATATACATATACGTGTGCAAGAGAAAGGAGCAATTCTTTGAAATAGTTGCTATTGTTATAGTTGCTTCCACTGTATATGGATTTTTGATTGAATCATTTGATTGAATCATGATTTTTTGAAGTATACACTCTCATAACTGCAGCACACACCGCTGCAGTTATGAGAGTGTATACTTCAAAAAATCATGATTTAATGCTTATATTTACATTTTTTAACTTCTTGCCTTGTCTGCAAATGCAATTCATACCTTAAAATTCCTATCTTATCCTAAGGGTAAGTTAATATTAATGAAAGAGCCACAGTAACAGCCACAAGCGTGAACTTTGATTTTCGCTTGTTTACAGCGTTTAACGTTTGTGACGTCATAACAAAAACTCGTCAATTTGACCTTTGACTACTTATTGCATTTAGAGGCATTTGAAGATCACAGAATTTAATGGAAAAACACAGTAGAATGTAAATATAAGCTGACAAACTGTTATTTTTAATTCTTAGTTATTTTACTCTGGGAATAAAATTTCACACCTCTATTCGAGTGAAAAGCAATTCATGCAAGAGTTATCGTTCTTAACCCAATCTCTACACATGTTAAAAATAGCTATTTATGTCAAAATAATTACATTATCAAACTGAAAATTGGGGAAATACAAATAAACACTTAGATTTAAACTATGATGTTAAATATTTGTGCTCAAATGAGGCATTTCGGTGTTTTTGAAGGGCATTTCGGTAAATCACGGGTATTTCGGTAATTCTAGTTACCCAGGCCTATGTAAATTCAAAAAAATTTAACTCTTTTTTTGGGGGGGGGGAGGGGGTGTCCAGCACGATCACCCTTCCTCTCTTAATCCACGCTACTGTTTTCACCTTAATCCTTATTGATGTATATAGAATTTAGTTTCGTTTTGGGGGGGGGGGGGTATCAACATGGTAAATGACTTCAATATCACTGATTGCTGTTTCTGAGATTAGTATGATGATGTTGGCACCCAGGAAGATTGATTCCCAAGAAGTTTTGGATATACTGAGGGATCTCTCTTCCTAATAGTATGTTTACAGAAAAAGTTGTTTACCAAAGGTTTTTACATTTCATGTACTCTATACTCTCTCCCAAGATATCCTCGATTCACATTTTGCTTAATTACTCAGTATTTGTAAATACCTCAGGGTTCAAACAATGCTCATTCAACAGTATGAAAAGATATCTCCTTTGAAATGCCCCCTCTAGCATATCAGGTTTCAATACACGGCTAAAAAGTGTGAAGTCTATGTGGATTTTGTATTGCAACTGACCCAGATGATAGCATTGAAAAATTCTGCGAGGTATTTAGAATGACTTCTGGATGGAGAAAAAATGTCAACATTTTTCATTATAAATCTCATTTGAAATCAGTTTTGGTTCCTGTGAATTTTTTGTGAAAAATGATAATGTGTGAATGAAATTATCTTGGATACATATTTTTCCTTTCATCTATTTCAACTGCACTTCTTTCACAGGTATGTGTATTTTTATTAAATATTGTCCAAATGTGCTGCATAAAGCATCTTGGGACAGACTATAGACTCCCTAATCATTATCTCCTTTAATAGCTCATTTATGTAATTTTGCAACAAAAGACTTTGTTGAGTATTCATGCATACAAACACACATAGACACAGAAATATTCCCTAGGTTCATGAGAGTCTTGTTGTCATGATTATTTGTTGCACGAACCCTTTCTCAAATGTTTCTTGTAAATTAAATTAGAATAATCTGCATCTTGGTCATGAAAATTAGTCACTGTGAACAAGTTAATATTTCTTATAAATCCAGAAATAAAGATGACAACATTCTAGATTGGATACTAAATATGTCTAGCTTAATGATTTTCATATTTCAGGGCTTCTGCAAAATGCCTTTGGCGGCCAGTAGGGTCAAGATTTGTGTTTGGGGGACAGGTTGTAGGGCAGGCGTTAACAGCTGCCTTCAATACTGTTAGAGAGCCCTTGTTGTTGCACAGTCTGCATTGCTACTTTCTAAAGGGAGGTAAGGATGTATCTGATGATCTGTTATTGTCTGCTTGGGACGTGAAAGGATTGGGTGAATCCCAGCATAATTTCCTGTGAAACTTTATGATTATGACCAATTATATAGTATCAATTAAGAACTCTATGAATTTACATATGAAATTTTCATAAGTACAGAATGTCATGTCAATTAGCAATGTTCAGACAAGGTATATTTCTAAGAAAGTTATGGAAAAAGTATCTTTTTCTTCCCCAAAAGTTGAATTATGCCGTAAACCCAAATTACATGTATCTTTTGTTTATGGTATATATTCATACTGTATATATTTAATAATATACTGTTCAAAAATGTAATTTCAGGAAATAATGAAAAACCAATAATATACCACGTTGATAGGACGAGGGATGGCCAGACATACACAAGTCGCAATATTAAGGCCACTCAAGAGGGAATCCCTATATTTACCATGCAAGCATCCTTCAAAGTTGATGAGGTAGATCCCTTAGAACATCAATTCACAATGCCTGTGGTCCCAGACCCCGAAGAATTGATCAGTTCAGTGCAATATATTAGAAACAGACTTGAGTAGGTATTGCATAGATTCTAATAATGTTCATTTTTTTTTATATTTCATGCACATTTATGATATTTGTTTTATGATTATAATTTCATTTTTCAAGAACAGAGACTATGTCCGATTCCGAGAGAATAAGGATTAGTGAGTACCTTACACAGACAATACACATAGAGTCCCGCCCGGTGGATCCACAGCTGTATCACGGCCAGAAACAAGGGGAACCCCGACGCTATGTCTGGGTCAGGGCCATGGAAAATATAGGTAAAACCGTAGATGTCTGTTAACTTGATTATCAGTGTATGAATCTCGTTCGTATGAATATGCTGCCTATTGTTCTAAGCTTTTTGGAAAGAGATTAATTTATATGGTATTTGAAATTATTTCAATGTTTGAGGTAATAAGAATTATCTTGAAAAATAGAAATATAGATACATGTATAGTACATGTAGAACAAAAATGTATGCATAATATTAAAATGCTTCAACAATTTATTTACTGATCAACAGTTACTTTTTTCAGTTTACTATTGTTAATACTGTGCAGATTTTCAGTCTCAAGAATCATTAAGCTTGTTTTATCAATAACTTGAATACTGAAAAATGATATAATCATATAAATACAAAGTGGAAAGTTGAAATACATTTAAACTTTTGATCTACTGGTAAATGTTATAAAAAAGAGTGGAAAACTATTACAATATGTGTAAAGTTTGCAGTGAGTAAACACCAACCACTCAGTGATGAATTACAGGGATTTTGGACCTCTATATAAACATATTGAGGAGAGTTGATTCAACTTAATTGCCAACAATAACTTGTTGCAGGTGATAACATGCAGCTCCAGCAGTGTGTGGCTGGGTTTATCTCGGACTTGGCCCTGTTAGGGGCCGCCAAGCAACCAGCCCCGGTGGGTCACCAGATCGGGTTCATCACATCTCTGGACCACAGCATGTGGTTTCACAACACGTTCAGAGCTGAGGAATGGATGCTGTGTGAAATTGAGAGCCCTCAGTGTGGTAGGTTAGACTCTTAGGAGTAATGTCTAAGTATGGACAGCAATAGATTCAATTCTCTTTTGTTATGAGAGAGTTGTACATCTGCCAAAGTTTTAACCTTTTACTTAATTTTTATGTATACCTATATTCTAACAAGTAGTAATTAAGGTGGTATGGGACATCAGTTGATATTAACGTGGATTAAAGTACATTATAATTAAAATTCTTTCATTGGTTAAGAATTTTCAATTTTACAATATTTATCCAAAAATAGCTTTTAAAAATATTTGGAGAGTAAAAAATTGTAAAACCCCCAGCAGGATTCGAACTCATGACTTACAGATTAGTAGTAAACCCTCTAACCCACTGCGCTATGCTGTTCGGTGACAAAAACGGGAAAGAGACTACTTATATACATGTAATTACATTTGGTTTTGTTGTTTATTTCGATAAACAATATGTCACAACATGGAAGTGTCCCATAACACCTTTATTCAAATAGCTTTATAATGTAGGTGAATAAAATCAAGTATAGGTATTTGCAAGATTTCTTTGGACATGCTAACACTTAACCATATATCTTGCTCTTTGCAGATTTGTAAAATCAATTTGTTAAGGCCAAAACAAATTAATGATTTGTTTCTCAGGCACCGCCGCATCAGTAAAATCATCGCCACATCAAACTTTTTTATCGTTATTTTTCCGGATTTTTCATATCTTATCAATATCAGTTTTCTCTATTATAAAATCAATGTAAACAAATGCTCAGAATAAAGGCTTGTCTTGCAGTAAAAACGTTATTTTATCTGACACATCTACCCAGTGACCAACCTAGGGGGCTACTTGGGCTAAATACAAGTTTATGTAAATATAAGTACTCGCTTTGTGGTCGGTAACTTTGCCAGAATTTCCTCAGAAAGAGAGGTTGAAGTTGCCCTGTATTCTGAGTTTACGATCATGAAAGTTAACCCCAAAAGCATTAAAATGATAATCATGTAATTCAAAAGACATTATCATAGCCTAAATTAAATCCTGTTGTGATTAATAACTAGCGACTGTCTTATTTTAGAGATTACACATTCTCATACTGACGTGCACTGAAAATTACAACCGATGTTTATAACTTTAGGTGCTGATATTACAATTAGTTGGTAACTTGTAATTAGTTAATAACTCTGCCAAGTTCGTGCTAAAATAATCTTAAAACCGTTTGTCTACAGTTATCTTTAAAATAAACAGATCCAACTATATGACGGTTGTAATTGTGTCAAAGGGTTGGACTAATACCTCCAAAATACACTGAATCACATAGACTGATTTCATTTGTCATTTAGCCTACACAATTACGAAACATTTCATCTACAAAATGTATGAATACACCTAATAAATTAAATTTGAAAAAAAATGGATAAGATTTTAAATTTTTTAGGAGTTGTTTTATTTTTAATTGACTTGCTTTTAATCCAATTCAATCTGTATATTCTATACATGTATTATCATTAGCATTATGCCATTTTCAAAGAATGGAAGTCTACCTGATTTCTCAAATTTCTCATATTTTTCTGTGAGGGAGAATTTCAGAAATGAAGTCTTCCTAAACTAAGTTTGCTCTAGGTTGGTCCCTGTTAACACTACCACTGAAATTTCTCTGTTATCTTAAGAAATTGAAGCCTCTGTGATATTGCCTAGAAGCAGGAATAAAGGACAATTGTATTGTTTGAGAATTTTATGATGACTACTTTAATTTTTCTTGATTTCTGTCCTCAAGGCACTGGAGATTGATAATTAGAAAACACCCCAAATGAATGCTTTATTTGATAAATTTTTATATGGCAAATTCAACTAGTGAAATGCCATAGAAATTCCCCTATTTCAGTTCAGACTTGTGTTGTTATTGTGGAGGGGAAAGATGGGCCGCAAAATGAAGCAGGGGCACAAACCATTTGTCATGTTTGTTCAATTGCAAATCTCAACCTTTGAAAAGGAAACAGAAACAGCTAAAAAGAACAATTTGAACAAATATTTAAACTTTACCAATGTATCAGTTTGATGAATATCTGCTGATAAGTACACAAATAAATCATAAAATATGGGCTAACGTCATTGTAAATTTTGTCTAAAAAAAAAACAAAAAAAAAAAAAAAAAACCTGCCTGCCTCATCAAAATTTCTAAATTTTGGCCTGAGAAACTAATGATTAATTTTTTTTGGCCTAATACCTTGAAATTAATCTGTTGAATCAAGAGTTATATCCCTTATATTTGTTAAATGTCACATTTTATGTTACAAATATTTATAGGATTTTATTTTTGTTGTTCAGGTAAAGGTAAAGCCCTTGCCCTAGGCAGGATGTGGAGGAGAGATGGGGTGCTGGCTGTGTCCATGGCCCAGGAAGGGGTACTTCGATCAAAAATTTGACCAGTCTCCTCAATCATTTATCTATTTTGTGAAGGTGAAGCTGTCTCAGGCAGACTCTGGATGTCCTGAGAAGTAAAATGATGCCTTGTGTTCAGTGCTGACCATGGTGGTCAGTGTTGACCATGTTGTATAGTGTGATAGTTTGACAGTGGGTAGATGTGATGTTGTTTATCATTTGTATGATTTGACAATCATTGTTGTTATTGATGTGTTTTACGGGTAAGAAAGTGCAAGAGCTTTATGCAAGCCTATTCCTTGGAGGACAACAGACATATCAAATCAATTTCTTTTGAATATATGTATAGGTTTTAAAATTTTACTTCACTGTCTTTTATCCTGATTCACAGAACACAAGACTACACTAAGAATGTAAATAAAACCATTATTATTTGTTATAATATACATAACTTTTCATGCTGCTGATAAGTTTTCATGTAATTATTTTGATTGACGCATTCATTGTTTAAATTTACACAACCCTTTTGGAATTGCAGTATTATCTTGCCTTTAAAAAGTTCCAATGTACATGTACATGTACCTGTTGATTCAACTGTGATAGAT
Organism: Magallana angulata; assembly: GCF_025612915.1. Taxonomy (NCBI): domain Eukaryota; kingdom Metazoa; phylum Mollusca; class Bivalvia; order Ostreida; family Ostreidae; genus Magallana; species Magallana angulata. The sequence continues at coordinate 20,537,483 of NC_069116.1, read as the reverse complement.
ACCGTATATACTTTTACAAATGTTTAAAGCATTCATTGGTTAAATTATTAAAAATTATACATGTTCCGGGTTTTGGTTTTGTCAGAGATGCATTGAATTAACCACTGCTTGAGTTAAGTTTTATGGCGTCGAACGAAGATCGAAAGCCATCTAAGGATGGTAAGACCGGAAGTTGCAAAATTTTAAGGAGCCGAACAACCCATGCTATCAATAAATCTGCAAAAATGAGTGCAAAGTTTTCTTATGTGTTTGAAGAATAAAAGATGACATACTTCCATTAAAAGCAGAACTAAAATAGATATCACAAATTGGCAAATAAAAATAGTTGATGTTTTTGATAATGTTCATATTTTTAGGTCACCTAAGTAAACTCAGGTGACCTATTGCTATCTGTTTTCGTCCCTCGTCGTGCGTTAACAATCTTACATTTTTAACTTCTTCTTAAAAACTACAAGGCTAATTATTACCATTTTTGGTGTGAAGCATCTCTATGGTAAGAGGAATTTAAATTGTGAAATTCATGGCTCTACCACCCCCGGGCAGGGCCAAATGTGCAAAAAAAGCCAATTTTTCAAATATCTTCTTCTCCACTCCCATTCATGTGAGGAAAAAACTGGTTGCATGGTTATGATGTCCATGAAGCCCTTTACCAAAATTGTGAAATTCATGGCCCATGGGTCATTCAGTTCTGGCTCTAGGGTGGGGCCAATATGGCCATAAAGTAAAAATGTATTAAATCCTAGAAAATCATCTTCTCTACTTCCATACATATTTGTTAAAAACTAAATGCATAATTATGATATCCATGAAGCCCTCTACCAAAATTGTGAAATTCATGGCCCCTGGGTCAGGGGTTAAGGCTCTAGGGTCGGGCCAATATGACCATATAGTACTTAAAAAATCTTCCTCTTTACTCCCACACATGTGGGCAAAAAACTGAATACATGGTTATGATGCCCACTAACTCCTCTACCTAAATTGTGAAATTCATGGACCCTGGGTCAGGAGTTCAGGACATGAGGGGGGAGGGGGGGGGGGGGTTCAATATAGTGTTTAGGCATAAAATGTTTAAAAATCTTCTCTATTCTCACACATCTGTATGAAAAACTGACTTCATAATTATGTTTACCAGGAAGTCCTCTACTAAATTTTAAATTTCATGTCCCTGGAGTATGGGTTTTGACTCTAGGACAGGGCCAAAATGGATGTATAGGTGTTAATGCATATAATGTTTAAAAATTATCTTCTTTACTCCAACACACCTGAAAGGAAAACTGAATTCATGATTTTGTAGACCAGATCTTTTGCCAAAATTATAGGTTTCATAGTTCTTTTTGAAAGATTTCAGGCAGGGAGGTGGTCGTCATTTTTCTACTCTACAATGAAACCTAATTAAATGCATATATGTGACTCCTCGACAAGTTTGTGTATGGGTTATATGCTACTCAGTTGACCGTTAAGGCCTATTGGTCTTATAAACAATATGTTGGATGAATATACTTGCAATGAGACTCTCCGGACCATAAACATGCGATAGTTAGGCCTACATACTCAATTTGTTTATGAAATATACCTGTCTACTAAACAGATTATTTTGTATCTATATCGAATGTTGACAATGCACAAATGTTTGATCTTTTAGAAACAAAAGTTCTATCATATCTACAACCAGAAGTAATTTTGAAACAACTACTTTCACTTTTAATTTGTGAATGTAAACAACGTGAATGGGTGCTTTCTTGCATGTATATCTACCCCTGATCTTTTAGATCCATATATGGCCTGAAATAAATCCTGACTTTTCCCCTTTCTATTTGTAACTTAATAGGCCTACACACTCAATTTGTAATGAAATATACATGTCTACTAAACAGATTATTTTGTATCCATATCGATTGTTGACAATGCACAAATGTTTGATCTTTTAGAAACAAAACTTCCTTCATATCTTCAACCAGAAGTTATTTTGAAACAATTAGTCCTGACTTTTACCCCTTTTTAGCTCACCTGAGCTGAAAGCTCAAGTGAGCTATTCTGATCACATTTTGTCTGTCATCCGTCTGTCCGTAAACTATTCACATTTTCAACATCTTCTCAAGAACTATTAGGCCAATTTCAACCAAAGTTGGCACAAATCATCCTTAGGCAAAGGGGATTCAAAGTTGTGAAAATTAAGGGCCACACCCGTTTTCAAGGGGAGATAATTAGAAATTAATGAAAAATTTAGAGAAATTTTCAAAAATCTTCTTCTCAAGAACCAGAAAGCCAGGAAAGCTTAAACTTGTGTGGAAGCATCCTCAGGTAGTGTAGATTCAAAGTTGTGAAATTCATGACCCCCGGGGGTAGGGTGGGGCCACAATGGGGGGTCGAAGGTTTACATAGGAATATATAGAGTAAATCTTTAAAAATCTTCTTCTCAGAAACTAAACAGCCAAGAAAGCTGAAACTTGTGTGGAAGTATCTTCAGGTAGTGTAGATTCAAAGTTGTGAAATTCATGATCCCCGGGGGTAGGGTGGGGCCACAATGGGGGGTCGAAATTTTACATAGGAATATATAGAGTAAATCTTTAAAAATCTTCTTCTCAGAAACTAAACAGCCAGGAAAGCTGACACTTGTGTGGAAGCATCCTCAATCAGTGTAGATTCAAAGTTGTGAAAAACATGATCCCCGGGGGTAGGGTGGGGCCACAATGGGGGGTCGAAGTTTTACATAGGAATATATAGAGTAAATCTTTAAAAATCTTCTTCTCAGAAACTTATCAGCCAGGAAAGCTGAAACTTTTGTGGAAGTATCTTCAGGTAGTGTAGATTCAAAGTTGTGAAAATCATGATCCCTGGTGGTAGGGTGGGGCCACAATGGGGGGGGGGGTCGAAATTTTACATAGGAATATATAGAGTTAATCTTTAAAAATCTTCTTCTCAGAAACTAATCAGCAAGATGATTCTTTATAATTGTAAAAACCCTGGCTCCAGGACAATTCTTCAGCCTCACAAGAAGGTTCAGAGTTTGATGTAGCTAAATATCCCATATATAAACAATTGTAAAGGATCTTTTTGAGAACTGCAATACTCAACATGTGATATGACTATAAAATTGAAGCAGGCAGCTTTTTGTATTACTGTATTGAGTTATTGCCCTTGATTTATTGATTCTTGATTATTTTAATTAATGCATCCACTGTTAACCAATTATTGTGATGATTATTTTTATACAATAACAAATATTCAATGTATATAAGTTGTTCTGCATAAGAAGTTTTGGGTTAGGCCAGATTAGTTTGTTTATTTTTGATTTCCAATTTTTAGATACTATGAATTATTTAAGGACGGCACATATATAACGACAGTGTCTATTGGACTATGATTAGCGACCGTTTGGGGTTAAACTTAAACAGGTATGGATAGATTGAGTGTGTGAACATCCCTGCTCTATCTAATCTACGTGTTTTCTAATCTTCGATACAAAGTGTGCGGTCATTGGTGGTGGTTGCGGCGGAGCACTAGTGAATGGTCATCCCTGCTGGTGTTCAGGCCTTTCTAGCGCAAGTGTGTGGAACTCCCTGTTTTCGTTAGGTTGAGCTGTTGGCGTAAGTGTGCGGTCATCCCTGCCTGCTTGCTTAAACGTTGGTACCTGTTGAGTTGTGTAGGTGTGCGGTCATCCCTGCCTGCGTAACGTGTGCAGGAGCGGTGATTTAAGTCTGCTCTTGTAAATATTGGCAGCAATCAGGGCTATCCGAGTTCCAAGGGGGAAAAATGGATTTTATTTATACAGGATCTACATGTTTTATTGTACATTGTCCAGATCGTTTGTATTATGACTCCATTTAGCTGACTTTATCATACCTATTGTTTCTCAGGTGAGCGATGTGGCCCATGGGCCTCTTGTTATTTGTACCAGAAACATTGGTTACATTGGTTACAATGCTTATTATGAATGACTTACAAACTTTGTACTTATGACAGGTAACAGTGGTTACAGGTAACATTGGTTATAAATTGTCCAGGTTTTTACTCTTCAAATTAACTTCAACTCGACGCCATTGTTGCCGCTCAGGCCTTTGATTATGACAAAAGCTACATCTTGATATTACGAATAATTCCTTACACGCAAATATATATATATATATATATATATATATATATATATATATATATATATATATATATATATATTATACCCTACCTAATAATGTATTATAAGGAAGGGATATCTTTTTATTATGAGAAAAATATAACATCAGGTGCCTGTGACGAGAGCGTTTCTCACAACGTGACATAGCGTTTTCCTAAATAAAAACTCAAAGATCAGATATTCCTGTAAACTGTGATCCATACCAATAAAGCTTTAAAATCAGATGGCTTTGAAGCAACATTTGGTTCTCTGTAAGGTGTTAAGATCAGCTACACCGTACTGACTAGAGAGCAGATGGCCTTGAAGCAGCCTTTGGTTCTCTGTAAGGTGTTAAGATCAGCTACACCGTACTGACTAGAGAGCAGATGGCCTTGAAGCAGCCTTTGGTTCTCTGTAAGGTGTTCAGATCAGCTACACCGTACTGACTAGAGAGCAGATAGCCTTGAAGCAACCTTTGGTTCTCTGTAAGGTGTTATGTATATATTTATTCCAATGCAATGTTGTTGTTGTTTTTTTAATTTAACCAAATTGTGGGACCAAAATGATCGATAACAGTTTTTATTAATTATTCTTTTATTTCCAAGAGGCCTAGCGTCTGTAAAAACATTCTTTTTTGCTCAAACGTGTACTTCATTTTGTTAAAAAAAAAAAAAGAAAGGGGGGAGGGGGGGTATACAAAAACTGATAATTCTGGCTGCAGATCGATGCAACACAATTTTTAGATCTAGGTCTTCCAACCCGCAGTTGTAGTAGTCTTGAATATTTAATGCCTTTGTTTGTCCTACGACACCAAAGAAAATTATACATTGTATCAATATATTTTATTTAGTCAAATTATTAATATTATATCAAACTTCTAAGAAGCAGCCCCCGTTTTCTTTTCATTCGCTTGCTCTTTTCGTTGCCGTTGTTACAAATATCTACCAATCAAAAGAAGATATGCGCATAGGTAATTAGGATATCACTGTAGTATTGAGACCTTCATTTACCCAACCACTTCCGATCACTGGCCGATCTACATCTTCATTAAGCGCCGCGGCCAATAGGATTAGGAACAACGAGCCTGCGATTGTCCAAAAATCCCGTCCGAAAGATGTCTCCACAAAGGGCCAATCAATGCACTGATTTCCACCTAATCGCTTCGACGGCTTTTTAAGAACCATTTACGTGACTTTATTGCAAATGGAAGTTTCGGAAATACATATTTTTTTCCTATATCGATGATTTGAAGCGGGAAATGAAAGTTGATCCTGCGAACGAAGGGCGTAATGACGGACAACGGTCGCTACGTAACGCCGCAATTATAAAAATTCTGTGTCGTCTGAATGCTCGTGTCGATATTGCAGTATAGAGATCGATTGGTTATTAATTATACATTGGTTATTTACATACCTATTGGGGTCCAAGAAATTTTCAGTGTAATGAAGGAAAATTAATTTTCCTGGACTTCCGATAGACTTAATAAGGTAAGACCTCTCAGGTAAGACTTGAGTCTACGTAAAGCTAATTCTAAATTATACGAGACTGATATTTGATAACAAAAACCTCTTTGATATAGAAACGCTGAGACTCTTTAACTTACTGTTTCCATTTCTTTTCGCGCTGTATAGGCTGGGAATGCTTGACCATAGGTTAGTAAATTGCTTTAAATATTTGTAAATTTGAAATACAACTGCAGAACTATCGTGAGAAACAGTTATTTTGCTACCAAAGGTTGCGAGTAACACAAGTAAAAATACATCGTCATAATTAACATTATATTGATCATTTACAAGTACATTACTGTGTTATTTTATTTCCCTTATCTCGTGGGTCGTTTATATTTTTTTTTATTTTATTTTTTTATTAAAATGGGTGACGACTGAAATATCTATAATTCTAGTTGTAATTGGGTTTTACTTTGCAACTTCGTTTCTTTTAAATGAGTTTTATCTTTCATCAAATTACATTATTTAACATCTTTAAAAGTGATGTATAAACAGATAGATGGATATACCACATACCCATTACATCGCTGAAGATCACTTATCTTTCCCTGACAAACGTATTGTAAATTTCGTCTCAGGCTAGGAAGTCGAGTGGGGGGGGGGGGGGGGGGAGAGGTCATTCGTGTATTGTAACTTTTGAAGTAATTTCTATTTATACTTACCAAGTACTTTCAAAATTTTAAAATATGAAAAAATGAGAAAAAAGTCCTCAAATTGAAGAAAATCGAAGCTAACCCGATTGACTTTCTGAAGATAAATATCATGTCCCCTGGCTATTCATTTATTTTAATACGCACCGAGGTCTATGCGTGAGAAACAGCTCGTAATAATAAGCTTATAATTAACAACATCGGCGTAAAACGCGAACCGGAATATAACGTCACTTTCTGTGATCTCTTGTTCACGCCGCATTTGCTGTTGGGATGGAAAATCTATATCGAATGCAATATTTATGTAGAGTGAGCGAAAGTTATCATGGTTACGCCAGAGTTTTGTCTTTCCCCGATTTCACGCCCTGCCTAGACGAGCTTATTTTGTGCTCAGTTTATGTCTTTCGTTCCCTTTTGTAATCGATATGGTTTGCGCTTCTTGCATTTGGAGTCTGATGAATAATAAATTCAACAATTTGTCAAGTTATTTTTTTTAAGTCAGAAAAACAAAAGAAATTGTTGATTTAATTAAGTATATAACAGGCAAGCACGCAAACCCATAATATTATACTAGTAGATCGAATGACAGACGCATACGCGAAACTTGTCCGTAAATTGATATCGTGACTGTTAATGCCCTTCGAAATTCCGTACACTGATCAAAAGCTAATACAGAAAAAGCAAATAAAAGACATTTTTCTAAGATCTTTTGTTTGCTTACATCTGAGGCTGGTGTATCATTTTTCTTAACAACGAAGGTGTTAAAGCAACAACGCGATGTGCAAAGCTACACTTCAAATGTTACTAGTAATTCATATTTCTGTATTCAGCAATCATTACCTTATCAGTTAACTTATGATATCATAAAGAATAATCAGGCCAGAATATTGAACATTCATATTTTTTTTAAGATGATCGATTGCTTGGGATATTAAAATTGCAGTGCACATTAATTCTAAAATCAATTTCTTTCTTAAGGTTTCAATATGTCAAATGTTGCATCCCCTAAACCCAAACGTCGAAAGAACAAGGCGAAATTAAAGTTATCTTGGGATGAACCTACCAAAGAGGAACGAATTGCGAAGCAGATTGATGATTTCATAAGTGACGTCATCGAAAGTGCTAAACAGGAATACCTGATAAAAGAGCACTCGAGCAGCATTAATGGTGAGTAGCAAAAATGGAAGAAAAATCAGTCAACGAAAAAAATTATAGATATTTTGAATTAAAGACTGAATAGATTTATTGATTTATTGAATTGCTTGATATTAAAACTTGTTTAAGTGCAACACTAAGTAGTGTTTTGTTATGTATATAAACATAGGAGAATGTGAGATATATCTAAATGAAGAACTGAAAGAAGAAATGATAAAGCTGGACAGTATGGAGACGGCGGAACACGTCTATGATGATTCTATGGAGAACTGCGTAAGTACGAGAACTTCTATTTCAGCATAAGGTTTCCAGTTAAGTAGGAGTCTATGAGACACTTCTATGAAGAACTGTGTAAGTACGAGAACTTCTATTTCACCATAAGCCTAAGGTTTCCGATGAAGTATGAGGCACTTCTATGGCTATTGAGTTATTACTCCAGAGACGACTTAATCCAGTATGTTGTTGTAAGGTTCCAAAAAATAAAATCTATAGATAACGTTGCCATGGCCAGATTTATCTTGGCTACTTGTTATTCTACCATCTGTCCAAGTTAAGTCATTCATATTAGCTTGCTATTAAATCCAATGCCTCGGAGAAAAGGGATCTTTTTTATAGATAGCAAGATTCAGTAGTATAAAGAGAATCCGAGACAACATTAAAAGGCAATACTTGTTTGGCTGTTGGATGCCTCGCTGTTTTGCTGCTATATTACATGGTAATGCATTGAAACAAAGCTTGCGTATTTGATCGCATGTCGTAGTGCAAACAACAGATGGATAGATTTCATTTTTTCCTGATCAGTGCTTTTTTTCTCTCTCCCCATTTTCATTAATCTAAGTAACTTGACAGTAAAGTGTAGGACAATTTCCAACATCACAATTAATCATTATAGCAACCTTTTGGTTCAGTATAATGGATGGAATACCCACAGAGATTCAAAATTTATTTTGAAATTGCTCATCAAATGAAGGATAAAATGAGAAAAGATTAAAAAACAATAAATTATCGAAGTACATATAAAGACGCATAATTAACAATCTGTTTAATGATGCAAAACATGTTTAAGTGTATACACTTACATTTTTTCAACTCAAAAAGTAGATCACAATATAAATAGTGCCTGTCAACTGCTACCCTCCTAAACAGGCACTATATATTTTATTATACTGAATGTCTTAATTTAAAGAAAACTCAACTGATTTCTTTAGGAATAACCTGAATTCTACGGCGAACCGTATGCGCATAATTTACGCGCATGCAACAATACATACACGTTGTGTTTCTCGTTGCAAAGTGTGTTGCTAACGCTGAGGGTAATAAAACGGATTATTACCAATCAGATTTCAGTATCTAACATGAAAGTATTCTAAAATATATTAGATCACTATATCCAATGGGTATTCATTTAAAGCTGCTTGTAAATGTGCCATGCTGAAATTCTGTGATCAACCCAATGGGTTTCACAACAAATGGGTGATATTCAAACCTATGGCCGATACAATATAAACGATCTAACTTGTTTTACAATTCTAATAATCCATAGAAACTGTATAAATGTTAAAGTTTGTAATCTACTTTGTGTAATATGCTCAGTCCACAAAAACTCATACTACCACTTACCCGGTATATATTGTGTGCAATCCAACCCGTTTGCTGATTTGTGCAAGAAAGTTTACATTTTTTGTTCAATCACCCTTGACGTCATCGTATAATACATGTATCAGGCTTTCAGTGACCACTATAGTATACAATACAGTAACTTAAATGCGTACCAAATTGTGATATTTATTTTTTTAACAAATCTATTCCAAGCCATGGTGCAAATTCGGCTTAAGCATATACCTGATGTAAAAATCGTTGACAGTCATTGAACTTTCTTGGATTGGACATGCATTCAATCCATTGCAGGCTAACCCCAGCAAAAGATTGTGTCCGTTCCGTTTTCATCATATAGACTGAGACAATGCAACAAAGTGCTTTGTCCAAGGACACAAAAAATCATCACGTATTCAGAGCATGGATTCGATCTTACCGGGCAAACACAATGACCACTGAGCCATATAATCAATTCATAGAACTTTTTCGTGATAAGTTAAGACAAGATTAAAGGGGCATGGTCACGATTTTGGTCAAATTCTATTTTTCTATTTTTATTATCTACAATGCTTTAAAATTGCATTTCTAATGATCAAATAAAATTTGTGAGTCGTTCGTAGAGTTACAAGCAAGATACAGGGCTCACAACTCGTTGTCATGTAAACAAGACTCGTGTCATGTTTTTGTTTACATAGGTTCAATTTACCAGTAAAAAATCTTTTTGCAGTTTATTTGACTATCTTTTTTATCTATTTTAGGCATAGATAAACAATTCCTAACGTTTAACACATTCGTTTTAGGTTTAAACCTGAAGTTTTTACTTCAACGTTCAAAATGTAAACAAACGCTTTGTTTACATAGCGAAGAATTTCAAGCTCTTTAACTCGTTTATAACTCAAATTCCGGTTGCCTATTAAAAATGCCTTTCTGAAGCATTGTAAATATTAAAATCGGAAAATTAATTTTTGACCAAAATCGTGACCATGCCCCTTTAAGCTTGTGATTGTCCATAAATGAAAGAAATATATGATTTTACAAACTGAAGATAGAGAGATATTAATACTATGGAGAAAAATGGTTTTCTATATTTCAACTGTATCCATGGTTACGACTTTTAATTGCAATTGCAATTTGAAAGAAAATTACACTAAAGAAATTAAAATGGCACTAAACGACACAGACTTTGCAATGATTACGTCAAAACGTTGGAATGCTTCGCTGAGAATTTCGATTACATTACCAGAGAAGTTTAACGATTTTTCATTAAGTTGGTGAATTGAACTTTTTAAGACAGCAAGCTCGGTAACGTGAGATGGGATGAAACAGGTTGGGGATGAAGTTTCCATTATCTCTTCCTTTCATTACCATTAGGAGCTTAATTTTATGATGTTTATTTGTCACAATCAAAGATATATTTCTACCATAACAAACCTATCAAGTGTTTATAGAATCAGTTTGAACTAACGATTGATTTGTTTTTACATGAAACGCGTTCTTTTTTTTTTTTTTTACAGAAATACATGTCTATCACCCTCAATGAGTCTTAATCTAGGGGAAATATTTGTACTAATAGGAAAATATATAATAATCCACATATATCATTTCGACCAAAGCTTTGATGACACTGAACATATATAATTTGTAGACATAATTTTTTGTATATGATAAGGACAGTAACAGTTTTCGGTGAAACATAATCGGATGCTGTTATAAACCTACAATGCTGTAGTCCTGTGTTACAGCAGTCGATCTACAGCGTACAGAGAGCCTAATCAAATACTGGAAATCCAATTAACTTTTGATTTTGAGGGAAATATCGACAATCTCTCTGTTCATTTACTATTGTAATGTAATTTCATATTAGGGGAAAATTCCATAAATGTCCTTTTGTAAATGTCATAAGCGGCAATTTTAGATTTTCACGTAACACTTTTACTTCTATCTTATGGTTATTATTGCAAGTTTATGTCTGAGACGGTTGCCTTGGTAACTAGATATTCATTGTGTCTTTTTTTTTCATCTTAGAAGAATAAAAAAAATACAATAATTGACTCGATGAATCATGAAAAAATTTCTTTTTGAACATTGAATTTTTTTATAAAGTTGATAAAGTCGGCTTGAGCAGAATTGGCGACACTAGGGATCTGTGTCGCTGATAAAACTATCAAATTTACTGTAAAAGTGAAATTCATCGAAGTCAACGTTGATTAAATAATCCCACAATGGAAAAAACCCGAATTGCTATTATTTTGTTTGCCTGTGGAGTGAGGCATTGGTCCAACACGGTAGTCACGTGACTAATAATGATACATGTGTAAAAAAAAATGAGCTTCAGTTTAAAACCTGCGCCTAATTCATGTTGCTTGTACTCTAAAGCTGTTTGTACAACGCAATTTCTCAAGTTAATAGTATCACAGAAAATGCATTTCTGATTCTGTCTGTCAAATGTATTTTTGCAATGCACACTGGCGATGGTTTTGTAAAAAATAATTATGTCAAACAGAACTGATGAAAAAAAGATATACGTAAAATATTCGATGTCTATATATCTTTTACACGTGTCATTGAAAGGCTACTGAAGAATGACCAACCGTTTTTATCAAACTTTTAATAATCATAACTTTTCTTCAGGGCAAGACACGTCAAGCACAATCTGAAATGGAGCAAAGGCACCAAGATGAAAATTGTCCCGCAAGGCATTGTATGTGGCAAGGAAAGCAAAACCCTTTTAAAACATTCTTTTTAGTCACCTCTCTCTCTCTCTCTCTCTCTCTCTCTCTCCTCTCTCTCTCTCTCTCAGGTTCTTCGTATTTATCTCGTATTGCATATTCTATACCTTACTGATATTACCATTAGTCAACTTCATGCCTTCATATTGCATTAAATTTAACTGTGTTCTAGATCGGGCCTCCGAATTAAACGAGGGAAATCCCCTGCTAGCAGAGCATGCCCATATGCCAAAAAGGAGGTATCTACGTTTTTTACAGAGACATTTAATGAGAATGTGTTGCCAGTGCACGTGTTTCATGAATGGCAATGACGTCACTTAACCATGACAATCTATGACAATGTTTTTACCAGTTAATATTCTATATTTAATTATATGTATATATAATTCAATCGCTGGTTATATTTATCAGTACAGAACCAAAGACTCTTAAATTAGAATCATTATCACAGGAGCTTGGACTTTGGGTAGTTGTGTCAAACAGCAATGTGACGCATGCCTGTCTATTTCATTGCTGCCCACTCAGTGAAAGCTCATTGAAATCAACACGATTTGTCTGGCTTTTGAGCTAAGACTACGCAATCGGTGCATATTTCACTTGAATCCAGCGTCATTTTTAACATGTTTTGACGCAAGAAATGATAGCTACGTCCTACGGAAAGTCCAAGGCCTTGTTAAAATGGTTCTACAACTGGTGTTTCCAAGCACCAAACTATATGTACTACATAAACTGAAATTCAAAGTTTCGTGTTTTATCAGTTTTAGATTTTTGGTTATTGTTTTCTCATAACATTTTAAAAAAAATATTTTATTTTAGTACTGTGTACAAACTATGATTTCCTTATGCTTATGTGATACATGAACCTTTACATCTTCGCCAGCCAAGAGTTTCCGATACAATATGTTCTTCGTAAATGCAGGAACGTACTTGGCTAGCGAAAATTGGTCTTTTAACTTAAAGACATTTTACATATATTTGTACTTTTTGTAGGTTCTTGATGGATGATTTATGATTCTGATATATAAATAACTATGAAAAAAGTATTGGCAATTAATTTTTTTTTTGTGTCAAATCAACCATATCGCAATTTTTAAAACAAATTATAATCTATATTTCTCCTAGTAATCTAGAAAACTGTAAAAAAAAAAAAATGAAATAAAACAGTTGTTAATCAATTTTTCGTGATTTAATCTTTTATATAAGGTAATGATACATAGTGTTTTCGACAAATATATACCGGTATTTAGTGTCATTACTGTCAACAAGTTTAGCTATTAACTTATGGTGAAAAGATTAGTGTCTTAACAACTACGTTGTGAGCTTCACTAGGAACAATAACGTTAGTTTATTTTGAAAGTGTTTTTCATTTAAAGTGCATCAATTGTTTATTTCTCAAAAATAACAATAACCTGACAGCTAGTAAAACTGGCTACCAAAGTAGGCATGTTGTATATGCAAGGTGGCGCAAATAAAATAAAGTCGTGGAGAGAGTACTTTTTAATAAAGAAATGTATGAACCAATGTCCTTTTAGCATTATCTTCCTTAAAGCCAAATGTTGCATTTGTTGTGTTACGACTTGGTAGTTGTTTCCATGCAGTATAAGCTGTCTAGTTCTGTTCGTGTACGATTGCGTTATATCGAGTCCCAATCAATCGCAACTTCTCGGGCCTTTCCGGCAAGGTCGGAAAAAAACCCTCGAATGTGTAAACATCACCGGATGTTAGAATTTTGTACAAAATGGAGTCGCTTCCCATTAAAATAAGTATCGGCTAGAGAGTCTTGTATGTCGCTTTCTATTTATATCAAGTTTTACAAAAAGTGGGGTTGTCATGGACGCCTAGGTAATACATTCAAGGTGTTTTTCCGAGCTTGCCGGAATGGTCCGAGAAGTTGCGATTGGAGCCCCAATGTCACAAATTTACCTCGTCATACTCGGCATTAAGTCTGAGCTTTGCCCTTAAATTTGTGCACTTTTCCTTTTTGAGTAGTTGAGTATTTGAGTTGAGGACTGAGTTGAGGTTTAAACATTTTGGTGAGGGGGAGCTAGTTTATTTAGATAATAGGGTGATTTATGATTATAATTTTAATCATTAGTAATCATAATTAATTTAAACATTAGATGTAAAAATTCATATCAAATCATATATGGTATAATATTGAATTATTGAATTTCGGTTGTATATTTTTAAAGAATTTTTTAGTGTATTCTTGTTATGATTTGTTAGTCACCCGAATCTACGGACACTACAGTAAAAAATAAAATATTAGATGGAATCCGCCATTTTCTTGGCACTCATCATAATTGCTGTGGTCATACTAAAAGTGGCTGCTATTGCCAAACGTTGACGATTAAAACAGATGACACAACCTTGATACTTTATTCACGTTTATTCGTAACAAAGCATCAAATAAAATTAATAAATAAACTTTCAAGCAGTTATCATAGAAATGTACAAAAATAAGCAAGCATAATATTAGAAAACATCTATTTTTTAACGTAGCAGCTACTTTTGTAAGATATTTGAAATACTTTGGCACCGTTGCAGGAATGTTATGCCTGTAAGTTCTTAAATCCGTCTCTATAGGCTCCTTATCGACTCTTCTATTATGGTACTGTAGTCTCGATCCACTTCCGCTCCTTCATGCCCATCATGGCCGTCGCAGCCGGAGCATGCTGTCCGTCTCTCCCGCGAACGAGCGCTTCCTTAACCTTCATGAAGGCCTTTCTCTTCTTGGCTTCAATTTCACGAATAATTTGCATCATTTTGCGTCTGACATTGATCACAATGAAGACTGATATTGCAGACGCGACGAATGCGATCATCAACAGGAAGTAGAATAAAATCTGGTGCCACTGGTAACAGAAGACGCCGGATACAGAACCTGAAATAAAACAGATCATTATTTAACGTCCATAAAGATTCTTATGATTCGAAGAAGTCGTGATATTATAGTTTGATAATGATGAGCTACTACCATAACCTTTTTTTTTTTTACAAGACATCAAATCAACAAGTAAATAGACCAATTTAGCTTACACGCAATGATTACTTTGATGTTAACGTCACGATAATGATTACATATGTTACCTGGGACTCCGAAGCAGTAATCTTTATTTTCACACTCATTGAAATAAAACTGGGTCCATTTCATATCTAAAATAAATGTTAATACATATTTTTAACATACAAATCAACTTTTAATATTCGCAAAAATAACAAATGTCTTATATCTCTAAGCCTTTTCTTAAATAGTATCATACATGTATATATGAGTTATTTCGATATCCATGTATTTACTTACATTGATAGCTTGTCGGTGTCATACACTGGATGTTTCCATGCAAATTGATATAATTTGAAGAAAGAGAATGCTGGAATCCTAGATCCGTACATGTGCAGTCCCAGTCAATGTACGACATGTTGATGGAGGTCAGAGATTTCAACCCACTGAAGAGGTTATAGGAGACCTTGGTGAATTTGTTCCTGGACAGGTTGATGGTCTGTAAGGCTGTGTTGGAGGAAAACATCCCACTGGTCAAGTTGATCAAGTTAGCATTATCCACGGTTATCGAGACGGCGGAAGTCAACGGGGAGAAGAAGTTAGCGGCCAGCTCCCCCGCCGTCAGCTGGGCGTTGCGTATCGTGAATCCTCCAATTGGGTTCGGGACGGTGGAGATCTTCGCAATGGTTAAACCTGTGAGACTGGCAGAATCCGTTGAGGCGATGATTCCTTTGTCGATTTCCAGATAGTCCAGTTGCATTCCGGAGAAAACGTTAGCTGGAATTCCGCTGTCCAAGTTGCAACCGGTTATCCTTAATTCCTGGATATAGGTCATGTCGGTGAAAGAGGTTGTGGAGAGACCAAGTGTTCCGGAGGTGGCGCACGAGATTTCAAGAGAAGCCCGGTAGTTTGTATCAAACGTTGATACATCGTACGCATTGAAACCAGAGAACACGCTGGAACTGACCAAATTACCGTTGAAAAACGTAATTTTCAATCTCTGTGGGTTAGGACTGGAGAAAGATGACAGTGCCACGGGAAATGAGGCGTTGGTAAAGTCACAGGTGTAGACCCCGATTGGTTTGGTGTATTCCTGATAGGTACAGCCAGATGGGAAAGTAGCTCCATCACAAACCACGAGGGAGGCCAGGAGACAAACCACTCGGAAATCCATTGTCTTTTGGTGAAGTGTAGCAAGGTAAGAATTTACAGTTCTACATAACTTCAAACGTGGTTTTAATTTTAGCTTATGACATCGGACTTAACACTCCCGTTTAAACTAGTGTTTTTCTGAGAAGTTGGTCGATCTTTAACATTTTAATAAACGTTTCTTTATATGAGTATTTACACGACGTATTAGTTCGAAAACTCTTTATTGAGAGATGTTTGTATAAGAGATACTCCTTCCTGACATTAGGCTTAAAATACTATAATTGTGTAGGTGCGACATTTTGCACTCACGTTGTTTTAATTTTCTTTAAATTATAGGTTATTGTAGATATTTGTAGTCACTAATTCAATAATTTTGTGCATAATAAACATTTTCCTACGTAATACATCTCTATTATTAGACAGAAGATTTTAATCAAAAAACAAAAGATTATTATTAAGATTTCTGGAAACAGCTAGGCCCTTAAAATATTCAAAGTTGCCTTATTAATTTTTTAACTTTTACATTGATTCAGGGTTTTTTAAATAAAGTTGTATGATTCTGTAGACCAGAAATGCCATGTATGTTGAGAAACAACTCAATAAATATAACAATGTTCACAAGGAGACATATCGTTAAGTTAAACATAACCTACATTGACACATTCAGCCTAACTTCTTATTGTATTTACACATTTTCTTAACATACCTAGTTCTAATTCTTTGAATAAATATTCGACGTACAGCTCATATCCTAATTTAAAAGAGAATTTAAAACATATTTATACACCTGACAATGAGAGAATCTAAAAGTTAAAAAGACCATACGAAGATGTGAGCCAACCGTTCTGCATTTGGAAACAAAAAGTTGAAAAATTATCATCAAAATGTTTACTCTGTTATTTGGTTTACTGGGATTTTCCATTGGGATAGTTTCGGCTGCTATTTATCCCAGTGGATGTAATTATGACTCGTCCTCTTCTATGGGACTGTACACGTGCGACTTCGCCTCCATCACTCTTCCACTTCCGTATATTAATTTCAGCAACCCCGAACCGCAGCGTTTGGTTATTTATGACGTCACTGGAGATCTTTCGGCAACCCAGCTCGTCAGCGGATTCAGCGCCTTCAACTACTCCGCAGTAAATGCAGATTATACCAACTACTTGGAAATTGCTTGTAAAACTGGAGGATCTCTACAAATATCCAGCACGATGTTCACAGACATGAACTACGTCAACGAGTTCAAGATGACTGGTTGCAATTTCACGAGCGGTCTCCCAAGCAGCGCGTTTTCTACGTTCGTGGAACTGGATTCTTTGACCATAGAGGGAGGTATTATTGCATCCACACAATCGGATACGTTTTCTGGATTGAACATCACCAAGATCTCTGGATTACCAACTCCACAGGGGAAACTAACAATCAAAAACGCCAATGTGGGCTCCAATTTCTCGGTAGGGTTTTTTGACTCCCTTTCCGATCTGTCCGCCGTGGATATCAGTGGGTGCGGACTTAATGCAATCGATCCCAATATGTTCTTGTACAACAATAAAATCAGACGACTCAACTTGGCGAACAACAATTTCACAACGATTTCAAGTTCATTTCTGAAGAACATGACGTCTCTGACGGAAGTCAACGTGGATGGGATTTCTTTTGATTGCTCCACCTGTGACAACCTATGGTTCCTGGATCATTTCTCTGCTTTCTCAATGCACATCAAGGGTACATTTCTCTGCAGTGGTGGGGAGCGGGTGTACCAATACTTCGGAGAGAAATGCCGGGGTAAAGATAACTGCAATAGCATACCAGGTGAGATCTTGACCCACATCATTATAATTCTACCTGCACCTTATAATAGTAAGAAAAACATGTTGTATCGTAATATTTTTTCCATGTTTTTATTTTTAACTATAATGTCTTTTCATTTCTATTATGTTGATGTTTTTTTAGGCATTGCCATTGGAATTGACTGCTTTGAATGGTACCAGATTCTGAATTACTGCTTCACTTCCGCTTCCTTTGCATTGTCCTGGGTAGCTTTCGTTGTGGTTGTTATTTATCGTCGCGACATGTACAAGAATGAGAAAGAGATCGAAATCAGAAAGAGAGAAAAGGCCATTCGAGTTCTAGAGGCACTAAAACGAGGCGGAGGAGGAGGGCAGAAGGCGCCACCCAAAGGCAACTTCTCCTGGGCCATCACGGAAGACGGAGATGGCACCGAGGTCAAAAAAGCACTTTGATAGTTGGCTGTTGATTATACTCATCGTTTTTAATTATACACTATCTAATAAGTCTGTGCAAATTTTGGTTAATAAAAAATTGAAAAAAGATCTTCTGGTTTTCTTTCAATAAGTAATAAGAGTATATACCGACTCGTATTGTAAACTTGGGTAAATTTTTAAGACAGGGATAGACAACTAAGCACAAGGCCGATTTGTTTAGAATATTTAGGTAAAATTCAAAAGAATTAATATATTATTTAAGAATTCCTTGTTTTCATCAAAATAACTTTATCGCATGCAAACCTCTGAGTTGTTATTATAACGCTGTTTCTTTAGAGTTGTTGATATTCGTTTTTCTCCTTTAATATCTTATTTTCAAAATTTTAAAGTATTTCTAAAATGTATGTACGAAGCAGACATTTATAAAAAATTGTTCATGGAGAGTTGTCTTTCGTAGGTAAATGATTTGAAAGGAAGAGGGGTGGGGGATGGTGTTGGCGTGAGTTTCCAAAATACTAGTTATAAAAGCGGCGGCCGGCCGCCCGGATTAAGCCCCTTAAATTTTTTCCAATGACGAAATTAAACAACTGCGAATGAATTTCTGAACCTTTTTTTCTTGCATTATATTATATGAGTAACTACTGTGTATGTTTGTTTGTATGTACATATTGAATGTGTCCATCGATAGTTGACGGGTTTCTCAAAACTGCGTTAAGTAAACTTCTTTCTTATACTTTATTCAAATACTTGGTTCAAATCCATGGTAAGCATTTCTAGAATTCCCTAAAATTGGTCGCCGAGTATCTTAATACAAATGTTGTCGTTTTACTTCATTATAAATGTTAAAGCTTGTTAATGTAGAAGAAAGCAAAATTAGAAACAAAATGCCAATTTTTTTTATTCTCAGGCACTAGTGTACATTTTCTAGTTTCGTACTAGAGTAAATATCGACGAACTAATTTGAGAATTCGAGACATGAAAAACATATAAATATATTAATTATGATACCATGAACTACCTGTTAATGTTCTTTGATTTCATAGAGTAAAAGCTGTTAATCTCCGATTAACCTGAAAGTGAAAAGTTCTACGACATACATACACACTCTAGAGAAATGGTTAATCTGGCTAGAAGTGGATTACATTATTATCGAAAAAAGGAAAGAAATTAAATGTTGATATTCGCCTGCTGGGGTCAGCTTTGTTAAAGAAAGAAATAAAACTGGAATCGACCCAGTGTGTGAAAATGTAAGATGTGAATCTTCCAGTAATTTCCGTCCATCATGAAGAGTTTGGTGTATTTGATTTGTTGGTTGACACTCTATTTATGGCCAGTCAAGTCGGCGGCCCCCACAGGATGTACCTACAGTACAGACACTGGGTCACGTGGTTTGTATACCTGTGACTTCACGGTGATGACCCTCCCTGCTACCTACAGTACCTTCACCAGCCCGATCCCCCAGCGTCTTAAAATACGGAACATCAACGGAAATCTACCAGTCTCGAGCCCAACGAAGACTTTCAACGGGTTCGGGAGTTACGCCACAGGAAGCCATGACAAAGACTTCACGTCGTACCTGGAGCTCAGATGTTCCTCGGGCAACCCCTCGGGTCAGGCCCTTATATCCCTGGGGACGTTCTCCCAAATGTCCTACCTGGAGGAACTGTATATCAAAGATTGCAGGCTCACAAACGGCCTACCGGAATTTGTCTTTTCCGATCTTCAGAACTTACACATCCTTGTTATTGAGGGAGGGTCCATTGCTGCAACCGCTGCAGACAGCATGGCTAATTTTAACATTAGCATCTCTTCAACTTTGTCTGAGTCTAGCGGAATCCTAAATTTTACAAATGTTGCCATAACGGGAGGAACCTTTACGACCGGCTTTTTCTACCCTCTGACCACGGTAAACACGATTATTCTCGAAAATAATGGGCTAACCTCACTGGAATTGTCGACATTTTCCCAGAACACCCAACTTCGAAGACTCATCATCCGGGACAACCCCATCACCGTCATTCTTAACAACCTGTTTTCCGGACTAGACGCGTTGGAGTACGTGGAACTGAACGACCTGAGTCTGACGTGTTCTTGTGATAACGTCTGGTTTGTCAAACATTTCGTCGACCACAACATCACTCTTGGCGAGGGAGCGGTCTGTTCTTTGAGTACTAATGGTAAGAAATGGCGACAACCAAAGAATCTGTCTAGGAAAAATATACTGCATATTGAATAGCTTAGAATGAAACCATATACACCAGTCTTATCATAAACTGAAAATTCAAGGTATAAAAGCTTTGTCATAAGAATACAATTAAAGTTTTAAAAATACTTTCCTCAATATAAGATAGGTAATCGCAATATAAGGGGCGTTTTATATAATTTATGTCATTTTTGTGATAACCTTCAAAGTGACTTTCCATTTGTTACAGTTAAAAACGCCCAGAAGTACTACTATGAAAATTGTGTGACCTATGATATCTGCGATGGTGTCCCAGGTAAGACAGCGAAAAGCACTATCCTAACCTTATAAACAGGGTATCCTTTATATAACGGGTCCGTTAACTCCCCCACTACCATAAATATATTGGCATGAAAACGGCTCGTACATTCACGTTATCTCTATCATAGTTTTTTGTAAGCTTTCTTTTGGTTAGCCTGGTAGGCACACAGCATCATTTCTGTCAGTGAAGGGGTCAGACAAAGAGTGGAATGGGCAGTTGGGCCCGTTAACTCATTCGCTCTCAAAAATGACTTGTTTTGCCTTAAAACGTATCGTAAAGTCACGGTATCTCTATATTAGTTTTTATGTACAAGTAAGTTTTGTTTGGTTAGCCTGATAGGCACACAACATCATTTTTCTCAGTGGAGGGGTCAGACAAAGAGTGGAAATGGCAATTGGCTCATACTTGCATGTTGGTAATTGCAAGTCAGTTGATAAGCAAAGAATGGAGTATGTACATATTGTAACACACCTATTACCTGGATCATGATTTACTATGTGAAGCGTACAATCTCTTTGCAGGCATCAAAATCCAAGGCAGGTGTACCCAATGGTATAAGATCGTCTTTGTCTTCTTACTTATCCTCGCTATAATCCTCACCATTGTAACTCTTGTTCTCCTCATCCACACCCGGAAGAAACTGATGTCACAACACGACAAACTCCGAGCCAAGCAGACGGAGAAGTGGTCCAAAATCCAGCAAATACTGAACACCCAGACGGTCAGCAAGCAGAGGCCCCCCGCCGCCACCCTACCGCCCAAGGGCGTGTAGCGCTGACCGTTCCAGTGTTACATCAGTGACCACCACTTATGGTGTACCACCCTTTGTACTGATGATACTAGCAATATGATATTCCATAGGAGAACACATTTGGATATCAAATGAATTCAATTTCTTAAATATTTACGGGACAATATCACTGTGTTCTATCAGAATAAGAAATAATACCAGTAATAAATTTCTCCTTGTATGAGTAATTCCCTTTTCAATGGGATATAGTACCTCAAAAGTATGAAGCAACAATATCTTGATTATTTACTTGACATAAAGTATCAAGGGTGTTAACCATTGCCAATGAAATGCATGTGTGCTGGATTGTTATGTTAATTATTTGAATAAATCTTGTATAAACTAAGCATGCTTGATTTTGTTGTTTCTTTCAGAAAGAAATACATGTAGGTTTGTTTTCCGTTACAAAGTTTTCAAGATAGCAGTAACAACATTTTGAGTTTTCCCAAAAGGCATAACGTCCACACCGTCTATTAATATCATAATAGTACACAACCCCTAAGCTAGCGAATAGGGGTTTAGATAACATATGATATATATATATATATATATATATATATATATATATATATATATATATATATATATATATATATATATATATATATATATATATATATATATATATATATATATGGCTTTGTTTTTCAAATTTAAACAACGTAAGGTTTCATGTGCTAATTTTTATAACGATGATTCATGTTCATCACCACACAAATGCGAAGTGTTTTCCAAAAAGAATTACCGCATAGTAAAATGAATAATACAATTTTTTCAGTAGGAACAATCCTTACACAAATGTTATTTTACACATTAATCGCAAAATATTACATTGCAATGCATATATGCATCTTTGTAGTATTCGGACACATTTTTAACCTACGCTATTCGAATCTCGTGAGTCATACAAATGGTCGCTATCGATCCATTATTTAAAAAAAACCTAAACGAATTGTTACGAAATATAGGAAAATTTATTACCTTCAGTTAGTTCATAAGCCTGAAACTGACATAAATGAAACATGGTCTGAAAACGAGAAAGTAAATTAGCAACCGGAAGACAGAAACAAGTGAAAAAAAAAACAGAGATAGATCGATACATGTATAATTACATTTGTAAGAAGAATAAGTTGGTCCTTTTGTACAACGTATACTGATCGAAAATAACTATACTTTACGTATCTATACTTACTTTATAAGGATAGTTTAATTAAGACAAATAACGTTGATACAAACAATTAAATGTTTCCTTTCAATTGAAAATTCAAAGGGATTATGAAGGTATTGATTATTGCAGATGGAAATTTATACATACCGTAATCCAAAGCAGGTTGTGCGTGTTTTTTTGTTTTTGTTTGTTTGTTTGTTTTGTTTGTTTTGTGGGTTTTTTTTTTGCAAATGCTTGCTGATAGAAATTATTTCATTGTTTATATGATAAGCCATTGTATATAGACAACTGCAATTTTATTGAAAAGAAGTTATCGTAGTGTACCTTAATGGAAATCCTTATTAGAAATCACAGCATTGTTGTTGTATCCTTCAGATGAAACGAATTCGGATTTTTTTTTTTATCAATTATTTGTTTTCTGATATCAAAAGCAAACAAATACATATAATTTTTGACATCGACTAATCTATTTTTTCTATGATAATAAGTAAATTGAAATTATATTTTTTATATCATATTTGTCTTTTCTATATCAAACTCTGCTTAAAAGATTAAGGCAAATGAATATTTAAATTAAACAGGCGATTGGATCTTAGAATTTAAATTTCAGCAATCTAAAATTTACATGTATGTATATGTCTGAAGGCAGGTCATTAAATATCACAAAAATAAAATTTTAATACACCCATTAACGATTGCATTTGATTTAAATTATCTAAAAACACAAATCATTGATTTCAAAATTACCTCATTGTTACATTCTTTTCACGAAGATATCTGCTTTTTTTTTTTTTTAAAGAATTCATCATAAAAAAAAAAAAAAAAACACTGAAGATCTCAGAATATGATATTAGTGTAAGCATTTTACTTTCTTGGTATAATTAAACTAAGCAAATAGTTTTTTTCTGAACTTGTAAATACTAATCAATGTATAAGTCCTCATTCAACTTTTTCGTATTTTGTAAATACCAATATCAACCACCCTCCCCGTCCCAACTTGTAATTCAGGGAGTGGTTGTATTCAACCTATTCATTATATTATACATGTAAGCCCAGCTTTATGTAGTTCAAAATAAGACGGTCACTCCATTTGTTTTCTACTGTACGTACATTTAACCTTCTGTTAAATAAACGAAGTTTATTGGGTTATCTTCTTTGGGGTCTTTATTGGCCATACAATAAAATGGAGAATAGAAATATATCAATATTGCTACAAGTAGTTGATAATAAAATGTGTGTCATTGTAATATGAAAAGAGCAGCTACCAGCGGTCTGTCAAACTAATCCGCCTTAAAAACAAAAACATTCATTTTAACAATTCTTTATAAAAATTTAAATTAGCTGGATTAGCAAACTTGAACAGGTTTCAAAAGATTAGAAATCATGGGCTTATACGTTTTACATTGCAATATCATTCCATATTTAACGCAGAAGATTATACAGAAATCTGTGCTATATTGTTACTCTCGGGACGTTTTGTATAATACGATTATATTGCGAACGCTGGCTTTAACTGACAGAAGATCAGAAAATAGGAACACGTTTTGGGATTGTTAACGCCATTCCTTTGATAGTATGTGACCAAAAGAAAAAAATAAGGACTGAAGAAGAGTGAGATTTTTCAAAATGTATTTTGGAAATTGCGCTCTGGTTTTGTTCTTCACAGTTGTGACGTATTCAAATGCGGCTACTTTTCCTTCGGGATGCTCCTACCACGATTTAGTAGGGTCGGTACATCTGTACAAATGCACGTTTGGCACTGTATCTCTACCTCTAACCTACAGCGGTTTCAACAACCCTCTGCCACAATGGATCCAAATAACAAAAATTAATGGAAACATGAACGCTGGATCCTTTACTGGGTTTGGTTCCTATGATACAACCCAACTCAGCCATGACAAGAATCCAACTCTTCAGCTGTTCTGTACCACTGGTGGATCCTTAAATCTTCAGGCCACAAGCTTCAACACCATGGGGTACATCCAAGAAGTCGAAATTTCCAACTGTAACGTTAATTTACCAGATAATGTTTTCTCGCCTTTTGGGACTCTGAACAAGTTGACAATTAGCGGGGGCACCCTTACCCTGAATGCTGGTTCTTTCTCTGGACTGACCATTGCGCCGATTGATAAATACACCGACCCCGCGGGGGCACTGATCATCAAGGACCTGACCCTCAGTGGAGATTTTCCAACGGGTGTCTTTAGTCCCATCAACGGGACGAAAACAATCCGCCTAGAAAATATCGGCCTGACCAGCATCAATAGCTCAGTCTTCTCAACCAACATTGGTCTGCACACTCTCTCACTGAAAGAAAACGCGATTGTTGATACCATTCCGACCGACTTCTTTGATGGACTAGATGGACTAGTCAATTTTGATCAGACATCTTTCCTTTGGACTTGTACTTGTGATAATGTCTGGTGGTGGCCAAAATCTGTCAAAAAAGGCATTACCATTCATGGAGCCGCCATCTGCAATTCTCCTGCTGATGTGGCTGGTATGTAATGTCGATCAAATGATAGAACCACCTGTTTAACTATACAATATATCAGTTATGTTGTGTTTAACATCTAACTTTTTTTTATTATTTTTTAGGAATGCTTGTCACAAAGTATTACGAAACTAGCTGTGCCAAGACCTCCGTCTGTGGTGATACTATGGGTAAGGATTTTCAAGTCTTTCAATCTAAAATACTCTTTCCGAACGAAAACATATCATGAATTAATATTCAGTTGTATCAAACAATAATCGAACAATGAATTAAAATAATTTCTCTTTCAGGAGTCGCTATAGGTACCACGTGTCTACCTATCGGGTATTTGGTCGGGTTCGGCCTCATATTTGTGATGCTCATCTTCTGCATTGTAT
Source organism: Magallana angulata (assembly GCF_025612915.1). Classification (NCBI taxonomy): domain Eukaryota; kingdom Metazoa; phylum Mollusca; class Bivalvia; order Ostreida; family Ostreidae; genus Magallana; species Magallana angulata. The sequence continues at coordinate 20,512,020 of NC_069116.1, read as the reverse complement.
CACTAGCCTGTATCTGTCATATGAAGAAAACCGCTCTGGCTGGTCCAGTTAAAAAGACCCGCAAAGGACCCCCAGCCCCGGGGGCCAACAAGAGGGGAGGGGGAGGAGGAGGAGGCAAGGAGAAAGGGGGTGCCGAAAAGAAAAGACGAGGAAGTGGATGGGTGTGATTGAAAACATTTTACATGTACATTAATCGAATTAAATACATCTACATGTATTTCAAACTTAATATGATTCCGGGTTTAAGTAAACCAACATGTTTGTAAAGTAATTTATCAATTCTTAGTTGTTAAATGAAGAATGCCTTCCTGTTTTGTGTATAACATACCAACTAAAAAATGTTATATCTTTATTTTATCGATTACAAAATAAAATTGTTCACCCATGGCCAAATAAAGTATGTGTTTGATTAGTTTTTCGCGTTTACAATTGTCGATAGTGTTTATTTTACTGTGGAATGATTATGTAGGGCTAGTTTTCGTGATATTTAATTGTTCACGGGTTCATAGGGACGAAATTTCGTGGAATTATATATTTGTATGATGAATCAGTACTAGTATAATTCGTTGAGGATTAATTTTATAGTTATAGATGGGGGGGGGGGGGGGGCACTTAATACCTTAAAATTAAGCCTACACGAATTCTAACTATTCCACAATAGCTGTCAGTGTACATGTGCTGTCTGTAGAGTCAGATTCGGATGTAGCGTTCCATCAGAGCGCCTGTAAATTAGGACTTTTGCAATATGCTAGTATTCCCCCCCCACCCAAAAAAAATGGAAACATACTGAAAACGTCATGATTATAATGTATACAATTTTATTATTCTTTGGTTATATTTAAATCATATAACACACAATATAAATGCAGAAATAAGTGATCAAATAACATTACATGTGTATATGCTGACAAGGCAATTAAATAAAATACAATAAATCATAATGTAACAGTTGAAAGACTGATAATATGAAAGCATACAATGTATCATACAATAAAAAGAAAATCGACTCAAAATCACGAGATAATAATTCGTAATAACATGATCACTAATTCGTTATAACAAAATGTCTAATTCGTTAAAATGAGATACTTGCTCGTTATAAGAAGATACTAATTTGTTATTACGAGAAAATTATCTCGTTATAACGAGAAACCTAACTCGTCATAACGAAAAACTTAAAATCGTTATAATGAGATAACTATCCCGGTATTACGAGATACTTAACTCGTTATATGAGTAACTAATTCGTTGTAACACAATACAAACTCCTTAAAATGAAATGCTAACTTATTATTACGCATTAATTTGAATCTACTGGGTGGGTTTAAATACAAAATTTACAAATTGACATATTGTAAATTTTGTATTTAAACCCAATCAATAATTAAAAATTTATAAAATGACAGTAGAATAACTGTAATTTTACCTATAAAAACAGATTTTTTGATAAAATTTAAACCTTGTTTGTATTGAAAAAAGACTAATGAGAAATTATATGTAAGTGTGATTTATTTGAATTTTAAAATATTTTACAACATATACAAGTAGATATGCTTATATAAAGAATAAGTACCGTACGATTGAATTTATTAGACCAAATCAATTTAGTTTTCTAAACTGATTTTGAAAGAAAATACCGGTAAAATGTTTCAATTTTTATTTTGCAACTCAACAATATTACTTGAGCAACGTTATATGTAATTGTTTAAGAAGTTAATACAAATTTCATGTGTCTTACTTAAGGCTTTGGTATTAGAAAAAATGAGAACGCAAGGGATTATTTAAAAATAGTCTCAGGTCGTGATACGTGAATAATTTAGCACTTTGGGGTAATCCTCAATTTTAAAGAAAAATATTGAGACCAATTTAATCGCCTTATACCATGTTCGATCACTGATTATTGAACTCCAGCTAAAAGGATTATGTATCAATAATATGGCACTGCTTTGTGATCCCAGATTGGGGTTAAAGGAATATATCCTACGAGAGAGAAACAAACCGTGAAGAAACACTGGCCAGCAAAATGGCGGCGGGAAAGTGGTTCTGCTTCTCCCTAGCATTCTCCCTGTTCGTCTTCACCCTTGGGAATCCCGCCACTTGTACAGAAAAGGAGGGAAACTATGACAGCGTCAGGCCAGTGCGGTGCACCCTTCCCGGGGGTGGGACTCTGTCTAACACCTTTACTACCTTCTCATGGCAAAGACTGGAGATGATCGATTACCAAACTGGGATCCAGGCCAGCCATTTTTCAGGATTTTCGTCAGCTTCCACGGCTACATTCGATTCCTCTTACTCCCACTCGCTGACAATCAACTGTAAAGCCGGCATTTCTTCCTTCACCTTGGCTGCCAATTCCTTCTCTCAGTTTCCAAACCTACAAGTGTTAGAGTTTGTAAAATGCCCCATCACGTCAATTCCCGCGAACGCCTTTCCCGGACACTATCTGGACCACCTGATTTTTACTGGTGGAAAAATTGACTCTGTAGATGCCAATGCATTCAGTGGTCTCAACATCAGCAAGCTGTCCATCCCGGGTGCTGTTGGAGGTATAACTATCAACAGCGCTTTAACCGCGGGCCTTCCAGAAAAAGTGTTCGATTCTTTGCAGTCTATGGAATATCTTGCAATTGAAGCCGCCTCGGTCAACACTATCACAGTCGGCCATGTTGGGAATATCACAAATCTCCGGCATCTAAGTCTCAGTGAGAATCTTATCACTAATTTAACCAGTGGTATATTTACCAATCTAAAGAGTCTGGCCTATCTTGATCTGAGGGAAAACAAATTCACCTGTACCTGTACAGACCTTTGGTTCCTCAAATATGTTGCTGACAACTTCATCACTATGCTTGGAGGACCAGTGTGTGATACTCCGGCCTCCCATAACAGTAAGTGGGACATTCCAGTATAACATCTGTCTAATGTATATATTGAAGTTTTGACGGGATGGAGAAAAATATATAGCAAATCATACAAAGTATATTTCTGATTTTTTGTTGTACATTTCAGATAAAAGAGTGACTGTTTACGACTCAGAGATTTGTGCGGTGGAAGATGTTTGTGGGGATACTGTTGGTAAGGGCATTGTTGTTATTGGAAAGACTTCGTGAGTTATATAATACACTAATGTTTGACCACAATTTAATAAACATGTGCAATTTTGGATGAACATCAACAAATATTGTTGATAGCATTTTATTTGGTTGAAAATTTAATTGATTAAGGATACCGGTATGTTGAATTTTATTATTGGTAAACATGGACTTCTTAAAGCAGAAAATGGTTTCTAGTTCATTAACCACCAAATTTAGCAAATTTTGTATCCAACTGAAAAATACATTTTCGATAGAACGGTAATTGACTTGATCGCATCTTTTTGATATTGAAATTCTTCATTTGATCGTTTTTCAAGGAATTGCCATGTCAGGCAACTGCATACCGCTGTACCAGATGATGAGTTTTATAATGCTAATCATCATCTTGATCATGTCCTGCGTGGCTCTTGGATGCATCTGTAAATCTCGTAAAGATCTCACGAGAATTCAGAGAAGAATGAAGAACAAACGTGCTAGTTCTTGGAATAGGGTACAGGAGGCCATGAAACAGAGAAGTGGAGCAAAACAAAAACCGCCAGTCGGAAAAAACGGATGGGTGTGACAATTGAAAACAAAGGTCATTTACAAAATGTTTCAATATAAATATGCAGAAAAACATTATAAGCACAACATGGCTGTTTATTTGGGGCAATGGTGACATTGTTAATCAAGCTCGCTGGATATATATCTACAATGTGCATGTATGATTGTATAAAGCTCGTTTCTTTATTAAGCCACAAGGTTGTTATTATTTCCTGTTTTGTTTTTTCTGTAATAAACCATTTCATGCTAAACTTTGTTCGTTTTATGATTCGCAATTAAATAAATGATTATAATTAGCATTCAAAGAATATTTGATACAACTGTCCTATAACTTCTGGTATGATTTATCTAAAAAAAATAATTAATTACATGTATACATACAACATGACCATTTACAACAATACTCCTTTTTTAATGTATAGTCTATGAAAGGTACGAATCAATGGATATTGAATTAGTAGTTCAGTAGAAGCATGGGACGAAGATGCATGCTTTCAATATCTGCTGACCCTATCACAAATATTTCAAATAAATTAATAAAATTTAGAGGTTTAGTTTGTATAGGCTTCGGTCTGTTCATCTGATGTGTGTTATCTATTTTGAACTTATTTATTTATTGTCATTTTTATATCAAATTCCATTTCAAAATAATTTTGTAGGGTTTTTAACATTTATTAAGACACAACGTAAAGCTTCCAATTAATTATTATGACAAAGTAAAGAATATTCTTAAATGAAACAATATATTATTGTATCTTTAAGGAAATATTCATGTGATCTTTAAAAGAGATAATTCGGGTTAACCAAATCAGCTCTAGATCTGGTTATATCGAAATTGCTTATTAAACGGCTTATCGATATGATATCACATATTTCAATTTGTACGACAACATGTTATTTACCAGATAACGAACACTTGAAAAATTACCTACATCAAATGATTCACTTTTTTCATCTTCAATGATGAGAATATGATGTAACGACATTAAAGAAAAAGGAATTGCAGTTTTACATTTTATTTTAATTTAGCATTAAAGAGAAAATTTACGATTTTTTTAAAAAATTTTTTTGTTGTGTTTGGTTTTAGAATGTTACAATAATGCTGTTTAAAACAAATCATGACAAAACACTTCAATCACTAAAATCCTCGATTTAATTGCGAAACAATCACAATTTTTTAAAATAAAATCTAATAGACCGTACAAAACACCTTTAAATGTGTTGTTATAATCTTATAAGGTTTTCTGGATTATGAACTACTTTGTTTAAATGTGACAAAACCTTTAATGTCGTTCAATTATTGCCTTTTAGTACTTGTAAACTCCACAGATTGGATTATATTATCCGTGCATAATTTTATTTTTTGGCAGATTTAAGTGAGGCCGGAATTTGACCTGGATTGATTTAGTATTATTAAATGGTTAATCCGTATGTATTGAAGAAAAAATCAGGTTTGTCCTACTAAGGCCAAGTAATTATAATTCTCTCTAATCGTCTAATCCTATATTACAGCAAGAATTAAGCCAGTAATATACAAAGTTTGGTCGAGGCCCTGTGCTTCCAGACTAGCAATGTGAAGGACAAACCCTAAAACAAACGGATACTTGTATAAACTACATCCGTCAAAATGGCGGACAAGTTGGTGTTCGTTGTTTGCTTATGTCTTCTCCTAGCCCCATGGCTGGAAGCAAATCCGACAGGATGTGTTGCAAAGCCCGGAAACTACGATTCTACTATTCCAACACAGTGTACATACGGGTCATTCTCGACGCCTTTAGCTCAGACGTCTTTTACGACTCTGTCCACGCAGAGAATGGAGTTTGTGGAGTATCAGACGTCATTCACGTCCGCTCAGTTCTCAGCGTTTTCAAGCACAACTGGATTCAGCACCAAGCATCCAAACTCAATTACGATAGCCTGTAAGTCAGGGATCTCCTCCTTTGCCTTTGGTTCCAATGCGTTTTCAGATTTCCCTAACGTGGTAGAAGTCACCATTATTAACTGCCCTAGTACCACTTTCCCAGCTTCTGTATTCAATGGACTTACTTTGAGTAAACTGACTATCAAGGGCGGAAGCATCGCATCAATAGACGCGGGAACATTCACGGGACTAACCATCACCAACATGAACATTACGTCCGAGGAGAGCGGACTTATCATCAAAGACTGTCCGATCACAGGGACGCTACCGGAGGCCTTGTTCTCAACGCTAACCACTATGGAATACCTTATACTAGAGGGACTGAACCTCGACCAACTAGAAACGACCACTTTTACTAATTTGACCAGTCTTCGTTATCTGAGCTTTGCCAATAACAAACTTACGAACATTACTGAGGGTATCTTCGGCGAACTGAGAGCCCTCACTGAAATCAATATGGACGAGAACCCGTGGTTGTGCGACTGCGATTCCCTGTGGTTCTTGGACTACAGCCTTTACCACGGCATCAAGCTCAGTGGAGGACCACTATGTTCAACACCTGTAGAATACAACTGTAAGGGAAACCGTCAGTTCTTTCTTTTAGTCCTTCAATTTCATAAGTTCCTTTGACAATAGTATGTGTTTATGATTTTTTTTTAGCAAAAAGTATCTTTATACATTACTTATTCAGATAAACGTGCAACGAAATACTGGGACGAGGTATGTCCAAAGCTTAACGCATGTGGACACAATGTAGGTATGTAATGAGGGATAAAAAGAAATGAGATCATATAACGTTGATGCCATTAAAACAAAAATGAATGGGGATGATATTTTGATGGGTCTGGCATGAAAGGAAACTTGATTTCAATGACTGTCTTTTCAGGGGTTGCTATAGCTCCAGCGACGTGCATTCTGTTGGCTGATTTTATCAGTTACATCCTCGTAGTCATTGTTGTCATCATTTCAAGTATAGCACTTGGAATCATCTGCAAGGTGCGCCGAGATCTGAAAGCCGTACAGGACCGTCTGAAAAACAAGAGAGCTACGTCATGGGGCCGCGTGCAGGAGATGATGAAGAAGAAAGAGGCCAGCAGTGGGGTATCCCAGAAGCCACCGTTCCCGACCAAAACGGGATGGGGAAATTGACATTTCAGAATTTATGTGTTTATGTTATTTTCTAATGCATGTAAGTTGTTTGTTTGAAACAAATCAACTGATTTATGTTCTTTTTTTCTACAGTGTCGACAATATATTCCTCTTTGTACTTGTTTTGAATGTTTGACTTGTTTTAAAAGATGATCGATTGTATTACTGACACCGGTATGTTGATTGTGAAAGATTGGCATTGGTTTTCTAAGCAAACCGTACGAACCTAGGAAAATGGCCAGCAACATATATAATATCAAAGTCCAATTGCATCTTCGACAAGAAAACTATTTATAGACAAAAAACAAATGCTTGTTAAAAAGCACAGCAATAAGAAACATTTTTGTGCTTTTATGTTGTAGATAGAAAGCATTTACTTTGGACAGTTTGTTATGATGCACTCTGAATAAGCATTACAATACTATTGTGTTCTTTATGTCAGTCGAGGTCATTGTGTATCATTGCATTGCGTCAATGCCTAATAAACAGAGTGTAATACATGTACTAGTATCTAATAAATCTTCATTGTATTTCATAAAGTCTTTATCTTAATTGTTAGAAAATACCGGTATTTGCTAAATGTTAATTTGACCAGCATGCCATGACAATCTATACCACTGTGCATGTATATTGTAATTTCTGCTCCATTTCCGAAGAAAAATTTACAATGTTTAAACAACTTCTGATAAAACCGATTCTCATTTTCAAAAACCCTTGTAAGTTGTTTATCCGCAAATGATTGTACGCATCCATTAACTTTTAAAAATTGTTTTAATCATGATGAATTTTGCAGTATTTGTTGCATTTATTTGTATCCGACAATGTTAAAAGATGGAATGGCGTCATATCTTTAAAATCATTATTTTAGATTCACTGTGCATGTATTATTTTGTGTTCGATATAGCTTAGAATGCACGGACTTCATACTACCAAAAATTATAAAAATGTCCATTTATGAAAATATTGGCTTTTTTTTTTAATTCAAGGCACTAAACAACAAAAACAACAATGAAACCTACTTTGACTCACTTTAAACGAACAATCAAAGATTGGCGTAAAATTGCAAAGTAAAATGCTTTATTTCAAGGGGTCAAGAAAAACAACTGCCTCGGAAGGAGGCGGTTTATTCTGCAATTTTAGCTACCTTCTTAATGCATAAACCGCCTTAGAAAAAAAAATGTTTATATCTCGACATGAATCGGTCGTTTATCTAAATAAAATAAATAAATAAATAAAAATCTTTGCAAAGTCGGTATGCCTGGTGCATTTCGGACGCCTTCTTTCGGCTTTTCGACAACTAAACCGTTGCAAAGTATAAATAAAATGCTTATTAGACGACCTATCGTTTGCCCGATGCAGAATGTGCTGCATATAAAGCCGAAATATTTTTTAAAGGTTGTATGGGCCACCTCCATATTGTGTCGTACTTCCTGTCGAAATAAGAAATAAAATCATATGTATAATCTCATAATTATTTTCTTTCTCAAGATTTGTAACAGTATAGCGAAGTGGACTTCGAACTCATACGAGTATGCGAGTCACGAGTTCGAATTACGATTCCAAGGGCTTTTATAATTTGTATCCTTAAAAAACAAGCAGGTTTTGGTCAAATTGGTGAAAGTATTTTGATTATAATCTATTTTTATCCACAATTATATCGACAGGTGTCCCATACTGGTCTTCTTTGTTGATGCATGCATAGTGCATCTCGCTTTATCTACATATTGTAATAAAAAGGGAGATAATCTACATGTATGTATACTAGTAATTAACACAAGAATGAACCCCAAACATTAACCTACCATTAGACGATGAAATGAATTTGTTCTCTTTATCTAAACCTTTATACTTTGAGTCATTTCTCGTTCATTTAAATGGCATATATTTTTTCTCAACAAATAATATGGTCCCAGATTAACTTTATTTTTAATATCTAAGGTCATTAAGCGATATGAAAGCTCTAAAGTAGGTCAACTAAAATGGGGTGACGTTTGCTTATATTTTGCTTATTTGCATGGATACTTATCCCAAAAGAATGTACATTGTAAATGACCACTTATATATACGACACGTAAAGTTCGTGTTTAGTAATCCACTTCAGATTTTTAAAGGACGAATGGTTAAAAAAAAATAACCACCATCGTAGAAATCGTATTAACAGAATAAGTATTTTTGTGAAATCTGTTTTCAAAAACTTTAAGATTTTTGTTAAATTAAAATACTTTTTGAAAGAAATCTTGAAACGCAATTTGAAGAAAAAACGTATAGCAAGGACATTTCATTTTAAACGAAGCTTCATATTTTTCTTCTACACGTGTATTCAACTAAAGATAAAAAAAATTAACATTCATCAGTGTGTCGGCTCATAATCATCGAACAAAGAGGACGAAACGTCATTATATTTTCAATCCGCTTACATTTATCCGCACAAATCGTGTTCCATTTTTAAGAAATTAAATCAATAAGAGTTTCAAACTTTTAAACGTGTTTTACCGTCGCATTATTTAAGGTTTTTACGGATCATTGAGCGCCCGAACATTACAGGACTACATAGGTAGTTCGACCGTTATTTGGAGGAGATAAAAGTATCTCCAAATGAAAACTTTTTTTTAGAAAAACAGTGACATCAGATTGAAAAAATGTCTCTACGATTTTTGGTCGTAGTTTTGGCTGTGTGTTACAGCGTGTATGGAAATCCTCAGGGTTGTTCTTACGATTCCACGGAACTCCTCCACACGTGTAATGCTCGAGCCTGGTCCTTACCGCTGGCCTTTGGAACCTTCTCTCCTCAACCACAAAGAATTCTTCTACGTGAAGTAGATGGAGAACTCCCAAACGGCTCACCAAGCGGTCCAACCTTTTCTGGATTCTCCTCCATCAACACGGGAACGTTTGATTCCAACTATGCCCCAGAACTGATCATTAGGTGTACCTCTAATGGCCAGTTAATCATCACCCAGGCCGCTTTCACCGACATGGGATGGGTAGAGGAGTTGACGATAGAAGACTGCGACATTCTCTCTCTTCCTGTTCAAGTCTTTCAAAATTTCGGAAACATTAACCGTTTTGCCATCATTGGCGGGTCCATTGATGCGATGGTAGGAGATAGCTTTACTGGGATGAATGTCGAAAAAATGACCACGGTGCCTGATCCTAGAGGGGAGTTTATTATCCGGAACAGCCGACTTGTATCAGGAGGTTTTGCTTTTGGCGCCCTTTTCTCGCAGGCAAACGCAACCCGCGTCATCATCGAAAATGCCAATCTGAAATCCATCCAGACCGATATGTTCTATGCCCTACAGAAGATGACCTACCTGTCTCTGAGTAACAATCCCTATACTTACCTACCCACAGATCTGTTCAAGGGAATCAACTCGTTGACCACGGTGGACTTATACGGCATTTCCTGGGCGTGCACTTGTACAAACATCTGGCCACCTACGTGGTTGGGAAGCAACAACATCACCATGAACGGAGATGCTGTATGCGGCAGCCCAACAGCGTATGAAAGTAAGCTCAGGTTTTCTACTGAAAGCGTGAAATGGTTCAAAATGTTATTTATTCTTATATAATATATGTATAAAAACAACGCCATCTTTTCTTCAGATGTAAAAATGTCCTATTATGAAAAAGAACAGTGTCCTCAACAAGATGTTTGCGCAAAAGCCGGACAAACAGGTAATAAACTATACAAAATCATCTTCAAATTTTTTTATTTTCTAAATTCCTGATAAACATGCTCACAGCAAAAAGAATACAGACATCGGGGACGATAAAACCCTCTTTATCTATAGACCAATACTAGTAAGCATCAGATGTCCCTTTTACAGTAAATGACATTGTCCTCTGTCTATCATCCAGGTTTCGTCGTGGGAAGCGTGTGTGTGACCATTCTGGACGTGGTCAACTACGCCCTACTGTTCACTACCTTCGTCCTCTCCCTCGTGGCCCTTGGGCTGGTCATCCACACCAAGAGACAAGTAGGTAGCGCCAAGGACTCCAAACAGAAAGGCAAACCCGCCGCCAAAGGTTCCGCGATCCGGCGCTCCAGTGCCAGCTGGAACAAAGTCACCGACGCCCAAAGCCAGGGCTAGTCACGAAAGACGAAAAATTGACAATATATTTGAATTTTTACCATTATATCGTTATCATTAATGTCGCTGGTTTGTTATACTGTTTGGCGTCTTTGGTCCAATGTAGAATGTGACTTCCTCTTCCTCCAGTGCGTGGCGACGATTAACAACTTTGTGTAGTCTGCATTTTAATTTAAACTCACAGTAATGATATTTTTTTTTACATGAAAGCACTTTTTTAAAAATTTTGATTGATATTTAAAATGTATCAAAAGAACACATTCCTCTGGTGCCAAACAAGCAAATAGAGCTGTATAATCGTGTACAAAGTCTCTAAGTGTACATAAAAAAGATTTAATTTATCTTCATGTCGCACTTTACAAAGAAATACCCCAGTTTTTGTTTCATCTCAATTTCTGGTAGTATGGGGTCCGTTGAGAGTAATAAAACCTATATTGTATGGGTATTTAAATGTAATAATGGAGCCTTCTTTTTGTGATGCACTTCCTATTGAAATAAACAATAAAATCAAGTATAATTTTATAATTTTTTTCTTTCCCAAAACTGAGCGCAATAGGTTAGAGCGTTGACTACAAATCTGAAAGTCATGAGTTCGATTCCCGCTGGTGCTTTTACAATTTTTATCTTTCCAAAAGCTTTAAAACATGTTCGTATGTTGAAGTAAAATTACTTAAACTTAGTTTGATTTAGTTTAAATTACGAAAATAGTAAAATGTTTTAGTATATTACTTCAAGGACGCTGTATATAAGACCGACGGTCGTTATGCTCGAGACTGGTACATACAGTCACTGTCATTAAGAGCCAAATTGAATATAGAATGCGATATAAAAAATAAAAATACTATGTCTTTATTTTATATTATATACTTATAAAAATTAAAAACATAATTAACCAAACATTTTGTACATGTTGTGTATGCTAATAAATAAAAGAAAAAAATAAAGAAAAAGACGTTATGTCCGTCATGTGTCCGTCAAATATCTGTTGTTTGTCGACCATAGAAATATAGACGGCAATCACGTTGCGTCGTTGTAGTTCGAGGCAAAACAAAGCCTGTGAATTTACGAGAAGAAAAATTGTGCTATGTCATGTGAATATCCACACAGAGAAATTTGCAGTTTCGGAATCGATACAATTTACGAATCTTGTGATTAATTTTTCGACATTACTGTTCTCTGTTCCAAGTCATGTGCATAATGAATACAGCGCTGCAGAGGAAATTGTTAACGTATTCAAATTATCAGATATACACTGACTTTGATTTTTTAAAGTTTAAACGAAAACTCAAAAACATCACTTGTTTTTAGGTTGACCTTCTTCTTCAAGAAACCAACCAGGTCCTAGAGACGCCATTGTTCCAGATTTTAGGAGGCTGAATATATTGCCATACATGTATTTTACATGTATATAGGATGAAACTACGCCAAAACTTGCCTTCACGTGAAAGGGAAACAACCCCACTAGTTTGTGGATACATAGAGTATTATTTGCATATACGTGTTTCGTACTAACTGTAAGATTAATAAATTACCAGTTTTGACTTACATTGTACATGCTATGTATATCTGTTAAATAAAAAAAAAATATGTGCCCATGCATTATATTTTGACAAATATGAATATATATCAAATTGATAATGCTGGGAATCTTGTTCTCTTGCCATCGATAGTACTTTCTCCCACAACCCTTATATATTTGATTTGATCAAAATAAAAAACCAAGTACATGCTTTTCATTTAATTCTGCTACAGGAAATAGAGATGCTATTTTAATAAAAGTACATTTTGTTGGTGGTTGCTTGTAGTTGTGTTAGATGGTTATATTATATATACACGACGATAACTAAGAATACAGCAGGCACGTAGCATCGTTTTTGAAATTATTGGAGGGCCAAACTCACCCAAAAAATCTTGACAAGCGAATAAAAATAGGAAACTTCTAAAATCCATTATAATATTAATCCGAGGGGGGGGGGGGGGGGTTGTTACCTATAACGTCATATAACATCAATTTCACTGTTAATTGCCCCCCTTTCAATTCCATTTTAAATTGGGGGGGGGGGGGCAACTCTATGTTAATTTACTTTTTTTATATGTAAAAACATTGTTTGCTGCGAGAAAAAGCTTATTAAATTCATTTCAAACTCCGCTTTATTTTCATTTTGTTCAGTCAAAAAATTTACGAATAGCAATATTTTTTGAAAAATTGATTTCAAGATCATTTATGTGCATTTATGTGTACTGTCAATACAAGGTCATTTACTGTATTCTATCAATGCGGAAACCGGATGGCATCTAATGTATTCTATCAAAGTCACAGACCGGAAGTCGCCTTATACAATCTTTAAAAAGTGGAACGGAGGTACTATAGCCATAGACAGACCGGAGGTCATGCAAATAAGGGTCATCTTACGTGTTCTCTGAATACGAGGACCGGATGTCACTTTATTTGTTATGGCTATTTGAATTTTAATTCAGTTAAGTAAAAAGTGCATTTACAGGCACGTAGCATCTTTTATTTACAATGGGGGAGGCAACCTCATCCAAAAAATCTTGACAAGCCCCCCCCAAAAAAGGAAAAATAATTAAACTCCCCCCCCCCAAAAAAAACCAATTAGAACATCAATTTTCAATCCCCCTCTTAATTTCTTTTTTTTTGTTCATTTTCATTATATTTTTTTACATACTCCCAAATGAGGGGGGGGGGGGGACCAACTCCATGATCATTCAATTTTTTTTATGTAAACTCAACAGTCAGTATGGCTCTATTTCATGTAAACTCTCTCTCTCTCTCTCTCTCTCTCTCTCTCTCTCTCTCTCTCTCTCTCTCTCTCTCTCTCTCTCTCTCTCTCTCTCTGATTCTCTGATATAAGCGAGAAAACTCCTGTAAAGTTTAAATGTCGCAAACTGTACAAGGAGAAATACTACTTACATAAACAACGAAAACAGATAACCTCTTTAACTTTAAAAAATATAATAATATGCCTAAAGCTAAGAATGCTTTTAAATTGAAATATCTTTCACTACGAAAAGTGTATTAGCCATCGTTAAAAGATATCCCTTTAGATATTTTGTTTTAAGAAATATTACTTTTACATTTAAGAGACATTATTTTTTTTCTTTTCTTATAAGATATGTCACTTGGAAAAAAGATACAGTGTACACTTATTCTTTTTTTAAAGTGTTTTAAAGCATTTCTAACGTTTGCATAAAAAAATATATTTAAATTCTATTTAATACTATTTATTGAAACTAGTCAAAATGATTCTACACAAGTTCTACAACAACAAAGTTCTCTTGTCCGCTCTTTCTTACATACATGTACAATAACTTTATTTAATTACATTAAGTGTCTCTTTATCGCATAGATATACCTACTACAATCAAATAGATTTTTCTTAAAATAAAACTCATTTCTTTTCAAAAGAAATAATTTTCCAAGTTGATAGATAAATCTTCGTTGGAGAAACGTCTTCTTCTTTAAGAGATGTGTCAGAAATGACGAGAGATTTTTTAAAAATAAATATTGAAATGGCATGCAGTGCATTCTTTACTTGTATTTTAAAGCAGGAAATTGCTACGTGTACCAGTGTTTCTGCACCGTTTTGCTTGCCAATATGTGATATGCAAACGAATTTGATGTACATGTATACTATAATATAATGTGACGGATGACTGTTTCAAAGATGTTACCGAGTTATCTATTACCCATACAAAACTACACTCTACTTTAATTTTGTATAAATCATACAAACGAACAATGGGGTATAGTTTTGTTTGGGCAGTGGCTATTAATTAACTAATTATTATGGATAGTGGATAACTGTAAATACATTTCTTTGTAAAAAATTACATACACATTTTGCATTCATATACCCACACAGGCAATTAACAAAAATACGACGTGATATATCTTATATGTATTTACTATGAAATACTTTTGACCAATAACCCCCCCCCCCCCCCACACACACACACACAAAGACAGAGGGTTTTTTTATGAGACATAAAATAACATAGAAGTACTTTCAATAGACGACAGTAATGTACACTGAACCTTACTTGGCCAGATTTCCCGGACTGGAATAACACATACATTGTACTCCGTGAAATGGACCGATACACAGATAAACAAACGAATGACTAAACAAATGCAGCATTCATCTAGACTAAACATTCATGTTGAGTCTACACTATAGTCACATTCACACCTATATAGATTCAGACTTTGATCGAATAATAAAATTTTGATTTAAATATCGTATTAAAAAAATAATTAAGTATGCAATTCATGGAGGACTGGTTTCCATGATTTATAGAATTTTATCCACACAATCAACAAATGAATGTATCATCTTGTTTGAGGGATTAATCCGGATGCTTGGAGGGATATACAAATTTATGGTCAGCATTATGTTCATGGATCGCCTAAAGATACTTGTGTGCAGGAGACTTCTTTGAATTTATGCAGGTACATGTATTTATCATTATTTTAGTTTCCGTCCACCCTATAATTTTCTTGAAGCAAATAAACTCTGATATGCACAAAATACAATTTACAAATACATATTATAAATCATTATACGTCTCCTTGTTTTTAGATCAAGCAATGCCCTATAGTATACGGCGGTCGCATTGATATAGTCTGGTACGTTAGGTCGAATGTGGCACAGTATGGAAATCCTCAAAGGTCAGGCAGGAAGTTATTTCTGAAATATTTTGAGATCCCCCTCCCTTAATCTTCAATCATAGAATAAAAGTACGGGGATGGAGGGTAAAATGTAAATGTATCTGTAATTATTTGCTGAATTCATATATAAATATACCTTGGTTTACAGATTCATTTACGCTAACATAGAGTTAATGATGCAGAAATCTATGTGATATCTATCATCCGTATCGTACAATTTTCTTTCTCATAAAACAAATGTTAAAGGTCGGTCAAATATACACGACAAGTGGACTTGATTTTTTTTTTTAAGTAATTGGTTGGTTTGAACATATTTTATAAAATCGAAATTTATCAAATCGATCGGTAGCAAGTTCTAACAACTTATGGTTCATGAAATTGTGAACCAACCGACTTGGAGGTCTGGATCTGATGACTGAGGAACGCTTATGATATATGTATTTTTTCACAATAAAAAAATCAAATAATAACCACGTACTACATGTACTGTATGCATTTTATCACAAGATATTTTCTCGTAATTATGAGATAATTAACTCGTAATAACGAGATCTTTTCTCGTTATCTTGAGATTAAATATATTTTTTTAATGTGGCCCTATTCGTATCGGAAAAATAAGTTTTGGAAAATTGAGAAAATCTCTCTCTCTCTCTCTCTCTCTCTCTCTCTCTCTCTCTCTCTCTCTCTCTCTCTCTCTCTCTCTGGAGGTTGACCTGTCATTGATATTAATTAAAACTAAAAATGGACCTATTCCATTTTAAACGGGTCCGGATTTTGTTCGTGATAAATAAATAAATCCAGGGGCAATGAAAAAATCTACTGGATCCGCCCATTCCGACAATCGGATTATCTATGGTTCTAAATCCACGGTGAGGCTGGGTGAAATGAATTATTTCATCCCTGTCTAAACCTCGATCGATTTCCATCTCTGATACATCCGTCGCGAGCTTATCGATTGATCTGCACTGGCGTAAATATTCAGGTAGGGCTCTTTAATACATTTTGTTGTACTTTGAGGGGTACATGTGACACCCGAATGGATTGACATTCGGAATCTTCTTCAAGCAGACGTCGTTCGAGAAATAGAGTCCTTCGCATTGAGAGCCTACGTGTAAACCTTTAAATTCTTTGTTATGCTTGGACATTGTGTGGGTAACAATAATGAAAACACGGTAAATTATCTTTCAAAAGCTTACAAAAGTTACTTTGGGGACTCAATGAGCATGAAAAGGTAAGAGCATTTTTCAAAATTTACTATCATACTATCCATTTCGACATTATTTCACTGTTACTATGTTTGGGTTCATGGAGTTTATTGATAGATATATATGCTCTTGATCGATAGAATATGCGATTACTGAGTAATCTGGCCATTTGCATATGAAATATTTTGAATAATTAAAATGTTATGCGTTTCCCTGGCCCATCAGGTACAGTAGGATTCTGCATTGCGCAAGCAGCTTTACAGTATACTTCATAACATAACCTGACTGAACTGTACCATGTGTACTGTAGTACAAACAATGATAGCAGTATAGTATGTCAAGACAATGAACGAACATTATTTTTTTTTTCAATTTAAGGGATTTTGATATCGTTAGGTTGTTAACAAATGCTTGTTCATTCTACTTGTACTGTGTTCTAAGCTTTGGTCCTGCAGACTTGTTTCATTTCCTCTAAGATTTAGTCTGTAGATGTGGACAATATTGCATTGAGAAACAGTTGAACACCATAGGTATTTACCTAGCTGTTTTAAGCATACTTGTAATGCCTCTATACTGGTTTAAGAACAATTCTCACCAAGCACCATTTTTGGCCAGTGCATTGTTACCCATACAACATTTTTCGTACATATATAGAGTTTATGCGTTGATAAAATGATGTAACAATGCACTAGCCAGAAATTGTACTGAAATGCAAGAAATGGTCTTAGGCCATTATAGTTCACTAAAGGTCAATAAAAGACTTTTGTAGTGAGTTACACACCATGGGTCAAACACCAGTTAAATTACAATAAAGTGGTTGTAAACTAGGTTAATTTTGCCCTCATGTATGATTCATCACAAAGTAAGAATTGATAACAGTATGCCTCAAACAGTGGTTTGATGAAAGCCCAGTGTTTTGGTGCCAGTGGTCATTTTATCTTTTCTGAACAAAAAAAATGCTGACTGAACTGCCAATTCATATGCAAAAACGTGATGCATACAGTGCATGAAAATGTTAAAAGAACTTTGGACAAAGCAGTTGCATGACAATAACATTTTGCTCATTATGAAATGCTTTGCATACAGGTATATACCACTCTTGCCAAATGTACCGTATATGCAATATATCCAATACATGCATGGTCTCATGTCATCATGTAACAATAACCTATACACTTGTGGGGAAATTCTTGATCTTAGTCAAAATAGTGTTGACTTTGCACCTAGAGGGCCAGTTGTTATACTAAATGTAGCTGTGTAAGGACCCAAACAGAAACCAAATATCAGTCTTTTACATGTACATGCACATTGGTCCCCAGACAAACCATAAGATTTGCAAAGAAAAACAAAATGTTTTGGGTGGAGGGGGGGGATGATTCTGTAAAGATATTCTAGAAAGTGAATTGACTTGCTAATTTAAGCTAAACTAGTTGGTTAAACATGATACAGTACATTCTCTTATTACTGGGATCATGAGAACTTACATAGCCTAGCTACATAAAGATTTACCCTAAATCTTAATAGTTGGTATCATTTCAGTTTAAGCCCATGCACATATATAAAAAGTATGCAATATAGGGGAAGTTAACAATGAAAACCCCCATACAAATTTAAAAAACCAAATCTTAACCCACTGACCTGAAGTGTCTCTACTTACATTACATTAATTGGAGCATATAAGCATCTTATCACTTGCACTTTTCAGGTATTTAATAGGTCTTTGTCATATGAAATACAGGTATATTTTAAACTATATTGACAAGTTGTACTCTAAATACTATATTTATTAACTTCAAGTGGTGCCGATAGTAAGATTTAAGGTACTGAGTTCAAAGTTAATGTAATGGATGGTCTGAGGATTGATGACGAGTACATTGGTTAGTGGGATATTGATTAAGCTATTCTTGCATACAAAAAAAAAAATTCAGCAGTAAATCCAAGGGTTGTTAGCATTATAGTCACAATTTCTTAGGTCTTAAAATCCACTCCAAATAAAGGAATAGTCTGAACAATCCATATGATATTGATACTTGCTATCTTTGCAGTACATTATTGTTTAAGATTATCAATATTTAACCCATTTTAAACTTCAACGTTCCCTGATTAGCAGGTGTCAGATGGAGAGGTAGACATATTGAAAGCAGAATAATCAATATAGTTTCTTTAAAATTGTTGCTATAAATGTACTAAATTGTTGATCACTATATTGTGGTTCATTTTTAAATTTTAGGTTATTAGTACTTTTATTATAGCACATATAAATATACATTAACTAGTATTTAAAGTCTGTTGATAAGTGAACTTTCAAATGTATGATACGATAAGATAAAAGATAATTTAAGTTGCTACATGTTGTAATAAAGATTAATTACTAAATCAGGGATCAAGTGGGAATACCATTACAGTTAATTACATAATTTAAGTAACAAATATAAAATACAGTGGAGGAATTGACACCAGTATCAATGGTATATACCATACCGGTATTATATACATATATATACTGTTAGAAGCAGTGGTTTCACTAAACAGCCAAACCAGCAAAATTTCAACTGTATGTCCAGGAAATGTTTATATCCAGGAGTCTTTTCATACTGTTGTTTGCAAAATACATGTAACATATATATTTTATATTATATACACGAAGCTCCAAAGGCAACAGGTATAGATTGTGTTTTATAAGAGATGAAAATAAGAAGCACATATGTATTGTAGTTTGTTCATTGCATGACCCCAATATATTACACTTGAAAGGATCATGATGTATTTTACATGTCATTGTGTTATATGTCACTGTGAAATTGATCTTGATGTGTCCTACATGTAGCTAGAGATTGAAATGGTTTGAAAAGTAAATAAAATGTATTGACTGTTTAGCCCCGGAATGTATGCATGACAAAGAAGTTAATTGTATTCAGTTTATCAATATCATTCAGCCTTTACATGATTAGTTCAAGCAACTACTATATAACACACACATGGAAACAGTTGTAATTCATCTCATCTGCAAATGTCATATGTACATGAGTTAAGTAGAAGGACCGGACCATTTGAAATTAAATGGTTCATTTGCACAAATGAGAAAGGATGTGGAGAATTCAAGACTGCAGCGTGTGATTGCCAGCCCATTGTTTTTCTGTGTGAATCCTCTTTTCTGAATTAGCCACACATTGATTTCTTTCAATTGTAGGATGATTCTTAGACCTGATGCAGCATGAGTGAGAGGAAAGGACTGAACGGAGCTGTGAAGGCTTTTGATGGCTACGGAAGTGTTAATCGAAATGCCGAGGATAAAATTCGTATTTTGCAGGAGGAGGATGAGGAGGTGAGAGAGAAATTAGTTGACACTTAATGAGTTCTTCTTAATTCAGGAATATCCATTACATAAATGTGTCAATTAAGGTGTCTGGAAGCAAGTAGAGAATTGTATATTACATGTAACTGTTCTTAGTTCAGGAAATCACTTGTAACACTTGTTCTCAAGCCACTGAAGGCAGTCAGCTTTGCTTCGATCATTATACTGAATATTCATCTGGTATATGATTACATTTACCAGTATATGATTTGAAGTAAATTACATATGTACCATGTATGAATGCAATCATACCTGCGCCAAAAAGTCTTTGTCAGGACTATGAAAGATGGTTTTGACATTAGAGAATTATAATGCTATGAAAACTCCAGCTTATCCGATGGCAATCAATCATGCAGAGCTTAATGCAAGCAGACAGTTCAGATGACACAAACAGTATGGAAAGACACTATGCCTTCAATCAATGCAGAGTGCTAGTGTATGGAAGTTTTTCTGAATCTGAAATAGAGTAACATTTTTGGCCAGTAACCAGACGGAGTTTCTTTCAATATTTTATCAAAAAATAGATATTTTATCCATTACAGGTTTTTTCCCCCGTAAATTTCTGAAATAAATCTGTTTCATTTTTTTTTCTCTATTCTCCTGCAATTTATGTTTCAGCAATGTAACATTTACTCTACATGTGATAATTACTAATTTTCATTACTTCATTATTAAAACTGATTTTGATTTTTTCTTGAAATGTTTCATATTCACATTAAGATGTATCCTTATGATGAGGACAAATTTTCTGAATGATTGAAGATTCTGACTTTAGTCCGAGAAGTGTAGCTTTGATCAGGCAAAAGATAACCGTAGTCATCAGTTTCTTAAAAAAATAAGACAGAATTTAAAAATGTAAGTGTTATTTATCATAGGTGTAACTGTATGAACCATCAATATCTTTTTATGAATAGAATGAATATATTCATACATGAACAAATTGATTTAATTAATTAACTGGTTAGATCATCAGTTATAAGTTTTATCAGTGGCTATATATATGAACACATCCAGATTTCTTTCGAAATAAGGAATAAGATATTCGGTAAATAATGTAAATATGCATGTTTTACAGAATGATGTATTTTAAGTTTGCCCTGTGAATGCTACATTCACAGCATTGTTACTTTTTCAAAGCTTAATAGATCAATTTAATGTTCACAGAATACATGTACACAGAATACTTTATGTTAGTTTTTTAAGTATGTTTTCTTTTTATGTGCATGATGCCCTGCCATAAATTTCCTGTTCTCTCAGTAATAGCAGGAACTTCATACTTGAGTGATACAATGGAGTTAATTATTACGATTCAAAATTGAACAAGAACGCTGTTTTCAATTTTATGTGGTTGCAAATTATTAAGAAACTGTCAATAGTTCAATAATATTCAATAGAAAGTGTCTTAAAATGGCTTTGTCGTGGTCTAAACTTTGTTAGATACTTTTGCTGTGGAGTTTGTATATGGCCGGAGTATGTTAGTTTTCTTGTTAAATCATTATTTAAATATTGTTTAAACTCATAATTATGAGTTTTATGGTAAAGAGAAGTACTCTTATGTATGTACATTTGTATGTGGTTTTTATGATATTGCCCTTTATGTTGAAGCAAGTTGAAACTGATATATTTTAATTTTTCTATTGAAGATTAACTTTTAATTTATTAACCAAGCATAAAATGCCAGATGTTGATTTTTTTTCCAGAACTCTGATAGAGGCATCCATTTAAAAGGATTAGATGGAGATAGGGGTGACCAGTACAACTTCTCATGTTTCTTCAGTGATGGCAAAAGACAAACAGGTATACTTAAAATTGTAATAAAATATAGCATTTTCTACAAATATAACTCTAGAATAAATATCAGTTATTTTTAAAAGTTTTTCTTTCAGATTTTTCTTTACAGCTTACTTAAGTCAGAGGCCAATCTGAAATTATTTCATTATTATAAATATCCCAATCTTTCTGGGTAAAAAAACCCATATTTTTGTTTGACATTGCTTTATTGAAATTATTACATAGCCCTTGAACATATCATAAAAACATGGATAAGTACGTCAGCTTAGTTAAGAAACCATGTATGATGAGCATTTTAGTACAAAATAAAAAGAACTTGGATGCTAGGGTTTGCTGGACAAATTTGTTTGTTCTTTCAGAAAAAAAATTCACAAGGAAACAAGTTTCAAGTGCATACTCCAAACCAATAAATCCTATTTATCATTTGAAGATCTATCTATATACCGGTCCCCCGGTATATGTATTGTAATGTAAGGCATTCCATATTCTTAGTATTGAACCATTAATATTTGAGTTGTTTAAATAAGTATTCAAAATTTACAATTTTTGCATGCAGTTTGCAATTATAAGTGTTTTTTGTATTGAAAGCATTTTGTTATGTTGAACTTTCATAATACTTTTATAACAATTTTTAAATTTCTAATAGACTAGTATATTTGCTGCAAATTGTAATCATTATAATTGGTAAATTTTTTAAAAGTCAGAACTAAAGCCCTTATATAATCCCACATAAACTACCAAAATGAAAGTGATTGCAGCTTGCAGATACACATATTGTTGTTTGATTGATACAATTGAAGTTTTTTATATTGCAGTGTATGTAAGAATATATATTATAATTATATATGTATCACCTCATATCAATACTCTCCATAATTTTTATCTTCTTCCATGAGAAATACTGAAGAGTCCTTAGTTTATGCAAGTACTTAATTCAGCGTTTCTGCTGCTATGAATCAAATTTATTGTACTCAAGTTTAATTATAACTTCATATAAATGTATATCAGAATAACGAAGGCAAGATTTTAGCTCTTCTGAGCCAAAGGCTCAGCTCAGCTTTTCTGATAAAAATTAGTCTATTGGTTGTCATTGTCCCCATTGTTGTTGTCATCATAAACTTTTGATATTTTCATCTTCTTCTCCAGAACCATTGGACCAATTTTAACCAAACTTGGCACAAAGCATCCTTGAGGAAAGGGGTTTCAAGTTTGTTCAAATGAAGGACCAATTTCTCTTCAAATGGGAGATAATAAAAAAAAAAATGATAATATAGTTGGGTATTTGAAAAATCTTCCTCTCCAGAATTCCTGGGCTAATTTCAACCAAACATGGGGAAATGGCTTTCAAATTTGTTCAAATGAAGGTCTAGTTCAGCTTTTAAGAGGAGATAACTATTAAAGAGGGAAAGTATGGTTTGATGTTTTAAAAATTTTCTTCCTTCAACTAAATTTATGACAAAGCATCATTGGGAGAAGGGCTTTCAAGTTTGTTTAAATGAAGGACCATTAGTTGTTGATGGCTTGTAATCAGCTGAAACAAATAGACTGACAATGTGCACTGAGATTCCATTGTTTGTATTAGACTTAGATTTTAAACACTGTGGCTAGCTGATTAGAGTTATGACCAATTCAGGCAAATGATGTGGTCCCTGGGCCTCTTGTTTAATCAGTAAGGGATGCTTCTCGTGATTTTACGTGGATAGTTAATTCCTTGCATTTACAATAAGATATTTACAGTAAATACAGTATATGCATATCTACTGACTATTCCACAGATTTTGTGCTAGTCTATGAAGAGGAATTGGACAATGCCAAGAAAAAATCCCCAGCGGAGTCATCCATCTATGATAAATGGAGGGCAAAGTTTATGGTCAATTTAAGGAAAAATGGCTTGGAGTTGGAAGAGGTAAGGTGTATTCACATTACCCCAAAAGTAATTATTTTTCCTATCAGTGATGAGAACAGTGTTTTATTAGTACAGTTGATTTCATCCTCTACGTTTTGCACTTTACTGGTAGTTAAATATGGTAATAATTCGTGCTGTGTTTGACTCTCCATGAATGTAATAGACTGGTATTTGTGGTCATTGTCTAACAGTCTTAAGCATACCATATATACCAGCTAGGTAATTTAATGGTCGAGGTGAATTTGTTTTTCTTCAAAGACATTTTAAGTAAACTCATGTTCCAAGCATATTTATTAGTGTCATTCAGTGTCTTAATATTTTTCATAATTTGAGTTGATGTTAAAAGACTATTTTCAACTTACTGTATGTTAAAGATTGTAGTCATTGTAAAATTTGAAATATTCCTTGGTATATAGGTTATCAGTTGAGGGTGATGTAGATGTACTGCAAAGTTATGGATATATACATGTTTTAGACATGGTACCATATATACATTGTTTTCTCAATTATTACAGTGCTGTCTCCTACATGTAGATTCTACCGTAACTGAACACTTTGTATAATTTCTTGTACTTATCAGGGTTGTCTCTAAGACCCGGGAGGCAGGGAATTTCTTCTATATGTTGTGTTAATTTTCCAGCCATATATTTGTAATTACTGAAATAATACATCAAGTGAAAACCAAACCTTTTATGTAGATTGACTTTTTATCTTTTATACATGTAATTTGATTCCCATACTACATAATGTTACACAAGGTTCTTTGTATTTGACCTTTACATCAAAAAGAAATATAGTGGTATTTTGAGGAAGAAACATTTCGCAGACTAAATTTCTCTTATATCCAGCAGTTATCAGGAAGTTCTAGCTGTATCGTTAAGTGCATACTTTTGTTTTATTGATTAAATTTGTAAAAGCTCTTAAATTGTCCTCACTTTCAGGATCACATTTTGTTATTCAATCATTTCATCTTTAAAAAAGCGAAAATGTTGATAGATGTTTTAGGAAAAAAAATTACGTCAACATTTATTATCATAAGTACTAAGTACAAGCTCTGTGGGTGCCTTATAGTGATCAGTCAGTCTGTCCATCTGTCTGTCCTTTCATCCATCTGTCCATCTGTCTGTCCTTTCATCCATCTGTCCATCTGAGATCACTTGTCCAGAGCATTTCTTATCTCCCCTTGACCCAATCTGGCTCATACTTCACCCAAAGAGTGTCTTTGACAAAAAGGTGTGCAGTGACCTTGAACCATGTTTTTAGGTCTAAGGTTAAGGTCATTGCAGAATTAGATATAAAATCGTTGTGAAGGATATATGTTTCTCCCCTTGAGGGTCATATCAAACCATGCAAAAATCCTTTTTTTCATAGAATATATACTTTACATAAACAGGGCTTTTGAATAAGGAATATGTTGTGACCTTGAACCCATTTTCAAGGTCACATCACATGTAAAGGTCATAGCTGAGCAGAATTATATGAAAATTCCATGTCTGTAGCATATATTCTCTCCATTTGCTCCAATCTGGCTCTTACTTGACCCACATGGTGCCTTTGATCAAAGGGTATGCAGTGACCTTGAATAATGTTTGTAGGTCAAGTTTCAAGGTCATACAGGATCACACAAAATCCTTACAATTAAAAGATCTTTCATCGGATTTGGACTAGCTGATATACATGAACTCTGTATTTTACTTTTCTTGTGATGACTTCATTCTGCCAGTGATGAAAGCTGGTTTGTGGCAACTGATATTTGCTGCTAAACCATAAAAAGAAGACAATCAAATTCTAGAAACTTAAATTAAGCACTCGTTCCATTGAGACATATATTTGTGGCAACTGTGCAACTCTGTGTGAAAATTTCTCACAATTTCTGAGAATTTTCTTGCACAAGAATTAAAGATGCCTTACAGTGTTCTAGTATCCTCTTAATATACAAATACCGATTTTACAGATTCAGCATGTTAAATATCATATTATGCAGTCTGTATATAACCAGGTTACGGTAAACATATCTCACACCTGGTTGAGTATGATGAAGATTTGTCCAGTGGCTCCAACACAATCAATGAATTCAGTAAGCAGCCAAGCAGTCAATAGAACTCCATCACAGCTTGTTACCCCGCATTATAAATACAGTCCCTTTGGGTCTGCTTAACATTTCAATAGGTTGTCATCTGGAGGATTTTTTTTTTACTTGGCTCTGTTTTATATTTTTATATACTACTACCAAAGGATGATTCAGGTTACACTTTATCCCAATTAATGCCATAGTGATAGTTCAGAACTCCTCGATCAATCCCCATTGTGTTGTTCAGGGCTCAAACAGGGTTTTATATATTCTTTTTAACAAATTGTTGCCTTGAGAGAATTGTAGGGCATACAGTGTACCAAAATACATGTATTATTATCAGTGGTGACTAGCAGAAGTCTAGTTGCTATATATGGCAAAGTCATTCTCCACAATTGATTCTAAGAGCATAGCTTGCATGCAGGTTAATGTTTTAGAGACTTAATTGCTTTATTTGCATTTGTTGGTTAGTGGAATTGATCAAATTGGTATGAATAGTAATTGTCTCCATGGAATAGTCTTTCTATAGTTAGGGTTAACATCAAGATTTTATGGATTGTGCTTTTGCATATGAATCAATTGTTACATTAGAAAATGCAACCCATGAAATTATATTTACATATGATGTTTAGTACATGCCTGGTGAAAAATCAGTTAGGTTTAGAATGGTCACAAGTGCTTGACAACTGATGTAGGAGTATAATCATGTATGCATGTCCACTCTTTATCAATTTAACCTGTCTGAATAAGGCCCCATCTGTCACAGCTGTTTTCAGTGAAAAAAAAATGTTTGTTGTTCTGACATACTGCATTGGAATACTTTAAAATTATTTAATCTTAAATCAGAAATTATAAGATGTACCAGCTGTAGAATGTTAGCAATTGGTACTGGTGTCAATGAGATGCGCTTTGAAAGAACAAAATGGAAGTGAAAGGCAAATAAATAATTTGTAGTTTCTTTCTATATCTATCCACTGTCTTTGCGGCCCACACCCTTTCAATTTTAAATAGAGCTATAGAAGCCCATGCTGAACTGTCCATACTGTAATTTTCATTCTTACTTTAATAGGAACGCATACAGAGTCAGAAGAAGATCACCTTCTTTATTAAAATCCACGCACCATGGGATGTGCTATGCTTCTATGCTGAAGACCTATGCTTCAGGGCTCCACTTCAGGTAGGGACCAGTTCATTCTGAAGGGCTTCATTGAAGCTCTACCTATATATTGGAGGAGGTGTCATTTATCTAAGTATCAAAAGCCAAAAAGGAGAATAATCCTCTATGGCATTAAATATAAATTGTACACAAATCTGATATACATCATTGTGACATCAATTGAACAATGTAACAATATACTGAATATAGTTATTTTAATTTTAGCATATAAAGACAAAGTTATCTGTTTGTGTATCAATTTATTTCTAGAAAATACATGATGGGAAGTGTTTTATATGCATTTTTGATGACATGAACATTAAAGAAACTTACTGAGTCAGTTAACATATTTAAAAACAGAGATAAAGGGCTTGGTGTGTGTATGTGAGGATCAAAAATAAATAACACAGCCAAAGACTAGAACAGATCGGTACTGTACAATGCTCATCATTTATTCATGTTAGAAAATTAAAGATGGAGTTATAGGGTAGCTATTTTAAGAAGAAAACTAAAGATGATGTTAGGATAGCTTAGAAGAAGAATTAACGGTATTTTGTACTTCACTCAAATAAGCAAGCCAATGGTGTAATTAAATCAATTCAATTTCCAGCTATAATTAGGGAATCTTCTTTGACACAGTTAGATTACTCAATTTGCACACTTGGTGTTTATGTTATAGCACTTTTATTACGAGAGAAATGCATTATCACTTCTATTAATGTACGTAATCTGTTTCAATACATGTACATGTATTAGTTTGTTACAAATTAAGTTATTCACATGAAGCATGAATTTCAAATTATTTTTTTTTCTTTTCTTTGGTATTATTAATTTTTTTCTAGGAAATCATACACAGTAAGGTTGGTTTATTTTTTGTTTTATGTTTGCCTGATGCAATTTTCCCCATCTGTGAATCAGTAAAATATATTTTCTAATGCATGTCTCAATTTTCAGAAAAAGCGAATAGTTACGCATACATGTATTATGAAATTGTGTCTATTTGTAATGTCTTGCCATGGAGAGGTTGCTAAATCTGTACATGTCAACTACACAGGGGCAATATATGCTAATGTCTGTAAGAGTAATTATCAGTAATACTATGTATGTGTACCAACTAATCTTTAGACTGGGGCATTATTTCAAAGCATTCCATATTGAATGACAGATTTTGATGAATGTGATGGGACTGTTTACCCTCTAATTATAATAAATTGTCCATAATTTTCTTAAAGATAGATCAAATTTAAAGTCTTTTTTTGTTCAGTTTTGTACCCAAATACATTTAGTATTCATAGGTGAAAAAAATAATTGGATAACTCTGTAAAGAATGTTCTAAGTCTGGTGATAATAATTACTAGCTAGTAGTTACCTGAAGGAGGGATATTATTAACACTGACTATGATCCATTTATATTCCATATTGACTCATAAAGTGGTGCTGAGGAACCAGAACTAGGCAATATTAATTGAATTATTTCAAAAAAATCAAATAACTTTGCTACAGTATTAGGGATTTGTGTGTCTTTATTGCTTAGGAAGCTAAATTGTATGTGGATCAAAGAAAGCTCTGACAATTAAGTACATTGTAAGCTACATAAAGAGGAATAATATCAGTCTAGATTTGTTAAGTAAGGGGAATATTTTGGGATAACTAAATATCATTTCAGTATAGAAATACACCTATCTATAGAAGCATTTAGCATTTAGGTTTCTATTTTTATAAAGTAATAACTATAATTTCAAAGTGCATCTTACATATAAAAGTTTTAGTGTACATGTATTAAATTTGTACGGTGTGTTAATGATTAGCTCACCTGAGCCAAAGGTTCTAATCAAAATTTGTCCATTGTCTGTCAGTGTCGGTGACGCTGTTGTTGCTGTCGTAAACTTTTCACATTTTTATCTTCTCCAAAACCACTGGCCAATTTCATCCAAACTTGGCACAAAGAATAATGGGGTGAAGGGGATACAAGTTTGTTTAAGTGAAGGGTCATGTCTCTTTTTATAGGGTATAGTTGGTATTTCTTTTAAATCGTCCTCCAAAAAATCTTTTGTGCAGAAAAGCCAAAACTTGTGTTGAAGCATCCTCAGGTAGTGTAGATTCAAATTTGTGAACATTATGATCTACTGAGGTAGGGGTGGGGGCTACAATGGGTGATGATGGAATTTGTACATTAGAATGAAAGAAGAAAAACTTCTAGAAATCTTATTCTAAAAAATTGAAACATCAAAAGGAGATCAATGCTTATAAACTAAAGAATATGTGGAGAAAAAATTTAAGAATTTTTATAAAAAAAGATGTACTCTACTAAGTTGGCTAGGTATTTTGTATTTGATACTCCAAAGACTATCGAAAGATTTTCTTTTCAGTTATGACTACTGTTGCTCAGGTGAGCGATATAGCCCACGGACCTCTTCCCATGTTTTGCATATAAAATAAGCTTTTTTATGTTGCTGCAAAATTGCGGTTTGATTTTACATTTATCTTGAGTAGAGCAATATTTCCATAACATGCTTAAACTTTCCTTATATGGTAGAAATAAGGTTGGGTGCATGAAATTGTAATAGTTGGGTTTATTTTTTTTCAAGGGAAAGTCATTTGATTGTGCATTGCAAGGAGGGAGCATTAATTTGTCTATCCGGGTGTGAAAAAAATTGTTTGCTCAGAAAAAAGAATTTGAGGAAATTGCTCAGCTATTTACTGTTACTATTATAATTAACTTAAAAAAATAATTCTAATTCCAAAAATAATTTCACAAAAAATTTCATGATAATGTCTATTGGATGCTATCATGCTAGTTAGAATTCAAATTCTCAATATCACCAGAAAGGAGGAATACATCAATTTATCTACAGTGACAATCTGGTTATACTGTTTCTCAAATTATCAGAAGAAATGATGGCATTGCATGCTAAGAGCTGCCCATATTCTGTGGATGGAAGGACAATAAAACAGGCTTTCTGCCATTTATTTTCCCTCTGCACAGTCATTATACACTGTTGTCTTGATGCCTTGACTTCTGTGATATGATTGTTACTTGTTGCTGAATGTAACAACAGAGATTTCCCGTGGATTCTGTTATATTGAAGACTAGGGTTACAGTTCAAACTCTGTGAGGGCTAGGGACTTAATCAGGTTGTAATTCTAGAAAATCACATAATTCTCTTAGATTTGTTCTGTCAAATATCCTTATAATATTGAAATCGCAATATGACATTTATGAGGATCAAATGGAAAGGAAACGGACTGAATGTTAGGATATATATTCCACAAGAAAAAACATTTGTATAACATTACTGCATCTGCACGAATGCATGTTACAGCTAGTACATGTGCATAAGTGCATGAGGACTATAGTGGAAACAAAACAAAACAATTCATTTTTCAAACATT
Source organism: Magallana angulata (assembly GCF_025612915.1). Lineage (NCBI taxonomy): Eukaryota > Metazoa > Mollusca > Bivalvia > Ostreida > Ostreidae > Magallana > Magallana angulata. Next base: position 20,481,651 of record NC_069116.1, on the reverse strand, counting down.
ATACTCTCAGTACTTGCTCATTTTAATGTTTTTATTTTGCAATCCTGTTGTATATCAAATCAGGGTCTTTTATATTTGTTTTTCATTTGTATTTTTAATATATACATGTATATAATTATGTATTTGTTTAGGCACATCCAAATCCAGCAGACAACTGGTCAGAAAATGTGCTCAAATTCCTCCATATCCCTAACTTGATGTCTGATGATGTCCCCCGACAGCCAATGGACTTCTATACCTGCCAGTTCAAAACCTCCAAACTAGAAAGGTTAATCATAAGTGCATTCATTACAAGCTGTTTCAAAGGAATCAGTAAACTTAAAAATGTCAGAGCTAGCATACTTTTTTTTTGTAATTACTGACAACTTCTAGAATTGCTAGACTGTGTTATATTGGTACACTACCTTCCACATAATTGTTCCATAGATTCTGGTGTAATTCTGGTATATATCTCCCTTGTGGGAGCGTTTTTTTTTTACAGTGTCTTATCGATCACTATGTGATAGCATGAATTGATCTTATTAAAGAGAGTTAATTCAACAAAAGCTGTAAATTAAAAAATTACTGTATATCGAGTTGCAATGATCTATTAATATTTTTGCCTTTTTAGCTCACCGAGACGAAGTCAGGGGGAGCTTATGCTATACCCTCGGCGTCGGCGTCGGCGTCGGCGTCCGGACCTGGTTAAAGTTTTTGTTGCAGGTCCTGTATCTAAGCTATTACTTGTCCTATCTTCACCAAACTTGCATGAATGATGCATCTGGACCTACTTATGGACTTGAAAGACTTGGATGCTGAATCTGAGTCCTAAATTTCAGATGCTGGAGGAGGTTAAGGTTGTTGGACCAGGTTAAAGTTTTTGTTGCAGGTGCCCTTTGATAGCAATATCTAAGTTACTGCAGGTCCGTACTTTACCAAACTTGCATGGATGGTGTGTCTTATGATACTGATGCACCAGACATGCTTGAGTGCTGAATCTGAGCTACAGGTTTTGGATGCTGGAGGAGGTTAAGGTTTTTGGAGCAGGTTAAAGTTTTTGTTGCAGGTGCCCTTTGATAGCAATATCTAAGTTACTGCTGGTCCATACTTCACCAAACTTGCATTGATGGTGTGTCTTATGATACTGATGCACCAGGCAGGCTTGGGTGCTGAATCTGAGCTATAAGCTGCAGATACTGAAGGAGGTTAAGGTTTTTAGAGCTGGTTAAAGTTTTTGAAACAGGTGCCCTCTGATGTTTATATCTTAGTTATTACTTGTCCTAACTTCACCAGACTTCCATGGATGGTGCGTCTTATGATATTGATGCACCTGACAGGCTTGAATGCTGAGTCTGAGCCATAGGTTTCAGATGCTGGATATGGTTAAGTTTTTTGGAATAGGTCACATGTTTAATAGATAATAGTACTTTTTCAAACTTGCATAGTTGATTAAACTGTAATATGAATGAATCACAGAGGAAGCTTCAGATGCAGAGCTTGATCTCCATTATCAAGGATGCTAAAAAATATATCTTAGTTATTACAGGTCCTAACTTCACCAAACTTGAATGGATGGTGTGTCTTATGATACAGATGCACCTGACAGGCATGGATGTTGAATCTGAGCCAAAGGTTGCGGATGCTGGAGCAGGTTAAGGTTTTAATTGCTAGTGCCCTCTGATGATGATATCTTAGTTATTACTAGTCTGAACTTCACCAAACTTGCATGGAGATGCGTCTTATGTATACTGATGCACCTGACAGGCTTGAATGCTGAATCTAAGCCATATGTTTCGGATGCTGGATGAGGTTTAGTTTTTTTGGAACAGGTCACATGTTTTATAGATGATAGCTTGCATAGTTGATTTAACTATATTATAAATGAAACGCAGAGGTTGCTTCAGATGCAGAGCCTGATCTCAATTATCAAGGATGCTAAAGAAATCTCCTACCTCACTCAAACTTGCCCAATAGATAGATGTGTTTTTTGATAAATGATATAACATGATTCCTATGATATAGTATTGTATGGTATGAAACAATATTGTTTAATATGATACAATATAATATCATATGTAATATTATAAAAAGTTATATGATACGATATGATATTGTATTAATTTTTTGATATTTTATGTTATGATATTGTATCATGATATCGTTATATATAATATTGTATATTATGATACAATATTGTATAATATTATATTGTATTATTAATTTATTATTTTATCACATGATACTATTACATAAGATATTGCAAAATATAATATTGTATTCTATGATACAATATTGTATATTCTATAATATTGTATCATACGATATTGTATAATATGATATTAAGTTTCTGTTATATAGAATTATATCACATGAAATTGTATGATATGATACTATAATATTATATAATATCGTATCATACGATATTGTATAATATGATATTGGTTTATAATATGATATATTATCACATGAAATTGTATTGTATGATATTGTAAAATATATTATTGTATCATATGATACAATATGTATAATATAATATTGTATGATATAATATTTTACTTTATTACATAATATTGTATCATTTGATATGATACAATGTTGTATCAAATTATATTGTATCATATGATACAATATCATATTATGTATCAAAAATGATACAGTATGGCATACAATATCATACTATATTATACAATATAATATCATATGTTTCAATGTTATGATGTATTATGTAATATGATATTGTTATATAATACTATATTGTTTTATATATTATGATATTGTATTATGTGATCAAATACAATAATGTATAACAAAACAATGTCATATCATACGTTACAATATCATATCTCATCATTGTTTATTATGGTATGTTATTGTATTATATGATATTTGTTGTAAATATGATAGGATGCAATACTTAATTTTATATTATTGTATTGATTAACGTTTGAACATATGATTATCATACAATTTTTTAACAGATGATATACAATATTGTGTCAAAACAGAATCCATGAATATCCAAGATCATAAAGTATGATTTTCATTTAATATGATAAAGGTGGTCTCATAAAGGTGAAGTCTCATAAGGGTGATGTATCGTCTCGGTGAGCTTTGTAATCTGTGATTACCTATGTTTTTGCAATCTTTTTCAATGTGCAAAAATACAATATGCAGAAGTCGTATCTGGTATTGTTTGTTATTAGAAACTTTTAAAACAACACAAATATGAAAAAGTAGCACATTTTCATCATTTATGCAAATTTTGTGACACACAAAAATTTAAAAAGAAAAAAATATGAAGGTACTATAATTTAAATACATGTACATAGCCTAACATAGCAGTCCAAAAAGGTTTTGTTCTTCAAATCTCTGTAGGTTTTTGGGAAGTGATAATAAGGACACATACTTTACCAACACCCAGAGACATCGAGTTGTGTGGGAAATCTTATCCACCACGGGTTATGGCAAAAAGAAGAGAGCAGAAATAGGAATAGAAAGGCTCTTGGAGGAGGATGTATTCAAAGCAGCATTTCCACTTCATGATGTAAGTTATTTTATCCCTATTACTTTAACTTAAACCAGGGATTTTTCTCTCTCTCTCCAAATTCTCAAAACTGATTCATCTGATTATTAGGTCTCTACTCTGCTGGTGCCATCATTTTGTCCCTCTATCCTTCTATCCATCCATCTGTTCACCATATATCATTTATCTGACAGAAGCATATTTTTTCTTCCCGGGGCCCAATCTGGCCCAATAATTCATCTAGAAAGAGCCTTTGGGTAAAGGATGTGCATATACATATAAGAAACAAGTTCTAGGTCCGATATCTTCAAAGTCAGTGGAGATCTTCTTGACTGTCAAGTCCTGCATTTTTTTTTCCATTTGAATTCTGATGTAGGGTCAATATGAGAAGCCAGTTCATGGCATTAGTCCTGAAGACATGAACCTCCGTCAGATTTTGTATGAGTACTGGGCTAGATGGGGGAAGTGGTACAAGTATCAGCCTCTGGATCATATAAGAGAATACTTCGGAGAGAAAATTGGCATCTATTTTGCCTGGCTGGGTAAGTTAAGTTATTTGAAAGATATCTAAAATGGATAAAAACAACAGCAATTGTTAAATTTAGTTTATACAGTGATTTTAGATAGTTATTCATTGTAATAATTTGATAATTATTTATATATAAAGTAAATAAACTGAACCAGTTAAAATCACTAAGACTTCCAGCACAGAATTAAATGTTAGAATGGTGTAATGTGGTCCTGAAGTAAGAGTACAAGTGTGGTTGTGTTGTTTTACAGGGTTCTACACAGCCTGGCTGTTACCGGCGGCAGTGGTTGGGATCATTGTGTTTGTGTATGGAATTGTCTCTATGGTTAACAATGTAGCAGTGTAAGTAAACCATATTCAAATACAAATTAGAACTCTTTCTGTTCAAAACCTATTGATTTAGAAAAATTGTTCTTAAATTGAATTAAATTTGTCATATCTGTTAAAAATATAATGAGTACAGCCAAACTTCGTTATCTCGAACTAGATGGGACTGTTTAAAAACTTTAAGATATCGGAGTATTCGAGATATCGAGGGGTTGGGACTTAAAAATCACTTCAACATATTCAAGTGTTCAAGATGTCGAAGTTCAACTGTTTTCCATTAATACATTTAATGGCATATATGAATAGTAGATTTCTGTAATCCGCAGTTTGCACTGATTTTACCGGGTAAATGAGCATCCTTCATCTTTTATTGGTTTTAATTAATACCTTATTGCAGTAATGATGTGTGCTCAAGTGATAAGGACTACAAGATGTGCCCGCTGTGTGATGAGAAGATTGGTTGTGCCTACTGGTACCTGTCTGATGTCTGTACCTACGTCAAAATCGCCTACCTGTTCGATCACCCAGCCACAGTCGCCTATGCCGTATTTGTCTCTTTTTGGGGTATTGTAAAATTTATGACAGCAAAGTTTAATTTGCATTTTATTTTGATACATGGACATTAAAAAATCATAATTATTGATTTTAAAATCAATAAAGTTTGATTTATTGTCATTCTCATTATTGTTACATAAAAGCTGTGACGTTTTTGGAGTACTGGAAAAGAAAGAATGCCAGTCTCGCTCATCACTGGGATGTCTTGGACTTTGAAGATGAAGAGGTCTCTTGTTTTTTATGCCCTTATTTCCTACTTGCAGAGATAGCCATCTAAAAAAGTTAAACAACGACTTCATCTTGCATATTGAACAAAGTTATATAAGAGTGTGCACATGAAAAGAATTTCTGTGTAATTTTTTTATTATTCATTTATTTTGCAATTGTTAATTGATAAAGATAATGTGATTGCTATATAAAATGTGTATGCTTTATTTGGTGAGAGTTTATAGAGGAATAATTATTACAAAGGTTTTTAGTAGTGAAAGTGAAATTTTAATGACTCTTATGTCCTATGCTTATCTCGATATCCGTATTAGGAGAGACCTAGGCCTGAGTATGCCGCCAAGGCTCCAACCTATGAGAAGAATCCCATCACAGGAGTCAAAGAGCCACACTTTCCTCCCAGAGATAGGATACCCAGGATTTTGTCTGGATTTGCAGTCATCATTATTATGGTAACATGTGCGAGAGTTAACAAAAGTAGATGCTCTGTGCATCCCGTGTACAACATGATTCTAATGAAATATAAATCAAACAAGTATGCTTGATTAGATATCTTGATTTTAAAACCATATTCATATACATGTAACAATTTTTTGATTATAGGTGTGCCTATGAACAATTGTTCATGAAATATTTTATATAAAAACCTGTCATTTCTGCACACTTCTCAATTGTGTACAAGAACAAGACAATTTCAGAAAAGCTAACTGATATATGTAACTCAAACAAAAGATACAGAATTTTAATTTACTCCTCTAACTGGGAACTACCAGAAAAACATTTATCTGAATTCAAGATGTACTTTCTTTCACAGGAAACCAATATCTCATGAGGAAAAATAATATTCTCACAATTGATTTAAGCAAATTATCTGTTGTCCTAAAATACCAGAAAAAAGCTGATGTTTTCAAGAAGCTTATTGATTGAAAGCCCAGTAATCTTTGGATATGAAGCAAGTCAATCTCCACAATAATTTGTGGGTGACGGGCTTATAATTGAAGGCAGAAAAAGCTCCTACAAAGTTGATAGAAAGGAGAGAGAAAATTATGGCCAAGTCTTGTCATTAACTGGGTGTTTGACAATATACACTGTGTTTTATTTGGGGATAAAGGATGTGATAGTGCACAATTAAAGACAGTCCATTGTTCTGTTGTTGTTAATATAAATGTGTTAGGTTGTGATTAGTTGTAAGCATTGCAAAATCCATGCAAATTAGGAAAATATTGAAATTAAGTTTATTATATGCACAGTTTTAATTTTCACTTGATCTATACATGATACACAAATTTTTTTTTATTAGTGTTAATGCAGTTGACAAAGTTAATTTGCATCTTTTTTTGTGAAGCGGCACACAGTGTTGAAATCTTGAATCATTAAATAATGATTTGATCAAAAAACTTCTGCTACAAGTGTTGATTTCACTGTTTAACACTTAATAGACACATGATTACTAGCATGTAATTGTTTTTGATTGAATGTTTCACATTTTCAGATGTCACTGGTCCTCATTTTCATCGTTGCTGTGATCATGTACAGAATTTTAGTTAGTATTCCTTTGTTTCAAAACAAAACGTTACGAGGCCAGGCCAACCTTATTGCCAGCACCAGCTCAGCCGTAGTCAACTTAATACTGATTATGGCACTTGGAAAAGTTTATGAAAAGCTAGCACTAAAACTTACACAGTGGGGTATGTTCCATCAAACCATTATGATACTGTAGATTCCTAATTTAATTCGAGGAATCAGTATCTGTGTAAAATCGCAAGAAGCACATCTTGTGGATTTTAAAATCTCGCTTTTATTTTTCGAAGAGATGTAACCTAAATGTAACTACCATATGATGAAATATTGCATTCGCGATTTTATATTCTTGCGATTTGATGCAAAATGGTTCAATCGCAGAATTGAATGCTCGCTGAAATAAGGAATCTACAGTATACCAAATTAACATTGACAAAATTTGGAAAACTATATTGATCATCATTTAAAGCAGCAATATTAGAAATGGTTTTTAGATAAATTGAAAACTTTTCTTTGAGAAATCAATTTATTAAGTGACAACTATTCTGCTTCTCAGAAGATTTGAAAAAAAATGTATAAATATGAACTAATGAAAAGTATAGAAACCAATAATTGATTTTTTATTTTCAGAGATGCATCGAACCCAAACAGAATTTGAAGATCAGTTGACTTTTAAAGTGTTCATTTTCCAGTTTGTCAACTTCTACTCTTCAATTATATATGTTGCATTTTTCAAGGGAAAGTAAGTCTTTTGAGAACCAAGATTTTTTAAATGCATTTTTAAACAAGTCATATTATCACACTGCTGATTCAGTACACATTGCTATTGATTTTTCACATGAATTGCTGTTAATTTTTCAGGTTCAATGGATACCCTGGTCATTACACAAAATTATTTGGATTGAGAAATGAAGAGGTAAAATTTTTTGCTACTAGTATATGCATCTACATAATGTAATTTATCATTATGAAACTTGATTGTTAATAAAAAAGTATAAAGCATTAAGGTGGTTATATTCAGTAGCATGAGTAATGTAGAAATGAAGCAAAAAAGATAATATGAAATGTTTAACAGTTATGAAAATGACCATAGGATATTTAAAAGAAATGTATGCATATGTAGATACAATATTTCAGTGTAATAATGGAGGCTGCCTCATTGAGTTGACACAGCAGCTAGCTGTCATCATGATAGGGAAACAGATGATAAACAACGCGCAAGAGATCCTGATCCCGTAAGTTTAGATGATGAACTCTGGCACAGTAATGAGTGAAGAAACCATCATAAAATTACAGTTTCAATGTGTATTCTGATTGCATGTTAAATTACGACTGTTGTAATTTTATTAAAGGGTTGATTTATTTTTACTTGCCAAAATTTAGCTAACAGATACTCATACTAGCTAAAATTAAGGCCATTTCTGAATATTGAGTATAAATAAAATGTTCTTTTTCTAACAGAAAGGTGAAAGCCTTCATGCATAGGTGTAAGGTGAGCCTAGATAAGAATGCAGTGAGAAGTAGGTGGGAGGAGGACTACCAGCTGATAGAGAACGAGGGTCTATTCGAGGAGTATTTAGAGATGGGTAAGTAATTTATTGGAGCAACTAAAGATATTTGGTTTAGTAAGTGAAAAGAAGAATACAGCTGATAGAGATATAGATAGGTAAGTGGGGGTGCCAGCTGAGAGAGATGAGAGCCTCTTTGAGTAGTATTTAAAGATGAGTGAGTGGGAGGAGGACTTCAAACTGATAGAGAATGAGGGATTATATGAGGAGTATTTAGAGATGAGTGAGAGGACTACCAGCTGACTGAGAATGAAGGCACGTTTACGGGGTATTAAGAGATAGGTAAATGGTAAGGAAACTACCAGCTGATAGAGAATGAAAACCTTTTTGAGGAGTAATTTTAGAGGTGGGTAAGTGGGAGGAGAACTTCCAGCTGAGAGAGATGAGAGCCTCTTTTAGTAGTATTTCAAGATGGGTTAGTTAAATGGGGACTAAAGTGGAAAGAGGACTACTGGCTGGTAGCAAATGGGGGCCTGTTAGAGGAATATTAAGCAATTGGTAAATGGGAGGAAGTCTACCATCTGCTAGAAAATGATCTTTTTGTTGAGTGTAAGCCTGGGGACAGGGGAAACAACCAATGCTCTTAAAAAAGTAAATGTCTTCCTGTTGCATAATTTTTTGTTATACTTTGGTTTGATGGTATATTTCAATGAAAAATACTTTTTAATCTGTATTGATGAAGTGAAACAATATCATATAAATCAGCATATAATATAAATGTTATTGATACTTACAATATGAACATAGGCATCTTGGCCACAAATGCTGCTCATATGAAGCGCTTTTCTTATCAGAATGATATTTGATATCAGAATGATATTGAAATCGCATGTACTGTAGATTCCTTATTTTACGTGAGTACTTAATTCCACGATTCAACCGTTTTCCATCAAATTGCGAAAACATGAAATTGCAAATGCCAAATTTTTAATCATAATTGCATGTTCTCTACATATGTCTGAAAAATAAAGGCGAGATTTCAAAATTCATGAGATGTTCTTCTCGCAATTTTACGCGGATATTAATTCCTCGCTTTTAATGAGGAATTTACAGTTATAAATTAAGATTATTTTGATATGCACTTTATAGCTACATGTATAAAGATAAAGTTACGGTAGTTTTTTGTTCCTTCACTTAAAGTTACTGAATTTGCTTGCAGTGCTACAGTTTGGTTTTATCACAATATTTGTGGCCGCCTTTCCACTAGCCCCTCTGTTTGCTCTGCTGAACAACTGGGTTGAAATTCGACTGGATGCCCACAAGTTTGTGTGTGAGACTCGACGCCCTGTGGCAGAGAGGGCCCAGGATATAGGAGTCTGGTTCAAAATCCTAGATGCACTTGCACAACTGGCTGTCATAAGCAATGTAATGTTTTCCATCTTAGTGTAAACAAAGTTTTCGAATTTTAACAGGAATGCTATGTATTTATTTTCTGAATAAAGTGTCTTTCATTGTACATGTATTGACATGTTAAACAAGAAATTTGTCAATGATGCAGGTCACAATACTTTGATGTGGTTTAACAATCTATGAATTTTTCATTATTATTATAATAATTTGATGTCAATATTATATATTTTCAGGCTTTCCTGATAGCATTCACATCAGAGTTTTTGCCCCGATTACTTTATCAATACCAGTATGACTGGGACCTTCAAGGATACATCAATTTTACTTTAGCTGTATCTCCATCAGGCACATTAAACCAAACCTGCAGGTTAGTCTCTCTCTCTCTCTCTCTCTCTCTCTCTCTCTCTCCATAAGAATTTTTATTCATATTGTTCAAATTCATTTGTGTAGCTTATATCCACAAATAATGTTTGCAATGTTCCAACTTTCTGCAGGTACAAAGAATTTCGAGATGAAAAAGGAGAATACACTCTGTTTTACTGGCATTTGCTGGCAGTCAGATTAGCATTTGTTATCTTATTTGAGGTAAGTGACATAAATAAATCTCACCAATATCTGGATATGTAAGTATTTCACTTTAAAAGAATAACTTAATTCATTGATTATTTTCTATACAAGTTTTCAGACTCATACATGCAATTTTTTGCATTTTGATTAATACATAACATTGCAACAATTTTCATGCTCCATACAAATTTCAGCATGTAGTGTTTGGGATATGCAAGTTAATTGACTTCCTGGTACCAGATGTTCCTGAAGCTTTAGAACTGAAAATCAAAAGGGAGAGATACTTAGCCAAGCAGGCCCTGGCAGACACTGATGCTATTATGAAGGTATGTGTCTGAATAAAATCAAATATAGAACTCATTCCTATTAAATGTACTGGTACCAGTATTTGTTAACATTTCAGTTGATGTCATAGTCTGTCCATGGCAGCTATGCATGAAATGAAATAAACAAAAACTTTAAAGAAAGATATGATGTGATTATGTTAGATATGATATAATTAAATGAGTGAAAACTATTGCTGAAATCTGTCTAAATAAAGCAAGTCCTGTCCTTTTTCCTCAGGAACTACAATCTTTGTTTTCTGATTAAATATACTGCTATGATTTATGTATTAGACTATACAACCCGAAGAGGAGGTACGTTCAGTGTTGTCTGAAGAGCTACTTGTCAATGTATAAAATTCTAAGATTAAAAGTGATTAATTCCCCTACCAAAGCATGAAGTTTATTAAGGCGTCTTGTTTTGATTATCAGTAAAGTGACAGTCATTGAACTCAGAAATAATTTGACAATAAAAGATTTTAGGATGTCAGTGTCACCTTTGTTCTTTCATTCCACTGCAGTTTGAATTTTGAAATATATACCATATATATAAAGTGTTTTGTTTTACCATTTCACATTAAGAAACTGCTAATGGTTCCACTCACCCCACCCCACCCCTCCTATTTGTAATACATGTTTTGTCATTTAGTATACATATTGTTAATGTAAAAGATTTTAAGGAGGCTGGATGGTCAACAAATTAGACATTAGATTTGCCAAACATTTTAAATTATGATTTGTTTATCTATAAACTGTTGTTTAAAAAAGAAAAAAAACATGTATTTCACCTATAGTTTTTAAATTGGGTATTCTTCTATACTTTTATATAGAGCTCTTCTTCTAAAAGAGATCAATACAGTCTGAAAATGGCCATGACCATTGAGTCTTCTTAATTCTAGATTATTGAAAAAATTTGGATATTAACATTTTGTAGAATTCTGGTCATGATAATACAAAATAATTTGAAAAAAATCAATGGGTGCATGCCCTAAATTGTGATGTAATGCATACATAGATTTGTCTTCCTCTGTATTTGTTGTTGTGGGAAAAAATCAAGCTATTACTGTTCAGTTATTGACTTGGAATTATCTTCATTGAAATTCTATAAAGATTTTCTCATTTCCTTGATCTATTTTATATTCAACATTTTGTACATACCAGTAGTTATTTTTTCTCTTGTAATTTAAGAAACTTACTCTCATTTCCAAAAAACAAATGGCATTGTACCATCTTTCTAAAAGTATTTGATTTGTGTAATTTTTGAAAAAAAAGTTGAAAGAGGGGTTAAAATTTACTTCTTAAAGGAAATTTATAACAAGAATTCTCAAATTAACAGGTTTTTATCATCAATCATGCAACAAATATTTGATTTTCCTTTAGGAGCAGCTAAACATAAACAAGCATTGACTTTAATCTTATTTGTGTAGATTGCCCGAGGGGACGATGAATCGGGTGATGAAGATGATGTGATGGTGTCCACTGCACCGAAAGCCAGCTCAGGCACCAAGACAGCGGAGGAGGACAGAGTCTAGACACCCCCTCCCACACACACGCCCCCATGCACTTACTGTATTAAGAGAGAGCAGATTTTATTGGAGTGATTGACACATGAAAGCTTTTCTCAAAATATATTGTATGTGCATGTAAGTGACTGTGTATCTTATGGTTTACTGGAAATTTTACAGTCAATTTTGTCATCTTCACTTAACGTGACTTTTGTATGTTGGGAGAGATATATAGTGCTAATTTAATAAAGGAAAAGGGGGGAGGGGGAGGAATGTAAAGGATGGTAACTCCTGTAATGACTATATATAGTTATACTCTAATCTGTTTGGAGGATTTGTTACTTGTTGATTGATTGAGACTGCTCGGTGTATTTATGTATGATATATACCAATGATATTGTTACATCATGTTGACATGATTGTTTTGTCACTTTTTAGATTTTATCTTCTATGATAATGTTCATAAATTTAATCATAACTCAATATATTTATTCTATGGGTATAGTCTAGTTGATTTTAATTTTTTTTCCTTAGGTTTTTACTAGTAAACGAAATGCGTTTTTTCCTATAGAAGTACATATATACTGATATTAAAAGTAATCAAGTTTCCTTTAACAGTTTTATTGTACACATGTATGTAGCACATATAAACATTTCCAGTATTTTTCACAGTACTTAGGTATACAGGTACTTTGGATTATAAATAAGTTATGCATGATGATCTTTTACATCATTATTTTATGTTGATTTGATTTCGTACAATCAGTTTAATACATCATTCTTCCAATATTTATTGTGAATGTGTTGTTGGCCAATGGGGATTTTTTTAAGTCCAGGGTTATATATTATATATTTCATAAAAGTTTGAGGTAAAAAACGCATTTAGATTTTATGCATTAATTGTAAAGGAAATGTTGCAGACACTTTCTTCTTAAAGCTTTCTACCTTGGTTACAGTATATAGTTGCAAAGGACTTTGATTAATGCAGCAATTGTAGTACATGTAATACATATGTACTAATTGTAGCAGTGCATTGTAGGTGACAGTGTATCAGTGATTTTTTTCTTTAAGTCTGTCTCATTTATTGTTCATCAATATGTACAATATTAAGCATAATACAATCTTCAGCTTGACCTCATCTTGAACAATAGTTAAATTTTTATCAAGAAAAGAGAGATTATAGACAAAAATGTATCTTTAAGTAAATTTGATGACTAGCTGCAATGAAATATAATTTTTCTTATCTAAAAGAAACTGACCTTTTCTTGTGTTGTGCAAAAGATGTTAAATAAATTGATGGTAGTTTACCGAGATACTGTTTTTAGTCTGGCCATCCTCTGTTGTTTATAGTACAGTTTTTTTCATTATTCCCTTCATTGAACACTTTGTTGGATGAGTGGTTTGATTCATGGCTTTTAATATTAATATGCTCATAGATTGATCCAAAATGTGCAATTGTTTGCCCAAAGAAAAAAAACTTTATCTACATGTAGAAGTGCAATGAGCTTTGTATACAGCTTCCATACCAGAATTGATGAATGCTACACTTTTCTGGGATATACACACTGGACAATCCTGTAGTTCTTATAGATGGCTGTTGACTTAACAATCACCCTATTACTCACTCAATGAAAGCTTTGTTGTCTTATTTTGTTTGTCTTGGAGAATGAACTTACTCAGAATGGGACTGTTGCTTGTCATAAACATTGTCAACTTGAAACTGTTTATGGAACATATTGTTTCCATGTTAAATCTTCCAGTTTTTATTTTTTATATTTGTTAGAATTTTTCTCTGCAATCGATTTGTATGTTTTGTTATACTCTTTGTTATTATTATTTTCATACTCTTATTCTATGACGTGGAATACGCATAATGCTATGATTGAATCTCAGATTTTTATTTTATATACTTCTGAACCAATTAAACGCACTGTAGCCAATTTCAAAGTTGTTTTGTTCAGTTATAAAGAAAATGTTTCAATCCATGAAAATGTACATGTTTGATCCCTGTCCAAAACAGACGAATGTCTTAAAAACAGTTATCTCCACGTATTAAGTGGAGATAATCAATCGATGTGTATGTTATAGAAGATGTACGCGGAGGTTAAAGACAGTAAAAGATGTAATCTGTCTTGTATTTGTATACCCTCGTAGACTAACCCTTTATTCCCCCTCCCCTGAAGGGCAATAACTGTTGTAATGGCACCCTCTGTAGCATTGATTGCTGGATTGCAGGTATGGTGTACACGGGGTACATAGATGTGAATATTGTTACAAATTTTAAAATCAAATTCAATATAACAGAAACAAATCCTTATTAGCAATTTTAAAGGAGTCGCTGAAGTGCAATTTTTTGATAAATCAACATCGTAATGACGTCTCTTTACTTTCGGAAACGCAAAACTCGATCCTTGCGCCTGGAATAAACGACAAAATGAGAGGATGGCGAGTGCTTTTTGCGTATTCGTTTCTTTGTAGTCATTCTTTAGTATTAAGGTACCTCACTACACACAGACTCTTACTTTTTAAGACACTACGCCACAAGATGGCGATTTAAATGTTTTTTTTTAAATTGTTTATATCTTTCGATTCGGTTGTATATCGTCGTAGCTAAGTGGTTAAAGTATTGGGCTTCTGGAACCAAAAATCATGAGTTCGAATCCGACTGGAGCTTTTGCTCATGTTTACTGAATTAAATTTTCGAAAATGTAATTTTTCATCCAAAATTGCACATTTTTTTGGCGTATTAGAGCCAAACGATTGTAAGCATGACTAGATTTCAAGACTTCTGCATGCATGTATATGCAAAGGCATTAGAATAGTTTACAAAAGACCAGTCTCCAGTAAGACATTCATTATACGTTACCATATCAAGGCAAAAATCAAACAAACAAACATAAAAAAAATCCCACAACCAAACAAACTAGATATTGGTCATAAGGAAGAAGAATTAAGCTGTAATCCCTGTCTCCAAAAGTTTGGAGACAACGTTTAATAATATCAAACTGATTAATTATCTAAAACAAAGACGAGCATTGAGTTCATGGACTCATGTCCTCCCATGTGACCGGAGACGTACACAACGAGTGAATTCCGGATGTGACATCTGTGGTGTAGTCTCCGGATGTGGAGGGGAAGAAAAACGAACTGTTCAACGAAGATTCCTGGGGTCTACTTGTATCCCGAATTCCCTCTAGTTGGTAAATAAATCCAACCATTTTCATACAACTTTCAATCTGGTGATTGTGAAAGTGGTACGCCATCACTGACCAAGGAATAAGTGCGTTCATTAGCTCTCGCCTGACGGTGACCGAGACACAGGCAATAACTCTCTCCAACAAAGACAAATAGGGAGTCAGAATTTTGTTCATTTCTATATTTTTCAAACTTTTAAACGTACAAGAGGCGCTACAGGTATGGAGGGAGTTGTGGAGGTCTTTGAGTTGGACCAGATCTTGCTGGTTCTCACACTTGTCAACAAACGGTGCCAACTGAAAGAGTAGATCGATTTTCTTGCTGCAGATAGCAGGAACGTTTGCAGTGAAAACCTGCTGAAAGGGTGTAGTCAGAGCTGCCAGATTAACCGACCCCTTGATATTGTCATGAAGTCTCTCGTACACTAACCATGGGATATTGGTCCGAAGGGACCAAGCAAACAGGCCGGCCAATGCTTGGTCCCAAGCGGCTCCAAAATATCGCATGTTGAAGTGGTGTTCTCTGGTCAAGTCTTCTGTGTGGTCGTGGACCATCGATCGACTGCAGAGTGGCTTGTGTGTCACTGACGATATTTTGCACATTGGCCAGGGGTCCTCTTCCAGAATCAGTTCTACGACGTGCTCCATTGCTTTGCCTTTGTAACTTTGGCAGATTTTCAGAAAATAATACGTCTCTGATTCCACCCCTTCCTCGCTCTTCTCCTTTTGAATAAAAATCGGTCCACCTGGTTTAAAAATGTTATATTTAGGAAGTTCTTTGTATTCCTCCTTCGTTATGAGAAATCGAGAGACCGATTTATCATCCGATTCATAGTCTAAAACCTCCAATAAGTAGATATTCATGCTGCTTAAAAGATTTTCTCTCTCCTCTTCCGGAAACGTGAACGAGAATTTGATATTGCCGACCATGGATTCATCGTCAAGTCCGACGGAGTCGGATCGATCCGGGCGGAACCAAAGTCCTTTAATTCTAGGATAATTCCGAAGGATGGAATAGTCCTGTGTAGGCAGCAAGGTCGTGGCTTGGTGGGTAATGACCGGAATTGCGTCATCAAAAGGCAGTACACAACTGACGCAATCGAATTTTGTGTAATACAGTTGAAGAAGCATGGGCCATTCATCTCCGCGGAGAGTCTCTGGAATGAGGTAGTATTGTTTAGTGTCTGTAGCTGGTCGCCATAGCGTTAAGGTTTCTTCCTCTAGAAACACATCTGTAATCTTTGTCGGCGGCAAGGATGTCTACCAAAAAATAAATAAATGAATAAAAAATACTTGTGTTTTATTGACACAATAATGATTTAAGGGACGCAATTAAAGAGTTTGCTTTTCATAAATACCTGCATATCAACTGCAAATCTACCATTATGTGTTAAATTTACCTTTCATTCTCAAGTTTCGCCCACTAAAATTGGGGTAGAATGTAGGTGGATTTTTGTACCTTTAATTCAGTATCGTACATGCAAGGACTTCATATTTTAAACTAAATATCATTCTTGTTTTGTATGAAGACGATTCCCTATTTATTTAGCTACATAAGTGTTATGTATGGTCAATTGAATCTCCACTCCAATAATTCAACAACAAAGGATTTCTCATTAATTAAGTGACTGATGATTAAGGCTTTGTTCTCAAAATATGTGTATTGATTGAGATTTAAGAATGAAGATAAGTGCGTTGATATGCAGGTATTGAGAGCTGACAGGTCGGGGTGTACATCTCTGTGATTGATCTGTGATAGACTAAATAGTTGAGAGGATTCCAGCACTTATAATCTTGTCTTCAGGATTCCAATACACATAATCTTGTCCACAGATTCTTGGTGTTAAATAGTCCATTAAACATCCTTGTTCGATCAGTTTGTTTGACTCGGCTCAAATCTGGAACGACATCTTGTTGAACGAACAGATTTTTATCAAAATTGATTGACGGTCAAAACCGTTATTTACAATTAAGCGATTGCAAATGAGTTAATATCTTATTGATTGATTGGTTTATAATGTGATTCTTAACGAATCTACAGCTAAAGTTTTAATCATTTTGCAAAAATACTTTTCAGTTTAACAAAAACATGACATTCATCGAAGATTCAGTTGAAATTGGGTTATCGATCGATATTCTGTCAGCATGTAAGATTAGGTACCACAAATAAATGCTAACACATAACTCTGAAGTGTGGAAAGAATTGTTTTATGTTGGGATGCCTAATATTGGTTAACTGTGCGATTTCTGAAGTCTCGATCGATAAAATAAAATGTCGTGGTGGGCGACAAGGCAATATATTATATAAAATGGTGTGGAAATTGATTTAATCATTTGGTCAATGAATAAAGAACCGAGTACTTTAGATATAAAATTGAACCATTAATTCACATAACATGCCCGTGAACTCGGGTTCTGTATGTCCCGAGAGGTTTATGAACCTGTATGTTAAATCCCTGATCAAACCCTACACACTTCTTATCTCGAAGTTTAGACAACGTCTTAGAGGAAGAAAGTCAAATTTACAAAGAAAACCCAACATTTACATGCCGAGATATTGTGGGTATCGCTCAAGTCCCCTGGACCGCAATAAAATCACGTAATTTACCGTATTTTGTATGGAATTTAATAGCCAAGTCTGATAGCAAATAAATACTTTTTCGTTAAAATATGGCTGAATGCAATATATTGATTTTTAATATAAACACAATATACAGTTTATGCTCTCTCTCTCTCTCTCTCTCTCTCTCTCTCTCTCTCTCTCTCTCTCTCTCTCTCTCTCTCTCTCTCTCTCTCTCTCTCTCTCTGGGACTTTTAGCACCTTGTTGATGGAAGAATTGGGTGTTTACCAATCTATTTACCGACAATGGTGTTTTATGGTATCACATAGCCAATGTTAAAATGACCGAGCTAAGCTGATCAACCGACATTACGTAGATACCGGCTCCTAAGTATTCCTGTTAAACAAAATTTGAAACTACTTGAAAATCTCGAGGACTTTTAAATTGTTTTGCGTCTTTTTATTTAAAGTTTAATGTCGCCGAAATTCATCAGATTCAAACACATAAATCATTCAAACCTTTGCTTGGGTAAACCCTAATTTCTTCTTACAATTAGATATGAGTTTTTTGCACGATTGTTCATTACGGCGTTAAATTCGTCCACAGCGCTAATGATTTAAGAATATTTGCCCGATCTTGCAAACTCTAAAAACCTGAATAAATTTAAAAGCTTAATGACAAAATTTGTTTACTGTATGGTTTAAATAAATTTACGGGTCCAATGACATACAGTATTGAATTACTTCTTGTTCGTTGAATTTCTGCTTTTCAAGGTTTCCATTTATTAATATTTATGTAAAGAGAATTTGAATTTTGAATTAGATGAAGCTAACGATTTGGCATGCGAATTGTATTCATATAATCTTGTTTCTAATAAGGAAACTTGTATATGGTGTATACACAACATTGGGTTTTCTAACTACAACCATCGAACTCCCACTCTCTTTCTCTCTCGGTCTCTCTCTCTGTGTATCTGTCTCTCTCTCTCTCTCTCTCTCTCTCTCTCTCTCTCTCTCTCTCTCTCTCTCTCTCTCTCTCTCTCTCAATAGAAATGTATTAGTAGAAATTACAACGAAATCAACATACCTTAACGTTAACCTTGGACTGGTTGATAAAATTATTGTTCAATCCATCTGCTCCTTCCATCATTCTTGTAGTCTAAGTCTCCATAGCAATAGAATGAATCTCTATGAATCCATTTTATTAGAATGGGTAACACATATTAACACATAAAACTGCGGTGCCCGTAAAAGTGTTGTGGATTTCTGTGGACGTGGGTACCTGTCGGACGCCCTCAGTGTTCAGTGCTTGCGCCGATCACCGCCGATTGATCGCTTTATCTGATCTACGTATGTACAGGTATATCCTCGATCACCGGCATGTCAACGAACCTTAAAATACCCAACAAAATTGATTTTTTTTAAATACTTCACTTGTCTCTTGCGATAGAGCAGTTGACGAGAGTTGGTTTGAGAACATTCATATAGTATTGGAACGCACGTTTTCTGCGTTTCTGAAATTTTAAATGTAATTTTTTTGCATAGAGCTACACCAATAATAGTTTTGTATAGCAACAATGTAAATATATCATTGGAAGGAGAGATACAAAATCAATTACAAAACGATGTAACCAGATTTCAATTGTTACATAATATCACGACCAATGATCGATGGTTGATTAATACCAATATCCGAGGTTTCGAAATTGGACCGTATTAAACGATGTGAATATTTATTCAATTACGGGTCATTTTGCTCTATTGACTGTCCATCGTATAATACCGAATTATAATTATTAGTCCATAAAGCCATACTGGTCAGCTACTAATGTCCTATTACCCCTTGGGCTATCCTTAGTATATGTATATTTACGAGTACTAGAGCAGCAGGTGCCCAGCTGCCAGTGATGACCATTGGATCCATTGGAAGGACTTCGTGTATATGTACATGTAAGTACATCACCACAGAAAACTCCACTTTTATTTATTTCTTTACTTTGCTACTTTACTTTACTTTCCCTGTTTAGGTTATCTAGATTTACGAAAATTTATATTGTAGATTTGATATAACATGTAGATACTTTTCATATACACCGAACAAATGGCGGACATCATACCAAGTGCTAACAGTAAACTTAAGATTACTTATCTATTTATCCATAAATTTATTTACAGCTTCAAAATGCTCGGTCGCGTTCGATTTGTTTTTCTCCTGCTGGTGACGACAACAATTGGACACGCCTACAATACAGGGCGATATCATCCAATCATAAAGCGAGCTGCTGTCTGTAGAGAGGAGGACGGACACTTGTGGTACGAGAACGAGTGCGTCTGCGTGGACGGAAGAACCAAGTGTTGCTGTGGATCCGAGGGAATACGATGTACCCGGCTCATCTCGTGTTGGTGATATATCAGTGAATTGACATTGTTATGACAGATGTGCACGTGTATACGTTTAAATAACAAACACGGAAACATGAAATCATTTATAAACGATTAGTTGTTTTGTCTCTCGTACAAAGTAAAGATAGGAAATGACACTATCTTTTTATCATATAATAAAACCATTTTAGAAATTTTGAATTTTGTTGGTTCAAGCGTATCGATATACATGTGTAATATTGTTTAAGCCAACAAAAAAGATCGTTTTTCCTTGGCTATAGATAAGCTATACTTGAAGTATAAGCGAAAAAAAAAAAACACCCGTCGAATAGTCGGTACTGTGTTGGTTCTGCTTTGGTTAAGTTTTTAATTTTTATCGAATTTAATTAAACTTTTTATATTTAATAAAAACGGTCCGATGCATGTGCTGTTTGTCTCTGCAGCTGAAAAAGAAACATGCGGACGCAAAGAATATACAATCTGCTTTGGGCAACAAATATTAATGTTATTCTTTTTCTGAGAAACGTATTTTTTTAATTAAAAAAACGTTGAAAATATCACATAATCAAATATGAAAAATCTTAAATAGATAAATTTTGGGTTTTTGGGTACATATCTAGTTAAAGTCACCTAGAAGTCATCTAAAACTAGCAAGTAATAACTCAATAGATATATTTCTTTGGAAACTTGTTTATTTGACTCAAAGGCTAGTTTCACTGTCCAGTCTAATTTGAATGTCTCAGTGGTGCCGTCTCAATCACATGACCGGCTGTCAATGCAGTGTATTTCTCCTGATCCACAACAACACTTGTGCTCCAAGTCCACACAATAGCACTCGTTTTCAAACCACAGATACCCATTCTCGTCCGTACATACCGGGGAACGCTTCTGAATGGAGTGACCTCTCCTGGTATTGTAGGCTTCTCCAATCACCGCCAAAATCAGTACAAGAAAAACCAATCGAACACTCGTACCGTTATGCATGATTGTCAAAATAAAGTCTGCAAATTAGAGAATACCCAAACAATTTAGAAACAACTCATCGTTACGTGATTCACTAAAATATACAAACTTTACTACTTACTTGTTGAGTTGTGGTGTCCCAGGGTTTGATAATTCCCTTGGATGCTTGTCTCCATTTATATCAAATGCCTGAAAGAGACGTCGCAGTTAACGTGGTTACGTAAAACTTGCCACAAGCTGTTCCTTCCGGATGTCCATATATATGTACGTGCTCCGGTAACACTGAAGACTACAGCATGCCATTCAGGTATTCCGTGTATACCGTATCACTTCTACGCAACAGGGGGTTTTGTTATTACGTTGTAACCTTGACATAATAGCAAATTCTAGAATTTAATGTCCAACAATGTTTAAACACATACTAGTAAAAAAAAAAAATAGAAAAAAATCACACATCAAAATCATCCTTACAAGTGTAGATATTTGTAATTCATTATCGAAAAACAAATGGTGACAGAAATTAGCAAGATTTGTTTTTATTCAACAATTTAAAATCAATCATGGCGAATGACATTTTATTAACTTGAGATTTATGACAAATATATGTCAGGTTTCAAAAACCATTTCTAACATTTACACTTTTTATGAACAGATACCCTAGCGACACTATAAAACATTCATGGCACTAAGAGCATACGTTTTCGACATCTTATTTAATCAGAGAAATCCATTTACGTGCTAATTCCACTTGACTACAGGGTACTGTTCTTAAGCCAGAGTATTTTCTTTAAATATTTTATGCATGTCCATATAAATATAATTTAGAAAGCATACTCTAAAGAAAACATAAGCTGCATTTATAATTTATAAGCAAAGTATTGATGTTCTTTAACATATTGTTAACGCAATTATACATCTCTATTTTCAAAACTAATGAAATGTATTTTCATAAAAACAGAGAGACTATGGCAGTTGACTGTTCAATAATTAATAAAAATGCTAATAGTCACTGAAATCTGCCATAAATTTGATTAAGTAACCACGTGTATACACCTGTTGCTCTTCCCCCGAAACCTACTCCATCTGTCCCTGCTCTCATCCTGGCCTTCTGAATAACCTCACTCCAGTACCTAGTTTTGTCGGTCAACAATGCTCAATTTAACGTGCAACAAAAAGCATCCATTTAACTACAAAAAAAAACCCCAAAACAAATGAGGACAAGTAATTTCATAATATATAAATTGCTAGAAAATTCTTCTATGTAATTATTATGCTATTGATTTACAGTTATATATATTTACAGAGGTTTATTATCTTTTCCATGACTTGACTGCTAAAGCAAAGACATCTTGACCAGATCATCGTAGCTAAAACAAGTGGCTAAAGCGATATACGTTTACAGTACCGATACTTCTGAAAAATCTTGATAGTCTAACAGTATCTAACTTATTTGAAGAGTACTTGCAATATGATAGGAAACACATTGAAACTCAGGTGAGTGTTTGGAAGGCAACTTGAAGACCATTAAACGCATGGTCATCATTAAATTCCAAAATTATTTGAAAATATATCTTGACATTTAAGGTAACATATTATTACACAGTGGAAGAAAAACAAAATTAAACCTTTATTGTAAATTTTCAATCAATACATCAATGACCAATAAATGATATTAATTTATTCATGATTAACAATTTTTGTGTACCCTTGTACACAAAGGTACCTTTTTTAAGGAAAAACAATTTTGAGACTTATTTCGTTGTTTTGGAAAAAATACACAGTAAAGAGATATTTGACCAAAACAAGATGCTCTAATTGGCTGTAGGCAGTAGTCTTATTTATCATTTACTATAAAGTTACATGCACATTCATCACAGTTCTCCAAAAAAAAAAAAAAAAAATTCGGCGCATATTGTTTTAACGAAAGAGCTGGAACATTCTACAATAGATACAATCGATTTCAAACAGGTGGTAAAATTTCTATTCTGGATGAAAAGTTTAACGCCTGTCATTGAACAATAGCATTGCAAAAGGTAACGCCCACCGATCCCGAAGAAAGCAAAAACGATTGACTGTGTTCACCCACTAGAACGTATAAGAAACTGAAGACGTTTTCTAGTCCACATTGAGAGGAAGCCAGAGTGCCCGGAGAAAACCCACGTGTCCGAGCGGGCGACCACCATACCCTATCACGTACAACCACTACTGATCACGGGGATCGTACTCGGATCGCAGCGGTGAGATGTGAATGCGCTTACCACAGCACTACCCGGACATTATATCTTTTCCCATAAGTCATTTTTAAATTAATATGTAATTGCGCTTCCTTAATTTGTTGCTGATAAATTATTCAATTTGATAAAATTAAGAAAAAAACGGAATCCCCTTAAAATAATGAAAAATCTTGGCAAAAGTAAAATTCAAAGTCGTACATTTTATTTATAGACATTGCATTTTGAACAAAGCAAATATTTTACATTTAAGTAAAATAGGTGATTAACGTAAAACTTGCAACTTGCAATTTTAAAAGCAATCTTTTGTAGCCATTACGAGAGAGAGAGAGAGAGAGAGAGAGAGAGAGAGAGAGAGAGAGAGAGAGAAGAGAGAGAGAGAATTTTGAAATGAAATATAACTCGAATCAACGGATTCTTCTTTTAATCCAATTCATTTTACATATATTGTATAAGTTAACATTTTAAAGGAAAACTGAATAAAACAAAATTCGTATAATAAATAAGTAACTACCTGTTAGTTTATTGAAACTAAATATCTACACTAAGTGTCTTATATGATTCACACACGTCATTTTTTATTTTTAATCAACCATAAAGTAATAACGGAAAATATCGAAGTCTTAAATTAAGTTTTCTTTTCTTCAGGGGGAGATCATCTAGATCGGTCACGTGGCTGACGGGATTTTGGGTGCAATTATGACATTGAGACGTAAATCGAATTTTGTATATGAATTTCTTAAGGTGGAAGGCTACATCGTCACAACATGTCTGACATCCGTTCGAAACGCCATTTTGTTCCGGATTATTAATATTGTGTCGTGGTACAAAATAGCTATACACCGTTAAATTGAACTCTTCTAACGAGGGAGATGATATAGAAATAAAGTCACCAAAACGCTTATAAGTATGTCAATTTTCTTCTTGTTTAAAGCTTTCAACTAACATTGATTATCAGCTGTTTTGTACGGAAAACGTGGAATTTAAATAATTTACTGTTTCACCGCTATTGGCAATACATTTTAGTCATGTCATCTGCAACAGACGATCATACATTTGTAACGGATTATCGATATAGGTAAGCAGATATCATATTTTCACTTAAACTATATACATGTATGTATGATGAATATAAAACGAAAGTACCGTAAGTACGATCTCTTGAATTGATCCCAGTTTCCCAAATGTAAAACATTTGCAGTAAACGACTTGCTTTGAAACTTAGACATTAAACTTATGTATTTTTATTTAAATAGAAAAAGCTAGGTACATGTAGCAATAGCAGTGGAAGCCCGTATTTGCAAGCCAATTGAGATAGGGACAGAATTCTTAACAGGAGCATGTTTTTCATTTCCACACATACATGTTTATCATTATGGACATCTAATGTATGTATTAATATGCGTATGGTTGTTGTTTATAATTGCTATTGTATATAAAAAAGTAAAAAGCAATTTCACTACTAATATTTTGTTTTGAATAGTTAAATATAATTATATAAGGTGTTCATCAAAAATATAACTTTTCATCTTCAAATATTATCATAAGCACTACAAATCTTATATATACATATTCAGCATAGACTTGCCCCCCCCCCTTTTTTTTTCTTCGTTAATTTTAATAATTAAAAAATGGTCCCAAGATATTTGAGACCATGTAAAATAAAGAAAAACAACTCTTAAACAGGATCTTTCATAATAATTCAGTATTTTCTTTAATTTTTCAATTTCATTCAATTTCATTCAATTTCTTTTTTTCATCCTATTAACCAACGAATAATGTTTATATTTTCAGATTTTTGAGGGATTTTGTCCAGCAGTTTGCCTTAAAAGAATTTTTTTATATTTAAGTTTCATATTTATGTGGATTCCAATAAAAATCATACAAACTTCATTCATGATGATTTTGTCTTTTATTTCTAAACTTAATGACATTTCACTTTCATAAGAATTTTAAAACAGAAATGTTTAAAAATTTGATAAATAAGGGGTTATATGGAACCAGACTGATATTTTAAAATTTCTCTAGAAAATAGAGTATTGTATTTTGAGGTCTATTATTGTTGAATATTGTGGCGAGTATTAGTAACAAATGCATGCAACAAAAATCTCCTACACTTATTTGATGTAGAGATCCACCTTAACGTTTTTGATTTTACGACAATACGGAAATCTTTATTCTATTATTAGTAGTTTCGTCACGCACGAGTGACTTGGCGCGTAGTATAAATAGTTTTTCATGCGTGATTTTGGTCATTGCGACGTTCGTTACAAGATTGTAAGGAGTTGATAGTATCCCTCCCTGCCCGCCCTGTACACTGTATTGCACAATTTACATGTTTGTTTATATGGTATGCAATTATTTTATATTATTTGTGTCTAATTGTTATTAAATGCGATCTTGTAACGAACGCACCTAACCTATTTCATTTTGTTGTTGTTTTTTGAATTGGACAAGAAAAGATTTATTTTCGGAGGAGTGAAACGAGGGAAAAAATAATGAGTTTGTGTATTGAACACGTTCCGGTGGGTGAACACAGTCAATCGTTTTTGCTTTTTTCGGGATCGGTGGGCGTTACCTTTTGCAATGCTATTGTTCAATGACAGGCGTAAAACTTTCCATCCAGAAGAGAAATTTTACCACCTGTTTGAAATCAATTGTATATGTAGAAAAAAGTGGAAAAATCTAAATAATACGGGGGAGGGGGGGGGGGATGTAGACAACTTTACTAACAATGAAGGGCATTCGGACTAGCATAATAGATCAACATTACTACACTTGCTAGAAATTCATAAAGATGTGAGTAATAGTTTTGTCGACACTATGTATTTTAAAGTTTTAAGTCGACAGATAATCGTTGATTATTTCTAGGTCAATGATGTATTGTACAATGCTGACAGAAAGGAATATTCAAAGCAAAGTTGTGAATAGTTCGACGACATCTGAGTTGAGTTGATGGAGAAGAAGAATAAACTCGGGTGTAAAAATTGTTTTACGAATTTGGTTGCGAACAGTTATGTCAACATAAAAAAACAATAATATTGGTTTTGGTAAATGATGTTTATTTCAAACTTTCTATGTAAACTAATACGAAATCGGTGTAGGTTTATCAGTCTTTAATCAATCGCAAAGGATCGTTTACAGTTGAATATGTTTTTACATGCAAATCCGTTTATGTAATTTTTCTAAAGATTCATATGGGCTATGAAAGTATGGACGCGCTTCCAGAATTTTTTTTCCCGGGGGGGGGGGGGGTTGGAATTATGAGGGAAAAATGTTTTCTGGATCTGGAGTCCTGAGCGGGGGGGGGGGGGGGGGGGGTTAAGACTTTTCGGAGGTTTACTATGCTGATTTAAAAAGGATGTGAATATAAACAATAAAATATGTGCAAGATTCATTGAGCTATGAAGGTTTGAGGAATTGACGTAGTAATCATTGCAAACAAATTAAAAATACATAGCCAGCTATGTTGTGTTTGTTTGTTTTGTTTTGTTGTTTTTTTGTAATTTTTTTGCATAGTAAGGCCATCCCAAGTTTTTTGTTTTGTTTTTTTTTTAAAGTTTTTTTGTCTACGGAAAGTTTTGTTTTAAGCATGAATATCAAATAAAACATACATTTGCACAAAAATGTACATGTACTCTTCATCTTTTGAAATACATATACTAGAAGTTTAAATTTGCTTTGTTTTACAGTACCATATCTGCCGAAGATTTGGAATTTTAAAGATTATTTTTTATCCTGCGTGAAGAAATTACTAAAATAATGATTATAAATTTCATTTAAGGAAATACTAAAGTGTGTTTATCTGTTGTTAAAAACTTTTTTTTTTTATCTGGTTTTTTGGTTTTTGTGTGGAATTTAAACATTAAAAAATTATGAATAATCTGAATGGCCTAAGGACGAGAGCACTGGTAACCGAATTTATGACGAATGATTATGACGTCATATCCTACAATGCCGAGTACAAAATGTGTGAGTATATTTTGTATTTGCTTAAATTAGAGAAATATCTGTATTATTAGATTTCTTTGGAGATCCTTGAGTTCATTATGATGATTCTAATGTGCAACAAGTGCATCAAGCTGATATGTAATTGTATATTTCCACAAGGTCCTTTGACAGGTGCCATCCAATATGGCCTCCATCCATAGGACTCTCATACCTGTTACATTGATTTGGATTTGTAACTTTGTCATTAACCTTAAGTTAAAATTCATTTACATGCCTTGTTAGGTAACTAGGTAATCGTAGCAAAAGTGTGTGGCACAGGAAGAAAAGTTAAGACTAACGTTACCTCTGACTCCGCAAAGGTTTTTGCATAACGTATCTTGAACTACAGATTTTTCTGTATTTTTTTTTTTTACATCATCTTCTTGGTATGATGAAATTGGAGTAAACATACAACAAGTAAAGGGTCAAAAAGAAACTCAACCATATTCTATAAATTTTATTCATTATATACAAATCATATAATTTATGGTTTGTGGACCTGATATTTCACTTTAACTTCAAAATGTTAAGTTCATTAATAAACCTTGAATCTAAGTTTCCATTATCCTTGTTAGATTTAAGCATAATGTACCAATATACCTTTTACAGCATGTTTCCGCCAAATAAATATCTTTTAAAAAACGATAGGATATAGTCAATCAAAATAATCAGACACCTCTCAACAGAGAACAAACCTTTAGGCCGATTACTTTTTTATAAGATGATTAATTTTCACTGCTGTACTTGACAGTTTTAGATACATCTGATCATGGTGAAAACATGGAGAATTGTAGCATGTGCAGTTGGGAGGAACAGCGACCATTACCTTTACAGAGTATTATTATTTCTTATTTACTTTAACATTCAAATCAAATTTAATCCATCAAATGATAAAATTTGACCTGTAATATAACATTATATAAATAGTGCCTGTTTGGAAGGGTAACTTGAAATTGACACCCCTCGAAAACCATTGTCAACCTCCGCTTCGCGTCGGTTGACAATGGTTTTCGAGGGGTGTAAATTTCAACAGTTACCCTCCCAAACAGGCACTATTTATTTTATTATACTGAATGTCTTAATTTTAAAGAGAATTTTTCTGCTTTTATATAGAAATGAAGTGAATTCTACAACGAACCGTACGCGCATAATTTACGCGCATGTAACAATTCGTTGTGTTACCCACTGCCAAGTGTGTTGCTAACGCTGAGGGTAATAGAACGGATTAACAACTGCGTCTAAACCAATCAGATCTCAGTATTTAACATGAAAGTATAATAACAGTAAATATTTTAGGTATATTCAGTTTGAATTCAGTTTATGAAATAACAAAACAAAAAAATGAACTAAAGGAAAGAAACATCTCATGTGTCCTTTGTTTTCGTATTATATATATATTATATCTTTTCATGCTATGGTATCATTAAACTCAATTACTCTCTATTTTTTAAGTGGCCGACCTAAATGAATTAAGATCGCTGCGTCGGTCATTCAATGCTGCTTGTGAGAGGAAAGCCAGAGAAATCAATGAAGTGGACCTGAGTTGTGAAAAACCACAGGATAAAGTGAAGATTTTACAGGTTAGGCGACTCTTTGACTAATTAAATCAAAGAATTTTTTTCTGATTTTAACTATGTGATTAATTCTACTAGCATGCATGAAAATACCAGAAAACTGAAATTATTGATGACAAAACCCCATTTGTCTAACTATGTAAAGATGTATTAATTAACTTAGAGGTGTTTTTAGCTCATCTGAGCCAAATGCAAAAAAATGGCACTGTCCTTTTTGTAGTCATGTTTTATTCACATTATTTTCATTCTTAGAGTCGAATTCAAATTTTATCCCAATATGGAGAGGATCTGAACGACCAGAATAAGTACTTGTTCAATATCTTGGATGCCAAGTTTAAGGAAGTTAACATGGCCAAGAAAATGATGGGTTGTCTTAAAAATGAGGTAAATTTTATGTAAATTATCATTAATATATACCTAACAGTAATAAAAATTGAGTAATTAAATTACATGTTTTTTCATAAATGTATGTGTATATAACTGGGTAAGAAAGTAAGTTTGACACTCTTCAAAACTACAAGAATGGTAATGTTTATAACTAGTGAGGTACATGTATTTTGAAATGAATGAGAGCCATTTTGAAAATAAAATATCCTAAAAGCACTTAAGTTAATTTTTGAGTTATGAAATTAATGTAAGCTAATTATTTTTGTTCCCTTTGAAAGCTGGTTTGAATACTAGTATTGAAATGGTTTCGATAAGAAGATATAGAATTATTTAGTATTAACAAACACTTTAAATGAACATTTAAATCGTACAGAAAACATTATACTGACATTGTGACATCTAGATAGTGATAAGAGATGGAACTATAAAGAAGCTGCACACTGAATATCACCAGTCTGTGGCCAGACATAAAGAGGAGGAGACAGAGGTGGAAACTCAGATGGAGACGATAAGGAGACTGGAGCAAGAAAACCAAGCAGTTCACAAGAAGGTAGGTGTTCCCTCTGTCCCTCTCTCTCTCTCTCTCTCTCTCTCTCTCTCTCTCTCTCTCTCTCTCTCTCTCTCTCTCTCTCTCTCTCTATACATTTCAAAATCCTAAAAACTCCTAAAGATTATTATCTGTTTGATGAAACTTCAGTTGTATTATAGACAAGTTTTGATATACTGTACTTGTTCAAATTGCTTAGACTTAAAGAAAACTTAAGGGGAAAACTGGGACAATGCCAATGCAATACCTATGATAGTCTATATCATTTTTAATAAAAAAAAAAATCGAAATTTTTACTACTTTTTCCACTCAGTTGTCAATCAAAGAAAAAACAATGGAAATGATGGAAGCTGAGCATCAGGAATTTATTACGAAATTTGAAGAAAAAATTGAAATAGCACTGGGTCTAGAGGAAACTATCAGAAAGTTGCAGGACAGTGTAGCTATTGCACACAAAGAGGTTACAAATTTACATCTTTTTCTGTTCTTCAAATCTAACTATTATTTATCAGAAATTTTCTAAAGGTCTTAAATATTCATATTTTAATTGCATTTTAATGAAGTCTTAATCATCAACATTTATAAGGATTAATTTTTTAGTTGTCTCTCTTATTAGATGTATAAATTGATCAATGAATGTGTTATTTCTTTTCAAAAATACAGGTAATGTTGAAGGGAGAAACAATTCAGAAGATGCATACTGAACATCAAGAATCCTTTGCTAAACATGAGGCCAGTGTAAAAGTAATTCAAGATCAGGAAGACACCATTCGAGAGTTGAAGGATGGAATTGCAATTTTGAATACAAAGGTAAAGTACTAAAGTTTATATACAAATCTTAAATAAAATGAATTAAATAAGAATTTTTTGACTTGAAATAATCTATACTTGCATTGCCTCAAAATTATAACTCTTGGACATTTTTTAATTTCCTTGAGTTTTCCTAGAAAATATGTTTAGTTTTGAAATTCAAATTTAAGTGGGAAAAGATGCTAAGTTAACATCATGATGGCAACTATGGTGCTTAAATACCATGGAAGGATAAAGTTGATGTGTTGAGTTAACACTAAGAGAAGATTATCTCAAATCAACTTGGTAATCACTTGTTTTATTCAAATTAAATTTAATCAAATTAGATGGCAAAAAAAGAAGAAGCTATTCAGTCTTTGCAACAAGAGCACCAGAAGTCCATGTCTAAGAATGAAGAGAATGTAAAACTGGTGCATAATCTAGAGGAGACTGTTAGCGGGCTACAGCGCGAAAATAAAATGGCTAATGGAAGGGTATGTAAGTCACTTTGTAAGACCTGGTAATTTTTTATATGAAAAATATTTACAACTTTGTGAGGTGGCATTCAGAAAGGCTTCTCTCAGCTGCCAATATTTTATATAGTAAAGCCAAATATACAATATCAAAAATGCTTTATATCAAAGTTTAAATTGAGTCAGTACTTCTGTATAATTATACAGAGACAGCATGCAATGAAGAATATCTTAGGAATATTTTTGTTGAAGAATAAAGTAATGCTACATGTAAAATAGGACTTTACTATTGTAAGTGTCATGAGTGCTATAATAAAAATCAGGTCAATTGGATTGCTTGATTTTAAAGGTTTGTGGGGACATAATTTTGTGTATTCTCTTAAACCTACAAAGGAAGTATGACTTCATCCTAAATTTATTAATTCATCGAGGATGTTAATTTGTGGATGAGAGGTACACATGAATTCCATGAAAATTGAGCCACCACGAAATCTAATGATTCCACAATATTTATCTTCACAGTTCAGTATTTTAGTCTAAAAAAGGCTATGGAAATAAATTAATGCAGATCATCTTGCATTCAGATTCTTCAAATTAATTTCCAAATAAAATATGATGTACATAATACTAGGTTTACAGAACTATTTTTCATGAGGGACATGATTTTTTTTATCTTCAGGTATATACCCCGATTATCAGCTAATCATTTTTAAATTTTAGGTGATTAAAAAGGAAGAAACAATTCAGAAAATATATGCAGAGCGTCAGGAGTTGTTTGCTAAAAATGAAGAAAACATAAAAATGATTCAAAGCCTAGAAGATGCGGCCAGAAAGATGAAGAACGAGATCACAGTTTTAAGTAACGAGGTTGGAACACAGTGATTTATAATGGCTATACATGTACAACTAAGTTAATTTTAACAAAGTTATATGATTAAATATTTATTGATACATTAATTTGTATTTTGGGAAATGAAAGATACTGAAGAAAGAAGAATCAATACGAAAGTTGCAAACTGTCTGCCCAGAGCCCAATGCTAGAAATGAAGATGATGTCAAAATAATCCAGATATTGGAAGATAATGTTAGCAGGTTGCAGAATGAGATCAAAGTCATTAATGGGAAGGTAAGTTCTGTACATGTGTAAATTAAAGTATCATTTCAATTCACTTAATTATCTAAGGTTGTCATGTAGCACCTGAAATGATTAATCTCAGCGAGATTCGTTGAGACTGAACAATTTTGTCTGGACGTCTCTTCTGAAAAGAAGAGAAGTTGACGTTAGACAAAATTTTTCAATGAATTTCACTGAGATTACTGAATGATATACAGTGGAGCCTCAGATATCCGGACGCCAGATAACCGGACGCTTCACTTACCGGTCGATTTTTATTGGGAACGGAATTTTTACACAATAATTTGTCTCGTTTATCCGGAATTCCGCGTTCCGGATCCGGACGGTCAAATTTTACCACATAATACAGTTTTCCTTTAAATTTTACCTCATTTAACCGGACGGTCACATTTAAGTGTTCGGGGGCACAAAAGTTTTTTATGCGCAAGTGCAAATTGGTGTAAAAACATCTGACACTGGTTGTTGGTTTTAAACAATGCCTTCGTCCGGTAATCCGGGTCACCTGTGTCACGCTATGTACTCGCCCGAGGATATTACGATAACCATGGATGCGACATGTTTAATTGTCGCCATTTAACTTATGAACTGTTATTGTTTGATTAAAATGTCATGAAAATTGTTTAATTTGTGTTTAAAAAAGTCATCTATTAATTGAATTAAAATTCTATTAATCGTAGTGTGATTAGATCGTTCGTACGCCTATTCATTTTAAAACGTAATTGAAATGAAATATTTGATAATTTGAGTTCTGTTTACGATAGTTATCAAGACCGCTTGGGATGTTCAGGGTATCGACATTAAGTTTATAGCGTGTGTTCAATAAACAGTGTAATAATAATTTATGCCAAACATGGCGTGGATGAGTGTTCACGCTATTGTAAAAATCGCTTGGGTGCAATTAACTCTATAGAAAGATGGATACGTAAAATTAGCTTGGGTAAGTTCTGTCAATGAAAAAATAGCTTGGACAATTATCAATAAGGGAATATCTACAGATTTTCACCCATTTTCAATCATCAAATGTTGAGCAGCTTCAAACATGTGAACACCACCGGCCAAGAGAGCGAGAGTTGCGATCACCGCTAGCTTGAAGAAAAAGATTTGTCAGCGTAAAGTGGAACACCGACTTTCTTCTTTTTCGCTTTGTTATGCGAATGTAATTAAATCATCGGTTTAATACAGTGATTGTTATGTACATGTACATGTACATGTGTTGCATTGAAGAATGTAGTGCTAAGTTTTCTGTGGAAAAAACATACCTTAAATAATATTTTTAACAATATTTTGTTTTGTTAATTTAAAAAAAATCTAAACTTTTTTTGTAGTGCTTATGGCTATCAAAATAAAATATTTAATTGTATAATTAATTTATGAGTTATGTTTCCATAAATATTAAAGGTAAATATCACAATTCAGATATCCGGACGCTTCACCTATCCGGACGATTTGGCCTGGGGACAAAAGTGTCCGGATAAGTGAGGCTCCACTGTATAGTGACTTCAGACCAAGTTTTTTGGTTTAAGGGCGATGTACGTTAATCTTAGATTTCTGCATGTGTAATATCATGGTACTGAGCAAATTTTCTCTTCAGATTTCCTTAACCCATTCCTGCTTATTGTTCACCTACAGAGTGACAGGTTAACAAAAGGTCATAGCAGATCTCTGTGCAAAATCATTGTCATGAGCATAGTTTTTCTCTCTTTTTGTCAAATCTGCTTTATGCTTCATCTTAAGAGCACCTTTGCATAAATCTATCACTTGCAATGACCTATAGCAATACTTGCCAAGTAAGAAATTAAGAGCAAATCACATTCCCTTTAATCTTAATACCTTTCAACAATTGAAAATGTTCCTTCATCACTTATGAGAGAGACATGGTACCTTAAATACCTCTGTACTATTTCAATTTAACATCAAGGTGTCATTGAAAGAAAAAACAATCAAGGAGATGAACGCCAAGCATCAGGAGTTCTTTGCTAAACATGAAGAGAATTTAAGAGTGATTCAAAATCTGGAAGATAATTTACAAGATTTAAAGAATGACAATGCAGTTTTAAATAGAAAGGTTAGTGAATGAAAGTTAAAAACATCGATGTATGGCAAATGTAAAAATGAATTAAATTTAACATTTGACATAAGGGATTATTGCTGCATGTATTCTTACCATTTATTAATAATCTATCCATGCATATGGTGTTGGATGGTCTAGAGATCTTTGAATAAATTCTTTTGTAATTAAAGGTGATGAAGAAAGAAGAAACAATCCAAAGGTTGCAAGCTGAGTGTCGTAAGCCTATTCCTAGGAATGAAGATGATGTCAAAATGATTCAGAGTCTAGAAGAGACAGTTGGTAGGTTGCAGAAAGAAATCAGAATCGTTAATGAGCGGGTAAGTGCTTTATTTTATTTATCAAATGTAAGGACTCTACAATGAAAGACTCCTTTTTAGCTCACCTGAGCCAAAGGCTCAAGTGAGCTTTTCTGATCACAATTTGTCCGTTGTCTGTCGTCGTTGTCGTCGTCGTCGGCGTTGGCGTTGTAAACTTTTCACATTTTCATCTTCTTCTCAAGAACCACTGGGCAGATTTCAACCAAATTTGGCACAAAGCACCACTAGGTGAAGGGGATTCAAGTTTGTTCAAATGAAGGGCCACGCCCTCTTTAAAGGGGAGATAATTGAGAATTATTGAAAATTTGTTGGTATTTTTCAAAAATCTTCTTCTCAAAAACTATTCGGCCTGAAAAGCTCAAACTTGTGTGGCGGCATCCTCAGGTAGTGTAGATTCAAGTTTGTTCAAATTATGGTCCCCAGGGGTAGGGAGGGGCCACAATGGGGGGATCAAGTTTTACATAGAAATATATAGACAAAATCCTTAAAAATCTTCTTCTAAAAAACTATCAGGCCAGAAAAGCTCAAATTAAAATGGGAGCCTCCTCAGATAGTGTAGATTCAAGTTTGTTCAAATCATGGTCCCCGGGGGTAGGGTGGGGCCTCAATGGGGGGGATCAAGTTTTACATAGGAATATATAGAGAAAATCTTTAAAAATCTTCTTCTAAAACATTATTAGGCCAGAGAAGCTCAAATCAAAGTGGAAGCTTCCTCAGGTAGTGTAGATTCAAGTTTGTTCAAATCATGGTCCCCAGGGGTAGGGTGGGGCCACAATGGGGGGATCAAGTTTTACATAGGAATATATAGAGAAAATCTTTAAAAATCTTTTTCTAAAAAATTATTAGGCCAGAAAAGCTCAAATAAAAGTGGAAGCTTCCTCAGGTAGTGTAGATTCAAGTTTGTTCAAATCATGGTCTCCGGGGCTAGGGTGGGGCCACAATTAGGGGATCAAGTTTTACATAGAAATATATAGACAAAATCTTTAAAAATCTTCTTCTAAAAAACTATCAGGCCAGAAAAGCTCAAATTAAAATGGAAGCATCCCCAGGTAGTGTAGATTCAAGTTTGTTCAAATTATAGTCCCCGGGGGTAGGGTGGGGCCACAAGAGGGGGGTCATGTTTTACATAGGAATATACAGAATTTTTTTTTAAAAATCTTCTTCTCAAAAACTATAAGGTCAGAAAAGCTTAAATTTGAGTGGAAGCATCCCCAGATAGTGTAGATTCAAGTTTGTTCAAATCATGGTCCCCAGGGGTAGGGTGGGGCCACAATTAGGGGATCAAGTTTTACATAGAAATATATAGACAAAATCTTTAAAAATCTTCTTCTAAAAAACTATCAGGCCAGAAAAGCTCAAATTAAAATGGAAGCATCCTCAGGTAGTGTAGATTCAAGTTTGTTCAAATTATGCTCCCCCGGGGGTAGGGTGGGGCCACAAGAGGGGGGTCATGTTTTACATAGGAATATATCGAAATTTTTTTTAAAAATCTTCTTCTCAAAAACTATAAGGCCAGAAAAGCTTAAACTTCAGTGGAAGCATCCTCAGATAGTGTAGATTCAAGTTTGTTCAAATCATGGTCCCCAGGGGTAGGGTGGGGCCACAATTAGGGGATGAATTTTTATATAGGAATATATAGAGAAAATCTTTAAAAAAAAATTTCTTTTCAAAACTTTATGGCCAAGAAAGCTCAAATTGTAACCATCCTCAGATAATGTAGATTCAAGTTTGTTCAAATCATGGTCCCTGGGGGTAGGGCGGGGCCACAATGGGGGATAAATTTTTATATATAGAGAAAATCTTTAAAAATCTTCTTCTCAAAACTATAAGGCCAGGAAAGCCCAAATTTAAGTGGAAGCATCCCAAGATCGTAAAGATTCAAGTTTGTTTAAATAATAGTCATGGGGTATGGTGAGGCCACAATGGGGGATGAATTTTTACATAGGAATATATAGAAAAAATCTTTATTATCTTCTTTTTAAAGACTATTTGGCCAGAAAAGCCTAAACTTGTGTAGAGGCATCCTCGGATAGTGTAAATTCAAGTTTGCAAAATCACAGTCCCTAGTGATAGGGCTGGGCCGTGACGGCAGTTTGAATTTTTACATAGGAATATATAGAGAAAAATCTTTAAAAATATTCTGGGAAAGTTTTCGGTCCAAAACTCAGTACTTAGTGTGAAAGCACAGGTTATGCAGATTTAAGTTTGATGAAACCATGATTCCCTAGAGAAAAGGGGGGCCACGAAATGGAGGGGGGGGGGGGGTAAATTGGAATAGAGAAAAATCTTCTTACAGGTACAACAACAAAAGGGGCTTGGTATTTACCCAAAAAAAGAGGTGGATAAAAATTGACAGATTTTCTATTTTTTTTAGCAAGATCTACTGTACTTAGTTGTCAAGATATTTTGATACTGTAATGCTAATTTGATCAGAATTAAGGCAATTGTTGCTCAGGTGAGCGATGTGGCCCCTGGGCCTCTTGTTTTGTATAAGCAGCGACTGATTGATTAAGGACATAAATTTAGGGGTAAAATAAGAAATGTAGCTGTCAAGTTAATTAAGTTATTTAGATTCTGGTTTTGCCCGTCTTAAATTTGCCCAGACACAATTGTGATAAAAGAAAGATAATTTGAGAAATTTGTATTCACCCAGTCTTTAAATTCCCCCACTGACAATGGGGGTGAATATTTCCCTGTTTACAGTGTTCATTAAAGGCATAATTATGTTTCCTAACCCTGTCATTTATTTTTTATATTTCAGGCAGTGATGAAGGAGGAAATGATTCAGAAAATGCATGCTGAGTGTCAGGAGATCTTTGCTAAACACGAAGAGACTTTCAAAGTGATTCAAGCCCTAGAGAACACTATTCAAAAGTTGAATAAGGAGATCAAGGGCCTAAATGAGCAGGTTAATAAAACAGCATATATTTTTAAAATAAACAAATTCATGACTAATTGTGGATTTTTAAAGAATTAATCTATTTAAAAAAAAATGTACAGATAATTACTTTTGAAAATAATAGGTATTGAAGAAAGACGAAACAATTCACAAATTGCTCACAGAGCAAAGAGAGTCTTCTGCTAAACAGGAAGATAAAGTAAAAGTGATCCAGTGTCTTGAAGATACAGTTAAAGAGCTAAAGAAAAAAATTACAGATCTGAATGAGAAGGTATGTGAATGTAAAGTAGAGATACATGTACTTATGACGAGGTTAAGACCAAAGCGATGTACAGACCAGCTGTCAGACCTTTTACTTGTGACTACTCAAATATCTAAATTTCAAGTTTAATTACATGCTTTGTCTTCAGCAATACTAAAATTTAACTAGACTCTTGTTGCTATAGCAACAAAAAGGTCTTCCGTTCCTCATGTATTAATCTGCACAAAAAATCCAGTTATCTTGTAATCAGAAAATGGATACATGTACAGTTTGTCTTTCCTCAAAGTTTGGATGTTCAAGTTTTCGTTACCGGTAGTTATAATATCTCGTTGAAAAAAGGTTTTTATCAAGGGACCGGAAACGAACAAACGGAAGTGATTTAAGAAACAGAAAGTAGATATTTTAGTTCATTTACCTACGTACGTTACTGTTCATCACATTGAGTAAAATGTTTTTGAAAAAGTTAAAAGTTTTAAAAAAAGTTCTATTGCTTTTGAACGTTTCAAGTATTATCCGGAAGTGACGTAGGACCCAATGAAACCCGTTAAACACATGTTTAATCAATGTCCATTATCTATATAAGTCTTGATCTATCACAGTTTCTGAGATCTTGTGGGTACTTTGTTTTTAAAAAAGAAGGCTACCTGAGATATTTGAGATGTCTCACCGGAAGTAGAACTTTTTTTTACCATGCGTAGATGACTTTTTGTATTTCTATAGCTAAATGTTACTTCAATGCTAAATAACCAAAATATTTTTAAAAAATCAAAATTGGGTGTACTTCCTGTGACGACCGGAAGTTACGCCGGATAAAACAAAATAGTGTTAACACATGTACATACATAGGTCTATCATCCCACAAAGTTTGGTTGTTCAAGTCGTTACTGTTTTTGAGATCTCGTCGAAATAAGGTTTATGGTTTCTGGACAGGAAACGGGCAAACGGAAGTGTTCAATCTGAATTGTATTCAATATTTCTTGTATACTTGCCATTTGTACATTATTTTTCATTTATCTAACTAAAAAATATCAAAGGAAAACAGTTAAACTGATAAACAGCTCGATTTTTTTAACTCTTCCGGTATGGACCGGAAGTGACGGAAGACAAAATGAAACCGGTTAAACACATCTTCAATCAAATGTCTATCATCCATGAAAGTTTCGTGTCTTGATCGCTTATAGTTTCCGAGATCTCGCGGGTACAAATTGTGTTTTTAAAAAGCTACCTGAGATAATTGAGATATCTCACCGGAAGTAGAATTTTTTTGTTGAAATAACATCGCATAGGTAACTTATGTGTAGAATTATAGTTTTATGTTTATTCTATGGAAAAGAAATTTAATGCGTAGAAATAATAATTTTTGAAGTGCTTCCGGTGACGACCGGAAGTTACGACGAACAAAAAAAATTAGTTTAAACACATCTACAGCTATAGGTCTATCATCCCACAAAGTTTGGGTGTTCAAAACTTACCGTTTTGAGATCTCGAGGTGACAAGCTTTTTCAACGCGGGACAGGAAACGCACGACCGGAAATGAATTTTGAAAAAATGAAAAAAACGCCTAGAGATATTATCATTGTCTTTCATTCCAGAAAATTTCAAAAATATCTATCCAGCCATCTCCGAGAAATCTTGTGGACAAAAAAAGGAAAAAAAAAAATAATTATAATAAAAAACCTTACAATCACTATAAGGTCTTCCGTTGGAAACGGAAGACCTTAAAAAGACAAAGAAGAACATTCTGATACCTGTATACATTCACAGAATTTTTATGCCTCCCTTTGAAGAAGGGAGGGCATATTGCTTTGCTGCTGTTCTGTCTGTCTGTCGGTCGGTCCACCAATAGTTTCCTCTCATTTTCATCGCAAAGGTTGCAGGTATTGAAATGAAATTTGGTATGCACATTTATTATAACTATATCTAGGTCAACTTCGATTTTGGGTATGATCAAGCAATTTTCGACCGAGTTATGCCCCATGGACTTTGTGAAATTCCACTCATTTGCAGTTTCCATTAATTTTCTTCGCAGAGGATGCACGTATTAAATTGAAATTTGGTATACACATTTATTATAATAATGTCTAGGTTAAATTTGATTTTGGGTACGTTTGAGCAATTTTTGACAGATTTATGCCCCTTTGACTTAGAAAAATTCCAATTATATGCAGTTTCATTTTCTTCGTGGATGTTTTCAAGGGAGGGGGCATAAGTGTTTCACAAACATCTCTTGTTTAGTACAGAATAGAAGTTAAATGAATGACAGACAAATAATTCTTGCAGTTCACTGAAATTTTACATGTTATGAATAACAGAGGATTTGAGTTCCTGTTCAAGTTAATATGTGCTGATATGCTTATATCAAACATTTCCACAGCTACAAAAGGAACAGCAACAATCCACAGCTAGGGACGAAGAGGATGTAAAAACAATTCATGATCTAGAAGAAACTGTTAGCAGATTACAGGAGGAGATCAGAGTTCTTAACCTGAAGGTTAGTGGCATTTTATACTGTAAATGAATTACAGTTGGCTGTGACATTTTTCATAACGAGAAGGTTCTGCTAAATCAAGCTCACTGTTAAATATCATTCACATGTAATTTTGATAGATATTATCAGGAACATGCTAAAACAAATCCATGCCGACTTTTGCGAGAGAGAAAAAAAATCATATCCACTTAGTATTGCATATTATAAACATATTATATTTAATGCGTACGATATTTGGCAGAGAAATTGGTTTGTCAACAGGTAAGTGTGGATTGGATTTAGTGCATTCCTGAACATACTTATCAATATATATAAGTTTTAAATTTGTCAATATAAAATTTGATGAAAGCCACATTCCGTCAAAAAGTTCTAATTAGAATACACAGCTATATGTAACATGTTTACAGTATTATGTTAACAGTTATAACATTGTTGGTTGCGGGTATTATGTTATCATAAACCCAAGGTCAAAGGATAATTGAAATGTAACACAAATAATATTAATTTAAAAGGATTAACATTTTATACTGCATATAAGTAAAGTGTTGATATAGTTAAATTCATAACTTGTATCAATATTAAAGAAAAGAAAAGAAGAAACATTTAAACAGATGCAAAATGAAGAGAAACAGCCCACAAGAAGTGAAGATGATATCAAAACAATTCACGATCTAGAAGAAACTGTTAGTAGGTTACAGGAGGAAATCAGAGTTCTTAATCTGAAGGTTACTGACATTTTATACTGTGAACTTATCACAGTTAGCCTTGATGATTCTTTTAGAATTTTTCACCAAAAGAAGCATCCGCTTTAAATAAAGTTAATTATTTCTTTATTGAAGAAAAGAAAAGAAGAAACATTTCAACAGATGCAAAATGAAGAGAAACAGCCCACAAGAAGTGAAGATGATATCAAAACGATTCACAATCTAGAAGAAACTATCGACAGGTTACAGGAGGAAATCAGAGTTCTTAATCTGAAGGTTAGTTTTATAACATACTGGAAACATATCACATTTGGCTGTGACTATTCTTTTTAGCATTTTTCACAAAAAGCAGTTTCCACTAAATGCATGAATTATGGGTATGGTGAATTCACATATTTTTGATAAGAGTATTCAGAAGAGTTTTAATTTTGAATTATGTTGTATATAATAGCCTACATACCCTTTAAATGTGTATTTATAACATACATCAAGAATAAAATTGATTAATATGATTAAAATTGATTATAAATGGTGTTTACTCTGAATATACTGTATGTTTAAATACAAAAAGGGTTATCTTTGTTTAAAAAGTGCAATAAATCCAGGGATGTACATAAAAAGCAGGCATCATAACAAATTACAGGTGTTAAAGAAGGAAGAAACAATCAGAGAGATGCACACTGGGTGTCAGGAGTCCATTGCTAGGAATGATGATGATGTAAAAATGATTCAGAATCTAGAAGAGACAGTTTGTAGGTTGCAAAAGGAAATTACTGTTTTAAATGCGAAGGTGAGAGCCATGTGTTTTTACTTTCATTGCAAAAAAAATTATTTTCTTTGGATTTTCCTAAAATAATCATGTATCTAATATGCTATAATTTTTTTGGTATCAAAAATCAACTTACTGTTAGTCAGGTTAGCAGTGTTGTCTATAGGCCTTTTGTAGTGTTAATGTACATCCCAGTTTTATTATTTAGCATTTTTCAACAGAAAATTAAACATTTCCACAGATGCAAAATGAAGAAAAACAGCCCACAAGAAGTGAAGATGATATCAAAACGATTCACAATATAAAAAAAACTATCGGCAGGTTACAGGAGGAAATCAGAGTTCTTAATCTGAAGGTCAGTTTTTGTAACATACTGGAAACATATATCACATTTAGCTGTGACTATTCTTTTTAGCATTTTTCACAAAAAGCAGCTTCCACTAAATCCAGACCACTGTATTTCTACAGATGCAAAATGAAGAGAAACAGCCCACAGCACAGAGTGAAGATGACGTGACAACAATTCACAATCTAGAAGAGACTGTCAGCAGGTTACATGAGGAGATCAACGTTCTTAATGTTAAGGTTGGTTTTATTATTTTCATGAATTATGGGTATGGTGAATTCACATATTTTTGATAAGAGTATTCAGAAGAGTTTTAATTTTGAATTATGTTGTATATAATAGCCTACATACCCTTTAAATGTGTATTTATAACATATATGAAGAATAAATTGATTAATATTATATAAATGGTGTTTACTCTGAATATACTGTATGTTTAAATACAAAAAGGGTTATCTTTGATTAAAAAGTGCAATAAATCCAGGGATGTACATAAAAAGCAGGCATCATAACAAATTACAGGTGTTAAAGAAGGAAGAAACAATCAGAGAGATACACACTGGGTGTCAGGAGTCCATTGCTAGGAATGAAGATGATGTAAAAATGATTCAGAATCTAGAAGAGACAGTTTGTAGGTTGCGAAAGGAAATTACTGTTTTAAATGCGAAGGTGAGAGCCATGTGTTTTTACTTTCATTGCAAAAAAAATTATTTTCTTTGGATTTTCCTAAATTCATCATGTATCTAATATGCTATAATTTTTTAGGTATCAAAAATCAACTTACTGTTAGTCAGGTTAGCAGTGTTGTCTAAAGGCCTTTTGTAGTGTTAATGTACATCCCAGTTTTATTATTTAGCATTTTTCACTAAAAGAAGCATCCGCTTTAAATAAAGTTAATTATTTCTTTATTGAAGAAAAGAAAAGAAGAAACATTTCCACAGATGCAAAATGAAGAAAAACAGCCCACAAGAAGTGAAGATGATATCAAAACGATTCACAATATAAAAGAAACTATGGGCAGGTTACAGGAGGAAATCAGAGTTCTTAATCTGAAGGTTAGTTTTATAACATACTGGAAACATATCACATTTAGCTGTGACTATTCTTTTTAGCATTTTTCACAAAAAGCAGCTTCCACTAAATCCAGACCACTGTATTTCTACAGATGCAAAATGAAGAGAAACAGCCCACAGCACAGAGTGAAGATGACGTGACAACAATTCACAATCTAGAAGAGACTGTCAGCAGGTTACATGAGGAGATCAACGTTCTTAATGTTAAGGTTGGTTTTATTATTTTCATGAATTATGGGTATGGTGAATTCACATATTTTTGATGAGAGTATTCAAAAGTGTTTTAATTTTGAATTATGTTGTATATAATAACCTACATACCCTTAAAATGTGTATTTATAACATATAT
Organism: Magallana angulata; assembly: GCF_025612915.1. Classification (NCBI taxonomy): domain Eukaryota; kingdom Metazoa; phylum Mollusca; class Bivalvia; order Ostreida; family Ostreidae; genus Magallana; species Magallana angulata. The sequence continues at coordinate 20,438,176 of NC_069116.1, read as the reverse complement.
GAAGAATAAAATTGATTAATATTATATAAATGGTGTTTACTCTGAATATACTGTATGTTTAAATACAAAAAGGGTTATCTTTGATTAAAAAGTGCAATAAATCCAGGGATGTACATAAAAAGCAGGCATCATAACAAATTACAGGTGTTAAAGAAGGAAGAAACAATCAGAGAGATACACACTGGGTGTCAGGAGTCCATTGCTAGGAATGATGATGATGTAAAAATGATTCAGAATCTAGAAGAGACAGTTTGTAGGTTGCGAAAGGAAATTACTGTTTTAAATGCGAAGGTGAGAGCCATGTGTTTTTACTTTCATTGCAAAAAAAATTATTTTCTTTGGATTTTCCTAAATTAATCATGTATCTAATATGCTATAATTTTTTAGGTATCAAAAATCAACTTACTGTTAGTCAGGTTAGCAATGTTGTCTATAGGCCTTTGTAATGTTACTGTACATCCCAGTTTTATTATTGCAGATTGCATCAAAAAATGAATTAATAGAGACTCTTAAAAGGGATATCATTGTGATAAAAACCAAATACCGAGATGTTGTAACAGAACTAACTATACAGAAGACCACAAATAGGAAGATATACGAAGAATTCTCAAAGAGATATGACCATCTGTTTGCTACCTATGGATGCCGTACATGACACATAATCAAAGGAGATTCATCATGGAATAGCTCATCCTGTACAAGTGAATCAAGTGACTGCGTAAGAATGGACAATGATTGCAGTTAAGCAAAAAATGTTGTTGGTGCCAATTCGAAAAAAGACAGCTATTGGGAAGACACCAAGGCCATATGAGCTATTTTTAGACTGTACATTACAAGGATTAAGTTAAAACCTGCAAAGACTGATACAGTAATATTGTAAATAACCTTGAAAATCTTCCAGTATCACTAACCTGACATACGATATACGATGTGTGTATCATGGGAATTCATGACCTTCGTAATCACTTCCTGTCAGAAAATGTAACGTTCAGCTAGCATACATGTACCACATATTCTAGCTAGCTTATGGCTCCTATTACCCCCCCCCACCACCACCACTCCATTTAAGCAGTACATTGGGTTACTTTTTAAAGAGGATAATAACTTTCTGCTCCATTTTGGTATATTGAAATGTTTTGGGATAGGATGCCGAATATCCCTCACCAAGCAACTGACATCTTGATGCACATTTATTTTCTGTTTGACTTAGGTAAAAATATTAACTTAGATTATTAGTAAGCAATGTTAAAGTTTTCAGGGATCCATAAATGCTTTGATGTTCCTGAAAATATGTAGGTTATAGTTGTGAATTATCATGCATTTATAAACATAACAGTTGCTGAACAGTTATCTGCATAATTGGTGATAGAATTGTTTTGTATAAATATATTCCAGTATATTTATATTGGTCTGTGATACTTGACTCATGTTTGTGTTGAATAATATTTATTCTATTGTGATAAGATCTATCATCAAATAAATTTAGTGCAATACATATGCTACTGTGCATACCTGTTAGTTCAAAGATATGCAATATAATTGATTATAATTATTGTTTTGTTGATTACTACAGTGTGTTTTAGAAAAGTATGTTGTTTCCTGTAAGTTATGTAATCATACTATTGAAATATATCTTCATTGAATATTCATTTCACTTTGAAAAGACTACCGGTATATGAAAAAAGATGTCATTTGATATGTCTATTTCAGTTTGATCCAATTTTAAGAATTTTTGTATTGCCATCTCTTCACCAAAAAAAAGACAGAACTATTTGTAACAAGTTTGCAGAAAATTTGTGAATAAATATTGAAACCAAATCAAGTTCATCCATTTATGTCAGGAAATTATACAAGTTCAAACAACAAACAACATTAAAACAGGAAGAATAGTTTCCCTGACTTTGATAACAACAATCTTCAGTTGAAACATTTTTGACCTTTGATAATGACATTGACCTTCAACAGACATCAACATTTGACCTTGACCCTTTTCTTTTACCAAAAAATATGATTATTTTTTTTTACAGCACATAAGTTCTATAGACAATTCTTTGAAGCTTTTATTGGCTTTTTATCATCTCCACATCAGTTTATCACTTTATATCAATTCACAGTTTGTTGCAATCAAGTTTTTTTCTTTAAAAGAAAAAATCTCTTGACAAAAAATGTATAAAGTAAACAAATACCTAATGTCATTCATATATAGTGATGAATAGTGGATTACCCTTGATTTTCGGGTAGATGACTAGATGGTGATTGCATACATATATGATATCTATATTTATTAGTCTTCAATGTCACCTATTTTATTGACCAAGTTTTACTAAATACTTTTCTTTTTTCCATTCATTTCCAATTGGAAACAAAATATTCATTTTTAAAATTACATTGTATGAAATTTCCATAAATTGTCAAAATCTAATGTGCAGCCCAGTTGAGCCACACAATTGAGATGAAGATCCCAAATCGAAAAATTGCATCCATTTTCCCTTCTTGCATTGGAGAGGTAGATTTCAAGTTCATCATTTCATCTTTTGGCAGATTTGTCTAGGATTACAAAAATAAAAACATTATGCCAGTGTAAGTCTACCACAAATTTATTTTCTTTTTATCGATACTGTACAAACTTCTGGTAACAACACAGTAATAAGTATAATATACATTCTAGTTACATGTACTTGCACTCAACCACAGCCAGTGCTAGGCTATTTCAGCAAAGCTCTACTTTGCAACACAAAATATTAACACGTCCACTCTCCCTTCAGCCTTGGCACATATTTTTTTCACAGTTTACATAAAGCTTAAAGTTCTCATTGATACAGTAAATTTTGATCAATACACTTCGATGTCATATGTATAAAAAATATTGACAGCAACATCATTTACACAAATAAGTTTTAACAATTTTTAAAAACTTAGGTTTCTTGTAAAGTAAATATATATGTAAATAAATTGATAAATACTACATAAAATTTCTAAACCTGTATGGAATCATTTTTTAATGACAAATCTGGATGAAAACAAACTTCATTAAAATCCTATTATGAAGGTACATGTGAATAAATTTAATCATAGATCACTGAACAACCTCTCTATTTGTAGTACAGGACTGCAAATCTTGTATACCAGATATATTGATGCAAGTCATCCTTTTGAAATGCTTAGAAAATTAAAATATTGAGAAAACGTGTGCCATTCTCAAGGATCTTTTTAAAAATGACCACCACCAATGCAAAAATCAAAGCATGAACCAATAGATCTAACAAATGTATTATACAACTTGAGTACTCATCCAAAATCAGAATTCAAAGAATCAAAGTTCAGAGCTACACTCTGCATTCAGATCACTTGATTTACAAGCAAGATATCTTCATCATTTCAAGATATGGTATTCAGTCATTTTGGAAAAATACTTGACTGGAGACCTATATATCATGATCAATTTTTGTGCTGTATAATACTCTTCAATGCAACATTAAAGCTGCTTTGGTCCAAAAAAGGAAACCGTTTAAGAACCATGGAAACAAAATCGAACATCCACTGAGCCTGTCTTGCAACTTTGTTGAAGCATGCTTTCAGTTTCATACCTGTACATGTATAAACTATATCCTTTAAAATAAACATTTGGACGACTGATATTTTACACACACTCACACACATATGAAAGGAAAAACTTGCGTAACCTACTGACTAATTACATACATGTATATATATATAAATGAATATGTCTATTTTAATATAACACTATCATCTTGTACCATACTTTTCTCTCATTTATATAGAACTAACACTACATATTTCTAAATTGTCCACTTCTTTTAAATAGATTTAACACTTGTCACACAAGAATCCATTCAAAACGCCTCAGCAATGTACATGAAGAAAACATCGATTCAGTTTGAATCATAATTAATCCTGTTCAGTTTTACATCAATATGATGCAAGGATTTTAAAGTAAGTTACAATGAGATTCTCTGGGGATTACACCAAGATTCAGGTTAACTAAAAGCACCTCTACCAAAGCAAAATCTGATTACATTAAAAACATAAACAGTATTTAAATTTCACAAAATGAAAAAAAAAAATACAAAACAAACACCTTCAGTTTACTTCTCTGCTATAGCATTGTTCTAATGGCATATTGATTATTAAGCAAGTGTACCAAGTGGAGAGATTCTTGAAGCATGTTTGTGAAAGCTTTTTATATAACATACAACATGCTTTTCAAAATTTTAGGCATTGTTTTTATCATGGATGTAAATGAATAAAACTGTTGCATTCAACAGATTTATGAAAAATCTTGACTGATGAAAAGTAACAATTTTTTGGTAATGTTTTGATAGTACATGTATGCAAAAAGGAACAAAATTGTATAGCACCAATTGATTAACAGTAAACCGATTCTATAAGCTTTCTTAATTTTCAGGCCTCAAACAATGAAATGCATACTAAGGATTTCATGTTTGAAAGTACAAAAGCTACCTAAGTTGCTAATAATGGAAAAATGGATGTTGACCTACAAAATTATTTGTAGTACACTTGTTTGAAAATACAATACGCACATGAAAGCCAAATAGCACAAAATATGTGGAATACCGGTAATGTACACATGTGGACAAATATTCAAACAAGATATACAATGTAAATGAGATCTTTGTTCCTAAAAAAGTGAGTAAAATATATTCTTAATATTTGTTGTATTGATTTTTTTTATAGCTGCTCAACAGAAACAACTCTATTCAAAATAGAAAACATCATTGAAAAACAAAAAGAAAAAATAATTTTGTTATCCATTTTCTCTAACTAAAGTTAATATTGATTTTGTTGATATCCGTAGTTGTTCATCTGTCCTTGTCCCTGCATTGGAGCCCCTGGGCTTTGCCCGGGCATAGGGCCTCCCTGCTGTCCAGGATTAGCCATTGGAGACTGACCAGGGGGCCCTTGGGACTGTATTGGACCCTGACCTTGATTTGGCATTCCCCCAGGCCCTGGTATGGATGTTTGACCTCCCTGGTTGGGCATTTGACCCTGGTTTCCAATGGCATTTTGTTGAGGTGGCATTGGACCTGGCCCACCCATTTGGCTTTGGTTTGGCATCTGTCCTTGACCAGGCATTTGATTAGGCATTTGACCTTGGTTTATTTGACCTCTGAATGGGCTATATCTTTGAGGTGTGTTTTGACCTTGGTACCCTCCATACTGATTCTGTTGCATGTTTTGATTGTACCCATGGCCTTGGGGGAAGTTCTGTTGGCCTTGACCTTGCTGGTACTGTGACTGACTGTTGTATGGAGGCTGGCCTTGGTAATTCTGGGGATACTGGCCTGTGAATGAGAAGTCAATCCAAATGACCTCCGACATGCATAATCATCAAGAGCATATTAAGGATGATTCTACCTAAAGGTTGTATCTCTTGTATCAATATGAAAATTTTCTACTGAAAAGTCATATTTTTTTTTTATTGTACGAATTAAATAAAATTGCAGCATTCTAAGCCTACAAAGCCTTTCACTTCTCAACAGTCGTAAAAACCCCCACTTATTTGCCGATACCTGTTTGACCAGCTATACCTGGATAATTGACCACTAGTCTAATTACTACTGTCTTACTGAAACTTTAGAAACTGTTTGGATATCTATGACAAAATTAAGACATCTGTGCTGAATAGGATGAATAATACTTTAAAAAATTTCCAGAAATTTAGCTCAAAAAGACAACAAATGAATAATCTAAGACCCAAATTCATACTTAGTGGAATCATCCTTTCTTATATTTTATGTTCATGTAGCGAAGTGATAGTCAATTTTATAGCCTCTGAAAACTTGCATGGAAATGGAAACAATCTCCAAACTCAATTTTTTTTTCTTCACCCACACCCACCATCAATTTTATTTACTTTTCATGTTTTGACCATTTCTGCAATGACAGAGGCACAGAAATTGTGTGTAACTAATGTCTTAATGAATCAGATTATCATTTTACAAACCGTATATAAAGCATTTTTCATGTGTCACAAAATTAGTGAAAATTGGATGTTTGTAACATTTTGTACTTGCATTAATCATGTTTTGCGATAAAGAAAATTTCTAATAGCAAAATTTCTTTTGCAAAACAAATGTGGGGAAAAAAAATCATCACACAAACAATTAAATATACAGCATCTGACTACAAAGGGCTGGATTTCCTAAAGTACAATATTGGTCTTTAAAAATGCTAAATGATAGCAGAGCTCTTTGCATTCTAAATAAATGATGGAAATATTAGGGTTTTTTATAGCCACATATGAAACACAACTGAAGCTTTTTAAGGTTCAGGCCTACCTTGCTGTGGGCGCTGGCGATTGTATCCTCCCTGCATGGGCATTTGCTGATTCATCATTTGACCTCCTTGGTTAGCCATTCTGTTCCCAGTAGACATCATCCCTTGATTAGGCATCATTGGCTGTTGCTGATTTTGTGACATCATGGCTTGTGGCTGGCTCTGTGTTCCAACTGGTTGCTGATTCTGTGACATCATTGGCTGCTGATTCTGTGACATCATTGGCTGTTGCTGGTTCTGGGATCCCATTGGCTGTTGTTGATTCTGGGTACCCATTGGTGGCTGTTGCTGGGTCTGGGACATCATTGGTTGTTGATTTTGTGACATCATCGGTTGTTGCTGGCTCTGCGACATCATTGGCTGTTGACCTTGTGACATCATTGGCTGTTGCTGTGACATTCCTGGCTGTTGTTGAGGCATCATTGGATGACTGCTTTGCTGATTTCCAAAGTTACCATGTTGCATGTTGAAATTCTGTTGTCCTTGACCTATGAAATATGAAATAATTAACTGAAGGAAAGTAATTAATTTACTTGTATATGAAAAAAATCAAATCACCTTTTTGAAATATTAACTACCATAATTAATATGATCTTAAAATACATAAATATCCAAAACAAAAAAAAAATATAATTCAGCTGATACCCTTTGATTTCTTTACAAAAGTGACTTTTTAGCTGACATCTCTGTCCATTTAATTAATGCAATCAAATGATTGAATAGTTAAATATTTTTCAACTTTAGGGTACAATACATATTTCATTGAGTACTACATTCAAATCATTCAAAATGTAACACATTAATGGTTAAATTGTTTGCCTCTGCTGAAGAATTCATCCTATTTCCACATAGAATAAGTAAGTGTTTTGATGAACATTATTCTGTAATAATTTTTCTTAGAAGTTATCTTCAAATATAGTAAAACAAAATTAGCTTTATATTAATCAGTTCAAAAAGAAAAGATCACTCAGAGGATGAAAAAATGATAAAAAAAATAAATAAAACTATCATATCAGTACACTTCATCTACTGTATAATATAAAACAAAGAACAAGAGAAATGCCACTGCAGTTTCTACCAATGTATAGGAAAATTCATCAAGGAAAGGAACTTGTGTATATAAACTAGAACCATTCTAACAAGAGCTTGGACTTTGGGTAGTTGTGTCAATTGGCAATGTGACGTAGGCCTGTCTATTTCATTGCTGGCCACTCAGTCATGGCAATTTGAAATCAACAAGATCTGTCTGGCTTTTGAGCAAGACTATGCAATTGGTGTATATTTCGCTTGATACCAGCGTCATTTTAACTTGTTTTGACGCAAAAAATAGATGGTAGTTCCATTGTACTGAAAGTCCAAGGCCTTGTTAAAATGGCTCTAAATGGACTGGAAGATATTAAATAAATGTTATATAATTTGAACGTCACACAATGATAAAGTGTGTCATGTCCATAAATTATGATCAGCTGTCATATTTGAGGGTGCAATTTTTCAATAGTCTTGTCGAATACTTATATGACAGATGATAAACATGTAAGCTGATGGGACCTAGATAATCAAGTTTGCCCATTACCTCATCTATTAGTATTCTTATACATGTGTTACATGAAAATCTTGTCAGTGCTTTGCATAAAACAATTGATCCTCCTGCAGAGAAGCAATATTTAGCACCCCTATCACCAATACATTGAAAAGAGTGCTGCAATTCATGCTCAGGAAATCAATGAAACAAACAAGAGTAGTTTTTTTCCATAACTTTCAAAAAATAAATTCTGATTAAAATGCAGTCAAGATTCTGAAAGTATCAAATACTGTATTTTTCGGGAATTAGGTCGATACTTTTTCCCCTGACACGTGGACCTCGCCCTATTCATCGTTTCGCCCAATTTATGTTTTTTTTTTGGTTGGAAAATTTGATATGAAATTTTGCAAAAATTTATGCAAGCCTCCAATCAAATCATAAGTGTTTACTATAATACTGCTTGAATTTCTGTGTAAAAATCGTATGTATTTTAATCAATATACTGTAGTAATTTATCATTTAAACAAAATTAAATGTAAATAGATTTATTTCATCTTACATTTCTTACTTAGATCACTGACCGAATCATCTTTCGATCATTATTATATGCTGCCATGTATTTTGATCGTGTGCTCACGATAAATAGGAAATCGATTTCGCGTGGTAAAAGTAAAATGAGAACCGTACAAAGGGTAATTACGGGGGGGGGGGGGGGGGGGGGGGGGGGGGGGGGGGGGGGTATCGTCGGGTAGAAATTAAAAAAAATTGTTTTCATAATAGAATACATGAACAAGTTTTTTTCCTGTATATTCAACATAAAACTTTCGATGAAATTTTAGCCAGGTGTCTCTGAAATCAGTCTGGGTAGCGCTTACTTTGTTTATACACAGTTGAACTCTCGGCACGTGCTACTCATGCCCGCAGGCTTCAATAAGATCAGAGGTTGACTCGTATGTATATACACGGTAAAAAGTCACACAGAGACACAGGGTGGCATGTGCTACCGTAGTCATCGATGCCTCAAGGCTAGGTTACTATCCCCCGGTTAACACCAGTTTGTACACACGGCAGGGAAGTAATAAAAAACGATCTTAAATTAAAACCGGCCGTACTGAATTAATTTTGATGCAATTTCAGACATTTTCTTACGATGTTTTCAAGAAATACATTTTATTTCCCTTTTGTTTAAAACTGTGAAATAAGATTAAAGGCTACTATATGATAACGTTATTGGTTTGTACCATTTATTCATTAGAACTAGCGGTAATTTTTCGACCAATTCTTCGAAGTCGACCTATTGATACTTTTTTAAAAATTTTTTGGCTAAAAACAGCCTCCTTCGCCCAATAAACCGTATTGACCTAATTTTCGAAAAATACGGTACTTATTTGAATTTTCAAGCTGATTGAAAATTTTAAACAATTTGAATACACCTATTGACATATTCAACGACAATGGCGAGACAGAAATCCATGTCAGCAATGTTAAAGATCTTAAATCCGAACAAAAAGGCAGAAAGATGTTAGAAGAATTAAAGTAATCAACGAATAACAAATTTTGATAAGCCAACAATGGATTGTGTACATACTTGATGCTTTTCCTGAAGGCAAATGCAAAAGTATTGAAAGAGTTCTAGCTAATTCGAATATTCACACGAAATATGATTTTTCACATACGGCAACAGAGGTCCGCATGTACAGCCATTCAAATTTGAACAATTTTTAACATTAAGTGTTAAGTTTTATTCTAAGGAACAGAACATATACTACATATCTGCACTCAAAATTCACACCAAATTTCTTCATATATGCCAATAATAAATTATTTATTTGACAATACTAGCATGTGAACCTGTGATTTGAAAATTGTGCCTAATTAATTAAATGTTATCTTAATTTCTGTGATGTTTACAGAATGAGAGAAAGGAATAGAAATTATTTTTGCTAAGTTATGGGTAAACTTTGTGCCCATATACAAGCTATAAGTCTGAGTCTATAAGTAAGGTGTATAAAAAGTGAAATATAAAGTAAATAACCAAAATATTAGTTTTCAATATTCAAAAATATTCTGATACATGTACTAAATTTATGCTTAGCTGTTAGTTTTAAAATGTTTTCAACTATAAAAAATAAAATAAAATGCTACCATAACTAAGATATTGGTATATTAAGATATTATAATACATGTTTTAAAAATATAGATGCCAATGTTAATAAATGCATTTCTGAAATAAAGCATCACACAGTACCCATCTCAGCTTTTATAATGTGATAGGTGTATTAATTTTAATCGACTACCATACCAGTTTACAGCCATTTCGGCAGAAAACAAGGAACTGTATTTGCCTGTTTTTCAAAATTCAGTAATAAGGACTTATTGTTCAAACAAACTTGTCTGAATTTTTTTTTTTTCTATACATAGAGATGTATGGTTCTTGAGCAGAAGAACACCTTTCATCAAGCGACTTTCAACTCCTTGTTTAGTGATAAATAGGAACTAGTGTTGATACACAGGTGAACTAGTAGTACAGTATGATCAGTATCTTTGCCAGTATACAGATATAAAGTCACTCAGTACACCAACACACAAACAAGCAGAGTAACGCAAGTCTAGCACAGATCCACGGCCACTCACTGAAGCTCCCGGGGGCCACCATGTTTGACTGGTTCATCTGTGGCTGCATTGGCCCCTGTGGGAAGCCCCCTGAGCTAGACTGCCCTGGGGGTCCCACAGGACCTTGCTGAGAGTACATACTGTTGGGCGGAGACATGGCATTTCCGCCCATGTAATGATTGACAGATCCTTGAGCTCCACCTTTGTGTACATAAACAGGAATGTTCCTTTCATAATTAGCTTAAAATAATTACACCAAAAATATAATCAAACATTCTTTAATCAAGACTTCATTCAGTTTAAAACCATTTTCTTGTGGAGTTTTTTTTTCTGTACCACACACATTAGGCTTGTACTTTGAAATACAGCTTGTACTTTGAAAATACTATAAGTATTTTACTCTGTTTAATTACATTTTCTCCATAAAATACTCTAAGTTTAATGACTTGTCACCAGAGTTTACCTTCTATTTCTGCTCCAAATACCGTATACAAAACCTTTTTGAAACCCTCCTTTCTGAATGTCTTGTGTACACAACAAATTACAAAAATTAACACCAACAGCTGAGACATAAACTGGATGCTGCAATGCCTAGACTGACAGTTACCTGGAGGCATCTGGTTTGGCATATTCCCGGGAGGCCTCATCTGATTCATCTGAGGGTTTGGCTGCTGAGGGGCCATGTTTCCTTGCCCAGATTGTCCTAAGGCCTAAAACGAATAGTTTTAAATTATCCATTGAGCGTCATCTTTCTTTAATGAGCGCCTCTTTCTAAACAAGGAAATCGATGTTACTTACAGGCAAAAGTTGATTTGAGAGATTCTGATTTGAGTCTGCCAAGGTAGCTAGGTAAACCAAATTCCTGTGCAACATATGCTGATATCTGGAAAAAAAACCCAGCCCAATTTAAGAAACTATGTTAGCTTTCTACCAGTTGTCATGTAAAGAACAAATGTTTTAAAGGATTTTTTTCGGATTTAAACATTACTGTGAATCTATTTTTATCACTTATACTTAATTCAATGATCAATTGATTGTAGTTATACTAATAAGAAAATCTCAAGAAATATTCAGGGTTGCAAATAACATTTTCAAACCCAGAGGCCATGTGAACTCCCAACTTTTCAAGTTATACAAGCCCACAATAATTTATAGGGGCCCAATGATATTCACAATGAAGTTAGTTTATAATATTAAAATATATTCATGTAGAATAAAAATTGTAAAGTGCCATTATTAATTTGAATTAGATCCAATTTATTAAATTTAATTCTCTGTGTATTCATACATTTTAAATGACAAATAAAATTAGTCTCTGTATTTCTGTGTACTTTGTAGGTATTAGTCCAACCCTTTGACCCAGTTACAACCGTTATATAAAGGATCTTATTTTTTTTAAAGATAACTGTTAACAAACGGTTTTATGATTATTTTAGCTTTAATTTGGCAGAATTATTAACTAATTACAAATTACCAACTAATAATAATTTCAACACTAAAAGTAATAAACATCAGTTGCACAGTATGTGGTTGCATCACAGGTATTTATAACCCCTAAAGATAAGACAATCTCCAGTTATTGATTACAACAGGGGTTAACTTATGCTGTGAAAACGTCTTCAGAATTAGATAATTATCATTTCATTGTCTTTGGGGTTAATTTAAACGATTGTAAACTCATAATACAGGGCGACTTTATCTTCTCTTATGGAGGAAATTCCAACGAAGTTGCCGGTCACCATTTCGTTTAAGTTGGTCCTTGATTTTCAAAAGAATTTATACTCGCCATGTGGGCAACTAAATCTTTAAGAAATAGTCGCCCACTGTAAAAATTACTCGCATTTGCGAGTGGGCGGTTGGTTATTTGCAACCCTGAATATTGATACTGTATATTTTCAGCAATCTTAATAATTCTATTTTATGTAAACACTGATCAAATAGTTTTCAACAGTCACTTACTGCACACATTCTGATGTCTTTCCCTTTGTTTGATAATCCACAATGGTCTGTATCAGCTGATTATTTTCATCAAGCATCTAAAATGTATGTTATTCATTATATTATTTGGAAAGATTGATCTTGATTATTATTGATGATAAGTTTCCTAGTTAATAGCAAACACAGTTGTCATAAAAGGAAAAGAGCTATACTAACAGTATGCGTATAAAAAATGAGCTAAACCTACAGGTGTCTCCATAAGTAAAGGACTGGGAATATAATATGCATCATAACAAATGATTTTTTATTTATCAAAAACATCTCTATCAGTTTCTTTTATATATTTTGGGCAAGTTGGTACATACCCGGTATATAACCTTTTCATTTGTAATAAAGATTACAATTGCTAACTTTAGTTTCTGGGTGGGGGTAAAAGTTTTCAAGTGGAGTAAAGCCATGTTATTTTATGGTGGGGCAAGTCCATGGAATATAGTTGACAATGATGCGATATATGTGTACTTCCTGCTGTGCTTACCCCAATGGTTACACCATAAAACATATTTATTTTACCAGCTTCACTTTTTAAACCCAAATTTTTTCTGTAGAGCTACAGATTTGCAGATACAAACAACTGAATGTACAAATTGTACTAGTAAATAATTCATAATTATAAGAATGGAAAATAACAGAAGTTTCTTTCATTTATTAACTAGTAGATGTTGCATAGTTACAGAATGTTACAAAGGACCAAAGTTAATTGCACAATCTTCATGAGCGCCAGACCAAGGTACTACACAGAATGCTGGAGAAAATGTACCCAGGAGAAAATGTACTCAGGAGAAAAATTACCCTTGAGAAATCATTAACAGAATGTGAAATAGTTTTTAAATTATCAAATTTTTAATTATTCAGTTTCTGGTTATAATTTCTCTTGGGTACATTTTCTCCAAGAGAAAACATACCCTTAGTCTTCGGTACATTTTCTCCAGGGTACATTTTTTCTTGCCAGGTTGGATACATTTTCTCATGACACCACTGTACAAACCTCATGAGCATCATATATGGTATACACAGAATGAATAAATGAACATCCAATTTGGGTCCTCAATTCAAATAATTGACAGAGGAACAGAAACAATGTAAATTTGTAGGTGGTGCTTATTTTCTCAGATTTTTAATACAAAAATCAACAATTTTGCCCGTGCCTAAACATTTCTACTGGTATCAAAAAGTCAAAGTACCAAAAGATATCAGTTTCGAAATCTCTGCAATTCACTGTAAGAAATTTTTTATACAGTTGTTTTTTTACCTGATAGGTATGTGTGTTCTAGGGATGGGACAATCCACCTATGCACCAGTGCATTCGCAGTATTAATTTTGACGATCTATGGATCGATATACTTACCTTTAATACAATGATATCTGAGCAAATGTCTTTTTTTAATTTTCCAAAAAGTCCAATCTTCATTTATTGGTTATTTTAATTTGCGCACCTCATAAGAAAGTAAAAATTTGCCCAAAGACTATGTAAAGTTGTCAAAACTGTTATGAAGCTATCTGGAGCTGGTCCAGTAAAAACTCTTGGTTTATCTTGAAATAAGCTATATATATCTGTAACTTTAATAAGCTATTCAGAGAAGCTTGATAAAGCTATTTATATGCAGTTTTTCACGAAAATGTTAAGGCTATTACAAGAAATATACAAAAAAATTGCAATTTTCTTATAACTCATATTTTCACCATGTACTATTAAAAAAGTAACACTAATTACAGAAACTTTTAAAATTGCAGCTTTTGAACATTTTAAAGCAAAAAATATATTTCCATTGTTTGGGTAACAGTTCAACACTCTGTGTGCATTGAGACATAGATAAGAATGGTTTACAGTTTAAGTTAGAAAACTATCACTGCAATAAAGTGTGATTTATATATAAGCTGAAAAAAATTACACATTTAAGAAAAATGTATAAGAAAATAGCTAAATAAAGCTTCTCTAAATAGCTAAAGCTACTTAGCTTATTCAAGAGATTGTAATGGACCTATGAGGAAAACTTTCTGAATACCTGTTTATGACCAAAAAAGTGTACACACCACAGATTACACTTAAGTTATTTGTAAATTCAAATTGTGCAATGCCCATTTTAAAAAAAATGAAATCACTTTAGACATGTGTAAACTCATCAACAAATGGAGTAACTTCTAAACACATTTTCATGTTTTTATTGAGTTGCAATATTGTGATCTGTATTGAATCACTGAGACTCTTAGGCATAGTGACATATATGGCCAGAAATTAGTCCTGACTTTTACCCCACTCCATTTGTAACAAGTAACATTGGTTACAATGCTAAAAGTTAAAGTTTCTAGGGGCTTTTCAGACGGTTACTGGTGACAATATTTATTTTTCATATTTGTGACTGGTTACAATGGTTACTGGTAACATTGGTGAAAAAAATGCCCCTTATGAAACCTTCCCCACCCTCCAAATATAAAACACATTAATTACACATGAAAAGAATTTATCTACATAGCGATACAAATTGAATCGGCGAAGTACAGTATCGTCCTAACCTTAGTGTGTTTGTAAGATAATATTCTCTTTTGAGAAGTGGACAGGCATAGCCTACATCCATAGTGGATGTAGGCTATGCCTGTCCACTTCTCAAAAGAGAATAGTAAGATAATAAAACAGTGATCGAAATAGACATCAGAAACAAAGAATAGTGAATCATTCATTTGTAACAATGTATCTTAAATGTCTTTTCAAGACAAATTCCAGACTGAATATATATTGATTAGGCCTAAAAAAAAAGTTGTGTGTTTTGGGTAACCCGACCTAACCTACAAAAATTTCCAATAAAAAATACGTTTTTAAATATGAAACAAACAAACATTCTTAGGATTCATGCAAAAAAAAATATGATAAAATAAAAAAAAATCCCTACCTACCTAACCTAATTTTTTCATCAGTGTTACCCTAAACACACAATTATTTTTTTTAGGCCTTACTATGTATAACCTTTCCATTGGGGGTTTTCTAAGAAAGTTAATGACGTCATTATTACATTATATTGATTCGAAAAGCTAAAATCGTATATGCGATGGAGATATTAAATTAACACCTCTCGAGTTCTTCCATGTGATGAGAAAATCTCGTACAGAATAATGAAAACACATGACATGTACTACACATGTACCTGTATGTGACTATTTCACACTATTATTCAGTCACGACTCGCGTTACATGCGCATTTAATCTTTCACCAGTGTTGAAAAACTGCTATGAAAATGACAATACAGAACAAGTCTTTAAATCAAATTCTTTTTCTTCCTAGCAATCAATATTTTAAAACCTTAGACTTAGTTGATTCTTGTGGTTGTGAATGCGGTGACCTAGATAAAGAATGAAAAAGATAAATTTCGTCAAACCTTTTGGATTGATGCTTGATTTGGGGGTGGTCCCTTCTTCTGTGGTGGTTGGACGAAGGCTAAAGACATTGCTTTTATGGTGCCGTGGTGGAAATGATTCCAAATATCGATGTCGTTTGGCAGGTGCTTGGCTCAAAAGTCCGCGTCAATATGCGACTGCCCCGCAGCGAATGAAAATGAATTTTGGGTAAAATGGGTAATGATAAACTAGCCGGGTTTTCACAAATTATAAACTAGAATTTGCTAATTTCTTCATGCAAATCTTTTCATTCGGCTCAAATAAGCTATTATATAAACATTAATAATTATCTACATTAAATATCAGAACTGAATATACCCATATTTTTGATTTATAATCGCGGTTCGTATCTTTTTTACAAGTGTTTTATACACACCATTAATAGAGTCTATTACCCAAACAAAATCGAATCAACAATTTTCCGGATTTAACCCCCTCCCTACGAAAGACGATTAGGGCCACATAAAAAATATTTTTATCTCATAATTACGAGCTAATTATCTCGTTATTACGAGAAAAGATCTCGTAATTACAAGAAAAGATCTCGTTTTTACAAGTTTATTATTTCGTTATTTATCGATAATACAAGAAATGATCTCGTTATAAAAAAAAAAAAAGATATTTATAAAATGGTACGTTTCATTGTTCTACGTGTTTTCTCTGAGTCTCTTTATGTAAAATGGACGAAGATATATTTCGAAATACATATACATTAAATTAGTGAAAAAAAATTCATCTGAAGGAGGAGGAGATTGATTAATGAATTACATGTAATTGACCAACTTATAGTTATATGAAGGATAATTTGTTTTCAGACTCCAAAATGTTGATATACAAAAACAAGTATTTTCAATAAAGGTTGTGTATGAATATTTAAAACTTAATCCGGGGTAAATCATGATTGAAACAATTTATATATATAGTTATCAGTAACTAATGGAATTGAGTTCTTTATGACTATGGCAACTTGATATTTACTTTGGAGTGGGGTTGTACAATACACTACAGTTTTCTATTATGTATTTCATCATGACGAGATCTTTTCTCGTAATTACGAGATAAAAATATTTTTATTTGTGGCCCTATTCGTCTTTCGTACCCCCCCCCAATATATAAATATAAAAAATATTGGAATACTCTAAAAGTTCACGAATATAAAATTCTAAAAGAGAATGAAAAATATAGGAATCCATTTTTTTTTTACATGCACAATATGATTTAAAATTGAAGATATGCGTTTTCCGAGATCAGCGGCAATGGTGGTGGGGTTGGGTTGGGGGTTGGGAGGGGGGGGGGGGTAGTGAGGTTCATACAATATGAATTAAAGGGAATACTAGTATGTAAGACTTCTCTGAATTTTTTATATAAAGGTTCAAATACTTTCAGTACTACATTCATGACACTTGTTTTCAAAGATACTTGGCAAAAATTATGTCGTGCGCACAACATAAAATCTCGTGTGCACCATAACTTTATAATATGATGTGCACCACATATCTCGTGTGCATGAGACATTATGCTGTGTTTACGAAATGCGGCATATCTCATGCGCACGAGATAACATCTCCTGGTCGCAAGCACCTGACGGTATAATTATATTTTTCTCATTTTCAGAATAAAATTGATCGGTATATATGCCCCTATACCTAATTAATAAGCAAAATATTTATATAACGTCGGGTGCCTGTGTTCGTGGACACTACATAATTAATATCTCGTGTGCACAACTTATAACTTCTTCTTTAATCAAATATTTAGACTGAGCTTACATGCTAATCTTTGTCAAATATCGATGTAGTGCAATATTATGCAGAAGGGCATCTTCACGATATTAACTAATTACGGGTTTGAGATTAAGGGACTCTTTGCTCCGTAATAACAAATCCTGACATTATAAAGATGGTAGAAGGGGAGATATCATTAATAATACATGCTTTCAACTAGATTTACAGACAGTAAAGGATAATTGTTAATATAATAATTATAGTGCACAATATGGCTTTACCTCTTCCCCATTATAAAAAATGCATATTCATACAAGGGATGAAAAATCTGATAATTACATTTTTATGTTGCATGTTTCGCTTACCAATTTGCAACATGAAAAACTCAATTGTCCTATTCCATCTAACTTAAGATTCCCTGAATATGGAGAACAGGTCAGTTATTTAAATCATTTGTTAAAATTGTGTCCGAGTAATATAAAGGCGCGAGGTTCTTTCTTGGTTAATAAAAAGATGATTTTTACCCAAAAATATATAAACAGATAAGTAAATATATATACATTCTTTACACAGTAATGCATTACGATTTGAATAAACAATTAACTATAAGATTGTCTGTTTATTTTTATCCTCCAGTAAAAATCTATGTTAATAGTAAAAATATAATTAATACCTTATACAGGTGGTAAAGTCTCAAAATATAATGGTTTCAAAATAATTATCGGCTATTTTAACTGAAATATTAATAGTCACAGCCAAAAGTAAACAGGTAATACTACATGAATATTCTATAAAATTATTTAATAACACCACTACTTGACTTTATATTTTTGAGAGGTTTTACATAGTCTTTTCCTGCTACCCATTCTATTTAAATTTTTAATTAAATATGTTTAAATTAAATTACACAAAGTACATTTTAAGTAAAGAAAATTAAAAGTGTCTAGTGCAAAACACTGTAGTCTTGTTTTTTTTTTTTTTTTAAAGAAAATTATGATCTTTTCTTAGGAACATAAATAAGAAATGTTCCCCGTTTCAGTATTTATTCTAAATTTGTATTAACGAGCCAGAGTTGATCTTTTATACTTTTTGTCTCACGCATGTGGGGTTTATTTGTTAGTAATTATCATAAATAGTGTAACTATAGTCTCTGTCTACCATTGTACAATGGTGTTGATCAAGATTGAAATAAATGAATGAAAAAGCAAGGGTTTATCAACCCAATTTGCCTGCGTATTGATAGACTTCATGTCATTTTCCAATCCCATTTACTAAACTTATTGGATTATTTCACATTACTGTAAAATGAGGAAAAATATTCCTGTTGGTAAACGACTGTAGTAGTTTTTTTTTTAATTTCGTTTTATAAAAGATCCTTTTTTATTACCGTAGACAGGATACAAATATGAATGTTTTGAGTTGAATTAAGTTTTCCATTATGCCATATGTTCTGGCCTTATTTGTTTTATCATTAAGAAAAATCTTCTTATATTCAAATTTTGATTTATTTGAACATCTTTATAAAAAAAAAATACACAATACTTATGTATAGTAATACATATTTAAAGTTCATCAAGTATAAAAACAAATATTATTGATATAAGCCTCGTACTTATTTTATAGCTATACCAGTATAACAATTCATAACATATATGTATATTGATATCAATGTGTACATACATGAAATTAAATGTCACAATTAACCAATTAATTACCTGATTGCATAAATTAATATAAAAACAGATCTGGGCCAAGAAAGGAATGTACTGTTAATATGTAGTCTGTATACATAAATAATCATTTAGGTACTGTAGAAGCAGAAATATTCGTTGAGGATATAATTTCGTTATTTTCGTTGGCAGTATAAATCAAAGAAATTAAATCTATGACAAATTTTTTAATCCAAGTATTAATGAATACAAAGAGATCAGGATATGACAAAATTAAATGCCAACGAAATCTTATTTGGTCTAAAATCAAAGAAATTTGACCCAACGAAAATATGTGCTTCTACAGTATATATCCATTTACAGTATACTTAACATGAGAAAACAACTAGCATTCAATCTACAACATGTCCCACTACCATGTAACCAATTTACTTTTGAAATTTAACCAGTAACATACATTTGGAATGATTAATAAACTGTCTGTTTATCACAGGTATACTCTATTAACATATGTAATTTTAAAACCTTTTATCACAGATCATTGGATAAAGCTGAAAGAGGCAAAAAGTAAAATACTGGAATGTCAGCTAGGTCTCTACAATTTAGACTTTTCGTCTTGCTGGTTCTTTAGTTGGAATCCACCCTGAGGAGAACTAGTCAAGCCTGCCTCATCTGCATACACTGTGTTGCCCCGGACAACGGTTTGGTATACTCGTCCCTGAAGCGTTCTGCCCATGTATGGGGACACCTTGTTCTTGTAATATATTCTGTCTTCTGTCACCTAAATAAAATGCAAAAGGTGTAGTTCATAAATTTAGTTTATACATAACTGAGGTTTCATTGATTAAAGACTTGCATTTCAAAGCACCATTCTATCAATCTACATTAAATTCTAATGAAATTGCAATTCAATATGCAAATAGCATAATAATATATAATTTACATGTATGATATTTAAATCACTGCAGCAAATTTTCATAAATGAATTCATAACATCTTCAATCCAATAAATACAGTAATCAATAGTTTTCACAAGATATATTTTTCAAACCGAAATTATCACTACAATTCTAGGCTTACTGGCCAGTTCTGGCAATAGAAATCAGTACATATGAATTGCACCAATTTTTTATGACACATCTCTCATGAATACAAGACTGTCAGGTGTATATATATAATAGTACATTGTGAGTAATAAAACATTTGCTTACCTCAAAAGGAACATCAGGATCCCAGATGACAAAGTCTGCATCATATCCCGCCCTAATGGCACCTTTTCTGTGACTCAGGCTAGCCAATTTCGCAGTGTTCTCGCACATCAACTTCACCATATCAAATAAATTCATCCCATAGTTTCGACAATTGGTCCAAAAGAGAGACAGCCCTAAACGACATGAGGACAAAACAAATTTAATAAAAATAAATTTATATAAATCTTTTGAATTGATAATGTGAGAATTATGCACTAAATTTGGGTCATTAAATCAATATCAATACATTCATTTTGACCAAATTTGATTTTCATTATTATTGTTCCATATACATTACCCACCAAACTGAACCGAGGCTACTCCTCCCCAGGCAGCCATGAAGTCGCCCTTGTCCAGAAGTTTGAGGTCAGGCGTACAGGGGGAGTGGTCAGAGACCACCATATCTATGTAACCCTTCTTAAGACCGTCCCACAGCAGGTCCTGTTAAACACTATATCATTGAGCCATCTTTGAAAGGTTATACCATTAAGCATTGGTACACATATTCAGTATAGGGCTCAATCATTAACTCTCCATAGTAAAATGGAAAAATTATACATGAACATATTTGTGCAATACAGTGGAACAATTAAAGCAGTTGGGTGTAAAAGTAAACCTTGCAAACTTCATAAAAACTTTCTTGCACGCAATAAAAGATGATTAGCAGTGTACGGTGTACCTGGTTTTTCTTTTCCCTGATAGGCGGGCAGCATTTGTACAGGGTATTACCATTGGGGACAGTCTCTGCATTGAGGGATAGGTAATGATGGCAGGTCTCCACAGTAAGGGGGGCCCCCTTCTCCTTGGCAGCCACAATGCTTGGCAAAGCTGAGGCCGCAGAAAGATGTACTATGTGACATTTCACTCTGCAATAGAGGGTAAAAAGATAATTTTGCTGCACATGCGATTCCGTTAATGTTTTACTGGAGGTAATGAGATACTGTAAATGTAAACCTATGATACCATAAATTTATGTAAACCTACTTCAATTTATGACAACTTTATTACGCGATTTATCAGATATATATTGGTTTGAGACAACTAATTTTCAGTCTGTATTTACATCAGAATGGCAGAGACTGATTTGCTGCAAGAATATTCCCGACAAGGAGACTCTAGCTTACTTCGCAAAAATTTTCACTTGCAAATAAAAGTCCAGTGTTGCCCTATGTACTTACCAATGAGTAAAGGTCACTTGCAATACTGAACATTTTTTGTCATCTGCATCAATCTTTTATAACATTTTCTTTTTACAATTAGCTTTAGACTGAAGACGGGAAAACAGTTATGCACTGAATCAATAATAATCTTACTTGTATTTGAGGCACATCTCACACACCAGGTCTATAGCCTTCTCCTCCATCACTGCTGGTCTGGACTCCAGGAAAGTCCGGTACTCCTCCGGATTACCTACAGTTGAGAGCATTACTCTCATAAGACATGTCACACATAACTTTTGAAGAGCCCTCGTTTTGGAGAAAAAAAGTTACCTTTTGATCCATTGCAGGCACAGTCCATCTCTGCATGAAACTATAAAGAAAAATAGACTCATTATTCAGACATAAATCAAATATCTTAAAAATTTATAATATCAAAAACTAATGTAAACTACAATCATGAAACAAATCTATGATACATGTATTGGACTGTAAAATGTGCCAGTATTTGGATATGTTTAGTACGCACAAAGCAGCACTGAGAGAAAACGTGTAAACTTCACAGACTACATGTAAATGATAAATTTATTAAGCTTTTTGTTAGACTTGAGTTTGAAATCCTCATGATTCTATCCTTTCTGAATAACTCTCACCAATACAGTGGCATCTGTTCCTTGGAGTGTCTTGAGAGCAGTTTCTAAGTCAGCTTGCTCTACGTGGGGAAAATCGTCCACACCACTATGAATCAAGAAACACTTAAAACCAACAACTCCTGCATTTAACATTGGTTTCAGCTCTTCCTGGAAAAAAAATGAAAAACATTTCCCAACAATTATCTTTATATACCAATAGAGTCAAATTATCATTATTCAAGCTAAAAAATAAGAACTTACCGCATTTCCCGGGACAATCCCTCCCCAAAAGGCTACATCAACAAAGCACTGATTTTTGGCAGCATCAAGTTTAGTTCTAAAGGCATCTAAAGTTGTTGTTGAGGGAATGGAATTCCTACAATAACCATTTTCTCCACAATTACTTGCTTTAATTCACTACACAAAGTAAAAAAAAATAATTCTACCAATATTATTTGTTTGAAACTTTGAAAAACATTTGCAACATACTGTGCCTAAATTTGGTCACCATAATTTCCATGGAATATGCCTCAAAGCATTTCCTATTCCTACCTGTATTTGGTATAGGCATGAATTCTATTTCACAGAAATGAATGTTGATTTTACTCAAAATTAACAAATCAACAAAAAGCTAACAGTGGCATATCCACAATGGTAGTTATTCCTCCTGCGGCGGCTGCCCTAGTGGCTGTGGTATACCCCTCCCAGCTTGTCCTCCCCGGCTCATTCACGTGAACGTGGGCATCCACCACCCCAGGCATAATCAGCAGATTTCCAACATCCTGAACCTATAATCATATAATGCACAATGTTGCATATTTAAAATTATAGTTTTTTTTTTAAATTTCATTTTGTATTGCTGAACAGTTGAACATAATACTATAATCATTTTAAGTACTATATAATGTCAGTAATGAGGGGGGTAACCTGGTTGTAATCTGTCACGTTAAATCCGTCTGTCAGCACTCGACACACCTGGCCATTCTGTACCTCAATGCATGCAGGTTTGATTTCTCCATCCAACAACACTCTCTTGCTTATGAATGCTTTTTTGTGTGTGGCCATTTCTCTCAGTACTAGTAAGCGAACATTAACTATCTTGCACTTTTAGTACACTTCTCACCTACAGATAGTTGCCAGGTTGAATGAACTCAAGGTAAAACCAAAACTAGGCTTATGCATAAAACTGGGTCAAAGTGAATGTAAATTCCAAGTCGACCACGGATATGTCGTGTTTCTTATTATAAATCGTTTGAGACAGTTATCTAGAAAGGGGGGGGGGTCCGATCGGGCTCTGGAAAATTAACATTTCTTAAATTTACATACTAAAATTACCGATAGGATATACCTCGGACCCCCACTCCACAGGTGGTAACGTTATGGAACATCTGTCAATATTGATGTGGATGAAAGATAAGTGACATTATAATTAAAATACTTTCACCGGTTTAGAATTTTCAAATTTTACAATATCTAATCAAAAATACATTTAAAAAAAAACTTGGAAAAGTAAACAATTTCAAATTCCCACGGGTTTCGAACTCATGACTTATATAGATTTGTTGAAAATCCTCTAATCCACCGCGCTACGCTGTTAGGTGACTTTGGGTAAGAGACTGTTTATAAATTAATTAATTAACACTAAATTTTATTGTTTATTTCTTTCGATAAAGAAAATATCACAACATTGAGGTGTGCCATATCACCTTAAATATCCTTCGGACCTCCTTTGAAAATAACCTGGAGCCGCGCATTGACAGTATAATACTAAAACGCCCTGGTCGGAATATATAAAAATATTGTATTTAAAATATATAAATCCGTACGCTTCTTCCTTAAACCTCCCAACCACCACGCAGAGACTTTTTATATCGACAAAGATGGTGTTCGAATCACGATGCGCGTTTTCATACACTTGCTCTTTCTTTTGGTGAAACATTATTTCTTTTCATTTCCGCTTCCTTTAGTGTATGCCAGTAGTACGTACTTAAAGAACTATATATGATAAGAGTTAAATTTGGCCCCCATAATTCACTATTTTTAAAAGTGTTTCGGGTACAATAAAATGTTATGTTATAATTTAGAAGAGTTGATATAAAATATTTTTTTCACATATTTGTTTGATTTATTTGCACTCACTTGCTGTATATGACGTCAGAAGTGACGCTATTTCTATAATTCAATCAAAATCAGACGGAAATTGACATTTTTCGCATCTTTTTACGAATGGGAAATATAGAGCGCATGCTTGAACCAGGACAAATTTTTTGTCACTTACTAGACTTAACTAGATACATCTCTGATTAAAATATTTTGTTGTTTCAAGCATGCGCTCTATGTTTCCTGAAAGAAAAACTGCTTGAAAACAAGTTTTTTTATGCTAAAATGCAAAAATGGCGGGAAAAGGTTGTCTTCACAATGCCGTATTTCTAAATTGTGGGCACTTGAATCAAAATGAATATTAAGTAAAAACATCACATATATATCTGTACAAAGAAAACAAAGAATTACAGTAAAATAAAGATATTCCCTTTAGGGGGCCAATTTAGGCCCATACCATATATAGTCCTTTTAGAATGTTCTTCCAAATAACATTGGAAGATATATCAATTTGTAAAAAAAAAATTAAAAGGTCACTAGAGAAAGTGAAATTTTGCTAAAATCAATACTAATCAATCAATTTGTCATAAAAAATGTCATTCGCATCATGGATCTGACTGACCTTGTGGGATAAGCGTTTCGTAAAGTAGCTCCCATCAGACAAGTACATGTACACCGCTTGTATCAATGGACTAAACGTTTTACAATTTAAAAAAAAAATAAACTTCTTTTATTTAGCTGTAAATCCGCCGCATCAAGAGTTATGTGGAAGCAGTGCGAAGCACCCCCCCCCCCCGGACAAAGCTAGCCGCGGGATTTTTTCGTAAAGGGGAGCGAACACACTGACGCCTGGCGTCATAATGCAACATTAAATTAACACAACTTGTATGTGTTAACTTGTTTTGATATTCTTTGTCAGAACCCTGTTGATATGTTGATATGTTGATAAATGACAAAGATGTGAGTACGGTACCACTGTTTTCTTCACTACTTCGATGAACGAAATTTCTTCGTTCTAATTCAATTCCGCATTTCATGTAGTTTCTGGCTTTGGCATCAACTGAATTACAGGTTACATAACAATCCTCGTTGGAACCTGAAGGAAGTGGGATACACCACCAAAACGCTATGTGTTGGTGCCTCCGACTGTGTCTTGTCGACTCTAGACTGACCGTTTATTGGCATTTTGATTGTTGGCTGTCATTGCACTATGGTAACAAACAGAATTGTTTGTTTAAATCCAAAGCCGAGAATTAGTTGGTTAAAGGTTGATTTTGTTTCGTTGTCTTATAGCCAAACTAGGACTGGGCAAATATTATAAAACTGCGTGTTATGTTGACAGTTGTAAGCCTCAGTGCACTTGTTTCCTAAGAAGGACAACTACGCAAACTAGTTAATTATTAGACGATTTTATTTGTAACTTGAAAAACTGTTACAAAATCTAAATATACTAGATTTTGCTTTAAAGAAATATGAACAGTATTTATAAATAATAAAAGGAGAGTTTCTCATGTTTTTGCATTGAATCTCAAAAGATAAGGAGAGAATGCAAAAACTGAGATATTTTGGTGGGAAACTTTATTATAAATAATCAATGATAGAACAAGTATGTTTATGAGCAATAATAAAGCAAAAACAATGTATAAAGTATTTTACTATTATTTCATTATTTCGGGTTCTTCTGGCATGAATATGCCGTTTGTAACTACCCCCAACCTTGCAGACACTGTAACTAAGTGAAAAGGCTGTTAACATAAGCCATTCAGATATATTTGTGTTAAACACCAATTTTGAAAACCGTCATTATTCCTTCTTTAGAATTGTTTAATAAAAAATAGCAATTTTTTTCTCTTTTCTAAAGACCTCACGTGGATAGGATTAGAGCCAATGGGTCGTATAAATTTAGATTAAAAGTAGAGCGCTTTCGATCAGTGGAGTGTGGAACAACTGCAAGCAAACTAAAAAATCAAACAAAAAATGGAAGTTTACCTAAGTCATTGATAAAAAGATTAAAAAGAAGTACTTTGCGAAAGAAGCCATCATTATCTACAAAGTAGTGTCGCTTAGATTTCCTATCTCAGAAGGACAACAACCTTTGGCGTCCCAGAAATTAATCTCCGACATGGAACTTGTTACTAAACTGTTGTTGTTATTTACTTTTATTCAGGCTGGGAAACCACAGGAAGAAGGTATGTACTGGTTCTGCAACACTTCATTTCACATTCGCTTTAAATTTTCCCACGAAACATTTCAGATTTTATCGGATGACCTCAGTCCTGTGCCGAGCTAAATTATATATTTAAAAGGCCCTTCACATGCAGTATTAGTTTTTCAATAAACAAAATAAAAATATATGAAGTTGAAATTATGAGGGATTATTTTGTCTGAACCCCCTCCCTCCTATTCGAACTACATCTATAATTTCTGCGATACATATTAATTGTTCTGCAACCAATTAACCGTTATATCTATTACATTATAGAACCAGATCATTGGCTTCAACTGGCCGAGAATGAATTAGAAACTGCGCTTAAACGAACCTTAAACACCAACAAAGCTAAAAATGTGATCTTGTTTATCGGGGATGGAATGGGCGTGTCCACAGTGACGGCCGCCCGGATTTACGGGGGCCAGCTCAAAGGGAGACACGGAGAGGAGAGCGTTTTGGAGTTTGAAAAGTTCCCGAATGTTGGTCTATCAAAAGTGGGTCAAGTATTAGAAAAGTCAGTATTGAAAAAAAGCTATAAAAATACAGAAAAAATAATATATTCCCCCCCCCCCTCATTAATTTTTTATAAGTTAAGGCTCTTAAATCAAGTTAAATAATTTCGTTGAGATTGTACTTCCATTCCTATCTTTAATTCATCCCCCGTACCTGGTAAAATAAAAAAAAAAATTGACCTCTGCATGTACGCCAAATATAAAACCTTTTCATTTCTTTGATAATTTATAGACGTATCTCTGCGACAGACAAGTGGCGGATTCAGCTGCCACCGCCACGGCGATGCTAACGGGGGTGAAAACGAACTGGTATAACGTAGGACTGACAAGCAAGGCACGAATGGGGGAGTGTCAATTTCCCAAAGACTCCGAGATAGACACAATACTCCAACAATCGGAAAAGGAGGGTAAGCTGATACGAACAAAAATGTATATTGTCATTTAACATGTATTTTTATACCCCCCCCCCCAAATACTGAATTTTTACCCTTATTGAAAAAAATGGTTATTTTAATTTAATTTTACTTCAGAAATGAATAAAATTTGGACACCCAATGCAAAAAAGTCATTATCACTGCAAATCAATAGACAGATAAAAAATTAATAGATTGCATGTTCTTCTAATTCATAACTCATTTCTTCGGCGTTTTAGGTAAATCTACAGGTATTGTGACGACCTCCCGGATCACCCACGCCACCCCCGCTACTGCCTACGCCAAGGTTTCTCACCGCTACTGGGAAACAGACACCGATCAAAAGAAGTACGGCGGTGCTGGGTGTGGCCAGGACATCGCCCAACAGTTAATCTACAAAAACAGTGACATCGATGTAAGTTAACAGTGACATTGATGTAAGTGAACAGTGACATTGATGTAAGTTATCAGTGATATTCGTGTAAGTTAACAGTGACATTAGTGTAGGTTTACAGAGACATCGGTGTAAGTTAACAGCAACATTGATGTAAGTCAACAGTGACATCGATGCAAGTTAACAGTGACATTGAAGTAAGTGAACAGTAACATTGATATAAGTTAACAGTGACATTGATGTAAGTGAAAAGTGACATCGATGTAAGTGAACAGTGACATTGATGTAAGTTAACAGTGACATTCATGTAAGTTAGCAGTGGCATTAGTGTAAGTTAACAATGACATTATTGTAGGTTAACAACGACATTGATGTAAGTGAACAGTGACATCGATGTAAGTTAACAGTGACATTGAAGTAAGTGAACAGTGACATCGATGTAAGTTAACAGTGACATTGATGTTAGTGAACAGTGACATCGATGTAAGTTAACAGTGACATCGATGTAAGTTAACAGTGATATTCGTGTAAGTTAACAGTGGCATTAGTGTAAGTTAATAATGACATTAGTGTAGGTTAACAACGACATTGATGTAAGTTAACAGTGACATCGATGTAAGTTAACAGTGACATTGAAGTAAGTGAACAGTGACATCGATGTAAGTTAACAGTGACATTGATGTAAGTGAACAGTGACATCGATGTAAGTGAACAGTGACATCGATGTAAGTTAACAGTGACATCGATGTAAGTTAACAGTGATATTCGTGCAAGGTAACAGTGGCATTAGTGTAAGTTAATAATGACATTAGTGTAGGTTAACAACGACATTGATGTAAGTTAACAGTGACATCGATGTAAGTTAACAGTGACATTGAAGTAAGTGAACAGTGACATCGATGTAAGTTAACAGTGACATTGATGTAAGTTAACAGTGACATCGATGTAAGTTAACAGTGACATCGATGTAAGTTAACAGTGATATTCGTGTAAGTTAACAGTGACATTAGTGTAGGTTTACAGAGACATTGATGTAAGTTAACAGCGACATTGATGTAAGTCAACAGTGACAACGATGTAAGTTAACAGTGACATTCATGTAAGTTAACAATGTGTGATAACCGCTGACCTACAAGTGATAGTGGCGAAAGTTAATAGTTGGTGGGGCAATAATTACTGTTCTACCCAAAAAAAAAAACCCCAGTGACATTGATGTAAGTAAGCAGCGAGTGAAAACCAATTCTCTTTTTTTAGTGTATATACTACTTTTAACATGAGACTGGTTGTAAAGAAAGTCTGTCAAATTGAGTGTTATTGTCAAAGAATCAGGTCTTTGTTTCTTCTCTGAAAAGTAAGTAAAATGAAACATGAAAAACTGCAATACTTCACAAAACTTTTACGGGATATAACGGGGTGATGAGAGAGGTTTTATTATGAGAGGCAATGTAATAATAAGTTTCTAGTAACTGCATAGGAGTTCTTCTTTTATAGGTCATTTTGGGGGGTGGCAGACGAGGATTCTATCCGAACACCACACGAGACCCAGTAACCAACTCCAGCTACTTACGACAAGACGGGATAAATCTAATTCAGGTGACGTAAATAATAATCATTCAGACATTGAAAGCTGAAGGCTCTTGTCCGATGTCTTGTCTAACTAACACTCAAGACCTGTGATGTTTTAACAGGAATGGAAGGTGATGATGGAGGATTCGGGACAAAACTACAAGTACGTGGAGAACACTGAGCAGCTGCGCTCTGTGGATCCAGCCACCACCGACAAAGTTCTAGGTCAGAAGCTCCACTAGATTGGCTGTCGATTTATTAATCATTCAATATTACCAAGAATATTACCAAGTATATTTTACCTCATAACATGCACTGATCTAGGGAGTGTCCCCCCCCCCCCCCCCCCCCCAAAAAAAAAACAAGAGGCCCATGGGCCACATCGCTCACCTGAACAACAGTTCCTTGTAACATTCTATTTCGTAGCATACATGTATATTATTTCTATTTTAAACTTTGAACCCCTTTCTGGGCTTATGGTTGGCTTTAACAACTACACTATTTGAGGATCCTTGCATTGTAATCTCACAAACTGTAGCATTGTAGTTCTCAAGAAGAAAATTTTTAAACATTTTCCATATATATTTCTATGTTAAACTTTGAACCCCTCTTGGGGCCTCAGTATTGGTCTGGGGGTCTTGGGGCCCCAGTATTAGTCCGGGGGTCACGATTCTACCAATTTAGAATCTACAATAGCCAATGATGTTTGCATAGTAATCTCACAAACTGTTGCACTGTAGTTCTTAAGAAGAAGATTTTTAAACATGTTCCCTATATATATCTATGTTAATTTTGATCCCCTTCTTGGGCCCCAATATTAGTCTTGGGGTCACGGCTTCCACAATTTAGAAACTTTACAATTTGAGAATGCTTGCATAGTAATCTCACAAATTGAAGCATTGTAGTTCTCCTCCATAAGATTTTTAAACATGTTCTCTCCTATCTTTCTATGTGAAACATTGAACCCCTTCTCCTGGGGCTCCAGTATTAGATCGCTTCTATGATTTAAAGTTTTCACTATTTGAGGATCGAAGTAAAGTAATCTCACAAAGTATGACATTGTAGTTCTCGAAAAGATTTTTTTTATGTTTCATGATTTTAACATTTTAGAATCTACAATTGCCAAGGATGTATGCATAGTGATATCCCAAACTGTTGCATTGTAGTTCTTGAGAAGAAGATTTTTAAACATTTTTCTTATATATGTAAAACTTTGAACCCCGCCTGGGGCCCTAGTTTTGGTCCGGGGGTCACAATTTTTACAATTTAGAATTTTCACTATATATAAAAGCTTTTGTTTGAACATTTGCTTTTTCTTGATATAAAGATTTTTAAACATTTATCCTATGGATTTTTATGTTAAAATTTGAACCCCGCCTGGAGCCTCAGT
This sequence comes from Magallana angulata, assembly GCF_025612915.1. NCBI lineage: Eukaryota > Metazoa > Mollusca > Bivalvia > Ostreida > Ostreidae > Magallana > Magallana angulata. Next base: position 20,407,320 of record NC_069116.1, on the reverse strand, counting down.
TTTGGTCTGAGAGTCACGATTTTTATAATTTAGAATCTTCACTATTTATACAAGTTTTTGTGTAAATGTTGGCATTTCTGGTGCAGTGGTTTTTGAGAAGGAAATTTTTAAACGTTTATCCTATGGATTTTTATGTTAAACTTTGAACCCTGCCTGGGGCCCTAGTTTTGGTCCGGGGGTCACAATTTTTACAATTTAGAATTTTCACTATATACATGTATAAAAGCTTTTGTTTGAATATTTGCCTTTCTGGTGCAGTGGTTCTTGATATGAAGATTTTTAAACATTTATCCTATGGAGTTCTATGTTAAACTTTGAACCCCGCCTGGGGCCCCAGTTTTTGTCCGGGAGTCACGATTTTTATAATTTAGAATCTTCACTATATATACAAGCTTTTGTGTAAATGTTGGCATTCCTGGTGCAGTGGGTCTTGTGAAGATGATTTTTAAAGATTTTTCCAATGTATTTCCATGTTAAATTTTGAACCCCGCCTGGGGCCCCAGTTTTGGTCCGGGGGTCACGATTTTTACAATTTAGAATCTTCACTATATATACAAGCTTTTGTGTAAATGTTGGCATTTCTGGTGCAGTGGTTCTTGAGAAGAAGATTTTTAAACATTTTTCCAATGTATTTCAATGTTAAACTTTGAACCCCGCCTGTGGCCCCAGTTTTGGTCCGGGGGTCACAATTTTTACAATTTAGAATCTTCACTAAAGATACAAGCTTTTGTGTAAATATTGGCATTTCTTGTGCAGTGGTTCTTGAGAAGAAGATTTTTAAACATTTTTCAAATGTATTTCCATGTTAAATTTTGAACCCCGCCTGGGGCCCCAGTTTTGGTCCGGGGGTCACGATTTTTACAATTTAGAATCTTCACTATATATACAAGCTTTTGTGTAAATGTTGACATATCTGGTGCAGCGGTTCTTGAGAAGAAGTTTTTTAAAGACATGCACCCTATTTTCACTGTTTCGTAATTATCTCCCCTTTGAAAAGGGTTGTACCCTTTATTTTATTAATTTAGAATCCCCTTTTCATAAGGATGCATTGTACCAAGTTTGGTTAAATTTGGCCCAGAGGTTTTTGAAAAGAAGTAAAAAATGTGAAAAGTTTACAGACGGACGGACAGACGGACGGACGGACGGACAACGGGTGATCAGAAAAGCTCACTTGAACCTTCGGTTCAGATGAGCTAAAAAAAAACAAAAAAAAACGAAGGTGATTCATATCCATACGATAAAAAAAATAGAATTTTTAAAGTGTATACATAAATCCACGATGTTTTCCCCTCTATTTAAGAAAATCGATTGTAATTCACAGAGCTGCTCTAAACTGGCAAGACTAAAATCTGCTAGCTGAATTTCATGAAACGATGCTTTTTATAAATAAAGGAATTATACATCGCGGATATAAATCTAATATAGATACGTATTTAATAAAATATTTGAAGGACATTAGTCCAAAAAAAGTTTTATTTGAGTAAGTATACATATTTTTCATTCATGTTCTAGGACTGTTTGGCAGTAGTAACATGGCATACGAATTACAGCGGGACAAAGGGCCGAAGGGAGAACCCTCTCTTTCAGAAATGACGAAAAAAGCTATACAAATCCTGCAGAAGAATAGCAAAGGGTACTTCTTGTTGGTAGAAGGTAACCTCTAGGCATTCTCTAATAACCGTTTACGTTATCTTTTAAAAAAGTCTAATGAATGAAACGTAGTTAAGTGTATGGCATGATAGGATATATATATACTGTTTCATTTAATAATAATTCGTGAGCGAGAGGTACTCACGAAATTCACAAAAATTGAACCAACACGAATTGTAAAGACAGTATTTCAAGTTTTTATGATTAATTTGGTGTACAGGTGCAAGGATTGATCATGGTCATCACGACAGCAAAGCCAAAGTTGCGTTATCGGAGACATTGATGCTGGACGATGCGGTCCGAGTAGCCACGGAGATGACGGATGACGACACGCTTATGATCGTTACGGCCGACCACTCACACGTGTTTAACATCGCCGGGTATCCAAAACGAGGCAACGATATATTAGGTTAATTTTTTTTAAGTTACTGAGCTTTGCTACGTACCAATCTGAATTTAAGTTTCCTTTAGCGTTAGTTGCAAGTAAATTGGTAAAGGGACCACTTCGTACAACAAAATATGAAAAAGTTCCGAAATAGCTTTTTTGCAAAGGAGAAATTCAAAGAAATTTAAAGGTGTTTGCCATCACATCCCCATCCTCACAATGTCAGGGGTCCTGAGTCCACTCGTGGTCCCACGGACACGAGTGGACTCAGGACCCCTGACATTGTGAGGATGTCACATCCCAAGCCGAGTACATATACTTGCATCAGAGATGTTTCTTATACATGTACTATATATCATAAAATACAACAATAAGGACATCTTAGAATTGGTCGTACGTTTTGTAGGAGTAGTGAACCCTATCCCAAAAGACTGGTTCCCCGAGGATGACAAAGCGTATACCACCCTGTTGTACGGCAATGGACCAGGCGGGGTAACGCCCGATAAACCGAGACAAGACCCAAGGGAAGTGGACACAAGTCAGTAGAGCATGCGCTGTTTTAAATTGTATTTTTTATATGGACTTAAACTCTGTATCATATCTTTTTCTTTAGATGAATTATTTTTTATTAAACTTACAAAAGCACTAAACATGTCCGAATCGAAGTGGCGCAATTGAAAAGTAGACACTTAATTATAGTTAATTCAATGTCGAGTAACTACCCAATGCATGTCTTTTTGCAGCCGCTGACGACTATCAGCAAACAAGCGCCATTCCCTTGAAATCGGAAACCCACGGAGGCGAGGATGTGGCGATCTATGCACGCGGCCCCTGGGCGCATCTAATACACGGCGTGCACGAACAGCACTACATATATCACGTGATGTCTTTAGCTTCCTGTGTTGGGACCCAGAAGAATAAGTGTTCCGTTCTCATAAACAATGGACAGGGACAGATAAACGTTCATTACTCCAATATAAAAATAGCTGCTTTTTCAATTTTAGTGATGATGGCTGTTTATTTATAGCAAGAGCATGGCCTAACGAAAACGCCAGTATAAATCAACTAGCATCGACATCAGTAGGTGTTAAGTTCATGTATGCATATATTTTCATTTTCAATTATGTCAATATACACCAAAATAATTATGTTTGCATGTTCTTTAATTTTCATTCGTTAATTTAAAAAAATTATATGCTTTCAGTTTGGCAGAATAAATTTTGTATTTACCAAAAGCTTTCATATTTATAACATGATACAAAACTGCATGTTTTGAGGAACATAAATGGGTCATTATCAAAATATGCAGACTTTTGAAAAATGTAAAACATGAGAAAATTATTGCTGAAAAAATTACTTTGATTGCAAAAAACACATTTAACAAACAATGAAGTATAACATCTAAAAATTTGCAAACATTGGAATCTACCATTTAGCTGATAATTAGACTAAAATGTAATGAACTGTAAAAATTTGGTCAGTGGTGTAACAGGCATATAGTATAGGAAAAAATTCTTAAATAAAATAAAATAATTCTTTTAAAATGATGGACATAAAGTTTATATCAACAAACTTCATTTAAAGTTATCAGAATTAGATAACAGAAAATATTTGACACATTTACATATTAACCAACATAACATTTGAGACAAAGTCTTGATGTTACTCAACAAATTTTTAATTTGAGCATTAAAAAGAACACAACTGGATTTTTCTTTTTATGGAGCATAAAAAAGACATTACTATAAATGCACTGGTGTTTTCAAATATACATGTATCATTGCCAGTTAAATTTATTTGGAGAAAAATGTACATGTTACACCACTGATTATTATGTTTTACCACTGACTTAAAGTTACACCAATGACCTAGCGATAATAAATAAGAGATAAGCGCATTAAATTTTGTAAAATAAACTAATCTCTATTTTTGATTGCATTTAAAACATGATAAATTTGATCTTAAATAAAAGTTTTCGTACCTCATTCTTTCATAATCTGAAGAGAGATACACTGTTACACCACTTATAATCAGTGTTACACCACTGACACAAAAACGGCATGTAGATGTTTTTTACACGAATTCACTCATTCTTTGATGTTATATTTCATATTGTTATACTTTCATGTTAAATACTGAAATCTGATTGGTTAAGACGCAGTTAATAATATTTACTATTACCCTCAGCGTTAGCAACGCACTTGGCAACGGGTAACATTAAAAAATGTTACATGCGCGAAAATTATGCGCGTACGGTTCGCTGTAGAATTCACGTTATTCCTATATAAAAGCAGTGAAATTTTCTTAAAAATTTTAAAAAAGACATTCAGTATAACAAAATAAATAGTGCCTGTTTGGGAGGATAACAGTTGAAATTGACACCCCTCGAAAACCATTGTCAACCTCCGCTTCGCGTCGGTTGACAATGGTTTTCTCGGGGTGTCAATTTCAACTGTTACCCTCCCAAACAGGCACTATTTATATACTATTGGCATCCACACACTTTTATCTACCTTGTATCGAGTTCGAACTTTCTTTGGCTCATCAATCTCACAAACAACATCGTCAATACTATACCAGCTCATATCAATCATACATTTTGGACAATAAAATTGAATTTTCTCCAATTTTCTCCAAAATCTATACATACAACTCGTATAAACTTCCTCTTTGTTTGTATATGTTTTTTGAAGCTCAGCTAGCATTTGTTACCTTTAAGAATTTGAAAGATTTTAGTATAACATAATAGGGAATGTGAAATGTCAGTGGAATAACATATCTTATAATACACTATAAGTCATTAAAAAGTTTGATTTTTTAATAAAAATAAAATGTGGATAATTTCAATTCTTTATTAGAATAAATTTGTTTTTACTTTTATCTTTTAATCAAGTATTTAAATGAGTAAAACATAATTAGAGCATACAAAATGTCAATGGTGTTTCAAATAATGTCAATGGTGTAACAGGTCTCATTTTCCAGATTAAGAAAACACAATTGCAATTAAATAGTCAAGCTTTCTTTATTGTGACAGTGTCTAACTTGTAAAATTGATAAATAACAATTGTTCAAAATGCTCAAAATATAAATGAAATGGAAGGAAAAGTAAAATAATTAAATAATGTCATGTGGTGTAACAGTTTTTTCAGTGGTGTAACAACAATTTTTGGTTACGCCACTGACCGTTATACCACTGATGTATCCATAGTAAATGTAGCAGTATGACCCAAGAGAACAGATACTACACAAAGCTACATAGCCTATGTTATAATGTGATAAACATTCATCATTTATGTGAAAAACTTTTTTGTTCTTTCATATTAGAAAACCTTAAATAGCACGTTATCCCACTGACACAGTTTACATTGTATTTTTCGGAGCATACTAACATTTTCTGTCATATTTTCTATCACAATGATGTCATCACTGATACATTTATCTTTTTAGTAGCAGGGAATGATATCACTATGATCTGGGGGATTCCAACTGTAGTACAATATTATTTACTTGATGTATTTTAAGATATTTTTATATAATTTGCCTTGTAACACCAATGACAAAAATTTTTTGTACAAGCATACATCTCATCAAATTCATTGTTTTTAAAAGAGAACTTGTTAAGGAGCATAGCAGAAATTAAAATATGAATGTTGTTTTGAAAATTAACGGTGATTTTTGGAATAAAACATCAATATTATTGAAGATATTGTAGGGTAAAGACGTTGGAAAAATTTAATGACAACATAAATTCACTGAAATCTCATAACAAATAATATTTTTTTTTATACTTTAAGCAGTAAAATTGTCGATTAATTTGTTCAACAATATAGGTTTAAGTTTCTAAAATCCAATGGTACTGTATATATTCCCCAAAACATTATTCCCCCCCCCCCCCCCTTTAAATTGACACTGACACAAAAGGCTGCATATTTTGAGAATGACCCAATTTATACGCTTCAGTTTCATAAAACGATTTTCAATCCAGTGCACTTAATGCTTTCAATCACAATATATTTAACTGGTTCCTATCATTCATTAGATGAAATAATTAAAGGTTTCTTAAATTTGATCGTTAGTTTCAAGTTTCGTAATTCAACGCAAGTCGACCAATGTAAAACATGAGTATTTCCCCTTTATAAATGGATAGGTATATTTTTTCCAAGTGAAATTTTTCATTTAAATTTTATTCAGAGTCTAACTTTAATATATCGGTACTTAAATAACAATACGTATTTTTTCTGAAAATAAATAACAAAACAACGTGGAAATTGTATTTATAAATGCTAATGTAAGTTTTCGTAGATACGTCATTCAATGCCATAATAAAATAATAAATGCGAGAAAATTTCTAATTATTTCAATTTGTCACCGCGGACAGCTAGGCCGTCTTGTTAGAACATTGAAACGTGCAGCACACGCTTTTCTTCGAAGGAAGTTACGTCAGGAGCGAATGGGATAGACTTCATTCACAGATTCGAGACCCTGGAGTTGGACTATTTGAAGAGAGCTGGGCGTGTCCCGATAATCGCTGCTAATTGACGTAACACGCACCTGGGCCTCTCTTATACAGAATGAATTACTTTTGACAGAATGGCAAGGAGCAACAAAATGAACCGTGTGCTGTGTCTGTGTCTTGTTTTAGTTCACTTACAGAGTACGATTGGAACGCATCGTCACGGTAATTCTTACAGATTCTCGTAGTTTATTTTATTTATTTATTACTATACTGAGCCATTGTTTTTCGTAGATAATCGTCTTTGCATAAAACGATAAAAAAGAATGAACGTTTCTTTGAAAACCAGAATACTAATCGCGTTAATATTTCGTTTAGTGTTGCCTGCTTTGAATTGCAACATACATAGGTTTATACCAAAAAAAAAAAACAACTTGATATTATTCATGACAACTGCTAGCACAGGAATGTAATCTTTGACTCGGGGTCCATTCTTAATATTGTAAATTGTAGTATAAGGCGTGAATTTGAAATAAATTTGGTGTTGTATGGGTCAGAGCCGGGAGAAATTTCGCCAAGTTACAGCTAAAATTAATGGTAGCCATTTCATGCCCAACAGCGCTATGTTAGTGGGACAAAATGGGAAGAACAGACACACCGCTGCATTGTGTTCCCGACGGTCTAATTAGTTAATGTCCATCCTTGCTGTCCTACATATTTGCATTTTTTTAAACCCCAGCAGGGTATGAACAATGAACAATATTAAATTTATCTGCATACATTTTTTTTATTCTCTTAACAAAGATAGGTTTCGGTTAACTTTAATAAAAAAGTCTTTCTTCTTTCGTGACTAAAATTAGATATGTATGGATATGGAGCTTTATTTTTATGTGCGTTACAAATGTCATTTATCTCTGCGAAAATTAATAATTAAAAATGCATGCTAATTAGTATCGGAATGAATTACAGCTAGAGGAGTGCGTGCTTCAAATGTCACTGCAATAACGTTTTAGAGGCTGACTTCACAAAGGTCAAATGATAATTCACTTATGTTAACTGTATATTGAAGAACTTATATAAATACCTAATATAGTGATGTGTATTTATTTTAATATCTAATTTAAACTACGCGTCCATGTAAATTGGTGCAAAAACCTAAAGTTAGAAGTAAGTTAGATACCTTTAAATAGTGGTATGTAAGTTATTTATCAATATTTACATTTTTAATGCCTTTCTTTTATATGATAAAGCTATACGAATTAAATTTGTAACATATAGTCCAATACATTACATCAATGACGCAAATGACGTATTGTGGGGTGCAAGCGGGGTTTCCATAATTATACGAAATGAAAATAACGTAGAAATATCAATAATTTAATATTTAGTTGAACATTTGGTGAAAATTATAAAAATATAACTAAAGTTATAAGGAATAATTCTTTGAATATTATGAGGTGTTCAAATAAGGTAGGACATGATCAAATCTATCATAAAATCCTTAAGCTTTATTGGATTTGATCCCCCTAACCGTGTTTGATCGCCTCACAATACTAAAAAGATTCCCTGTTTCTTATTTTTATCTAATTTACAATACGGGTCTATGCATATAGGTAGAAACACTTATCTACTGAGAGAGAGAGAGAGAGAAAGAGAGAGAGAGAGAGAAAGAGAGAGAGAGAGAGAGATCTGTAATCTGAATCATGCTTACACATGATATATGCCTTTTTGTAAGTCTACTTTTGTAATTTATTTTCCCCGATCAACCGGAGATAGGAAAGAAAGGTACCATGTGATTAACAAGCTAAAATTTAACACAAAACACTATTTAAAAATGATAGACTAATTTATTGCAAAATATTCAGAATGTATTGTATTTAGACTCGAAAGCTTGTCTATATAGAACGTATTTTCTATTTTAGATAGCATTTTAGAAGAAAAATTGCCTGAGGTACTTGGTACCAAAGTAATAAATTCATATGCACAGAACTGCCTTGTCCCGAAATAGAATCAAAAAAAATCTAAAATAACATACAGCGTCTATATACTTGTATATTTAATATGCATCATAATGCCCCCACCCCCCACCCGCTCGTTATATAAGATGATTGTCATTGATTTTATTTGCCTGATCGAATTAACAATGATCATTTTACTGTTTACATCCTTAAGGCACTTTTAAATTCAATAGATTCAAAGTTCTCATAAGCGAGTCAAAAATAAATGTAGGCCATTTTCAAGTTTATTATTTTTTTTTTAATGAAAGGAAAGCCGGACTGGTTTGGAAATGCCCAACGTGATCTTTATGAATCGGCTAATCGGAACCTCAACACAAATAAAGCCAAAAATGTCATCCTTTTTGTTGGAGATGGAATGGGGATGTCCACCGTGACAGCGGCGCGGATCCTGAGGGGACAGTTAAATGGAAACTCTGGGGAGGAAAATATGCTAGAATTTGAAAAGTTTCCTCATATTGGGTTATCTAAGGTGAATGCTCGTTAGGGCACTTGTCTGCGTAAAATGTCTGACGTGTTCAAAGTTTTGTTGAACTCACTAAAGACTTATTTTGCTGTCGAAAAGTTTTTGCTGATAATTCAATAGAATTGTTCTTGCTTTAAACACTGTCAAAAATGTTAAACAATTAAATGTACGTGTTAATGGTGAATTAATTTCCTTGTGAATTTCCTTGTGTTGAAAAGCATACGTCGTGTTAATTTTGTTATTCTGTGAATCTACGTCGTCGATATATACAAAATAAAAAAAGTTAAAGAAGTGACAATAAGTAATTACACCTGGGCTAAAACAGAAGAAATACATATTTGACTTAAGAAATGAAAACCGTATAAGTTCAAAATAATTTAAAGAGAGTAAAATTATTTCTAGATATGAATTGACCCTCATTTACTTTACACAAGGTATATTCCAGCGACAGACAGACCCCTGACTCGGCAGCTACAGCCACTGCTCTCCTGTGTGGGGTCAAGACCAACTCCCAGCTGATTGGGGTGGACGATTCCGCGGTGGTTGGAAACTGTAGCAGTCAGTTTGGCGCCGAAATCAATTGTATGAATGACTGGTTTGAAGAACAAGGTAAACATTAAAACATATAATGCACCAGTGTCGTTTTATAATTGAACAGCACAAATGCGTGGATCTATAGAGGCACCCCCCCCCTTTTTCTTGCAGCAAACAATTTTTCAAAATTACATATGAAAATTCGAATTTTGAGTTATGGAAGGAATGCACCCCTCCCTCAGGATTAGAGTTTTTATGATTTCCAAACACATTTATTGCTTGTAAGATTTTTTAGATGAATCGGCCCACTCTTTTAAAAACGATGCTACGTGCCTGAATATTATACCTTCCGTCTCCAATATAAAATTCTTGATACACAGACTGCAGCAGCAAAAAAATGTCAGTAAATAGAAGAATAAATATAAATCGGACGAACTTGATTCACCTCAATGTTGAAATGATTCGTTGCCATTTACGATTTTCTAGGAAGATCCATGGGTATTGTGACCAACACAAAAATTACCCACGCAACTCCGGCCGCTGGGTATGCGCACGCAGCCAGTCGTCTGTGGGAGGGAGACGTCCACATGCACGGTGTCCAGGGAGGGTGCAAGGATATCGCCCACCAACTGATCTACAACAACTCTAACATCCAGGTGAGAGTCTGTTCATATATTGAGACAAAAAAATACAACAGCCCGACAAGAGCCCTCTTAATTAAGGTAAAAATTTTCTCTGACAAGAGAAATAACTCTTACTGGAATAAACCAGTGCTTTCCCCTGCAAGAAATCTTAAAATTTTGTGATTTTCTGTAAATGAGCCTCAAAACCTAGTATGAGTACATCCTGTGTCGGTCCACCATAAGAATATATAAATATAAATTTTAAGTCTTGATGACCCAGGTATAGTATCCATGTAAGGATACATCGCCAGCAAAAGATTTTATGATGTATGGTTTTGAATTGGTTTAGGTTCTGTTCGGGGGAGGAAGACAATACTTCATCAGGAACAGACAACAGGATCCTCAGTATGGCGACGCTTACATCTCATTCCAACGCCAGGACGATCTGGATCTCATCGAGGTTCGGTTTTTACATGTATTTACATTGATATTAAATTGAAAGATTATTTCTTATTATTTGAAACGTTCTCGATAAATATTTTGCATGATAAGTATTCATAAACTTCAAAAACATTAAGAGGGCTGGATGGTCACGGCCATTTTTAGGCTATATTTACCTCAGTAAGAAGAAGAACTCTGTATTAAGATATAGGAAAATGCTGAAATTTAAAAGCTGAAATATTTGAAAATTTTCTTTATTAGAAGTCAGTAATGGCCAAAATTACCATATGTCAAAGTTTTGGGGAGATCTGACAGTTATTTTGTGGATCACATAGCCTCCTTAAAACTATGTTACATGAAGCTCTATATTAACTGACAGAGTATAATACTAGTATGATATTGTTACTAGAAATACACGCCGGAATTTGTTACTTTCTAAGCGAATAGCATTATTATAACCCCCATTTTAAATCAGATTTGGGGCAGAGACAAGAAATGGCGAGGATACACTCCAAAGTATGCTTGGAACAAGCAGCAATTTGATGCCATCAACCCCGACGAAACGGACTTCGCGTTAGGTACAATTCTGTTGATAATTTCAAGATGATGACTAGGCAATAAAGATTGATAGAAATTTACTTAGCAAATTATTTAACAATAAATTACTATGAAAAAGAAAATTATTTAACAATAAATTACTATGAAAAAGAAAATAAATACTAGTACTCCAACCGAATCCAGTCTCGCAATAACTATGCTTCTGACACATTTTAGTCAATAGTCGGACGGGCAAAATTTGTTTGGTCGCCCCATGCAGTACTATAAAATCTATTTTATGTAAAACTATTTTAGGCCTATTTAACCCCCAACATATGCAGTACGACCTGGAGAGAGACACAGGACCTAACGGAGAGCCTTCTTTGGCCGAAATGACGGATAAAGCCATTCGGATATTGAGTCATAACACCAGGGGCTATTTTCTGATGGTCGAAGGTAGGCTCGCCCATTTTTTCCTGAAATTGTCTGCTTTTTTTGTACAATTTTTATCCTCTAATTGACCAGATAATTTGTAAATGATATTATCATTACTTTAATAAAATGGCCGTAAAAAACATGAAAATCTTTCATATCGTCAGTTAAAAAAAATGCTATGCTATGGTTTCAGGTGGACGAATAGACCACGGTCACCATAACAACACAGCAAAGCGGGCTCTGTACGAGACCCTGGCCTTTGAGGACGCGGTGAAGACAGCGTTACAAATGACCAATTCAAGTGATACCCTTATTGTCGTAACGGCTGACCATTCTCACGTGTTCAATATAGGGGGACATTCCTACCGTGGAAACAACATACTTGGTGAGTTTATTAGTGCTTTGTTATTTTTTAGACTACGAAAGTTTTTCTTCTGAACAAACTGACATATATGGGTTTTCAATTATTTTTTACTGAACAATTATTGAAATGGCGTATTAAAGAGGTATCCAGTAATCATTAGCATGAAAAACGTTCTCGCTCAAGACACAGGATATTCTACATTGTGGAGGAAAACCACGCGGAATATTTCTATCACTTTATATGTTTTCGATTTTGATCAGGTGTTGTAAACCCAATTGCCCCAGAAGAACTCCCCGTAGATGGGAATGCCTGGACCACTCTAAGTTACGGAAACGGGCCCGGCTACGACTGGGGCTTCCGGAAGGACCCCAACACTGTCGATACCAGTAAGTCATTGGTGACAATACCAGTAAGGCAAATCCTTGGAAATGTGAAATAGAAATAAGGGACTTTACATGTTTCTGAAGTCTAAAACATAAAACTGTTTTTGGTAATATGCGGTGGGACTAACGTTGTGCTCATGGTAGAGTAAAAGAACAGCTGATTTCAATCAAATTAGTTGTGAAGTCATTTATATTCCGTTGAACCAAAAAAACATTTATTTGCTCGTTACATGCATACAGAAAATGAAATACCGGATTCCATCGGACGCTAGTTTCTGATATGTTGAATACGGATGGATAAATGCATATAATAGAACTTCTATATATATGTTTCTTTCAGCTCACAACGACTACCGCCAGGTGAGCGCTGTTCCTCTGTTGTACGAGACACACAGCGCGGAGGACGTCCCAGTGTATGCCACGGGCCCCATGGCTCACCTGTTTGACGGAGTCCACGAACAGCATTACATCGCTCACGCTTTGGCGTACGCGGCCTGTGTCGGCATTAACAAGCAGCACTGTAATGGACTCAGCCAAAACAAACCTATTTTTACTCCGATGACGTAAAAGAACACTATATACATTTTCCTTGGTGATATTATCATTCGTTATCCAAATATTTTGTATCCGCCATATTTTGACCGTGAATTACAGAAAAATTTGTCTAATGATGACTGTTTTATACTCATGTTGTACTTATTTATCTATTATTCAGTTTCTTAGAAATATTAGCTGAAGTATTTTTTGTTCGATTGTGGTATTATTGGGCAAGTCTCATATATACTGGACCGGTGGTTCAAATATTTGCATTTTCATTGAAGTGCCATAAATCACATCTTTTTTCGATGTGATTTTATCAGAATTGAATTCCGAATGGCAATTTTAGCTTTAAAATCAATTAAAACTGATCTAGAAAATGCTGGTGTAATTTTGGAAGAAAAGCGTCATTGTTGAATATCATCGAATGACAAGAAGGACTTCAAAGTCCTCTCAGTATCTATTTCATTTGCAAATAAAATACATGTCTTACAAAGCATTTTGTTTTGAATTTAATTGTGAAAATATTGTTAAGAACATTAATCATGCATGGATCTTGGGAGGGGTCAGGAAACCCCTTCAAAATTCAAACTGATTAAGTCCACATTCAACTAGTAAAGTTACAAAAAACTGGTCTTGAATCCCCTACCCTTCCATTGCATACAAAACTATCTCCTCCCCCCTTTTGAGAAAAAAATCCAGATTTGCGAATGTTTTGAGAGAATTAATACAAGATCTAACTCGTACAAGAATTGTCCTCATTTTTTCATATGACATAAACGTTAATTAAATACTCCTTCAAAATCAAGATGTTTACACTACTTTTTCAAAAAAGAAGTGAAAGAATGTTAAGAATTTAAATGAATATATTTATATTAAATTTCTGGAAAAAATCGTATGCATGAATATTATAACTACAGGTACATAATGTAAAGTACGTAAAATGTGTACACTAATAAAAGATCATACAAAACAAAAACATATATACTGCAAAAAAACTAACTCTTTTAATATTGGATACATTTGGCTTACTGTCTTTTTGGATTACTCAAATGTATAATATTGTCCACATAACTCTGTTTTCTCACCAACATTTAACTTGCACATACTAAAGACAAAATGATGAATCAAACAAATACTTAGTATGTCTCTTGGTATACTCTACTTATTTACCCCAACTTGATATCTTGAAATGGTAAGTTTAAATGAAAACAAATAACAATATAATTAATACAAAAAATGAAGGAATGGTCGTGAGTATCTTGAACTGAAAAAAAAAATTCATTATTTCATTTATTCACTTTTAAGAGCGATGACGTCACATTTTTTCCAACCCTTTCCCCCTAAATAAAACCATGTAATTACACCTTTCCCATAGCACTGATGCAAAAAATTATCTACTGTACATATACAAGTATATACATGTAGTATTTTGGTTTTGGATAAATCATCAAATAAGAGGTTTTCTATTTCCAACTTTGTATAATGACTTACATGTACTGGGTTGTAGGACAACCTAGTGACTAGCAATCCCTGGGATACTGTTCTAGCCCTAGAAGACAGTTTACAACACACAATATTTAAGAAAATAAGCATGCAAAGAAAACAGACTCTAAGATAGTTCAATGCTCAACCAAAACAAGATTTACATGACTATTAAATTCCCCAGACAGAGACACGGGAAATTAAGATATATAAACTACTACAAAAAGACATTTCTATCACAGCAATAAAGATCAAAACATCACATACACAATTACATGTATCAATATTATAAATAAGCATCACTTTTGTATACTGTTATATTTTTCTTGTCACTTCTATGCTATAGTGAAAGGTAAAGGATGAACAGTCTGGATAACAAGTAATAATAACCAAAGGAATTTAAGAAAAAAAAATGAATTTTTAAAAAAAAATAATCATATTCAAAATCCAATTGCTCAATGTACATGTATATTCATACTTGATGAAAAGTCACTTCTTCCCAATGGTACATTGTATTAACAACCCCAGAATAAACCACAACCTTCAATCTATTCTATAAGCAGCCCTGGACACTACCATCACTTCCCCAACACCAGGATTTCTGTCAAAATTTGCCCCGTGAAGTGAAATTGTTTACATTTCACTTATAATTGAGATTTCTCTTATTCACTGTAGCAAAATTCTATGAGTGTGACCAGCAAAATAAGGAACCTTAACTTTAAACAGTAACAGAGTAAGAAAAACTAAAAAAGCTTTGCAGGGAAGCCCAAGAATATGTGATCCTGGCCTTTTTCCATCAAACGATGTTGCAAATAATGTACATGCAGATGGAAAAAAAGAATCCAGCAAAATATCAGACAATATATATTGCACAATTTTCAATTTAGCAGACCCAATACCTGCATACACAAAGCTCTGCTTAATGCCATTAATGAAGCAATACTGTGAATTTATAATCTACAAAATAGTCAACCACCTTCAAGAGAACAAAATACATGTACTCATAAATTTCACTCCACTAAGGTACCAATATCAGAAAACGTGGAAGACTGTGTTTAATTAAGAACAGAAAGCCAAGTCACATTTTTCATTAATTTTCTAGGCATGATCTGCTAATATCAAATAAAGGATATCGAAATTGTGATCGATAACAACATTTATAATTCATGCTTTTGTCTCCATTTTTGATCCATCATTTTTATATGGTGATCAATGTGAAACTATGATCAGTAAGCAATAGATCACAACACAAAGTTAAATCCTCATGAAAACTTATTCAGATAAATCAATAAATTTATTCATTAATCGAAATAAATTATTAAAGATTTTAAAAAAAATAGCTTTAGACTACACAAAGTTTATACCTGGTAATTAATATCTGGTGAATTAAGATTGTATAATTCTGCATAAAAATTGATGCTTTTTACTTATTTCTAAAAAAAAACCAAAAATATATGTGTGTACTGTGGCATTATTCGTAGATAAAAAAAATTGTAAATATTAAAGTTAAATGTAATGTAATGGGAACCCTAATCTTTTTGAAAACCTTTTAAAGCAATCTATAACAAAAATGATAATGATTGATAGCGGGTAGAAAATGATATATACAAAAAGTGTCCTAATTTACATGTCATAAACAGACATCCAAATTTGCGGCACTGACTTAATAAGTCAAAAGTGAACAGACAGTTTATGTTCCTCAGGGTTATTATAATATCTTTAAAAAGCAAGAATTGTAGAGAGAAGAAAATAATTAACACACATTAAGTAAAATCATCAAAAGATGTCATCTATCCTGTATGTCATAAACATTTTGTAATCTAAACAGATAAGCCCTTAATTTTGAAAGCAAATAGACGATTATTGCCAATACATTAATTAACACTGGTCCAGATGTATACATGAATTCCCATTCTTGAACTATTATTGTTGCTTGCAATTTCCTTTCTGTTTATCGTGCTTGCTGCTACCCGTAGACGCTCTCTTCTGTTTGTCCTGAGACGATCGCTTCTGACCTTGCACTGGTTGCCATGGCGATATAACAGGTCCTTCTTGTGAGTAACTGCCATCATCTGACACCCCGGTATCTAGACGAACAAATCTTTTGATAAAATATCTTAGTACATCATACTCTGCAGTATACATGTATGTCTTAAATCCTACATAATTATTACCGGTAATAGTATTTGTTGGATAAATTTCCATGTCAGTCTATTAACAATAAAAGCAACAATTTATTACACAGATGTATGTATTTTCCAAATGTCTACTTTACCAAATAACAATCTACACGGATATTATTTTAATATTTGAGTTTTAGCTAATTTGAAAACAATTGAAAAAGTCTGTCAGTGCCTTGAAAAAGATTTAAATTCATAAAAACAGTTTGGGGTTAGTTAATATCTATACTACAAACAAACATGAAGGTGCTTCAACACAGAATGCAGGCTGTGTCTGAACGAAACATTCAAACAGAAGAGTTCAGAGGTCATACATGCATCTACATGTACCAGTAAGTGAGGAGTTGTGTATGAATGGTTAATTGTGACAATATGTAGCCTACTGTTGTGCTACACTACATTATACAAGAACATGGAATAAAACAGTACCATTACTTCAAGAATTTTCTTTGTTAATCACTTGTATGTTTCCAATGTATCTAAGAAGTCTTTTTAGCGTAAACTACATAATTCCACTATTTTCATGGAGGTCATCTTGTATTCTTTACAGTTAGGGTATGACACATTTCAAACTTTTTAAATCTAGAACTAATATATTTCCCTATACCGGTATTTATCTATTTATTACCAAAAGCTCAATTGAAAAGTTAAAACATTTTTTCCTTTTCCTATATTTTTTGATCATTTCAAATCCCTTTTCTCTAACATATCCTGTTTAAACTACAAAAATAAATTACTAGGCTTATATGTAAAACACATCCAATGTATCAAACAGTCTTATGAAATACTACTGTATGTTAAATTCAACATTCCAAACAAAATATACAGTGACAATTGATGTACTGGTATAACATTTTTGATCATTTCACTGAACCATCATACCCCCAAAATATCCTCGCTGAAAGGCCATCTGATTCCAAGTTCCCTTGGGTCGCCTAAGGCTTCCACGTAGAGAGGGGTCCCATTCTAGTTCCGTTTCTGTGTCAAAGGTCAAAGTGGTTAGTGCATTCACACCAAACTTCCCTGAGGTGAATCACAGCAGAAACACACGCACACAAACAGAGGACAAAACAATATGACTACTGTCAACTACACCCAGTGGAACGGAATGTGCTGGCACAAAAGGCGCAATTACTATAGGAGACATTCACATGAACATTTGTACCATGCAATTGAAATTCAGATGTTTAATGAAAGAGTAAACATGACAGATTATGACTGCTCTGAATTCTATCAAGATAAATTCAATTGAAATTATTGATTACGTATGGAAGAAAAGTTTAAAAGTTGCTTTTGACTGCAGTGGAATAAAAAAAATGGACATTTCCATGTTATTTCTTGTTCAGTATCATGAAATTAGAACTAGACTACAGTGGTGGTATCTTTTTATGATTTCGTGCAGGAATATTAAGAAATAGAATTAAAGAAGAAAATTTGTACATTTTGCAATAGGCCTTGTTTCTATTTGTTACTCTACAGGAGAAGGGGAAATTCTGAGTGGTTTAATCATATACCAAGCCCCAGCAAGACACATATTCAGGGTACCTCTGACTGGCAAGGAAGTAGCCATAGTAACAGGAACCTTGGCCTCAGTTTCATCTTGCTGGAATTCATGAGCTCGACGGTGGTAAGTTGGGTCAATGGCGGCCGCAATGTTGAATGGCATTGGATTACTGACAGCATAATGGTTCTCTTCTGGTGGTCGGGAGGAGACTCGCTGTTGCTGTGGGGGTGGTCTGAAGAGAGAATATGCACAACTAGAATATTCTTTGGTAATTTTCTAACAAATACAAGTACATTTTATAATAAAATTTTTGAAATATACAGGTACTTTTAATTAAATTCTCCAAAGATGAAATTAACTGAAAAATGATGTTTCCTTGTGTGGTGTCATGTGAAATTGACCGAAATATTTCATCATACAAGGTAAAATAACAAAAATTGGAAAAAGATTTTATATTCAATATTGTAACAAAAAACGCACAACTCATTGAAGAGAAATTACATTTTACATATAATTTAAATATATTTATTGAAATTCAAATGGATTGGGTAACAATCAAAGCCAATGTAAAACCTCTCCTAAAATTACTTTTTATCACATTGGACATCCTACATTAATTTTTTACCACATATAAATATTCTACATGTATAACTGGTATATAAACATGTACCATTATATTTCAAACCTTTATCAAATAGAAATGATTATGATTTCCTTATCTAGTTTTGAAATTACCTGTAAGGTATTTCCTCGTCACTATGGTAACTACCAGGTGGGGAGGGAGAAGGAACATGGTCACTGTGGTCAGATCTGTCAGACTGCACCCTCCTCCGGGGTGGAGGACCTTGAGATTCCATCACCGAGTTTTCAAGCCACCTTTCTACGTTCCGAACACTGTGATCTCCACGAGGAGGCAGCCGCTGGTCCATCCTGGGAACACCCTGGGTACTATTGGATCTGTGGGAGGAGCTGTGGGCCCCCTGGGAGGAATGTGCACTGGTATTGTAGTTATCAGGACTTCTCTGCTGTCCAGAGTTATCCGCTGGTCCATTGTTCAGAGATTGCAGAAAACTGTCCCTACGCAGCCTATGGTGGTCGTGTGACCTTTGAATAGGAATATCTGACCTCTGACCGGGTAAATCAGGTAGTGGTCGAGTTGCAGGGTTTGTCACTTGCTAAAATGTAATGCAATAATTAGTAATACATGAACATCTATTAGATTATCATTTATCCCACAAAATATTGGTTTCTATGAATATTTCTTCATCAATATTTGTTAAAAAATCTCCAATGAATGTGCATCCCATTTCGATCTTTTTAACGGAATATTGTTCTTAAGAGTATTAAAAATCATCATGATGTAAAGCGTGTAAGTAGTACAACTGCTGACTGGCTCACACGTATGTTTTATAAATCACCAAGGTAAGGGTAAGGTAGAGGGAAAGGTAAGATTTGAGGCATAACTTCACCTGTTGTCTGCTCTTTTCTTCCTGCTCTTTCTTCTTCTTCTCTTTAGCCTTTTTTAGTTTGATTTTTTCCTGTTCCTGGATGATTTTGGCAAGCCTCTCATCTTGTTCTTCTATTTCTCTAAGTTTGTTGCGGTCGACTTCAGCTTTGTTTCTCTGAAAGCAAGTTAAATAGCTATACATATATGTGCCTCAATCAAGCATCCAGCAAAGAATTACTAAAGAATTTTTTCTAATGTGATTGATGAAAAGAGATTTAAAGAAATTTGTTCATTTTAATTCCTAACATCATATCGGTATTAAATAAACAAGAGATGTTTGTAAAACACTTATGCCCCCCTCCTTTGGAAACATCCACAAAGAAAATGAACGTAAACTGCAAATAACTGGAATTTTTCCATGTCCAAGGGCCATAACTCGGTCAAAAATTGCTCGATCGTACCCAATATCAAACTTGACCTAGATATTATCATGATAAACCTGTATACCAAATTTCATTCCAATATGTTAATCCTCTGCGAAGAAAATGAGCGGAAACTGCAAATAACTGGAATTTTTCTACGTCCAAAGGCCATAACTCTGTCGAAAATTGTTCGATCGTACCCAGTATCAAACTTGACCTAGATATTATCATGATAAATCTGTATACCAAATTTTATTTCAATATGTTCATCCTCTGCGAAGAAAATGAGCAGAAACTGCAAATAACTGGAATTTTCCTAGGTCCTAGGGCCATAACTCTGTCGAAAATTGCTCATTCGTACTCAATATCAATCTTGACCTAGATATTATCATGATAAACCTGTATATCAAATTTCATTTCAATATGTTTATCCTCTGCAAAGAAAATGAGCGGAAACTGCCAATAGCTGGAATTTTTCTACGTCAAAGGGCCATAACTTTGTCGAAAATTGCTCGATCGTACCCAATATCAAACTGGACCTAGATATTTTCCTGATAAACCTGTATACCAAATTTAATTTCAACATGTTCATCCTCTGCGAAGAAAATGAACGGAAACTGTTGGTGGACCGACCGACAAACAGCAGCAAAGCAATATGCCCTCCCTTCTTCGAAGGGGGGCATAAAAATTTAGGTGAACTGGAAATTTTAAATCAATTGATCATTTTGATTCATTTCAAATGTTTACCATAATAATATATTTGCATTTCCATTGTTCTTTCCCACTGTAAGCCCATACGGAGGAGCTGCAATTATTTCTCTATAATCGCAATTGCTCTGTCTGTATACTATGACGTCATAAAGGTGTAACGTTATATTCTTTCCATGACGTTATAGATTAAACCACTATACGATACAACATGTGTTTTTCTCCAAGTCCATTAAAATTAACGTATTTAATATTAAAACATGTTTTTGATAACATTTTAAAGGAATTACTGTTATAACATATCATTGATTCTGTTAACAAATCTATGTGAATAAAAAAGATACATTACAAAGTCTGAATGTTTACTTTTGATGTAATAGCTAAATGTCAAGGTCTAGGCTAATACAGGGTATTTGCAAGTGGTAAAATGCAAATATAAGTAATAAACAACGATTATTTAGTGAACATGGCGTTATGAATAGCAACTGCTCTGCTGGCATATTTTCCATGATGCGCTAGCGCGCATCATGGAATATGCCAACAGAGCAATTGCTATTCATAACGCCATGTTCACTAAATAACGTTGTTTATTTCTTAAATGTAAACAAACTACCAAGTATATCCTTTAAGATAGGATTTTCTAATTGTCCTTAACAGTTAAGTTTCCCAATCTGTACATACCTTATGTTCTTGTTCTTGCAACAAACGAGCCAATTCCTACAACGATGATAAAAAAAATGCTAAGTTTATCCATAACAATATACATACACAAACATAGATATCTGTTTTCATTTATGTTACAAACAAAATCCTGTACATTTTATTTAATATCTTACTATAAAACTAAGGGCAATTTTCTTCTTCTTCAAATTTACCATCAATTCATTTATACAATCATACAGTATTGAAAATCGTACAAACTGAAACTGTTTATTTTTCTAGTTACTACTATACCAACCTCATCAGCCGTCTCTTGGATAAATCTCTTCTGTTGTTCATCCATGTGATCAGGAAGCTGTGGGTAAAAGTCAGAGAAATCCCCGTCATCCTCGATTCTTCCTGTGTGGGTTACTCTGTGGACAACGAAGAAAAGAAACCAATCAGTGACATAACACAGAAAATGGACATCCAAAAACTGTACTTTAATAAGTCATGTTTGTGGCTTTAGTTGACATTTGAGAAGACTGTATCAGTCAGCACATTTTTTTTTCATTAAAAATTATGGGTTTTTTTTCCTCTTTAAAAAAAAGTACAAATACTTTAACAGAATACATATACATGGATATAAGAAAGCGTTCGTGCAAATTTAGTACAGTGTTTCCAGTTTACAATAGAAATTTTAATCTTGAGATTTCTTCAAATTCTGGAGTTTTCTTTGTTCATTTTTACATTATCTCTATACTAATGAATTAATACGAAGTTAAAATTGGTTATTATCAGTGTTTCCTTCAATTTGTCACATTTATGAGCACTAATTATGTCCTGTATATAAAGAAATGATTTTACCTGAATACAAAGCTATTATTTACTTATGGCAGAAGGAAATATCCTAGAGAGCCATACAAGTCAGATATTAGTAGTATATATTGTATTTCTTACATTACAGTCCATGTCATGTACAATGTATATCTATTCAGTAACTACCGGTATTTAATTTGATTATGCTAGCACATGTAAAAACTAAATAAATAAGTATGAAACAATTCTCAGTGATGCTTTGTAATCCATTCAAATATCTTAAAATAAAAAAAAAAATGCCATTTAGACATAAAAATTAATTCTAAAACAGAAAATAGAGTAAACATACATGTATGTTTGCAATATGGAATGACCATTACAAAAAAACAAACCAAAGAGCTAGATGTAGACATACATAGTAGCATGCCAAGGATAAAACGAATCAGTCTTAGAACTTTATTAGCAGCTTCATACATTACTTCAAATCTGAAGCAAACATTCTCAGATTTTTTAATTGTCTATGTCAATTGAATTTCTACATCAAGACCGTAATATTGCCAGTTCTAAGACTGTTAAACTCCAAATACAACTATCCAGTAGCAGCACATTCGTTCACACTTTGCCCCTTTGCTTTTGATTTACCTTACACTTCCAATTCTATTCAAAATGTACATTACATGATACATTCGATTTTATTTCTGAAATGAAACATTGCAGTCTATCAACAGTTTCCTGATGTCAGACAGTTGAAACTTGTTTAAGAAAACATATGTAATAAGGAAACTTAACCCTTTTTTTAAATACATAAACTACATTTTTATCAAACATTAACTTCTACAAAAATATCATTGACATTTATCAATCTTTCTCTCAAACAGTGTTCTAAATTCCTTTATTAATAGAGGAAATTAGTCAACTTTTTTAAGTGCACTCAACTTGAACAACTTAAAAGGAGAGAAAATGTTATTCTTACATGAGCACACTTTGAATTTGCCTTAACTATCTGTTATCTGACCTGGAATGGTGGATATTTTGGGCCTGTCTGTCTACAGCTCCATTGTTTAGTCTAACTTCCCTCATAGCGTGGTTCGCACTCTCAACATCTAGAACAAGGAAACCAAGTTTACCATTAGGATCATCAGAGACTTTGTGCAGTAGATGTTAATTTATACCCAATGAAAAATGTTTTTCCTCCACTGCTGAATGATTCACCAATTTCTGTTCTTGTTTTTGCATCAGTAAAGTTATACAATAGGCTCTTGGCCACATTGCCTACCTGGGGTATGTGGCATTTCCTGACCCAAGCGAGCATCTAGTTAAAACAAGTGCACAACAATTAGACAAAAACCATGCTTAGCTACATACTAAATATATATACACAGTAAACCAAGTGTTATAAGCAAAACTTATTAATGTCAAATGACCAGTGGAAAACTAATTCCTGACAATTAATTTATGCAAGCAGGCAGTTATTTTATCTATTTCAAATACATGTAAATCATTCTTTTAACAACAGGTTAGTGACTAGCTCCCAAACATTGCACATACTTATTACATACATCTAAAACTTGGTTTACAGTATGTGGCAATCAATTTATTTTTTAATTATATCTTTAGCGCTTATTTCTGTTTAGGATTTTTTAACCCACTTTATGGCTTTCCATTATCCCAAGAGATTACAGGGAATTTCCATGCACCTCCACAGAGGTGTTACCTGATGGGAGGGACCAATCCACTACCCCTACCTCCAAAGAATAGATACAGATGGTTATACACACCTGGTGGTAAGGCCCGAGCCACTAGCCCTGCCTCCTCAGAATGATGCTGTAGTTGCTTTTCTAAAATCTCCCGCTCTTTCTTCAGTTCCTTTATCCTTTTCTTTTCCATGTACTTTGCATACCGCTCTTGTTCCTTTTCAAATGCCTTTCTTGCAAGTTCCTTGTGAGAAATCATCAAATTTTGGCAAGCATTCCAAACATTTTCTTTCATGAACTTGTTAAAAGTTTTGAATAATCAACTTGGTTTACCAGTACTTGAGAGCATAAACATGCATTTATAAGTGAAATATGTATAAAAGAAAAAAAAATATTTTTACCATCTAAATGATCAAACATATACAAATTATGGTTACTTTTGTACATAATACATGTGGTGTGTTGCATTTACAACATGTTAACTTTTTTGCTACCATTGTTGTTTGAAAGCATAGTTTGTATACTGTTCATACCCATTCTCTCTCTCTCCCTCTCTCCCCTCTCCTCTCTCTCTCTCTCTCTCTCTCTCTCTCTCTCTCTCTCTCTCTCTCTCTCCCACACAAAACAAAACTGTACTTTAACAAGTGATTCTCAAATGCGTCAAAAGTAGACCTTTATTTTTTCCTCATTTTGAAAAAAGCTATTAAAATACTGAGAGATCTCTACTTTCTTCACATTTTATCTAGCATAGTTTGTTGTTCTGATTGTCACCAGTGAGTACATGCATAAGACTGATTGTTACCTCATCATGAAGTTCTCTCTGTCTTTTCACAGCAACATCTTCACCCATAAGGTCTTGTTCTAGTCTCCTAGCTATTTCTGCATCTTCCTCAGCTCTGAAGCAAGTATTTAAAGTTCATAAATACAAAGCATGACAACTAATACATGTAAATGTATATAGATCTTTCAAGGCAAAATATTCATGAGAACATTTGTTGGATATTTGCGGATATAACTGTAAAGCTGCAGTTCCATTCAACGGTTCAGGGAAAAAAAATTCCAGCTATCATACCAATATTAATAAATATGTACTATCAATGAAAAAGAGCAAAATTAAATAAAAAACAAATCATGAAAAAACCTGCAGAACTGTAAAATATAAATCACATACCATGTGTTCTAACACAACACCAGTGACTTACTGAACATTCAGGGCCTGTAACTCCTGATATCTCTCCTCCTGTTGTTGCCTCTCTTCGTCACTCTGTACCACTCGGGCCACTGGAATATCATCTCGAACTGTTCTCCTGTTGAATCTGTTTAAACCATAGTGTCTCTCAACTGAAATGAACCAATGAAAGGAAAATTGACACTGTCATCACCTTGTATATCATTATTCTGTTACAGGTACACTTGAAGCATGATGAGTCATGTCATGATCCTCGGAGGAACCCGAAGTGTTGTTTGGTGTTTTAATTTGCAAGAAGAATTCATTCAATAGTAATGGCTTAATTTCTCATGCTACTTTATTCCACTCATAAAATCAAGTAGAATTGACAAATGACTTATGATAGTACAATACACAACACTGTATATATCATGAATGAGGGATACATAATGTACACTGTACTTTATGATTCATTTAAGGAGCAGCCATTCCCACTTCAGCTGATAATCATGATGGCTTCAATTCTCACAGTGCCAAATTATCACACACTAGATTTTTTGGTTCTCACAACCAATAATTTTGCCTTCTCACAGCACATTTATTTTGAAATGCTTTTCCTTGTTGATTAAAATATACTGTATTAAAAATTTTTGCGAGGTTCGCGAGAGCCTCGTTGTCATGAATGTTTCTCGCTGCAAACCAGCCTTTGTTGTATGGTTGTCATAACAAGCTATGGATAAGGCATGGCATTGAAAATTACTCATAGCATACCATTTTATCCCCAGTAAATAGCAAAATAAAGTTGTCACAAATTAAAGTTGGTTTACAGTATCTCAGTAGTGACAGTGACTACTGATAACAATAGTTATGGAGACAAAGATGATATCCAAAAGGAATATTATTGGATTTGTACATGACTTGAGCTTTAATCTCATGCTTGCTTACAATTATGATAACAAATTAACACGCTTGACTTACATTCTTCATTTTGTTCTTGGTAAGCAATGGCTCCGTCTTCATGGATCATAAACTCTTGGCGAACTGCAAATCAAAAGAAATTAAAAACCAATTGAAGAAAATCAGTTAAATCAGTGGAAATTCTTATTAAAGTTCAGTCGAAGGTTTCAATATCAATCAGTGTTAAATGTATAAGGAATTTAGAAAAAACACAAAATTTGAAAAACACTTGAGGTTTTTTTTTAATAATAACTTCATCTTGATTTAGCTTACATAGTGAAAACTAAATCCTTGGTTTCTGTTTCTGACAGACACAACAGTTTCTTACATGGAAAAATATGGTAAACCTTAAAATAATTCAGTTAATTGATATCAAATTAAACTAGTACCAAATGAATTTCAAAATCTAAAAATTTTGATAAGTTTTTGGAACATCTTAAACAAGGGTAGATGTCTTTTATTATATCATATATCTTTCAAATGCTGAATCAATAAATTGGCATTTGCCGCATTGCAGAAAATGGTTTTAAACAAATTTCTACAATGCCTTAAATGCTCACTAGTAATAACCCAGCTCTGATGTGAATATATATACCAAATAAGCAGAGTTGACATTTAACAGGAAGTTGATGTCTGATTGGTAAAAAATAAATCTAACCATATGGTATGCCTGAGCAAAGAGTGTGTTAAAATTTAAAGCACCTGTGATGAAAAGTTGCTGGGAAATCTTAGACGAAAATAATGTTTGAAAATTTAGACTAAAAATAATCAAAGTCTTCATTTAGCAGGAAGTTGACTTTAGAGTGGTACTAAAACGGATCCAACCATATGGTATGCCTAAAACTGTGTTAAAATTTCAAACACCTGCGATGAATAGTTGCTGTGAAGATTGACAGATAGACATACATGGATAAAACAGTATATAAATGTAAAAAGTATAAAAAATGTATTTATATAAAAGGTAAAATCAGTAACACAAATAAAACAAACAAATTGTATCACTTTATGACCACATCTCAAAACTAACAAAGAATATCAAAATGATTTAAGTATGATGAAAGACTTAAGACTGAAATGATGATACAACTATATTAAACAGATGTGGTTAGGTGTTTATGACAAAAAGAAAACATCAATTTTCTCCAACTCTAAACAAAAATAGCTCATAAAAATATCTTTAAAAGACTTAAGGTCTGATGACACATTCTTCGGGTATCTTTTTTGTATCTCCTCGTAATAAAGAGTTCAAATAAAAATTATTATTTTTATAATTATTTAAAAATGATTAAAATTTACTTGTACATGGTATTATGCCTAGATGGCTGAGTGATTATAGTTGTGGCCGCTCACTGCCAAGTAAGTTTTTGAGGTTGTGAGTTTAAAGCCTGTCCCCGGCCAAGATAGAGTTCCACTATGGTGTTTTGCTGTGCTGTATATTTATTTACTTTTATACCAGCAATTCAAGATCATTTAGGGAATTACATACTCTAGTATTTTAGCAGAAATGCCTGGTAAAGTATTCTAATTTTTTCCAAGAAAGCTTGTCAAATTAGTAGTAAACCATTAACAAATTCCTGAAAAAAATTATATAAAATCGAGGAACGTGTCGTCTGACCTTAAATGGTATCTTTTAGTCAATGTGATAAACAAACAATTTTGTAAAGGTGGTCTAAGTTAAACAGATTTAAAAGTATTATAAAAACATGCATGCATAAGAATACAAACATGTATGTCAGTTGAACTGATCTTATCTACTTTTTAATGAATTTTTATTATTTCCTCCTCTAAAAAAACTCTGAGCTTTATTGTCACACGCACAAAATTTAGCTATTCAAATATAATAGGCAATGATACAAATGAGCAACTAGCTGTAAAATGGATTTTTTCCTCATTTAATAAAAGGCATTTAGTAGGTTTTATGTAACGATCTGGTAATCAGTTTTAAACATGCTCTAACATTTGAAACTACAAGAATTCAAATAAGCAAAAATTTTAAAAATCAGAAGGTACAGAACAACAAATAAATGTAAACTAAAGCAGCCATCCATTAATACAGTCATTTTTTTCAAATGCATGAAAAAAAGAAAACTTATTGTTCTGTGAAATTTCTGTCATTATGTCTTCAGCCTTACACACACATCCTCCAGTATACTCTTGGATAATGCTTGGATTCTCTATCACTTTGGAACAAGTCTTTTTGTATTAATAAACAAAATTGTACTCTTTTAGTTTTAGATAAATTTAGATCTATATATCTAGATCTATCCTTCATAAAATGAACACAACTCTTGCAAAGGAATTACAAATGACTTTAAAATCACCTATGCTGGGCTTATATCTTCTAGTATATTTATATTAATTATATTTAATCACTTAATATATACTATAGTAAAAGTTTTTTACCTCAGGTTATGTAGGACCATACCAATTTTATTTTGTGTTTGATTAGAATGTGAAATTCTAAAAGGAAAATGACCGCTGAACGAATAGCCATGATTAAATGAATAGTTGAATTTTATTAATGCAAATAAATCTGAGCTGATTTTATGTTACTGATTGATGCTAAGTCAAGTCAGGAGAACACAATTATCACAAATGGCATTTTGGTTTGTCACATGAGGCATGTAAAAAAATAGTAAAGTAAACACCCTCTTTTGGCAAGGGTTCTGTTTACTAACGAGAAACTCGCCTTTTTACTGCAGGCCAAAGGTGACTCAGAGTAAACAGGTAAACAATTGCTATTCTTGTTCATTCACTCGATATACAACTCTTAGATTACTTTGAATACAACCCGATCTTGCCCACAAAAACCCATGTTTTCCATTTGCTCGAAAAAGTACTATTTTTATTTTATGAAAATAGAAAAATCATTCTCAAAATGTAGTCAAAAAAAATTATCTTTGGTTCAGGAATTACCTTTTGCCACTTTCCCTCTCTGTGGCATAGTCCCTTGGTCCTGACAGTCTGGGTCAGACATATGTGCTGACCTTATTCGAAAATTCACATCATTCTGCATTTTCTGTCATAATTTCTCCACTTGACATAAGTGAAGTTTTCCTGAAGCTATTTCTGTTACTTCTTTCACAAACCGGAAATCATAGAATCAAACCGGATGTGACTAAAAAATGGGTTGACTAATAACCAGAAAAGGGCATTATTAATCTATTATAAATATTGGTAAACCGTAAATACATTATTTAAACTTGATTTAAATAGCCAGGCTTATATATGTTAAATGTAATCAATGACAACAACAGGAAGACGTGATTTCCGAGTATTTAACAATTTTAATAATACCAGTAAATCTTACGAATTATATGACTGCATGTTACATGTAATACACATGCAAACCCTTTACTGTGTTAAAATTAAACAGTCTAAATGAATCATGTAAATCCAGTCCTTGCTAATTTACTGTTTAATGAAGTGAAATAAAAGGTTTTAGTCTGACTGGGAAAATAAATTTCAACAAAAACAGTTGACTAACTACAGTAGTAATTAAAACACAACTAAAATATTTAATAAGTACTGGGAAACTTCCGAAAATGTATATTGTTTGACGAAGTCAATATTGAAGATACATTTTACATTTATGTTTAAATAGTGAAATACATACTATTTTAAAAATTACTGTTAAATTCATTAATGACTGCTTTGAACACAGATGTCAATTAGTCAAAGGAAATGTTAAACTGATCTATATAGATCAGTAAAAATATATATACATGTACTGTACATGCAGTTATTGTACAATGATGTTCCTGTATATCCATTGGACCTTTGCCAATTATTGTAATTGTGTTTGTGCCAATAAAATATTTGTATTTGTATTTACATGAAAAATTAATGTATATACTTAAGATTTTTTAAAAGTTAGCATGTATGACTTTTCTGTGTTCTTTTACCTTCATGTATTACTGTTAAATATGAATAATAAATTGTCGTTAAAGTCTATGTTGACAACCCAATTCAATTTATTTTTTTGTGCACATTTTATAAATAATAATAACTACACATACATGTCAATTTTTACAACACAGGAATTTATTTACCTGAGACAAATATAACTGACATACAATGTTCATTCAAAACAAGTGCCCTGAATTTGATGGTAAGCAAACTCCACAGACACATAAAAACCAAGTTTCAAAACTGCTGCATTCTTTTGCGATTTCCAAATTTATGAATCCCTTATAATTTCATTAAAATAAATTGTGATACTTTTTTCTCACCTTAATAATTATATCTTTATCCACCAACTTCAGTTCAAAACCAGAATATATTTATGTATGTACATATAAGTATGCTTCCAATTCAGAATAACAGGAACAATTTGAAGCAAATACACATATACACAAATGAATAATAAATATTACAGGAACAAAGAATATAATAATATGTTGTAGGCTTTACTTGTATCTGTACAGAAAATATGCATACTTTGGAATACTACACAATATAATTATGAAGTAATAACAAATGCAATTTTACAAGATCTAAATGAATTGAAAAATAAGTGAAAAGAAGAACAGAAAGACACTTAAAAGACCTTCAAACACATTAGTTGGCAATAGTCCAAATAAAGCACTATATTTATGATAAAATCACAGCTCTGCTTTAGTTTGATATCCACTTATTTGTTTTCAGTAGCTTTTTATTAATTCTCAGATCTAACGGATGTTTTGTTGTTTTCAACAGAAAAAAATAAATAGAAAGATTAACATTCACACTGTCAACATTTCCATACAAATACCAAGTCCAAAATATTTTGAAAAATGAGGTTAAATTTGTCCCTCTTCATTTCACATAATAGTACATGAGGTACTTCCAAGATGAATAAGTAATAAGGTAGTTTTAAAACAAATCTTTCAGACATTCCTATTCAACTCAATCTTTTAGCACTTGCAAAACTCTCACATCAAGTACACCCATATTGTAAATGTTTGTGCATTATCAATTTATGTCACATGGTGCCAACTGGCAATGTATTTCATACAGACCAGTGCATAAAACAGACTTGAATTTTGATTACTGTCTTCTTTTGTAATGAAAATGTACTTAATGTACTTTCATCATTATTAATCATTTCTCTCCTTTGACAATCAAACAACATCTGCATATTTTGCTACAATTTCTTTATCTCTTTAAAATGTTGAGACCTCCAATTTTTATCCGATATCTAACCAGTATTTTAAGAAAGAAAAATCCACAAAGCTAGACACTCCAAAACAAAACTTTCACACTATGAACAATGCCACCATGCTGTTTGAAATATGTTTTGCATATTAAGAATGGTATTGAACTTAATTCTGTGTGAAATAAGTTATCAACTCTCCATAAAGTCTTCATGAAACAGGAAATGATCACAGGGATGGTAATAGTTCTGATGAGAAGCTGAAGACAAAAACAGATTTTCAAATCAAATTTTCAATACAAATGACAGTAAAATGAAAATTAAAGTACCGGTACATGTACTGATAAACATGGGGCTAATATAATCAGTTTCAAATTTACATACAAAAACAATAGTTTACTTGGAAGTTCATCTACTGTCAAATTCTTTAACAACTAAATTTCATCTTACAAATATAAGTATTTACTTTGTCTCTACAACTATTATGTTGCCCCAAATGAAAAAAGAAGTGCAAAACTATCATCATATACCAGACAGGGTGTTTACTGATATATGTATACCATTATATGTACCTGAGTGTATTCTATAAGAAGTCATCCTGACTTTTTCTGACACAACGTGCCACTCGTTTTTTGAAATCTTCTGGCTGTTCTCTCCACATTTTCTGAAAACAGATGCAATTTCATTAATTAAACATTATGGAATTACATGCATTCAAAAAATGTTTATGGGATTTAATAATGCTCATACCAGTAATTTAACAGAAATAATTCAAACAAAAACAACCATACTTTTTTTCCAAAGTAATTACTCTAAGTATGGTAACAGATCGCTACTGTAGATTCAAAGTTAAATTCGAGGAATTGATATAAGGTATAAGGAATTATTCTTTGAATATTATGAGGTAATGATTTTAAATCCGATGAAGCCCAAAGTGCTTAATGATAGGTTTGATCACGCCCGGCCATAATATTCAAATGATTCCTTATTACTTACAATTACACAATTTTTGGCAAACGTACAATTTAATATTTTTATAATTATTTTCATTTCATATAGTTATACAAACCTTGGTTGCACCCCAACAGTACATCATTGATGAAATATATTGAACTATATGTTACAAATTTGAGATTTGTAGTGTTATCACAATCACACTGGAAATTGTAAATATATCTGCTAAAATTGCAAGAAGCACCCCTTGCAGATTTTAAAATCTTGCTTTTATTTTTCTGATAGTTTTAAACTATATGAAATCATAACAAAAAATTTGAAACAGAGTTTGAAATTTTTTAAGCCATGAAAAATTGCTATACAGACAGCATAATTAAAGCTGACATGAATTCATAAATACGCATTATTTCCCTTTTATCTCCGACTACCGCCATATTAGTTGTCGATTTCCATTGTTCTGCTCATCGCTACACACCCCTATATAAGACCGAGAGCACTATTCATGCTTCACCGCATTCAGGAATTTCATACACCCGAACACGTTACCTTGGACGAAAAGACTTGTAAAAACGCGTTGTGAACAAAAATAATATGACAACCACTGCACTGGCAAGATATATCCAATAAACGACGAAACAAGACAGACTGAAATCCAGGCGAAGATACTTCGAAAATTCCTCGATAATTGTAGACCGTTTTCCTGTGTATGTTATAACATCGCACATGCGCAAACCACACACTGTGGCAGTTCGAGCAATGTCAATTATCGCATGGATTTTAGAAATGGGGCGTTTTTGTAGGAACGGATGGAAACGTTGTTACTTTCTTGGATTTACTATCATTTAGCTACTGTGCTGGATGTAGTGTCGCCGGGGTTTTCAAGAAGATGCAGCCGTTATGCACTCTGTATGAACGACACACGTGTTTGATGTGCATGCGAAGTAAGGCAGCACTGTCTGTGCAAAATAATACGTATACCTTGGACATCCTTTCAAAGAATAAATACATTTTGTATTTCATTGATTGTTGTTTTCTTTATTCTTTATTACTACATTTTACTACAATGTGTAGTTCGTGCATTTAGAAGTCCGTGCAACGCGAATGCCTCGATCGGAAAGCAACTGACCGTAACTTTCTCAACCGGTATATATACCCCAGTGGTAGTAGAGGAGCGATCGAAACTAATATGGCGACCAAATACTTTTATGAATTCATGTCAGCTTTAAATAATAAAACAAAACTTACAGCTGCATCAACATTGGCTGGCGATTCATCATTAGGATCAGAAATCATGGATATAACACTGACTAAAATAGTTTCAACTGTATGCACAGGTAACCAACGTTCTGAAGCAGTTTCATATCCATATTTATCATCACCAGGTTCATGAAGGATAGATATGCACACTACTCCATCAGGACCAACTGTAAAAATAAAGGAATGAATTTTTTTGGCTCAAAGTTCTACAGATATGTAGGATAAACTGCCTAACATTATAAAATGTGTTCAATACGGCAACTCTCGCCCCCATGTTTAAGGGTCATCACTATGGTTACAAGGTAAATATCATATCTAGTACAATGACATGAAAACATAATACATTGTTTTACCAACAAATAATTTCATTCTGATTGCAATGCCTCATTTGATTGGCTAAACAAATTCAATTAAATAATATAACATAACTTACCACGTCACAATACACGCACTAAAAATGTATTAGTCTGCTTGAGGTTAATACCAGGGTACATTCAAATTTTGTACAAATTAACGTCAATTTTTAAAAATAATACAAGTATAACATAACCTGGGTCTGACTTACTGTTTGGATGCCAAATCTCTGACTTGAATACCATTTTTGGAGGCCTATGGGGGTATTCCTTAGGGAAGATAAGGTGTGCTTTAAAGAATCCTCCTTCACTGCAAATTGATCAAACAATTTTTTAACATATACATGTACTACAATATTTTTGATCCCATTTAGAGTATTTACAAATACTTAAATAATTAAAAATATTTCTTGCATAATTACTCATATATTTACATACTTATTACTTCATTTCTTTTTGCCTGTTTAAATTATTTTGTCTATGATATATGAATGATAGGCATAAAAAAAAAAAAATTATTATTCATAAAAATGATCATCCAACCAGCCACCTTCCCTTCAAACCTGGTTTTAAAACCCTATTCCTCATTAGTCATTTCTTATTACCGGTAATTGTGCATAATACTGTAGATTCCTATTACTAAGCGCTAGATATTAATATCTGCGTAATATCGCGTAAAGCACCCCTCGCGGATTTTAAAATCTTGCCATTAATTTTTTAGAGTTAAGAACTTTAAGATATGAGGAGAAAAGCTCCGCGTTTGCTATTTTATATTCTCGCGATTTGACAGCAAAACAGCAGGATCACGGAATTAAGGACTGGTACTCGCGTAATGTAAGGAACTTACAATAATGATGCAAGGAAGATGTACAATTTCACTACATAGAGAAAAGAACTCAAGTCTTACTATGGGGTGTCTTGTGGTCCAATAATGACTACCTCCCATTTGTACAAGTCTTCATCATCTATCAGGCCTGCTGAAAATCCTTCCACTGGATTTTTGTTCAAATCTACAGAAAAGATTAAGATGGTCATGATGTATAATGGAAAAAATTATTTAATGCTTGAGCAGTCAACAGACTGTAGGTTCAATGTACAACTCTGTGTGTTCTATTGCCCGAGTCTATAAACAGCATAAAAGCTGAAACCATACTCTTTTTTTTCAGTGAAATAAACATGTTTAATAATCGTATTTAATATGTACGGAGAGCTGGGTCAGATTCATGTTTATTTCTAAAGTTCATTAAATATATTCTATCAAGTTTCTTAAGATTATCACTAACATTAAAAGTTATAAGTAGGTACCCCTTAAAAAAAAAGCTACCCAAAGGGGTATCTTGATACGTTTTCATAGCAAGATAATTATCCCAAATGACAATTACAACTTTACACGTGACAAATTGTGTACACTGGTATTGGAAGGTCACATGTCAAACACAGGTGACATTTTCCAGTATCTAGCAAGCAAGAAATACAGGAAAATTGTGGCATTTATAAGCAAACAATTCAAAATACTGAAAAAACTTTTTATGTATACATTTTATTGTCCAGTCATGATCTCATGAATGGGTAAAAAAAAAAAAAACCCGCTATGATTTGCATACCACCAGTATATATCACATGTATGCATGTGCACAACAAGCATAAGATGTTGAGATAGTTGCTTATACCTATATATTCCTGGTGGTACTACAAATCGCTTGATGTTATAAAGTACCATGATCTATCCTGCCAGGATTAAGAAACATACATGTTATTCTTTCTTTGCTTTAAAATATCAATTACCAAGTTGCTGTCCTTTAAAAAAGGTCAAGGGCAAATTATACACTTTAAAAATATATTTTGATGATATTGATACTACTACTTAAATGACTCCTTTGTTGTATCATCTAACACTGGGAATTTTTTTCAGGGCTACCTATTGGCAAGAGAAAAGGGATGTAGCACCATTTCTTTTACAGTAAATTGACTGATTAATTTGGTAAAACCCAGGAGCTTCCGGGGGCTTCGCCTGATTGGCCCCCACCAGAGCTTTAAAAGGAACATTATGTTTCTGTTCTGTTTATCAACACCTTTATAATCTCAGAACCTTTGAACTTTAAAATGTGTTCATGGTATGGAATCTCATTCTGCTTCAGATAAACGTGTGTTACCCTGGTTTCCTGGCCTACAATCCCACACAGGAACCAGCCTAGCTCATGCGCAAGCTGAATTTTTCCAATCGCATCTGGTTTTACCTTGGTTATTTATTTTGTGCATGGACCTCAGGGTCCACGCAATTAATGTTTAAATATTAAAAACAATGGTAGAGCTTAAATTTCTTCAGTATCCTTGAAATTTTACTGATTTGTTTGCATTATCATATAACGAGACAGTAACATAACACACATCATAACTAAGATAAACAATTATAGGACCGACAACTTTCAATACAAACATACCATTAAACTCGATTTCAAACTTTAAATGCTAATCAATGCACTACATTAAACATAAACTTTCATATAATTGAATCAAAAACAGTTTGGTATTATGGATACAAATTTCAAATTGTTGAATTTAAATGCCAAAATTACGTGAATCTTTAACAAATTATCAAAGATGGAATTAATGATACATTTTATCATTCTTGAATATAAACGAAGTGAGTCGACATGGCCAAGTTGGTAGTAAGCAGTCGATACAAAGAACGGGGCTTGTTGTTAAATTCCGATATTTTGTGGCTAATTTTCTAAGAAAAAATAATTCAACCATGTTCAACATATTCTTACCAGCCAATTGTTTTCTCAATAGAAGGGCTGATTGTTCGTAAGCCATGAAAGCTAATACTAATAGTTCTCTTCAACGATGAATGCCTGGAAGTAAAGTCAGCGCAAGCGCAGTAAATGAAGCAATGCACTCAGCTGAGAGACAAGGGCAGATAATTCAACAACAATTTGGTCAATAATTGATATATTTCATATTTTAGTTTTTATATTTTAATTTATATCAGCGATTTCTTTTAAAGGACTGCTTTAATGTAGCTTGTGTGAACATTTTCTATCATCATGATCATTTTGAATTCCGGATTGAGCACAGACAATATTCTAATTTTTCTTAAATATTTTATTTCCGGTAATGTTCAAGAAATGTAAACAGAAAACTTTGGCCTGAGTTTGGGGCAAAACAGTAGAAAAGGACGTTACATTTACGATAAGATGATATGAAGATTTATATGTACTTGCATACTCGTCGCAGTTTAAGCTCATTTGATCAACAAAAATAACTGAATTCAATCATTTTCAGCCGTTCAAATTATTTTGGGGTTATTTTTTTCATACATTCAAGCATTTTAAAACAGTGAAAAACTTGGTTAACTGCTGCCGAGTTAGTTGTAAATTTCACGTGTGAAAACCGGATGCTAGTCATAAAAATCATACATGTTTGATTAATTACACTTCTTAAAATATCTAAAAAGGAAACAACCTCAAAAACAACAAAGAGGTATTGCACTTGTAAGGTAATTTCTACCAATCATACTTTACTCCTGGATATTACTTTGGACCAAACTGCCTTCAGAGAGAAAAATTGCCAAAACGGTTTCACATAAAATGTTTTTGAGAAGAAGTTTGATGATTATCAGGTAATCCGTAAATCGTGCAGCATATGCAGGATTGAAACTTTTGAAAATATTTCTTTCTTCTTTATTTCAATTATTATTGATCAATCTGATGTATCTTGGCCTATGTGTATGAAGGAATAAATGCTTGATCTTACTTAATTTCATTTCATATTTGTTTGAATGATTATGTACATAAAAAATGTAAACTTGTATTATATTTTAGTAACATATGATGGTTTTGTTTGCAAGTATACTAATATGTGCCATTACAATCAAAAGCATTCAGACTGTAGGTAAAAAGTTATATATCTAATCAGGAAAAAAATATGAATATATTTACACATGCATGAAATTACTGAAATGCCATCAAAACTCTCTCTTTTTGTTGTACTTATGTACATGTTACGATGTATATCATATTATTTTTGATTTACAGAAATGCTGTGAATTCCAATTGTCAGAAACTCAAAACTGGGCACAACATATCACTCATTGAAAATTTGAGGTCACTTCCTGCAAGACGTCATTTGACTATTGCAGCAGGTATATTTAAATCT
The DNA here is from genome assembly GCF_025612915.1 of Magallana angulata. NCBI lineage: Eukaryota > Metazoa > Mollusca > Bivalvia > Ostreida > Ostreidae > Magallana > Magallana angulata. The sequence continues at coordinate 20,369,618 of NC_069116.1, read as the reverse complement.
TGGACCTCAACTGGTTATGTTGAACAGATTTCTTTATAAGAAGAGTAAAGTTCTTTATATTTATTATCAATATTTAAAAAAAACGACATTAGCTATACAGAGTTCCAGGCTCTTTTTCTCCCCCTTTTTTAAAAAAAGGAAAATTATAAAGGGAAACTATAGAGAAGCTGAATGGGAAAGTTTTGTTATTTGTCAATTAAGATTTGGTTTTAAAAAGAAAACCTTTGGTAAAGTGACATTGTTTAGTTGAAGAATGAATGCCAACTCCTCAATGCATGTTAAATGTCTTGCAGCAGACTATTTTTAAAAACGTAACCATACACATCTAAAAAGTATTAACTCAGTCTTATTCCAAAATTTTTATTACTAGATATATTCATTGATATGCATTATCTTTTGCATATACAGGTACACAAGAGTGTAAAGGGCTAAATTGGGGTTTGAAATATCATTTTCAATTCATGCTTTATGATTGTAAACATAATATCATAGTATATTAAATTATATTTTCTTAATATATACTACTGTTAAAATTATTCAATCAGTGTGTTACATTTATAAAGAAAAGTGTCAAATGTTGATTATTATTTACTAAACATGAAGATGAGCTTCTAGTAGCTCCAGGTCTGTAGCTCCAGGTCTGAAATAATTCGGATGGATGAGCTGGGTCCAAGGTCGTCCATCCAAATTTTTTCAGACCAGGAACTACAGATCTGAAGCTATGCTACTAGGTACACAAAGCATGGCACACTTGTAGATTTCATCAGAATATACCCATACTGTAAAATTTACCACATACTTCTTTTCATAATGTCTTAATGTATTCTGCAATGTCTGTACATGTATTAAGTGCATATTTTGTTATATTTTAGCAAGAGAATCTTTAAAAGACCTAGTCGGTGGGTCACAAAAATTAATTGGGTAAGCTTTTAATTATAAGAATAAGTTAATAATATCCAAGACATTTCGATCGAATTACATAGGAATAGCTAGTGTTTTGCTTTTTTAATAAAAAAATTATGAAAATATATAATGATATATATTATTCATTTGTTTTTTTACATTAACATGTACATGCACTGGTGCCATCACAATAAACATTTTGATTTATAGTATACCAAAACAATGAAGTTCTTTCAAACATTTTTTGTGTCATTTATATAGAGCCAGTAATGGAACGGAAAAAGTTGAGTTGGCATACGTTGCAGAGTCACAGGAGGAACTTCCTGTGCGGAGTATGTCTGACAGCTACTCCGAGCTGGTTATCCCATTGTCTGATGTTGCTGCCCGACAAAAGTACCTCAATCCAAGCATGAAGGGAATACGCTTTGGCAGGATATTGGAGGACCTGGATACATTTTCAGGTATGAAATGGTGGTTCTTATTCTGTCTTATACATGTTGGTCTCATTTGTACATGGCCCATGCAGATACATGTAGGATGAGCATTATGATGCTTTTGGATTTGTGACCAAGAATATCAACAGAGAAAACGATTTTATTTTCTCACTTTTCTAGTTTCGACTGAGTTTAAAAGTAAAATGCAGATGTATGAATAAATTAAGGCTTCATATTCAGTACATCAATGAATTTTCTATCTTTTAATTTTAGTGTATGTAAGTTACAAACATACAGTGGTTGACAGATCTAAGAAAGCAGGAATATCCATTGTCACAGCTCTAGTGGATAGAATTGGTAAGTCATGTACTGAGTGCAAAAATGACCATGTGATTACTGTTTATAATTTTCTTTTGATCTCTCTTGAAAAATTCGTAAGAATTTAGATGTGGACAATACAACACATATTCTTTTACTTTATGATTAATCATTCAACAACATTGCAAAATTAAAAAAAGGAAAAAGGTTCAAAGGTAAAGGGAGAAAATATTGTACCATGTTTGTTGTGATGTAAATAGCACCAATATAAATGGGTATAGACAATCTTTCATTAAAGAATAATATTTTATGGACAATGGGTAAACTGATGTTTTTATTTCATGCTTTCAAACAATTTTTACATAAAATCATTTTTTTAGAGAAACAAGCAGAAATAGTTCCTGATGTTGATATAAGTATGACAGGGAATGTGACCTGGGCTGGAAAGTCCTCTATGGAGGTCACTACAACATTACAACAGGTGGGCAGAGTATTCTCCACCTCTATGTATATGTTTTAAACATGTCATAAAATGTGGTCACATGATCCAATATTTCATTCAATTTTCATTCAACTTTCTATGGTCCTGATACAATTAAATATGTACATTCAGTGGATTTTCCCTTAAAGTATTTGCAATGGAAATCTGTGACGTTCAATTTTCTATGAATACACTTTGCTAATTCATGCACCATGAGCACAAACATAAATGTCTTCACATGTTTTGAGTATATTTATTTTTTTAAGATTAAACGAAATGTTCAATCTTACATAACCATAAGTTGATAAGTACTTTTGAAAAATAATCATTAAATTACAGTAAAACTCGGTTATAGCGAAGTCCTAGGGACCAAAAGGTTAACTTCTTTATATCTGTAATTCGTTATATCCGTATAACGAATTGGTAATACCGGTAATAACTATAGTGAATTCACTATATACATGTTTTCTTTCACAAGACTATAATTTTTACTAATTGAGGCTTAGAGTAAAAATATAGTACTTTGATACCCATAATGATCAGACTGTGGGTCGAAAAATTTATATGAAAATAAATGTATTCAAACTGTTACGTGAAATAGAAGTGCAAACTTTATTAAACTGAAAGAAATTCGTTATAAAAGTGTTAAATTTCATTATTATTAACTCTTACGGGACTCAAAATCAGTTTGCTATATCCGTAAATTCGTTATATCCGAATATGTATAGCATAAAATTTTGCAAAGGTTTGTTTAGAATTTTAATGGGGACTCCAATAATTAACAGATATGAATTAAAATGAAATTTTACTTTAATATCTAATGTAAACATATAATTATTAAGTTTTGATGCACATATCGGCCGCTAAATAATATTTTCCTCACTCATAGAGACCGATTTTAATGAAAGTAATCTACCAATGTCATTATGATAACTAAACAAAACTATATGATGTGATGGTCAGACTAGTTTGAATACCAGCGTGTTCGTACTAAATGAGTTTTACTGTAAAATATGGCTTTACAGCAACAATACACATATATTTCATAGATATAGACATCAGTATGAATATAAGTACATGTATAAGCATGGAATGCTTATTTTTGGATACCGTCAGTCCTGTAACACAGAGAGAGAGAGAGAGAGAGTTTAAGAGTTTAAGACCAAATTCATTACTATGAGTTTTGTTTCATATAACTCCCACTTTAAATTGCAGAAGGTGGATTCTGGCACTCATACCATCCTTGTGGCCAAGTTTCTAATGGTGGCAAGAAACCCTGCAACTAAAAAGTTAGTTTACATCTTTATTGACTCCAAGAGAGGGAGAGAGAGAGAGAGAGAGAGAGAGAGAGAGAGAGAGATGTACTCTACATGTATATGCTATGCTATAACCTTTATGTTATAATATTCTTTTGTCGGTCAATTGACTGTATGCTACCATGGTGATGTCAATAAACTGAATTGAATTGAATTAAATATACAGAGAGAGAGAGAGAGAGAGAGAGAGAGAGAGGTGTACTTTACATGTATATGCTATGCTATAACCTTTATGTTATAATATTCTTTTGTCTGTCAATTGATTGTATGCTACCATGGTGATGTCAGTAAACTGAATTGAATTGAATTAAATATACACTAAAATTACTATCAAAATTATGAACAATGTAATGCATGTTTTTGCATTTTTTAAATAACAGATCAGCTGTTATATGTGGATTGAAACCTCAAAATCCAGAGGAGGAGAAGATATATGACTTGGGGAATGGTATACATAAAAAATTTACATTTGGAATACTTAATAATTCTGCATGAGTGAACAACTCGTAACACTTGAATTGTGTTTCATTTTATTAGCAAGCAAATTGAGAAGACAAGAAGAAGCTAACAAAAACCTTCTAAAAACCCACCCGAGTGAAGAAGAGAGAGAAATGATCCACCAAAAATTTCTACAGACACTGGATCCCAAGTAAGGCTATGTCAGCTCCTCAAAATTTGGTCCAGTGTAATATTCATTGATAGACTGATGGCAGTTCTAACAAACACATGCCTACATTATGTAACTTTAAGGACACACTAGATGTTTCTCAATTTTAGATAAATTTCTAGAGGTGTTAGCGCAGTTCATAGTGTCAACTGATTTGGACATGGTAGCCCTGGGTTCGAGTCTGGTCTTTCGATATTGTGGTAACATTGTAACCTTTGGCAAGTTACTTCACTCTATTTGTGCACTCTCTCCACCCAGGGGTTAAAACGGGTACCTGGCACATGAGACAAGCTGGTTATGTGAATGAAAAAGGATAAGCATTTTAATTTGGTAGCTCTGCTTGTAAGCTCTCCATGGAGCTGAGGATGCTATGGTTTCTACAAGTCTTGTCAGGGGGTTATATGTAGAAGTCATGTGAGGCAATTTACTTTGCGAGTAAGACTAGAAATCCCTACCTTTAAATTTCCATGAAAATATATCCATTATTTACGAGTATTTGTATATGAATCTATATTCATCTATGCCCCAAAAAATACAGAGTACATTACTATTTTCAAAGCTAGAATATTTTGCATTTCCTTTATTATAACATGCAAAATGTAATTGAATGCCTAAGTAAAGTCTCTTTACATGTATTCCATATATATTTTCCATTAAAACTGTATCTAAATAGAAAAGAATTATAACAAATGTGAAATTTTGATGATGTATCTTCTATACTGACATGTACCAGTAATAATAACAAAACTCTGTTTTTTGTGTATGTTTGGGCCTTTGCCAATTATTGTACAGTAATTCTCATGTTTGCACCAATGAAAATATTTGTATATTTGTTTAAAAAATTAAAACATAATTTTTCAAAGCAATCACATCGGGAAGATAGAAAAAAATGTAGGAAAACAATGGAACATAAGTCACTTCTGACCTTTATTATAAATTCATGTGTATTTGTTTGAGGTCAATCAGTATACATGTTGTGTTATTGCAGCTTCCAAACCTTTCGCCAGCGAGTGAAGCCAGACAACACTGTATGGATGGAAGAAACAATTCTGAAAAACCTACATATCTGTTTCCCAGAGGTATATGTTCCTAATAAAGCAATGATAATTAATTTATCTGTTTAAAGAATTAGCCCATTTTGGGTGTTTTGATTTCTTTAATTTGACTTTTATTTCTTGTGTAACTGTTGAGCAAACTATTTTGAAATTATTTCTACTTGTGTTTGAAGATTTATGAGGAGCATATACCCTGTACATAACAAATGTTGTTGTTATTATACAAGTTATTAAGTATAACTAATTATTTTTTTCTTTACTTACTTTAGGCCAGAAATCTGTATAACAAGATATTTGGAGGATATCTAATGAGGAAGGCCTATGAGCTAGCCTGGGCAAATACAGCTTTGTTCTGGTATGTATTTTGAGTTTCATCAACTTCAGGTATATGCACATCTTATGCATGTAGTTTTGATATATTGCTGACCTTTTCAGGTACAAACACAAACTATTTACAGTCTTTCAGATGTCAGAAATTTGACTACTCCTATGATGTTAAATGATTACGGTACCCAGTGCAATTTCGTATCTTACTGGGATGGTTAAACCTAAAAAGTCAGAAAAATCATGACAAGCACTTGTGGTACAAATGTTCAAAACATAAGTGATATGAAGGGCTGTTTCTAAGTAAACTCTATTTAATAATATGTGGAAGTATCTCAAATTTTCCTCTGATTATTAATAAATTGTTATAAATCTTTCAGCTCTTCCAGAAACATCACTGTTCGGGTTGTGGACGACATTGCATTTCTTAAGTCTGTGGAGATCAGGTCTCTTCTTCTGATGTCCTCTCAGGTGTGTACATTGTGTTGTCAAGAACAAGATGTACAGTTATTTTGAAGTCATTACATTTAGCATTGTCTTCTACTAGTACATGTATTTGACATTCAGCATGTTTCTTTGATATATATGTACCATTATACTGGTAGTGAAAAATCATATTTGTGAAAATAAGTATTGCATGTACTGGTACCATAGTTTGAAAGACTGTTGCTCCATCTCACTGTATACGAAGAGTCTCTTAGGACAACAAATATTTACATTGCAAGGGTTGCGAAGGGGAATAACTAAATTTTCATATTTTAGCTCTAAAATTAAAATTATTAAAACATTGGATTACGCTCCTTATCAATATGGCAATAAAAGTAATCAGTTTGGCATCAGTTGACCTAATGCCACTTTGCCTGAGAACCAATACATTTATTTTTTGCATTACACTAACACGCTTACAATGTAACACTTTTTTATGTAGATTGTGTACACCCAGGACAAGGACATACAGGTCCACGTCCATGCTGAGGTCATAGACCCCGACCTTGGGTCACGCAGCACCAGCAATAACTTCCATTTCACTTTTCGTTGCCATGAACCCACCATACCAGACGTCATGCCAAAGACCTATGCAGGTACAAGAATCAAGAAATTTAGTACAGACAAAATATGTTGCACTTAAGAATAGTACATTATCAGGAAAAAATGATCTAAGAAAAAAATTTTCTTTAAAAGATAGATATGGGTCATAATTTGAATAGTGCTTAATTCACAAAAATTTTTGGAAGCTTATAGTTTTGTACATTTTAAGTTAGTGATGGCAATCTTCTCACTCCTATCAAAAAGATGGGAGAAAATTGTCAACAATTCTAGAAAAGCATTACATTGTAAAGCATTTTAGTTTAGTTAGTTATTCACTTGATTTAATCTTTCAGAATACATGTTATACTTGGATGGGAAGAGACACTTCGAAAGTTAAATTATTGGAATCGATAGCCCTTCGTCAGTCATCTGGATGTCAGAATTATACTCCTTATTTAGATTTCTCTACACATGTAATTCTTTGGTTTCTATATGTAATGAATATAATATCACCACTTTATTATTTTTTTTTTTTGAAGAGTTGTTTTTATTTACAACCATGCATGTATGTGCAATTTAAATTATCATTGTTATGAATTTTACAATATAAGAAAAGCCATTTCTAACTGTAATCATGTAAAAACAGCATAAACTTGTGATTGTAACTGCAAATATGCTGTAAAAATATTACATTCAGCTGTGCATGTATTCTGTTTAATGCTTTTCAAAGAAGTAGTTTCACCTTAATTAAGTACATAGCATATAGATGTATGTACATGGCTACATGCAATAACAGGTTGATACATGTATTCACTTGTAACTCACAAAGTCAGATCTTACTTTCTGAAAAGTCAGTTTTGTTGAATATCAAACATGCTTATCATACTATGTTTACAGTATAATTGATACTAACTGTGTCTATCTTAGTCTCGTAGCTCAGGCACCTTATTCTCATTAAACTATGTACAATCTTAACACGGGTTTTACTCAAAAAAAGCTTTTTACAGCCTTTTTACTTTATACCAATTAATAACCAACCAGTCTGCCACCTTTTGATTTACTTGGAGACATGAATCAAAATTTACTGAGTGATTTTGTTAAATCTTTTAATCAGTATAAAATATCTGAAATGAACAAAATAAATTTTCACTACATGATGATATTCTATTTCAATTTACATGCATTTTTTTTATTGAATATTAAAAACAAACAATTCTGCATTTATTCAAAGTATGCAAAAGTGCACCAATGTACATGTAGTTTCTTAATTTACAAAATATATTGTATAGAGCATATAAATGTTAAAATATGTATACATGTACATGTACACACATTATTTATTAACTAAAAGTAGTGCAGCTGTCTGATATTTTGACCTGTATTTGTCTCAGATGAATGAGTCCTATATACCTGTAGTTACAGACTGTGAATATCCAGAAGGCAGTTTTATTATATTCAAAATTTTATTGTTAATCTAAAAGTTTTAATATAAATTTTTTATTAAGTATATCTACACATTTGTTGGTTTATTGTTCTTTTTTGTGTGCATTTTTTTATTATGTTCTATTGACATGGAGTTAAATTTTTTTTACTTGTGGACCTAATTTATATGTATTTACAAATATTCATATTTACACCTGTAGTTTTTCAAGAATTTATATTTTTTTTTTTTGGTTCTTGAAAATGTAAACATGAATAGTTGATATTACTATTAAATATAAAATAAACTATTAAATCATAATAAACATACTTTGCTGATCATCATATTTTTTTAGCATAAAATTTATCAATTAACATGCAGCTAAACACTTTTCCACTAGCAGTTGAAATTTCAACTTGTTTGACCTTGAACTTTGACCTATAATGTAAGAGGGGTTTGATGGTTAACATAAAAATATATATATACGTTTAAAAATCTTCATCTCAAGAACGACAATGCTACAATTTGTGAGATTACTATGCAAGCATTCTAAGATAGTGTAGATTTAGAGGAGTTATGCTAACAAACTGTTTCAGAAGTATAATGGCCAAAATTATAATTAAAAAATGGCTAAATTTCCAGAATAGAATCAAAATATCCTATGAATGTGTGCATCTACATATTAGACTTTGTTAAGGTGGTAACCATCTAAAATAATAGACATTAGGTTGAAAAGCATTAGAGGACACTGCTTTGACCTTAACACATGACTTTGAAATTTGTTAAGCTGGCATGCATTGAACTTTATTTTAAGCTCATAACAAACTTACCTCACCTACATGCATTTTTTTTACCTGAGCAAAACTGAGCCAATGGAAAAGAATTCATGGTTCAAATCTTGATTTTAAGAGATCTGCTATGACCTTCAAATTTGAGCTATAGAAACCAGGTTCAAGGTCACAACATACCCTTTACTGAATAGTCTTGTTTATGTGAAGTATGAGCCTGATAGAGCTAAAAGGAAAGAGGGTACCCTGTTATATGCTCTGGACGACCTAGAAACTTTGATCAAGGTGACTGCACATTCTTTGACCAAAGGCACTCAGTTGGTGAAGTATGATCCAGATTAGAAGGCCAACAACACCCTTTACTTAAAGTGGAAGTGAAAAGAATGAGCCAAATGTAGCTATGGGAAGAGAATATATGAATAAAGTTTGATGTGGTCTGATATGACCTTAACCCTTGACCTAAAAACTTTGCTTTGTTTAAGATCACTGCATATCCTTTGAGTCAAGGCAGGAAGTTATGATCTGGACAAGGATTTTTATTTAAATTTACATAATTCTGCTATAACCTTAACCTTACGCTTAAAAACCCGGTTAAAGGTGATTGCACACCCTTAACCACCCTTGTTTTGCAATTTGAGCCAGCTACGTCTAAGAAAACAGAATACCTAGATATGCTCTGGACAAAGATTTTTTTAAAGTAGCTTGATATGACCTTGCCCTAGAAACTTTGTATAAGGTCAATGCACATACTTTGACCAAAGGCACTCTGTTGGTAAAGTATGAGCCAGATTGAGCCATATTGAAAGAAAATAAGGACAAGTGATCTCGAAAGGACAGAGGAACGGAGAGATTGATCACTATTGGATGCCCATTGATCAGGGCCCTAATTACCGGTATGTGGAATCGTTGATTTCACGGTGGCTCAATTTTCATGATATTTGTGGGTAGCTCTCTCCCACAATTTACATCCTTGACAAAAACCAATTAAGATTTCTCTAACTGAAAACATATGCATCTACAAAATTAAATCCCCACCAATAAGCAAAAATACCACAATCCACAAAAATTGGTGCCCACTAATTTGTAATGATTCCACAGTATGTCTATTAATAAAATATTTTCATGAAATTCTATTCAGTTGCATTAAAGGAGTTTGTTGACAAATTGTTTCAGAAGCATATTCATTTGTGGCCAAAACTTTACAATCAAGAGTGGCAAAATTCCCTCAAAACAAAAATGGGAACTTCTTGCAATAATTCATTGTGACAATGTTTTTATTGCCTCAAATTTTCATAAGATTATCGGTCATTTATTGGTTCCAGAGGAGTTTCATCGAAAAAAAAATAAAAAGATTGACAGACTTACGGGTGGATAAAAACAATGTTCCTGCCCTAAAATTTCCTTTTTTAGGTATAAATACAATTAAATGCCAACACAATTTTTACAGATGGAACAAGAAATTAATCTTTTTATTTTTTATTTAGAATTTAAGCCTCTTCAGTACCATTGATGTAATTAACAAGTGATAATTTCAAACAAAAGTGCTAAAAAAAGAACAAGTACATACATGTCCCAGTAACTAAAACAATAAAATTACCAGTGCCTTATTAGTGATTTTATGAAAATTTAAAATGATGTAGCTTAAATACTAAAATAATGTTGAAAATGAAAAGTAATGTGTTGTATATAGGTACTTCAAAATACAACCTTTTAATTAAATATTAAAAGAAGTTGTATCATCAAGGCACACATAGAAAAAAGCAGATAACATTTTGTATACATTCATTGGTGAAAATGATCAAATGAGTTTTAGATTCTTTGAGGGTCTAAATAAAAGAGAGAAAAGGTTTTTTTTTCATAGTGAACACATACATATACTTGTACCATACATTGAATTACAAACACATATTTCAAAATGAATTTTAAGATTTACACCTCCCTCTTTTACCAAATAACATGCTTAAAGGAACTTTGTTTACAGGTAGTTGAAATTAATATCTGCAACTTTTGCAGCTTTAAAGCCCCTGGTCTAATCTTGAAACCTGACATTGATATTTATAACTCAAGGAAGTCTTCGTTAATTTTTCTGATGAGTAATGCAGAATCTGTGCAAAACATACATGAATTCTTAATTAGAACAATTGACACATTAATTAAGACAAAGTCTGAGTATCTAGTACATAAATTGGGTAGGGACTTTGCAGAAATACCAAAAATAAGACAGGTTAATCAAGTAATGATCCATCTCACAATACATGGGCAAATATTACAATACCAACAGTATTTGACTGAAATCTAACAGCAAGAACAACAATAGTCAAATCAAGCTTGCACACTGGATCACAGAACAAGATAAACATATGTATAAAACAGTTTCTTGTATCAAAACCAAAATAATCAAGTAATTAACTTGCAATATCATAATTTCCCACCATTCACAACCTGAGCTCATCATTGAAACAGGAAAAATAAATTATTTAAAAACAACAAGACATCTGTGAGCCAATGCTCACTAGTGATACCCCCGCTCTGATGTGAATATGCAAAATAAGCAAAGTCGACATTTAACAGAAAGCTGGCATCCGATTGGTACAGAAATATATCCCACAATATGACATGCTTAAACAAATAGTGTGTTAAAATTTCAAGCATCTGCGATAAATAGCTGCTGAGAAATCTTTGAGGAAAATTTGTTTGAAAATTTTGGCTAAAATAAACAAAGTACTCATTTAACAGGAAGATGGTACAAAAATATATCCCACGATATGGCATGCCTTAAAAAATACTGTGTTAAAATTTAAAGCATCTCCGATAAATAGCTGCTGAGAAATCTTTGACGAAAATTTGTTTGAAAATTTTGGCAAAAAATAAACAGTCATTATTTAACAGAAAGTTGACGTCCGATTGATACAAAAATATATCCCACAATATGGCATGCCAAAACAAATAGTGTGTTAAAATTTCAAGCATCTGCGATAAAAAGCTGCTGAGAAATCTTTGACGAAAATTTGTTTGAAAATTTTGGTTAAAAAATAAGCAAAGTCGTCATTTAACAATAAGTTGACGTCCGATTGGTACAAAAATATATCCCACGAAATGGCATGCCTTAACAAACACTGTGTTAAAATTTCAAGCAACTGCGATAAATAGTTGCTGAGAAATCTTTGACGAAAATTTGTTTGAAAATTTGGTTAAAAAATAAGCAAAGTTGTCATTTAACAGGAAGTTGACGTCCGATTGATACAAAAATATATCCCACGATATGGCATGCCTATACAAATAGTGTGTTAAAATTTCAAGCATCTGCGATAAATAGTTGCTGAGAATTCTTTGACGGAAATTTGTTTGAAAATTTTGGCAAAAAATAAACAAAGTCGTCATTTAACAGGAAGTTGACGTCTGATTGGTACAAAAATATATCCCACGATATGGCATGCCTATACAAATACTGTGTAAAAATTTCAAGCATCTGCGATGAACAGTTGCTGAGAAATCTTTGACGAAAATTTGTTTGAAAATTTTGGTTAAAAAATAAGCAAAGTCGTCATTTAACAGGAAGTTGACGTCCGATTGGTACAAAAATATATTCCACGATATGGCATGCCTAAACAAACACTGTGTTAAAATTTCAAGCATCTGCGATAAATAGTTGCTGAGATAAATGCGACAGAAATTTTTGTTACGGACGGACAGACAGACGGACAGACAGACAGACAGACGGACGGACGGACGGACAGACAGACAGACACACAAGGGTAAAACAGTATACCCCCTCTCCTTCGGAGCGGGGGTATAAATATCTCAAATATTTCACAATTAAAACATACACGTACTAGCTAGAACTGAGTACTCCCATGCCCCAAAATGGAATGGAGAAGAGTCAAATAAAACAAACATTGGACCCTCAAGATATGTGATACTGGTCATTGTCACTATTCATGGAATGATTGTACATATTCTTGTGTATAAATTTCAAAATAACAAAAAGAAATATCTAAATAAAAACAATATTCTGGACGGAAATAAAATAAGCACAACGATATAAAAGAATACAGAGACGTTAAACAAAGTTAAAAAGCTCTCAGAAAAATTACTGGTATAGATATGTAATTGATGGTAACTTATAAGTATGTCAAACCTACATAAGCAAATGATTTGATTGGTCTCCATCATTTAAGCAATTTTTTTTTCTTCTTCTTAAATTCATAATGTATCAAGGAATTCTATAATCTGGATTGCTATGCAATTAAAACACTTAAGATATCACAGTTGGACCACTTTAAAAGCAGTAATAAACAGATGAATGTCTTTCCTACATACACCTAAATTCAGATATCTTTTTAAGGAAGAGTTAAAATACTCTCCTTTAATGTTGTGTTGGTGGTCAAACATCATGATTAAAGTTTGACTATAAACCAAATTTTAACATGATGGCCATGGATGTCAGGCAAAGAAAAATCAAAACTGTAAAGTAACGAAAAAGCTTCCACACATATATATGACTGTGTGTACACTACAGTATATAGTGAGTAGAATATGGCGTGTGTGTACGCCTTATCAATTCAGTGCCTACTATGACCGGAAAAATTTGGTTCCACATAAAATGGGAGACTCTTATAGGGTGTTGATGACCTAGAGGTCCAACATGGGAGCCAAAAGCAAATAACTCGAAATAACTGAAATCTATCAATACACAAACAGAAACAATGCAGCAATACTAAAAAAGGAGATGGAACCTAGAGGCTAAAATTGCAATTGCTTCACAATATGGACAAAAATTTCCTTTACGTTTCTTTGTTGATATACATAATAGATACTCCCAAATACGTATAAAAACTCCCAAATTTACATCTACATGTAATTACATACAAAGGAAACAGTAGATCTTTTGTGATTTTTAAATATCACAATTCATTCATATGAAATTTTATAGATATTAATCTGATTTGAGTCTTTTAATTTCCCTGTGCAGCAGAGAATAGAGTAACTACACTAAGTAGTTGATTAAGTGAATAACAAAATAAATTAAAATTAGTACAATAATTATTATAACTCTGTATTGATTGACTAGACCTCAGTATCATAGGATGATCTCTCGGGTATACCCCCTAGCACCGCTCTATACGTATCAGACGACCTCAGAGAACTGACCGGCTGATACGAAATACTCTCATGACTCCCCCTTAGAGCCCCTAAGTCTAATTTTGGCACTTCTGATGGTCGATTCTCACCAAGATTTTTATTTTTCCTTAGTTGGACAGGTGTTAATGGCAGTTCTCTAAAACCATCACCATAATTTAAACTTCCATCTCTATTAAATTTGGCTGTTCCATTCACTGTAAAAATAGTGGTGGAGTTTAAGTCTTCATTTTCTTCTTCCACATCCATTTGCCTGGGTTTCCGTGGTTTTTTCCGCCTTAACCGTTTACTTTTGCGAATAGAGTCTTGTGAATTAATCCCAGAATCAGGGCTAGTGTCTTGAGTGTTACCTCCCTTAATTACATTCTTTGATGGAGCCTCATTTTGGGAATCATCTGTGTCAGAATGATAACTTTTATTTTCATGAACACTAGGCATCATTCTTTGGGATTGTTTCCTTAATGAACCATCCAATGGTGCATTCACTGACTTAGAGTAGTAAAGAGAAGGATTGTCTGAAACAAAACATCAATTAAAAATTTTAAGTACGGTACTTGTACTAGCATTGTACATGCATGTTACTGATCTATAATATAATTGTTGATTAAAAAAAAGAGGCTCTTATAAAACATACCCATGCAGCAAATACCAATATGCCCCCTCTTCCAGGTTGGATATTAATTAATTTATTTGCTTGAGTATATCAGTAAATTTGTGACCTTATATTGAACCAAAATGTATCATTTGCCAATCTGTATTTGACATTTTGAACTTATCTAGCAAATTGCCTTAAGAAATTTTTCTCTGATTTGAAGTATGCAAGAAAAAAACTATAGGTTAATGCGAAATAACAAACCTATGGTGGCTATCTTATTGTCTGTATCCTGAAAATCTCCATCTCCACCCTGGCTCATGTGAGCTCGGAGACTTTTCCTCTTTTTTCTCCTCAATTTCTTTACTGTGTTGCTACCATCGCTATCATCAACTCTACTGTACTTGTCAAAAACCTGAATTCAATAACAATACAAACTGCATCTTTTTCTTCATACATTCCCAAAATAAAAGAGTTGAATACATAGTTAAGCTTTATATGTTGTTATAGAGCTTGACTACAATAATGTTGTCTTGGTTACTATAAAATGTAAACATACAATGTTGTTGTTGTGTATGGGGGAGGTCAGAGGAGGGGGAGTCTCCCCGTCTGTTCTCTGTCGCTCTGCCTCCTCTAGCATTTTCTGATACTGTAGTCCACTGTTGTCATTCATATCAGATGATGATGACCTACTAATTAAATTAAGAGATACATTCAAGTTAATATCCAGATGATGGTACAATAAATAATAGTAGTGCTTAGGTTTTATTTGTTTCATTTTCATCACTTTGCTCTTATTCTGCTGTTTTTACACTCTCGAGTTACTCTTACATTTTGTCTTTTCCTTCTCTTGCATTGCTTGGCTCAATTCTGTTCTTTGTTTTCGACTGAATCAAAACATGAAAAAAATTTAACTTTTTATATCTGGTACATGCTAATTAACATTCAAACATTTGTTCATTAAAGAGACAGTACAGCTGAAAACACGTGTGAATAACTTCAGATTTACCTATTGTATCATTATGAAATAACAAAAAACGTTGATTGTAATAGTTGAAATACATAAAAATCCCTTTCACATACCTAATTAATGTATTTATGAGCCTCCAGAAATTTAACAGTCGTACAAACCCGAAATATCTTATATTGTTTATTTGTACCACGTGGACTTTGATTGACAGTAATTGACACGTGCTGAAAACTACACATGTACTAGATCTTCGTCCGACTACGGTCATCATAGTATACAAAGTTAAAGGGACACTCTAAACAGAACACATCATCACTTTCTCAATAATTTATTAATGGTTTACCAATTTCAGTTCATTATAAGATGAACAGACATAAATATGTCAAATAACCTCTCAAGGGGCCTCATTTACAAAAATAAATTAGGTTGTAGCAACTCCTATGATAAACACGCAAGATACATGCCTACAAAATAATAATTGTGGTTATTTTAAAAACTTCGAACAATTATTCCCTGAGAGATGTAGAAAAGGCATATTTATATCAACAAACATGCCCATGAGAATCTTCGCGAGCCCTGCATAAGTTTTGTTTACAGTAAATACTCATGCGTAATAGTATGGAACGCTAAACCCCAGAACATGTTGCGATGTAAATATTACGGGTTATACATAATTATTAATTTTAATGAAATAATTAGATTTATATCATGGTGAATATTGTAATTTTCTGAAAGTTTATACATTCATGAGTAGTACAAAAATACCGAACCAGATCGGAAAATTTTTTCAAGTTGGTTTTTTGATAAGATGCGCCATACTGTCTCTTTAAGATAACATTTGTACATGTATCTAAACTAAAATTTTTCATCATTTCTTGTTGGAGGGAGAGGTGGGTAGTTTTATCTGTAATCAAACTTGCTTTTCTGTCTAGTCTACCAGTATACTTAGGTATCAAACAATTCCCTGTCTGGGTACCTTTTTCTTTTCTCTTTGACTGCTTGGAGGAACATCTGTGCCATAATCATTCTCTTCCCTGTCACGTTGTTGAACTATGTACTCATATGTTGTCATCTGGTTATACACTATCAAAATATTAACAGTTACTTTGCATTACAAGAATTTTATCAATTATACAGCCAAACTACATTTTTCACCAAATCAGCCTAGACTGCCCCTAGCTTACCTAATATATATACATATAATCTTAAGAATTTCCTTTTAATTCAAACATTAAAAATCTCCCCCCCCCCCCCCCCAGAAAAAAAAAAATCAATAACAGATTTTCATCAATTTTAAAAACAAAATACCATTTCTATCAAGTTCTATCAATTACAAAACTGCCAAGTATATACTGTCTGACTATAACCGCAACCTATAATCAATATTGATCTGATTTAGATGTAAACTACATGTACAAACAAAACTACATGTACTTACTTAGGTAGCAATGGAAGGCAAACAGATGTATTAAGAGCCCTAGCGACAAGAGTAAGAAGATGGCTGTCACCCCCACAAGGCCAAGAAAGCCTTCGTCTGGAACCACCGCATAGCAGATCTTAAACTCTGAATAGGAGGATTATGGTATTATGTGCAAATGGAATTTCTTCATACAGAGTTTAAGAAAATCTTGTGACATTTTAAGTTAAATGGTTATCTGGTACACATTATCAGAAAAAAAAGAATGCATCAATATTCAATTAAAAAAATGTCAAATACAATTAAGTGTTAAATGAATAGCAAATCTAGGATTTTAACAGTTTTCAAACTTGCTATTATAAAAGAAATGTAATTTTAGAAAGCAATGTATTTCTTGTAGTTTTTCATAAGCATTAACTAAGAATATCTGAAAAAAAAAACGGTAAGTAAAACCTACCTGAAGTATCTGTCATATCTGAAATCCAAAACAAACAAAATGATAATAATATAAAAACAAATTGGGTATTCAAGGCAATGGTGCAATTACATGTACATTACTCAAATGAGCATTAAAATTTATAAACCTGCATATCAAACTTAATTTACAATAAATAAAACTGACAGTACAGTTGTTTAAGTCAACCCACATAAATTCAACTTTCAAAAGAAAATAAGCTGCATGCAGTTTTACAGTCCGAGAGCATTCCAGTACTTACTTGCTATGAAATCTGTAAATAAAAGAATGACACATTTACTGGTACATGTACATATAGCCTCTGTTTCTTAAATAATATTTTCTTTTAGAATATCAGTTTACTTGTCTACATATAATATTTTATTGTATATGTATCAATATAATCCTATTGAACAATACCATAGTACATATGTGTATTGGGTTAAATAATCTATGACTTTTGTCTTGATTATCATGTTGAATAGATATACCAATAAAAACAGTTTCTTAATTTAACTGGCAATCTTGGATAAGTTCAATCTGTATTGGTTATCAACATTTTTTTTCTATTAATTTTCCTTTCACTTTTTCATATCTCAATCTCTAATGAAGTACACTACATTGTATACTGTAGATTATATATGACATACTAACTATAAAAATTGGTGAATTTGATAACGCCCAGCACTTGTACCTACCATTGTATGGTTTTAATATTTCTCCATTGGTTTGATCACTGTAGTAAGCCACAAACTCCACTAATGCCAAGAGGAGAACCGATAACACACCGAGCATTCCTGTCACAAGCACCGCCAGAAACCACCTGATAATAATTCAGTATCATTATATATAAGCAACACCACAAAAACCTCATGCATTCTGTAACTGGTTTGACAAATTCATTTATTAAGCTATTCGTGTTCCCATTAGGCATAAATGTTTTTGCTTGTCCCAATTACCCCAGATAACAAATTGGTAGAAGGCACACATATCTACCGGTAGATGACTAGATGAAATATATTTGTAATCCATTTTTACCCATACCTATAGTTTTTGCCACCAACACAATTATTCAGCCATTTACAGTGATGATCAAACTCCATCACACACTTATTACAAGCACTACAGTGCTTTGATTTTGAAGCCCTGATAAAAAAAGAAGAAATATATATTTCACACAAATGTACCGGTAACTGTAAAAAAAAAATATTTAAAATTAAATGAGAAATAATATAAAATTAAAATTGGTATGCCTATATGTTAACTGCATATTTTTCATCAGACAGTATATATACATGTTTACACTAAAACTTGTTGTCTTTCTCTGTAATTACTTACACATCTGTCTCACAGATATAGCAGTGCAAGTTGTCATCTATAACATGAGGATGTTTTCTTCTGTCAAATGGCTTCCGTTTTGGGTTTCCTTTCAGCACAGCAGGATCAGCTGGGTTGATGGTGCTGGCCACAATGTGTGTGAAAACATGTGATATCAGTGCAAGAGCAGTGATCTTTAATAAAGC
Source organism: Magallana angulata (assembly GCF_025612915.1). Classification (NCBI taxonomy): domain Eukaryota; kingdom Metazoa; phylum Mollusca; class Bivalvia; order Ostreida; family Ostreidae; genus Magallana; species Magallana angulata. The sequence continues at coordinate 20,350,788 of NC_069116.1, read as the reverse complement.
TAAGGACTTGGTCACTTTCCTGAATTACCATGAATCATTTTTGACCAAACAAAACTGTCAAAATCAAAATATCAACTTTCATGAAATGTGAAACTATATTAAGTACTAATCAATTAAATCAAGTACATGCATGTACACAAGTACATATATCCAGTTTAAATCAGTACATGCATTACAAGATAAATCTAGATAAATAAACTTAAATTTCAAAATCTTAAAAGGATACAATATACGCTGGGATCTGTACATCTGAATGTAAGTGAGGAACCAATGTTGTGAAGTTGATGAAAGAGAAGTATAGAATAAAGAACCATGCAACGCCCTGCAGAGGGTGAGGTGGGCATGTCCAACCATTCTTTCGGCTGATTTGTCGATATTGCGTTCGAAACAATTCTCTGGACATGTTTGAAAGATTTCCTTCAAATTTGTCACTTCACCTACAAACAATTAAGAAACTGTTAAAAATGCATGTCTTTACAAATGCCATACAATCTTAATACCTTTTTCATATGGTTAAATACTTAACTAATTGTATTGCAATTTATACCATATGTTTAATAAGCAACACTGAATGGGCTATAAGTAATGTAAACATTTTATATTACACACCTCAAAATACATTTATCATATTTAGGCCTTTAATATTTCGATACCCAGACATGTATGATACAATCAGAAATGAACTATGAGATATAAAACCATTTGAGACGTGACACTTTAACCTAAACTTTATCATTAATGACTAATAAGATAACACCGAGAAAGTGTAAATAAGGCAGTCCTCGTTTACACGTATAACCCACATGTCGATTAATTCCTTAATCCAGTAAAAATTTATCTATGTGGTAGAATGCTTAAGTTACAGTTTACATATAATGGAATTTACTTACATTCTGTTTAATTGATGAAGCGACCCATTAAGTCAAAAGTAATTTATGTGGTTTTACATTATAATTTTTGAAAATAGTATATGCCGGCCATTTTGGTTCCAAGGTGACAGTATCAACTATATTAATCCGCCAGAGCGCCATAATGTCAAAATTTATATTACCAAAGCTAATCAATATCTTAATTAAAGATAAAAACAAAATAATTAATTGAAACAAAAATTTGGATAATATTTATTGTAAGAATTTGTAATTTCTTTAAGATAGTAAATATAAAACAGAACTATATTCTCGCACTTGCTATGAAAGAGTTAACTCGTACATTAACTATTTCGCAAACAAATACTATATAATGGGCGGATCCAAAAATTGAATGAGGGGACACCAGTTGCAGGCTAGGAGCCTAGTGTCGCCTTGAGTCCCCAAAACATTAAAAAGTCATTGTTAGAGAATTAGCATATTTATACATCATTTCAAGGATTTTGCAAGGTCCATTGCTTTTTTCAAACACTTTTTATTTGAACTCGCTACATATAGTATGCAATATTCGTGCAACTTCAGACAAATGTATAAATATCAATGTGGCCATTCTTCCATCAAAATTTTCTCAAATTAGATTAATGTGCCGAATTTTTGAATTCCCCAAGACTTTAGTGAACTGGGTCAAATGGTTTTTATGTGGCATTTTAAAAAAAAAAATTTTTGCGAAAATTGCATGTTGAATTAAACAATCATTTGAATGATGTTTTTGATAATTATTTTATAAAAAAAATTGTATATATCAGAAAACCTTTGTACAGTTTGTTTATTTATTTGGTATTTTTAACAGATAAAAGTAATTTTTTACTGTGTAAAAAATGTATGTATTGACATTGTTAATTAAATGTTGATAATAAATCGCTAAGGAACTACCGGTACTGTGAAACGTATAAATCATAAAATACATTCTTTACATAGTTTGGGTTGATTAGATTAACAAGCTCTCTAATTGCAAAGGTTCACATCATTATTTGAGTTTCTATTGAAATTCTCTTCTAATTAGGACAACTGAATGAAACTTCAGAATCAATGCATATTAGAAGATAACAATCTATGCTGTAAAATATTGATACACCCCTACTGTCACTCTCTTTGCCACACTGGGTTGAAAGTTGGATAATTATTTTTTATCTAATCCATTTTAAATGTACATTTAGATTTACTAAATATAGGACGAATTCCACTTTCTTCTAGACTGTACTCTAAATAACAATCTCAGAAGTGAACTTTATCAAGTGTTAATTTTCCAAATAATTCATATTTACATGTATCTGAAGACAACCTATTTCAAACTATCATTAGTAAACTGCAAATTTTATACATTCTGCATTTATTAAATTAAGACAAAGTAAATCCTTACTCATGCATTAATTTTTTTAATTAGTGTTAACAGTGACTTATAGGTCCAAAGGGCAATGTGTTTGATTTATGTAATCAACTATTCAATCGTAAAAGATAAACATGTCACTATATCAAATGGTTTACTTTACTTTAAGATTTGCTTATGAAAAAAAACAAAAACAAAATACCAAATACATTTTGACTTATTTTATGTAATAAACAATTATTATGTAGCACTGTCACAATGAACATTATTTACCGTGTCTGGAATAATGAACATAATAAATATCATCAAACCATGAAGATTTTTATCACAGTAACAAAAGAGTTCAGTAAATTTGGCATGATTCTTAACAAATTCCTCAGTCATTAGATAAGTCACTTCTCTCTTTGAACTGCCTTTCTACTGCTTTTTTCAGTCCATCCAAAAATTCCTCAAGAGTGACAGATGGTCTCTGAAAAATATATTTTTCAATGCAGCCATGTCAAACAGATTCTGTTACTATAGACACATGGATTTAGTCATTTTTCAAAATTGCATAAACATGTATACAGGTAATAAATTATTGTTATTTTTCTGTATCAGTCTAATTTTCAAGAATATTTGCTGCAAACTAAGGTTAAAAGATTGAATAAACAAAGTTGCACAATCTTTTCCTTCTTTTGTGTGTCTGACAACACAACTTCAACTTCAAAACAATATGCATTTAAAACATTTGACTTGTGGTAAAATTGTTGGTATTGTTGATATTAAAGTAAATTTATCAGCACATTTCAGCAAAATATAAATGTATTAAATTTTGGCAAGTTAATGATTTTCATGATTGTATATACATGGAAGCTGTTTTGTTAAATACCTGAACAAAGAGAGCATGGGCAATAAAAGGGAGCTTTCTAAGAGTCCTTCCACTTAATCCATGACTCTGCCTAAAACAAAAACCAAATCAGAAAAACAAGTATTAAAAATGTTTATGTCATGGTCCATTGTAATATAATAATTACAAAACAATGTTAATTAATTGAGATACTGTTCCTCGTTATAAGTAAAAGTATGCATTTCAATTCAAAATGGCAGTCTATACTCACATTGCTATGTCTCGCAGTTGCAAACTAAGCCTGGTAACATTTTTTTCAATGAACTTCATGACTTCCAGTGTACGTAAATCAAACAATTGCTGTGCAGGGGAGATGATTCCAACCTAATGGTACACGTTTAAAATGAATTTCACACATTTGGACAACAGGTCAACAAATGTTTGTCCTTAAATCAAAATTACCGATAACATAATTGACACATTAATAAAAAAATCTCTTGATTTATGTCTACACCAACTTAATATTTGACAAATGTAAGAAATTTTGGTGCTTCGATTATTCTTACTCTCATAAGTTCTATAATACACGAGTGGTAGATTTTGAATATGGCAGCTGGGGATGGTGGTCCAATATACTGCTTAATGTCTGCTCTGTCCACAAATGCCAGGTCAATAGCACCTGTCACATTGGAGGTAGTCAGTATCATCACATTAGGGTATCTGTTAATCAAGGCAGAAGACTGAGTAAATTACTTGTTACTTATTTCACAGTACATTTTTTTTCATAAAGTAATACATGTACTTTATTACATTAGTGGCAAATTCTAAGCAATCACATTCTGGCCAAAACCCCATATGAATTCTGAAAAAGGCAAATACACAAGCATCTTTTGATGGTGTACCATGATCAGAGTAAACAATTGTTATAATTTTTATACATTTTAAATATAGATTCATCATTCTGAATGACAGCTATTACACTGAATTCCTCCCATCTAGCATTGGTTGCATGAGAAGAGAGTATCATTGATAAAGTATACTTAAAGATTAGATTTTGACGTAACCTTTTAATATCCAATTCTGTCCTAAATAAAACATGTTTATTTGCTGATGCAGTCAATACGGCAAACAGCATAAAGAATACAAACATTTGTTTAAACTTGACAGAACTCTCACATATGGCTCATGAATGTTAAGCTTAAAAAACTTTATTTGTTCATTTAGAAAATGGTAGGAGAAAGCTATGCAGACTCCGAACCCTGGCTTGAGATGATGCCTTACAGTAATTAGATTCTGTAATTTTTTACATTGTAATCTAAATAGTATTTGGCTGAATGAATTAGATAGAACTTAGTGGACTAAATGAAATCGAAACACAAAGTTGTAGCTAATTTCAGACGCACTTATCTAGAATACACCACCTTTTGATCTGATCGAGCTGAGTAAGCAGTGCGTTCACCACCCTGATAGCATCTGACGGCTCACTCCCCGACATAGTGCTTTTTCTTGCAGCAGTCAGACTTTCTACCTAAAAAACATGCTGCCATCAATTTCTTTTCCTCAAATTAGCAAATATGATTAAAAGCCTTGCACTGAGAATTAATGAGCTACTAAATATGTACAAATCTTACTTCATCTATTAACACAAACACCAGAGCATCCTGGTCATCAATCAACTCCTGGATTTTCTGAAACATTTTCATCACCAACTTTCCACTCTACAAGCAAGATATTAATACATGTTTATAGATAGAATGTTCTCTGACACCTTGAAATATCACAGAACCACAACACTCTGATTAATTTTTGAATATTCATGGTAATCTTGAACATTCCAAGAAACTTTTCTTTTATTACACTCAGATATAATGTAATTACCTCCGAAAACCACTTGGAGAAGAGACTGTGACTGTTGATTTCAATAAGCTGGCCATAAGAGTACCTGTCTGACAACCTGATCACTAATTTCTGGGCCAGGGCTTTACACAAAGAAGTTTTTCCTGTCCCAGGAGGTCCTGAAGAAACACAATTCAGCACATTTCTGTATGTTTTACAAAACATTTACAAGAATATCAAAGATAAAAACCTAAAGCAATTGCAGGTTTGGATCCAGATGCTTTTTCTTGTTAAAAAGATTCAAACTGCATGTGCTTAATTAGAATAAATGTAAATTTTGGAGAAAATGTTTCCACTAACCATGTAGGAGAATAACTTTGTTCCATGATATGATGTTATTGTTGACAGCTTTGTCAGAAAACAGCAGAGTTGTTGATGCATAATTCAAAAGCTACAAAACAGAAACCTTTTATTACTACTACTACATGTATAAACATGTGATAAAAAGTTGACGAGATTTAAGAAAAAATTAAAAAGATTATTTTCTAATATCTTTAGTTGTTCATATGAGTTACAATGCTTATCATCTACGGCTTTCAAAAAATGTAATGAGAAAGCTTTTGAAAAGCAGTTACTTAGTATCATCTACAAACCCCTCGTTTGATATCCTCATCATAAATCAAACTCTCCCATAATCCACTGAAATCTGAGGCAGGCAGGAGCCAATGATGAGCAGCTGCCATATCCTCCTCATCATCCAGCTCTTCAGTTCCTGGTCCATCTTCATTCAGTCGATAAACATGCATCATCAGGTTACCCGAAACCAGGCAGATTTGCTATTAACATTTGCGAAAAATTAAGAGGATGGATTACATGGATGAATAACAAGACAATTTAAAAATGAATTAAGACATCGTTTCCTATCATATCACGGGTTCTATGGTATCGCGGTATATCTGTTTACCTATAGTAGCACGCTCTGAAATTGACATTGACGTCAAGATATTTTTAGACATAATAAACAGAGGCACGCTTAACATCACTGAGGTATAAAATAGAGGAATCTCACAATAACATTAGTTTCTGGAAAAGTTTTTCGACAAAATGATTTAACTACCGTGATATCATAGGACAGGCTCATACTTTTAAATGGTTTAAATATCACTCATTTTAGTCATTTACATAACTTATTGATCTTGCGTAGTGTTTGAAATTTTACTTCAAAATGTGTTAAAATATGTTGTATTATTCAAGGTTATTCTGCTAAAATCTAAAAAGAAATTCGGATTAATCTCATAATACTACTTACCTTTTTTTCAGCATTGCACTCTGTGTCACAAAGTGAAACAGATTTAACATTCTCTTGTAAAAACACATCATCAAAAGAAGTCAAGATGAGATCTCCATAGATAACGCGGTGACGATCTAGTAGGGCAATCACATGTTCTTTGACTGTTTGACTCTCTGCCAAGCTAAGAAAAAAGAAATACATGTAGTAGACTCATATAAATAGACTTGTATCTGTAATCTTGTTTACATCGAACTGCGCTATTTGGACTTAAGCATACACTGTCTGATCAGCGATGAAGTCAGAATGACAACACTGGATAAGAGCAAGTAGAAATGTCCTATCCATACTGAATCTCGACAAGAGATATGGTACCAGATACCATGGTATGATCATGATGGTATCGGGTGCGTTTGCCCTATCCACATGTTCGCCTTAGTCCGTTTCCTCTAGGTCCCTTCGCTCTAATTATCGTTCGCCCAAATAATTGTTCGCCTTAAACCTTGTTCGCTCCTTGTTTATAAATAAACAATATTATAATTTATTTCATTTACTTTTAACTTAAAACTTGTTAACTTTTATTAATCATTCATATATAATGTTTTTCCTTCATCAAAAATGACGTAATTGGTATACGTTAATTGTAACATTTTATTGCCTTACATTGCCGATAACTGTCTTCTTGTTTTTATAATGATTCGCTTGGTGTTTTTAAACAATCAAAGAATTTGAGACTCAAATTGGCTCATTCAGAAGCTTACATGTAGCAGATGATTATCACCTATTCTATCTTTAAAGAATTTACATAACACAATCCTTTGATCTTTAAATGAGATATATACGGAATTAGAACATGTAGCTGTATTAAACAACTGTCAACCATGGTGATCATTATGTAGAAGTAGAAAGGGCGGTATTGTTTTCATTAATTATATATGTATCTTTCAAAATGTTTAAATTGACTAGAATACACAAAATTATTTAAATTAATTAATCCTATATAAAATTAAGGCGAATGGACACAGTGCAAACTGCGTCAAGAGCGACGGACCTTGGGCAAACGAAAACTAGAGCGAACAGCGTCAAGGGCTAAGGCGTTTTAGAGCGAACGAACAGCCAATCTAGATCTGACTGGTGTTTGAATTGCATATGTTGTTATATTAATTTTTGTTTCATTCATATAAAATCTGTTCTCATTCTTATCTGATAATAAATATATAGAACCATTTTAATATGAGCTTGGACTTTGGGTAGTTGTGAAAACAGCAATGTGACGTAGGCCTGTCTATTTTAGTGTAGGTCACCCTGCCATGGCTCTCTGAAATCAACAAGATTTGTCTGGCTTTTGAGCTAAGACTACACAATTGGTGCATATTTCGCTTGAAACCAGCGTCATTTTGAACTTGTTTTGACGCAATAAATAGATAGTTACGTCCTACTGAAAGTCCAAGGCCTTGTTAAAAATGGTTCTAAAAATCACAGTCTGTGGAGCTGCTGTGAACGCATAGACTTCCTTGATGAAGACAATCGGATTAAGATTACATTAAAGGTATGACTATTTTAAGATTCTATATGAGACGGTTTGATGATTGATGAAAATCCTAAGATAATTATCAAATAAAAGGGGCACCTTGTCGGTTTCAGACAGATTTCAACGTGATATTTTTCCTCCGTGTCACCCTTTGGTAAAACACTTCCGAGTCCATTCACTGATATATCGCCCATTGAAATAAACTTCTTCTTTTAACAAAGGTCAGTAAAGTAAGCTAAAACTCATGGAACGATTTTCTTCTTGTGGTATCAAATGCAGAACTATGCCAATATCTTTGAACATGCCGCCATTTTTTATTTATGAAACATAATCCAAGAACCAACAACAGGAAACGCTGAAATATCCGGATGAAGGACTTCCTCAGAAATTTCCGAATTTTTGGGGGCATATGTATGCACACACGTCGTAAAACCAGTCAACAGAATTTCATTACATTTGAAAGGTAGTTTTATAGTCTTATAAAGGAATCTCTCTCTTGTTTGGCAAGAATTTAAGAAGACTTAAAAGACTGGAACCCGTCCCCCTTTTTTAAGTTCAATATTTTTATATGATTTTAGCTGAACTCTGTTTAATACATAGGCGTCGGAACCGGGGGGGGGGGGGGGCTAGGGGGGGGGGGTCGGGCTTAACTTCATGTGGAAGGAGTCCCTAACGCTGTGATCTGGGGAAACTCTATGACATGCAGTGGCGTAGCTAGAGCTAGAATGAAGTATAGGCACCATTAATAAGGCGAGGGGTCTGGGGGCCGCTCAAGGCGAAGCCCCCCGACGGAAAACGGATTTCGTGTTTTATAGAACACCCAGGAAAAAAATTTAGGCACTTTTCGTACACAAAATTTTGAGTTTTTTATAAGAAGTTTTATCGTAAAATTATCGTTCAATTTTTCAGCATCTTTTCCGTCTGTGTATAGGTATTTTACACGCCTAATCCACCTATCTTCTTATACTAAAGCTATTACATGTACCTGTCTCTATAGTTTAGTTTACTATTTAAGGAAAAACATTAAGACTTTGTAATTAATTGAATGTCATGATTCAAAAACAGTTGCAATGGTTATTTAAAATTTTAATAAGAAAACAGAAATATTGCTTTTGGTTTATTGTCCGACATTGTTTTTCACTGATTGACTGGGCAATAAATAGCATCATCGACATCACATATTTGCCATTTGTGACCTCAAACAATCAGAGTAGTTTTGAAATAGAAAAAAAATATTAATTTGCTGTGTGCTTTTTTTTATATTTTAATTAAATGTGACATTTAACACTTTTAAGTTTTGGTCAGAAAATGATGTGTAGGCACCTGCCTTAAGTGCCTAACGGCAGCTACGCCACTGAGTCATGGTTTAATTAAAAAAATTATCTTATGTGAAATAAAAATAATTTTTTTTTGCAAAGTTAGACCTAACCATAAGGGACATAGCATGGTAGAGGATTCAGCCCCCCCCCCCCCACTGTTTCTCGCAGCAAAGGTAATTGTTCCTAAATTTACCTTGAAAGATTGAGAAGTTGGAGTCATAGGCATACTAGGACCCCCCCCCCCCCCCCCCCCGGATTAGGAATTTCATGATTTGAGAATTATTTTTTTTTGGTAGGTAAGATTTTTTTTTGTAAGTATAGGTATATCCCCCCGCCCCCCCCTCCCCCCCCCCCCCCACCAACGGATTAGGATTTCCATGATTTAGGGAATTTTTTTTTCCTTAATATTCCTGAGGATTAGTCTAGCCCCCCCCCCCTTTCAATTTGCTTCCGACGCCAGTGTAATAATATGTGGAACTACAATAAACATAGGACAAACTTTTCTCGATTCTTAGTTGTTGTTCAACTTTTCAACTTACAACATATACCAACGGAATCTCTCTCTTGTTTGGCAAGAATTTAAGAAGACTTAAAAGACTGGAACCCCTCCCCCTTTTTTAAGATCAATATTTCTATATGATTTTAACTGAACTCTGTTTAATAATATGTGGAACTACAATAAACATAGGACATATTTTTCTCGATTCTTAGTTGTTGTTCAACTTTTCAACTAAAATCATATATATTGCGGTTTAATCCGGATCTGTTATCGAAGCCTATAATCGAAAAATTTATATTTTTTTTTACACAATTTCTAAATAATGCCCAAACTATGTTTCCAAAGGAAATCAAAAACACTTGCCAACCTTTAAGTTATACCATTAATGATAATTTCATATTCAGTCATGAATAGATATGCAACATGCTTTCCAAATAATGTTATATATGAAACAGGATTGCTATCAAATACTGTATTTGATTATTGGTAAGTTTTGTTTATAGAGCAAGATTTCTTTGCACGACAGTTCACGCATCTTTCTGACTTCTGGAACATCTTTTTTGGGGGTCCTATAGCTAATATAAATATGAATGTATTAGAGAAGTTTATGTTCCTAATCTACAATCTATTCTCTTTTGAGAAGTGGACAGGCATAGCCTACAGTGGATGTAGGCTATGCCTGTCCACTTCTCAAAAGAGAATAATCTACAATCTTCTCACACGAAACGGTAGTGGATTCAAAACACATATTTCAAAATATTCATAGAATGAGTAATGTTATGAATTCACAGAGAAAAGCAGTAATATCTCTTTACCTCCACCCACCCTACCCATTCCCCAAAACAACTACCAAATGCACAAATAATAAAAAAGTAGCAACCTATTCAACAAGAAAACAAGAGGCCTAGGGTCGCTCACCCGATGAGCAATGGTCTGACTCAAGTAGCGTTACAAAGTCAAATACAACACGAAAATATCAAGACAAGACTAAACAAAACACGTGCATCAAGGAGTAAATAAGTTTTATCACAATTCTTCATTCCGATCAATTTAACTAAACCGTCTTTTTATTCTGCAGAAAAGTCTCTCACGGGTCTTACTGTACATCTGAAAATTTTACGTTCACTATTATTTTGAATAGCATTGCATTAACAAAAATATGATATATATCAATCAGCAATAAATAAAAATGTCAACTTATAGATTCCAAGGCTCCCCAACCTCGGCTAATACTTTTACATGTTCTGGGGTAATAAAACAGTTGTTAAAAAAATAATAAAATAAAAAGTCAGTTAAATGTGTGTTGATGGTTGATGTATTATGATCATCAGCAAGTGACCGTTTGCCAAAAAAAAATGAGAAAAGGTATAAACAAATTCATAAGTACTCTAGAAGTGTACCGTGCACTTTCTTGCTTTATATGACGTTGAAAACTAAGCGTTGGTCTATCCATTTCTGGAGGCTTTCTTCTGTTCAAAGCTATGACTGGGTTTAACCAAAAGCCCACACTCGTAAAACATCCGACAAACCAACACGTGTTACAGCTTTATACCTTTTAGTTCTTATTCTCTATCCCCTTCTCTTTATCTCTTAGAGAAAAATAAATAATGAGAATAATTAAATATACAAATTTGAATGTTGGTTGACTTTTTGAAACTTGAATCTTTATTTGATTGACTTTTACTTGACTTGCCACCATGTCGAATATGTAAATACAAAGTGTACCAATCTTAAAGACACTTGCTTCCGGTAGCCGGAGGTAAGGCGTCTTGAGAAATAAATAGTCCTTTCAAAGGACAAAACAAACCAGAAGCGGAGTTAAAGTTCAAGTAAATAAGTAGTCCACAACAAAAGGTCATACATTTTAATAGGGAACAATTTAAATTATTTTGTGTATTTGAATTTAGAGGTCACAAGAGTTCCAGTATATCTTCAACACCTTTTGCAATGTCCGATCAGATTAATATTCACACTGTCAGAGATGAATTTATTGATTGAGAGGAGAATAATATTTCTTCGTATATTGTTTTTAATAATATATTTTACAGCTGAAGTTGGTAAGTATTGGTGTCTTTAGCTTTAATCACAAGTGTTTGAAACTGAACCCATTGCAAATGAAGTCTTGTACACTTATTGAAAAAGAAACCCAGTGAATGGAAATTTTTATTTTTCATTACGTTTTGCTGAATGAATTAAATTGCACCGAATGGAAACATTACGATATTTTTTCTCATTTCAAATATTTTTTTTATTTATTCATGCATTTGATTATATAACCATTTTTCAGACTGTGCATGCAATTTCGGCGGCGATCCATCTTCACACATTGACGTGATAGAAAGTTGTTCAAGTAAGAATATCTCTTGGGCACTTGCGCGTTTACTTTGTAGCATCTCATCACGTGACCTTATTAAGAAGACTACGTTTATTAGAGATTTATCTTATTTAATCAGTATATTAATGTTGTTTGATACTGTAATGTCATTAATAATGACATTAAACGTTAAAACGCTGAAAAATTAAGCTCCTTTATTTTGAATATCCAGGAGGAATTAAGTCTGCTGTCCACCAGCCTGAACTATATTAGCATTAATTCTCACTTTTCGCGTTTTGAACACCAAGGGAACTCTGAGAATATATATATATATGTATATATATATATATATATATATATATATATATATATATATATATATATATATATATATATATATATATATATATATATATATATATATATATATATAAAGAGCGTTTAAAAAATTGATTTTTTTACCGTATTTGAGCACGGAAATATTCTTGAAACGTTTAGATTGAAAAAACCCCGGTATTTAGATAATTACAAAGAATTTAAACCTAATTTGATAAAATCTGACGTCATCTGCAGTTTTATTCGGGCATTCTTTACTGTTTGAGTCGGAGAGAGGTCAGGTTATGGACTTACTGATACTTTATAGACCGAGCTATTCTTTTGGCATCATGCCATTGGAGAGACTTTAGTTGGTCAACTCAACTTTCATATAACATATTTTCATATTTCATGTTATCAGTCTCCTGTAAAAGACTACGGGTCAAAAATCATACATTGAAGGTTGTCAATACATCATCCCTGCCTACGGATCTTCATGCTGTGGAAGTCTGTCAAGAGTGAAGTTCTGGAGCAGCAACTATGGATTGATTGATTTTCAAGTCTGGAAGGAAACGGCACCAAATGTCTACGAGTTGACCCACACCTTTAACTACTATGTTCCAGAAGGTACAACTTCAGAAGGTGTTGATGCCTATATAATATAGTCTTAGTCACCCAGATGCCTACTTTTCTCTGAAGTAGGTATAAATTATCTATAGATGATCTAAACAACGCCTCGAAACAAGAGGTCTTAATATTTCAACAATACTATTATCAAACGGATTTTACTACATGTGGATATTAAAATAGTATGAGTTTGACAAAATATTTTGTATTCTTTTATTTTATTTTCAGTGAATGCAACGTTAACCGTGTATACAGGCAATGACATCTTGATAGAAAAAAATGACGTCATTGGCTGGTAAGAACAAAGGACTATATATGATAAGGGCCTAAAATGGCCCCCTAAAATGAACATCATCATTTAACTGTAATTCTTTCTTTTCTTAATACAAATATATATGTGATGTGTTTACATAATATTCATTTTGGTTCAAGTGCCCACGATTTAGAAATATGACATCGTAAAGACAACCGTTTCCCGCCATTTTTGCATTTTTAGCATAAAAAAGCTTGTTTTCAAGCAGTTTTTCTTTCAGGAAACATAGAGCGCATGCTTGAACAAACAAAATAATTTAATCAGAGATGTATCTAGCCAAGACTAGTAAGTGACAAAAAAATCTTCCTTGTTCAAGCATGCGCTCTATATTTCCCATTCGTTAAAAGATAAGAAAAATGTCAATTTTTGACTGATTTTGATTGAATTATAGAAATAGCGTCACTTCTGACGTCATATACTGCCAGTGAGTGCAAATAAATCAAATAAATAGATAAAAAATATATTTTATATCAACTCTTCTAAAAAATAAGTTTACATTTTATTGTACCCAAAGCACTTGAAAAATGACGAATTATGGGGGCCAAATTTAACTCATATCATATATAGTTCATATAGTTGATTATTTCTTTTGTACTTGCATCCGATATTAGATGAATGCTATCCAATGAATAAAACGACAAAATACATATAAACAACCCGCGTTGCAGTGATCATTGTGTATCAATCTAAATAACTATAGAACATAAAATTAAAGTTTAAAAAAAGTTGAAGTCGAACTTAATGTTCTTCAGGTACTCAAGTGGTGACGACATCATCCCCTACTCCATAACTACGGTAGATCAGAACATCCAGTTGTCGGGGGTGCCGGGATTTTCTGTAGGGGGTACCTACACCTTGAACACACCGTACATTACGGGCAGAAACTACGGCATTCAATTCTCTGTGGCCGACTGTGAGTACCTGCACAATTTAACAACAATTCTAAAAATATTTGCAAATTGTATCAATAACATTATAGTCAAAACAAGTCAGTGGCGAGAGTTACACTTCTTAAAAAGAATAGGACATCACGGTTATATTCATTTGAGGTTTGCCATTCATTAGTTTTATCATTGAAATGTTGCATTAAGCTCATCAAATCAAGTTTTAGAATAACCAATCAAAATAGTTTTTACCCCGTGTAAACATAACTAAAATAGCTATATACTGAATATATCTACTAGGCCTTGAATGATATCGCTGCTTATTTACATTACAGCTTCAAAACCGTACTTTACCAACCTTCCGCAGACAGTAACAGTCCTGGACACTGTCGCATTAGGAACTTATGTATATACTGTCAGCTATAGCGATCCCAATGCCGCAGATATTCCCTACATCACTATTCAGAAGAACAACGCCCCAGAATTCACACTGAATACTGCTACAGGCAAGGTCCAGCTATAGAGAGGAATTATTATTTTCAAAAATTAACATATACACAATCATTAAGTAAGCTACTATTAAATTTAACGATGGTGATATACTAATCATACTTGCAGGTGAAATCCATACCGGAGGTACTTTGAATTATGGGACATACACGGTCACTATCGAGATTACAGACCCATGTGGCCGAAGTCAACAAAAGAATCTGATTGTTACTGTCATTAACACGGTGAGACAACGTTTTGCACCTTTTAAACATTGTACAAAATTATTATAAAAATGTCAACTTAGATGTTGTTACATTGATTTTTCACAATGCTAGCCTCCCGAGATCCTAAATCTCCCATCGTCTGTTGATGTATCCGAATCTATCCAACATGAAACTCTCTTATATGCCCTGACACTACGAAATGAGACCGGAAGTGATACAGTCACGTGCTCCCTCAACACCACTTCTCCAGAAGGTGCACCTTTTCTCGTAAAATACATTTCTGGGACAGCTGGTGAGTTACAACTAAAGTTTTGGTCTGACTTGATAATCTAATAAGTTATGTTTTTTCCACTTAATACATGCACAGAAAAGCAATTTGATTCAGAGTTGTATCATATTATTTTCAGATTTTGGCGTGTATTCTCTAGCATCTCCAAATTTTGACTATGACAGCAACTCTTCTTTCGAAGTTGTGGTAGACTGCACAGATTCCATAACTACCGCCTCGGAGTCATTGTTTGTATACCTTATCAAGAATTCGGAACCAGTGGTTCATAATTTACCAAGTAAGTTATAGTTTAGAAGATTCTTTTTTTTCCTTGAAGTTAATGATAGCTACAGTATACATGTAACTAAACCGAAATCGATGAATACCCAATTTATTGAATGTTAAATTAAGCAAATGGTTAAGTACTAAATCACCTACGTACGATGATACTGCAATTAATATACATATTTTGGTTCATTTACTTCTCAATTACTTATCATTATTATTATAACAGACGTGATCACCATATCGAGCAGTACGCCAGTGGGAACTATTGTGTTCGCTGTGAACAGCACTGACCATGAGAACGATCAGCTCACTCACTCTCTTAACTACTGCATAAAATGCCCGTTCACCATTAGTCAATGTATGTATACTGCACACAATATCTTCAAGTTCGGAAAATCATAAATGTTTCTTTAAACTTCAAATCTTTTCTCCGTATTTAATTTCAGCGGGGCACATTTTCTTAAAAACAAGTATCAAGGACGCCTCCAAATTCTCCTACAATCTTTACATTGTCGTTTCCGACAAGTATGGAACAGTCACAGATAAGCTCTTAACAATACTGGTTACTGGTAAGCCTACTTGAAACTGATTTTTTATCCTCTAAGATGGATAAGACAATTTTAAATTTGTAATACCAGGGTTTTGCAAAAATATATTTTAAATGATATTTTTGAATAGGCGTGAACAGCGTTCCTGTCGTAAGCAATTTGGACCAGACAGTCAATGTACCCAAAACTGTTGCCATAGGAACCGTGATATTTACCGCCATCGTGTCGGATGCAGACGGCGATCCTTTGAGTTATCAATATGAGTATGATCCAGTGGAAACTATGTGGAAATTTTCAATGGATGAAACAAGTTTGTTGCTTTGTTTTATCTCAATAAGACCCTTTTCTAATCGTTTTTCTCTATTCTTTTAATAAAAAAAATAACCTTCACTGTCTTTGAAATTCAGCTGGAAAGATTTCTGTCATCGAAGCTTTAGACTTTGGAGCTGATATTGCTTTATACAAATTCTCCTTTACGGTTAACGATGGGAAAGCATCGGCCCCAAAGGCAACATTAAGCATCATCATACAATCTAGAAACGAACCACCCGAGTTTGCTCATCAAGTCTACCACGTTTCACGTGATGAGGCAAAAGTAAGTTATGAAAGAACTGTTTTTGATCAATTTACAGATCCATCAAAGGAAAGCTTTAAAGCTTTTACTGTCATAAACATATAAACCCAGAAAATTGTTTCTTTTTTACTTTGCAAAATATTATTTAGTTATTAGACCGGTATTTATTTAAAGTATCATATACATATTTGTATATACTAGTATATAATTTCTGTGATAGTCGGGAAGTAAGTTCGCAGATCCCGGGTTTGTGGTCAGCGACCCAGACGCAGGGGACACGTGGACCTACGAGATAGCGGATGGGGATGACTTCGGGCGGTTCAGTATCGATGCCAGCACTGGGATTTTACAGTTTCGGACAGACTACATTGTGGACAAGCCTGAATCAATGCAACCTTCTGTTGTTCTTATCATCGCGGCAGTGGATACTCAAGGAACAAGTGGTATACCTTAACTGGTTCATTTTCTGTCAAAAAAACCCTGTTTTTACATTATCATCGCAGTGCAACAATTTAGTGTTAATTAACATTTTTGCCTGAAGATTTCCTAACGGTCAGTGTTGTTTCTTATCGATTAACTCAGTTTATTACATAGCTATAAATATAATTTCTTTCGATTAAACCCAAAATCTTAACGAAAAAAAAAACACCAGGGAACTTTAGCGAATAAAGCGAAATGCCTGCGAATAAACAATCAATATTGTTATCAAAAATAAAACTTTCAACTAAATTAACATTGGTTTATTTAAGTCAGGTGTTCGATCGCGAATGTTTCGCTTTATGAATTAACCAAAGATAAAATTTTATTTACAAAATTTTTCTGTTTATTCGTGGTCTTTTGTCATTACTTTCGCTTAAGTTTTGTGTTATATCGCGATAGTGACGGGTTTTGTCGCAAAATGTTTTTTCAACTAAGCGCAATCGTTAATAGACGATTGTTACATTTATATAAGGACTTTTTAAAAGCAAAATATTTCATTGTCTTTTAAAGAGGAGTGGTCCCGGTTTTGGTCTAATTCCCCCTCCCGCTTTTAGCTCACCTGAGCTGAAAGCTCAAGTGAGCTATTCTGATAACATTTTGTCTGTCGTCCGTCCGTCCGTCCGTCTGTTCGTCTGTCCATCCGTCTGTCCGTAAACTTTTCACATTTTCATCATCTTCTCAAGAACTACTGGGCCAATTTCAACCAAACTTGGCACAAATCATCCTGAGGCAAAGGGGATTCAAAGTTGTGAAAGTTAAGGGCCACACCCTTTTTCAAGGGGAGATAATTGGAAATAAATGAAAAATTTTGAGAAATTTTCAAAAATCTTCTTCTCAAGAACCATAAAGCCAGGAAAGCTGAAACTTGTGTGGAAGAATCCTCAGGTAGTGTAGATTCAAAGTTGTGAAATTCATGACCCCCAGGGGTAGGGTGGGACCACAATGGGGGCTCGAAGTTTTACATAGGAATATATAGAGTAAATCTTTAAAAATCCTCTTCTCAGAAACTAATCAGCCAGGAAAGCTGAAACTTGTGTGGAAGCATCCTCAGGTAGTGTAGATTCAAAGTTGTGAAAATCATGACCCCCGGGGGTAGGGTAGGGCCACAATGGGGGCTCGAAGTTTTACATAGCAATATATAGCCACAATGGGGGGGGGGGGGTCGTAGTTTTACATAGGAATATATAGAGTAAATATTTAAAAATCTTCTTCTCAGAAACTGATCAGCCAGGAAAGCTGAAACTTGTGTGGAAGCATCCTCAGTTAGTGTAGATTCAAAATTGCGAAATTCATGACCCCCGGGGGTAGGGCGGGGCCACAATGGGGGTCGAAGTTTTACATAGGAATATATAGAGTAAATCTTTAAAAATCTTCTTCTCAGAAACTAATCAGCCAGGAAAGCTGAAACTTGTGTGGAAGCATCCTCAGGTAGTGAAGATTCAAAGTTGTGAAATTTATGACCCCCGAGGGTAGGGTGGGGCCACAATGGGGGCTCGAAGTTTTACATAGGAATATATAGAGTAAATCTTTAAAAATCCTCATAGGAAGATATAGCCACAATGGGGGGTCGTAGTTTTACATAGGAATATATAGAGTAATTCTTTAAAAAGCTTCTTCTCAGAAACTAATCAGCCAGGAAAGCTGAATCTTGTGTGGAAGAATCCTCAGTTAGTGTAGATTCAAAGTTGTGAAAATCATGACCCCGGGGGTAGGGTGGGGCTACAATGGGGTCGAAGTTTTACGTAGGAATATATAGCCACAATGGGGGGTCGTAGTTTTACATAGGAATATATAGAGTAAATCTTTAAAAATCTTCTTCTCAGAAACTAATCAGCCAGGAAAGCTGAAACTTGTGTGGAAGCATCCTTTGATATCCTCAGGTAGTTTAGATTCAAAGTTGTGAAATTCATGACCCCCGGGGGTAGGGTGGGGCCACAATGGGGGTCGAAGTTTTACATAGGAATATATAGAGTAAATCTTTAAAAATCTTCTTCTCAGAAACTAATCAGCCAGATGATTCTTTATAATTGTTAAGACTTTGGCTCCAGGACAATTCTTCGGCCTCACAAGAAGGTTCAGATTTTGATGTAGCTTTATATCCCATATATAAACAATTATGAAGGATCTTTTTGAGAACTGCAATACTCATCATGTGATATGACTATAAAATCATCCTGTTAGAAAAAGGACTAATGATTATAAACATAAGAATATCCAAGGGGGGAATGGATTTTATTTAT
Organism: Magallana angulata; assembly: GCF_025612915.1. Taxonomy (NCBI): domain Eukaryota; kingdom Metazoa; phylum Mollusca; class Bivalvia; order Ostreida; family Ostreidae; genus Magallana; species Magallana angulata. Next base: position 20,331,666 of record NC_069116.1, on the reverse strand, counting down.
ACAGGAATTACATGTATTATTGTACATTGTCTGTATTATGACTCCATTAAGCTGATTTTATCATACCTATTGTTTCTCAGGTGAGCGAAGTGGCCCATGGGCCTCTTGTTAATGTTTACAATGGTTCAGTAAGGCATATCTAATAGTCATCCAAAATCTGAATGTGAATTGTCGTGTCATAGCTCACAATTCTCTGTCATGTAAACAAAGCTTGCACTCAAATTTTGGTTGATAACAAGATATGCACTTTTAAAGCATTATAAACACTAAAAATAGAAAAATAAAATTTGACCAAAATCGCGACTATGCGCCTTTAAAATCTAATTAAAGCCATAGAGTCGAATTAGATAGTTATTATAGGTGGACAAGATTATTTTGGTCGTGCTTCCTTATTTAATTAAGGTGGCTCGACACACCAATGCATTATTTGATGGATCGATGAAGAATCATTTTTGAGAAATGATTATACAAAAATGACACCTATATCGGCCTCTGATTATTTTATATGTTTTTTTTTGTATTTTTTGATAGAAACCGGAAACATCGTTTTAGCTTTGAACAAGATATATTAGAGCTAAAAATTTGTAATCAATTAATGCACAATACAATTATCTATAAATACATATCAAAACGGCCAGATGAACTTTGAAATATTTTTGTAAAAAAAAATATTTCTGAAAATGAAAAAAAAGGATTGTAGATATTTTTTTAAATCTATGGATAAAAACTGCAGATAAACTGTTACTCGCATTTAACAATTGCTGTACAATCATATTTCAACAAGAAATTGAAACCAAATAGTGAAATTAAAGAAAAAATGGAAAATTTTAAAATCGAACCGATCCCGATTGTAATTAAACTGATCCCGAACGAAATCACATAAAGTTAGAATGAATCAGAATTTTGCAAAAATTTCAGGTTGTTTAGCTGTAAAATGGTTTCGTCATTTACTTAATTTATAAATTATATCAATTACTTAGAAAAAAAACTGCAGTTTATTTGTAAAATTTCAATTTTAAAATAATTCTGATCGGGATCAGTTTTTTTTCAATCGGGATCGGTTCAAATTTGATAAATAGCAATTTTTCCAAAATTTCGCATTTTCATTTCAATTTCTTTGTAAAATATCATTGTTTAGTAAATAGTTTATGTGACTATATGTTATTTTTAAAATTTTATCCATAGATTAAAAAGATATTAAAGAATTAAAATTTTGATTTTCAGAAATATTTTTTTAATTAAAAAATTAAACACTTGACCAAACGATCTTTGGCATGAATTTATTTATAATTATATTACACATTGATTGACAACAAGTTTTAAGCTCTAATATATTCTGTTTGTCTGCAAAACAGTTTTTCCTATTTCACTGAAAAAATACAAAAAAAATTCTTATAAAATAATTGAAAGCCGATATTGATCTCTGTTTTGTGGAAACATGTTTCAAATAAGATTCTCTATCGATCCATAAAATAAAATTTTGGTGTGTCGAGGAACCTTAATTAAAGTTTGTAAATCTTCTGACCTTGGTTGGGCAACATAATTTTGTACCTTGTCTTCATTATCCTTTGTGATAAGGTACAACCACTTTGTCAGTCCACATCTCGGATGCAAACAACAAAACGCCGTATTTCCCAAGCAATCAGTATCACGTGACCGTGATCTACGATGTTCCCGTGACGTCATCGGTAGCTTACATCACCGCGCTGGACGACGACTTTGGACCTACGTACAACCAGATCAGCTACCACATCGAATCGATACTGGACCATCAGTATTTTGACATCGACGGTAATGCGCTATTAACCACTGCAAAATCACTAAGACAATTCGAAAACGGCACAAAACTGCTCACTCTCATAAAGGCCACAGACAAAGGAAACAGGCAGTCATCCGTGACGGTTACGGTGAATGTCGTACCGGGAACCAGCAACAGTTTCTTTGACGACCCAGAAACTGTGGCATGGTTTGCAGCACTGATGACATTGTTGGTCATTTTGCTCGGAGCTGCTGTTATTGGCCTGTACCGTTATTGCAAATATGGCTATGTGTTCTCAAAAAGAGGACTCTGTACAAGGTATTTTAACTGCTCAATCTATCCCAATTTATTATTGAAATAGATGACTTATTGTTACTTTTTGTATTAATATACATGCATGTTATATTTTTTGTCAACACAGTTGCGATGGCAAAAAGGTTCATTTTGAGAAGGGAGGAAATTATGAGAAAGCCGACACCGATAGACGTAAGTCTGATCACTTCGTTATAATTAATAAACATGGTCACGATTTGAGCTATAAATACTTTAAATTTTATGATGCTAGTATCGTACTGGCTTGGAAAGAGTGTGTAAAATTTCATTCATATTTCATTACGACCATGCAAGATGATCGTCCACACTGGTGAGACTGTTTCGTGGTATGTGGCTTATATACACGTATAGGTTTGTAGGATAGCGGCGATGAAAGAGAAATAGGGCGAACAATGCTTTTTACATCTTCAGCTTTAACATAATGAATAATGATGAACACTGTGGTTTCGTTAACCACTGTAATCATTAAACACTGGAAGAAAAGAAAACACCACACACAATGTTAACATTTTTCAATTCATTTTTTAAAATTATTCTTCATTTAATCTTATTCTCAAAAATTGAAAAATATTTAAAAGGGCTATAGGTAATTTGAAAAAAAAAACCTTTTTGATTTAGCTTTGTTCTGCTACATATAAAATATGTTTATTTTAAGACTTGTCAATTGTTTTATTTGTAAATTAATTATCATTATACCGACAAAATAAAACAGGTAGCTATGTAATGTTGTGGCGGACACTTTTAGAACAAGTGTGAATTAAGTTTCAGTTTGAATTGTAACTGATATTTTAAACAGGTGACTCTCGAGTTAGCATCAGTGAATGGTCAGGTGACAATGGCGACGTCACCATGTGGATGCCGTCAAAATTTGATAGCTGGAATCAAAGGTGTGTTTTTTATATGTTCAAACAAAATACTTGGTCATTTACACAAATATTGAAATTAATTTTATCGAAGGTTGAATTCTCAGATATATAATAGTTACAATACTTAATTGATCAAACGCTTACGATTTTCCAATGTTGCACTTGGTTACTATACCATTCCATACCGACGTCAACATATTATTATATGGGGATACAAATCTTTCTTCAGCAAATAATGAAACAATTTTCAAAGCAGTTCACAAATTTATTTCAGCATCAAAACGTTTTCAAACATAAAAATTTCTCACACATGATGTGATCCTACATCCTTTCTGTTATCTTACTCACCCTGCATCTTATTTTTCCATAACGTATTTTTTTTCATACACATTGTTAGTTTAGACGTAATTTTTTTTATAAACGTGATTACAAAGACATTCCAACCTGGACACTTCAATGAAAATTTGCATTGAGGATTTTTTGAATTCCGTTTTTACAATGCATGGGTTTGTATTTACTTACAGGGCAAACACAAGAGGACTGCCTGCAGTCGTAGAATTGTAACATTCATAGAATATTCGCTGCTGGAGTTACTCATATAACTGAAGTTATTTTACATTTGCTGTCAATAAGTTTATTGATCCGTGACAACAATCGATTGGCACTGTGTATTTCACTTTATTAAAGCTATACACGCTATATTTTGCGTCATTTTGAATAACGGTGAAAATGTATGTGTTTGATTACTTATAAAAGTTACCTTTTTGCTGTTAATTACAATGCCCAATTTGATCACGTAACAAAAATATCATCAATACAGTATTAAACAATAAAAAAATATTTATTTCTCTGCCAGGAAAGTAATGCCTCCTCATGAATATCAATCTATCACGTGATATCGACAGCTAAATTTAGTCTATCATATAAAAATTGGTGAAGGGTCAACATCTTCATAATTGTAATTGTTTAACAAATGAAATGGTATTTTCAGTAAAGCTTAAATTTGTACGATACACGAGTGCAAACAAAAGGGAAAAATACAAGCCTGTTTGTATATTATTTTATATATATATGAACTAGACTTTGACCCGTGCGTGCACGGGTTGACATTGCATATGATATCGGACATTTACGAAATAGGTACATCAACACAACATATTATTGACATTTACATAACCAAGCTTTAAGCCTACAATAAAGTTATTAATTTCACTATACTCTGCTTAGTTAGAATAATCTAGATAGAATGTTCTATAGTTAAAATGACAGATGTCCTACGGACCCGGTTTATCGATAGAATTCGTCCCAACTACTCGCTTCGTAGCAAATATAAAAATTATATCGCGCTGTATCTCGCCTAAATTTTCATATGATTGTTTTCAAATACCTACAGTGTTGCTCTTTTATAATCCCATATTACCACATTAACTGTTTTTGCAACGAAATCACTGCCACTTTTAAAATCACGTTTGAAAATTCGCCGTTTTTGATCGCCATGTTAATGATAAAATCCGAGACATTCCGAGTGCGATTTCCGACAATATGGCAGGCAAATTCAAACGTGTATCTTAACAAAATGCCTTGGTACGACTCATTAAATGGATATTTTGTGGAATAAACTACATATGCATGTTCAAAAAGGTTTGTAATGTACAAAAATGTGATTTTCCCCTGCAGATTATTTTTAACAGACTTAAAATGGACGCGAAGCTGATCCGCTTCGCGGCTGCTACATTGCAAGTATATTGGACGAATTCTTACTGTGACCTGAGCGTAGCGTGGTCACGGTAAGATTATTCTTTCTTAGAATAATCTAACTGTGTCTCGGTACAGGCCTTTTCACCACAGTTAAAATGCCTCCTATATATACCGGTAATATGGCCAAAAATTGCAGAATCGCCCCGAAACGATTTTGGAGAAAATTAATGAAGCTGTATTGAAAACAACAGTCAAATTATTCATAACAAACCATTTGATGCTGTAGATACCTTTCATCTAAAATTTTAAAAATTGCAGAATATTGCTCTGAAACGATTTTGGAGAAAATAAATGAAGCTGCATGGAAAACAACAGTCAAATTATTCATAACATACCATTTTGATGCTGTAAATACCTTTCATCTAAAAATTCAATTCATATGATTGAAGAATTCAACACTTTTTCACAAACGTTTTTTCCTAGCTGACATTCGGAACTCTCGGGATTTTTCTTATTAAATGCACCGAGTTAGAGTTATCTCCCGTATTTTCTTTGATAAACAGAATATAAAGCGAATTTTCAAAGAAAATTTACAGTATTTGTATTATCGTTTCTGAGTTTATCCATGCAAATGTGATATTGTGGAAACATAAACTAAGATCCTCCCGTGATTTAGCGTGAATGTAATGCGCATGCGCTAGATTGTAAAATCCAAAAAATTCAGATGATTTCCGGATTTTTTAAAGAAATTTTCGTTGATTATTAATTGGCGAAGCTTGATTGAGAAGAAATAAAAACAAATTGGTAATCTATAAGTACCAATGACGTAAAAAAAAAATAAAACAAAGACAGTAATTAACCGATTTCTCGGTATTAAAGCCCAACATTTCGAGTCTATTATTTTAATATAGTAGTATAGATAGATACTTCCTTTAAAAAAATAACTTAAACCTATGTGTTTCCCATATGTGCTATATTTAGATCCTGTAAGTGTTAATGCAAAAGTAAGGGTATCGTGAATGACATACGTATTTTACTCATTATACATGTATTTATTTCAAATTACCAACTGCTAAGCATATTAAAAATCAAGTCGGATATTTAATTAGGCAAATTATAACGGCCTGATTTCCTGCGGACATGCGCAATGAGGTCGGTTTCGCTCTTCTTTCATCAATATTCATGAGAAGGTAATACTTTCCTGGCAGGAAAATAAACAATTAAAAATCTATATCTCTGTAACGAGATGGAATTTACCATTGTAATTTACAGAATAAAGGTAACTTTTATAAGTAGACAAACACATGCGTTACCACTGTCATTCAAAATTGACGCAAATTATAGCGTGTATAGCTTTAACAAGTCTTCTTATTTGTTTGACTATTGTCTGTTCTTTTCTAAATCTAAATATTATATTTTGTATATTATCCCACTAAGTTTTGACTTTGAAATTGTTGGAACTTTTGTTGGCATATTTAATAAAGATCTGTTTTAATTTTGTCATATTTTTCAATGTCTACACAATCTTTATGTGGTAATCTGTGTAAACTTTTTTGAATTTTTAAATACGTTTACTCCTTGACTTTTTCTCTAGCTCTTTTTTAAAATCAAAGATTTGTTAATTTGCATGGCAGGTAGTTCTTATTGCATTCGAATTACGCACATATTTTGTAATATGAATTCTCGCACTTTTCCAACACAAATTCCGAGAGAAATCCCGTATGAATTAGTTGTGTAATATTTATAGATATAGTTTTTAAATTCCATCAAACTACGTATCAGTAATCGAAATATTTCAGAGAAATTGTATGGATCCAAGCAATATTGAAATCTAGTCTCGTTCAACCAGACCCTCGTCTGTCTCCAATTATCTCCGACAATCAAAAAAGAGACTCTATGTTGATGGCAGATTTGCGGATACAGTTGAGCATCTGGTTAATCGAGACTATATTGAACTCTGGTGTAGGAATACATAGGACTATAAAAATATCTAAATTGTTCGTACCATTAAAAATTTGACTATTTTCAAGGTATTTAGTAATAAGTTTCCTTGAAAAACAATCCTTACATTACATCGAATTTATCGATCATTTTCAAGAACTAAGTTATGTCAGCGATGATTATTTGTTCTTAGGTTCATACACCTTTTCACTTGTTTGCTTGAATAACTGCATAGGAGAGTTGATTAAAACCAACTCCCAAAAATAAATTATACTTTAAATTATCCGACCGACTAAAAATAATTATTTAAGTAAATATATATTTATTCTTTTTCGGCTGTTTCTAATATAATATTTATCACACAGAAACTCTTTGTTATGTATCCAAACCTCTTTCAAAGGTTTTTATCATACATTTTCTCATTTTTTCACTATTTTTTTTTCATTAATATACATGGGTATCAGTTTTTGGAAGATTTAATGAAAACCATAGCTTCAGGAATACGTAAATTCGTGATTAAAGATCATTGCAATACAAAATAATAGTAGCAATTGCATTTCAATGAACATTTAATTTCGTGGATCAACTTAACAACGTACTCCACGAAAATTGGTGTTCAACGAATATTGGCGAAACCTCAGTATTTAAAAGTAATCCGATATGTTTTGCTGATTCTCTGAAAATCACCATATTAAACCGACTGAATCCCTGCAAACCATTTACGAGTTTATACAATGAAAAACAACAAACAAAATGGGTTTTCTGTTGTCCGTGTACTTATTCCTTCACCATTGGCCTTGATTGCCATCCACTCATTAACATACATCTAATTTCTGATCGAGAGAGCAGTTTACAGTTTAACAAGGACGATAATCTCAACTCGGTTCGTTTGTATGGAATCGGTGTTAAATTCTTATTACGTCTTTTTCCCGTTCAACTTGAGTCACAAGACAAAATTCTGCCGAAATTTCATGTCCATTTGGGACGTTCATTTGACTGACACTTCAAATAAATTCCATATTTATAATTTTGTTTTTGACATTCAACTCTTCATTTTGATTGCGAGTTTGCAAAAAAGAACGAGGACTTTGAAAAGGACACGAATTTCACCGGAAAACAGTGACGGAAGATTGTTTAATATTTGAAGCAACATAAATTACGCAGTTAATCCTTGATGTCTTTTAAGGGATTCTCTCATTGTTGCTAAGATGTCACGGATCTTAATTGAGACCACTTTAACATACTTTAAGTTTTTAGTTCTTCGTTTACTAAGAAGTAACATTTGTTGGTTGAAGACGGGCTAAATGGCAATTAAAGTTTTTTATATTTTGCAATTCTTGTTTTCTAGGTGGTAACACATTTTTGTTTTCTACTGCCATGTTTTTAAAGGCTTTGGCTATTTTTTGTTATATATCTTTGTTTAAGGAATCTACATATTCCACTTCAAACTATTGACTGTCTTATGAATTTGCTAACAGCTTTTTAATTGAACCTTTTGGCTCTCTATGCAGAATATCCAATTCGACTGTGTTTTCGACGATATCACGTTTTTCTCACCAGCAAACTCGCACGGTTAACAGTATACTTTACTTTCCCAGGTTTTGAGTCAATTGTTTTAAGCAATCAGTTGATCGGTGTATGTGTAGACTGTGTCCATTCAGTAGCAGAGCTATCTGACAGCTCAGTTTTGAAACGAAACAAGGGACATGGGAAAAATCGAGTAGTTTCTTCTTCAGTTGCAGTCTTTTGAACATGTACATAACTTCAGATGCAAGATTTACAAAATGTGGTTAAGCATGACAGTCTTTTAGGAAAATAAAAACAAATTATTAAAACAAATTTGATATTGTTAAAAGAAAGCATTTTAAATCAGTCTGATAATTATTCATATAGATCGCAAACAATGCAAATCAAACATGGACAGTTGAAATAAGTCTATCGGAGATTCAAAGTGACGGTTAATGACCAGATTTTTTTTGTTAACTATATTTAAACTTTGTAAAATTTACATATATTCTACAAAAAAGCTTACTAAATAGTTATCAAAGAGATGTTTGATAACATCACATCATTAGAAAACGATTTTATGAAAAAATTCTATATTTTGAAATCTTAAAAAATAATATACAAAAATATTGTTAAGAAAAAAATTACTTTTGCATATTAAATTGTAGACAGTGTTTGTATCAAAAGTAAACTGCATATATTGCTATGAAATGCGTTAAAAATAATCGCAATATCCAACATACTTAAACAGTATACACTATAATTATGTTCTTTTTGTTTGCTAATTACTAAGTGGGTTTTCAATTTGTTAACTCTGGTTATGAAAGAGTCCAGCAAGGTTTAATAGCACCAGATGTTTTTGATCAAGCAGTATTTAGAGACATTATCAATCATTTGATGATACATTCTTTCCGAAAACAAATGAAAAATCAGACAAATTATGAACAATTAACGCTGCCCTTTTCTGCCAAAAAAAAGAGCACAGTTTGCACAGCCCTCATGCATGTGGTTTTTATTGTTTATGAATCTTGTTTAAACACACCATACAGAAACATCAAATGACAACAGATGGTTGGGAAACTAATAAGCATTTATTTGAAAACAGTCTGTGACATTATTTCAAAAACTATGGGCATATTAAAATTTAAAATATTGTAAGAAAACTAAGGATTTAATTTGGACTAAGAATATACTTTAGTTTTATCACATTCGTTGCATGATTTTGTCGCTGGATTTCGTTGTCGATTCGATACAATCAATCGATTTTTATTGAAATGAAATGCCTAGTAACACATTTTATTGATAAAACCATTGACCACAGACATACTCAATTTTGAAACTGTCATCTGTGCTTAATCCATGAAAATTGATGTCAACGATATTTAATAAAATCACAATGAATCGTTCCAAGAAAATGATATCCACAAGAAACACTCGTTCCCACAAAAAGCACTTATTTTTACTGAAATGTCACATTAATAAAATGGTAGATAAATACATAAATTCCCAACTTCTCTATTTCTTTAAGATCTGTGATAATACTATCTCGACTCGTCACTTTCAATAGATTTTAATTAAATTATCCTCAGCTGTCACTGACGTAATCAACTTCACGAAGCCAGGTGAAGAACTGTACAACTTGTTTCATTGCTACACCTTTTCCTTCTTGTTCATTAGGGTCTTTGCTTTTCTCCCACTGATTAAATCCATCCTCAGAAATAATGTCTTCATCATACAGTATTTCAAACAGTGTGCGCAATACTCCTGCAAAGGATAAATCAACCATTAACCTTTTCAAAGCAAAATTATCTTTAAATTTTGGAATGTTTTGTATCTAATAAATAATCCAATACAAGTGTAGGCAAAAATAATACCTTGTGGATGCTCCAACTTGTGCACTAGGGATTGTATTGCATAAAGTGCTTGCAATTCTGATTCTGCTCGGTGGTCCAAGTATTTCTCTAGCAAATCTCCTCTGTTCTTGATAACTTCAGGTAACACACGTGCTCTGCTTCCAGAGCCTATGTAAAATGTAATCAATAATATCACTAAGCAGACACTCTAAAGTACTACTTAAGTAGTGACGAACGGTAAATAAACAAAATGATTTTATTTCTGTGCATCTTTTCTACGTTAAATTTCAACGAACATGCTATTCCATCTAATTATTATTTAGTTTTCGTGTTGTCTATTCACCGATAGCAATCAATTTCCCTCGTTTCAAACTCGAACACCACTGAGGATGATAGTAAGTTTATATTCCCGAGAGAAAGCAACTACTTTCTATAGTAGTTCTATATAGTAGTTCTATATCCCGAGTCAAAACATTGTCAGCAATGCATATTTTGTTGATGAATAACATATTAGATTCATCGGACTTTAAATTTAAGGTAGCGACTCGGAATACATCAATAGCCAGTAAATGTATATACATGTACTAGTTAATACTTACCGGTTATTGCACTTTCACAAACTAATGTCATCAAAGTACGGATAAACTTGTTGCTCTTTATAGTTGGATCATCAACACTCTCCTTTAAACATGATAAAAAGTAGCTTACAATGTATTCAAGTCATTAAAGCACAAAATATAAAACATTCACTTTAGACATGCTGCTTTACCTCAATCCAGTCAAAGATCACTTCATTATCAGTGTTTTCCTTGATGAGGAGTTGATGTAGTTTGTCCTGAATAGCTTCCATGGATATGGGGACTGTGGGGGTGCTTGATTGACAGTCACCGGCAGCAGTAAACTCGACTTTCTGTAATTCAGGAGCAATGCAAACATGAAACAAACAAATTTGTTGAGTGAATTATGAAACAATTATGAAATTTTATTAAAGTTGTATATTTTGGTCTTTTATTTTAGGAAAGCTGAACCTTTCCACTTACTTGGGCGATGATGAATTTTTTTACATCACATGCAGAAATGAAATCTTCCCATTGTAGACTAGACTGTTTCCACAGAGATTTAACCCTTTTCTGGCCCTACATCAAAACAAAATTTTTATCTTGTCTTAAATACAAACAGTTACTTTTCTGGTACAGTGCAAATTATTTCATATCTATCACCTACACTTGTGTTACAATATAAAAAAAACCCCAGGAATGAACGGTGAAATTGGTCATCATCTGTGTCATAGTAATTTACTGGTTGCATCAATGTACAAGAATACATTTTACAATTTAATACTTGTAAAGTTGCCACAAAGCATACCTCTCTATGACTAGCAGCATGTAAAACCTCAGCAACTAAAAATCCAGCTTTGTTGTTTCCCTTCAAAGGTTCGGCAACCTTGCGAAGGAAGTTCAAAGGAACACTCACATCTTGTATCATTGGACCAATAAGCTCACCGAAATACCGCCAGATATTTGGAATGTCATTTTCCATGTTTTCAGCAAACTGCATTACTTTAGTAAGGCTACAAACGAAACCATAGTATATTTAACAGTTCCTTATTCTCTTGTTAATTACTTTTTTGTTTTTGTTTTCAATGAAACAATCAAACTTACCCTTGAATATACAAAGAGATAGATATAAGTTTCTTTTTGACTAGATAAAACAATAAAATGCCAGTCTGGTTCCTTGCCATGCTGGATCTCTCCAAAACATAGTTTACTGCTGAACTAACAAAAAGGTGCATCACAGATGGAGATTTCAGCTTCTCGACACAGAGAATGGCCTCCTGAAAAAAGGTAGGTGATATTTAAAGGTCAGGAAATAAATCATGCGATATTTAAATGTTTAATTTAAGTGCTCTATTGTATTAAGTGTTACCTTTGTATCTTGGAAATGTAGATATTCATCCAGAATATTTTTGGTTTTCGTTTCCATCTCTTTTTCAGTGAGCTCCTTGGCAGTAGGTGAAACTGGTTTGCAACTCTTTTTATTGTCTACTATCCGCTCTCTACTGTTCTCAAAACTAGTTTCAAATCTATCCCAGCTGTACATGTCATCATCGGACTCACTAAGTTCAAAGAAATATTATAACGGATATTCTACGGAAATTGGTAAAAATGCATACAAAATAAAGATTGATAGCGTATATATGTATGCGTTTAAGGGAAAATGTGTCAACAAGATGATGAGCCTGTCTGCTCTGGGTCAGAAAAATAAATAAACTTCTACCAATGACCACGTTGCGTAGATCATTAGTGTGGAGTTGATGGCATTTACAGGAGATTTTTTAGTTTTTGCACAGAGGCAAAGTCAACGCCAAGCGTTTTGGAGAGGAACTAGATCCCGAGGTTTACATTAAAATATCATACAAACTCGGTATAATAGAAGCTAGAAAAAGGTTTTTCAACACTATTAGAGCATAGGAGTGTTTAAGTCCATTTAGAATCACGATAGTTATTGTATAAAGCAAACACTTAGGTAACTAAATGTGTCTTAAATCACGTCAAGAATGATTACCTGTTGTTCGATGCATTTGAATTTTCTTGTTCCATGGAGTTTTCTTTTCTCCATCCGGTGCTTCTTCTTTGCCAGCCAGGCTCGGTAAATTCAACTTTCTGTATTGTATGTATGATAAATGTTTATTATAACGCTGAAACTTGTACTTTTTCTATAATCATTTCACAGGTATGTACATCTTAATTAAAAAATCATCAAAAAGTGATGGCAGCAATAACTAGGGACAGACTGTAGCTATGCAGTGAGATGAAAACCGCATTAAATATACCCGCGCGTATGAAAAAAATCAAACTTTTAGAGTGGTAAATCACGCTTCCGTGTATTTAAAACCAACGCGCATTATTTGACTATCGTAAAACGCGTGGTTAACCACCAGCGTATATATCCACGTTTTAAGCATGGTCATTGCTTTGTAATGTTTAAAAGAGTTGAATCGTTTTATTTACATTATCTACGATGAATTTCTTCACATCATCTTCTGACATAAAGTGTTCCCATTGAAGACTAGATTGTGTCCACAAAGATCCAACTTTTTTATGTCCCTATTTCAAAACAAAATTGCTTTCTTAATTATCTCAAAACAAAAAAAAACTTTCTCAATCTAAACAAATAACGTGAATTTCTTTTCTTGTTCACAATTATTCGGCTTTCCTCGGATTTTACTTTATACATTATAAATATATACATACACTGAACAAAACTCTGAAGTGCTCATCCTAATAAATAGAATTGTTTAAAAATAACACATTATCGTCCGGGAATGTTAATCTCTTTTGCAATGGAAAATCCCCGTAGACTTTCTTTTTTTAGCCGTGAATTGAAACCAGACAAGCAAGAGGAGGGTGTTCCAAAAGAGAAATCTTGGGAAGTTTTCATACTCTTGAATGAACATCGTTTGAACCTAGAGGTATTTTTGAATATAGAATAATCTCGGGACAGACTATAGTCTTTGGTGATAGTTAAAAAAGAAAAACATTTATGATAGCCAAAATGATCATTGAGAAAACAGTCAGAGCCGTTGGAATATTGGTGTCTGCATTGTTTCTATGACACATTGTACTCACTTTAAATTTGCTGTTTATTTTGTCCTCGCCAATGTAATCCGAAGAAAACGTTATTTTCATATATTTTTTTTATTCGATAAGTGTAACGTCATTTCCATCGGTAACTTTAAACAATCAAAAAGTTCTGAGCAAAACTCAACCAAATCGGAAGTGTTTGTGATATTAAGCGAAGGTCACGGTCTCGGGTCGCAACCAGAGACAAGATTAATGCATCGTTCTAAACAATTTGAAAGTTAAGTGAAAATCAGTCACCCCGGCGCCCAGACAAATACATATAAACAGTAAAATTAAAATGTTTAATACATTGTACTGGAGGGAACACTTAAAAATTTTGTTGAGTGTATATATTATATATCTATAATATTTAATTTCAGGAACTATAAAAGTAGCATTTATCTGTATCAGAATAAATATTGATCATCACTGAAATATTTCTGTAATTTCAATGACATTTAGCGTACCTCTGTAAGACTAGCAGCGTGCAAAACCTCAGCAACTAAAAGTCCAGCTTTGTTGTTTTCTTTCAAAGGTTCGGCGACCTTGCGAAGGAAGTTCAAAGGAACATTTTCATCGTAAACCATTGGACCAATAAGCTCACCGAAATACCGCCAGATATTTGGAATGTCATTTTCTATGTTTACGGCAAACTGAATTACTCCAGTAAGTCTACAACAACAAAACCATTTTTTCAAATCGTTGAAGTTTTCTCTCTGCAATATCATATTGTTTTGGAGAAATGTAAATCAAGCTTACCCTTGAATATACACAGGGATGGATAAAATGTTCTTTTTAACAAGATCATGCAACAAAATTCCAGTCTGGTTTCTTTCAATACTGGATCTCTTCAAGACATAGTTCACTGCTGAACTAACAAAGATGTGCATCACAGATGGCGATTTCAGCTCTTTGATATCGAAAATGGCTTCCTAGATACAAAGATATCATATAAAAGATATCATTTTAAGCTTAAAAAAATAACAATTTTCCTCTCAGAGAAAGAAGGCAGGGTGACCTAGTTTTCCCTTATCTTTTTTTTACTCTGTGCTGATGTTCTAGGAATTTTATTTGGAAATAAAAAGGATATTTTGGGAATCATAATTGATGAAACGGAATACAAATTTACGCAATATGCCGACGACACTGAACTAAGACACAATTTTAGATCAAAATTTTGGTTTTTTTTTTTAATTTTTATACATGTATATAATTTGTATAAAATGATTTACTTGCGCATTTTGAATGATTGACCAAAATATAAATGTCAAGTTATAAGATAGATACAGAGGTAAAAATTCATTGTTATTTAAACAAAGCTCGAGTCTTATATTTGATACAAATGATGTAAAATATGGAATTACCTTTTTTTGACAAAATGACTCGTAGCAAACAAGGTAAACTGATGTTTTCTTAAGGTCAAGATCTAGTAAATGATTCCAGAGTGTCTATTTGGTGCTCGAACCACTGTGACGTCATAATTGATTTGAAGAATCTTTTTCCCGTACTTTACGGCTTTAAAGGAATTATGTAGAAAGTTGACCGATTTCTTGACAATTTATGTTAAAGCATGGGAAAAGTAAACCCGATACCTATATTCAACTTGACATCATTTTAAAGAGGAGGTCGAGAGCTTGTTTTTCCCCCCGTTTTTGGAGAGACTGTAGGCATTCTAGATATATTTTATTTGTTAGAAATGGACAGAACAATGTAATGTGTTTGTTATCTCCTTCATATTTTTTTGAAAATGACTGTTTAAAACATGATTTTCATTTAGTTTAGCCCCGGTACACCATATCAAACAAAGGTATTGTTATGAAGCATCATTGAAAGAATTTATATCCTAAAGTTTATGAACGCGTAGGCACCTTTCATTTACTAGATCTTGATCTTAAATACTATTTCAGACAGAGGAAAGCAACATTGATATAACACTTATACCAGCAAATCACAAAACAATAGAAAAACTCGAACTTTGTTTACAAAACAATGTATGTCAAACTCTAAATTACCCATCAACATTTTTGAAGTAATCGTTCATTAAATCAATGGAAATTTAAAAATCTCACAGCAGTGGGAATGTTACCAGTGATTTTAACAATGATAATACCCAAACTAAACCACTTGATTCAAATCATCATAAACCCTTGTGTAAAATACTTGCAGCAACTTGAGAAAGAGATTTACTGGTTTTTTTTTTGTAGGGAAGCAAGGTCCATAAGGTTAAAAAAAAGTGATGTTCCAGATTACAGTAATGGGGGGGGGGGGGGGGGGTAAAAATGATATGCGATGTGAAATTTGTGCGTGCATTAAAATCTACATGGATAAGAATAACTCTATGGAAAAGAGGTAAAGACTTCATCGTCAATTTACATATACAATGTATATAATAAAATAAGCAATAACTTTTGGAAAGAGGTTCTACTATATTGGATCAGAATTGTTTAGTCTTATAGTCAAAACGACATAAAAGTGTTTAATGAACAAATATGGTATATTTCTAACATTAGATTTCATAACTCATCTATATGTTAAAAAAAGTTATTTCAATTCTCGATATAAAGAACCATATGCGAAATGGTATAATTTCTGTCCCCATATTTTACAAATTTGAAAAAAAATCATATCATATAGATATTTTGATAAAACATAAAACTGAATATACAAGTTTCAGAAATCTAAAAGTTTAACAACATCGATCATTCTCCGTGCTTCTATGACGTCACGTAAATGGGTCATATCCTGCACTTTTTCAAAAGCATGGAAAATTCATCAGTTTTTCTTCTTACTCAAGAGCAGAAGGTATTCAGCGCAATGCTGCTTCAAAACCATTTTTACATAAATTATTGTTCATATTATTTTGCATATCATATCAAAAAATGGTATTGGAGCAAGCATGCGCTCATTGTTTCCTTTAAAAAAAAACTGATCGGAAATGCCCCATTTTTGGCTAAAATACATACATTTTGTGGTATTAGCTCATTATTAACAGATCATATTTCTGTTAAGAGATCGATTAGACAATTTATCTTCAAAAAATACTGAACTAGATATATGTTAACCTATCTTTTAGCAAATTTCTAAGGCTCTATTCATAAATTTGAATGTTGGGGCATAAATACACTTTGACCCGCACATAGTCCTTTGTACATGACCTGTTTGATGTTGAAGGCAATTTTATAAGCCTTGAATCGCTCAAAATCACAAATGTTTAGACCAATTTCTTTTTAAGAATTCACAGATTTGAAAGAGGCAAATTTAGAGTTACTGAAAACCTCAAATAAAAAAAAGTAGAATATGGACCATTTATTCTGAATTCTTTCAATATGTTTTACAAACAAAACAAAGGATGTAAGGATATGTACGGTGTACTTATCAAAAGAAAATCAATCAATTCGGCCAAATGAAAGTGGATAAACACTAGTGCAGGCTTTGTGAATAGAGAAATAGATTACAATCATATTTTTGAACTTTCATTGAAAACCTTAAAAGAATCAAAGTTTCAATAGTTGCAATTCAAGACTTTACATAGGATTTTGATAACAAATGAATACCCTTTTTAACTCAAAATAATTCATTAACTATCATGCTCATTCTGTAACCATCATATAGAATCAATAAAACATTTGTTTGTTGGCTGTTTTCGTGTCAAAGAAATATGGTACTGTTTGGGAGAATGGTTAAGATGCAAGTTTAATTTTTTCATGACTTTTAATAAACTAACTATACTTTTTGGTATTTTTGGTAAGTTCAACACAGAAATATGAATAGAATACAAACCATTTTCATACAAACGAAAACAAGAGGCCCATGTGCTACATCGCTCACCTGAGGAACAATAGGTATGATAAAATCAGCTTAATGGAGTCATAATACAAACTATCTGGACAATGTACAATAATACATGTAGATCCTGTATAAATAAAATCCATTTTCCCCTGGATATCCTTATGTTTATAATCATTAGTCCCTTTTCTAACAGGATGATTTTATAGTCATATCATATGTTGAGTATTGCAGTTCTCAAAAAGATCCTTAACAATAGTCTATATATACGGGATATAAACGTACATCAAACTCTGAACCTTCTCGTGAGGCCAAAGAATTGTCCTGGGGCCAAAGTCTTAACAATTATAAAGAATCATCTGGCTGATTAGTTTCTGAAATTTTTTTTAAAGATTTACCCTATATATTCCTTTGTTAAACTTTGACCCCCCCCCCATTGTGGCCCCACCCTACCCCTGAGGATCATGATTTTCACAACCTTGAATTTACACTACCTGAGGATGCTTTCATACAAGTTTCAGCTTTCCTGGCTGATTAGTTTCTGAGAAGAAGATTTTTAAAGATTTACTCTGTTTATTCCTATGTAAAACATCGACCTCCCATTTGGCCCAAACCTACCCCCAGGGGTCATGATTTTCACAAATTTGAATCTACACTACCTGAGGATTTTTCAACACAAGTTTCAGCTTTCCTGGCTAATTAGTTTCTGAGAAGAAGATTTTTAAAGATTTACTCAATATAATCATATGTTAAACTTCGACCCCCCATTGTGGCCCCAACCTACCCCCAGGGGTTATTATTTTCACAACTTTGAATCAACACTACCTGAGGATGCTTCCACACAAGTTTCAGCTTTGCCGGCTGATTAGTTTCTGAGAAGAAGATTTTCAAAGATTTACTTTATATATTCATATGTTAAACTTCGACCCCCCCCCCATTGGGGCCCCACCATACCCCTGGGGGTCATGATTTTCACAACTTTGAATCAACACTACCTGAGAATGCTTCCACACAAGTGTCAGCTTTCCTGGCCGATTAGTTTCTGAGAAGAAGTTTTTTAAAGATTTACTCTATATATTCATTTGTTAAACTTCGACCCCCCAATTTGGCCCCACCCTCAGGTGAGCTAAACAGATTAAGTTTACAATACAATAAGTTGTTAAAGTTGGTTTCTGGAAGAACAGACTTCGAAAATTTTCTTAGTAAATATTGACGAATTTTTTACTTTTTTAATCTTTAGTTTTTAAGATCTGTGTACAAACATAGAATTGGGAGCAAATCTTTGTATCTTGCTTATAATTCGAAGCTTAACACTCAAATATGGTTAGTAAATAGAAATTGTAAACAATTAAACACAAGAAACATGCACTACATGTATAACAAACAAAGAACACAATTTATTTTTTTCGAAATGAATCATATATATACAAGTATATACCTACATTAATTCCGTCAGCGATATCAAACTCTATTTAAACTGAATAAACTCGAGAAAATGTCGAGCATCTCAACAAAACCTATTGCATTAATCTACCGTTACGCAAAAAATAATGCCGAATGACCGATAGAATGAATTGTATTTCAGTACCCCTACATTAGATTTTGCTTAATTTGCGCAGGTAAACAGTTAACTGCTTGATTTACCGAAGTATCTGTTTGATTTGATACGTAAAAATCACGAAATACAGACGATATTTCAAGGTTACAAAGCGTAAATAATGAAAACGAAACGAAAATCAGAACAAGCTAACACCAACGTCATGTGTGAAAACTGTCAACGCATTGAAATATTTAGCCTCAATTTACTTCACAAAATCGGCACCAATATATTTTGCATGTTTCAAAATTTCCCTTCATACGCGAACTGTTGCACAACAAGCAGATTCATCATAGTCAGATCGACCCTTTTTCGTATAAGGTCATGGCTGCTTTAAACAAAGAACCTCGTTTTAGAAGTATGGAATACGAGTCTTGGTAAAAGTGGTATGCAAACCCGGGCCGTGGCAAAGTTAAAGCCGGGGCAGATCGACAATCGTCAATTCCAAATACGCATTATTTTGCAACAATATTTACAGCGAATACAAATATACTAGTCCATCAAATATCCTGAAATTTTAATGAGATTGGCAGATTAATAACTGCCAATCTTTTGTTTTGCCCAGGCCAAGTCTTGCCTACCCATTTTACCGGATGCCGAACCCGAAGCTATTAAATTGATTGAAACACGCCTTTTCTTTATCATTATTTTCGTAATAACTCAGATTTGAAACAGAATTACCCCTTAATTTTTGCAATTTATTTTTTCCTTCCCATAAGGATAA
This sequence comes from Magallana angulata, assembly GCF_025612915.1. Classification (NCBI taxonomy): domain Eukaryota; kingdom Metazoa; phylum Mollusca; class Bivalvia; order Ostreida; family Ostreidae; genus Magallana; species Magallana angulata. The sequence goes on along the minus strand of NC_069116.1, from coordinate 20,311,980 downwards.
TTTATGCTAAACTACGTTGAATTTGCCTCGGTAGTTCTTGAGAAGAAGATTTTTAAAAATGCACCCCCCTGTTTCTACAGTTTCAAGGTTTTCTTCGCTTTGAATACAGATCGGACTTTTATTTCTGCAATTTATATTTGCCCTCCCATAAGGATGCTTTGTGCCAAATTTGGTTGAAATTGGATAAGCGGTTTTAGAGAAGAAGTTCAAAATGTAAAAAGTTTACAGACGGACAGACGGACGACGGACAAAATGTGATCAGAATAGCTCACTTGAGCTTTCAGCTCAGGTGAGCTAAAAAACCAATTCATTTTTTCCATTAATACATATAAGAATGTTCCAAAACTCTCTATTTCCATGTTTAAAAGCACACTAATTGGTAGAATACATATTAAGAAACTGTGTATTACTTAAAAACTGTGAATTTGCTGAGTATGAAAAGCAGTGACAACAATTTCCTTGTAGCTTTTCTGTACACATTATGACATATCATAATATTGTTATAATGTGTCCATGAAAGCTGCAAGGAAATTGCAAGCAAAGTATTTATTTAAAAATGAAATTATCAGTTTATATATATATATATATATATATATATATATATATATATATATATATATATATATATATATATATATATATATATGTGTGTGTGTGTGTGTGTGTGTGTGTGTGTGTGTTTGTGTATATATATAAACAATTTTTTGTAAAACGTCTTAGGAAGAAATGAATGCGCTTATATATATAATTTCGTTTATTTATTTCTTTCATCTTTGTTTACTTTTTTACTGTCTCTCTTTTTCCCTCTTTCATCCACTCTATCTATCTCTCTAACTAAAAAATATTTGAACTTTCACAGGAATAGAGTTAATAGCGAAATTATTTGACAGTGTTTGTACATGTACACTATATAAGTGGTGATTTATGCTTTTTGGACACTAGTTATGCAGTAACTGAAAACCACGTTAAATATTCCGCTCCCTCCCCGCACGTGTTGTAAATAAAACTTAGGAACTTTAGAGTGGTAAATCACGCTTCGGTGCATTCCCACGCGCATTGTTTCACCATTGAGAAACGAGCACTTAGCCACAGGTTTAAAATGCCACGTTTACAATATGTTTTTGTTGGTCTATATACTTGTCTGTACTTCTGCAAGGTGTGTGGCTGTGTGTGTCTCTGACTGTAATGAAGTGAATATGTAAGCATATATATGCAATGTCTAGAAAAAGGTTTGATATTACAATAATGAATGAATATTAAGAATATGAAAGTTAAGATAAAAATAAACATATTTCCATCGTATGTTATAATACCTTTATATCTTGTAACTGAAGATATTCATTCAAAATGATTTTGGTTTCCTTTTCCATATCTTCCTCTGTAAGCTCCTTGGCAGTGGATAATGATGATTTGCTGTTGTTCTGAACTTCTAATTTATTAAGTTTACGCTCCCTTCGCCTTTCTCTGATCTGATCCCTATCACAAATCAATGTTAATTTAAAAAAAATAAAACTACTTTAATAAAATAAAATCCAAAACAACAACAATATAACCTAAACACACGAAAAATATGTTAATGTAAACCTAAAATCTCACCTGACAGCTGCAAGGGCTTCTTCTTTTTCTTGCTCCTTTGAAGACATGGGAGTGATACCTCGACTTTGTAGGTGGCCAAATCCACCAGAACCCCGGACCCTGCTATCCCCACGAGCTGGGACAGTGCCAAATCTATCCCTACTATTATCTCCAGGCTTACTAAATGCAGAAAACCTAGAAACAAAACAGTTTGTTCTTCAAAAATCCTGAAACAAATTTATTATCTTCATGGCAAGAAAAGAAGAACGTCAAATCTAATCACATCAACATTATTTACCTGTTGCTTGGTGTGCTTTGTTTTTCTTGTTCCGTGAAATTTCTTGCTCTTTCTCCAGTGCTTCCTCTTTGCAGTTCAGAGAATTTGGTTGTGCCTGCAACAGGACCAAGTTGAATGTTGGACTTATCCAAGTTTTGCTGAAAATGTTAAAAAATATATCAGTGAGCTTTTTATCTCCACATCGCCTAAATAGTTAACATTTCGATTTTGATTATCTAGTACCTTGGTGAGTTTAAGCCTTGATGGGTCATTTGACTGTCTCTCCACTCGTATATTTGCTTTGCCAGTAGAGGTCAATCTATCATTATCTCCCATTCCAGTTCCAGGATCTTTTGACCCTTTTTCATAAACTAGAGATAATAAATCTGCCTTCAAACCCTTTTTTAAGAATATAAACTACTTCATATAACTGAAGTTACCTGGAAAATTTTCTTCACGCGTAGTCCACTATCATCGATTGTTACATCAAGTTCTAGTAACAATTAATTCTTTAATTTGTAAGTTTTTCTTTAAATGAATAGTAAAACAGACCTCGAGCTATGCGCCCTCCTCGTACATTTTGAACACCAGGAAACTGAGTCTTGGTCTTAGAATTTGTATTTTTGCTGTTTGAAATCCATTTGCACTGCAAATCGAACCACAAAATACGAGATAAAAAGATTTCACATATTTTTCTATATTTGTCGACAGCAAAAAACTTTACCCTCACCTTTCTGAGATCAATGACATCTTGTAACATGAATCTCACTCTTGAAGATGTCTTCTTTTCTTGTATTATCTTATCCATCTGATTGAAATACTGGTCCATTCTTGGCTATAGAAGAAAAAAGTAAATGAATGATTTATCTTATTTTTTATGCATGATGAATCCACGTTGTGAAATCAAAGTATAAAGAAACAATGAGTGTCATTCCTGTTTTTTTCAGTCTAATTATAATAAACCCCTTCCAAGTCCAATCGTTGCACAAATGACATCCTACATTGACCGTTTATTAACAAGTTTTGACCATCTACATGATAGTTAGTGATTCCTTAAGTGTTTCAGTGACTGTAGCTTTTCAATAATTTACAGAATGAAATAGATACAATAAAGACAAATGCGACACAAAAGATGATACAAACAAATGTAAGATGGAAAGCAACAATAAGATGATTTTATAACAAGTTATAAAGAAGCGAGATAATGCATGCATTCTGTAACCTAAATTTGCAAACGCGTTTTGTTTTTGTCACGGACACATGTACATGTAATAGCTTTGTTTTTAGATTACATATGCAATAGCTTTAAACTGGGGTTGGTTCTTGAAAGCCTTAAAATGATTATGTATGCATAGCTGAGAGACAATGAAAACAGACATACAAAATCATGCAGAGTGGTTTTTTTTGTAAATATATCAAAGGAGTCATTGGATTGGTTGACTATAAAACCTGCCAGAAAATACGACGTTAACTAGATGGCAGATATTTGTCATATAGTAGCATAGTTCTGCCAATACTTGTCAAATAGTTATGTCGATTATTCAAATTTTTATACTGTCTTGTCAGATCTGTTTGCCGAATTGTTACTTATAAACGTGTCTTGATATTTTAAACAAAAACGTGCACATCTCCTACATATGCCACCTAGTTAAATCATATTTTTCCGACAGGTCGACAATAGCATCTGACAAGACAAAATTAAGATATGAATATAAACATCAAAAATCGAAAAGTCATCACGTCAGATAATAATGGATATTGTTGAACACCTATATCGACTTGTCAGATATAATGATATTGAAAAAAAAATGATTATAGTCTTTAATCGATAAGTTGACTTGTCAGATCTTTATTATGTGTTGTCAGATCTTACTGTTGTCTTGTTAGATCTTAATGTCTACTTGTCCGATATCATGATAACAATTAGATGATAGTAAGTGGCAAAGCCCTTTTTAATATCATAATATCAATTTTTTTGCCCTGATGATCATTTTTTGACAAGTTGACATGAAGATCTGACAAGCTGACATTTATATCTGACAAGTCGGCTTTTAAATCTGACAAATCAACATGACTATCTGACAAGTGGTGGAATAACTAAACTAACTTCAGGCATGTACACGCTTAAGACACGTGAATAAGTATTAAGTCTGATCTGGTCAGACAGTATGAAAATCTAAAAATCGACATAACTCTCTGACAAGTGGTGGTAGAGTAAGAAAAAGGCAGACAACACATGAAATATTTAAATATATAGGAATGAATACTAAGATTTGCAAATATGTCAAGAGTATTAAAGTAAATTTAAAAACAATTCTAAATGTCTTTAGAGTATAACTGATACATTTTAACTTTTCTATATTTAAGTACACTGGACTCCCTTTCAGAGTTATTTTTAATTTAAGTAGTGCAAAAAAAAGTTCAAAATTTGAGTTAACTAAAGATATCTAAATATATCTATATGAATGATGATCAATCTTTTGCAGTTGCGAATGTTTATAGAGCATTAGAGAGAATATATTCAATATTTATTGTATAACATTGAAATCCAAATGTTTGTATCAAAAGTAAAAATTATGGATCTTTCACGCCATTTAAACAATTTCATAAAAAAATGATGGATCTTAAATTTGTATTTTTCACAACAAATAAGGATTCGGAAAAGGTTTACTTTTAAAAATCTGTTTCCCCAAGCGAATATACAAGTAGAAAATACAACATAAGTTGAGGAAGACATTCCTGATCCTGTTTTATTCACGTAGAAGTTTTTTTTAAATCAATTTTATCTAAACGCCAACTTTTCCCAAAACTCAAAAAAAATTAAAAAAAATGACATCTTTTATTTGATTAATTGACCATTTTTGTCGTGAAAACTTTTCATTGAACGATTTGAAACACTTCATTTTTGAAATATATACCATTTTGATTTGTCCTTTGGAAACTCATTTTGAATGATTTTTCAGAATTTATGAAATTAATATGAACAATTAAGTCTGAACTTCAATTGCTATGCTCACATTTAAAAAATATTGCATATGAGGGCTTATATCAACCTATCTAAATACCCCATTGTCAATGTTCAAAAGAGAGGTACGTCCTATTGAATTAGAAGCAGTGAGTACCGTTTTTTCACGTGATGCCCATATTTGGGACAACTTTAGTAAAATGTGCGTTGATATCTTCTTCAGGGACATTCATCAGAATGCTTTACGGACAAAATACTATATGCTGCATAGCTTGCGCTTCTGCGTTTGTATATTTATGCATTTCTACTACCGTGGCTATTCACGTATGTTGAAAATGTACAGATACCTGTATTTATTTCTAGAGCACAATTTTAAAGTCACTAATACACAATTGTGCAGTTTTTCTTATCAAAATCAGTTTGTACTTGTATGCGTATGGTTGTCAGTCGTTTGATACTGATCATTTTTTGAAGCAACAATTGATCAACTAAAACAACAGTATTTTTCAATGTGAGCATGGAACAAAGTTAATGGTTAATCTTTCCTTTTTTACCTTCTAAAGTAAAAATCAAGATGTACAAACATTCCGGCAAGCAATTAAATATCGTGAATAAAACAGACAAAAACCACGTGCGTTTGTTGAATCGTAAACACGTTGTGCATTGCAACTCATTCACTGGATCGGAGAATCTGTTTGACGTTAATACTGCATGTCATGTGTTAAATAATGTTATCCATATAAGGTAGTGTACCCGACCTGTTTATAATATAAGAAATCACATTAACGAGGAAAGTTACCAAACAACATTTATTTTCTTTTTTATAAAGTATCGTCATAACCTTAGCTCTCTCTGTGTCCAACGTTTTCCCAAATCTTAAGAAAAGTTCGCAAACACTTTTCAATCTTTCTTCATCCTTAGTTTTCAGGAGGTTGAATAAGCAATCATGCATGATTTTTTCAGTCAACATCTTCAGATCGAACAGCTCTCCAATAAACCTTAAGAAAACCTTACTCATGAAACAACATTTTGAAATGTAAAATATTGGATAGAATAAAAGATTTAAACTAATTTCATATGACCTGATATTTCCTATTGAACGATTTCTTGCTTTGACTTCGACCATTTTCAACTCCTCACACAATTCTTCACGTTTCTGTGGGTCCTCAAAAACACAAAAATGCATATCATACTTAAACTATAAATACTTATATATGTTTTGAGATTAGCTTACGATTATTTTCATTTCATTTTTGTAATAAATTTAGATGAAAAATACCTGGGTTTCGGCAATGACTTTTCTCATTTCCTCCATCTCCTTCACTGAATCCTTGTCAAACTCTTTCTGACATCTCGTCAACAATATTGCACGAAAATTTACATACTCTCCTTGTTTGGAAGTGGAAGCTACTTTGATCTATAACACAAATAATATTGCAGTAAGATATTCATACTAAGATTTTTACATTTTGTATCAATATTATTGCACCATTAGTGATGTATGTACTCACCATAGCTAAATAACGGCACATACTGGCGTATGCTACACAGAAGCAAGGTTCGCTAATAGCCTTCAAAGGGAATAATCAGTTTAATACAACGATTTATGAAAATGGAATCCCGAAAATCAATTATGATTCTGATAAGGACTACTATAATTCATTATTTCTAATTTCCTCTGTAGTTAACTTTAAGTACTTTTTAATCACTTGCCCTTTCAAATATCAGATCAGCAACACCTTGTAGTCTTTCCTCAGTGTTGATTTCCATTTCAGAAACCTGCTTTACCAGAGTTTGAAATTTCTTTGGTGCTAATTTGTTGAGAGTACTGCGTATTTTCTTGTAGAATTCCTTTTTCATGAAACATGGTATTTTAAAGGGTTTACAAGTTATAAACATTTTAAAACTTTTTTTAATTCAAAAATTGGCTTCCGCAGGATCTTTCAGAAGATAATTCTTTATAAAAATTATATGTCTATTGATTTTTTTTTACTGAGTACCAGGCATATTAAAGTGAATAACCTCTGTTATGTTAATAGTTTTATCAGTCTCTTGCATTCTTTTAGGCTTCCATGCTGACTCTGCTTTGTGTAAGGTAACATCCTGTGAAATAGAAGTTATATGAATTACCTTTATTGAAGTCACTTTACACTCTCAGGTCCCTCGATTGTTAGTAGAGAGTGATCGCTGTTTTTCTTAATATTTACCCTCTGAGGTTCGAGTCCTTTGCTGCTTTCTCTGCTTTGGCATGGTTTAGATAGATATCCAACCACGTCTCTTTTTAATAAAAAAAAAGTTAATACCATTATTCAACAAATTGCCTATGCAAGCTCACATAATTTCTATTTTCAAATGGTTATGCAAACATTGGTCTTATCAAAACACAAATTGATTCTTATATTATATAGCAAACAAAGATTGAAGAACACGACAAAACATCACCTGTAAACGTTTGTTCATCTTATAAAGAGTGTATTTTATGATTTTACTAACTCCATGACATTTCTGTTCAAGGTTAGCAAACGTGAAAAGATGGGACAAATCTCTTTCGCTTTACATAATTTATTTACCTTCTAGTTATTATTTACCTGTTTGGTGCATTAGAATTATCTTGTTCCATAGAGTTTCAGTTCCAGATTTTCCTCTTTGTCAGCTTAATTAAGAATCAATTTGCACCCTACCTAGACTAAGCTCGTCTAAGTTTTGCTGAAATAAATCTATTAAATTATAGTAAAAAAATTCTACATCATTCTATAAAGTTCTCCTACTTATTTTGATTTAAGATAAATACAAAAGGTCTTTGGATCGAACAACGCTCACCTGAGCAACAAAAATTACAAAAAAATTAAAAAAAGAAGTGGTAAGTTTCACCTCATCAAAAACAGTTCAATACAAAAACACATTGAAATGAACATTAGTTTCATGCAAACATTAAAATTATTTTCTGTTTTACGTTATTTTACCATACTTTGTCGTGCAATCTTGCTATCTGGTGAGATTTATTTGAAGAAAGATCGCTATAACAATCTGAAGAAAAAAATTATTTGTAATTCTATATATAAATACGAACATTTCTGTGTCCTCTATTTCTGTAATACGGAAATCACGCATTAAAAATATTACTTTTAATGATAACTTTTATTGATAACTAACAGGGTGATGCCCAGTTTGACTCACTATTACTCTTTATTATAGGAAAGGTAATTTATAAAGCTAATTAAAAAATAAAAAGGGAAAATGCTTGATTAAATATACACATAAAAACAGCTAGGATTGCAAACAAACAACCAAACACAATCCAATCATCCATTCTGAAAATGTAACAAGTTAAAGATCAGAAAAAAACCCATTCCTAATTAATGCGACATAACAAATCAATAAAATAGTATCGTGACCAGAATCAACATATCAGAAGTGATGATTTGGCAAGTAGTTTCGATAAAAAAAAAGTTATAGAAAAGGTTTATATTATTATTATAATTATGGACCCGTTTCAATCTAGTGTATCAGGAATCTAGTTACGTGGCATTAAATGAATGCCATAAAACCTTTCCACACTTGCTTTCTTGCAATGTTTAGAAATATTTAAAAATTTCCATGATTACTTAGAAGACATTCTACCACTCTAAAGTTTATCCGTTTCGACCCAATTTCAAGCCAGTTGGTCGTCGTCAAAACCCAAATTGAAAAATGTTTTTTTTTTCCTGATTCCATAAATAAGACTTAAAACCTCCTTTTCTAAAATTTAATTTATGGTGACCACATTGGTTCCCCTACTCAATTCCTTGAGGTCTAAATTTGTATACTTTTAAATCAACCAATTGTAAACTTATTATAAAGCTTAATATTGTTTTTGAACAATCCCTTAATTTGAACTTAATTCAAGTCCCTTAATTCCCTTCGAATGTCAGACAAACGATAGAACAAGGTGATCCTTATAAGTTGCCAATAGAGAATTTTACTTGTTGTACATGTATATACGCCTCTCCGATTTTTTGTCATTTAACAATCAACAAGTGTGTAATGGAATGGTACGTAATAATTTGGTTTCTTTCGTCCGTGTCGATTTGTACATAACAAAGATAAAAACAGTCATTTTACCCACTTTTTTTCTGAAAGACAGATATGCATGACACATCAAATTAAAGAGTATTAGGAACAGTCAAGATGAACATAAGGTGTAGCCACATGTGACTTTCTGTTTCGAATACATGTAATACCAACCAAAGATTGTAGCTAAATCTTGATTACAACTAATTGTGCTAATTTTCTTTTGCTGCAATATAAGCTATCTTCAACATTGGGAAATGAATCTACAAAAACATTCACTACATATTGAGAGTTTCTCCATCTCCTATTGAATGTAAATTAGAGACATCTATTTATTACAATTCTTGTGATCAGTAGTGGAGGAAATACTTCCCGATTTTTTTATGGAAAAGGAAGGCAAGAATACTCTTTATCAAGAGATTTGAGATTTTAATATGTGTTTAAAACAGAGAGTCTACCAACAACCTGCGTTTATACACTAAGACCTATGAGGTAGATTTGTTTTCGTTTTAGAGAAATAAAACTTGAGTATTTGAGCATCCTGTCTAATAGGCTATTCTGCGATCGCATCGACATGAACTGAAAGATTCATATAATATAACATAATAAATTAGTTAGTTATCTACAATTATCAATAATTTATAAAATAAAAATAAATCATTCAATGAACATTCTATACCTTCAGCCAATGTCATGACATACAAGGTAGTTTTGCTTTCGTTTTCAGAGAAAACCGAGTGGGGTCCATTGTGCCTACACGCAAATGTGACAGTTGGAATATCAGAGCAATGGATTCCGAATTGTTTTTCTATAGTAATTATGATTGTAAGAATTATGCAAATAGAAAAGTTGAATACAACATCCCATTGTGTGAATATTAAAAAAAAAATTGCAGAGATATCAAATCTCCTGTATGGTACGCCATGTTAGCCAAAATGTAACACATTTAGCAGGCGTATTGAAAGTCGATGTCCAGAGTCTTTAAGAAGAAATCATTCTCATTTCTAAGCATATATCCGATGTATGAATTGCCATAAATTCTTAAGAGTGATATTTACAGTAGATTAAACGTCTAGGTAAATCAGATACAGGATGTAAAGGACTGTTCCAAGTAAAAGAACGAAAAAAAAAACCCAACAAAATTTCTCTTTAATTTTGCATGTACTTAAAGGGACAAGGTGACTCACAAACACATGGTTAAGCAAATATCGAATTTTTACACGATTTCCACATATTTTATATATCATATGGAAATATGAACTTTTGAAAAATTACGGTGTTCCAAAGGATATAAATGAAATTAAAAAGAGAAAAATAGAATTTCGCGTTTGGCCAACACATAAATATTGAGTTTTCCTTCCGTTTTATAGCCATGCAAGCGTAGGGGAATGTAAACACTGCAGCGTTGCATACATCATGAGCCAGAAGCCTCTCGTTGAAACATAAGAGAGCTATATGTTTAGTAATATGCATTCTCTATTAATGCATATTTTTTATCACAGACATCGAATAGCTTCAAATTCAAATTCTTTTTTCAGTGTGTCAATCCCATTGTAACAATATTTAGACAGAAATCGCAATCACGTGACGCTAAACCAATGTCCAAAACAACTCGGTTAGTTTACATGTGCAATTTCTAGATGAGTTTTAATGACCTGTAAATTGATAGGTTATGACTTATGATGCATGAAACCTTCGGTATGATGAAATTTCGAGTACCTCTTTTTATTTCCGTTGTCATAATCAAAAAGTGAAACATCTATTTTGAGTCACCGTGTCTTTTTAAATTCGAGGTGTGTACCTTCACAGAATGCACTTTTTATCCAATACACTTTCATTTGTGATAAAGGGGTACATTTATTTCGTACAATCTCTGATTGACGTAAGTCTAACCACTACGTTATAATAGAGGAACATGCATCGTCACGATTTGAGTAAATAGATGTATTTTCAAAGTTTCTTTTCGAATTTATTTTTCAGTGATTCTTTTGTTACAAATGCATGACATAACTTTGATAACATAATGGAGAATTGTGAGAACTTTTATTTTCTAGTATCTGAGCCTTATCATTGTAATACTAATACTATTACTCAAAATGGATGGTAAGATCAACAAAATCCTTAACACTGAGCCTTCACGAGTTCCAATAATCCCAAAGTTTCTGTCAATGTTGCCTGCAATGTACTTCGTAGAGCTAGAATCAGAGTAAGGTGACACGCCATTACTACTCCCGCCCATTCATTTGTTAGCAATATTTTCGCATTATGTTTTCAAGATATGAATTCATTTTTATGGAAATATACATATAATGTGTACATTTACATTGTTCTATGTAATTATCTCTTTCTCGATATCACTAAAACTCATTCTTATTTTATTATTTTTTAACCCAATATTTTGCCAAGTATTGACTTAGCAGATAGCAAAAAAAAACTTATTAATCATAGTAAGAAAATTTAAATTATGTAAACTCACCCCAGTACAATGCAAAATATTTGCATTAATAAAACGACACAATTCATGTAGATTTTAAGTCGATATGACGATAAAAAAGTACGACAATGTATAAGTTATAACACAACAACTGTAAGCCCCGATACGCTTCCGTACATACCAAGCTTACACTCCTCGGATTCCTCCAACGGGTCAAGTGAACTCAACACGTTGTGTTTTCTTTTTTGCCAAATACATATATATTAAACAAATATTTTACTAATCAATTTAAGAATATGTTTTTATATATCACATTATTAGAGAAAAATTGATAAATCCATATCATTTTCAACAGATTCATCTGAAATTATAGTCAGGAAATATACAAAAACGTTGATCATAGACAATTTACTTTTTATTCTATTTTAGGTTGTAGGTCTTTAAAGTAAAATGAATAGATAATAATAATGAATTGCACGAAAAACTGCAATATTTAACAAACATACACAACATTCGTTCTTTTATTGTTTGTTAATTACCAAATGGTTGGTTTAATCTGCCTATGAGAGAGTCCAGAAAAATTTGATAGCTCCATAGATTTATCATAAATCGGTATATATAGACATTATCAATCATGCATTCATTCATTCATACACTTTTTTTTTTAGAAAACAACCAACAAATTAGATAAATAATGAGCTGTTTTTTACTGCAATAAAAAGATACAGTTTGCCCAGCTTTCATGCATGTGGGTTTTGGTTAACCATTGTTTATTTTTAATAATCATAAAAGGTTTGAAAATTAATACTCATTTATTTGAAAACAACCTGTGATAACATGATTATGAGCATATACGAATTTTAAAAAATGGTAAGATCACCATGTATGAAATATAGGCTAATGAAATACGTTGTACTTTTTTCATATTCGTTGCATATGATTTTTTAAGTAAATTTCTTTGTTAAGTCGATACACAAAAAGGTTTTTATTGAAGTGAAATGCCTGATTACTTATTCTATTGACAAAACCATTGATCAGAAATATACGCTCAAATTTCGCTAAATAAAAGAAAATTGATGTCCACTAATATCAATGAAATCAAGAAAATCGTTCCAAGAAAATGAAATCTACAAGAAACATTCGTTTTCACTTAATTATCACATGATTAATTAAAATATATAATCGTATTTAAATGAATTCCACTCTTCTCCATTTCTTCAAGATCTATGATTAAATTATCCTCAGCTGTCTTTGATATCATCCTCAGCTTCACGAAGCCAGGTGAAGAACTGTACAACTTGTTTCATTGCTACACCTTTTCCTTCTTGTTCATTAGGGTCTTTGCTTTTCTCCCACTGATTAAATCCATCCTCAGAAATAATGTCTTCATCATACAGTGTATCAAACAGTGTGCGCAATACTCCTGCAAAGGATAAAACAACCGTTAGCCTTTTTTCAAAGCAGACATATCTTAAAAAATTGAAATATTTTGTATTTGATAACTAAACTAAAACATATGTAGACAAAAAATACCTTGTGGATGTCCCAACTTGTGCACCAGGGATTGTATTGCATAAAGTGCTTGCAATTCCGATTCTGCTCGGTGGTCCAAGTATTTATGAAGCAAATCTCCTCTGTTCTTGATAACATCAGGTAACACACGTGCACTGCTTCCAAAGCCTATGTATAATGCAATCAATATCATTAGTAAGCAGACACTCTAAAGTATTTGTAGTGCTTCAAATAAATAAATAGGGAGAATTGATCACATACCTGTTATTGCACTTTCACAGACAGATGTCATCAAAGCACGGATAAACGTGTTGCTATTCTTCGTTGGATCATCAACACTCTCCTTTAAACAAAATAAAAAATAGCTTACATTGCATTCAAATCATTAAAGCCAAAATACAAATCATTCACTTTAGACATGGTGCTTTACCTCAATCCAGTCAAATATCTCTTCATTTTCAGCTTTTTCCTTGAAGAGGAGTTGATGCAGTTTGTCCCGAATAGTTTCCATGGATATGGAAACTATGGGGATGCTTGGTTGACTGTCATCTCCAGCAGTAAACTCAACTTTCTGTAATTCAGGAGCAATACGAACATGCAAATTAATTTGTTGAGTGAATTGTCAAATACATTTTATTAAAATGTATTATTTTGGGTCTTTTTTTTCAGGAAAGCTGAATTCTTCCAATTACTTTGTCAATAATGTATTTTGTCAATTTCTTCACATCACCAGCAGACATAAAGTATTCCCATTGTAGACCAGATTGTCTCCACAGGGATTCAACATTTTTCTGGCCCTAAATTGAAAAAAAAAATATTTATTAAACAAAAGATGTTTGTGAAACATTTTTGCCCCTCCCTTGAAAACATCTATGAAGAAAATGAACGGAAACTGCAACTAATTGGAATACAAAGAGTATAACTCTGTCAAATTTTGCTCGATCGGGTCCAAAATTGAACTTGACCTGAACAAAATAAACAGAAACTGCAAATCATTGGAATTTGTCTATGTCCCATAGGCATAAGTGTGTCAAAAATTGCTTGGTCGTACCTAAAATCAAATTTAATCTAGATATTATTATGATAAATCTGTATACCAAATTTTGTTTCAACATGTGCAACCTCTTCGAAGAAAATAAACTTCTTCGAAGGGGGCATAAAACTGAAAACAATTACAAAATATATGATATGTGACAATATGTCGACAACTAAATTATCAAAATTTAACTAAGACTTATGTAATATACAACTTCATGAACGAGGAAAACGTCCTCATCTGCATCAGAGTAAATAATGACTCATCACTAGTTTGATGTTATTGAACAAGAATACAAATCACTTCAATAGTAAAAATGTCACAAGGCATACCTCTCTATGGCTAGCAGCATGTAAAACCTCAGCAACTAAAAGTCCAGCTTTGTTGTTTTCTTTCAGAGGTTCGGCAACCTTGCGAAGGAAGTTTAGAGGAACACTTCCATTTTGAACCATTGGACCAATCAGCTCACCAAAATACTGCCAGATTTTTGGAATCCCAATTTCCATGTCTTCAGCATACTGAATTACTTCAGTAAGACTACAAAACAGAACAGAGTAAGAGTAACATTTCCCCAATATCAGATGTACAATTCTTTTTTCCTAGAATCAATGTTTTGAGTTTTCTCCCATGAGAAGTTAGTCAAGCTTACGCTTGAATATACACTGGGACAGATAAAACATTCTTTTTGACTAGATCATTCAATAAAAGGCCAGTCTGGTTCCTTGTTATGTCGGATCTCTCCAAGACATAGTTCACTGCTGAACTAACAAAGGTGTGCATCACAGATGGGGATTTCAGCTCCTCAACACAGAAAATGGCCTCCTGAATACAGAGAGATGATATTTAGAGATCAGACAAGAAATTCATTAGATATTCAAGAAAGTCTTATGAAATTTTCTATATTATAAACTGTTACCTTGATATCTTGTAAATGTAAATATTCATCCAAAATAGTTTTGGTTTTCTTTTCCATCTCTTCATCAGTAAGCTCTTTGGCAGTGGGTTGAGCTGGCTCGCTACTCTTTTCAATCTTCACTCTAGCTCCACTTTTTTTTGTTTAGGTTTGTGCAGTGCCTTTAATTGTTGCGAGAATATTTGCCTTTTTTGCTCTTCTTCCTGGACTTCTTTGTGGATCTGATCAATAGTCTTTGGAATGTTTTCAGCTCTCCTTGGAATCCATTTACACTGTGAAAGGACACATCACTTTTATAAGATGATTAGATTTCAACTTAATGCAGTTTTCAGATATTATACATTTATTGCATAATGGTGAAGGAAATGTGAAGAGTTTTTCCTCCAAGAAAAATTATATTTCCTGGGGGCTTTGTCCGAGAAAAATTTCATTCTTCGGGGGGAATAAATCTTCATATTTCCCAAACATTCATGCAATAAATTTTTTTATTATACCGAACAACATATGATCGAACAATTTAGATTTTTGACTTTTTAAAAGCGTCGACCTTTCCATTAAGGTGGAATAACACACCTGGAAATAGTCACTCAAATTAACAGGACATTTTTTGATAATGAAAGATATAATAATAAATAAACTGTACAAATTTCAAATAAGCGAAAAATTTGCAGTTTTGGGATAAAAAAGGAATATCTAAAATAATAAATACAGTAAGTAACAACAAAAGCTCCTGCAGGATTCGAACTCGGAAAGTATGGATCACAAGTCCGACATTTTATCCACTCGGCTATGGAGTAAGTTATATGCTTCAGTCCATAAAATCCTTTTAATAAAACGAAATGTCGTTTCGATCAGCGGTTAGCCTTTGTGTGATGATGTGTTATTCCACCTTAATTTGGAATGAAAAAATATCGAGATTTCCAAAGAGGCGGAATATGACATTTGGGTATATCCCTCTAACTATTTTTAGAATCGGTAGGACAACAAAGTAGTGCCTTTAAGCAAAATAGTTCCTATACGTTCAGAGTGTATATATACATTTATTGGGACATTTTAAATCAGAATGCTTGACACATGTCAGAAAAGAGGATATTCAATTTTAAAAACAAGTGTCAAAATTGAATTATCATTTGAAGAAAAGAAATGAAATTGTTTGATGTACACCCTTTCCTAAACTGAGAAAATCCCTACTTTTTCTTTCATTTTTATAGTTTTTCAATACAGACGCATTTTGTCGGAAAACGAATCTGACTTCAAACCACGAAATTTTAACAGGAAAGAGACAATTTGATGAGCTTTCATTCAAGAGGTCCCTCGTTGCTGAACGAAAATTAGGGCCGGAGCTATGAACCCTAACGTTAACATTACCGCCTTATATGGAAAATGCATTAGTGGACTTTACACATTTATTCCGGGAGACACAACGCTTTGTTCGCCCTGTCACGTGACTTTCTTGATCAATCAGATGACGCGTTATATAGAATAATCATATTGAAGTATAAAAAATTCTGTTACAGCCCGTATTATACTAAAAATAGAAAATGTATACACCTCCCTATACTCAAAATAGATTTTCATGACAAAATATGCGACATTGTTACGTCATAATAGCGAAAACAACACCTATACATTGCGAACAAAATTTATTTCTGTTAACCTATACGCTTGAAGAGAATGAATAAAATTAGTCTATGATTTATTATAATAAAGCAGTTATAGCCTTTTGATATCGGCCAATACATGGTTTTATAGATCTAACAAAAGTATATAAACTTTGGACTTTGTCCTTAGTCGATATACTCTCATCAGGTCTATACAACTTTATATTGACCTCAACAAAAGGTTACAATTGTATATTATTATAATTTAATTCTGGTTGTAGCGCTTTATTTAGTTGGCGAAATAAAGTCATATACATAAATTTACATCTAACATGTTTAATTTCCTCTCTTTCTTACGGAAAAATATAGTCAATTCATAGCTCTATAGAAACAGCCACACTGAAATTTACACGCCCCATTTATCGATTGGTCGAAATCTACAGCGGCTGAAAGTGACAGGACTGAAATTGACACGCCCTGTTTATCGATTGGTCTGAATTTACAGCGACCTAAGTAAACTCACGGACTGCACGAAATAATCATGATAATGCCAGACTCAAAGTCTCACAAGACACGATTTGGCTGTTTCTTTTAGCTAACGTACTATGCACATTAACAGGAGTTTAGTGAATTTTATTAGCTTTTCATAATCAATTTATTCATTAGTTAAAGAAAGATGTGAATATAAACAATAAAATGCTTTCTTTGATGATTCATGCAAGTTATGAAGGTAATGATCATTGCAGGAAAAATTAACATAACCCGCTTATAACGCTGGTTATGTATTTTTCCTGCAATGTCGCTACCTTCATATCCCGAATGAATCACCAAAGAAAGCATTTTATTGTTTAAGTATATTGTATAAAATAAATTGTCTAGTCATAATACGGCGCGCATGCAGAGTATTAATCCGCTTGTCATTTCGTTTCTACTTTTTCAAATTAACCTCATTTTAATAAAAAAAAAAATGGGCCTCATTTTCTAATTTAAGAAGTATAAGGAATAAATTTAATATAAACCTACTAAGTATGTTATACGAGTATAATATAACTTTGTACAGTTTCCACTTTTTTATAAACTGATTCGCGATTATTAGAGTAAGCTGTTCCTAGCTATGTTATATCTTATAGAATAGTTAAAAATTAAATTCATTCCTTAAATAATATTGTATTATTCCCAAGGATATGCTTAGTCGATCGCTGTCGGGTGATCGTGCTATAAATTCTGTAAAATTCTATAAAAACCTTTGTATACTAAAAATAGAAAATTTATAGACCTGACTATATAAATTTTTCATAACTAAACACAGGTATTGGTATGTTTGACATTGTGATGTCACAACAGCGAAATCGGTGCCTATATATTAAGAACCAAATATTTTACTATTATAGTTCGTTTTACATTCAATAAAATTAAACAATTTCAGACTTCGTCCTCAGTCGACATACTTTCATCAGGTCTATAAACCCATGTATTGACCTCTTCAAAAGGCTATAATTATATTAAGTTTAGCTAACAGAAAGAATTCTGGAAAAAATGACTCATCCATACCTTTCTGAGATCGATGACATCTTGCAATATGAATCTCACTCTTGAAGATGTCTTCTTCTCTTGTACAATCTTATCTATCTGATTGAAGTACTGTTCCATTCTAAGCTATAAAAGGGGAAAACATTAACGAGTGATAAATATTATTGATTATACACGATGAATACAAAACCTTATATGTATCATACTTAAAGATTCCAATCTTATTTAATTTACACCCTTCCCTCCTCCCCCAAAAATCCTATCATCGGTAGAATCTGTCAAATACTGCTTAAATGTAATTCTCAATTGACCATGTTTAATAAAGGTTTAATTTGTACTTACCGATTTCTAGTGTTACTATTAAAATTAAGCGGAAGTCTCAATGTCCTCAATATTATCAAAACGTCAACTTTTTAAAAATGTCTCCCTTTTAAAGCTCTGTAGTGGTTTTTATGATGAAAATCGAAATGTGTTAGTGGGAAAACCTTACATTTTTGCGTTGAAACTTTTCTTTTTATTTATACACTACATGTTTGATAGGAAATTGTTAGCAAGCATTATTAGCCTTCGTGCCGCCGAAGCTTTACATTACGTTATATATTTGAAATCTTAAATGTAATTCTCAATTGACCGTGTATAATTAGGTTTGTATTTACCCATTTCTAGTGTTACTGTTCAAATTAAGCGGAAGTTTCATTGTCCACAATATTATTAAAACGAAATTACATTTTTTTATTGATATTGACTGACATTAAGAAAACTTTTGTTATAGTAGCTGTCACCGCAAAAAAGTAAAGTGTTCTTGCATCTTTCTTTTAACATAATGTAGTTTACTCCACAGTTCTAAACTGCCGCTACATTCACAATCACATCATAATGCAATAGAGCAAATGTTTGTAGATTATGAATTCAAATTCATTTACAAAATGCATTGCACAGAAGTTCCTTTGTTTTTTTGCTCATTCTTTTTTATTTATCTACAAGGTGCAATTCTAACCCTGGCTTTGTCTGTGTCCAATTCTTTTCCAATGATTGAAAGAAGCCAGCAAACACACTCTAATCTTTCTTCATCCTTAGCCTTCAGAAATTTGAACACGCAACCATACATGATGTTTTCAGATAACATCTTTAGGTTGAACAGTTCACCAATAAATCTTTAATGCAAAATAAAATCATATCACAAATAAATTCAAAAGAAGAGCTGCCATTAAAGAAAACAAGACTTCACATGTGTCTTTTACCTGATATTTCCCAACGCACGATTTTTTTCTTTGATTTCTGAGATTTCCAATTCCTTACATAATTCTTCACGTTTCTCTTGGTCCTCAAAACAACAGAAAAACTTAATAAATACCATCCTTAAAATATAAACATTTATCTATGTTTTGCAATAAGTTAAGGTTGAAATCATTTTTTTTAAATTCTATATTGAATAAACCATACCTGTGTTTCTTCAATGACTTCTTTCCTTTTCTTCATCTCTTTTTCTAAATCTTTGTCTTTTTCGAACTCTTTCTGACATTTCATCAATAATATTGCACGAAAATTTACATACTCTCCTTGCTTAGAAGTGAAATTAACATTGATCTGTAACACAAACTTAATTATGCTTTAAGGCTTTTAAAACTAAGAGTTTGTATCACCATCATGCAACAAGTGATGTAGTTTTTGAACTCACCATAGCTAAATAACGGCACATACTGGCGTATGCAACACAGTAGCAAGGCTCACTAATATCGATAGCCTTCAATGTTTAAAAGAAAAATTACGAGAAATTAGATAAAATTAGAATATGCTTATGTTTCTGATACAGATAACTATAATTCATTATTTCTATTCACTTTTGTGCTGACTAACCCTATTTAAGGTACCTCACTACACCTAGACTTATACCTTTTTAGACACTACGTCACACGATGGCGATTTAAACGTTTTGTCAAACTGTTTATATCGTTCCAATGTGTTGTAAAACGTCGTAGCTCAGTGGTTAAAACATTGGGCTTCTGAACGCAGATCACGAGTTCGAATCATTCATTTTTACTGAATTAAATTTTCGAAAATGTATTTTTCATCCAAAATTGCACATTTTTTTGCTTATTGGACTGAAATACGTCTTATCCATTATGATATCTATCTTAATCAAGTAATTTTCTGCTGATTTGAGAAAATATTTTAAGGTGTAGTGAGACACCTTAATCACTTACTCTTTCAAATATCAGATCAGTAACTCCTTTTAGTCTTTCTTCAGTTAATTTCCATTTCAGAAAGCTGCTTCACCAGAGTTTGGAATTTCTGTGGTGCAAGTTTGTTGAGAATATTGCGCACTCTTTTGAAGATCTCCTTTTGATAAAATAGTTTACATGTAATAAAACATTTTGTACCTTTTTAAAAATACAAATAAATACTATTACCACATCTTCAGAAATATGCATTCTCTGCATCATGTCTTTTAGGTTTTTTTTCACCATCTTAGTACTAGACAAACATAAATGTAAATCACCGCTGTGTTTTTGGTAACTTCATCAATTTCTGTCTGATCCTGCTTTCTTTTAGGTTTCCACGGTGACTCTGCCTTGTGTAGGATGACATCCTGTGGGATACTACAAAAAGTGGCCTTTCTTTTACCTTTAAGCATTGCCCTTTGAGGTTTATGACCTTTACTGCCCTTTCTGGTTTGGTTGTGGTGTGTTGTAGTTGGATCATCAACACCGTGCACATCCCTTTAGAATTAAAACAGAAAACATTTATGAACTTATTCAACTTATCACTCTGCGAAATACACTTATTTTAATTTTACAACTAATTAAGTAAGCAGTGGCCTTTATCAGAACACGAAAAGAAAAAATTGAAGAACAGTACAAAACACTGTGGTGTCAACTTTCATTTTCCTTACGAACAACATAATTATATCAATAGAGCAAAAAACGAATGTTAACATCAACATTATTTACCTGTTACTAGGAGCATTTGAATTTTCTTGTTCCATAGAGTTTCTGATCCCACTTCTAGATCTTCCTCGTTTTCAGATTTTAAATCAATTTGCTCTGTATCCGGACTAAGTTCACCTAGTTTTTGTAATAATTAGTCTTATTAATTTATCTTTGTTAGATGATAATTACATTTCTCTTATTATTTAATCGTATGAGTATGCATTTAACATGTTATTCCTATCCGAAAAACTTCAGTTCGAAAACGTATCATTCCTATTCTGAAAATAACGTTCAAGGGCAACAAAAGTCCAGTTAAGGAGACAGAAATCTGAATACCAGGAAAAAAATAACTATGCATACAGGTACATACGAAAATGATAATACAGATCTATATAGAGATAACAATTCAAATTTAGTACTCTCTTTTCGTAGTATTTTGTGTTCTAAACCTCCAAGAAAAGAATGGTCTGCTTTGCAATCGCTCTGTAGATTCAACATAGAACAGTTGAATGAAAGATTCATATGATAATATATGATAACACGGTACTAGTAAGTTATGTTGTAAAACAGTAATAACACGTTCAAAAAACACAAAAACGAAATTCTCTACCTTCTGCAAATGTAAAGAAATACAAGTTAGTTTTGCTTTCGTTTTCACAGATAAGTAAGTGGGTCTATTACAGTAGCTAGCTGACATCTACGATAATATTATGACTGTACCCACACACAAATGTAAAAATTAAAAATTCCGAATTGTTAAATGTTTGTAACTGCAAGTCATTTGATTAACATACCCAATGTGTAAAACAAAAAGCAGAGATATTGCATGAAACGCCGTGTTAGCAAACATGTACACACTTACAAGCAAGGAAAATCGATACTCAAATATTAATCTCATTTCTAATCATAAATCCGATGTATGAATCACCATTATTGCTTAATAGTAACAAAACTACAATAGTTATTCAAACATCTAGGTAAACAATATGCAATACTTTTTTGTTTCATTTTATACTTAAATTTGATATGGATACACCATTTATCCAAAACACTTTCATTTATTATCGGATGTATTGTTTCTATAAAATCTCCGTATCTATGAAATGACTGACAAAATAACAGAAAAAAATTACCTAAAATCAGTTCATAATGCTTGTGTTATTGAATTCCATTCTTCAAGGAAGTGACAATCGGTTACTTATTTATGCGAAAAGGGGGTTTGTATAGGCTACACCTGTTTCCAAATCCTTATTGATATTTTTTAGTAAAACTACACAACAGTTTCAGTAAATATTGTACAATAAGCTGAATTAATCAGGTATCAATTGGTCGGCAATCATCCATTACCCATGTGTGACTTAATATCCTAATCCTATCCTTAGCGCCGTAGGGACACAACCTTTTTGCAAACCAGACAACTTTCAGACACCTTGCGCTGAACCCCGTCCCCCCGATCCCCCTTTAGATCTGCCAATGAACAACACCTCTACCCGGTCAAATTGACACACAGACATGTATAGACATTTTACATACTGCTTGCAAGAATATTGCATTTATTTTTAAAAGAAATATTTTACATATGAAAGCATAGTCATAAGCACAAAAAATCTTAGAATCTATTAGTTTAAAAAGCAAGCGTAGTACTTAATTATTGGGTATGTTAAAATATCACTCAAATCATCACTAAACAAGTTTTAATTATACCTTTTAAATAAATTGACATGAACTCAAAAAGTACATTGCCTTCCTGTCAACTGTCAGGGTTTTTTTATCTCATCAATTTTTGCTGAAAGAAACAGTAGTGTTATTTGTCATCAAACGTCGACGTCATTTCAGGGTCGGAGCCAATCAGTCAGCATTAAAAAAAATCAAAATATAAAAAGCAAAATAAGTTGTATTAATGCCAATATATCATCAAATACACAAAACGTCTTTGCGTTATGCGTATTTTTTTATTATTTGACTGAGGCCCTCTGAAATCTTGCGACGGTCTTTTATAGCTCAAGTCTGGAAACTCTGCCTCAATTATGCATTGATAGGAAATATCAGATTTCAGAAAAATGTTAAAAAATAGTGGTTACAATTTGTTAAATCAAAAGAGGAAAAGCAAACATTTGGTTTAGAGCTATTCTACAGAATCTACAAGGAATACACAAAGGCCGCAATTGCAGATGAGCCCGATTTTAATAATAGAATAATAATATCAATGTAGAACAAAATCAAAGGGGAAAAAAGCGTAAACTGTTGGTTTAAATTTCGTGGTTGTATTTACCTTGGCATATGTATGGGGCATAAACTTATCTATATAAGTCAATGCGTAGAAAAATTTTCTTCTAAAAATTATCTTTTTATGAAACATGAAGGAAGCAAGTGTGAAGAAGCATAACAAACACTTACTTTAACGGAAATTAAAATCAAAATGAAGTTCATGTTTGCAAGAAATTTAGACATGTCATTGTTAAAAGCGACTAGATGTTAACAATATATTCCGACAATCAGACAAGTGTTGCTTGAACATATTTTATTCAGTAAATCAAACCAGAAGATATTTGCAGGGTAATTACTATAGCGCTTGGTAACAAAAGTTGTAGGTACAGCAGGTTATCAGTTTTAAGAAGCAGATTCGAGCTGTATTGATATTCATTACTGTAATCACTTTATCGAGCTATAATCGACTGTTACGTTGATTACAATATCAAACTTTGTTAATTATTTACACACCTGTACACTCTACAAATATTGAATGGTAGTGAGATATTGTAAAATTTGAAGAAATATTTCCGAATGGATATTTGAGTAAAGTTTACAAAGTGATGTTTTATATAAGATGAATTTCTCATTTTGATTAATGACCATCGCATTTAGCATAAAATAGCTACAATAATGTAGCCCTCTCCGATTTTTTTGAATATCTGATGTTTACTGGAGAAGGCTACAATTAAATAGTGTCTCCGTAATGGTGCAAAATTAATTTTTTTTGCGGCTCACTTCGGTCTGAAAAAATCGTTTTCATATTTGACTTCTTTTAGATAAAATGATTTTTAATTCAGGTGGAACAAACTAACCGTATACAAATCAAAACCAGAAAAAACAAATCAGCATGTTTACCAGTAGTCTTTTTAGCAGCCATGACAGTTCTCGCGTGATGTTATGGGATTTGTGCTTGAAGATTTGATGGACTTGATAGCGTGATAGCGTGAATGTCAGTGTAAATAAGCGATCTAACCTCGTTTTATCACTAAAACACCATTCAAGGCAATGATATATTAATGGAAAATTCATATTTACCGCGTTAACTATGTTTAAAATAGGGGAATTCCTATATGCAGTTCAAGATCCGCTCCTTAATTCTCATTGGCTGTCCCAAAATAAAACCGATCAAGGTTAGTAAGCATGGCGGACAAATTCAAACTGCGTTGTTGACATACACGAAAAATAACCGATATATGGACTATACTTGATATTTTGGATTAATTTATGCCATACACAACTACAATGTTTGAGGTTAGGTTAAAAATGCAAATGTTATTGTCATTTATATACGATTTGAGCCGAAATCGTTGCGGGAGTGAATCACACCCATACTTGCAACACTACAGAGATCAAATGGAGTTATAGCCCTTTCCCAAAAAATAAAATCGGGCGAGGGTTACTTTATTGCAGTTTAGTATAAACAAGAGTAAATAAAGTATGTGTATTACATCTACATCACAAAACCAATACATGTGTATTATTCCGTAGAATATTATCAAAACCGATTTGGTTTGACTTTTCCTATAGCGTCACGATCATTTCTGTCAGCTACGTCATGCATAAATTATACACGCCGCCGGTGTGAAAACTATATGATTGGTTAACTCCTATTTTTAGGCCGAGTTATCAGTATACGCTTATGCAATGCCAGCGCTGATGGATTTCTCAGAACAGTTTATTTCCCCCCAATATTATTCATTCAAAATCGACTATCCCGTATGTTTAAATTCTGTGCTAAACTCTCTCTCTCTCTCTCTCTCTCTCTCTCTCTCTCTCTCTCTCTCTCTCTCTCTCTCTCTCTGTGCAAACGGGCGTTAAACCATAGCCTCAAGCTACGGTCCAGAGTACGGCGTTATAAAAAATATAATATTTAAAAGTTGCATGTGCTAAGCGTTCATTTCATGTAAATACCGTAAATGTATAATGCACATGTATTACCTACTAACTTGCCAGTCAAAGTGATAGGTATGAATTCCTCGATTTCTACACCTTTCGATCGGCAATCGACAGTCAATAAAAGTATTGAACGATGGTGTGAAAGAACGAGACGGAAGTGGAGAGTGCAAGGAGGTTTGTACATGTGCGTCTTCATTAGGCAAGTGTCCGATTCGTTTCTCTTCTGATGCCCTATCACTTTCGGTGTAAATATATATACTAAAATATTCACAAACCATTTACTGCAGATTTCTTTATTTTACCTGTCTCTGAACCCCCGTTCACCCGCTCCATACATGAACACTGGTTTGTTTACATACATAAAAAATACAGTTCTTGATCCGCTTTCCGAGTACGGTTAAAGGTTGTTTAATAGGAGAAAGTTTGGCCGGGTAAAGCTACAATTATTAACAGTAGTAAACTGAATGAAGAATTATTTAAATGGATTATTTGCACAAAATGTGGTATGGTATGATGTAAATATTTTTAAAAAATAGTGTTATTTTTATACGCGGTAAATTGCCGTAAAGTTTTTTTGTACATGTAAGTATTGTATGCACTGTAGCTTTATATTTTCTAACCCAAAATTTATACACAGAGCTACAGCTATATATGTTATGTACCGTATGTATTGTTTTGTCACAAGTGTACACTTTCGAAAAATAGCCCAATTTCGACAGTCACGAGTACCCATGTGAATTTTTCATTCTCTGATATGTTGTTGTTCTGTCCGTGCATAATTTAGTCTTAGTTAACCAGCAGCCAATCAGCGGTAAGCTGAATCCACCAATAAAAAAAACTGTGGTTAAGGTGCGGGTATTGTTTATGTATGACGTAGCTGAAAAAGTTGAACGCGACGCGATCGGAAAAGTCAAACCAAATCGGTTTTAGTAATATATTCTTGTTATTATCGATGTCCGTACTCATTTACCATAATTTGACTTTGACTTTAAACCAGCCATTATATCCCTCTTCTGTTGAATTCAGTGATTGCCAGTCTATAAATGACTTGGATCCCCAGCCTAGTTCACCTTTTGTGAAGAGATGGTGAAAGGTTCTTACAATGTCCTTTTTCCTGTCAACTTGGTTTATAAGGCTTAGCTCGAATGATATGTCAAGTGGCCAATCAGAATTTTCACTGGATACGAAGTTCAAATAAATTCCCAAGTTATTATTCATCATCTGCCATTTAATGTTCCATTTTGATTGAGACTTTGGATACAGAAATGGGGGACTGACCTGTACTGTGTGTTCCGAAGAGAAGAAGTGTTGAAACACTGTGTAACCTTTGAAACAACCTAACGAGCATAGAGTTTTGTTTATGTCTGCTAAAGGGTCATCTGCGTGTTGAGAATTCAGGGAAGCTAGTTTTGACCAGCTTTGCACATTTTTCAGATTATCTTCGAAATCTAAGACATAATGTGTACCAATTTCAGAAAAGCTGAATGCCAAACGAAGCCTTTCAAAGTGTTTTTCAATTGCCATCTTTGTCGTCTCCATTGTGACAAGTTTTTGTTTCACGCTTCTATGCTCCTCAACTGCTTCAGCTATTTTTTGACTGTGTATCAACATTTTCTTAAAAGCAGTCATGCATTCAATACCATATTGTTGACTCTGTTCAGTGTTTGTAAACGTCTTTTCTATCGATCCCTTTAGTTCTTCATGCAAGGTGTCCAAATGAGACTTGGTCTTGGTAATGGTGTCAGCTAAAGACTGCAGCATCGATTTTTTTCATCCTCAAGGTGTGTTAGCGTTTCATTTGCTTCTTTTAGAGCTATTGAAGTTCTGTTTTTAGCCCAATAAATTGTGTTTACAAAATTATCTACGTCAATGCTTTCTTCCTCGTTCTTTGCAATTTCATCCAAAGTTTTCACAACATCACAAGTTCTGTGTTCATTCGCAAAACAGATACTACAACAATTCTTTCTATGATCAAAACAAAAAACTTCCAGGACTTTGTTGATATGAAGAGGACACGGTTCATCCATTTCAAGAGGCTTCAGATCTGTATCGGGGGTGATACTTGACACAGAGTGCATGCAATTGTCTCTTTTACGCTTATGTGAATAGTTGTAGCATTGATCACACGTGCATTCCTTGCAATCTTTACAGTGATATGTTGCTACGTTTTTCTCGTTGGCATACTTACATGGCTCACAAAAATTTCCTTAGGTTTGGAATTGTTTGATATACGGTCAAGAAGAGACGTTATCAAATAATCGTTTGGCAGCTTCTGTGACCATTCTATACCAGACAGGTTTGTAAAGCCAGTCTCCAATCAGCACAGAGAACACCGAAAGAATCCAGTGTTTTCCTCCTCGGTTGCTGTCTTTTGTACTTGTACATAGCTTTGAATGCAAAGTTCGCAAAATGTATGTAAACAAGGCGACTTTTTAGGATTGTTGAACTTTCCTAAACAAATTGGACAGCTCAACTCAGAGTTCTCACCTTCAACGGTCGCCATTATTAGAGTCACGAAGTTTCGTTTTAGTTTTTCTGAAAAATAAAGAACGGCAACTCTTTTCCTTTTTATAACATGATCAATGGAATTTTGTTGTTTTATAAGATATTTAATAATTATGTCTTTTCTGTATGTTTTGTCCGAATTTCCATCTACTTAAACCCAAACTATTGTACTGTCGGTCAGTAGACTGCAATCTATTGAACCACCAGTCCAGTACTGGAATGGCAACTTATTTCGGGAAAACCGATCGGGATTCGAATTAACACGTAAATTTGTGCAGACGTCAGTATTAAATAAAATTGCTTTGATTTTGAATGTTAAGTTGCAGGCTAAATCGAGTGAATAATGTTTGTCACGTACAAGTCTTCAAATAAATTCTGCTTCATATGAATACAAAAATAGGCCAGCTAGCACTGGGGTGCAATTGGTACCTATAGGAATTCCAACAGAATGTTGGAAGACTTGATTTTCAATAGCTACAATCCGAATGGTTTTTAACAAAACTGTTTTGTATATGACTGAAGAGAAAGCAAGTAAATTTACGTGATCTATTTTTTTTTATTGAAAAAGCAGCTATCAATGATGTCAAAAAGCCTGGACTTTAATTCATTGGGGGATGCATAAAATGTAGAAAAGTCGTAAGTTGATGCTATTAATTTGGTAAAATTTGAGGGTTTTAAATTTTCTAAAAGTTCCTAGAAATTTTTAAGTATCCACATCTGATATAAACAGATTCTTGGATATACTGTTGCACAGTACTCTGAAGTTTACATTACTGCTGTTAATGATTTGGTAAGGAGTAAAGAAAGAAGTTTGAAGAACATTTACTGTAACCCGCTATATATCTTTCTTTGTAAGGATTTTTATCCTTAAGTTTTGGTATACAATATAGGTAGGGTAATTTAAATTGATTTTGGTTGTTGGGAACATTGAAAATATTTAAACTGACATATGATTTTGAAGACATTCCTCCTTAGAACGAGAACAATAAGTAAAAGTTGAATTGCCACTTGCAGAATTAAATTTATATATATAATTTACATTATAATTTATAATCTACAAACAAAGACAACATTGTTTCCTGCTTTCTCAACAGGGACCAGTACAAACTGGTCGTGAAATCCATCTTGTTCTTTTTTCACCTTTAAATTATCAAATATAAAAGCATATGATGTTTTTATACTTTAATCGCATAATGCAAGATTTTAACACGCATCGAACACTTTTATTCCATACTGACAACCTGTCGAGTCATTTTTCATGTTTGGCCAATCGTTTTGCGCATTCCTCTACAGAATTTATAATGTGTATGAAATTAGAATGCCAATTGAAAATCAGGGTTTCCTAAATTGTGGACCTTCAAGATTAAGTGATTTAAGGTCATCATTATTTACCATATTTACGTCACCAATAACGACATGTCCAGCAGGACTATAGTTAAAGGGCAAAGAAGAACAAGAACACGTTAGAGGACAACCTTTCAGATGCTCGATGTCGAGGCATTCTAGAGTTTTCTTGTAATTGAATAATTTGGATTCAATTATCCATGCATAATATAAGAAATACAAGGAGTAGACTTTAATCAAAATATGGTGTAATGTAAGACTGGACTTTTTTGTGTTTGAGGATATTGCTGATATTTACTACGTCAATGCCTTTGCTGACATGTTGAAGTTTAAAGAACAAACTTGGTTGTTAAGCTGTTTCTTTTTCACGTGGCAGTTTAAAAAGTATATGGTTAGCAATATTCATAACCACCGAACGGATTCTGTATTTCAAACTTAAAATATGACTTTACTAATGAAAAATATTTTATTCAGTAAAGCAAAGCAGAAGATATGTACAAGGTGATTACTCGAGTCTAAGTAACAAAAATTGTAGCCACATCAGGTATATCATTTTTAAAAGCAGAATCAAACTGTTTTGCTGTTCATTGCTGCAATCATAAACACAATATGGAACCATGGTCGATTGTTTAGTTGATTACTCTATCAAATATTATTAATCATTTACACATCTGTGCATTTACAAAATTCTAAATAGAGGCGTGATTATTGTAACATTAAAAAAATACTGGTATTTTCGAAATGATATTTGAGTAAAATATACAAAGTAATGTTACAGTCAAGGTAGGTTTCTCATTTTGATTGGCAATCGCATGCGTATACAAGGGTAAATTAAGCATGTGTATTACATCAATATCACAGAACGAATATTTCACAAAATATTTCACAAAATGATTATTTATTTATTAAAATGTGTCATTGTGAATGTACCTTCTCACTCACCATAATCTAACCTTGATTTTAAACCAACCATCGGAATTATATCCCATTTCTTTTGATTTCAGTGTTTGCAAGTCTATAAATGATTTGTATCCCCTACCAACATCACCTTCTGTAAAACCATAGTGAAATGTTCTAACAATGTCTTTTTTCCTGTCAACTTGGTTAATGAGGCTTAGTTCAACAGATACATCCAGTGGCGAGTCAGAATTTTCATTAGATTCGCACTTCATATAAATACCCATGTTATTATTCATGAGCTGACATGTAATGCTCCATTTCGATTGTGACTTTGGAAGCAAAAATGGGGGACTGACCTGTACTGTGTGTTCCAAAGCGAAATAGTGTTGAAACACTGTGTAATCTTTGAAACAACCCAACGAGCATAGAGTTTTGTTTATGTCTGCTAAAGAGTCATCTGATTGTTGAGAATTCAGGGAAGCTAGTTTTGACCAGTTTTGGACGTTCATCAGATTATCTTCGAAATCTAAAACATATTGTGTACTAGTTTCAGATACGTTGAATGCCAAACGAAGCCTTTCAAAGTGTTTTTCAATTGCCATCTTTGTCGTTTCCATAGTGACAAATTTCTGTTTTTCGCTGCCATGCTCCTCAACTGCTTCAGCTATTTTTTGACTGTGTATCAACATTTTCTTAAAAGCAGTCATGCATTCAATACCAAACTGTTGACTCTGTTCAGTGTTTGAAAACGTCTTTTCTATTGATACTTTTAGTTCTTCATGCAAGGTGTCCAAATGAGACTTGGTCTTTTCAATGATGTCAACTAAAGACTGCAACATCATTTTTTTATTATCATCAAGGTGTGTTAGCTTTACATTTGCTTCGTTAAGGGCTGTTGAAGTACTGTCTTTAGCACAAGATATTGTGTATACAAAATCATCTACATCAATTATTTCTTCTTCGTTCATTTCAACTTCATCCAAAGATTTTACAATATCACAGGTTCTGTGTTCTGTTGCAAAGCAGATGCTACAACAAATCTTTCTATGATCAAAACAAAAAACTTCCAGGACTTTGTTGATATGAACGGGACACGGTTCATACGATTCAAGAGGCTTCAAATCTGTATCGGGGGTGATACTTGTCACTAGGTGCATGTGATTGTTTCTTTTACGTTTGTGTGAATAGTTGTAGCATTGATCGCACATGCATTCCTTGCAATCTCTGCAGAGGTATGTTGCTACGTTTTTCTCGTTGGCATATTTGCACGGCTCACAGTATATTTCATTAGAGTTGGGGTCATTTGATTTACGGTCAAGAAGAGACGTTATCAAATAATCGTTTGGCAGCTTCTGTGACCATTCTACACCAGACAGGTTTGTAAAGTAAGTCTCAAATCGGCACAGAGGACACCGAAAGAATGCGGTGTTCTCTTCTTCGGTTGCTGACTTTTGTACTTGTACATAGCTTTGAATGCAAAGTTCGCAAAATGTATGTAAACAAGGCAACTTTTTAGGATTGTTGAACTTTTCTAAACAAATTGGACAGCTCAACTCAGGGGTCTCACCTTCAACGGTCGCCATTATCAGAGCCAAGAAGTTTCGTTTTAATTTCTCTGAAAAATAAAGAACAGCAACTCTGCTTTTTTTTTCATTACCTAATCAATAAAATATTGTTGTTTAGTGTTTTTCTCTTCTGTATGTATAGTCAGAATTCCTATCTATTTAAACCCGAACTATTGAACTGTTTGGGTCAATAGACTGCGATCCATGCCATTTGAATGGAAATTTATTATTATTTTTTAAATGATTCGATTTACACGTAACTTTTCGCCGACATCAGTAGTAAAGAATGGCGTTGGTTCTTCTGTTAGAAATGTTTTCATTTTAATAAGGGCTGTCAACTTTACTCGTTTGGTTTAGTCGATTAGTTGGAGCTTTAGTCGAGCGATAGTCGAGTACTCGATAATTGATTTGAAACTGTGAATCCTTTTCAAATCAAATAATGCTACTCTCACATACATCTTATCTTAAACTAAAGATAATTATATTTAAAAACTTATGATAATATATACTCAATGTATTTGATTTAAAATAAATTGAAAAGTATTTTTTTAAATCCGTTAGAAAATGTCCTGCCTTTTCCATTTCTTCCTGTGACGCTTACACATACGCAGTTGAGCTGCATATCAAATGAGACCTGTTCCACGGTAAGTCAATTTCATTTGTCCGTGACAAATCAACAATAAGTGATTATTGATTAAGAGAACAAATGCCTTCAGATACTTATTGATATGAATAATTTTTTTATTAAACAAACATCTAATCCAATAAATGACTCATTAGAAGAAATACAAATTGTTCTCAAGAACATGTCTGCTTAAGAAAACCAATTGAGATCAATTCCAGTATCATAATTCCATACCCATTGATACCTGGATGAAGTCGAACAAGTGCCATTGCGTTCTATGTGTTTATATCTATAAGTCAATAAATGGACATTTATCCTTGAGTAGACTCGGTCTTCATAGAATCTGAGTTCATACTGCCGGAAGTCCAAGCTCTTGTTTAAACAGCTCTATGTCTCAAAACGAACGCCAAAGTAAATTAAACCATAAAATTAAATTCATTAATATATACTTCAGAATTATTTTTTTCCTTGACTGCATTTTTACATTTTCATTTACTCAGTTTTAAAAATGTTTGTACCACTGAGAGGGATATTTCATGTTTTTTGTTAGGTGTTGATCTTTTTTCACAGGGACTTCTTCATTCAGGGCACATGCAGCAGCTTCCTGTGGAGTGTGCAGTCCGGTGTAATGAAGAATAATGACCCCCGTAGAATAATGACCGGGTGTCATTTTTCGACGTAAAATAATGACCCCCCGGTCATTATTCATCGCAGAAAAATGACCCCCGGTCATTATTCAACGTTGAAAAATGACCCCTTTGCCTGAAGAATAAGTGTCATTTTCATAAAAATGAGCACACTCCACATAAAGAAAAGTGACCCCGGTAGAATAATGACTCCCTCGTAGATTAAAGTTTTTCAGTATAGTTTTTAGTATTTGTGAAATAGTCTTTACAATATTGTAATTTTTACTGCTGCAGTTTATAGAAAGTAACAGAAATTATAATTCATATTCAAATAAACCTAAAGTGAAAGAAGGGGTATAGCTTAGAAAATAAAAATCCTTCCGTTATAACAAGACATTGACGTATTGCATCGGGGTATGGTTGTCATCTTAAAGGGGCATGGTCACGATTTTAGTCAAAAAAAATTCCGATCTTATTGTTCACAATGCTTTAGTAAGGCATTTTAATAGGCAACCAAAATTTGAGTGTCATTCGTTACATTTTGAATGTTGAAGTGAAAATTCTAATTTTAGACCTAATGAATGTGTTAAACGTAAGGAACTGTTTATTTATGCTTAAAATGAATAAGAAGATAGACAAATCAGCTTGAAAAAGATTTTTACTGGTATATTAAACCTATGTAAACAACAACAGGGCACGAGCCTTGTTTGCATGACAAAGAATTGTGAGCCCTGTATCTTGCTTATAACTTTACAACTGACCCTCAAATTTCATTTGATCAGTAGAAATGCTTTCATTAAGCATTGTAAATAATGAAAACAGAAAAATAGAATTTGACCAAAATCGTGACCATGCCCCTTTAACAATTACATTTACATATATCTATGGTGTTCCGATAGGGCCACTCTGACCTTAATATAGGGCGAAGATGCGAAGTTGCAAAGGCGATAGTGCGAAGGCGAAGGAGCAAAAGTGCGAAGATGCGACGACGAAGCGCGAAGATGTGATGCCTAAAGTGCGAAGGCGAAGGAGCGATACTACTATCGGATCTTCCCAACTTTGCACTCTTGCTAGCGCATCTTCGCACTTTCGACTTGGATTACATAGAATTTAATGCAGGCACCGTACTCGCCAAGGTTTTTCGATTAATCCAGGCTATTATTGGTACGCATGCACTAGGCTATCGCGCTTACTATGAATGTTTATAAATATTTTAATCTGTACATCAGACATATATGTTTACCAGTGCTGGCTATGCCTAATCATTATATACTCCACACAAAATTTAATGTCCACCATAATGTGTACATACATGTATGCACTTCCAGACTCCTATCACTTACCAGCCGTCTATTTACCGTGGACCAAACACAGTAACATTCTAATTTCATTATGCGACACTCCTTGCTCATGCATGGATCTAGAGGGGGGAGAGGGGGTCCGTCCCCCGGGAAAATTCAATATTTATAATTTCACGCAGAAAAAGGGGAGAGGGGGTCCGGACCCTATCCCCCTGAATAATTTAATATTATTAATTTTATAAAAATAAAATTTCCAAAAATGCCTTGAACCCTTAAACGATAGAGAGCTCCGCAATTATAAAACATAGGTAATAACAGATTACAAAGCTCACCGAGACGAGGCATCACCTTTATGAGGCATCACCTTTATGAGACCACCTTTATCATATTATATGAAAACCATCCTTTATGATCTTGGATATTCATGGATTCTGTTTTGACACATTATCATATATCATCTGTTAAAAAATTGTATGATAATCATATGATCATATGTTAATCAATACAATAATATAAAATTGAAAATTGCATCCTATCATACTTACAATATATATCATATAATACCATAAAATACCGTACAAAAATTGTGAGATATGGTATTGTAACGTATGATATGACATTGC
This sequence comes from Magallana angulata, assembly GCF_025612915.1. NCBI lineage: Eukaryota > Metazoa > Mollusca > Bivalvia > Ostreida > Ostreidae > Magallana > Magallana angulata. Next base: position 20,277,519 of record NC_069116.1, on the reverse strand, counting down.
ATTTTGTTATCGGTATTGTATTTGATCAAGTAATACAATATCATAAAACATGATACAATATAGTATTATATGAAACAATATCATATTGCAATAATACATCATAACATTGAAACATGTGTTATTATATTGTATAATATATTATATGATATTGTATTGTATGATACTGTATCATATTTGATAAATAATATGATATTGTATTATATGATACAATATAACTTGATACAACATTGTATCATATCAAATTATACAATATCGTGGAATAAAATAAATATTATATAATACAATTATATTATACATGTTGTATCATATGAAACAATAATATATATAACAACATCATAAAATACAATTTCATGTAATATGATAATATATCATATAAACCAATATCATATTATACAATATCGCATGATACGATATTTTATAATATTACAATATCACATATACAATTTCATTTGATGTAATTCTATATTACAGAAACCAATATTATATCATACAATACTGTTTGATACAATATAATAGAATATACAATATCATATCATAGGATGCAATATCATATATTGCAATTTCATATGTAATAGTATAATGTGATTAAATATCTAATTAATAAAACAATATAACATTATACAATATTGTATCATAATATACAATTCTATACAGAACAATATCATGATACAATATCATATCATAAAATATTTAAAAAATGATACAATATTATATCGTATCATATAACGTTTTACAATATAACATATGGTATTATATTGTATTCTATTAAACAATAGTGTTTCATATCATACAATACTATATCATAGGAATCATGTTATATCATTTAACAACAACTACATCTATCTATCAAGCAGGTTTGAGTGAGGTAGAAGATTTCTTTAGCATCCTTGATGATGGAGATCACGCTCTGCATCTGAAGCAACCTTTGGGTTTCATTTATAATTTAGTTAAATCAACTATGCAAGCTATCGTCTATAAAACATGTGACCTGTTCCAAAAAAATCAACCTCATCAAGCATCATAAACCTATGGCTCAGATTCAGCATTCAAGTTGTCAGGTGCATCAGTGACGCACCTTCAATGCTTCAATGAAGTTGGGACCAGTAATAAGTAAGATATCATCATCAGAGGGCACCAGCAATTCAAACCTGTACCTCCTCAAGCATCCCCAACCTATGGCTCTGATTCAGCATCCATGCCTGTCAGGTGCATCGGTATCATAAGACTCACCATCCATTCAGGTTAGGTGAAGTAGTAATAGCTTAGATACAGGACCTGCACCAAAAACTTTAACCAGCTCTGGACGCCAACGCCGGGCTCCCCTTGACTTCTTTTCGGTAAGCTAAAAAGGCGAAAGCGCGAAGATTCGAAGGCGAGAGTGCGAAGTTCCAAAGGCAAAGAAGCGATAGTAGTATCACTTCTTCGCCTTCGCAACTTGGCACTTTCGTCTTCGCATCTTCGCGCTTCGCCGTCGCATCTTTTATATTCTTCCTATTGTTCATGAATTATACTTGCATTGAGGATTTCCACTATTACAAACTGCTGGGTATGCAAGTGCATCACGCGGAATTAATGATGGAACCAAAATTAACAAAAGTTTACTCCACTGTTAGGCATTATAACCGAGCTGAAGTTAGTTGGCACTGACAGCAGCCATTACGCCAGTAGAGGTTAAGGTCAGACGACACGTTCCTCAATTTTATATAACTTTTTCCAGGAATTTGTTGATGGTTTACTACTACTTTGACAAGCTTTCTTGCAAAAAAGTAGGGTACCTTACCAGGCATTTCTGCAAAATACTAGAGTATGCAATTTCCTACATAATCTTCTTGAAAATACACTTGAATTGTTGATATAAAAATAAATACATATACAGCACAACAAAATTCACTATATCGGAACTTTATCTATTGGGGCGGGGCTTTGAACTCACGACCTCTAGAACGTATACGCTTCTGACAGTGACCGGCCACGGTTCTAACGACTTGGCCATCTAGACACATAACCACATCCAATTAAATTTTAATCATTTTTAAAATGATTATAAAATTAATATTTTTTTATTGGAACTCTTTATTAAGAGGAGATACAAAAAAGATTCTCAATGAACGTGTCGTCTGACCTTAATTAACAGCCAATAAGGAAAATCGTCAAAGTACTGAGAGTACTCGTACAGAAAATATATTTTACTTTATCGTCAGCATACTTTAGTAAATTTAGTTAATATCAAGATGATTAATGCATCAATAGTTTGTATGAGCATTGGTAACTTTGGATACAATAAAGATCGTGTGATCAAAATCAAGGGGGATATAAACCCCTAACATGGGCCATAACCTCTTATCAACGCTTTTAGAAACAACCTTTTCATATTATAATCGATCAGTGTTTATTATCTATTAAGATTTACTATAGTCAGGTACTCTTCACACATTTTCTCTAAAAGAATAAAGTCTATTAATGATCACAAATACAACATTACAACAAATGTTTAGAATATTGATGTTCATGTATCACGTAGAAGAAAACAAAACTAACGCAAAATGATTTTTTAAAAATCACTTTCCTCAAGAAATGTAAATAAGAAGAATTCATATTCCTACGTTACTTGTCCCCATAGTCTTTTTCCATAAAGATATATAAATTTGTTTTCCCTTGGACTGAAATGTCACACTTTCATTGGTTTAAACATAGCACGTGATTGCCTCACATATCTCTTTATTTGTTCGGTGAGAAATAATATTAGGCAATATGGCCGTCATTGGCCGACGCCTCGCTTACTCATTTCGACATTTCATAGAATTTAATACATAAACCACATGCCGTAGGTTCTTAAAGTATTTGGAGTAGTTCCCCTTTGAAATTCTTTAAAATTAGAGAAGTTGCCCTTAGAATTATGACGTCACATTGTTTTGTCTGGATCAGAACAAAATGGCAGCGTCGAAATTTGCTCAAATCTCTGCAGAGAAAGGGAGACATCATTTAAAATTGAATAGCAACAAAACATTGTAAGTAAACATGGGTGAAGCAAAGATTTTTTAAAGAGTTTTTGAAAGGTGAGATTGAAAAATATGAAGAGTTTAAATGAGTTAAATTGGACGAGATGTTAGGCATCTTGTACATGGCTTAGCGTAGATCATCGCTATTTGTGAATATACATGTCGCTTGATAGTCCTTGGGAAAAACAAAACACATATTAGGTAAGTTACTGACTCACTAACCTAATAAGTAATAGTATCATTCTAAGATTAACAATTCCTTCACCAGTGAATATTGCTTATATTATTACAACAATAATTCTTTCATGATTATTGTTCGTTAATTTTCACACAATATCCTCATTGTGTATGAATCTGTCTTTATTTGCGTCATTTCCCGCCGTATGTCTACGAGAGAAGTGACGTAACTGTTAACAATCAATTTGTGGCAATATAAGAGTGTTTTGTGTGTGCCTGCTACGAATATGAAAAACTATATACAGCAATTTATTTACAAATTCGGTGTTTATAACTTCTAAAGCAGTTGAACAGAGTGAAAAATTAAGGAAATTTCAAAGTCATTTCTTGGATACAGTGTAACCAATTTCTATTCATGTTTATGGGGGGGGGGGTCATTTTTATATGGGGGTCATTTTTCTTCAGAAAAATCCAATTATTCTTCAGCTAGGGGGGTCATTATTCTACGTCGAAAAATGACCCCCGGCCATTATTCTACGGGGGTCATTATTCTTCATTACACCGGAAAACACGTGGTTTTGAGGGTAGACCTATTTGGAGCTAGATATTTTGAGAAAATGCCGTATCGCTTGCCCTTTTTATGGTGTTAGCTGATGAGATAGGTAACAAATAACATTTCCTCCGAATATTTTGTCATGAGAAATAGAAACTGATTTTTAAGATTTTTTCCCCTCTATAGTGCTATTTAGTGAAAATAATTACCGATGTGATACCTTTACTTTGGCGTGCGTATTGAGACAAAGAGTTGTTTTTTTAAAACAAGAGCTTGGACTTCTGGCAGTATGAATTCAGATTCTATGAAGACAGACTCTACTCGTGGATAAATGTCCAGTCATTGACATATATATATAAACACATTAAAAGCAATGACACTTGTTCGACTTTTTCTAGGTACATTGTATGTTTACTTCAGTTGAAACAGATGTTGACAAAAAACTTGCAGACTTTGACACTGAGTCTATGAATAATAATGAGCTTCTCTTAGCAAATTTAAAGAAAAGAAGTAAACAATTAACATCTCTTTTGATGAACAAAATAGTAACATTCTACCGGAAGTCCAATCAATTGTAAATACGATTCTAATTTATCTTTTTCAATCGATGCGCTGATAAATTATCTTTTAAAAATATACTTTTATATGTTAATATTTTTTTTATGAAACATGAAGGAAACAAGGATGAATTACCATAACAAGAACTTACTTTGACGAATTTATGTTTGAAATTAAGACACATCATTGTTAAAATATGTTCAAAGTTGCAATAAACAACTGTTAGACAAGTATTTCTCAGGTAGTAGCCTCCAGTTTATATATTTTGATAGTTCATCGTCAACTATCAGACGTTGTTTGTCTATAGCATGTAAGTTTCAATAAAATTTGACTCCAACAATGAAACCTAGCTACTTACACATTTTATTCTGTAAAGCAAATAAGAAGATAGATACAGAGTTATCAAACCAGCGTTTAATAACAAAAGTTGAAGCTACATCAAATGTATGATTTTAAAACGCGGACTCACGTTGTATTGATATTTTTACAGCAATCACTTGCCCTCTATCGAGCCATGGTCGATTGTTACGGTGATTACTAAATCAAAATTGGCTAATTATTTACGCACCTGTACACTCTAAGATCTTGGTAGTAAAATAATGTAACAATATAAGAAACGTTTCCGAAATGATATTTGAATTAAATGTTTCATTCTAGCTGACCATCGCACTTGGCATATGCAAGCGTAAATAAAGTATGTCTACCACATCGACGTCACAAAACGAATAATTTTCATCAAAATGGACTACTTGTCGTCAGTGTACGTTTTTCACCATAACCTGGCTTTGATTTTCATCCAGCCGTTAGAATTGTATCCCTTTTCTGTGGAGCTTAGTGATTGCCAGTCTATAATTGGCTTGAATCCTCTACCTAATTCACCTTTTGTAAAGAGATGTTGAAATGTTCTTACAATGTCTTTTTTCCTGTCGACTTGATTTACAAGGCTTAGCTCAACAGAAACATCCAGTGGCCAGTCAGAATTATCACTGGATATGCAGTTCACATAAATACCTAGGTTATTATTTATAACATGGAATTCAATCCTCCATTTTGATTGTGACTTTGGAAGCAAAAAGGGGGGAGAGACCTGAAGTGCGTACCCCAAAGAGAAAGAGTATTGAAATACTGTGTAATCATTGAAGCAACCTAACCAGCACAGTGTTGTTTTGATGTCTGTAAGAGGGTCCTCATCTGATTGTTGAAAATTCAACGAACTTATTTTTGACCAATTTAAAACATTTTTTAGTTTATCTTCGATATGCAAGTCATAACGTTTACTAGTTTCGGAAAAGTTGAATGTCGAACAAAGCCTCTCAAAGTCATTCTCAATAACCATTCTTGTTTTTTCCACGTTGACAAATTTTTCTTTTCTGCTTCCATGTTCCTGAACAGCTTCAGCTAATTTTTGACTCTGCGTCAAATTTGGCAAATTTGCACGGATCACAGTGTATTTCTTTTTGTTTATCGTCGTTTGTTTTACGATCAAGAAGAGATGTAATCAAATAATTTGTTGGTAGTTTTTTTGTCCATTCCGTTGCAGAAAGGTTTATTAAGTCAGTCTTCATGCGGCACAAAGGGCATTGGAAAAAGCTGGTGTTTTCTTCCTGCACAATTTTGTACATAGCTTTGGATACTAGGTTCACAAAATGTGTGTAAACATGACAGTATTTTAGGAAGATTGAACTTCTCTAAGCAAATCGTACACCTTAACTCGGGATCCTTACATACAGCAGTCGCCATCGCAAGGATTCTTATCTCTAAAAAAAGAAATAATCTCACGATTTTTAAATCAATAAAAATATGTGGTTTCAGACAGAGAGCAAGATAAAATATGTTTTTTTGTAAAATATAAAAGGCGAAGTTCCTAATTAAGGATGATGTTAACTCAGAGGGAAAAAATTCCGCTTATGATAATGAAAGCGGTGTCAGTAGAATAAAACTCAGACAGTGGTCACATGTTCACTTCGTCAGGTCTAGTACAATTACTAGATTTAGCTACGTTGCTTGAATTACCTACAAAGCTTTACTTACCTACCTTAAGTAGGTTTATTTAGCTAAATATACTCAATCATAATTTTGTCTTATTTGGGTTTTTGTACTAAAAGTACTCAGTCGCAGCAATAAATTTCAACTTTTAACTGATCTGAAAACAATTCTTAAAAATGCTGCCCTTTTTGCGCAAATGCAGTCAAAGTTCCATAAGTTTTGGGGCTATGTATAACTGTTTATGCGTCCAAACAGTTACTTCTTAAATGGAATAACGAAGAAGAACAGGTCTGGTTACCATGATGATTGATTGGTAATAATTCAGCACAATGTGAACTAATCACACTTATCCATGCCTCATCGCACACAAGGTGTCATACATAGAAAGCATGTTTTCCTTAAAACTGCTCAAAAGCAGCGATGTTTTAGCTATTTTTGCTCTGGGTTGCTTTTCTAAAACTACACAGTACAAATATAGGTTGACAGTTCCTTGCGACTTCTTGTCTGTCAGGTAAATATTGCTTTGTAGGTAATTCGAGCTACAGAGCTAAATCTAGTAATTGTACTGGCCATGCTAAAGTGTACTTGTTACTTTCAGCCAACACAGAATATAAACTTTCTAATAAAAAATACTCCAATATCGTATAAAATAGTGTAGGGAATATATATCTTTCTCTGAAAAACGAAACCATATTCGTGAACTCATAATTTAAACATAGTCAGGTAATAACAAATAAGCTTGCATTTCAACATATAACCTATTTAAGATAAACCATTTTTTTTTGTTTGGCAAGATGAAATAGTTTATTTTGTTATTTTGGTTGTAGTTTTTCTATATAGATATTTATCGCTTGATACATTTCATAATACAAAAGTATTTACAGTGTTCACATTCAATTATGTACAACGCTTACCATTTTACTGTGAGGTGTAATCACTCGATAGGTAACTTAATTACTAAATCAGTAAAATCGCCAAATAACCAACAATAAATCATACACGACAATACTCGGTCAGTCGAGGGATGAACTATGTAGGAGGAAGAAGTCAATGTGCAGATTTAAAAACTAAAACCAAACATAATAGTAATACATACCACTGGTCTTTGTCAAACACGGAGCGGGTTCAAAACACGTCCGACCGCCTCTTACTCCACCACGTGTTATAGTACAATCTTCAACAATGTTCGATAACTCCTAAAGTTCCCGGGGTTTATTTTTTTGTCTGTTCGGTGTTTTTTGTTTGTTTGTTTGTTTTTGTGTATCATTTATACCGATTTTATGAAGAAAAAGAAACTTTTATCCATTAGTATTTAAAGAAACTTATATTGATTTATTATCTTAGTTATTGATATCAATAATGACATTAGCTCATTAGTAATGCGTAATACATTCAGGTACTGGAAATCGAATGCTAATGAAACTTCATACTTTTGGCACACTCTTTCTGCAGAGTAACTATTTCCTTTGACTTCATTTTATATACGCTTATCAACACTTTACAAAAGTTGTGTCCCTTGGCTGTCATCTTTTGGGGTAAACCAATAGATTTCTCATTGTAGCCTTTGTAATTATATAAATAGGCACTATTCACTTTATTATACTGAATGTCTTAAATTCAAAGAAAACTTAACTGTTTTTATATAGAAATGACGTGAATTTTATGGCGAACCGTACGCGCATAATTTACGCGCACGTAACAATTCGTTGTGTTACCCGTTGCCATGGGTGTTGCTAACGCTGAGGGTGATAGAACGGATTATCAACTGCGTCTTCACCAATCAGATTGGATTTTTGTTATGTATTTTATAATTTCCCCAAGATGGGACACATCAATTGAATTGCTTTGGTGATTGATGCGGGATATGAGGGTGAGGACATTGCTGAAAAATTACATAACCCGTGTTAGCGGGTCATGTATAAAAAATTCGATTGCTGAATGATTGCTACTTTCATGACCCGCATGAAATATTGAAGAATGCATTTGGTTGTTTAAATATACTTTCTTTTAATAGATTAATGAATTGAAAGTAAAGAGTAAGTAAAATTAACTGAATTATTGTTATTGTACATCAGTACATTAAATAAAATAAATAACCATATACGGTATATTTAATTCACTGATAATACTCAAACATTCTATCAATTTAATGTGTATAACTAGATCTGAATATTATAATGTAGATCCTCATATATTATTATAGCTCTGTGATTCACAAATGATATACTTATGTTATTATTCAAATACATGATTATAGTTTCATATGTATATTTAAACATCACTACTTTTATAACCTGCAGGAATCATCAAAGAGAGCATTTTATTGCTTATATTAACATCTCTCTTTTAACTAATTAATAAATTGATTATGAAAAATAAGTAAAAATCACTCAATTACTTTTAATGTACATAAGTACGTAAGCTAGCAGGAACAGCCAAATCGTCTCCTGTGGGACTTTGAGTCTGACATCATCATGATTACTTCGTGCAGTCCGTGATATTTTGTAGGTCGCTGAAGGTTTAGACCAATTGATAAACAGGGCGTGTCAATTTCAGACCTGTCAATATCTTCTCAGTTTCAACTGCTGTAGATTTCGACCAATCGATAAACGGGGCATGTATATTTCAGTCTGGCTGTTTCTATAGAGCTATGAATTAACTACAAGTTTTCGTAAGAAATAGAGGGAATAATACTTGGTAGATGTAAATATTATCCTATATACTTTTAAAAATTTATGTAACTTGACCAATTATACAAGGAGAGGATATACATTGGCTATGCCTGTTGTCCAATCCTATTGAATTTATTCAGTAAAATATGTTTAAAACGAAAGAAATAGCCAATTTGTCTTAAATGAGAACTTCAGTCTGGTATTATTGTGATTATTTCTTGCAGTCCGTGATTTTGTTCAAGTAGATGAAGGTTTTGACCAATTAATGGAAGAGGCGTGTAGATTTCAGTCCTGTCAATTTCTACAGAGCTATGAAATAGAGGGATTTTTACTCAGTGTATACTTGTAAATATAAGTATATGTAATATAAGTAATTTGTGCGATTGGTCTTAATCTTGATTTAAATGTAAGCGCCCTCGGAACTTTTTCTTTTTGTTTTATAGTAATGCGTGTTTTATACGCAGATAGTGGGGTTAAATCAAAACTTTATTTATACGTTTACTGCCTCGTTTTTTGCACTTTCATGACTGGACTTGGACAACCTTACATTAAAAGTTTTATCGGTACTTGAAAACATAATTTTGGTGCAAAAATACCTTTTTTTATTTTCTTGCGATTTATAATCGTGATTTGAATATCTAGTACATAGAAAACGAAAATAAAAAACACGGACATGAAATGGTCAATGAATTTGATATTAAAGTAGAGCATTTTACCAACTTCTTTTTCGTAAAAAAAAAATTAAACTTTACTAGACTCCTAATCTTTTTAAAAAGATAAGTTTGTACTAGTGTTCAGATTAATTTGATCAATTGGTTAACATTTTATAGAAATATAAGCTTTGAACAGCACACAAAGATTCCAACGAAGTTATAAAATAAGCACTTATTTAGTAGTTTTCGGCTCCAAACGGATGCGTAAATCTTTATATAACGATTACGGAAATACTTATAAAAATTGATACCATATCCAGGACCTTCGGTATCTCCAGATCAAAGGTGTGTTTACTATAACAAAGAGGAACTGCAAGGTTACGAGGGGAATCGACAAAATAAGAATGACTTGAACATATAATTATTAAACTCTACTTACGTAAAAAAGATATTCAATATGTTTACTAATAAGTGCCATACCTATACTTATTAATTAAACATTGTGTTATGCGCTAGTAGTTATAATTATGAAACATCTCATCCCCTCTTAGGGCCTTTTATTTCGTTTACTAGAAATGTTCTTATCTTTTGTAACTCTTCCATTGATGGAACTTTGCAAACACGTGATTTCGTGGGAGAGGCGATATATAAGGGAATGAAATAATTTTGAACCTCATTTCGTTCAGAAGGATTATGCGGCACGTCGCTGTTCTTCTGTTTTTCGTTACCGCCAGTAAGGCGGTGACATTTTCGAAAAGGGCATCCGGAGGTAGGTGTGACCTTTTAACATTTGAACTTTGAACTGATGAAGATGCAACGCAAACACGTGATTAAACCACTTTAGAACAAATGGAATTGTGTGAATTACCCAATCCCTAAAAATCGGTTGAAGTAATGTCAATGAAATCATTTTACTGAGAACTTTCATAAAAAATACGTACTTGTTAAATAAAATCAAATGTTTATACTGTTACATGAGAACACATTGCAAACAGACAGCTGCGTTGTTATAATTTGAATTGTTCACGCTGATCGTAGATAGGAACTTTTGTTTTTATTACAAAATAAATGATGGAGAACAATAATGTTTCAATATTGATCAACAACAGCATTTAATGTTAACATATAATTTGAGTATCCTAAATTATCTTCAACTAATCTGTTAATATTTCATTCTTAGTCTTCTAATTTTAGAAAGGTCATCTTTTTGCTTATCTAATCTTTGTTGAAGACCATGTACTTTAATGAATACTGTATTTTCGGTCACTGAAACTAAGAAAAGAGATTAATAAGCACAGCAAATGAGCAAAAATTGACAGTGTTCAATCCTTTTTATAGCTTTTGCGAGAAATCGTTTAATAGCAAGACCGGCGTATCTCGAAGAGTTTTCAAATTTGACCTTTGACCTTTGCTAGGCACCCAGAGTTTTTTAACAAAAAGATTCCTAGTTACATGTATGTAAACGCCCATTGCAAGATGGAAGTTACATGTTTACAACTAAAGTTCACAATTGTCGAGAATTGCCATTACTCTTCTCGCTCCACTGAAGTCTGTTATCAATTCAATTTCAGTATTTAATTTATCAAGGATATAATGCAGTTATTACATACCAGTAAACTTCCTTTTAAAAAATACTAAACTGATGTCTCCAATGAGACTTAGAATTGTGATGAACAGATTGTCAATGCCATATTCTTACAACAATCTTTAAAAAAAAACCCCAAAACAGGAAAATTACTAAATAGAGATTGCTTACAAATTGTATAGTGATATACAATAACTATATCTCATTGTCATGTAAGGAATGTTATCCGGCGGTGTTGATCGCGATTTACGCAACGAATATTGTTCAATGTCGTGACTTACCGACGCGGTAGAGAAATCCAAGGTGTTTTTTCATGTACTTGTACTCAGTTGTTATTTTATTGTTAGTCGATTGATATGCAGCTTGCACTCATGATCAAGTGATATGCAAAATGAAATAAAGGATAATTTCTAGAGTGATATTTTGCCCCTACCCTTCCACCTATCCGTAATCTCATTCTAATTCTTTCGAAATTATGAAAAATCTGAACGCATTTGGAAAATAATTGAATTATGGATATATATTCTTATTTGAATTCATATTCTGAAGTCTTTCTTTTGCAAATATTACGGTATCAGGTATTGAGCAATTTTATTGACATACAGAAAATGTTCTGTCTGACTCTCATCAACACACAATTACTTCGATATTAACTAAACTGAGCTAAAAAATTTATAGGTCTAAATTCTTTAACAACTAAACTAGTTTGAACGTAAACGTCTTTAGTGCATTTATTAAGGCAGCAATTTCTATATATATAGAGAGAGAGAGAGAGAGAGAGAGAGAGAGAGAGAGAGAGAGAGAGAGAGAGAGAGAGCACGATGGCAGAACTGATTGAAGCGACCAATTTGGACACACTATTCTTTTAACCTGTTAAAGATTCTCATTTAAAAACCACCCGCGCTTGATCGTCAGGTTTTTTTTAGATCTTACAACGTTTGACTTTCATTACCTCTGTACGTACAAGAGAGACACAGATATCGAGCAGGACCTTGTGCCAAATGATAAATGAAGGTTTCCAAAGGCTTAAAAATATCACGATCATTGTTGCTGTACATATACCAAAACTGAATTACACGTACTTTTATATTAATATTGGTTATTCGAATGTTATTTACCTGAGCAATTGAGTGGCTCAAATATTCGAGCAATTTTTATTGGGTTTGCATTTCGAAAGAGGTGTAAATTTTTTAGACAAAATTCAATACTTACTACAAGACAGATAAAATTGTCAGCAACATCAATGTACATATTAGGAACGGACCTAAATTCTTTATGTGATAATATAATCATATATAAAAGATTGAAGGAAATAAGAATAGCGGATATCCATCACCTTTTCGACCTTATCATTGACTTTGGGAACTTGTTCATCTGTTTAATCGTATATTGGGAGTGACTAAACAGAGAAATTCAGGCTAGGAGATAGGACATGTCATTCTTAGAGAATCATTACTTTCACTCTGTGTAATTCAGAAACATTAATTATATACCTCAAATGCTAGAAAAGTATGCCTTGCAAGGCATTTGGATGTGAATGGTCAACATTGTTAAGATTGCCATTGACATCGTATACATACTATGTATATATCTCCTTGGCATATGTATGATACCTTTTCTATATGGTTTTCTTAGAATAGCAAAGAATCCTTTTTAAGACGATTTTTTTTGTTTTAGGATGCGACACACAAGCAGACGTTACATTTTTGTTAGATTCGTCCGATACAGTTGGACCAGACAATTTTAAAAAACAGTTAGAATTCATCAAAAGCACAGTGAACAACTTACAAATAGCTCCAGATAAAACACATGTGAGTGTTGTGACGTTTAGCAATGGCGTATACAACCAGTTCTTCCTAAATCAGTATTCTACGAAATCGGACATTATTAATGCCATTTCTGGAATACCATACCGAGGAGGGAGAACGCATACTGCTGACGCAATACGTTACGTCACACAGACGACGTACAACCCCATCCATGGTGCCAGGGGAAGTGTGCCCCATGTTGCTGTGCTTGTTACTAATGGAAGGTCTACCACACCCGACATTACAAAAGTTCAGGCACAGACCGCTAAGGACAACAACGTGATTCTGTATGGAGTTGGCGTTGGATCGGGAGTCAATATGCAGGAATTAACTTCAGTTACCAGTGATCCTGATTCAAGATACGTTCTGAAGGCCGATAGTTATGGCTCTTTAGATGCTCTTTCCAATGGCTTGTCCACCAAAATCTGCAATGGTAAATGCCAAGCAAGATAATCAATTATGAAGATTTGTTGAAAGATGAAAATTTAAAATTTTTAACAAAAAAAATGCTTCTTTTTGCCTTTTAGAACTCCCGCCAAACCCAAATCAATTACCTCCACCCAACAGTAAGTTATCTTTCTGAAAATAAGAACTTGAGAAAAACTCCAAACACTAATATTCTCTCCAAAATCAGAATCCTCATTTTGTTTCAGCCAATTGAATAACATATACGATATTTTTATACAGGTTGCTTGCAGAAGGCTGACCTTGCTTTCCTGGTCGATTCCTCTGCCAGTGTTGGTCCCGGCAATTTCCAGAAACTGGAAACATTCCTGAAAGGTGCCATAACGCGACTAGACGTTGGTGCGGATAAAGTTCATGTTGGCCTCATGCAATATGGAAGCTATCCATCCATAGCGTTTCCTTTAGACATGTACAGCAACAGAGGGGATGCTCTGAAAGCTGTGGAGAAAATGAACTTCATGGGCGGCAGCAGTGATGCTGCCGGGGCAATCCAGTACATGACTGACAAGATGTTTGGTTCCAGCAGTGGAGCACGAGGCAACGTCCCGCGCATTGCTATCGTTTTGACGGACGGGAATTCGAACAACGACGCCAGCACCACCAGCGCTGCTGATAAAGCCAGACAATCCAACATTGGGTTGATTGCCGTCGGCGCTGGACCAAATATTCAGACCTACCAGCTGAACCACATTGCTGACTCCCCAGACAAAGTCATCACCGTGAGCGACGTCAACAACATCGACTCAGTCATCGACCAAGTCCTGCAAAAGGCGTGTCAAAGTACGTGGGTTTCCCAACCATGATTTGTTATATTCTTATTTAAGACACAACATGAAAAGATAGCGATTGAAATGTTTTAAGCCATATTAGTCGGTTTAGTTTATTAGGTTGTTTAGCTATGGGACACCTATCAGTATTGATGTGGATTAAACTACTATAGTACATTGATATAATTAAAATACTTTTTCCGTTTTAATTTAAAAAAAATTTTTAACAACATTTGACCCCCAAATTTTTTTTTAAAGTTATTTGTTCATATTTACTGAATTAAATTTTTTGAAAATCATAATCATTTTTTATCCAAAATTGCATATTTTTCGCTTTTCACTTAGTTTTTATGCATCATGGTATTTTTAATTATCAATTAATATTCTGCTGAATTGAGAAACATTTCAAGAATAGAAAAAATATATTGAAAATATATTGAAAGTAATGTCCATCGCTTTCACACAAACAATTGAGCAAACAACAAGGTAACAAAATGTGTTAAATCGTTGTAGTACAAGCCACAATTCCACCCGTGACGACTTCGGCTCCAGGTGCAACCTCATCTCCTGACAACTGCAAGGACATGGTCAACAACTGCAGACAGTACGGACAGCAAGTGTGCACGAACTACAAGCCCTGGGCAAGAGACAACTGTGCTCTCTTCTGTGGTTTCTGCCAACGTAAGTATAATTATATATTTTCTAAATCACATTTCGTTATAAATTAGTTTATCCCAAAAGACAATTACATGTATGTACAGTGTATTACAATGCGGGAACCTTCATAGCAGAAACAAGCACCTTTGTATTAGAATTTAAATGACTTTTTAACACCCTCTTTTCATTGTAAGTTTCTTGTTCAAATGCAAGATTAAATAGGAAAAGCATTTATTTTTAAGCTCAACTTGTGACATGCAGTGACAAAATGAACAATTGTGCTGCCTATGGCCAGGGCGTATGTACGTCTTATGGCGAATGGGCACATGATAACTGCCAGCAATTCTGTGGATTTTGCGGTAAGATATATACATTCTTAAAAGCCGCGTAAGATATATACATTCTTTAAAGCCGCGGCAAATTGATTTTTAATGAATTTCATCTTGGACTATTTTAATCATGCATGTAAATGTTTGTATTTTTTAGGACCAACAACAACCTCCAACGGATTTTGTAAGTTTACCTTGGTTCTGGTACTTGTAGTTTACCGGAAGTGAAAATTTCGCGCCATCTTTCAAAGATGTAAAAGAAAATGCAGGTCCAATGAATTTCAAAAACTAATTATTACAAAAACTAATAAAGAAAAATATGTATTATTTATCGTAGATGGCAAATGTTCATACAAAGGAAATTCTTACCAGACCGGAGAAAGTTGGAAAGATGGCTGCGATTATGAGTGTGTTTGTGAGGATGGACAAGCAGGAAAATACAGATGTTTTAACAAGTAGGTGTCCTGAAATGCGTCGTGTTTAGTTTTTAGCTATTCGAAAAATAAGCAAAGAGAAATTTATGTGCTACTATATGCTTAAGTGTCAAGTACATGAATGCAGGTGAATATTCGTTCGATCTCGGTCTGATCGATTGAATATAATTTAATGTACGGTAAATTAATGATTTATTGTTTTGATTTTGTGTAGATGCCCAGTTTACTACAACCTGCCCACAGACTGTACCCTGGTTAGACAGACAGGAGAATGCTGTTTGAAACCAGTTTGTAACTTCCATCAAAAAATTGTTGCAACTGAAAGCAGTGGAAAAGGATCTACACCTAGTGGAATAAGTAAGAATTCTGGGTAACAATTCATGACTGGATTGGAAGGGGGTAGTGCAAAGTCCAGTCCACAAGCACCTGAGTAATTATTTACACCTTCTTTGGATGTTTAACTGAATAGTACGAAACAAAAAACTCTGTAATAGGAATTAAAGGAGGAATATTGAAAACATATGGCTGGACCTGGAATCGAACCTGGGACCCGTTTAACTCTAGTCAGGAGCTCTACCACTGAGCTATCGAGTCCATTTTTCCTTTCTTTTTTTGATTGCATTTTGTTATGAATTTATGATATATTTGGTTTGCTTGCCAACACAATGTGGATAAATTAACTCTGATTTATTTTGTCTATACCCTTGATATACTAATATATGACAAGAAAGCTACTCAATAAAGATAATGACCACCAGACAGTCGAAAAAGTCAGGCATTTGAAAGATTGCGTATATCCAGGCACATACTCTTTCTTTTAACAGTTATATATAGTTGATAGAATTTCCATTGTCTTGTGTGATTCACATCAAAAACATTAAGAAAGCTGAATTTAACAAAAGATATTAACTTTACTGTATACCAAATTTATTTGTTTGCTAGAAAAAAATGGAAATGTTCATGAGGACCTTGATGTTGAGACTATAATATTTCTTCCTGCAAAACAGTCAATTTATGTCCCTTAATTTAATGCTTTAAAATTTGTTCATTGTGAAAATATCTTGGCACTTGCCATTTTATTACTAATCAATCTTAAAAAAGTTGTCAGAAAGAAAAGTAAGATTACAGTATCAGATATACATTTATCATTTTTTTTTCCAGAGGTGTGTGTCTACAAGAACAAACAATACTTCCAGGGACAAACTTGGCGAGATGATTGTGATAAACAGTGCACATGTACTAACTCCACTGAAGGATTGTACAGATGTGAAACAATGTAAGATATGTCAAAATATGTGTCCTTATACACCATAATAAAACAATTAAGGATTGATTGCAATTTGCATGTCTTTTAATGGGGCACCTGCTTTACATATTAGTGCTTTAAAACTCTTTCCTACTCCATGCAGCTGTCCAGTCTACACTTCCATTCCAACATACTGTAAGCTGAAGAAAGAGCCAGGAGAGTGTTGTGAGAAACCAGTGTGTGAGTTCAGTCAGCAGCATGGCTCCTTCACAGGAACCGGCTCTACCAGTGGAAAGGGAACCGGTATGTAATTACCCACTTGCCAACTATCCAAAAAGATGAAGAGCCGTAACTTTTGTACATACCGGTACATGCAGTTGAACTTTGGTATCTTGAACACTGATATCTCGAATACAATGGATATGTCGAAGTGATTTGTAAGGCCCAACCTCCTATACTTTAAATATTTTACAATTGATATCGCAAGTACATGTACTTGGATATCTCGAAGCTTATAACCAGTCCCATCTAGTTCGAGATAACAAGGTTTTACTGTATATACAAATACTAAAACATGTATTTGTGTGTTTTTTATGATTCTTAAATTCATTTTGACCCATAGACAGTTAATTTAGGTTTTAAAGTAATGGTTTTAGATAAAAATAACTTCATTTATTTCCAAGATTTTGGCCATTTTAATAAATGTACATGTAACTCTTAGGTATGGCCCCTTCAACTCCCAAGCCATGTGTGGATCGTTTGAATGTGTGTGAAAATTATGGAAAACAGGTCTGCGTTGATTACAGAGAATGGGCTGGTGACAACTGTGCCAAATATTGTGGAATCTGCTGTATGTATTTCTGTGGCTGTTTTTTTTTTTTTTATAAATCTCTAAATGTTTAGATATGTTTTGAGCTTGGGTTGCATTATTTATCAAAGTATATCAATGTACTTTATTCACCTCATATTGATGAAATCAAATTTGATTCTTTACCAAAAGATCTTAATTATAAATTTTTGATATTTAATAAAAATGTTTAATTCAATTCCATTCAATAGCTATATATATATGTTGATTGTATAAGTACTATTGTGTTATAGGCACATCAAGATTTTGTCATTGAACCTTATTTTAATTTGTTTCAACAGCTTCCACACAAGCAACACCAGGTCCAAATGGTAAGACACTCACTGTATCTATGTTATTACACTGAAATAATAGTTTAAGTCTCATTTGATTGAAAGAATAAAATTTTCATGAAAATAGAAGATAAATTACTGTTTTCTTTTGATTGTAACTTTCTTCATTTCTGCTGTGTAGATGTGTGTTTGTATGAAGGAACAACTTATAAACAGGATGCCGTGTGGAATGTTGGCTGTGATGCCAAATGTACCTGTGAAAATGCCATATATGGTTACTACAGATGTGTTAGCAAGTATGTTTACCATGACAAGAAAATACATAACAGTAATTGTTGTGTGTGTGTATGTGTGTGTCTGAGAGAGAGAGAGCAAGAGAGAACTGTACTCATGTAGTTTTAAAAATAATAATGTACTGCAGGTGATTGTAGAAGGGAGGATGATAAAAGTAAGCTATTGACTTATTTACTATATAAACTCTTTGCTACCTTCATCTCTTATTTAAATCAAATTTCGCAGTTGTCCAACCTACAACAATTTACCAACTGGCTGTTACCTTATGAAGAAAGCAGGAGAATGCTGTAAAGTGGTGGAGTGTGACAGTGGAACATTCGTTAGTTCTACCACCAATCTGAACTCCCTGGCCAATGGAGGAGGAATTTACATCAAGAATCCCAATGGAGGCAGCCAGTTTGTTACTCCAACCATGCCCTCCGGAGGAACCCCAGCCCCTGGTTCAGGAGGCACTGGAAATAAGGCTCCCACCCTTAGTATGTGTTCACGATCATTGTTTTCAATTTTCAATTTTCTACATTTTGGGCCATTTAAAGTCTCATCACTGTCCGAATTATGTATCATTTTGCTTCAACAGAATATGTTAATTTTCCTCAATTCTCATAACCCCAGAACCTGAAAAGTATTTTTTTTTGTGTGTGGTATGTATTCGTAATTGAATGTAACACCCTTTACAGCATGTTCCTGTGTATTACAAAATTGTAAAATAGAAATTAAGAAATAAAAGCTTATTGCAAATCTACAGAAACTAAAATAGGATGAGTTTGAATGGATAAAGAATTTCTTAATATGCCCTTAAAGTGGTGTGTATTTTCCGTATTTTAATGGGCCTGGTCCCCTCCCTCTCTTTCCCAGTACCAAAATGGGGTGTGATGGCACTGGTTTGGCCATATGGTGTATTAACAATACCAGACTGTGGAAATTTAAACAAAAATTCACAATGTTATAGCTTTGAATCTATGAGTAATTTGAATTTGAGTTTGCATTTTTACAAGTAATATCTTGTTCAAATTTGACAAATAATTTAATAATTTCTGTTCTTTAAGAAGTTAATGTCAGATTTCATGTTATCAAATTTTTCCTGCACAGTTATTGATATATTGCAGATGGATGCTTGTACAAAGGAAAATTATATGTCAAGGATCAGACTTGGGAAGATGGATGTGAATTTTCTTGTATTTGTACTGATGAAAGTACTGGAGCTTACACTTGCAGACAAAAGTAAGGTTAACTCTATGATGCCATAAACATGTATGTGTAAAGTAAACTTACATATAAAGTAATTTTGTTGTTAATTTCCCCAGATCCATCTTGCATTATATTTCATCATATTTAGTCCTGTAAAGTGTATGTTAGTTTATAGAAAATTTATCAGTATTGTGAAAGTATGTAGTTTACATATTGCAGTGTATTTTACCATTGTTTTCTTAGATGTCCAAGCTATGCTCAGATTCCCACGTCCTGTCATATGGAGGCTGACCCTAACGACCCCTGCTGCCGCAAACCGGTCTGCCACTACGATCCTATCACTGGCCAGACCTATGTCCCTATCCCCGCTTTCGCTCCCGCTGTGACCGGTAAAGGAGTGGTGGAACCTCCCACCAGCTCTGACCTGTTAAACAACACACAGTACACTGCCACAGTGGCTCTCTTCCAGACAGGGTTCACGCCCGTTCCCCCCACAGTTCAATCAAACATCACAGGAGGAATTGGTAAGTGAAGGTGGTGAAGGATTGTAGGACATACGAATTGCAACAATTCTTTTTCTGAACATGAAATTGTTTGACAAATGTGCATCTGTGCCCACAGGCTACTGCGTGTACAAGGGAAAGCAATACACACAGTCGCAGAGATGGGATGATGGGTGTACATTTACTTGTGTATGTGAGGATTCTAGGATTGGAAAATACAGATGTTTTGAAAAGTGAGTCTGTACATGCATATTTATAATAATTTGTGCTTTGATGTTGACATGTAAATTCAAATGCTTGATAAAAATTTTCTTTTGCTGGCAGGGTTATTTTTGGGGCTTTATGTGGTTTCTAATTTTTTAGAAATAAAATTGAAAAAAGGGCTCAATATTGATACAAGTACATTTAGTACATTGTATATATTTGTTGTTTTTAGCTCACCTGAACCGAAGGTTCAAGTGAGCTTTTCTGATCACCCGTTGTCCGTTGTCCGTCGTCCGTCCGTCCGTCCGTCCGTCCGTCTGTCTGTCCGTCCGTCTGTAAACTTTTCACATTTTCAACTTCTTCTCAAAAACCACTGGACCAAATTTAACCAAATTTGGTACAAAGTATCCTTATGGAAAGGGGATTATAAATTGTTAAAATAAAGGGCACAGCCCTTTTCAAAAGGGAGATAATTGCGAAACAGTGAGTATAGGGTGCATGTCTTTAAAAATCTTCTTCTCAAGAACCACTGCATCAGAAATGCCAATATTTACACAAAAGCTTGTATATATAGTGAAGATTCTAAATTGTAAAAATCGTGACCCTCGGACCAAAACTGGGGCCCCAGGCGGGGTTCAAAGTTTAACATAGAAATACATAGGAAAATGTTTAAAAAATCTTCTTCTCAAGAACCACTGCACCAGAAATGCCAATATTTACACAAAAGCTTGTATATATAGTGAAGATTCTAAATTGTAAAAATCGTGACCCTCGGACCAAAACTGGGGCCCCAGGCGGGGTTCAAAGTTTAACATATATAGAAATACATAGGAAAATGTTTAAAAAATCTTCTTCTCAAGAACCACTGCACCAGAAATGCCAATATTTACACAAAAGCTTGTATACATAGTGAAGATTCTAAATTGTAAAAATCGTGACCCTCTGACCAAAACTGGGGCCCCAGGCGGGGTTCAAAGTTTAACATAGAAATACATAGGAAAATGTTTAAAAAATCTTCTTCTCAAGAACCACTGCACCAGAAATGCCAATATTTACACAAAAGCTTGTATACAAAGTGAAGATTCTAAATTGTAAAAATCGTGACCCTCGGACCAAAACTGGGGCCCCAGGCGGGGTTCAAAGTTTAACATAGAAATACATAGGAAAATGTTTTAAAAATCTTCTTCTCAAGAACCACTGCACCAGAAATGCCAATATTTACACAAAAGCTTGTATATATAGTGAAGATTCTAAATTGTAAAAATCGTGACCCTCGGACCAAAACTGGGGCCCCAGGCGGGGTTCAAAGTTTAACATAGAAATACATAGGAAAATGTTTAAAAAATCTTCTTCTCAAGAACCACTGCACCAGAAATGCCAATATTTACACAAAAGCTTGTATACATAGTGAAGATTCTAAATTGTAAAAATCGTGACCCTCGGACCAAAACTGGGGCCCCAGGCGGGGTTCAAAGTTTAACATATATAGAAATACATAGGAAAATGTTTAAAAAATCTTCTTCTCAAGAACCACTGCACCAGAAATGCCAATATTTACACAAAAGCTTGTATACATAGTGAAGATTCTAAATTGTAAAAATCGTGACCCTCGGACCAAAACTGGGGCCCCAGGCGGGGTTCAAAGTTTAACATAGAAATACATAGGAAAATGTTTAAAAAATCTTCTTCTCAAGAACCACTTCACCAAAAATGCCAATACATACACAAAAGGTTGTATATATAGTGAAGATTGTAAAAATCGTGACCCCCGAACAAAAGTGGGGCCCCAGGAGGGGTTTAGATATTAACATATATAGGAAAATGTTTTAAAAACTTCTCAAGAACCATCGTGCAACTGTTTGGGATATTACTATGCATACATGTACATCCTTAAATAATGTAGATTCAAAAAATTGTAACTCCCGGACAATTGATGGGCACCAAGAGGGGTTCAAAATTTAAACATTTTAAAAAACAAAGGAAAAGTTTAAAAATTTTCTTCTCAAGAACTACAATGTTTTAGTTAGTGGAATATCTATGCATGCATCCTTCGCTTATGTAGATTCCTAATTCGTAAAATCGTGACCCCCGGACCAATAATGGGGCCCCAAGATGGGGTCAAAGTTTATTATAGAAATATAAAGGTAACAGGTTAAAAAATCTTCTTCTCGAGAACTACAATGCTTCAATTTGTGAGATTACTATCATGCATACAACCTTGGATAATGAAGGTTCGACAGTTTTAAAATAGTGACCCCTGGACTAATACTAGGGACCCAAGATGGGTTTAAAGTTAAATGTAGAAGTACCGTTATATATGGAAAATGTTTAAAAATCTTCTTTTCGAGAACTACAATGCATCAATTTGTCAGATAACTACGTAAGCACCCTCAAATAGTGTAGATTCGAAATTATAAAAGCCGAGACCTCAATCTAATACTGGGGCCCAAAGAGGTGTTCAAAGTTTAGCATAGAAATATAGAGGGAAAATGTTGAAAAATCTTTTTCTAGGGAACTATAATGCTTCAGCTTGTGAGATAACTATGCAAGCATCCTTAAATAATGTAGATTCCAAATAATTAAAACTTTAGCACTGGACTAATACTGTGGCCCCAAAAGGGGTTCAAAGTTTAACATAGAAAGATATATTGAAAATGTTTTTAAATAGTTCTTCTCGAGAACTATAATGCTACAGTTTGTGAGATTACTATGCAAGGATCCTCAAATTGTGTAAACTCTAATGTAGTGGAACCAAGAGTTATCTTTCTTAATGTTCTGTACAGTCTGAGAGTTATTCCTCTTGAAGTGGAACTCTTCTACGTTCAGTTTTTCAGGTTGTGTACGTGCGATTCCACCGCAGTGCTGCACATTTTCATTCCTATGTTACTATTTATGTTGTTCAAGCCAACCATAAACCTTGGACCATTACTGGGTCCCCAGAAAGGGGTTCAATGTTTAAAATAGAAAAAGCATATGCTACGAAATGTAATGTTACAAGGAACTGCTGTTCAGGTGAGCGATGTGGCCCATGGGCCTCTTGTTTATTATTCAATACACAAAACAGTTGTATAAAGACCTACTCTTCATACCTAACTTAAATTTAAGCAATCTTTCATTGTCAGAAAATGCATCTAGATTGCTTTCTTTGTATGGACAGAACTATGTTATGAATAGATCTTTATTTGTTTTTATATTCATTTGTCTATTACAAAGATCCAAAGAACATTTGTCTAAGTGTAGCATGTCTATTCTGAATCTCACAGGTGTGTAAGATATGACAACCTTCCCCAGCCCTATTGTTTCTTGGAAAACGATCCTGATAATCCTTGTTGTCAGCGACCTAAATGTGTCTTCCCTGTCAATTACATAACCAACGTCGGAGAAATCACCACACCTATCCCAAAAACAGGTAGAAACCAATAATATTTTTTTTAGAAATAACAGCTAATGTAAAGTATGAAGTTGATTAAAAAAAATCATGCCGTTTAAAAAGAAATCAGATGTATTAATATTGCATGATTATCACTTGTCAATGTTGCTTGAACCGTCAATGTTTT
Source organism: Magallana angulata (assembly GCF_025612915.1). Classification (NCBI taxonomy): domain Eukaryota; kingdom Metazoa; phylum Mollusca; class Bivalvia; order Ostreida; family Ostreidae; genus Magallana; species Magallana angulata. The sequence goes on along the minus strand of NC_069116.1, from coordinate 20,253,744 downwards.
AGACTACTGTGAATACCATGGACAGCACTACCAACAAGGACAGTCTTGGTATGATGGCTGTAGCTACAAGTGTACCTGTGAGGATGCTTTGGGAGGGAAATACAGATGCATTGAGAGGTGGGAAATACTCAGATGCCAGTAGTGTGTTGTGATTATACTTGGAAGTGAATGCTTCAGTGTTTCGTAACATGTTGATCTTCTTTTTTTATTATCAGACTGCAATTATTGCTTACTAAAGCATTTGCTATAAAAACCAAACCTTTACCTGAATGAGCCCATGGTCTACACATTTTTTAATAAATATATTTGGCTATATCTAGACCAAAAGGTGAAACAATCTAGTCCCTCAGAAATCATACTCATATTCATGTTTTAGTTGTATTATTTCATTATCTGGTCACCTGAAAGGTGTAGGCTAGGAATAAATGTGTGTTATGAAGGTGGTTTTTTGTTAGGGCAATATGTTAAATAGTGTTCTAGATTGAGTTAGCTTTATTGTACAAATATTGACTGTTTGTTTTTTAAGTTTTTTATATTAACTATGATATGTATCCTCACCAGATGCCCCTCCTATGCTAACATTCCCCCTACCTGCAAATTCGTGACTGACCCCGATGACCCCACCTGTTGTCAGATACCTCAGTGCCCCCAAAACAACACCTCAATCAATCAAGTGCCCACTCCTGCCCCATCCGGTGTATACTCAGGAGTGGATGGACGCAATGGTTTGTATTAATGTCTGAAAAGGATTTATTTTCCAGTTTGTATAACATGTTTTCATTTTTTACCAAAAATAAATGGTGCATGTATAAATCTTACAGTTTTCTCTGTGTGATGCAAATTTTGAGAAAATGAAGTTAATCTGTAATGTTTGGGCGTGTCTTTTTTTTCTTCATTTTGAAGGTTCATATTTTTATAGAACACAATTATTTAGAAATTTTCAGTATAATTTTTCAGATTATAAATTAATACCGTTTTAGAAACAACAGCGCTACATGGAATATGTTGCAAATATTGTAGGTCAGTGCGTGTACAAAGGTGTGTTGTATGGTCAGGACCAGCGATGGGAGGATGGCTGTGAGTTGAACTGTGTGTGTACAGATGCCATGCAGGGACTGTACCAATGTACAGACAAGTGAGTCTGTGATTATACTGTCAATCTAGAATCTTATTGTAAGAGTAAGAGAATGTGGAGTGAGCAGAAGATTTAACGCATTAAAAATCTTAAATTATTATAAAATTGTATCTGTGGACCATTAATTATTTCCATTAGTTGTCACTCATTGTGGGTCAGTAATTTGAAAATTTTTCTTTAGGTAGCCATGTACAGCTGTATCAGAATTGCTATTATATAGTGAGATAAAATGACGATGACAAAATTCTGTCAAATTTAAATGAAATGGAAACATCTTTTAATCTTTACACAAGTTTGATTGGCATATGAAGCAACTCTTTCAAAAGTTTTTTGTAATTTAAACAACCTTTTCATTCCTGGTTATTGTTGAACCATTGTAAGAGAAATAAGGAGTGTCTGATATCTTGACAGGTGCCCCAAGTACACCAACCTACCCCCCAACTGTCAGCTGGTCAGTGATTTCACCAATCCGTGCTGTAAGAAACCTCAGTGTGACTTCTCAGCCACCACAGCCAGCATCTCTGGGACAGGACCTACCAGCAAGCCTGATGTCATCCCAACCCTAGCACCTGATCAGAGTAAGGCTCAAACCCATGTATTAAATTAAATAAACAGTTATGTCACTGATGAATTTATACACTCATCTGGTTCAAGGAAATTGATGTGAAAGGAGCACACACATTTAATTTGCTAGACAGTTTCATGTGTCTATATTCATGTTTATAACATGCCATGGAAGCTAAACAAGAGTCCCATTAGGTAATTGACTAAAATTCAAAGGAAAATTTGGTTTAACAAAGATGCAAGATCTTATAGCTGATTGTGTTCATTCCTTTGTAATGTACATTTTATTGATTGTTTATCATTTTATGATGCCTTGCTGATTTGAAATAATTCATAAATAATTAATAACCTTGCTGGTTGAAAATAGTTCATAAGTGATTAATAACTGGCCTTGTTTATTAAGGGTACTGTGTATACCAGGGTGCCACTTACGTTCAAGGCCAGACATGGGATGATGGATGTCAGTTCCGATGCAGATGTGACGATGCTTCCCGTGGACTTTACATCTGTAACGACAGGTAGATTGTCCTTACAGCCACTGTGCTAAAGCTAAATATATGCACTATCAATTTTAATTAGATAGAAAGCTTTTATCAAAATGAACATGAATTCTATTAATAGATGTCCCAAATACGACAACCTGCCAGCTGAATGTAAACTTGCGTCTGACCCCAATGACCCCTGCTGCTTGGCCCCGAAGTGTAACATCACTGACCCCAACAAGATCCCCACCGCCGCACCTGGAGTGATCAGTGGAATCTTTAACATCCCAACCCCAGCTCCCATCCCTGGTGGACCGACCCTGGCACCAAAACTCTATAGTAAGTATGAAAGAAAAAAATCAAATTCATTGTTTACTTTTTTTATTTTTAAGTCCAGAATATGGTGTGTACAGTTCCCTTTACTAGTATTTTATCTAGAATAACATTTATGTGAACTTCCACATTCTGTTTCATCCAGAATTATATTTTTCTCCTTAGAATGTGTGTTTACAATTTAAAGCTGAAGATTTTCTTGATTCATGGTGATAAAATTTATTTTGCATCAGAATTTTTTGTTCCATAGCTGTTGCAATGTTTTCCTTTTCTTGCAGATTTCTGCGAGTACAAGGGCATGAGATACATACAGAACCAGACGTGGGAAGATGGTTGTGAATACAACTGTAAATGTGTGGATGCTGCGATGGGAAAATATGAGTGCACAGAAAAGTATTAATAAAGCTGTTCATTATCATAGATAAAGCATGAAAAGGAATATTGGTTACTATGTATGTACTATGTAAAGTACATGATTCAACTTGTAAAGCAGATTCAAAATTTAAGTTCAAACTGGCAAAAGCAAGATGCACAATGGGGAAGAATGAATTTTAAAAAGCACAGAATTTTAACTTTTTAAACTCATAAAAACTCAGAAAATCTGATTATAAATGAAAGAATAAATAAGACAAGATATACATGTATTAACAAAGAATCCATATTGAAGTTTATGCAGTTTGAGCTGTTTTATTTTCAAGGTGCCAGAAATACCTCAGTTTGCCAGCAGGGTGCATCCTGACCAAAGATCCCTCCAACCCTTGTTGTAAAGTGCCAAACTGTGACTCCCCCACACAAGCTCCTAACCTCACCCCTATAGCCCCAACCCCAGCCCTGCCTGGAGGACCCACTCTCCAGCCCCAGCTGCCAACACAAGCACCCCAGCCAAAAGGTGGGTTCTGTTAACTTTAACACACTCAGATTAAGTAATTGCTCTCATATTGCTTATTTTTTTTTTATAAAGTAATATAATTGAAGCTGAAATTGGACGATTTATGCTGGAAATAATGCAAAAATATACTACAGATAACTTTAACATTTACCATAATCAACCTATTTATTGGGGCTTTTTGTACCAGATGTGTGCATGTACAAGGGCCAGACTTACACCACGGGACAGAAGTGGTATGATGGCTGTGACTTCTCATGTATCTGTGAAGATGGAAAGAAAGGAGTCTATAGGTGTAGCCAAAGGTAGGGGCTATCTTTTTATAATCAATTATTCCTTGCTCATATATACATGTTTATATATTATAACTTCTTTGTCTTATCAAATATGTACTGTAATTATTGGGTTTACCTTTAGCAAAAGTGACAAAATGCTTAAATGAAACTATTAGTAATTATTATCAATTTTTTAAAATGCTACTGGTATTAAAGGCTTCACAAAGCATCCTTTTTCCTATAAATTTTTGTTCCTATAAAACGTCATGGAAAAAATACCAATATAACACTTATATAACATGTTTATCACTTTGTAATACTATGGTAAAGTTTAATATCTCATTTCAAATTTCTGTTTTAGTTTTTTCTATTTTTAGTGCTTGAAATTTTATATATACCACTTACTCAGGACATGGTTAAATGTCTTGAACAGAGACTGAATTATTTCTCTCTAATTAAAACTTCAGATGTCCAACCTACCCTCCTGTGGCCTCCACCTGCACTATGCAGCCTGACCCCAAGGACCCGATCTGCTGCAAGGTGCCCTATTGTAATGGGGTAGCTGTGCCAGGAACCATCAGTGGTGGAAGTGTTATCCCCACCCCTGCACCTAGCCTCAGCCCCACAGCATCCCCCACCCCAGGGTCCAATGTTGCCACACCCACTCCTGCTCCGACATTACCAGGTATGTCTTGAACAAGTTGTTTTATTTTTTATATCCAACTTTGTGGTAGTTTGAGAGAGGAAAACAGTCTAAAAGGATATTTAGAGATTTTTAATTTTTTTCTTTGCAGAAGTTTGTGTTTACAAAGGAAAGCAATATCAACAGGATCAGAAGTGGACAGACGGCTGCGATTATAACTGTGTGTGTGTTGATGCTAAGGCAGGAATCTACCAGTGCACAGAGAGGTTAGCATATCTTTAACATTTTTATGATTATGCTCTTTTTTAAACATCTTTAGCATACACCAGAGAACTTTAAGAGACATTGCTTTTGCCAAAGTTATTGTTAAGCAAAAAGGGACACTTTAATTTTAAACAGCTCATCAAAATTTTTGTTTTCTAAGTAAATATTTATAGACTGTCAGTTTTATTTTGTGCAAAATGTGTCAATATATAAAAACTGAAAATGATTAAAGATAAGGAATGTTCATAAGACCATGTTTAAATTTTCTTTCTTAGATATTTTAAGTTTGTTAGTATCTTTCAAAAATTACAATCCCTCCTCTGACCTGTTAAGAATTTTAAGCCAAAATGTTTCATATAACTTGTAAGCCCATCCTTTAAGTCAAGGAACTATTTTTATTAAAATGGACCACTTTCTAGTCCCACCAATACTTAAGATAGGCAAGGGTCAGAAGTGAAATGCTTATGACAATTGACAGACAGGTGTGAAATGACAAATATATGCACATGCTAATTTTGTTTCCATTTTTTAATGTTTTCTTCCTGAAGCTTTTAAGCGGATGTTTCAGTTTGCTAAAAATGTAAAACTATCTATGTCTTAAGAATGTTCTTGGCTGTTTTAGGTGCCCCCAGTTCTCCAAGTTGGATGACAATTGCCATTTAGAGAGGGACATTTTGAATCCATGTTGCATGAAGCGAGTCTGTGATCCTACCAAGATTACAGTGGCTCCAAGTCCAGGGGTTACACCAAAACCTGTTCCCCGTGAGTCCCATCTGGAAACTCAATTTTCGTTATAGCAATCTAAATTACTGGTAGCTTATTCGATGAGCACAAAGTACAAATGACAGATACAAAAAAATTGAGGAGTATTACAAGTATCAGGGATTATCCTTAATTCTGCTATGTATATTCAAAGCCTACAATATGAATTTTCTGTTGGAGATGATTTTTTTCAAAAATAAGGAAAAAAGGAAATGGAAGAAAAATTTTAAATGCAAAACAATCTTAAGATACACTTACCTTACACTTACCTATTCTCGCCAGAAAATGACATTGGTAGCCATATGCAATTTACCGTACATGGAATTGTGGGTACGTTCTGATGACTAAAAATTCAGAACGTCAAAAGGTGCAATAGTTCAAATTTTCTTTTAGTCCAGGCATTGTTGTTAGAGCTCGCAGTGCTTGCCTGCAAGCAGGTTATCGTTAATTGGAAGTGTAAATTACCCTCCTTTTGTACTGTAGATTGTGTGTACAATGGGGCTTTGTTTAAGGAGGGAGAATCATGGGCCGATGGTTGTGATCTAACATGTACCTGTGAAGATGCAGAAAAAGGTTACTACAGGTGTAATGACAGGTACGTATGGGTGTTAATTCAAATTAGCACTTTTAATATCAATTTTTTGCAATGAGATGAATATTTTTTAAAAGTGAGTGATTTTTACCAATTAAATTTTTTATCCAGGTATTTTGATATTCTTGCAAGAATTTAACTTTTGGAGTAACAATTTATTGGTGTATTACATTTTGTTTAGATGCCCAAGATATGATAATTTGCCAGCAGATTGTCCCATGGAGACAGATCCTAGAGACCCTTGCTGCAAAAGACCACTCTGCAGTCCAACCAGTGCTCCTTCACCACCCCCCACTCCATCCCCCCAGACCATTCCCCCATCTCCATTTGTCCCCCCAACAGCATCCCCTGGGGTGCCTGTAATTCCAGGCCAGACTTTCATACCCCCACATTTCTACATCACACCAGGTCCTGGTCTGACCTATGCTCCTGACCAGCGCCCCACCCCGGGTCCTGGCCTAACATATGCCCCAGAATTATTCCCTACACCATTTAAATTACCCACTTTAGCCCCAGGTCAAACTTTAGCACCAGGACAAACTTTAGTTCCACCTGGAATTTATTTGACTCCCGCCCCAGGGTTAACATATGCACCAAATGCAAGACCTACTCCTGCCCCAGGAATGACCTATGCTCCCAATGTCTTTCCCACTCCTTTCTTGTTGCCAACATTGGCACCAGGACAAACTCTTGCACCAGGCCAGACCCTAATTCCACCCTTTTATCTGACCCCAGCCCCAGGTATGACTTATGCTCCTGACCAAAGACCAACTCCTGCTCCAGGACAAACATATGCTCCTGAATTGTTTCCTACACCATACAAGCTCCCAACACTAGCCCCAGGACAGACACTAGCTCCAGGTCAAACTCTGATCCCCCCTGGAATCTTCCTTACCCCTTCACCTGGTCAAACTTATGCTCCTAACCTGCGACCCACACCAGCTCCTGGACAGACATATGCCCCACATGTGTTCCCAACACCATACAAACCGCCAACATTGGCACCAGGCCAAACATTAGCTCCAGGTCAAACATTGATCCCACAGTTTTATTTAACCCCAGCTCCAGGTATGACATATGCTCCTGATAAACTCCCAACCCCTGCCCCAGGAATGACATATGCCCCAGGATTATTCCCTACACCATACAAACCACCAACACTTGCCCCAGGGCAGACTTTGGCTCCAGGACAAACTCTCATTCCACCAGGCATTTATCTGACCCCTGGTCCATATCAGACCTATGCCCCAGGTTATCAACCCACACCAGGACCAGGTATGACATATGCCCCACATGTATTCCCCACTCCGTACATGCCACCTACCCTTGCTCCTGGACAGACCCTAGCGCCAGGACAGACTTTGGTTCCACCAATGTATCTTACACCAGCTCCTGGAATGACATATGCTCCTAATGCACACCCAACTCCAGCACCAGGACTGACGTACAGACCTGAGTTGTTCCCAACTCCTTTCAAACTTCCCACACTTGCTCCTGGACAGACTCTGGCTCCAGGACAGACATTGGTTCCTCCAGGCATTTTCTTGACACCTGCACCCTTCTCCACATATGCACCAAATGCTAGACCAACTCCTGGCCCAGGACAGACATATGCCCCATATCTTTTCCCAACTCCTTACATGCCACCAACATTGGCTCCAGGACAAACTTTAGCACCAGGACAGACCCTTATTCCTCCAGGAATGTACCTGACTCCAGGACCTTATCAAACATATGCTCCAAACATGCTTCCAACACCTGGACCAGGACAAACTTATGCTCCTAATGTTTTCCCAACACCCTTTAAACTGCCCACTCTTGCCCCAGGACAAACACTAGCACCAAGTCAAACTTTGATTCCTCCAGGAATCTATTTGACGCCATCTCCTGGTCAAACCTATGCTCCCAATGCTAGACCAACCCCTGCCCCAGGACTGACCTATGCGCCATATGTGTTCCCAACTCCTTACATGCCACCAACACTTGCTCCCGGACAAACACTTGCTCCAGGTCAGACCTTGATCCCACCAATGTATCTGACTCCAGCGCCAGGCATGACATATGCTCCAAATATGAGACCAACTCCAGCTCCTGGCCAAACTTATGCTCCAAATTTGTTTCCAACACCATTTAAACTGCCAACTCTTGCCCCAGGACAAACACTTGCACCAGGTCAGACTTTGATTCCACCAGGAATATACCTTACTCCAGGACCTTATCAGACTTATGCACCCTGGTTGCAACCAACACCAGCCCCTGGACAAACATATGCCCCACATGTGTTCCCAACACCTTACATGCCACCAACATTGGCCCCAGGTCAAACTTTAGCTCCTGGTCAAACTTTGGTACCTCCTCATTATTATCTTACCCCAGGACCAGGAATGACTTATGCTCCAAACATGAGGCCTACACCAGCACCTGGACAGACATATGCTCCCAATCTTTTCCCAACACCCTTTAAACTTCCCACTCTTGCCCCTGGACAAACTCTTGCTCCAGGACAGACTTTGGTTCCTCCAGGAATCTACCTAACACCAGCACCATTTTCCACTTATGCTCCAAATGCAAGACCCACACCAGGACCGGGTATGACGTACGCTCCAAATGTGTTTCCAACACCATACATGCCTCCAACACTGGCTCCTGGACAAACATTAGCACCTGGACAGACTTTAGTTCCCCCTCATATGTACCTCACACCGGCTCCAGGCCAAACATATGCACCAAATATGAGACCTACTCCAGCTCCAGGCCAAACATATGCTCCAGAATTATTCCCAACTCCATACAAACTTCCAACTCTTGCACCAGGACAGACATTGGCTCCAGGACAGACTCTAGTTCCCCCAGGTATATATTTAACTCCTGCACCTGGCTCAACCTATGCACCAAATGCTAGACCTACACCTGCACCAGGACAAACATATGCTCCACATGTGTTCCCAACTCCTTTTAAACTACCTACCCTTGCACCAGGACAAACACTAGCCCCTGGTCAGACACTTATTCCACCAAGGTTTTATCTAACCCCTGCACCAGGAATGACATACGCTCCTAATGCACATCCAACACCTGGCCCAGGATTGACTTATGCTCCAGAACTGTTCCCAACTCCTTTTTATTTACCCACACTTGCACCTGGCCAGACACTAGCTCCAGGACAGACTTTGATTCCACACTTTTACATAACTCCTGGACCTGGTCTGACATATGCTCCAGATCAGAGACCAACCCCAGGACCTGGAATGACTTATGCCCCAGAACTTTTCCCAACTCCATTCAAGCTTCCAACCCTTGCTCCAGGTCAGACAATTGCTCCAGGTCAGACTCTTGTTCCTCCTGGAATTTATCTCACCCCAGCTCCAGGATCAACTTATGCTCCAAATGCTAGACCTACACCAGGACCTGGTCAGACATATGCTCCGCAAGTGTTTCCCACTCCACTCATTTTGCCAACACTTTCACCTGGAATGCCAATTTATCCAGGCTTAACCTTTGTGCCTCCACAGCTTTACCTTACTCCTGCTCCAGGATTAACATATGCACCAGACCAGAGGCCAACTCCTGGACCAGGGTTAACTTATGCTCCATATCTATTCCCAACTCCATACATGCCACCAACTCTGGCCCCAGGACAGACCCTAGCTCCAGGTCAGACTTTAGTTCCACCACATTTCTATCTGACCCCAGCTCCAGGAATGACTTATGCTCCTAACGCACATCCAACACCTGCACCAGGTCAAACTTATGCACCAGAATTGTTCCCTACACCATACAAGCTCCCAACTTTGGCACCAGGGAAAACTTTGGCTCCTGGCCAGACACTTATTCCACCAGGCATATTCTTAACTCCAGCACCAGGCTCAACTTATGCACCCTATGCTAGACCCACACCAGCTCCTGGACAGACATATGCCCCACACGTGTTCCCAACACCATACAAACCTCCAACATTGGCACCAGGCCAAACATTGGCTCCAGGTCAAACATTGATCCCACACATATATCTTACACCAGGCCCAGGATTAACATATGCTCCTGATAAGCATCCTACTCCAGCCCCAGGACAGACATATGCTCCAGAATTATTCCCTACACCATTTAAACTACCAACACTTGCCCCAGGGCAGACTTTGGCTCCAGGACAAACTCTCATTCCACCAGGCATTTATCTGACCCCTGGTCCATATCAGACCTATGCCCCAGGTTATCAACCCACACCAGGACCAGGTATGACATATGCCCCACATGTATTCCCCACTCCGTACATGCCACCTACCCTTGCTCCTGGACAGACCCTAGCGCCAGGACAGACTTTGGTTCCACCAATGTATCTTACACCCGCTCCTGGAATGACATATGCTCCTAATGCACACCCAACTCCAGCACCAGGACTGACGTACAGACCTGAGTTGTTCCCAACTCCTTTCAAACTTCCAACACTTGCTCCTGGACAGACTCTGGCTCCAGGACAGACATTGGTGCCTCCAGGCATTTTCTTGACACCTGCACCCTTCTCCACATATGCACCAAATGCTAGACCAACTCCTGGCCCAGGACAGACATATGCCCCATATCTTTTCCCAACTCCTTACATGCCACCAACATTGGCTCCAGGACAAACTTTAGCACCAGGACAGACCCTTATTCCTCCAGGAATGTACCTGACCCCAGGACCTTATCAAACATATGCTCCAAACATGCTTCCAACACCTGGACCAGGACAAACTTATGCTCCTAATGTTTTCCCAACACCCTTTAAACTGCCCACTCTTGCACCAGGACAAACACTAGCACCAAGTCAAACTTTGATTCCTCCAGGAATCTATTTGACGCCATCTCCTGGTCAAACCTATGCTCCCAATGCTAGACCAACCCCTGCCCCAGGACTGACCTATGCGCCATATGTGTTCCCAACTCCTTACATGCCACCAACACTTGCTCCCGGACAAACACTTGCTCCAGGTCAGACCTTGATCCCACCAATGTATCTGACTCCAGCTCCAGGCATGACATATGCTCCAAATATGAGACCAACTCCAGCTCCTGGCCAAACTTATGCTCCAAATTTGTTTCCAACACCATTTAAACTGCCAACTCTTGCCCCAGGACAAACACTTGCGCCAGGTCAAACTTTGGTTCCCCCAGGTATCTATTTGACACCAGCCCCTGGTTACACTTATGCTCCAGATAAGAGACCAACACCAGGACCAGGTATGACATATGCCCCACATGTGTTCCCCACACCATACATGCCACCAACATTAGCTCCAGGACAGACTCTTGCTCCAGGTCAAACGCTAATTCCACACTTTTACTTAACTCCAGCACCTGGATTGACATATGCCCCTGACAAGAGACCTACACCAGCACCTGGACAGACTTATGCTCCGTATTTGTTCCCGACACCATTCATATATCCGACATTGGCACCTGGTCAGACTTTAGCTCCAGGTCAGACATTGATACCTCCAGGTATTTACCTTACCCCTGGACCTTATCAGACATATGCACCAAATGCAAGACCAACTCCTGCTCCAGGACAGACCTATGCTCCATATCTGTTCCCTACTCCTTACATGCCACCAACACTGGCTCCAGGGCAGACTCTTGCTCCAGGACAAACACTGATTCCCCCTCATATGTATCTGACCCCAGGACCAGGAATGACATATGCTCCAAATGCTAGACCTACCCCAGCTCCTGGTATGACATTTGCTCCTGAATTATTCCCAACACCATTTAAATTACCCACACTGGCTCCTGGTCAAACACTGGCTCCAGGTCAAACTCTTGTTCCACCTGGAATTTATTTGACACCATCACCAGGTTTAACTTATGCTCCAAATGCCAGACCCACACCCGCCCCAGGCATGACCTATGCTCCCAATGTGTTCCCCACACCCTATAAACTGCCAACACTTGCTCCCGGTCAGACACTGGCTCCTGGTCAGACACTGATACCACCAGGAATTTATCTGACACCTTATCCTGGTGCTACATATGCTCCAAATGCACGACCAACTCCAGCTCCAGGTCAGACCTATGCACCATACCTGTTCCCAACACCCTTTAAACTCCCAACACTTGCCCCAGGTCAGACCCTTGCCCCAGGACAAACTCTCATACCACCACATATATATTTAACACCTGCTCCAGGTATGACATATGCTCCAAATGCCAGGCCCACACCTGCACCTGGTCTGACATATGCTCCAGAACTATTCCCAACACCATTTGTACCTCCCACACTTGCTCCTGGACAGACTCTGGCTCCTGGTCAGACCTTGATTCCTCCAGGCATCTATCTGACACCAGCACCAGGGCAAACATATGCTCCCAATATGCGTCCAACCCCTGCACCAGGAATGACCTATGCCCCACAAGCATTCCCAACACCCTTCAAATTGCCCACTCTTGCACCAGGTGTAACACTTGGTCCAGGTCAGACCTTGATACCACCATTCCAGTACATAACTCCATTACCTGGCTATACCTATGCACCAGGTATGCAGCCCACCCCTGCTCCAGGACTGACCTATCCCCCCTACCTGTTCCCGACCCCTGCACCTGCCATGCCCCCCACACCAAACCCTGTACCCACAGCCGTGTCTGGAATCATCACTGGTATTGGAGTAGGTGGAAATGGAAGTAAGTGTAAACCATCTAAATTCTACATACAGTGTATTCCCATTTGCAAATATGTTTATCTAAATGGACCTTTAGAATAGCAAAAAAGTTAATTCTGTGTGAACTTCATAATGATGTCACATTGAATACCACATGCATTTTAAACACATAAACATGGTTATGTTCATGATTTTGAACAATTTACTTTTCTTAAACGAACATATACCATTAAGTAATAAACAGCAATGTTAAAAAGTTAACCAGGATATGAACTTGAATGGTCTCTAATCTTTAATCTTGATTAGCTATTACCAACAAGGATTTCTAACTGTACTTTGCATGATGACTGGTTGCATTATTATTTGTTAGTAATTTTTTTCCCTCATGTTATATAAGATGTTGTAAACTCTAGATATTCCTCACTTAGCAAAGATTTTTTCTAGGTGCATGCTTCTACCATGGCATTGCTTATGGACAAGGCCAGAAATGGGAAGATGGCTGTCAACTTCTGTGTGAATGTATTGACATGCACATTGGAAGATACAGATGTAAAGAAAGGTGTGTACAGAGACTGAGATGTCTATGTCTTGGGAAAAGTCTATGATTTAATCATACGTCTGGTCAATTTTTGTCAAACAAGCTTTATTTAAGATGCCATTTGTTTATGATATGAATGCTTCAGATGTCTTAGAAGTTTTAAGCCATCAGTACAAACGAGTTTCTGATTAAAAGAAAATGCTCTTCAGATACCTGAACATGTATTACATAAAGTATGATTAAGTTTATTAAAGAATTGTTTTCATAAAAGTTAAATTGCATCAAAATGAGGTCCATTAAAACGTGCTTAAATTGTTATACATGTAGATAAATCACCTACAATTTTTTTTTCACCATTTGTATTGGCTAGATGTCCAACGTACTTGGATGTTCCAAACAACTGTCGATTGGTTGTAGACCCTAAAGACCCATGCTGCAAGGTTCCAGAATGCTTTGACACCCCGACCCCAGCACCAGTGACCCCACCCACTCCTGGCCTGTTCCCCGCCCTCACACCAGTACCTGCCACTACAATAACAGTGGAACCCAAGATTAAAGGTATGACTGGTTCAGAAAGCTGTTTACCATTAGGATGCGTTCCTTGTTATATGTTATTGTTTTCAGTTGAAGGTCAGAGCAAAAAGCTAAAATACATAAAGAAATTTTATTACTGAATGGCCTTGGTCAGGTTAATTGTCAACTGACACTCACTCATGGCAGACCTGCAGCATTTCCGTGAATTCATAAAACCATTGCAGTAATTAAAAGTTTTTCTTTTTGTTTATCAGATATGTGTGTTCACAATGGTGTTCCATACACACAAGGACAGAAATGGTTTGATGGCTGCAGTAAGGCCTGTATCTGTGAGGATGCCAAGTCTGGATATTACCGCTGTGACGACAGGTCGGTTTACATTGGAACCTTGTTGTAACTTGTTTACTGACATATCCTGTCGCTTGAATCAGTTTGAATTCTTTTCTTTAATATTTTGTAGATGCACCACATACACTAGTATCCCCTCACAGTGTACTCTTGTGGCTGACCCCAAGGACCCAGAATGCTGCGAGGTTCCTCAGTGTATAACTGTACCGCCCAACCCAACCAATGGCACAATTGTTATCACCGGGGTTACAGGTCAGATTTTAGTGTCAGCCAATAAAATCTCATCCTTAAATCTACAACAAATAGATGTAGTGTTTTATTATTTTTTTGGTCTAGAATTTAATGAATTTAACCAAGATATATCATGATACCTTTATTTTCTATGAAATTTTACATCGTATTTTGCTGGAACAGGTGTGGTGACCGGTGGAGGAATCGTACCCACAACACCTATGCCAGGTTGCTTCTACAAGGGTAAATTCTACCCTGATGGACAGAAATGGCAAGATGGATGCGACTACAATTGTGAATGTATTGATGGCATGAATGGAAAATACCAGTGTTCACAGAGGTCAGATTCATGTTTACTACTTTAAGAAGGCTAAATGGTTGTGGTCATTTAGGCTATATTTACCTCCTTTAAAGGAAAAGCTCTATATAATGATAAAGGAAAATGTCAAATTTTAAAACAAAAGTGTTTTTATATTTTAGTTATGATAATAGTTAATGGGCAAAAATATCGTATTTTAAAAAAAATTTGGTCAGATTTGATGGGTAAGTTGTTGATTACTCAGCCACTTTAATCCTTTATGTAATGAATGCATGTACATGTAAAAAAATGACTGATGTTTCCGATGTTGGACTAATAATATTTTTGGAAATTACAGGTGTCCTTCTTATCCAATTATTCCACCACAATGCCAGCTGCAGAGAGATGAAAATGATTTGTGTTGTTACACACCAAAATGTGACTTCCTCAACCCCCCAAGCACTCCCTCTCTGGGTAAGTCTAATATTTTGTTCACACTAAATAGTAGTAGGTCCAATTTTCTGCTCACACTTTCTCTTTCCATAGTTCAATGTTCATACACATATCTTTTATGATGAGCTCAATATTCTGTTCACACTCCCTTATTTGAATGTCCAGTGCTCTTTTAACACTTTCTCTGTGTATACATGTAGGTACAATGTTCAGTCCACACTTCCTCTTTGTGTGAGTCAAATGTTCAGTCCACACTTCCTCTTTGTGTGAGTCAAATGTTCAGTCCACACTTCCTCTTTGTGTGAGTCAAATGTTCAGTTAACATTTCCTCTTTTTGTAAGTCCAGAGTTCAATTCACACTTTCTTTTTTGGTAAATGCAATGTTAAATTCACACACACTTTTGGGGTAAGTCTAATGTTCAGTTCATACTTTGTCTTAAGTTTGTACACTGTTCAGTTCATACTTTGTCTTAGGTTTGTACAATGTTCAGTTCATACTTCCTTTTTTTTATAGTCTAAGGGTAAAAATTCTGTAACAAAAAAAAAGTTTTTAGAACTCTAAACTTCTATAAACAATTGATCAAATTTTGTTACTTGGGGCCTATTTAATCCTCATACGGGGTTCTAGCTTCTTTTGACTCTTCATAGGTCCAACCCTAACTCCAACCCCATCACCAACACCAGTGGGTAAGTCTGGCTTGTTAAAAGACTCTAGAAAAAAGATTTGGATAAATTTTGGATAAATCACTACTGTAACTTTTATACCAATATAAACTGAAAACACAGTTTACCGAAATTTAATTGTGTATGGAAAATATGTTGATGTTTGAGAATCAGTTGATAGGACAAACAGTTTGATGATAAGTAATCCCCTCTGCTGTGTGTTACAGCTTTCTGTGTGTACAATGGACTGCCATACAGCCAGGGCGACACATGGAACAAGGGCTGCAGTCAGACATGTCGCTGTGACGACGCCCAGACAAACTACTACTCCTGTTATGACAGGTTTGTCTTTTTTGTGTTGGTTATATATGATGAATTGATTCAATTCTCCCATCTCCCTATCCCCATAATGCTTAATTACTTAAACTAGACTACAATTAGCAATGCCCATATCCGTCGATCTCTATCATATGGAATAAATAATATTTTTAGCTTTCTGACAAATATGTCTTAATGTCCTTTTGTTTTCATATCTAATTAGGCTTGTGAAGGGTATCTTTGAATAGAAAGTCTGAAAAGCACAAGCTACTCAAAAGTTAATCAAAAAGAAAAGAAATCAATATAAAACACAGAATTAGCAGTAACATGGGCTTCTTCAAGTTATAAAGAGTTAACATATAAGAACTGGATAATCTTTAGGTAGGGAATTTTACTAATGATGTTATTCTTATTTAGGTGTCCTTCCTTTAACAACCTTCCAGATGGTTGTAAGATGGTGGTAGATCCCAATGATGCATGCTGTGAGGTACCAGAGTGCCCCAATGTCCCCACCCCTGCCCCATTTGTCCAGCCCACCCTTGCCCCAGGGGTCTCTCCCAGCCCAACATACCCAGTCCCCACCCTGGCTCCAGGAATTATCTCTGGAAGTGGACCCAAGCCAGACCCTAACACTGGAATTGGACAATATATTGGTTAGTATCTATTAAATATTGGCAACCTAGTTTGAATGTAAACATATATACTGGTATTTTTAATCTCAGTTTCATTTACCAGTATTCTAAAAACAAGTTCAGTGTATTAAGGTATGGACTTTATAACTGTCATATTAATTCTTGATATGTATACCGACTAAGATATTTTTCTGCATTATAAAAAAGTTCATGAGAAAACTAAATTATCCACAGCCCATTTTATCTTCTATTAATTAAAAAAATGTAAACACATTACTTCTGGCTGTGAATTCTTTTTTAGCGTCTTTGGTTATTTTAATAAGTACATCGCTTAATGTCTTTCATATATTAATGTTAAATAGCACATTCAGAAATGTGTCAAATCAAACATATACTAACCTGCCAGAAAACTTATTTCTGACAGATGTCGTACATGCTTAATATATGTATAATACGTTTACACTGTGTAGTTGTTGAATTCATCCTTAAAAATCATTACCTTTACCCTAAATATTGCATTTGCTAAAATAATTTGTAAGAATTTATTACTGTAGTAGTGTAATGTCATAATTGATAATTGTTTGATCTTTGACATTGTTTCAGGATTCTGTGAATACAAAGGCAAGAAATACCACAAAGGAGACACCTGGGACGATGCCTGTAGCTACAAGTGTGAGTGTATCGATGAAGCATCAGGAGCCTACACTTGTACAGAAAGGTCCGTCTGTGTTTCCTTACGTTTAGTAGAATTTTCTAATATAAGAGTGATGAAAGCTGTTTGTAATAAAAAGTTTTATGTCATGATAACTCAAGAAACACTAGTTTCAATGAGACTTAATTTCAATATAAAAAATCAAATTTTGGGAAATTACCCTCTTGGGATGCCCCTGAATTCAAGCATGGGCTTTTATTTTTAGATGTCCAAGGTTTGCTACCTTGCCCCAGTCTTGTTTCATGACTACTGACCCCTATGACCAGTGCTGCAAGATTCCTACCTGTCCCAGCGCACCTACACCAGGACCACTGGGCCCAACACCATCACCCACACCCAAAGGTAATGATACACCTAATACGACCATATCCTACATCCTATTCCCTCTCCTATTTATCTACATGTATTTATTATGTAGTGCAGAAACCTTGTAAATGCATTTAAACTATAATTTTGTAAAGCAAACTTAAACTGGACTTCTTACATGTATATTGATGATTTGTTGTACTTTTGCTTGACCAGATGTTTGTATGTACAATGGCAAGGCTTACACCCAGGGCCAGAAATGGTCGGACAAATGTGACAAGAACTGTGTCTGTGACGATGCCAAGCAAGGCCTTTATACATGCACTGACAGGTACACCTTGTGTAATCATGCTTTATTTAATGTCTTTTTAAATTTTATACAGTACATGAAAATACATCACAAATTTTATTACCTTTCTTTCGTTTAATTGATGAAATTAATTTCCTCTATCAGAAACTGAGTTTCATAATTTTAC
The DNA here is from genome assembly GCF_025612915.1 of Magallana angulata. Classification (NCBI taxonomy): domain Eukaryota; kingdom Metazoa; phylum Mollusca; class Bivalvia; order Ostreida; family Ostreidae; genus Magallana; species Magallana angulata. The sequence continues at coordinate 20,235,667 of NC_069116.1, read as the reverse complement.
TCATGTAAACCAATAAAGAGGATGGTTCAATATTAAACCAAATCCAGATGTGAAATCAACACCAAAATATGGTTTGTACTAATTATAGAAGACTAAACTTGGAATTTGCTTATCTATAACAGATGTCCAAAATACGACAATGTTCCAAGCTCCTGTGTGATGGTGGCTGACCCCAATGACCCCAACTGTTGCCAGGCACCACAGTGCAGCAATGTCACTGCCGGCGTTCAGGGAAGTATCACAGGAAGTGGTCACCCTCCAACGGTCAACAGTAAGTACAGAAATAGTTGACCTTGTGTACAGTACTCGCAATCAATTTTTCTACACAAATGTCTTTTAGCATGATTTGGCAATACTGGTAGCCTGCCAGGTTGAAGATCTTGTGATGATCTCATTGATGTCAATGTTATAAAATGAATTTCATTGAAAAGAGGCTAAAGAACCAAAATAAATTTTAATTAAAAGAAAAATCTATCTTCTTTCTTCAGATATGTGTTATTACAAGGGATCCCTGTATCAGCAAGGACAGCGATGGAGGGATGGCTGCTCTTATGACTGTGTGTGTGATGATGCCAACACTGGCAGATACACTTGCCATGACATGTAAGGACAGCAGAATCTATAAATTATGGTTTTCTTATTCAGGGTGTGAATGATACTTCTATTTGTACATTGATGTTATTTCAGCTGCAAGCGATTCCCCAGTCTCCCCTCCTCTTGCCGTTTGGAGATCGACCCAGCCAATCCTTGCTGTAGAAAACCCAACTGTGTGAACCCCACCCCAGCTCCAGGCATGACCCCGACCCCTCCCCTCACAGGTAAAAGCAATTTATCATTTGTTAAATGATGAAGTGTGCAAAGAATGGCTTTAGGCCTTTCTATAAACCAAAATTACCAGGGCATAAATCAAGTTACAAAAATTTGATGTATGCATTATCAAGAGAATTATCATTATCATGGGTATGCTAGTATTTTTGTCTGGCAAAAAAAATTATACTGTACACTGGGAAGATTTGCCCATGTTTAATTTTTTGCCCCTTTTGCAGCCAATGTTATTGGCAAATTTAAGACTGGGGGAACTCTAACATCTTAATTATCTCTCTCTAAACACAACTATCCATTAGTAAATTCAAGGCACGGCAAAATTGTTTGCAAATGTAGAAGGGTGAAAATTGCACTGGGCAAAAATAACATTGTATACACAATTCTCACTGTAAAATGATTTGTGGTACTAGAATAAACATTTTATTTTAGATGAGCGTTCTTTGTCCTGTAAAATTTAATTCTCATATATCTCTATTGACAGAATTCTGTCTGTACAATGGAGTCATAGTCAAACAGGGTCAGGTTCTACGAATGGGATGTGACAAGACCTGTCGATGTGATGATGCCAAGAGTGGACAGATCAACTGCCAAGACAGGTATTAATGAAATCGAGAGAGTCTTGGATAAAACACACAGATAATTATGCAGAATCTTAATATAAAAAAAGGCAGTTCAGTTATTCCTTCTCACATCTTTGCTAGCCAAGGGTTTTCGGTCCACTTCTCTCCCCATGGTTTATAGGGAGCGGAGTGGACCAAAACCCTTGGCTAGCAAAGATGCTTTTCCAGAGCTTATAACATTTTTCCTGAACTAAATTATATGATTAGATTTGCACTGTCCTGCTCATTAACACCTGCTTGATTTCTTTCACCAGATGTCCTACCTATCAGACCCTGTCCCAAGGATGCACTCTGGTGACAGATCCCAAAGATCCCTGCTGCCAGGTGCCAGACTGTTTGAATCCCAACAGCACTGATCCCAACACTATTGTGACCGGCGTTCCTGGAACAATAGTTGTGTCTCCTCAGACTGGTACATCAGTCAACGGAAACAGAAGTAAGCCATTTTATATTCAAGAGAGAGGAGCACCTTTTTCAAGTTGTAAACAATGAAATCTTTGCAAGATGGATTGTTCTTTTGTTCCCTCCCTCCACTTGACATTTACACCATCCTGAGTAGCCAAGACTAGTTAAATGTGTAAATTTTAGTATTTTGACTAAGCAGAAAAACAATTTGCAGATATTTGTATTGTCATTTTATGCAAGTTTTATAAAAAATGATGCTGTTTTGAAATTTTAGTTTACCAATGTAAAAGGTCAAGACTATTTTTCAAATGGTACGGAAACTAGAGTTAACATTTGAATGCAGATAAAATTACATGTCCATATCTTTTATTTCAGATTCCTGTGTCTACAAGGGTGTCTTTTACAATCAGGGACAGAAGTGGGATGATGGCTGTACATACACTTGTGAATGTGTAGATGCTTACAAAGGACAGTACAGATGTACTGAGAAGTAGGTTTTTAAGGACCAGTTCTGTAGTAATATATCACTTGGGAAATTTTATCCTCTTCTCTTATTGATAACATGAGAGGTGCAATGCACATCTTGAAGTGTGGAGTCAGTGTTATGTCATATCAGAGATATAAGAAATATTGTAGATATATGATGAAATTTGACAAAGTTAAAATGTAATGTATATTAAAATATCAATTTTCATAGCTCTATAAATGAAATCAACCTTTTATTCAAATTTTTGTTGTTGCTTATTTCAAAAGTGCATATGCTCGGTTATTTGATGGAGAACATGTTATTAATAAAGTATTTTTTTATTACCGGTAAATCTGAATGTGTTGTCTGGAATTCTTCAGGTGTCCGAGATACGCCAAGCTTCCCAGCTACTGCACCTTGGTGGAAGACCCAGCCGATAAGTGCTGTCAGAAGCCTTACTGCACCCCTATCTTCACCCCTACCCCACCTACACCCCTCCCAGGCAGCACCACCCCCACCCCAATTCCTGGACCAGCCAAGCCCAGTAAGTCTCTGTACTCAGAGTTATGCATAACCAGATAATGCTTACTTGTATTATTTATGAATGTATGCATAAACAATTCTGATTGCTAAATTTAATTGCTTAGACTTTATTGCCAGTCAAAAAATATTTTTCCTTTGATTAGTATATAAGCTTATTTGAGGTGATTTTAAGATCCTTGAAGTGGGATCTAAAATGACTTCGTTTTTCCTGGTTACAGAGTACTGCTCCTACAAGGGGGATCTGTATCAACAAGGTCAGCTTTGGTATGATGGCTGTGATTTGTCTTGTCGCTGCGAGAACTCTACCTCCAATTTGTTCCGTTGCCAAGAAAGGTAGTATATTAAGACCGTTATCAATACATGTACAGTTAAACACGCTTATAACAAAGTGCCGGGGATGGATGATTTTACTTTGTTATAAGTGCAATTCGTTATATCCGTCAAGTTTACAGCATGTAAAAAATTCACCGGGAATAAAAATCACTTCGCTGTAAGCATCAATTCATTTTAAGCATGTTTGTTATAACCGTGTTTTACTGTACATGTATTAGGTATTATTGAACAAGTAAGAATGATCGACTGATTCAGAAGAAAATTATTTTCTGATATTAAATAACATTATACTGATAAATCACATAATGTTTTATAGGTGCAGTCGGAAAAATCATGAATGAGAAATTTAAGAAATTTCATGTATCAACTGGTTAATAATAAATTTCATTTCTCAATCACAGATGTGCTGTATTTAACAATGTGCCAGTGTCTTGTTCCCTGGTTCCCGACCCCTCTGATCCTTCCTGCTGTAAGATCCCATCTTGTAAATCAGCCGGTACCACACCACTGGTAGGAATCAACACCCCACCAACCACCGTGGCCCCAGGAGTCATAACTGGAATAGGGAAGATCCCCACTCCCTCACCAGGTATGTATATCAACCACATGTACAAATATTTGGATTGACCCAGTTCCAAAACTAGGACATTTAGAAAGCAGTTGAAATGACAATATTATTTTGACTTAGAGTTTACTTATTTATTTACAAATGCAAAGATCAAATGAAGAGAGGTAGATTATGATTATCCAGTCTTATGTAATCGTATAGTGGTTTTAACTTTAATTTATACCAGGAGTTCCATGATATTCTTAAGTCTTTAGTCGCTTAAGTTAAGTCAGTCTCAGATCCGTCTGTTTTCTAAGTCTAAATCCAAAACTCCGTAATAATGTGAAGGTTCTAGAAATTTATATCAACGCTCAATCACTCTGTCAGATATTTACGAGCATTTCAAAATCACACTAACTCTAGCCCAAGTTCCAGCTACATGTAAATGAAAACAGTTGTTATGGTACCATAGATTTATTAATGAACAAATGTCATATACACAAATATACAGTTATACAAACTTCCCGTTATCACCATCCTTACCAAGTTACAACGTATATGTAAGCCTGCCTTAAAGTTAATTTAAAGTCCAAGTTACCCAAACCTAATACAAACCCACTTAGCACGGACTAAACGCCTTGCATGCTACACAATGGAACTTTACGGGACAATAAACAAAACACTTAGCGAAGCAATGAACGAGACGAGAAACGGAGACTGAAGCAATGAACGAGACGAGAAACGGAGACTGGGGCCCACCCATCTACCCGGGGAAGTGAGTTGACTCGAACCTTAGAGAAGATTCCACGTCAACTGCCGGACTAAGGCGAATCCTGAATTTATATACACCGCGCTCTGGGGGTGTGTTTCTCTTAACCAATCAGAACGACATATGTATTATAACTCGAACCAGCTTTTCCCCACATCATTATGAATAACACAGACACTTTCCGAATGATACTTAAACAAATACAGCCAATCATATTTATCGATACGTTTTGCTTAAGCAATAGACGAACACGTGCTTGACATGTGACCATGCTAAATATAATCCTATCACACTCCCCCCACCCCAAAACCGAAATATCTTGAATAAGATATTGAGGTATGGTAAAAAAAACGTTAATATAATAACAAAGACAAACATCATTAAACACAATCTTCACAGAATTACTTTCACTTCAAAGTCACTGAAATCTCTTAAAATCAAATGCATCATGCTTGAAGTTCACAAAATAATGACGTATGTCTTATTCAAAATCACATATGTAGACTACGACGGTATTCATTTTTCATAAATACTTGGTACATTCATTATATTACAACACACAGATATTTCATCACTGTTGAAACTGAGGACATCACTATTTTTCTCAATCCGTATAATTCCGCTCCCGCAGTATCTCTACAGTACGTCGTTATCGAACTCCTCGACGGTTGAACCTCCAATTCACGAGTCTTTAAATCAATTCAGGCACTGGTATTTTTTTTCCGTGGTATCTGTTTACTATACATGAAGTTTCTTCTTCTGTCTCCGTCAACACTTGATAAGCGAAGAGAATCTCCTGATTTCCGGACCTCCAGGCAATCTGCACGCAAATCAAGGTTTAGGATATACCGTATGCTACATCATCTAGGACACCCGTATAGATATAAAACAGAATCTGGTAATAAAAAATATAGAACATGTAATTAATACATAAGTATCCTATAGAGTATACATATCTATCTAATAATCAGTTAGTAAAATGCAGATTACTTATGCTGTCAACAGAATATACATATGCACTCGTATCATGGCCCTGCTTCTCTACGGCCTCCTGCAGCATAAGAATATACTACATTCCGTTTGTTTGAAGCATTTTTCAATAACTTCCTCCATAGTCCACCTGACCACAATACCATCACACAGCCACAGTAGTGAACAGTGATCAGCATATCGAAGATACAATGTATACCTGGGGCGGATACAGGTTCTCTAAATAAAAACTTATCCCACGACAAGCTGTACAATATTTTACTCACTGGGGCCCCTAATTTCTCCACTATATTGTACTTACACCTCAATCAATTCCCGAATTGATTCGAACCTGTATTTAACTTGAAATTTATCAAATTTATTGTCAAAGAGAACGAACTACTAATCCAAACAGTATCTCACACTGTATTTCTACACATAAAAATTCTCTCAATAAACCTGACAAATTCCAATAGTTTTGCAATGTTTAAAACAAATATTAATCAAAAATATTTCATAGAAAATCAAAATTTCAAAAGTAATCGATGCCTTCCCTAACTGATGAAAAAATCGGCATTAATGAAAAATAACTCGTACTACAACAAATTCCAAGATATTTTAAATGCCAAAGTACTGCATATTTACAAATTAAGAAACACGAATTCCTTTTCTGAACCATATGAACTGCAGGGCAGTTACTAGACGGGGACAGTAAGCATTACCTTCCTTAAGGTGATGATATGCAATAAAAATAATTAACAATAAGGGGCCCACTAATGAATTTATTTATGTTTACTTCTTTTTAATTACGATTTTATTTGGTTGATGTTACTATAGGACGGCAATGAGTTATGGATATACAGGGGAAATGCCACCAGTCTCCTCTCCCGTCTCAACCTATGACCATGTATCTAGAGCAAATAAACTTTAAGAGCCTAAATACACTATACATGTAGATCACATACTTCACTGTCATTGAGCATGAATAACGCTAGACCTGTATTACATCTGCTTTAAGAAAAGGAAAAGCTAGGACTTTCAATAACACCAGTCAAAAGTTGTCAGTGTAATGAATACACTCCCCAACTTTCATTGAAAAACTCATATCTACACTCTACATTATCTGGGGTTACAACAGGTTACACGTTTTCCTTGAAAACGTAGGACCATATGTATGCATGTCCAAAAAATTCTAATAAAAGAGTAAAACACAAAATCGAAACAAAATCAAATTATGTACTTCACCCAGGTTCTACTATAGTTCTCTGGCAGGAACGAGCCTGTCGGTTCCAGAGTTAAGTCACGGCACCAATGTAATCGTATAGTGGTTTTAACTTTAATTTATACCAGGAGTTCCATGATATTCTTAAGTCTTTAGTCGCTTAAGTTAAGTCAGTCTCAGATCCGTCTGTTTTCTAAGTCTAAATCCAAAACTCCGTAATAATGTGAAGGTTCTAGAAATTTATATCAACGCTCAATCACTCTGTCAGATATTTACGAGCATTTCAAAATCACACTAACTCTAGCCCAAGTTCCAGCTACATGTAAATGAAAACAGTTGTTATGGTACCATAGATTTATTAATGAACAAATGTCATATACACAAATATACAGTTATACAAACTTCCCGTTATCACCATCCTTACCAAGTTACAACGTATATGTAAGCCTGCCTTAAAGTTAATTTAAAGTCCAAGTTACCCAAACCTAATACAAACCCACTTAGCACGGACTAAACGCCTTGCATGCTACACAATGGAACTTTACGGGACAATAAACAAAACACTTAGCGAAGCAATGAACGAGACGAGAAACGGAGACTGAAGCAATGAACGAGACGAGAAACGGAGACTGGGGCCCACCCATCTACCCGGGGAAGTGAGTTGACTCGAACCTTAGAGAAGATTCCACGTCAACTGCCGGACTAAGGCGAATCCTGAATTTATATACACCGCGCTCTGGGGGTGTGTTTCTCTTAACCAATCAGAACGACATATGTATTATAACTCGAACCAGCTTTTCCCCACATCATTATGAATAACACAGACACTTTCCGAATGATACTTAAACAAATACAGCCAATCATATTTATCGATACGTTTTGCTTAAGCAATAGACGAACACGTGCTTGACATGTGACCATGCTAAATATAATCCTATCACACTTACATCTAAGTGATCCTGTTATTTTATCTCTATTTCCAGGTCTGCCTCCACAGTCAGGTAAATTGAAAACTTAATTCTGTTTTACGAATAATCAAAAGACACGTTCTTATTCATGAACTTAGAAAACAAATTTTGATTTTTATTGCCAGGATGTATTTACAAGGGAACTAAGTATTCCGCTGGGCAGAAGTGGGATGATGGCTGTGACTATTCCTGTGAATGTGTCAATGGAATGACTGGACAATACAAATGTACACAGAAGTAAGGCTTTTATCTTAATCAAGCAAACCAGAGCAAAGAAAATCAAATATTTTTTTCTAAAATGTTTTTTACTTTACTTAAATCACAGGATATGTTCTCTTTAAATAAAGCAGATTTTTACAACTTTTTTCAAATAAATAAACTGATGTCTTTTAAAGAAGTAAAGAAAGATTGGGGAATGGTATCCCTTTAAATTATTTTGTCTGTTCTAGAAACTAGAGTTATAGGAACTTGTTACATTTTGTTTGACAGATGTACAAGATACATAGGACTACCTCCTCAGTGCCAGCTGATCACCGACCCATTCAACAAGTGCTGCAGGATCCCATACTGTGACTACTCCAAGAACCCCACACCCAGGCCAATCAGTAAGTGGCACACCTTTCTGGGAGCAGTAACCATTACTGTAAACATATTGCCTTAGTATTCATGTGTATATTATTAAACGTTTTTGGCAGAATGTGGCTTCTGCAAAATCAAGTACTATACACTTGTATATCAAACATGTACGTAAATAAATGGGTTCATTCAGAAAATCCACGCTAACCTGTCAAAAATCTTAATTCTGCCAAATGTAGTACATGCTTAATATGAATAAATATAATATTTTCAATATATACTTGCTTTAATTGCATGTAAACGTGTATTTCTATGCTTTAAACTTTAAATAATTTGATAATTTTTTCTACCAGTTCCTCCAACTCAACAGCCTGGACAGCCCATTCCAATAACAGTCGCACCTGAAACAGGTAAGTTATTGTTGACATACCTGACACAGGTGAGTTGTTATTGACACACCAGACACAGCTAAGATATCACTGATCAATCTGAGACAGGTTAGGCCAAAAAAAATTAATCATTAGTTTCTCGGGCCAAAATTTTGAAATTTTGATGAGGCAGGCAGGTTTTTTTTTTTTTTTTTTTTTTTTTTTTTATTCATCATGCTGATACATTGGCTAAGTTTAAATATTTCTTTGAATTTGTTCTTTTTGGTTAAAACTGTCTCTGTTTCCTTTTCAAAGGTTAAGTTTTTGCAGATGAACAAACAATGGCAAATGGTGTGTGCCCCTGCTTCATTTTGCAGCCCATCTTTCCCCTCCACAGTAATAACACAAGTCTGAACTGAAATAGGGGACTTCTTATGGCATTTCACTAGCTGAATTTGCCATATAAAAATTGTCAGAAATCAAGGAAAAGTAAATAAGTCATCAAAAAATTTTAAAACAATAGAAATGTCCTTTATTCCTGCTACTAGGCATAATCACAGAGGCTTCAATTTCTGAAGATAACAGAAATTTCAGTGGTAGTGTTAACAGGGACCAACATAGGGCAAATTTAGTTTATGGAGACTTCACTTCTGAAATTTTCCCTCACAGAAAGAAGTTTGAGAAATTAGGTGGCCTTCCATTCTTTGACAATGGCATAATGCTAAAGATAATATTTGTATACACAGATTCAACCTTAATTTAAATTGGATTAGAAGCAAGTCAATAAATATAGCTCCTAAAAAAAATAAAATCTTATCCAATTTTTTAAATTTAATTTATTAGGTGTATTCATACATTTTGTAGATGAAATGTTTCGTAATTGTGTTGGCTAAATGACAAATAAAACCAGTCTATGTGTTTCAGTGTATTTTGGAGGTATTAGTCCAACTCTTTGACCCAATTACAACCGTCATATAGTTGGATCTGTTTAAGAACTTTAAAGATAACTGTAGACAAACGGTTTTATGATTATTTTAGCATTAATTTGGCAAAGTTATTAACTAATTACAAGTTACCAACTAATTATAATATCAGCACCTAATGTTATAAACATCGGTTTTAATTTTCAGTGCACAGTAGGGGTCTAAGTGCTTGCATCAACCTTATTTATAACCTCTAAAGATAAGACAGTCGCTAGTTATTAATCACAATAGGGGTTAACTTAGGCTATGAAAATGTCTTTTAAATTAGATAATTATCATTTTATTGCATTAGGGGTTAACTTTCACGATCGTGAAATCAGAATACAGGGTAACTTCAACCTCACTTTCTGAGGAAATTCTGGCGAAGTTACCGACCACAAAGCGAGTACTTATATTTACATAAACTTGTATTTAGCCTAAGTAGTTCCCTAGGTTTGTCACTGGGTAGATGTGTCAGATAAAATAACGTTTTCACTGACAGAGACAAGCATTTATTCTCAGCGTTTGTTTACATTCATTCCATAATAGAGAAAACCGATAATGATAAGATATGAAAAATCCGGAAAAATAACGATAAAAAAGTTTGATGCGGCGATAATTTTACTGATGCGGCGGTGCCTGAGAAACAAATCATTAATTTTTTTTGGCCTTAATCACCTGTGATGTTTGAAAAAGTTTTTGGTTATCTGTATACCTGAAAAAAGTTCTACCATCACCTTGACATAGGTTAGTACTCCAAAGTACTGACTACACTGTATTGTTTGGATATTGTGGGGTTTTTTTGGGGGGGGGGATAGGTTGGTGTGATTGTTAATCAAATTGAGGACTGTTGTTATCTAAATTGATTACATATGGCCCATGTGAATTATTACAGGTTTCTGTAGCTACAAGGGAGTATACTACACTCAGGGTCAGACCTGGTCTGATGGCTGTGACAGAAATTGTCGCTGTGAGGAACCTTCCAAGGGACTCATCACCTGTACCAACAAGTGAGTCTTCTATGGGGTCTGGCTCAAAATAATGTCAAGTATACATTATAGCAGTTCTAAGATTATTAAAAAAAGAACACGAAGAGAAGAATATGATGAAGATCCATGGTTGATTTGTTTAATTCATATGACAATTGGCATTTGAATAGTTTCAGATAATATTTCTTTTATTTTTCTGGTAATTGTAATGTATTGAAATCAGAAATATACTTGAGTATGTATAATAATGGTCTTAAATCATCTGCTCAAAGTTTGTACTCGCATAAAATAAGGAATCTACAGTACATGATGTGTGTCATAGGTGCAAGATATTCAACAACCTGCCAAGCACCTGTCGTCTGGTGACGGATCCAAAGGATGCCTGTTGTCTGGTCCCCGACTGTAACAGGTACCCAACCCCTGCCCCACCCCTCCCACCACAGCTGGGCATCACCACCACACCAGTTCCTATTGTGGTTCCCACCAGCGTGGCTGGCTCCTTTACCGGATCTAACCAGTATCCCAATGTAGGCTTTGGTGGAACAAGCAAACGAAGTAAGACAACTGTACTTTTATTGCTTCTCTGAAAGATTTGGGAACTTTGTACATTTTAAGTTTATTAACTGCATTGTTATCCAGTTAGGTTTGACAGAAGCCAGGGCTATTCTGTTATGAAAGTTACACTTGTACTCTCAACTGAAAAAAAAAATTAATAATTTGCATAGCTGTGTGACTTTCATTGTAAAATGAGGAATCTGACAGATTGCTAGGAACAAAAAGATAAATGTAACGGTATTCATGATGTTATCTTGTTTTTTTGTTTTCATTCTCAGCTTGATAGAAAACTATATGGTAATGTGTTGATTTTTTGGTATAGATGTATGTGTGTACAAAGGAGTGATCTACAACCAAGGCAACACTTGGACTGATGGATGTGATTACAGCTGTGAGTGTATTGATGCTGAGAAGGGTCTCTACAAGTGTACAGACAGGTAAATCTTAAACAAAAATCTCTCTTAAATAAGGGTCTCTGCCAGTAGGTGAATCTTATACAAGCCTCTTTGCAAGTGTACAGACAGGTAAATCTTATACAAGGGTCTCTACCAGTTTACAGACAGGTAAATTTTAAACAAGGGTCTGTACCAGTATACAGACAGGTAAATCTTAAAGAAGGGTCTCTTCCTGTATACAGACAGGTAAATCTTTTACAAGGGTATCTAGCAGTATACAGACAGGTAAATTTTAAACAAGGGTCTGTATCAGTATACAGACAGGTAAATCTTAAACAAGGGTATCTAGCAGTATACAGACAGGTAAATTTTAAACAAGGGTCTGTATCAGTATACAGACAGGTAAATTTTTAACAAGGGTCTGTATCAGTATACAGACAGGTAAATTTTAAACAAGGGTCTGTATCAGTATACAGACAGATAATTTAACAAAAGTTTCTACAAATGTACGGACAGGTATATCTTATACCAAAGGTTTCTATAAGTGTAGGTAAATTTTACCAATAAATAAATAGATATTGATTAATGTCTATTACTATGCATTGATGATCTTGCTTATCACTTTTTTCTAATACTGAGATTAGAAACTGATTTCAGTATTTAAACTGTGATGTTACAGATGTCAGAATTACTACAACCTGCCACCACAGTGCTACAAAGTGTACGACCCCAATGACAAGTGTTGTACCATTGCTAAATGTGACTTCAACTACAATGCCACCACCCCGGTACCACCCACCACTCCTACCACTACCGCTACCACTGTCCCAACCATCTCCACCATCAAACCCATGGGTGAGTCCACCACATCGCAACCATTTTGAAAATATAATTTTGTCCATAACTACCAGTATTGTTAGAAAATACTGGAAACCTGTTACATTTGACTATGTATTCAATTTAGCGGTTTTGATGGTAAATGGCTTCCACTAAATCAAGTACATTGACAAATGTCTCATATATATAATTATATATATATGTATATAAATACATGTAAGTACATTAGGAAATGCACAAAATAGAATCTGACTTGTTGAAAAAACATATTCTTTCAAATATAGTACAAATATAATACATGTACTTTAAAATACACATACTCTTGTATCTGAATTGTGCATTTTAATGTTGTTAAAGTGATATATCACTGTATTTTCAGACCAATGTCTCTATGTTGATGGCAGTCTCTATGCTAAGGGAGCCACATGGAATGTGGGCTGTGATTATGTCTGCACATGTGAGGACCCTACCACCAACAAATACAAGTGTAATGCCAGGTCAGTATCTAGCTGTCTACATGTGCACATTACAGTGTAGGATCATTTTTATACAAGTTAAATATCAAATGTAAAAAAGGTCAGTATTCAGAACTATACAAATGTGATCCTGGGTCAGTATTCACTTTATGATGACTAAATGTCCCTCCTGTTTAACAGATGCCAGGGCTATTCTGGTCTCCCATCTGTGTGTACACTTCAGCCTGACCCCAATGACCAGTGTTGTGAGAAGCCTGACTGTGGATCCTACACACCTTCCATCGATGGACCCATCACCCCCTCACCGAATGCACTGAACATCTTCCCCATCGGAACACATAACAGCTTCACCGGTACAGGCTGGCAGCCAGGAACCTTCAAACCCCCCACCTTTGGAGGACGCAGTGAGTTTGTCTCCCAATTAATATTCGTAGTTCAGTTGTTGTAGGTTATAAGGTTAGGCTGTCTATACTAATATATGTGTTAAATTTACAGATGTGTGTATTTACAATGGCAACATCTACAACCAAGGCCAGTCCTGGGATGATGGCTGTAAATATGTCTGTACTTGTGAAAATGCAAATTCTGGTGTTTACCGCTGCACATCCAAGTGAGTACATTTTGGGAACATCAATGATGTTAATTAAAGTTCCCTTTTGGCCTAGCTTAAAAACACAATAATCTATTACTATAATTACATATTGAATGATCAATAAAAAGCTCTCAGTTTTAAAATTTATATTGTAATCTTCATATATTTAAATGTTTCTTTTTAGACAGTGATTTCTACTTTTCATCAAATGCTTAAATATTCTATTTTAAAGATATATGCTCCTAACTACTTAGTTTTTATGGACACTGATTTTCACTTTCTGATCTGATGCTTTTGCTCATCGTTCCAGATGCCCCCATTTCTCTCAGTCCCTCCCCAGTTACTGTCGCCTGGTCAATGTACCCGGTCAGTGCTGCCAGTCCATGACCTGTGACGTCCCAGGCTATGGAACATACAACCCTATCCCTCAGCTGAACCCCACTCCTGCCCCAGGAAAACCCCCCGGCTCAACCATGCTACCTCCAAACACCAACATTCAGATTACAACTCCGGCCCCTGTTAATGTCTTCCCGGGACAAGGATACCCAATCAACTCCGCACAGATTCCTCAGGTCACCAGTGAGTCATATTTGTTGTGCTCATTTCTATTAAAATGAAATAGTGGATAAATACTGAGAACAAATGTATGTGTGAAAAAATTAATCCATTTCATAAGATCAGTCAAACAGAATCAACAGTATGCTCAGTTCACTTCAAAGTTTAACACTTGATGATAGTTTCTTGGATTACAATTAGATAATATTTTAATGAAATGTTTGCATAGAAGGCAATATACTTGAGAAAGTTGCATAAATGCAACTCAGACATGAGTCATCAGCATATCTGGATTCTGTTGGCCATCAGTTGTACAACATCAGAAATTGGAGTCTTGCATGGCTTCAATTTCCCTACCCACTTGTATCACAAAGTTCACAATGTCTGTTTGCTGATTCCTGGAAACTTATCCAAAGAGTTAATCCTGGTCTGTTTGGTAATTTTCAGATCAGTGTATCTTCCAGAACAAGGTCTACAACCAAGGGGAAACCTGGGATCAAGATTGTAAGTTCTCCTGTGTATGCAAGGATGGTCGGTCAGGATACTTTGAATGCAAATCCAAGTAAGCACTCCTTTGATCCTGCAATTCATCTTTTGTGTGTCAGCAAGTTATGATAATTTGCTCTTCAAAATAACAGATAATTGATAAATAATGTATGAAATTGACACTTCATCGAATATTTTGTAGTGAAAAAACCCTTTTTCTATGCTTGCCTGCAGATGGTATTCATTTTCATCAAGATTTCCATTTCTGTTAACAGATACTAAATAGTGTGTTATGTGTGAAACTTTCAGATGCCCGACATACAAAGACATTCAGAAAGCCAACTGCTTCAGTGTTCAGGCGACTGGTTTGAATGGAGATTGCTGCGAGTCCATTAAGTGTCCAGACAGCAATGGAAACATTGTTAGTGTGGATCCAAATCATCCCAGCCAGTTCCCCATCTATGGAACATTCCAGCCTGGCTACTCCGGATTCCGACCCAACTACAAACCTCCTTCCTCTGGACTGACTGGAAATTCTAGTGAGTGAAAAAAAAAAATTACCAAAAACATAAATGCACCGTATAAAGCTGAACTAATCGATTGTGCAGTGATTGATGGTGTCCCGATAGGGCTTTTTGCAAAAGTGTATCAGCATTATCATGCTAGTGCATAGTGACAATGTGCTAGCGTGTAGTGACAAGGTGCTAGCGCATTTATAACAACGTGCCAGCGCATTGTCTACGACACGTCATCAAGCTAACACAATGCCATTATGCTAACACATTAATGCAAATTCCTTGATTTGGTTGTATATTACCAATGAATTGGTGATCAATTACGATTGAATATTATTGATAATAATTTATCATTAGAAGAGGACCTCATCCGAGAATGCCTCTTCACCAGGCTGAAGCTAGCAGCCACTAACAGCTGCCACTTAACCGTCAAAGCTAGCAGCCAATAAGAAAATTCACCAAAGTACTGAGAGTACTAGAACATGCTAGGGTGTTGTTCTTAATGCGCTTTTCCCACTTCGCACATGCTCAATGTATTTTTTCCTGTCACAACTTCCTAATAAGATGAATATTTGTGTTAGTGTGTTAGCATGATGGCGTGTTGTGTGTTAGCTTGACAGCCTGTTTTAAAAAACGTGCTGGCGGGTGTTACAATTGCGCTAGTGCAATGTCACTAACGTATCATTATTAATGCACTAGCGCATTGTTTCAAATGTCCCGCTAGCGTGTTGTTCCTAATACACTTTTACAAATGGCCCTATCGGGACACCATAGTAATTAATATTTTTTTCTCAATTTTAGCACTGAAAATTTTTTTTTAAATAATGTTATACATTACTTCTAAATGTTCTATTTATAAAAAAGTTATTGATATATTTACCTCATACTGTTCATCATTCCCTGTAGTTTACCAATAAAAAAATGTTCATATTCTGCTCATATGTGGTTGTCGCATATGGTACATTTGTGAAAAGTTATGTATAGGTACAAATGGTTTTCCATTGTAGATGGCTGTGTATACAAGGGTGTTTCATACGCTGTGAATCAGAAGTGGGACGATGGCTGTGACTTTAGCTGTACATGTACAGACAGTTCAGGCCTCTACACTTGTACCTCAAAGTAAGCCACTCCTAGTGTACAATTCTTGTTATTGTGATTTTAATATAGTATGTGACCAATTGCCAACAGATTAATACCGGTAAATAAAGACAAGCCTGACTTCAAAGATATATGCATGGAATCTTTTAAGTCCCGGTATCTGGTTGCTGAGAAAATGTTTTTTCAACCTGTTTATGTCTAAAAACTATAGTATAAGTTAATCCATTAACTTATGCTGAACTTGGTAATTTATTTGTACAGACATTCAAAGTTATGAATGAAACCAACACAAAATTAGCATATCATGTCAGGACAAAATTTGACAGAAATCACCTTTTGACATTTTTATATGGGAATGGAAGTCATTTATCTCACACAGAGAGCTATCTTTCTTGTCAGGGGGATAACATACCTTAAACTAACTGACTAGTAACAATTGATTTTCTACAGATGTCCCACTTACACTTCTCTGCCATCGTACTGTCATTTGGAGGCAGTGACCGGACAGTGTTGTAAAGTGGTTCGATGTGGCCCCGCAAACTCGGTCACCACCACCCTCACCACACCACACCACGGACACACAGTGGCGGGCTGCCAGGACCTGGTCTCGGACTGCGCTTCCTATGGACACTCAGCTTGTACAGGGACATACAAGGACTGGGCTCAGAGAAACTGCCCTGCCTTCTGTAACATGTGCCGTGAGTATTCGCTCTTAGAATATTGGAGTGTATATATTGAGATCTTTTTAAGTTTAATAGTTGTGTGATTTTTTTTTATATCATATACTGTAATACATTTGGCTGTGTATTCTAAATACCATCTTAGGCGGAAAACGGCGTCCGCCAAATCAAGTACATCGCCAAATGTAAAATATATAAGAAGATAAATAAGTACATTCGGACATGCCTAAATCAAATCCACGCTAACTTGTTGAAACATTGTATTCCGCCAATTATCGTACATGCTAAATATGATAAGTTTACAGTAGTTTATTTCTGTTTTTGATATTCAATACTGAAAATTGTTAAGTAAAGGTTATAGTTAGTGGTGATTCTTAACATAATAATCCTGAAACCTTTATTCCACTTAAACACTGCACAGTACTTTTGATGTTATATTGGTCCATACAGACCACAGTACGGTGACTACACCTCCTCCCCAGTGTAATGACAAGAGCCTGTGTACCAGCCTGGCCTTCAAGCCTTGGGCTCAGCAGAACTGTCCAAACTTCGACCAACTTTGTCAAGGACCAAGTAAGGCTTTGTCTGTCTGTTTCACAATTTTTTATGTCAGGAGCATTTACAGTGGTACCTAGAGCTGTCCAAAAATGACCATGACTTATGAAATATGAAGTTTTATCTGAGAGCACATTATAGCTTGGTGCATTCAAAACAACTACACATTTAACTATCATTAAAACTTATTATTAAGGAGCATACAAATTACCACTGAGGAAAATATTTAACATTCAAATGAAAAGTTTCTTTTTCTCTGTAACAGATGCCAGCAGCTTGCAAAAAAAAAAAGCAGAAAAATAAATGATAATAGTATTATCTGATGTAATGATATATTAACTTTGTGGACTTGTGTGATTTTGCAGCAACAACATCTGTACCATGTGTAGACAAGGACTCACCCAGCTTGTGTCAGTCAGCTGTCACCAATGGCTTCTGTTCTCAGTTCGCCTCAGTCAGAGACAGATGTGCCAAATCTTGTGGAGTTTGTACAGGTATTCATTGTCTGTTGTGAATACCTATAATCAAATGCCAGGAACTGATATCAGATTAAAGAAACTTTTATTTTTTGTAAACGTCGAGAAGTATGTGATATTATAGCAAAATTTGATGCTTGCGATTTTCTATCCTTGCTTGTTTGACACAAAAGAGTGTAACGGAGAAATTGAGTAAATTAATGGAATCTACAGTATTTGAATTACCGCAAACCAACTTTTATTCATGATGAGGTTATTTTGCAATTTACCGGAGATACTAGTTCGCAACGACTATTGTTTGTGACTATGCTTTATCCACACTCTGTTTGATATAACAACCATACATGTACGTCAAAGATTAGTTTGCGGCAAGAAATATTTGCAATGTGAAACATTTGCAATGAAGAGGATCTCGCAAATATTTCTTGCACAGACTAAAAGTTGGTTTACAGTATCAATTAATTTATGTGTTTAGTGGTTTCTTTGTGGGACTTCAGAATCAATACTGATATGTTTTGCTGATAATTAATGTTATGGTCTTAAACATACATTGATTTCTTAATTTTCAGTCGCTACTACACCCTCTACTAGTACAGGTATGTATGATTTATACAAATAACAAGGATCGTTGCAAATGTATGGTTTTCTAGTAATGCAATAATTTGTATTATTTATTTACTTATCAATAATTTACTGGTAGCCATCAAAATCCTACACTTTGTCCTAAAGAGCGGTAGAATGACCATAAAGCCCTCACAATTACTATTTATATGACCATGTCAAGTGACCTCAAACCACATAGATCCACACCTTTTACCACACAGCACACAGAAATATACCCAAAACGAACATAATTTGATTACATTTGTATAATGGGTTAATGAAATATAACAAAGAGAAGATAGCTAGTGTATTATAAATTGATATGTTTACTTTATGGATTAGCCCCTCCCAGTGGCTGGCAGTTGCTGTTCAAGGGTGTGGAAAACATGGGAGGTGATCTGTTCCAACTGTGGGCCGGAGGTCAGACTATCAACCCCTTGGACCCAACCGCTGCCAATCTGTTCCCCCAGAAGCCCTACAAACCAGACTTGTCCAACCATTGGAACTCTCTCTGTCTGGACAAGGTGCGATACAGCGTATTTTATTTTTTCTTGAAAAAGATGCCACACCCACACTTTGTTTAATGCATGAGTGGATATGTTTAATGACCAATGTTGTATCACACTGCCTGATAAAATAATGATAAAGTATTATATCACATTACATGTATATTCTTGATACTAACAGAGAGTTTCCCCTTTGGATTGTTTAACTTGTGAAACTGTGCTTTCAGATCAAGGTCTCTATATATAAGCACGGCGTAGAAAAAGCCTACATTGTGTTTGATGCCAGAAACTCTGACAAGCTAAACTGGTTCTCATCTGACAGGATCATTGATTCCTCTTGGGGAAATATTGCCTCAATTCCCAAACAGTTTATCGGAATGCAGACGTAAGGCTTGATGCTTATAAATTGGATGTAGATCTACATTAAATTAATAATACATCTAGAATTATTGCAGTGACTTTGTTGCAAATATTGACTACCTATGTTGTTTTACTAGTTAATTTGTGAAAACTTTATTTCATCATTAACAAGCAATAAACAGGTTTACTGTGACCAAATATAGCAATTAAGCTTATGGAAAAATCTAAAAACAAATCAAAGGGCATTTAGGGACCAATTTACAGCAAGAAATTCTCAGGACAACAAGCTTCTTAAAAAACTAGAGGGAATTTTTCACAAACTGCACAAAAGTTGGTGTACATGCAGTACTTGATGAATGGCGGTGAAGTTTGATGATGTTTTTTGCAGTGACCCAAGCACAGGGCTCCAGTTCTCGGTCACACAGACATCCCAGCAGTGCAGCACCACCGGTTGGATCATGGTCACCTCCCCTCAGTCCAACTGTTTCTACGAGAAGGGTCTCCAAAAGCCATCCTTCTTCTACTCCATGACAAACACTGCTGTCAACTGGGGATCAGGTAATGTACTCTGCCGTGGGATTTTACATGTTAAGGGAAAAGCGTATAGAATACAGCTCTCAGCTGTGAGATTTTTAAAGAATGAGACTTTCTTTTGAATGTAAAACCTATCATATATTAGAGGAAGGTCATTGATCAATGATTGTAATGTATCATTTCCAGTTTCATTGCTTTCTGATCTAAATATACATTGATAGACATGCAAGCATTCATATGTCAAATAGGCAGGAAAATACTTTTCAATTTATGAATTTGAGATAAATTTAATGCATGTTTCTCTTTTTATACAGCTCAAAAGGGCATGGGAGATGTATTTGCAATTCAAGGACACAGTACATGTAAGTTTAAATGTTTTACCTGTTAATCAAAGCTAGGGTATTTCCAAGCAAGATATTCTGCAAGTGCAGAGTTCAAGAAAATGATAAAGTGTACATATCTATACTACTATATTGAAATAATAGACTCGAATTTTTTAGCTTTAATACCGAGAAATCGGAAGACTACTGTCTTTTGTTTTATATATTTTTAACATTACTGGTACTTGGAGTTTACCAATTTGTTTTTATTTTTTCTCAATCAGGCTTCGCTAATTAATAATCAAAGAAAATTCCTTTAAAAAATCCGGAAATCGTCTGAATTTTTCGGATTTTACAATCTTGCGCATGCGCATTACATTTAAGCTAAATTACGGGATGCTCTTTAGTTTATCAAATTTGCATGGATAAACTAAAAAACGATACACATAATACAAATATGTGTAAATTTTCATTCAAAATTCACTCAATATTCTGTTCATAAAAGAAATTACGGGAGATAACTCTAACTCAGCGCGTTTAATATGAAAAATTCCAAGATTTCTGAATGTCAACATGGTGTGCAAATTTGATGTATCAATTTCGTAAATGCCCGACATAATATGCAATGCCAACCCGTGCACGCACGGGTCAAAGTCTAGTACATTTATAAAGTTTTTCTTTTTGTTTTTTTTTTTAAAAAAACAGGCTCCAATGGCTCAACCACTACACCAGTGCCACCACGTAAGTTTGTTATTGACAAAAAGATACATATATTTGTATGTTTTATAGAGAAGAAACTGATTGTTTATATTTTTGTTTTGTAAGTTGTCTAATGGTAGTAAATAGTTTCTTTTGACTTTTAACCATGCTGTTTGAATGGATATAGCCACAGGTTGTACATACAAGGGTACATTACACCAAGAGGGAGAGATGTGGACAGATGGCTGTGAAAAGAACTGTACCTGTCCTAAGGATCAGTCTGGAATTGCACAATGTTTTCCCAGGTAAAAACTCTTCAGCAGTTAAAAACGTTTTGAAAGTTTCTTGCATTCATTTCCTAGAAAAGGAACATTATACCTTTACATATTGTATTGTAAATCTGACTTCTCTTAAGGTAGCTCTTCAGATTAAATATGGTACTGACGTAAAACTTTTTAAAACTATTTGATAGCCAAGAGCCCATTGGCATTTCATAATGAATGGCAAATATAACCAAATGGCTACTGCTACAGTTTAAAAATGAACTGACCGGTCATTATGTTGGAAATGGAGCAATGATGCCTTCCTTGTTTTGTAGATGCCCTGTGTACCAAGGACTCCCCTCTCAGTGCCACGTGGTCAAACAGCCAGGACAATGCTGTGGACAGGTGTACTGTAACTTCACTGGCATGATCAGTAAGTTGGTGACCTTGCTGACTTTTGTGCCTTATTAAACATTTGAACCATTTTAACAAGAACTTTATGTAGTTGTGTCAAACAGCAATGTAACATAGGCCTGTGTGAGTGGCCAAAATTGAAATAGACAGGCCTATGTCACATTGCTGTTTGACACAACTACATAAAGGTCTTGTATAAAAGCTCTTTAAAGTTAACAAGATTTAAACCAGCATAAATTTAACTTGTTTTGACACAAGAAATTAATAGTTATGTCTAACCAAATGTTCAAGGTTTTGTTACAAATGTTCTATCATTTTGTGTTCTAACAGGTGCTTACATATGTCATTAACTCCTGTAAAACAGCTGATATTTTCTTTTTGGATGCATTTCGTAAAGCTTCGTTTGTTTATTATATGCTAATTAAGTATTAATTTAATTTCTACCCATGTTGTATGATATAACATAACTTGGGGTAGTTTACACTTTATTAACTACAAAGTGGTTGATAAAAAAGCATGAACTGTCTGAAGTTATGTTATAGTTGTTTAACATTGGTAGAAATTAAAATTTAGTCCTTTTGTTGTAATATTCTAAATCCAAATTTTAAAAAATAAACACATTTTTTAAAACAATGGGGTTTATTTGTACAAAATTCAAATGTAAAATATAGCGAATTATTAAGTTGTGCAAGCATGTTGTATTGTGACGTGGGCAAGTTACCTTTTACAATAAAATTGAAATTGTTTAGCATATCTAATTTGGCGTTACAACCAGAATTAAATTATATTTCTGTAAATTCTTATGGTTTTCAGCTTGTAACTACAAGGGAAAAGACTATGTAGTGGGAGATAAATGGGACGATGGCTGTGACTTGTCTTGTGAATGTTTGGCGAATGGTGCCTACAGCTGTAAACAAAAGTAAGTACCAGAATTTCTGAACACGCCAAAAGAGCCTTGATGATCATCAAGGTCAAAGGTAACCAAAGCCAATCATATCAAAGCCGAGTCAAAGGTAAAGGGCAAGGTCATTCATCAAGTTTGAGGTCAAATTGTAGGACATTATTTGGTTGATGAAGTCGATGTGGCCACACTTGAAGATATACATTTACCAGTAGTGGTTGTTGGCTGAATGAAAGTTTAGTGCTTAAAATGGCTTCACAAGACTTCATTCGAAGTTCTTTTTAAAAATGAGCTTAAATGCTGCAAAAATAATTATTACTAGCTTTGAACCTATTGGGATTGGCTTCTATCGATGTATACATTTGTATTTGCTTGTTCTGCTAAAATCTTTTCAGTACTTTCGTGGAAATTTTAATACACCCTGCTGAGCAATTGATAACCTTTGAGCTTTTGATGCATATTTATAGCTTTGAGCTTCTTATTTATTCCATGCAAATACTTTTAGCATTGTTGTATACAAGCTTTGCCAAAGATTTACATAATGAATCTGCTTGCTTTTGCTTTTGAAATGAATGCTGCTTTGCTTTTAGGTGTGTGACCTGGAACTTGCCCAATATTTGTACTCTCCGTGATCCTGCCCCAGGAAAATGCTGCAAGACGCCAGACTGTCCATCCTATGTTGTCATTCAATATCCTCCAGGATATGGCCCCGAAACTTAATTGTTATCTTTGTTATTATTAATGTATTGTTTGATGAATTGAACAATACCATACTATTTCTTTGTATTCTAGTCTTTCATTTTCATTTGAAGAGTCAACTATCTTTATCTTACAAATACACATTAATCAGTCAAGTGAGGCTTCTGTTATGTGACTGAGTAAATCCAGTCGGATTTCTTTCATAGCATGTATTCATTTCGGGCACTTGGATGCAAATTTAACAAGTTTGAAAGGATAATACACGAATTAACGTGATTTTGTAGTACTCAAATATCGTTGCTTGAAGTAAACAAAAAAAATATTAGGCATGGTATCAAAAGCTTGTGCTCAACAGACATGCTTGCGGAACTTAAATATTATAATCTTGCTTCATTTGACAGACTTGACTGCTTCATAGGGCTACATGTATGCTTCATATGAATTGATTCTGTTGTACTATGCTTCTTCTTGAAACAAAGCAGTAGGACTTCATATGGTCAGCAAAATGCCATATAGGTGGATTCTCTACAACTACACATCAATTTTGATATTAATACAATAAACCCTTTTCATCTTATTTACCTTCTCCCTGGGAAATTAATTTTTAATCATAATATTGAAGTATATTATTCAATTATAGCAATTTGATGGGGTTAATACATAAATATCAAAAAGCTATAATTGTTTTATTAGTATAGTAAGTTTAAGCATCGTCACGTGACAGCAATCAACCAATTGTGATTAAAGGGTGTATGATCAACCAATTATACACTTTGGAAAATACAATATTATAATAACAGAATTTATAGCATAATCACGCGACAGCAATCGACCAATCATATACTTTGGAATGATACGATAGAATATTGTAGAATAATGAGAAAAAAAAACCCATTGAATTTCTAAAGGGGGAGATTTAAATGAATTTGTACATGAGAAATCTAAACAGTGCAGTGTTTAGTTAGTTTGGTTGAAGTCTTTTCTACACAAACTAGTATCACAAGATGCATACGTGTACGTTTGAAATGCCCATTTATTTAATATACCACCGAAACGTCTGTCAGTGCCGCTCCTCTTAAACAACAGAATTTCGAGAAACATTGTAGAAAATACTGCGTATATTTTATTTTCGCAAGAATTTTGATTAAATATCGGAGAAATACCCCTTTTAAACTTAAATTTTTGTCCTATGTCATCCTTTTTCTTGTCATTGCAACTTTTTAAAACCACGTACGGAATATCACTAAGCTCTGTAGATTATGAATATATTATACACATGTACATTTATTTGGAAGTACATTTACATGCCGCGAGGAAATTCTAAGAAGTATAGCCAAAACTACCACTTAAGCATCTTGTCACAGTATTGACTTGCTTGCTGGATGAACTTTGTTTTGCGCGAAGAAATGCCGAATGGGTAATAAGTTTGGATTTTCGAAATGTTATAAAAACTTTTATATATTGGCATTTCTAACCCATGGCTTATGGCTCAATATTCTCAACGAGAAATTTTCTGATAATCACAAGTCAGATTTCTAAAAGAAAACATTTCAAATTATATCTCCATCACATCCTGTTGTCGGTGAGTAGAATGTGATTTCTTTTTTTTTTTATTTCCAACTTTAAAATTATCTATTGTCTAACGAGATTCCATTAAAATAAGCGTTAATACAGACCTTAGTTCCTTGGATTAGAGGACAGAAAGCTGTACATCAGAATGAAACGTAAAAAAGTAATGAGGCCATTGGCGTCGGAAGCAAACTGAAAGGGATGGGGGGTGGCCGGGGGGGGGGGGGGGGGGGGGGCGCTAGACTCATAAGAAATCTTGACAAGCTTAAAAAAAGGGGAGGATGGCTATGGTTATATCTTCCTTTGCAAAAAAGTAGGGGAACTGAGAACACCCGGTTCCGACGCCTATGAAGGCTAAACAGCACACTATGAACATCAATCTTTACGAGGCAACAAGATAAGTTTGTGGAAATGAGATTCATTAACATTGTGTATCATCCTCGGGCATTGTTACCGCGATCATTTTCTTGTTTAGAGTTCTATTTTGTTTTAAATGCAAAAGTTTTATCACACAAATTTGAATAACTTTTCCGATTGAACCATTTTTTTTTTCATCATACCAATTCTGTACAAAGTATATTTTAAAAAGAATTGCCTCTGGAATATTATTTTGAAGCTGCCTTATTTAATTGAACCTGTTGTGTTGTAGGTGCGTGAACCATTGGAACATTCCTAAGTCGATTTGTTCACTGGCTGAACCTGAACCAGGCTGCTGTTGCCAGGTTCCCAAATGTCCGTCATATGTCGTCATACAGTACCCACAAGGCTACGGACCAGAAGTCTGCACACCTACCAGATGAAGCCATCGATTTATTTGAAAATCTACTTAAATTTTTAAAAATACTTTTATTTTCTTGTAGATTTTGTGGTGTTTTGATATTGATCTTATATGCCAAATGATAAATGTGAAATAAATATACAAAACAGTATTTAAAGACCGTACCTATTGTTTTTATTCACAGAGCAAGAATTTCATTTGATGGAGTTTAAGACTGCACAATGGCTACCTGTATGACCATATAAAAAGGTTAATAAAAACGATTACTAGCTTGTAAACAAACACCATTAATATGTTTTATACACTGTCTGATCTATGTTCACAGCGGGGGTGACAAATATTATTGTTACAGTGAAAAACGCTAATAACGAAGTACTAGGGACGGGCGATTTGGCTTCGCTAAAACGTTACTCGTTATATCCGTTAGCTTTGCAGCATGTTTAAGACCCATTGGGAATTTAAAATCACTTCACAATAAGCGTCAATTTATAATTACTGTATACACCTACTCGAGAATAGGTAGACAGTGAGGGTTCTGTTTGGTATTTTACATCTCCATGTACAAAACCTTTGTCAGTTTCAAAGTCAAATAACTCTATTTAGAATTGTAAAAAAAAAATGGTGAAATACGCCGTCATTATATGTGTCTCATTTTAAAGCCATTTCCTAAACACAACACAGAGGTTGGAAATTCCCCAAACAGATATTCTGTTAAATTCTTCCATGTTAATCAAAGTATTGATCATAATGATAGGTATATATTTTGTGACATCATTGCGATACTTTTTTTTTAATTCTTAATTAAATCATATAGTAGAGCACAAATAAACAGATCATTGTGAACTTTAATTGAGATATAAAATGAATTAAGCTATAGCTGAGTCATAACTTCTTGTCATGTTTTAATTCCGTGTGTGACTAGTATTGATGCCTCAGCGTAGCCATGGTCCGCGCGCCCATTTTGTTGAGAATCCAGGAACACCTCTAATTCTGTTTCTTGTCTCCTATTAAAAATCCTGATGCTTCATTCTCAAGATATTTGCAATATGGAAGTAGTTTGCCAGAAAACAAGTTTTAAAGGGAATGTGGCTGAGTTTTGCTGGTTTTTACTTCCATATAAATTTCATTTAGGTTGTTTAATTTTATATTTTATAACATACTCTGGATAAAGTTGATTATAGTCAAAAACACAGAAAATCCGAGGCTTAGACGGAGAATCCACTGCGCAGTCGCAGTCATCCGGAGGTCTCCGTAGCTCTGGAGATCCACAGCCCATTTTACCCGCCAGAACACGAGCCATTAACATGTATTTTAGTCCATCCCTTTCTTTTTCTGAGCAGTAGTGATCGGAGAGAGAGGATTCGGCAGCAAAGTATACTCCTTTGCCATACATTGGACTGAGATTTTCACCCGCAACTTTAAAATCGAAATTTTCTTGACATATTTTGAATATATTGTCTGATTTGGTTCCATGGAGAAGCTTGACCTCGTTTTCATTTCCTCTTCCGTACTTCTTTGTAAACTTTGCCTTTGTCCTGTAATTTAAGGATTGAAATCACACACACTGACATATATTCTTTGGAAGAATTTTCTAAAATATCACGTTTCATTGGTAATATCCTTAAGAAATTAGTACAAGAGTGTATTTTCAGTTTATCCAGTCAATGTTGCTATTTTTTAGTTATTTAAAATAACATACACGGAATACAGCTGCCATAGATACTCATTCTGAACTCGGATGATCTCCGTCACTTCTGCATTAGGGAGTCCATTAACTATCATAGCGGATACACTGGTAAACTCTGCCTTCTCCTCCAAGCTGTCGCGGTTCAAGCAGACAAGTTCGTAGCCCTTGCTTCCCATTTCAGACCAGTGCAAAGGAAGAAACAAGCCTCCTCCAGAGTTAGCCGCCCGTTTTTCTTTCGCCGCCTTTGAAATTCTAAAACAAAGACAAATGTACATTATTTTGAATTTATGGGACTTGTTTGTGAAATAAAAAACACCCGATTCCTTAAAGGAAATGTAATTATGGAAAATGGTGCAAGTGGTTCATCTTCACCTTTCCAAATACAAGCGCGACTGTTGGCAGGTGAAATCAAAGGGAGTCTTTCCTTGCTGGTTTTCTAGGTTAAGTTCAGCACCGTTTTCCACCAATAAGCAGGCTATTTGCACATAGCAGTGTGTTTTCTCAGAATTAGGTTTCTATAAAACGTATTCATATGTATTGAGTAAAAATTTGTTTTGAACTGAAAATATTGAAGTTGGAGGTTTATGAATAGAACTTTACAATGAAAATTACCCTTTTCTGCAATTGAGAGTGCTTCATCTGCACAAGGTGTAGAGGACTATTCCCATCTTTGTCTTGCGCATTGACTGTCAGGTCTTTAATAAAGACACGAGTTAATTGACTTGATAGTTTAATTGCATATTAAAGTTGGCTTGTAGCAATTACTAATCAGAACATCCATAATACTGGAGAGACATTTTGTTTCCAAGTTCTCCTTCCCGAATAAATTCGAAACATTGTAACTAGTTTGAATCGATAGTAGTATGGTAGATGTGAACACCAATGCAATGACATGTATTAGCCAAATATTTTGCAATTTGCCTGCGAAAAATTTGGGAGGTATCTTGGTGAATTTAAACAATTTCTTAATGTTATTTTGATATACAAACTTAAGTATTGATCCATAAAGTTTGACCTTTTCATTTTATCCATACACCTAGAAGTCTAAATGGAAAAGCAATATGCCATATTGCATTGCATTGACCAATCCAAATGCATATGAAAATACAGTTAAATGTAAAGGTTGATGACTGCGAAATTTTCTGTGCGTACTCTGGGCAACAGCCAATGTACTAATGCTACTAACCAAATTCTAACAGAAGCTCTACCATCGGCAGGTGCCCTTCTTTTGCAGAAATATGAAGAGGTGTTTGTAACTGATCATCAACTAAATCCAATTTCATTTCCCCCTGAAAACAGTATTTTAACAATGAGAATTGCTTATACACTGTACAAATCTTCAGGAATCAGTAATTTAACGCTCTCAAACGATTTATTCGTACAAAGTCAAAACAAGTTTTAAGAATTTAAATATATCTATTTAATACATATCTATTAAAAATCACATATCATGAGAAGAGAACAATGAGCCTTATTTACCTTTGTAATGAGAAGGTGGGCACATTCCCTGTAGTTATTGTAAGCTGCGAGGTGGAGGGCGGAGTATCCATTGATGGCGATTTGCCGACTGACCAGCTCCGGTAAGCAGTGGCTACATCTCGTCAAAATAACTTCAACAGCACTTTAATAACACAGGATTATCAAATTTTTCATTTAATTCATACATGAACATCTCTTTTTCTTATATTGTAACTGTTTTCTTTATTCACTTGAGTTCAAGCATGAAAACAAGCAAATAAAGCGATCAGATTTTGGTTAAACACTTAAAAAAATTGATTGTATTACATAATTAGCTGGAAAGGTTTCTATAGTAAGTAAAACAATTTTAGAAAAGCCAGAAATCCAAAAAATAAATAACAAATTAATATCCGCTAACGTCATCGATACACACGTAAATTACCTCTTTAAGTTTTTATAGACTGCCCACTGCAGCATGTCATATCCTGCTGTATTCTCCGTCTGGAAATTAACTCTGTGAGTTCTGAGTACTGCATGGAGGAGAGCCTCCTGTCGTGTGCTTATTGCAGCATGAACTGCAGTATCTCCATTGCCGTCCTAAAAATAAATACCCTCTACTCCATTACTGTTCTATAATGAAGTCCAATCTATTACTACAAATATACTCAACACTAAAATATTTTGTACGACATCATGAAATTGATTGCTAGGGTAAATGTGCCCAATTCTACAATAAATTAATTTGAGCTTGACCTGACACAACTCTGACCTTTACATGCACATCACATGAGGCTAGGACAAGTGCCTTTATACTTTCTTTTTGTTCCTTTGCTATAGCCAGATGTATTGCTGTCTGACCAGAGCTATTTAGTAACGAGACGTTTGCATTATGTTCCAGTAGAAGTTTGATTACGGCAGTCTTCTTTCTGTAAAAAAGGTATCAAAATGATATACTGGCCAGAACAACAAAAAGGGCACTTCTTCAAAGTAATGTTAAAAAAAGTATTTAACACACCCTTGCACCGCAAAATGAAGGGGTGTGTTGCCATCCTTGTCTGCTATGTTTATATTACCCCCTCTCTCCAAGAGCAGTTTGACCATCTTCTCATGACCTCTGTGACTGGCCACTTGTAAACAGGAGACCTCGTTCTCTACCTCGTCAACCTACACAAAAATAGGGTATAATAATCTACATGCAGGTCGAAGGAGCTGATTTTTCTTTGAGTCAGAATGCAAAAGCAAAAAAAAAAATCATAATTTCTTTTTTCTTTTTTTTTTTTTGAAACTAGATATTACCTTATTTAATCTTTCATGACTTAACGAAGACAGATCCAGGAAATGTATATATACAAGTATTAAACTTTGTAGTTACTCTGAATTTCTGAAATCGTATCTATTCCCTAATTTAAAAAAAAATGTACTTTTTCTTCAATGATCCAGTGAAAACTACTTCATAAGTTAACAAACCTTATCTTTGTTGTTGCTCAGTATTTCTTTGACTATCTCTAGGTTTCCTTTGGAGGCTGCCTTCACAATAGAGGTTATCGGAGGAAGAAACTCTGCTTGTTTGGGTTGTGTTAGATCAAATACTGTAAATGTTACATACAGGATAAAGACTTCGGGAATAAAGAAGGTGAAACAAAAATAACCATTTAAATTCAAACACCAATGTACATGAAGTTGATGAATAATGTATCAATTATTTTAAAAGAAATTTTGAAGAAGTTTCATTCCAACTTCTTGGGAGTTTGACATGCTAGTTGCCAAATACAGGTATTCGAATATACAAAAAGAGAGCTCTTTCTAAGAGATAATTCTTAGAGAATGTTACAGTAATTATATCTGGTATATTATTTATTTTGAAAACAACAAACGATCTTTACATACAAATATAATTTATTATTTTATCTTTCTCTTACGTCTGAGGGAGTGTAGGTTGTTTGGGATGGATGGTACTCTTGCCATGGCTGAGAGAGAATTGGGATCCACCACATCAAGGCAGACAGGACTGAACAGATACTGACTGTCTCCAAACTTAACGGAAACGTCTCCATCGTCATCAATGTGTACAACCCTACCCAGCTGACCCAATGTCTGCCGGTGAAAAAAGCTCCAAGTTGGAAAACAAATCTAGTTTTATTCTACAGTCATTGTTTTATTGTTTCAATGTGGTTCATGTGCATGGTAATTAAAGTTTTTAAAAGTACAGTAAAACACGCTTATAACGATCGAGTGCCAGGGAAGGGTGATTTGGCTTCGCTTTAAACGTAAATCGTTATATCCGTTTGCTTCGCAGAATGTTTAAGACCCAGGGGGAATTGAAAATCACCTCACAATAAGCGTCAATTTATAATAAGCGTGTTCGCTAAATATTAACGTTTTTTTCTGTAAGTACATGTAGATGAAGATAGTGCTTGTCAATACTTGTCTTTTGCAATGCGACGGTAATTTTAAAAGTTCAAAGCAAACACATCTTATTTTTTTAACAATATTAATGATAAACATTAGCTTAATTTTAGCGACATCATTTTTTGCAATAAGTATGGTTCGCGAAATTCTCGATGGTGAGAAAAACATAATTTAGCAGTTGATAACTAATGCATTGGGCTGTAAACTATGTATACTGATCATTGACAATATATAGTTTACAACCTTCGTAAATATTTCACATCAGTAGTTTATCTTTCCTACTTTTAATTTACAAGTTTTAACTATAGTTCACGTTTGTTATTTACAGTTTATTGATAAAATGGCATGTAAACTAGGCTTATCGACTGCATGTAAACACTAATTTTTGGCAACTATAATTGACGATGGTTAACTATTTTGCACACCTGTAATTTATCTCTCAAAACTATAGTTTACAATTGTTAACTATTGTTCACGTTTGTTAATTACAGTTTATTAAAAAAATTACACCACGATAGTCGAATCTAAACTACAGTTTACGGACCATTGCTATAGTTATAATAGCGAATGTCTATGTTGTGTATCGATAACTATTAATAATAATTAACGCGTGAATCAATGTTTTCTAAATGCAAACTAAGCATAAATAACAAATATTTAAAATTGTAAAACATAATTTATCTGATGAATACGGTATGGTTTAAAGATTTGTAAACTGTGGTTTACACAAATCAAATGTAAATTGAAGTGTACAATTTATATACGCCATAATCACATACATGTTCCAGTAAATTCCGCGGTTCTACATGTACATATGATCAAAACTATAGTTAACAATAATTTGTGCGTAAATTATAGATACGTTCTGCGAGATTTCAAATTTAAACATGCAAATAACTGATTTTCAGATTTACAATCTATCTAATAACTGTATGTTATAGTTAACGAAAGTAAATTAAAATTTACAAATGTAATTCATAGGTTATCTCAAAACAATAGTTTTTTATTGTTAACTATTGTTCATGTTTGCTATATATAGCTTATAAATATAAATGACTGTAAGTTATCTATAGTTAACGACTGAAAACTATTGTTAAAGAATGTAAAACATAGGTTTTTTTATGAATATTATAAAACTATTGCAAACTATCGTAAATTATGGTTTACAGATGTGAATTAGCATTTATTAATTTACATCTACTGAGTATGACTCCCTCTATTTCTTACGGTTAAAATTTATTCATAGTTCTATAGAAACAGCCAGACTGAAATCAGTACGCCCCGTTTATCGATTGGTCGAAATCTACAGCGGCTGAAACTGACAGGAAACTGACAAGACTAAAATCAACACGCCCCTTTTATCGATTGGTCAAAATCTAACGTGACCTAAGAAAAATCCCGGACTGCACGAAAAAATCATGACGATGTCAGACTCAAAGTCTCACAGGAGACGATTTGGCTGTTTCTTTTAGATAACACACTGTTGTACATAAACAGTAATTTAGGGAATTTTACTTACTTTTTTTATAATCAATTTACTGATTAGTTAAAATAAGATGTAAATATAAATAATAAAATGCTTTCTTTGTTGATTCATGCGAGTTATGAAGGTAGCGATCATTGCAGCAAAAATTTAAATAACCCACTAACGCAGGTTATGTATTTTTTTCTGCAGTGTGGCCACCTTTATATCCTGCATGAATCATCAAAGAAAGCATTTTATTGTTTAAATAAACTATTGTTATTGGTATCCTTTTTTTTACATGCAGTTGAACTTCACAACCTTTAAATATCATTTTACAGATATATTCAGGTATAATAAACGATCGGTTAACCAAAGTCATCTTCGCTAGCTAAGGGTTTATAATTCACTCTGCTCCTCTACAAGATGACTATAGTGAACAGTTCGTACACTAAGTTTACTTAAAACAAGCCTTTAAATTAGTTTATCAACTTTTAAACTATGTTTAGTTCCATTTTGTGAAACTGGCGTGCAACAGATAAGGTATTGACTGCCAAAATAAACCAACGAGCCACCTGCTATATAGTATTATCCATATAAATACAGTATATAATACTGACTGTATCCTGGTTCTGTAACCAGCCCCCGTGCCCCTGTTGAAGCTGTAGGGCTATCGACCTGTCCCTCATCACTCGAACCAGGTCCCCTCCCTCCAATCGATGTACCTGGAGAGAAAAGCTAGGTGTATTGTTTAAAAAAAGAAGTTATCATTTTGAGTTTTGCTGACTTTAGAAATAAATTTTGCTTCCTTTACTTGGAATAATATAAAACTGGGCATTTTAAAATGCCAGGTTAGTAAAATTAATTTAATGGTCTTGATACGTATATTATTAGTATATTGTTACATAGAAGAATCAGTACATACACGAATAAATTAACAAGCACATTCATCTATCTATTGTCAATCAATGTTCCTAGAATTTATGCAAATAATGGCTCAACATTCATCACCAAAACTCATTTTTATGTAGATAAAGCTATGAAATGTGCTTCGGTTCCATGCTATATTGGTTTTGAATCGAATACAAATACAGACTTTATTTTTCAAGACCATTGAAATTATCATGTTCAAAAAATAATTTAAAATACTAATAGTTATTTGCATAAATTAAGATTCGTTTGACTTACTTTTGTAAGCACAATTTTCTCAAAGTGAAACACTTGTCCGTTCTGGTAGTGGACCCTGCTTTGACTTGCTGAGGAAATGTGGGTAATGGTCCCAATATTGTCTATACACTACAACAGATGATAGTATGTGTACATTTTCGACATATACACGTGAACATATACATGTATCAATTCACCTGTAATGCACGTATCTTTGGATAACCTAAATGATATTTAATCATTTTGTACATCAATGGATTCTGGAGGCTCAATAATTAGTACATTGGTCTTCCATGAGAACAATTAAAAAAAAATAGTTCCAGTCTCTTTACATTACTTAAAGGTTTTTATACATTACTATTAAAGAATTTCTCATTTGATGGAATCTTACAGAAGCCATCTGATCTTGCCAACCACAACTGCTGGACAATTGTAAGACTCTCAGTTCCGACGTGCTGAGATTTATCTGGACTTTGTCACCAATCCTGTACTCACATGGAGCCACGTGCTCAAGATCTGTGCAAAATAAATAACACAAAATTAATTTACAAGACGATTTTTGAGATTATATCTCTCCCATTGTGCAAGTGTGTGCAGTTTTGAGGATTTTTTTTGGGGTAATATATCATTAATACGCAATTCAGATTTTAACATAATCGTGATAAAGAGCCCCACAACAACAGTACAACATCGTAAAAATCCTAAGAATAAAAGAAAAATACAAAGCTTATCTTGAAAAACGAAAAAAAAAATGCAAGAAAAATGTCAAAATGCACAAACCAACATAGGGTAAATGGTCAGGGTAGTAAGTGGGCCCGTCTGCAGGCTTAACTGCTGTTAGATCCACCTCTCCATCGCCCCCTACTCGGTACTGTTCCACGGTGCGCTTCTTGTTCTCCCAGCACACCCTGACCGCCCCACGGTATCCTCTAGGTCCCCAGTCACAGATGTCCCGTACCACCCCATGAACCTCCTCCCCTCCTGAAAGTTGAACAGAGTAACCGAGGTAGATTTTCTATATCCAGTGTGTAAGAATATTTTTTAAATATTTTAATAAAATATTTTTTTTTGGGGGGGGGGGGGGGGGACTGTTGTTTGAAAAGCCCTTTTTCTATAACTTTAAAGATTTAATTTTACATTGGTGAGGTCTGGAGCACCCTCCCTCCTCCCCTCTAGACTCGAAAACAAATTACCATTAGAGTTTCCCCACGTCCAGTGTGGACCTCTTTTCACTTTAGCTCCAGGAAAAAATCCTCTACATTTTACGCAGCTGCTAGTTTTCCTTTTTCCGACTTTAATTCTGTAGTACGGGAATATATTTTAATAATAGTTATTGTTCATATATGCTGTATGCGTTCAAATGACATCAGTGTTGCGTTTTACTATAAATCCATGCGTCGATCTTTATTCTTGCAATGCCAGATGTTCGAACTCCACCTGCACACAAGCATGCGTCTAAATGGACTCGAACTTTCAACATTGTGAGGATGACAATTAACTTACACTGAAGAATCAGGGTGAGTGACCCTTCCAAACTCATGTTCTGTGTTGTGTTTCCTGGACATGTAGCAGATGGAACACATGTTTACTTCCTGGCATTGCAAACACACCCACCTCATCCCCGCAATCTCTGATTCTTTGCATCCTGTGCAGCTTATGCCTCTGTGACTCACACCTGTTACATTAATATTGGATAAGGAAGTGTTGATAGGAATGTTAAATTTTAATAAAAAGCATTGCAAATCTTATTTTTATATTAATTGACAACAGCTGTGGTGTAGCTTGTTTAGACCTTTTTACCAACTTCCCCAATTAATAACTAGTGGGTATTGTTTTTTTATACAAAAAAACACATGTCTCCCCTTCTCCCCAAGGATTGTAATATGGGGCAAATTTAATAAGTGAAAAAGAATGAAGTCAGCTATATGTTAGATATCATCCATATATGATACAGTTTGGAAAATGAATTAACTTGAGACACAAGATTGGTCAAGGTCAAAAATTATGGAGGCGTGCGCTCCTTCTCAATACCATCTACCTATGTTCCAAGTTTGAAGCCTTAATGTCAAAAGGTATCCAAGTTACCACCCAGACAAAATTTAATTATTTTTTCTCAAGTTGACCTTGAGTAAAACAAGGTCAAGGTCAAATGTTTATCAATAGTACACCTCAGTGTATTATAACTGTTCTTTGTGTAAAGTTTGAAGTCCTTCTGTCAAAGAATATTTAGGAGGTGAACAATGAAGTTTTTTCTAATTTGACCTTGAAATAAAATTTTTAGGTCAAGGTCAAAAATTTTGGTAAGGTTGAACTGGACTATATACCATCTATGTATGATACAAGTTAAAAGATTGTATGATTAAGGAGTCTTGTGTTATGGTCCGGACTATATTTTTTATAAAACGCTTGACCTTGAAGAAGATAATAGGTCAAGGTCAAAAATTTTGATGGCGTGCACTTCTTCTCAATACCATCTACCTACGTTCCAAGTTTGAAGTCTAAATGTCAAAAGGTATCTAAGTTACCACCCAGACAAAATTTAATTATTTTTTCTCAAGTTGACCTTGAGTAAAACAAGGTCAAGGTCAAATAATAATCAATAGTACACCTCAGTGTATTATAATTGTTCTTTGTGTAAAGTTTGAAGTCCTTCTGTCAAAGAATATTTAGGAGGTGAACAATGAAGTTTTTTCTAATTTGACCTTGAAATGAAATTTTTAGGTCAAGGTCAAAAATTTTGGTAAGGTTGAACTGGACTATATACCATCTATGTATGATACAAGTTAAAAGATTGTATGATTAAGGAGTCTTGTGTTATGGTCCAGACTATATTTTTTAAAAACTCTTGACCTTGAAAAAGATAATAGGTCAAGGTCAAAAATTTTGATGGCGTGCACTTCTTCTCAATACCATCTAGCTATGTTCCAAGTTTGAAGTCTTAATGTCAAAAGGTATCTAAGTTACCACCCAGACAAAACTTAATTATTTTTTCTCAAGTTGACCTTGAGTAAAACAAGGTCAAGGTCAAATGTTTATCAATAGTACACCTCAGTGTATTATAATTGTTCTTTGTGTAAAGTTTGAAGTCCTTCTGTCAAAGAATATTTAGGAGGTGAACAATGAAGTTTTTTCTGATTTGACCTTGAAATAAAATTTTAAGGTCAAGGTCAAAAATTTTGGTAAGGTTGAACTGGACTATATACCATCTATCTATGATACAAGTTAAAAGTTTGTATGTTTAAGGAATCTTGTGTTATAGTCCAAACTCTATTTTTTTATAAAACGCTTGACCTTGAAAAAGAAAAATAGGTCAAGGTCAAAAATTTTGGGGGCGTGCACTCCTTCTTAATACCATCTACCTATGTTCCAAGTTTGAAGTCTCAATGTCAAAGGGTATTTAAGTTACGGCTTGGACAAATTTGGATGAAGAAGAATAAGAAGAATATGAAGAATATGAAGAATAAGAAGAATAAGAAGAAGAAGAATAAGAAAGTCGACAAAAACAATATGTCTCCCCTTTGAAAGGGGAGACATAATAAGATTTTTTTCCAAAAATTAATACATTTATGTAATATTTCGCCATAAAAGTAGTTATTTTAAAAGCATTATGTATAGATCGATGCCATGATTTGATTGTCATAGTCAATAGGACTTTGGGAAGAATCAAAGAAACACTACTCCACTCACAAGATGTGAAGGTAGAAATGCAATGCACATGTATTACGACTACTGCATGTGCATTTTAATATTGGTGTGCACGTGAATAGAGCTACATTAGTCTTTATACTTTATAAGTTGTATGGAAGCTGATTCCCTGATTTATACGGAAAACTTTTTTCTACATTTCTAAAAAGTAATCAAGATCAAACCAGATAAAAGTGTTGAATAAAACTAATTTTCGCAACTAGCAATGAAATGTTTTAATTAAAGGAAAAATGAGCGCCTAACAATCTTTGATTAGTACACGTATTTTTGTTATAAATAATAATCATTTTAACAGGGAAAATTTTTATTCGTGGTCATATTTTTTATTGCGAGACTTGTCAAATTGAAGATTTTTCCTTCTGAAAATATCGATAAACAGCTGATTTTTGCCATGAATAATCCAAAGAATTGCGTTTGTTAAAGGCTCTGTCCCCAGGACCTCTGCTAGGACCCCGGTCTCCGCGATCTGTACCCTTGATCGAATTACTGGCTTCTATCTCCGACCCAAGGGCTCTATGATATTACCTCACATACATGTACCGACATTGAAATTTAAGCTACATCACTGCACAGACTTACCTGTGGGTGCATTATCTAATATCTTTAGACAATGGTTGCCCTCTGTACATGGGTAGACGGCTTCTCCACCATCATCCCAAAATACTGTTATTGTCTCCTCATTATAATTCACCTAAGGAAACGAAACAAAAGCAAAACAAACACTTGTATCTTTTTTTGCTTTTCATAATTTTGGGGTAATTTTGTACATTTAATACACACGCCCTTTTAAAAGTTATTATAAAGTTAATTTTATCAAGGTTAAGGTGGTTATACCTCAGTTATTGTTCCTACAATGCTATCCCCTCCCTGACTGTTCGATACCTGCACTACACGGATTCCTCGCAAACTCCACATTGACAACTGAACAAAAAAAAATTAATGAATACGATTTTTCTCAGAGAGAGAGAGATTAAATCGAAAGTAGAAAATGCATCATGCCTCGTTAATCAAAATAACAAAATCAACCATATCCAATGTAATGATAACAAAGATATGTGATGTTTTTTTTTTTTAAACGACATAATGACAATTTTCTATACCTGTCAGTTAAAATTGTTCTATCCACCTGCGGCAACATGTAATTCTCCGGTAGTCGTAACAATATGACAAGGTTAGAACGTGTATTTTAAAAATAAAGAAACAGTTATTTTTGTAATAGTTACCTCTCTTTGACCAGCCACATAGTACCAAGGCACGCGGGCATGCATCACAATCAGAGCGTCGGGGGGGGGGGGGGGGGGGTCTTACCATGATCCAAACAATAAGTATTTCCTAAAACACTAAATAACTTAATTATTCAGATATTCTCAAAATCCTATATTACACTCGGTAGGGGTGGTGTTTAATATCTTTAAATTTAGTCAATATAAAAAAAAAATTCCCTAAATTATTTTCGCAATGTCTGAAAAATATTGGGCAGTTCGTAAAAATTTTCATTCCTATATATATATATACGCGTTTACAAAAATTTCATCTTCAGGTTCAAAAATGGACGGGGGGGGGGCAATCCCTTCTCCTCCGTTGCTACGTGCTCGAGTACGGCACGTATGTTGAAAACTAGTGATCCATTTCTTTAAAAATTAATATTCGATTTTTCTCGATTAATACGATTTTTCTCGATTAATGTCTATTTCATTATTGTTTTTTGTAACGCTGTAGATTTCTTAAGGTTTTCTGTATAAATGTATCTTTCCATTTGTACCATAGCTTGGCGAAACCGTGTTTTCTAATGTTAAAAGTGTGGGTTATATGTACTTATATTACATTTTTTACCAACATGCAATTAAATTCAAGTGATGTTCCTACTAAAGAAAATAGTATTCACTTCGATGCATTGTTTTCAACAGTAAAATAAAAGCCAACATTTAGGAATTTCAAGAGAGAATAAGAACGATTCATGCTTTTTTAAAGTTGTTACATCTATAAACAGTCAAATACACTTGTAACCTGTGGCAAAATTTTCAGCACAGCTTTTGTAAATATCAAAAAATTTGGGTTTAAAACATGAAAATAAGTATTTCGCTGCTTTATCCTGGTTTTAATTTATGTTTGAAATACTTGGTGCTTTTAAGTCTAATGGCAGGTCACTCTTTACCCTACATTACCAAAGAATTAGAGCTCTTCATTGGGTAGTGTATTGTATAGTGATGGCGTTGGGTCCACTTTCATTTCAAGGAAAAAATTAACACCCTTTAAAAAAAAAAGTAATTTAATTAAAAGAATTTAAACTAAAAGGCATGACTTAGTCTTTTATCGTCATAGCCAAAGGGTTAGAAAAAACTACATTTTTATCAAATAAACAAACAATTGCTTAAAGAACAAATACATATCATTTTTTAAAATATGTTTATATAAATTCACTTTTCAACATAGTTTAGTATCTAATATATAAAAAACATTTGTGTTTGGCCAGTTTATCGCTCTTGTATTCCGAGTTGTTGGACACCTGCTGCCACAATGCCACTGTGAATCTCGTTGGCTTCACTCTTTGTCAGACTTCTTTCCATGTGACGATAGGTTATACGATAGGCCTTGCTTTTCCGCTTTGTTTTAGGATGGACAAAGTCGTCAAACAGTTCTACATTTTCCACAATGTCACCACCGATATTCCGCACAATGTCATAAAAATCATTTTCAGAAAAGTCATCTGGCACCCAAAACGAGACATCATTGATAACAGGGGACTGCTTACTGAACGGCTGAAATTAAAGAACATAAATCAGACTTTTCCTCATAGGATAACTCACCAATACACAGACAATAGAACCTTGATTTCTTATCAAATGTTCATGTTAAAACAAGCTTCATTTTCAACGGTGTAATTAAATATATTCTTTGGGCATGGATTCTACCTTGTATGTGATCTTTGTGTTTGGGTCCTCTACATTAAATTGGTCAAGAAATCTGGAATCTTCACTCCAGAATAGTCTGATATCTGGTATACTATAAAGCCTCATGGCTAGTCTTTCCAGGCCCAGTCCAAAGGCCCAGCCCACTCGACTATCAGCTCCAGCTGTATTAAAGAAAAGAAATATGGTCATCTTTAAAGGAATTTTATCATCTGTTTAACAGAAAATAATCTGCATATTCAGTGCTTGAATGTATGTATATAACTGCATGTAAGCAAAGCCATTTCCCCAACATTTTTTTTTTATCATACAGAACTAATCATATCAAAGTAGATATGAAGGCATGGAAATATCACATTTCTAATAAACAAATTACATTAGCTATTAAGATGGATTATCAATAAATTTAGATTACCTGATGAGAGAATTTCTTGTTCTACAATTCCACACCCAAGCACTTCCAACCATTCTCCTTGGTACTTGATCTCCAACTCCCATGACGGATGAGTGAACGGGAAGTAGGCATCCACCCACTGCATCTCCACATCTACAAGGAGAGTGACCTTTTCAATTATCAGCTGTTTCATTACATTATTAACATATTAGATTCATTTCTGACCACTGCAAATTTTATATATGCATTTATAGTTTTCTTAGTCAAGTTACACAGTTAACATACATGTATACTTGTTTCCTATCATATCGTGGGTTCTATGGTATCACGGTATTTCTGTTTACGCATAGTATCATGCACTGAAATTGACATTTGACGTCGGGATACTTTTAGACATAATAAACATTTTAGACATAATAAACAGAGACACGCAAAACATCACTGAGGTATATAATAGAGGAAACTCACTATATTACATTAGTATCTGGAAATATTTCCATATTGATAGATTTTTTTGACAAAATGATTTAATTACCGCGATATCGTAGGAACGGCACATATGACATATATCTTTTATGTTTAGGACTTATTATGGTGCAACAGTATTTCTTATTTACAATATACATGTAAATCCATGAGATATAGAATACATAAAGTCTTCTTGTATGTTTTAGAATAGTGAAGAAATTACTACTGTGCATTAAAGGATTTATTCATTATGTCATTCTTCAGATATACTAGTATTCTGGCACTACAAGGTTACACATTAACTTTATTCCAGAACCCCTGAATTGGATGCACAGTGACAAAGCATCATCCAGAACCTTCCAAGTAATTAAAGTCTGAAGAGTCTTGGATGCATGTAAACAATTATACCTATAACATGCTAAATTTCTAAAATTTCAGTACCATCTCCAAATAGATTGTTTGCTAGATTCCTCAATGTATTCTTCAGATTCTCTTCTAAGCACAGAGATGTCTCAATAGTGTGCCTTTCTTGTTTTGTTGCATCTCTTGATCCATTTTCAAAAAATGTCACCCTTGAAGTATCTCCTAAATGACTGAAAAGCTATGATGATAAATATTATGTAGTAATTTCATACATAGCTAAATGGTCTGTAATATAAATTTCAATAAAATATGCTGTAATTTGTAACAATAATCATTTTGCTTGTACACATATTTCAAAGAAAAGACATTGGCAAGAAAAATTGAACAAATATATGCTGGTGAACACCCTATTATCGACGTATCCACATTCGATCATTACATGAAATTCATGTGGCATTTGCATACTTATATATACCATACTTACTTCTTGTTTTGAAAAAAGCCGGACTCCTTCCATCTGGTGAAACACAGGATAGTGACTGGCATCAACAGTGTCTCTGCGATACACGTCACCCAGAACCAGAAAGGCGTCCAGTCCCTGTTTAATTAGGTCACTCTGATGAGCTGAAGTGTGTGCCCTCAGCATGTATTCAGAATTCAGGTAGTAGCTTTCTGATAAAGCTCTGCTGGGGTGATCTGAGGGGACCAGTAAACTGTCAAAATTCTGTGTCAAGGTCACTACTGGACTTATTCGATCAAACTTGCTAAACATTGGAGCTCGCCAGTTATTCCTGTAGTTGTTGTTGAAATAATTTTCTATTCTTCGAGTTATCAAATTCAGAGGATGGTTATGTTTACAGTGCAAGTTTTTTCCCATCTTTTCCAAAATCTTTGGAGTAACATTTGTAATTTTATCAGTGTTATATGAGTTGCCCAATACAGTCAATGTGTCCACATCACAGCTGGTTTTAACAGAATATTTTCTGGATAATGAAATAGGAAGACTCAAAGAAGACTGTCTTTCCCATAAATATATGTGATATCCATTTAGTTTAGCAAAGCATTGTATCCTCTTCCACATCATTTTCTCTTCACAAGAAAACTGAAAAAAAAATGCATTTGTTAAGTTATCAGGCATAATTCAGCAACACATCACACTGTAACTGGCAATATCAGCATGCAATCATCTTTTGGAATCACAATGTCTACTGAATCATTCATTATCTATACATAGAGCATATATCAATATTTTAATTTGAGAGTGAAGGGATGTAAGTCTTTAATAATTACAGTAGTTAATAATTCAAGAAAGGGGCCCTGCACTTGATTCTCAGCATCATTTCATCATCCTTATCTATTGATATGAACTTGCATGCTACAGAAATACATATTTTATTTAAGACCTGATTTAAAGATCTGTGTTGTATATCTTTGAAGACAAAGACTATCTAATTAAGGCAAGATAATTGTGATATACTGAGCAATATGGATAGTGAAAAAAATCCAGATTGGTTTTGTTACATTTTCCGCTGACTTTTCATACAGGTGTTTTATGTATAGTTTTAACCTTAGAAAACATTCATAAAATGGGTAAGTAGAAATTCTATTTTACCACTGTAAACCAGTTAGCAGGTTAGTAGAAAAGTAGTTCTAATCATAGAAACTGTACTGGCGTGCGACCAGTTCTCGCCGAGTACCATTTCTCGCCAGTACAGTTTGACGTCATTTTTCGTCTATAATTTTATGTGTTGATAAAATGACGTCACAATGTACTGGCGATAAATGGTACTCAGCGAGAACTGGTCGCATGCCAGTACTTTTACTATGTTCTGATATCAGTTTATTATTGTTAATGGTGACAGTAAATGTATTCATATTCTACTGTTCTATCTCAGTTTATTTACAGTATTACAAAGGATCCTAACAAGAGATATATTTACAAAATTCGTACAGCTTCAACATAGATTTATTATTGATTTCATTATTAAATATGATGTATGGTGGCATTGATGTGCAAATTCGAACTTTTTCAACTTCAATGTAACATAAAATACATATCCGATTAAATATGACAAAACAGCAGGATTATGAAACAGTCCATCACTTAATTTTGTTAGTTTACCATAAATTTTATTTAAACTTACTTTAGACAATTTGTAAACTGTTTTGATAATTTTTTCTTCAAAATATTAGAATGCACAAACTTCACTGGGCGCAGCCATATTTGCTGGAAATTGCTTATTTTACGACATTGCCAAGTCTCAAAAGAGTCTAAACGTGAAATGTTTAAGATAGTGTCTTAACAATGTTAAACGGGCATCAAAATTGTTACATGATTAAAAAATTGGATTTTATAAAATCTAGATATTTTTGTTTACATAAATCATTCTAGAAAGGTCAAAGGTCACATCATGGCAAGCCACAGAAAAATCATCCAACTTTACAGGAATTTATTGCGTGAAGGCAAGAAATTCAAGTCATACAATTACAGGTACGAAAAGGAATACTCCATTTACGCTGTCTTATTAGTTTTATACGTTTTAGTATTGAGAATCAGGGACATGCAACGTCAAATGCAAACCGAAACGTACTTATCATGCTGATTGTCGAATTTCCTCTGTCTTTATTATTATCTTTTCTAGTGAAACAAAAATGTGTACTTGCCACAGTGAATGACATACATTCATCTTTTAAAACTGTCAAGTCAAAGAAGAATGTTTATATGCACTTACATGCACTTAAAGGGTGAACAATTCATGGGAAAGATAGGGTGATATAATCAATGCAATTCATTATGCATGGCGATCTAAATACTCTGTTTTATGAGTAACAACCAATAAGAGTTACAATGATATACTATATCAATGTCTCCTTAATTTTTGAACTTATAGTATAGGAGTGGTCAAAAGGTAAGAAGACATTGAGACAAAAGTCTGTAACAAGCCCCTGTGATTTGCTCCCAAAATATTATGTTGCTACTGATCTTGTAATATAGTCTGATTAATCCCCTTCATACATTTCTACCCATGAAGTGGAAACAAAGTCTTTCTATCTGCTTCTATCATTTGCAATTCTGGTTTAAATGTTGATCCAGACATATCCTTTTTCCTTCATCCCTGTCTTGATGGTCTCCAAGTGCCCTTTCATCTTCCAGGCTTCCTCTATCCAGGTGAAGTCCATTTCAGAGTTCTTCTTGTAATGCTCTCCATATCGTATCAAAAGACATGGTCCATGTTGCAACTGATCAAAGATATAATATAATATAACAGATTGGTCCCATTAGATATTACAATGTACATGTATTTCCTCTCATATTGAGAATACATGTAATCATCAATAACACAACTATACCGTATACTTATAGAAAATATACCCTTTCCCGCCCTGTTCA
Organism: Magallana angulata; assembly: GCF_025612915.1. Classification (NCBI taxonomy): domain Eukaryota; kingdom Metazoa; phylum Mollusca; class Bivalvia; order Ostreida; family Ostreidae; genus Magallana; species Magallana angulata. The sequence goes on along the minus strand of NC_069116.1, from coordinate 20,190,826 downwards.
ATAGAAACCGAAAATTCGCCTATGGGTGTGATATAAACCCTAGGGGTGTGATGTAAGATTTATATCACAACCCTTTCCGTCAATCTTTGGATTTTATATCACACCCCTTTCCGTTAATCATCGGCTATTGTGACGAAGAGTTCGGTATGCACCTTTCTACTCCGATCTCCGAGTATGACGTCAAATAGTTACGACAACATCAACTTGGTATACAAACAGCTGACGCAAAATTTTGGAGATGGAATATATAGACACGGATCGATTTGTCAACAATAATCAATCATAACATGGCAATTTTTATATCGCATCCTGTATTAGCCCTCGGTCGCTGTATATCAGCCCTTGAGCCTGACGGCTCCTGGGCTGATATACTGAGCAACCTCGGGCCTATATAGGATGCGATTTAAAAATTGCCATGTAATAATCTATATAAGTCATTCATTGGGCTTCTGATCAAACTTTTCTTTTAGCACTCTGAACCAGGAACATATATCTGACCAGTAGAGTCATTTTGGGTATTCTGTATCACACCCCTCAATCCTCCCCTTGTTCGTGTTTCTTGAAGGTTTAAATTATTGCACTGAATTGTACAAAACAACAGATGATTCTATCTAGTAACATCAAATTCAACACTAAATACAAATATATCATACAATATTTGAACAGAAAATATCAGGAAATAATTTAAATCTGGTAAGTTTTGGAAATTTTTTCCAGCTGAATATATTCCGAGGATTAATGCACATGCAAATACATTACTAACATAATGACGAAAAATTTACCAGTATTTGTACAGTAAGTTATGTATGTACAATAAAAGAGATCTATAGACAACTGCCAAGGGTGACGAATTTATTATTCAGTGTAAACATAATACGTTTTCATAGTTATTGCTGATCAGTTTAAAATAGGTTTTAAGACTGGAACAAAACGAAAGGCAGGTGAGCATTGTCAGAAACTCTGTTAGGCCCAGTTGATTCTATGTATGCTTCATTTTTCTCTCCATCGTGGTATTAATAATTAAAGAGAGGACAAAGTAAAATCAAGCTTGGGTTCACGATGATGATGGGTCAGCTACCTTGCTTCACTTCTCCCCTCCTACATACGAGTACATATAACTAATATAATTACCTATAATCGATATAATTATCAGACTTCTGGACTATCTGTTATTTTTATTAACCAGGGAATATGCTGTAAGGAGAACTAGAGATGCCTTTAAAGAGCACAAAAATGAGCAAGATCCTAAAAAAATCGCCTCCCTGTTGAAGTCAGCTGAAGAAAACTTGGACATAGTCAGACGCCAGGTTGAATATTTTTTACTTTAAATTCAATATTTTTTTTAGAAACGGATATCTCAACAGAATTAGAATGAGATGATTTCTGTACTTGAGGGCTTATTCCTGAATCTTTTAAGAAACTTAGTCATATTAGAAACCTTTGTGTTTTCAGTTTATAATATCATTTTACATTGTGTTTTAGGTTTTGATAGGGGAGATGTATGGTGATGGAAGGCTAATCATTGAATCAACTATCAAGCATGCCACCTGAGAGACCCCTCAAGAAGATTCTTATCACTAAATATGTCAGAATGTGTGTCTTTTGTTTTTGTTGTGAAAACAAAAATAGACATAAAGGTCCATTTGACCCCAATGAACTTCTTGAGACCATTATTTATTATATGATATGAAAACATGTGTGCATAAATCAATCAGAACTCGGAAAACTCATGAATCCGTCTTTTTGTGTTAGAATTTAATCAAAATAATGATATACATGTATTGGTTTTGAGTACTAAGAGCATAATAAGTTTATGAAAGAACTAAGATTTTACTATTGTGCATCTCATTTTTCTTCTTTCTTCCATTTACTCTCCCCCCTCCCCCCCCCCCCCAAAAAAAAAAAATTATGAAGATTAAGCATTATCTTCTTTCTTAAATTTTAAAATAAGACAAGCTGGATTATAATTATGTTTAGTAATGAATATACTTATGTATATGTTTTAAAATAATGTGCTATATAGTTAATTTAAAAAATCTGGATAGATGTTATTGAAAAGCTTATCAGATTTTAGAGAAAAAGAGTGGGGACTATTTTGTGCTCAGATTATGATGTTATGATCTAAATTACCTTGCATGATTAAAAAAAATCAGGATTTTCCCTCAAAATTAATACATGTACACTGTACATGACAAGTGTACTTAGACTTTATACAATATTAGAAATCAATGTTTCATAATGCTTCGACCAGTCAACTTTTATATTTCTTCACATACTATTGTGCATGAAAATATTATAAACCCTTGTAAGGAGTTCTCTGTGTATATAGTCCCCTGTATTTAGTATTAATTTCATAAATATGATTGTAGATAACTTGAAGAACACAAAACTTTATAAACATATAAGTCTAAGTTGTTGAAGAATTATCAAACTGTTTATAGTCATTAATTTTTTTACAAGACTGTAGGATTTGTGTTTTCTTGTTTTAGTTTTTGAAAACATATTGAAATAAAGGAAAAATAAACAGTTTATATTGAGTCTTACCGAGAGTTTGTCATTGTTTTATGGAATAATGTGAGGCTTTTTTTATTTTAACTATTAGAACTATTTAAACACCTATTGATTTACAGTTCTATGGACAAATATCAATTCTGCATTTCTTACAAAAAACTTAGTATATTCATAACATATTCATAAAATTTATGAGATTTTCTGCTCTTCACAAACAAAATATTTATGCTCTACATTTTTTGGACTGGACTGTTTGATTGAAAATATGTACATGTAATATAACAAGAACCTGTTATAATATTTATAGTTTTTTGAGAGAATAGATAAATAGATAGTTGACATGTGATATCAATTTGATTTTGGTTAGTAATATCACATATTTAACTATTCAAATGAGTGGTATCACAAAATCAATAGTTGAATGTAGTATGTAATACATGTATAACATATTTCGAAGTAATGTATTAGAAAAGAAGAAATCACCAACTTGATCATGAATAGGTGATAAGGCCAAATAATTTAACGCCGTGTTGATGATAATTAATAGTGATGTCTTAATCAAGTTATATTCTTTTAAGTGATATTTTGATTTATGTCTCTACTTAAAAAAGTGATGGCTAATTTGCAAAAAATACAATACTGTGCCTTCATATGTACATATCATTTACACTCTGCTGAATTTGTTAATAACAATTGCTGATGGTTATTTATATTATATATAATTTTATTATATTACGTTAACTTTTCTTTATCCACATTTCATGATAAAACTCTTCCTTTTATACTTGATAAATTGATAGCTATAAAGGGGGGGGGGGGGAGGGGAAGAAATACATTTGTAATTAAATTGTCTTACGTGATGATCCTATAAATACAAATGGAATGCACGCAATGAAGAGGATAAGATTGTTGTGTCAATTTTAGGCTATACATGTATATAAAAGACCTTTGTATAATGATATCGAAAAATATTCAATTTGTAAAGCTAAATTATTTGGATTTTTGTCTTCACTAAATTAAAAAAAAAATTATGGCTAAAAAATATCACTATCTTAAATATTAAGGTAGTTCTGATGGTTGGTTTGTTGACAACAAAGTCCCCTTAAAATATAGTTAGTATGGACAGTTGTAAATAATGCAATGTGTTGGAAACATTCCAACAGCTTTAATATCAATATTTAAAAATAATAATATATTAGTACTGGATTTTGATTATTAAATATATAAATATATTTTTAAATAACCAAAGAAATCTTTTCAGTCAATTAAAAGTTTATAACATCTTATATTGGTGACACCAAACAGTAAGGTTACATTGATGTATGTGTTATGTCTTTTAAAGCAATATGAGCTGCAATTTTCATGCTGAAATTTAAAAAAAAATAATGTAATTTTCAACTAAAATGACAAAAAATATCATGGTTTATTAATTTCTGTTAGCCTTATTTTTGTTGGAAAAGCTGTTAAGAAGCCTTAATTGAAGCGAACTTGAATTATTGTCATCCTGTACAAAAATTGAACTGCTATATATTCCTTAGAAGAGAAATCTTTCTTCTGACAAAAATAAATGCTTTTTTAAAAAAAAATTTTATCATAAAAGTTTTAAGTTACATGCTAACTTAGCATACTAGCAGGGTTTTGCAGCAAAATAAAATTCTAAGAAACACAGCTCATGTTGCTTTAATTAAGGAACGGTATCCCCCCCCCCCCCCAAACAACTGAAACATGTGCATTTTCTTTAAGGAGGCTGGATGGTCAACAAAACCACCAGATCCGGCGGAAACTTTTAAATATAATTATTTTGGCCATATAGATTTTTACATCAATATTTTGTTGATATGAATAATACTGTGAGATCTTTGTAAAAGCTACCAAAAATGGGATTTACATTGTTAACGATCGACTTCTCCTGAATAAGAAAGTTAGTTTATAGCATACCAGTTTCGTCTGATATAATCTATATTTGCAATGCAATGGAATGTACTGTATTTTGAAAAAAGAAATAAAAACACATATTTCCCCAATGAGGTATTTTTTGTTTACGTGTATAATTGTACAAGTGCTTTTAACTTTGCTTCTGACCTAAATACATATTTTCTTTAACCTTACCATTTTGAAAGATTTAGGCCATCAAAGAATTCATGAAATTTGCATATTTATGCACAACAACATTTCTATAAAAATACCATCTTTTATTAAAAGTATTTTATTAGAATGATCAACAATAAAAGAAACAAATAAATTAGACAAAAAAGTACCAAAAACACGGTTATTTTTGTTTCTGGTTGTGCATCAAAATTCAATTCATGTGTTCCCTTTTAAAATCATTTTATAATATTATGTCGATCTTATGGAAATATATATAATGATAGAAATAACATTAGGGATGCATACATATATTTCAATTTTCTAATACCACACTTATTGCATGTAAATTGAATGCTTCATATGAAATTCCAGAGTTTTAAAAAGCTAAAACAAAAATAAAAACAACGCGCTCCGATATCTAGGCCACGAAAACAAGTAATTTGGGTATGCCCACGAGAACTTTCAAGATTGAACCAAGCATTGTGATAAATAAATTCAACTAAATGGCCCAAAATATATTCCCTAATAGCATATGAACACAGTATTTATATGTACACGTAGATGCGCAATTATTGCATTGCTGAACTCCAAGTGGGTACAAAGACGTACTGTTGCACATTCTACTTACAGAACACCTAAGTATAATTAAGAAAGGTAAGTTATGGAATTTGTCAAATCTGCAAATTATTTAAGAAATATTTACTAATTTTAGTCGCATGTACATTTTTTTCACATTATATCTTGCAAATGTCCTATTTTTTATGATGGAAAATTCCAGTAACCTTTTTGCACCGATTGTTTACCAGAAATCATCAAACAATCTGAAATAAAACAAAAACAAATTCAAACTCAACAAGCCTAAGACTGAAAATGACAATGGTTAAAAGAAATTTTATATCTTATTTTAGGGGGGAAAAAAGTAAATTCTGAAGTCATGTAGCCAGAATTATGAATGCGAAGGGACGCCATCTTGTTTTGTGGTTTTTGTTTTGTTTTGGTAATTATTACAAAGTAAAGACCATTTCTTCTTCAAGAGACTTTTACGAATAAGTATTATTTTTATTCTTGGACAAACATTATTAACAAAGATCGATGTTTTATAATAGTATACAAAATTTTTATGCGTATAAACAGAGCAATTAATACATAGGCCAGTAGTTGTGTTTTTTTTCCGTTGTAATAAGATTATCCAACATCATTTTGTCAAGGTTTGGTTGAATTATTATGAGTTACTCTTTAAAATGAATCAATAAACAAAATCCATATTTTATAAAACTTATAAATTGAAAAGATTTTCGTTGAGAAAATCTACTTCTAAAGTTTAATGTACTGGTACTATATGGGTACTATTCTTTGCGATGGGGTTTTGTTAAATCCGTAGACGTATCTTGGTCTAGATTCCGACTTTCATTCAAGTCTTTTATTTTATCAACTATGTTGTGCGTTGCATAACCAAGTCTTTGCCATATCTTTTGGTTCTATTTACAATTTATACACATGGGAAAGCAGTGATATCTTTAAAACAGTTACAGTGTATATAAATATAAACCATATATATATATATAACATTGTATTTAACCTGTATAAGTAAGCAATGTAAATAGATATTGACATTATTCATACATCATATATGAAATAATCAAACTCAAACAAGTTAAGCACCGGGCCGTTTTGACATGTATAAACTAAGTAAAAAATTTCCATCAACATTTTGCAAATTTAATTCATCTTGTATATATACTGGGTAGAAGATATCAAGTTAGTTTACAGAATTGTTAAGTCTTGTGTTAGAGTGAATAATACTGCATGAAATTTACGAAGGTTACATGATAAACAATAAACATGTTTTACACAGTTGAATTCAGAGAAGCCTTTTTCATCCTACTAATATCATAGGTTCTAGTTTTTTCACAGAGAGTGAAATAAATAAAATCTTCCCTAATTTTTCAGAAGAATTTTGCAATTGTACTCAGGAAAAACATTATGCAACAGGAAATTTCGATTCTTTAAATCCAGGGAAAAAATAACTCAATTCGCTGGGTAGAATATTTTTGATTTGGTGGTTATGATTATTACATATATGCACATCTATTTATAAGTTTCCAAAATTAAAAGGATTGTAAATGAAAAATATATAGAATGCTAGTGATAAAATGCACGTCTTTTCGTGTCTATCAACTACTCATCTGATACAATAGAAAACCAGTGTATAATAGTTTTATCCTTTCTACCCCCACTTCCTGTCGTGCAATCGTATAAGGATTTTCAGAAAGCGGACATAAAATTTATGTGCACACTTTAAATAATCATAAAATATCTGCAGCGACAGCTTTGAAAGAGACTCCTTGTTTTAAAGGATTGGTGTGCATATGAAATGAAATCGTGATTTACGCCGACAACAAAAACTCTTTTCTGTGAGTTTATACCTCGTACACATTACGTAATAATTCCACACCTTTAAGGCACTGACATAAAATACAGACACTGCGTTAAAATGGGTGAGTTAATTAATTTTTTTTTGGTATAAAATTAATGAATTTTAGACCTACAAAGTTTTAAAATATTTACTACTATTCTGGTAATGACATACCAGGCATTGCTTTAGTAAGTACTAGTATCTTAAAGTTCAATGCATGACGACATGACTTGCGAGTTATGACATATTCCTGCTATTTGGTAAGGCGGAGACATATACGTTAACAATGAAGATTTGACAAATTCGTCACTACATTTCTTTAGGGAAGTTTATAAACACATTTCATCGATTTAATGGTTTTGCGGAAAAAGATCCTTATATAGTGGTTAAATAAATCTATGGAGAACAAAACCGGTAATACTTGTATGATAAAAAACTAAGTAAGGAAAGTTACCTCAGGAAGAGCAAAAAACCTCGGCACCCCCGCTCCCCCTCTTTTTTTCTATCGTGAATATGGTTAAAAAAAAATCAATGGTAACTTCGAAATCGGCTGCTTAAAGAAAGCTTTAAGTAAGTATAAGTACATAAACATATTCAAAATATAATTAAAGACAAATTAGGGTATAAATCTGTACAAACAGGTCAAAGTTTAGTACCTGTGTTTATAATCGTTTGTCATCCGGGATTTATTTTTGGTTGTTGGGGGGGGGGGGGGGGTATTTTGGTTTTCTAATTCGTCTAGTAGACTAATTTAGCTAAGACGGAGAAATGTTTGTGCATCATACTTTATCGCTATCGTTATAATTCAATAAAAGGAAAAGGATAAGATGGCGTTTTAGAACAATAACGATATTGGATAAGCACCGAAAGTGAAAATAAGATTAATTGATTTTACAACCCAACAATGATATGGATTCAGTAATACAACTATACTACGTTACAGCACTACAATGTATTTACTATGCAAAGGCAACATACATGTAAGTAATTTCTACTCTCAGAAGATTTTACTCATGAAACATATAAATATCAAATATACATAAAAGATGGTTCCTATAACACATGTTATAGTTAACCAAATACACAATACTACAAAATATTCGTCGAAATAATACATCTCTATCTGCCGCTCTCAACAAACACTTACCATAATGATTAATATTAAATCCATTTCAACTATTGAACATTGGATTGTCACATTTTCGAACAACGTCTTAGAAATGATAATCCAAAATAAAGCATCACCAGAAGAAATTGTGTAGTTCCAGCACAAACCTCCTCGGACAATTCAAAGCAAAGAATTTGACGCAGTATATTTGACTCTGTTTTTTTACGTTGTAAATAAATATCGAAAAATGCGCCTCTCTTTTCATTGATAAATTTGACCACGTGGTTTGGAACTTGGTAACAAACAACATCAATTCCTCACTTCCTTTTTTTATAGTAAAAGGGGACTTTTCCTTGAGCTCTGTTCACTTTTGTCTGGTTTTGGTGTTGGTCTTTCATAAATGATCCCATGATTGCATCATTAAAATGATGAAGTATGTAGTGCATCATTTTCGAAAGGGATTTATACAAGTTTCAATCTTGTGTGCAGAATTCGGTGTCTGAATGCCATTCTTGCTCATTTCATGAATTTTATAATCATTCTATCTTTGAAAATAACGACAAAGAGTTTTAGTGAAATTTTTCATTTCTAAGCTTCATTGTCATACGTCAATGTGAGTGGATGTATTATAACGCCATTCTTAGATTCATAATGATGTCAGGAGCTTGCTGAAGGTAGGATAGGTCTTTTAAAATATTTCAAAGAAATTTACCAATCCAATGTAAATTTGGCCCTCTACCATGGGCTACATATCGTGTGGTAGAGAAGCGGTTATACACCAGTTAGATTGGGAGTGTATCGGTATGAAGCGGCGATCCTCACTGTCTTTTGGTCAGTTTTTTTTCCGACTCTTTCTCTAATGCTGTCTGTTCTAATTTGAATAGTATTTTAAAATGCATTGGTATTACCTCTGGCTGCTGTTCTTAAGAAATTGTATAACCATACTCATTTACAATGTTATGCATTGCTTTCCTAATGTCACTGTTCATTTACATACTTGCTATTTAGTTTCTATGGTCTCATAGGGATAGCTAATGTATTTTACAGTGCTTGCTCTGCGTTGCTTTATTCTCGAGTGTAAATATTTCTCTATAAAGAGAGCGGTTTAATTTTACTTGAATCACATATTTTCCATCTCTCTTTTTATTTAAATTATGCCTGCTGGTTTTTTTTTTTCATTTCACTATTGGTGTTGTTTTCTTACCTCATGTACTGTACAGTGCTTTGTACTGTACCATGATTCAGCATGGTCCATACTCGGATTCGGAGTACCCAGTCAGTTCTCCTTTCTGATCGAGTTGAACTATTGGTAAAAAGATTTTTACTGTCTGTTCTGCCAAGTAAGGAACTTATCTGATTCGCTTGTGACTTTTGGTTTGAGTGAAGTTAACACATTTCTGTGGTAACGAAATGGCTGGTCCTTTGGTACCCCTGGTACTGATTAACTCCTATATACCGGTATTGTTTAGAGTAGGATACAGTATGGTTCGAAGCGAACATTTAATTTCTCATCGCTTGAACATATTTTTTTTTTCCAAATTGACGTTAACTTCTTTCTTGGAAGTAAGACTTTGTGAAATCGAACATTTTGCAACCAATTAGGAAGAATTATATTTTACGAAGAATTTATTTATTTCCAAACACAATCTAAGACGGACGAGATAAAAAAAATCAGTCCTCTCAACCGCAAGATTGCTTAAATATTAGTTTTTACGTATGTAGAAAAACAATAACATAATTCATAGGATATGCTCTAAACATTACAATATCGTCATGAAGTTGATGATTCTTGACCGATATTACGAAACCTAGGAATCGGCCTTTGAATTACCCAATATTTCTGAAGAGTTATGACAGTGAAATTGAAATCTCATCTTGTTTTTGCAGTTGTAAATTATGCAAAGTTAGACTCTTTAACATTTTTGTTAAATACAATTCATGATATTAAAACTTTGACTTACCGATAGGTCCGCTCTCGTTAATTCGTTCAAGGACCAGGTACAGCATCATTATGACCTCTGCCAAGTTTGCGCTTTCTGTCTGTCCCGCACGTAGTACATGTAGTTATACATACATGTTTAAGTCCATAGCTTTTAGCTTAATGATTTGGGGTCAATTTGTTTCTTTAAAATACGTACTATGTCCCTGTCACCACCCTAAATTGAAAATCGTTTGTTACATTTTATTCATGAATTTCATCTCAGTGTATCTGAAGATGTTGTAGTTTGTATGATTCCCCGAGATTTCATTTTACGGTAAAGTAACAAATCATGCGCGGATCTAGAGGGGGGGTCGGGGGGGTCCCGACCCCCCCTGGAAAATGAAAATTTATTAAATTTACATAGTAAAATTATCGCGAAAATATGCCTCGGACCCCCCCCCCCCCCCGGCAAACACAATTATCCTTCGGACCCCCCCTGGAAAAAATTTCTAGATCCGCGCATGCAAATAAAACATTTAGTTACATTTTCGGTGATAACAATAACTGTTAGTTCGTGACATCATGCGATAATATCATTATTTTGTGTGTGCTTGTCTGTGTGTGGAGAAGGGGGGGGGGTTATTTTTTGGGTGATGGCCGGTTGCCTTTATTTCAAAACCAATGCAAAACAACATACACCGAAACAATGCGCATGTGTGAAATCTGAGGGACCAATCAAAATGATAAAACATGTGTATAAAAACAACGTAACAAATAAACCTTGAAATTGCAAGTAAACATAACCCAAAATATCTCCCACGGCCTTGACCCTTTATCACATCCCTGTTTTTCCGATCTGCACTAACATGCAGCAAAGACGCAATATATGTTGTTAAACGTGACCCACACGAGAGAAAATATTTCTTTAATGTTTATTTACATAATGACTTTGGCATTCGGGTCTTAGATCCTTAGTAAAAGCCTATGTATAACAACGGACGAAAATGTAACCATATAGTATGATGAGACATTTATATGTGATAAGCATGTAATCAAATACTCATAATTAAAGTCTTAGAATAAAGAAAATTATATCCTGAAAATTCTGTAGATAAAAAAAACTGCTGCGTTAGGTATATATTTTTTATTCATTATTTTTCAATCTATTTCAAGATTAATTCTCATCTGAGGCGCGTCTGAAAATTTTTACAATCTGAGAATGCTTTCTGTCACATGAACTTATATATTGAAATTCTATTTTAATATTTCTGTACAAAATATACAAATGTATGTATATGAAAGTATATTCCCAAGCATCCTCCCCCCTAAAAAAGTTAAATTAATCAACAATGTTTTTATATTTAGCGGTTCAAGATGTTCTAATCGTGTTTTTGTACTTTTAAATTTTGGTCAGTATTTTGTGTATGTATGCAAAAAATGTGTCAGCAATTCTTTTTGGGTTGTTTTTATTGTAGATGGAATCTAACCGCGTTCTTATTGATTGTTTACGTTGTTGCGGCTTCAAAAATATGTCTACGTGTCTTTTCTCACGTATCATGAATGAATGTCTATTTTTAGCAATGACCCACATACTTGACATCAGGATGATTTAAAAAAAAAATGTTTGCCTTTGGAGTAGACAATTTTAGTAAAACATCGTAAATATGTTGTTTTTAGTGTTGTATATCAAGCGAAATGGTCGCGAAAACAATTGCAAGGTTCATTCACAGAGGACGCATTTTAAGGCAGAAATCGACCTGCATTGTTTGGAAAATGTTTTTCTCATTAAAACAAATCAATAAAACTGAATGCATTTATATTTGACGCCGATTAATATTTTATGCTCATTTATTTCATAAGTGGGACAGACAAAAAAGTACCCATGTTAATACAAATACATTTCTTTGAAAAGTAGTCGGTTTACTTTTACAACAACGATAGTAATCTTATAAAATAACTCATTCAACAAAAAAGTTCCCATTGTTGAAAAATGTTCTGGTAATACCATTTCTTTACAGGTTAAAAATGTAATTATAATTTCTCTTTAATAATTAATTGATGATTATTAGGTACAAGTACGCAATCAATAAACATAATAGTATTTTACTTGCCTAATATTCATCAGGTTCCGAGTAATACAATCGTTCGACATGCATAATTTATATTGTTTGCTTGGACATTTTTTCAAATACTGCTTGTAACACTTTTTGTTCGTTAGAACTATATTATGAGCAATTCATACAATGTATTATACTCAACAATAATGGATGTCATATCAGCAAACAAAAAAAAAAACAAAAACAAAAACAAAATAAAGGAAAAAAGTCTATAAAGTACCGTTGCATTTACTAGTAGTTTATCAAATCAAATGTCCATCCAATCCATGTTTCTCCTTATCAAATTTAATGCGCATAATGACATATTTCACATAGATGTAAGATGAGATGTTTATTTCCGAACAGTTTTGAAAAAAAGTGTGTTTAATATATATATATATATATATATATATATATATATATATATATATATATATATATATATATATATATATATATATATATATATATATATATATTCTACATGTACATATATTTCTATATTTCTATAGACGACAAAATCAGCGAATCCTAGACGGCAAATCTTGGTGACTTAGGTCTTTTCAGCTGAATTTCTTTTTCTTTACTTTAATAACAATTTTATACAAAAGTTTTGGTCCTCGACAGAGCAATACAGTTCTTAGATTTGTTACTACAGTCCACATATTTCTGTAGACAGTCCGCAACATACTTAAAAAGTGTTTTATATTTTGTCGTTCATACATCCATACACCCTACAGGGAATCAGTCTAAGACATAAGTTGGAACGAACGCATTTTTATTTACAGCTGTCTGCGTCATCAGACGCAACCAGGGCGAAAAATATTTTTATGCTTACTAATGGTTATATTCTGTATTTTTGGTTCATTATAGTTATATAATATATAGCCTGTTTCTGACACTCGTGTCTGTGATCGATATTCTTTTAATTAAGCAGATGGTCTGATCAGTCAAAGAACTTTCTGATCGAATTATACACTTGAACAAAAGTACTTTTGAATACATGTATTTGGGAAGTCAATTAGGTGCTGAATTTGATGGTTTATGATAAATGGTTTTAAATATAACTATCGATTCAATATTCATTTATGGATAAGATGATTCTACAAAGTATGATAACGCTAATGAATTATTATATTAAGACCTTTTTTTTAATGTAATAGTTATAATTGGAGAGTTTATATCTGTTAAGCAGGCACGTATCAATAATCCGAGAAATCACGTACACTTTATTCATGAGCTAAATGCCACATGACACTGTTCTAATTAATATTCATGTCTTTAAATTGTCTCCCTTACGAATGAAAATTACATAACTTTTATGTATGAAATTTGTGTGATAACGTCAAAACTTAATTTTGTTAGAATGAGAACATGTGTTTGGGCAATGCATAGATTATCTGTGTTTTTGTCACCACAATCAGTGAATCGCGCTTCGAATTAAATTCACTTTGAATGCCTCTCTATCGCTAAGCAAATTAGTAAAATGTACACCATTTCTCCATATGGGCCATGCTTAGAAAAACACGCTTGAATAGGGGGAAAAAAGAAATTAAGCAGGAGCATTTAAAAAACCGTTAACGAATTGATTGATATTAATTCTTTTAATATAGAATGGAAATGAAAAATGAAATACATTTAAAACACGTACAGATAACCATAAAGTATCCAATATTGTTCCTCAAAAGATTCTTTGTATGTGACAAGAGCTTATTTCGAAAAGGACTTTAGTGACAAATCGAGTAAAATTGACATCCCTATTATTGTGGGGTTTTGTTTTTTTTTTGGGGGGGGGGATAAGTATTCGACATATTGACACTGCATTAGTTTGAAAAAAAAGTCATGTTTTAGCACTACCGGTCCTCCATAACAAACAACATGCCCTTCTTTCAATGACAAATTTTGTAAATACCGGCTTTCCATACTCGGAACAGAAATTTCCCGAGGAGTCTCGAATAGTCAATATACAGAACGTAAACATAGAAAGGAAGTTATTTATAACACCGGCTTCTTGGACAATATTTGTCAGACTGATAGTTTAGGGTGATTGTTTCACTTCACCTAGGATGAACATATTTTTAATGAGGATATGTAGTGAAACCCCCTTAAACTGTAAGTGTATGAAACCTTTTAAATCGTTGCGAAACATATAAAAGTCATCGCCCTATTGCGGCGATTTGGTTGAAGTCGGTTCAAACCAAATTTACATTTACTCGTGATTTTTGAATGAACACAAAGAAAATTTAATAAGACACTTGTTGTGTTTAGACTAAATATTAGCTTGTCATTTATTTTTTGCAGATTCTTACAAGATAAATTGTTTGTGCAGTCTGAATAGTGGTACACTATCTAGATTATGCACGGCAACCTGACAGATCCAGAGGCATCCATAGGGGCAATCTTCTTGCCAAGAAATCTCTCTTATACAGAATCCAGCTATCTTGATTGTTACAGCGTTAGTAGTAAATTTGTGTACAATCCACGAGTCGACAAACAATTACATTATGACAGAGAAATAGCAGCAACTGAATATTTATTGAGAAAAATTGTGAGCATATCAGTGAGCATGGATGCTGAAACTGATATCGATTTTGTTCCGAGTGTCTGCAACGGTGTTGATGAACTGAATAGGAATCAAAAGTCGGATTTAGACGACGACAGTGAATTGTTTTTTGTAAATGAAATGGACGATTTGAATTCATTGGAATCTGCAACAGAAAACCTGAATTTGAATGATGGTGGTAACGATGCAAGGATATTAAGTCCATTATCGAATGACCTTGCAGGGACATCTCAAGGATGCGAAGGCTCTTTAGGGGAAGCTCTGGTAAAGGCTATGCAATCTAGAGAACATTCAAACAGGTTGAAAAAATGTTCACCTCCTTCTTTCGTGTTCACGGAAGTCTCGGTAATGACCACACAGGATGTCAATGACGTCGATCCGGATTTGGACGGGGAGGATGATACAGAAAACTCGTTGAAAAAAGATCAGTCATTCGGATCTCAGAAATCGCTTGACAGTCGTGTGTATGAAGAAAGTGAATTTAACATTGACAGGTCAGAGTTGAGAAAATCGTCATCATTAAAAGCTAAGAAGACTCCACCGGGTACACCCAGCCGAAAAAAGATGGTCCGATTTGCAGATGCCCTGGGTCTGGACCTGGAAGACGTGAGACATGTGCTTAACGCGGAAAACCCGCCAAAAATACCAGCATCAGCCATGGCCGATTTGAAAGTTGGTATCGAATCGGATAGAAAAGAACTTGGCAAAAGATTCCTGACACCTTGTTTTCAACAACCAGGTGCCTCCGAAAACTTTTTACAGAGGGTCATTGCGCAAAAGGTTTGTCTAGAAAACGCAATCATTACAGACCTGACCATCACGGGGGTTGTGAGAGTGGCCAATATAGGATTTCACAAGATAGTACGGGTAAGATATACATACAGTAAGTGGTCGTCATACCACGACATTATGGCTTCTTATGTGCAGAATTCCTGCGATGGACCCACTGACAGGTTTTCATTTAGCATCTGCGCACCTGCTGATTTTGGAGTGGGTTCGAAACTGGAATTTGCCCTGTCCTACACGGTGGGAGACGTTGTATATTGGGACAATAATGATGGAACTAATTACGGTTTTGAGTGCTTTGCGAAAACTACGCCGACAGAATCTAGGGATTCATGGTTGCATTTCGTTTAATGATTACTTAAACTGGTGCTGTATTTTGCTACTGTAATTTTTTAAAATTAAAAACTAGTTAAAGCAATACACATTTATCTTAATTCAAACAAAGCTTGATATTATCATTTTATTGACGTGCATTACAGAGGGGCTTTTACTAGATGGAAAACAAACTATTAATAATAAAAAAAATATTTTTGTTTTTTTCTCCCGGTGTGTCTTTAGAATAGAGCATAATAATGGTGCATGCTGCAAAGTATAACTTAGTAGTGGTGCATGCATGTGATGCAGTTTTATAATAATATACTATTTATCTTTAGCCAAGCTATCGCTTTCCTTTAATAAACAACCCTAACGTTTGTCGTGTAGATAGTTAATGTCCTCATGTCCTGACCCAACCTTGGAGGTTGGAGTTTGTTCAGCGGGCATTATGTCTGTGTTATAAATTAGTTTTATTGTGCTTGCCATTTCTATACCCCCGTCATTTCCTGCATGTTGATGTACAGTATGCAAATACTTTTATCGAATACGCTACGAGAGATTAAAAAGATACGAGGTTTTGTACATTTATTCGTCCATGTGTAATGTTTATTCCCTCGTTCAGAACATATATCCAAATAGTGTTTGTAGAACTTGGAGAAGTCACGTCTACCTCTCACCTACACATAATTAACTAGATTAATTAAAACATGCAATTAAGGAATGGCCCTGATCCGATTCCTCTCTTTTTGATCGTATATTTAAATCCATTTGTTTGGCACCGATTTCCATCTGTTTGAAATCCATACGGTCTCCTACCGGGTCCAAGGCAGGTCTTTCACATAGGTTATTGTTCTGACTTAACAAACAAGTTGGCGCACTTAATGTAAGAAGGACAGTGATACCGTTGGTCTCTCTGGATGCTTTAACACTTATGACAATCTCAATCTTGCAGAATTTGGCACAAAGTGACACCGAAATAAAGACACCCCCCAACAATAAAAATCAACCTGATGAGTTCATAACAGTGTGTAGAATCTTGTTTTATGCAACAAGAGAGTTCTCGTGTTGTTTATATCTGTTTTAGCATATGGTACCTTTAATGTTTGTATTTATTGATGTTCAATTATTGTCTGAAAGACGTAATCCTTTTATCATTCCCAGAGACAACTACATTAACAAGAAATGTTTTCAAAAATCAAACTATAATCTTGTAAGATTATTGCAAGTGTCTGCATTTAGTAAATAGACATACATATTTATCTTTATTTTACGTGAATGATAATATGAAGAAAAAAACAGCCCTTGTTCAGTTTGTTTTCCGTTTTACAGGGGATAGTGCATTTATTTCTTGTTATTTGTTATGTTTGCATTGTGTATTAAAGATTTATCATATTTTGCTTTCGTTAGTTGTGTATAATGAAATGATATTTAAAAAAAACAGTCACCATTTGAGTGGTACGGGTATATTACCAGCGCTGTCGAGATTAGAGATTAATACATTGTACACTCAAAAAGGGAACCGTGGTGTCAGATGTATGTGTAATGCGAATTAACGCAAAAGCCAATTAATGATTGTTCCTTCATTATAAATTGATTTTATTTATTAAAATTGATCCATCACTGTATCCACATTTTCTCTTCTTTATTTAAGCCCCCCCCCCAACCATTGGACAAGGTAAATAAAAGCTTGTCTACCATTTGTTTGCCATTTAAAAACCCCATTTACCTTTTGATGACCCCTTGCTTGGGTGCAGGCGCACTCAGTCTGGTTCCTTGTTCACGACAAGACCATGTGCACTGCATGTACATTTACATGTTTATCTTTTCTTTGGTCGGCAGTGTGGGATTACAACAGACAACATTGCTATGTCAGAGGAACCATCTTCATTAGCTTCATTAGTCTATGGTAGTGACTAAGTGTCCAAAGAACATTCGTTGAAATGTTGTCTCTTGGAAGTTGGTATTCTGAAATGGAGACAACCATAAAAATACAACAATCTTGGCGATGTTTATTACATTTAACAATGGGGTTGTAGATATTTTATTTTATCTTATGTAACAACCAACTTAAAACATGCAAACGGTAAATCTTGATGATTTTTTTTTATCTATTTATTCAACTCTTTAAACGGAAGGTTCTAATCTTTATTAACGAACCTCAATTCATTGAAAACTGTAGAACGCATAATGTCTAACGTTGCAATACAATGCCAGATCTTTCCAGAAAACTATTGCACGTATTTAAAGAAAGGTGCGAATTATGTAACACTTGATGCAAATTAATCTTTTAGTGGAGGTTACTAAACAGGAGTTCGATGTTTGTGTCCCTTTTTTGACTGTATTGATCTCCTTTGAACGAAGAGCGCTAAATAAAAATAAAGAAAAATATCCAAAATTCAAAATAAATGGATGTTTCTTTACTATGAATAGTTTATAGCTATAGCAAATCATGTCTTACAATTTCTGATAGATCTGATAGTTAATTTGTTGACCAACCAGCCTCCTTAGTCCAAAAACAAATCCTAATCGACCAAAGTAGTAATTATTGATAAAGAAAGAAGCAATTTCTTCGTTTTTTCAAACACAAAGTTACAGATCGTAATAATATCCTGTTTCCGCTACGTTTCAGGCTCATTTCCGGTCCAAAATTGCGGATCACTCTAAAAACATCATCGGAAGCTTTTCTTGCACGAGTTTCCATGGTTACAGCTCCTGGGGATTTGAAATGTTCATGTAATTGTTAGCTGTCTGGTCTCGCCAAGAATGTGACAGGGGGCTTAAAAGTGTGGAACCATAAATATTCTATTATGTAAAATCTTGGATAAAACTTATTCTAGAACTACTCAGTATTAGAACTTGCACCTATATATTAGTATGGTTTGTCTATGATGTTCAGAATTAATCAGAAATAAATTTATGGACCTTTCTTTGAAAACAACGCGTTTTTTTCTCTCAATTTCATATTGATAATGATATTATACACTGGAAATAATTTAAAAGTCGGTTCGTCGCATTACTAATAAATGCGTACTGGTTATAATAATGACAACACTATCAGTATCCGAATGTCCTGGGCATACAGACGGTCCAGTCAGTTTCATTGCAAATGATTCTCAAGACAAATGCGTGGGATGCTCTGATATTTGGAACAGGTAGCTGTACGGGATCTATAAACAACCCATATCAAATCATTTTTACTACATAATATACCCGTATATCGTAAAAGTGTTATTATATAGCTTACTCAAATATTAATTGTTACAAGTAATCAATATATTTTTTTGGTACGTCTAGTATGAATTTTATACAGTCATATCGATTAGATTGAATGAATTAAAATAAGACAAAACTCATAGCATAAATTTGAGTATAATCAAGAATTTATTTACTTTGGTAGACGTCATCTGTAAAAATGCTGCTAATTAAACTGTACAAATATGCAATTATGCTGATCAATATCTGCGTGACATAATTTCTCTTTAATACAATGTCACCAAATTTGTATACGAATATTGGGAGGTATCCGATAATCTAACAGCCCCCCCCCCCAAGACTTAAATTGCATGTGTATATCAAAGTTCTGTTGCTAGCAATTGTCAGTGTAATTTAAAGGAAGTGAACATGAAAAAAATAATTGTTGCTTAATAAATTTTAAAAGCCTTTTGAAACTTAAAAATGAGGTCTGTTACCTTTTTGTTTATTTCTATCAAGAGATTTTATCAATTTAACACTCTCAGTGAAAGGTTTATGGAGGTAATCCATTATTCCCCAGCATGCATCTGTTCTCTGACGTAGATAAGCCACATTGCTGCTGGTGACTGGGTCAATGTTGGAACTAGGCCAGTGTTTATGTACAGAGTTGATAAAAGTTACGAAGAAAAAATATGCCTTGATGTGAAGAAAAATTTTGTGTACTGTCATGAGAAGACAAGGATTTAGTACATTTCTATAAATGAACCTCAGATAACTATTTATGATTTGTACAAAAAATGAATAGATAAATTAATTTGTGAAATATAAGACCATCACATTCAAGATGTTTGTACAGAGATGTGGCAGTCAGTGTTTATACATAAATAAAATGCTGTTTTTAGATTTCAATTTAAATTAATATAAAATTGTAATTTCATTCTTTTTGTGGGGTTTCTTACCGTTACTTTTTATTTAAATGCCCTGGAATTTTTTTCTGATTTGTTTTTTTTTATACATAAGATCTTAATGATATGTACGCCGGTTCTGTTTATGCTGTCAGAAGAATAACAGGACTAAGACACTTTTTAAAAGTCAGGATGCTGTGCAATGCACCTTGTGTTCTCATTTATGTAGCACACGTAATGTTCAAACTCATAAACAAGAAATTCCCGAGTGCAAGAAAAATAGGTCACAATAACACTGATCCACGGACATTCCATTCTATTTACATGTCACATTAACTGCTGGTGGGAATGCATCATTCTGAGATCCAAAATCTTCCTCCATAAACACTGTTTAAAATGACAACTCTTTACATTCCTATCAAGTTTCCATTCACATTTTGATGATGGCATTTTATCTCTTACTAAACGTGTGTAAAAATGCAATGTGTCTCACTGACGGCAGCATCAGTGCTGCCCTCTCTTAGATGCTTAGAGATAACCCAGCAGGGAGGTAATGATTTTAACAATATGGCAGCGCTCATGGATTGCAAGAATTAGTTATTCTAAGTGGTATATCTTTTTACTGAGGAAAGCTCTGTCTAAACGGTTTTCAGATATCATTATACACATCAAACAGACAAATTTGAGCCCTTGATAATTTTTTCATGTTCACTTCCTTTAAATAATGCGCGTGATGATGCTTCGCCGAGAGTACTTTTTTTAAAATATGTATTTGTACCATTGAATCTAAATCTGCATATATTTTTGCATCAAAATTGTAATTGTTCCGATGATGGAAGCAGGTTTTAAAGGTCATATGAAACGATATCCTGACCATATTGAGTTATATACGGGAATGAGTTCATAAGTGCCTATTTAATAAGACTGACATTGTTTTTTGGATATTTTATGCAAAATGTGAGCGCCACAGTCGATCAAAATTACTTAATCGGGAAAAGGAACATTGACTTACGCGGCTTACCTCCCTTGCTTATGACGTCAGTAAGACCCAATCGCCTTATAAAGCTATGTTATGAATACAAATATCCATGTCATTTTGCAGCATTTAAAAAGAAAAAAAAATACCATTTTATATAAAAACTTGTATAATTATACAATAATCAACCACGTCAGTATTTTTTCTCTCAAGAAATAAAATCGTGTGCGTTTTTATTTACATGTAATAGCGTGTACATAATGATATTCAGTTTCGAGACTGCAGGGAGAATAAATAATTTTCTTCATAGATCCACATGCAAGTATAATATGATTTTAATATAAGCATATTTATATGTTTTATTTTGATCTTTTTAATGAAATTGACAAATTCAAAAATAAATCTGATCGTTTTATCCCATTTGCACGTTCATGCAATTCATTAAGATTTTTTTCTAAACAACTTGTAGGCCTCATTGTGCCTCATTCGCTTCACGATTATTTTGTTTGTTTCACTTTCAAATTCACAAATATGTTACCATTTAATTATTTTAAGTCTAAGAGAAATTTCTTCAAATGTTTTGTTTTTGAAACGTGTACTTGAATGTGCGGTGTTTTGATTTTAAAACGTGTATGTGCGGTGTTTACTCACAGATCCCTTTAATCTCACTTTCGTCCGCAATGTTTTCTTTCGGTTTTTTTATCATTATTGATGCTTGTTCTTAATAAAATCTGTTGATTATCTTCACATCCGTTCACAACTATTTTTATCAAACAACCGATTTTTTTTACCGATACATTTCTAAATCCTTAAATGCCATATTTCCGCGATCTAATTTAATAAAACGTTAATACACGTGTATATAAAGTATTTTCTAAAGATATTGCTACATGTATATATCAATAAGTCAGAAATTTATATTATTTCGAAATAAAATTTAAGAATAATTTTGCGGCATTTTATAGCAGCTCTTAAATACAAACTTTGTACACATTGCCTCAAACATTTTCATTGGCCTGCCTTATATACTTTTTTATGTGACAAAATAAATCAAATCAATTTAATGCTTTAATTCCCTTTAAGTGTAGCTCAATCATTATACGTACCGAAGAAGAAAATGGTGTAGGATAAGGATAATTCATTAATCAGCTGTAAATGTTGGAGCATTTCTTTCGTTAAATTTCCACTCCAGTACGGGATCTTCATCATGATTTTACTTTTGTGAGAAGCTGATATTAGATTTATTCATTTATAACGACCAATTAAAACAAAGTCATCTGTAGGCTACTACGAAATCTAATGATCTCATTTGAAAAGAAAGACACGTTCATATATGCAAAAATTACTAAAATTTTATCGATAAACTACTGTAAAATTACACTAGTTTTAATGCATTGTTTACATCGGTGGGTCTTTGTGACGTCATAAATCCACAAAATCAAGAACGATAAGCGGGCAAGAATTTTTTCAGGTGCTCAGTTTCCACGGTTATTTCTCAGTAATGCAAAGGCAAAAAAATCTTACATCATGTATTTTAACATTTGTTTATACGAAGCTTTATATTCATGAAAGAAAATCATAGTGTTAAAAATCGTTTCATATGACCTTTAAATAATAAGTCAATAAGTTTAAGATATTAAAAGTCAAGAGTTCAATTGGCAATCAATATGAATATTAGTTATATAATTGGCTTTTCAACAAGTCTTAGCACATGTGCAGAATTATATCTGTTATATAAATTATCTACATGCTGCACCTCAATTGATATGTTTGCAGCGTCAAATGCGTGTTCCAATAAACATGTATGAGCCCAGCTGTAACACATAGTAAACAGAATAATTATCTGTCGTTTGAATTACTCCAAGTGGATTTTGTGTTTGGCATGGTATAAAACAACGCGTGAAAAACGCTTGCCATCCTCTTTATAGTCGTGCTACTAGAACAAGATTACACCATTGGAAATGAGATCAGTCATCTCCAAAGTAAAGACAGCCAGACAGCGTCGATTTGGTTTGACTAGACAAGGAGTTCCCTGGTCTGTGTTAAATCAAGAAATACTGAGAATTGTTCGTTTAATTCCACGTCATTAAAACTCCTTTGTAAAGATCGAGAAAATTCGATTGACAAATAGAAATGTTCTTTGTTGAATTAAATCAATTTAAAGCATTTTTAAAACCATTAAAAAACGTCACTCTCGCCATGCTCTCGTCTGAATTTGTGATTTATATCTTTTTACAGTCAAATGTATTGGGTTTATTATCATTATGTACTTTTCCATACGATTAATGGCATTAAATTCAATCGCAAATGAAAAAACTATTCTGCGATCATTTTTTATTCAAACATTATGAATATTACGTAACAATCACCTGGCAGTGGTTTTGTAATATAGCGGTATGACGCATATAGACTGCAGAAGCTTCGTAAACAGAACGGGTCAATGAGAGGGAGTATTAAATGATTGTGATATTGCGCAAATATAAAATTCTTGCAAAGGAATCTTAATCCGGACCAAAATAAATTATATAGAAAAGAAGCGCACAATGTATACACATGTCGATCGACTTCATGTAGATGTATAATATATCAGGCAACATGGTTGAGAACACACACACACACACACTCTCTCTCTCTCTCTCTCTCTCTCTCTCTCTCTCTCTCTCTCTCTCTCTCTCTCTCTCTCTCTCTCTCTGATATGTAGACTCTCACTAGAGTTGCACAGCATTTGCAAATACAGATTTTTTTTTGGGGGGGGGGGGGGGGGTACTGGGAAAAATTTTTGTTTGCCGGGCGGTTGGTGGGACTATTTTTTTGGTAATTCTACAACGTAAATTTGATCAGATTTTACTGTACAAGGGGATGTATACGGACCCAACCCCACACCAACCCGATCCACACGCATGTTGAAGTTAACTAAAGTCTACTCCACGTGTGGTCTAATAGTATTGATAACCATTAAGTTTCTCCGTATTTATGCATAAACACACACTCAAGCTCAATTAATGCAAAGGAAATAATGAAACTATTTTCTTCGTCTTGAACATAGTACACCTGATTTGTAACAAGCATATTAATTACATGTATCGATTGCGATTTATTTGTATGCCCCATTTCTTCATTTATTTTTCATTTCGAAAAAAGGGGACATACATGCACTTGCATGCTTACTAAGATAGACAGTCTTACTCTTGTCGTTTGGTTGGTTACGACCATTGCTTTTAATTATATAGCTCAATATTAATTGACGTAAAGAGTAGACTGTTATACTGGTACCCCTACAGATGATCAAATTCTCGACAAAAAATATATATATTGTCAGCTCATTGTCTCATAACCTTTTGCTTATTATCGGTCATAAAACACTTTAGACTTCTACTTTGTATCTGCTGACATTGACCCATCATAGGCATATGTCAAGGTCAAAACTACATGTACTTGGAGGACATGCACTAATCTGCTAAATATCTCGAGTTTAAATATTTAAAAATGTGCAGAACCTACATGTAAATCAAAACGCACTGGTTTAAGACTGGCCGAGAGAATATTTAATGCGTTTGTGGTTATTGCCATGGATTATTACAGGGCGGTCGCACACTGAATGTAGCAATAAAAGTCTTCTCTGGTTACCATGTGTTTTTTAACAGTCAGACATGTTTACATCTGAAAAAAAAATCTGATAGAAACCAAACACATGTAAAACAATCCACATGAACAGAAACAACTTTCATGGATCTACGCATAAAATGTTTATTACAGAAAAGTATGGAACGCCATAGCTGCCTTATGTGGCTATTTTATATGTAGATGGTGCTTTATTATATTATGCTGTGGTTATTTCATGTGAAGATGGTGCTTTATTATATGAAGATGGTGCTTTATTATATGAAGATGGTGCCTTATTATATGAAGGTGGTGCTTTATTATATGAAGATGGTGCTTTATTATATGAAGATGGTGCTTTATTATATGAAGATGGTGCTTTATTATATGAAGATGGTGCCTTATTATATGAAAGTGGTGCTTTATTATATGAAGATGGTGCTTTATTATATGAAGATGGTGCTTTTTTAAGTGATGGTGCTTTTTAATGTGAAGTTGGTCACTCGGAACTTTATTTTTGAAGACTGAGTTAAACATTTATCATCTCGAACTTTTGAAACTAGAACAAAATTGATACAGTTAAAATCCATTTAATACACAATTGCTAGTTTCTCCTTTTTAGCATAATAAGTATTTTTATGTTACGAGATGAACTGTACGACTTAATCTCAACTGAATTGACAAATATGATTAATTGAATAATACAATATTTTGTCAGTATTTCTTGACATTTTACTTTTGCCTTTACCACTTATAAAAGGGCTTTCTTTGAGCTATATTATAGTATAGTAGACCTTTCCTTGGACTTTTTCGACAAGAATGTCGAGAAACCCCCATATGAATCATCTTAAATAATATTTAAAGATAAAATTAATTCAATCAAACTATGTATCAGTAATAGAAATATTTCTCGAAAATTGTATGGATCCAAGCAATATTGAACTCTATAGTCTCGTTCAACCAAACGCTCGGCTGACACCGTAAATCTCCGACAAGCAATTAAGGGAGACTCTCTGCTTGTCGGCGATTTACGGAGACAGCCGAGCGTCGAATTGAACGAGACTATATTGAACTCTGGCGTAGGAATACATACGACTACAAAAAATATCTAAATTGTTCGTACCATTTAAAATCTGACTATTTTCAAGGTATCTATAAATAAGTTTCCTTGAAAAACAATGCTGTAGCATACATTACATCGAATCTATGAATTATGTTCAAGAACTAAGTCTTGTCAGCAGCGATGATTTGTGATGAGGTCCAAACACTGTTTCACTTTCGGTTTGTCTGAGTAACTGCATAGGAGAGTTGATTAAAATCAACTCCCAATTAAGAGCGGATCAAAGATCTTATTTTAATCAGATTGCTAGGGCATAACCTTCGCTTAAACACAAATAATTAGTAAATTCAATTTTCTGCTTTTCAGGATAACGTTACTAGGCTTTAATTCTTGTAATATTCCGTTATTATATAGTTGTCACTTTAAACTAGATGTAAGTTCGGTTGGGGTAAAGTCGTACACAGCTAGATCTCCTCGATAGCTTATATACTAATTGTGCTAGAAAAAAGAGGAACTAGCAATAGTGTATCAAATGGATTTTGATCGCATCAATTTTTTGTTTTACTTTCAATATTTCGAGATAATACATAAATGGTTAACTCAGTATTCAAAAATAAGAGGGGTTCCGAGTGATCACCTTCACATTAAAAAGCACCATCATATAAAAAAGCACCATCATATAATAAAGCACCATCTTCACATAAAAAAGCACCTTCACATAAAAAAGCATCTTCATATAATAAAGCACCATCTTCATATAATAAAGCTCCACCTTCATAAAATAAAGCACCATCTTCATATAATAAAGCACCACCTACATATAATAAAGCACCACCTTCATATAATAAAGCACCATCTTCATATAATAAAGCACCACCTTCATATAATAAAGCACCACCTTCATATAATAAAGCACCACCTCCATATAATAAAGCACCACCTTCATATAATAAAGCACCACCTTCATATAATAAAGCACCACCTTCATATAATAAAGCACCATCTTCACATGATATAACCACAGCATAATATAATAAAGCACCATCTTCACATGAAATAGGCACATAAGGCAGCTTTGGCGTTCCATAGAAAAGCTATCTCTGTTCCTTCCTACTAAGCTAGCGACCAACGACATTCCGTCTTTGGCAATTCTTACCGAATCGCACCATCATTTTTACCACCATATATTTTTTCCGGTTATAACGGGAAATAAATAATGTTATTGGGTGATACTAAAACAAGTCCCACGGAGAAAACAAGTCCCACGTAAGTCCCACCGCAAATGCGGCTGTATATCGATATAATTATGATTGATTATGATTAAATATAATAAAATAATCATAATTAACACAACAAAATATTTTTATAAGTTTTTATTACGGATTTATCGACGAAAAATCAAAGATGTTGATAAAGATAGATAACTCGTACGTAAAATTCATACGGCAGCAGAAGAAATCTGAATACCCGCCGTTTATTGATGGATAATTTAAATTTTCTTTAACAAAATAAAATCTAATAGCAATATAAAAAAATGACTTTATATTCATTAAATAACACAAACTAAGTAAAAGTTGGGTAAGTAGACAACTCCTACGCAGAATGCATTCGCCTGCCGAGAAAAGAGCACACCTGCCGCCTACCTGATGGGCGATCATAATGTTTTACTTTTATTTTCTAACTTAAAAAATGATCATTTTAATATTGATAAAAAAAAACACATTTATTGATTAACACTGACTAAATTAGTAAAAATCATGAAAGTAAGAAAAAAAAATTACGCAGAATCCATAATCTACAAACTAATTGCTATTTTTTTTATTTTATTTATTTTTTTATTTCTTTTTTTTTTGTATGTTAGTCTTCTATTTCATTGTACTAAAATGCATAGATAGAATTATTAATTTCTTTTCGCAAATTTAGAAGAAAAAAAAGCGCGAATGACTTAAATTAAAAATAAAGGGAAAACTCTAACACAGAAATCTTACGACTGTGGATTTAAAATGCACGCCTGCCATTTATAGTTATGTCATTTTATTTGTAAATTATTTCAGATGGCTGTAAAGTTAACGTTTTGCCTTATGATTATGTTCAGAAGAGAAGTTTATATATTGCTGTGATTAATTTATTATATTACATGAAGTTGGGTGATACGAGTTTTATATAGTTCGCATATCACTCCTTTTAGGTTTGACCCAGTTCTGTTCTCTCTAAGAACTGTCATGTTGTAAATTTTGAATTTACTGGGTGGGTTTAAATACAAAATTTACACATGTTGGAAAATTTTGTATTTACACCCACCCAGTAAATTCAAAATTTACAACATGAAAGAACCATGCGTTCATTCAGAGTATTTCTTTGGGGGGGGGGGGGGTATATAGGTTTGTCGGGGGAGGGGGTCGAGGCATATTTTTGGTCATTTTACGATGAAAATTTACGAAATTTGATTTTTTTCCAGGGGGGGGGGGGGATTCCACCCCATCCTCCGAATCCCATCTAGATCAGCTCATGAAATGTCTGTTAGTGGTGAAAATCTCCCTAAAAATCAAAGAAAAAATCTTGCATCTACTCCCAAAAAAGAAAGAAAGAAAAAAAAATGATAACTGAAATAAATATTTGATGGAAGTTCATGAGTTATACTAACATATACATGTATTGTTATTAAATTCTTATAATTGTCAGCAAGAACATTCTAGTCTACGGCAGCTTACCGTTCACGAGACTGTTCCACGATCTTTGGGTCTAAAGACCAACTCTGTTTTAAATGTTTTTTTCTACATAATGAATGAAAAATCGTGTTTAAAAAATAGAAACCAGCAGAGATCGTCATATTTTTTGAAACCCTTATGATAAACGAGAAGGCTTTGAAAACATGTTTAAATATATAGTTGTTTGCTTGTCAATTTTCAGCAAGGAATCAAGCTGTTTTCTCGAGATTTCCATTATATTCCCCATATTTATTCGGAAACCTATGGAAATCTATACATAGGTCAAAAGTAACTTTCTACTGAAATAAATGTTTACGACTTCTTATTGTATCGAAATATTCTCTATAATATAACTGCTAGAATCACACAAGCGTATATGTATACAAGTATGTATATTTATAAACATGCATTTCTTTCTCTCTTTCTTTGTCTTCCCTCCATCTTTGACTTCATCTCTTTCTCCGTCTTCTCCATCCATCTCTCTCTCTTTCTTTCTCTCTTCATGAACGGAAAAACCATACAAACATCGAGAGAGAAATATATATATATATATATATATATATATATATATATATATATATATATATATATATATATATATATATATATATATATATTTGAACCTGCGTTTAACTGTTCTAGTACATGTATTTTTTCAATACAATTAAAATACATGTATAGAGAAAACTATCAAGCAAACGAAATTGAATGTGTAGGAAAATAAATAAATAGCTATAGGACATGCACAAAAAATCTGTGCCAATATATCAATCATGCATTTTCAAACTGATAGACATATTTTAATATTTTTGTAGCGAGTCGGTAAGAGTTCCACTGAAACATTCACATTCTAAATGTTCGAAAAGCAAAATGTCATTCCGACAATTTTAATGAATCACACTGAACAGAATGAATCGAAGGTCGAGAAATGTTTTACATTTGATAAAAAAAATATATATACTAAGATATATACTAAGTATATACGTCCCTGATAAAAAGAAAGTCAAGAATAATGCAAGAATAATGCATGGCTGCATTACCAAATATTATTGATTTTTTTAATGTATATACATGTATTTATGTTTTACATACGACAAACAATCATTCACTTCACTTTCCCTCAAACGGCATCTTCGCTAGCCAAGGGTTTTCGGTCCACTTTGCTCCCCATAAACCCTTGGATGTCAAACGGTTACACGCAGAGTTTTGTATAAAAAAAAAAGAAGAAAAAAAAAGAAGCGGGACCATTGTCACAATCTGAACACGAACACGTTGATTAATGATTCATTAATTGATAAATCATTTACTAATTACAAAATAACTTGCTCATTATTTCCTTTACTACTTTACTATAATATTTGGGGCTAGTGGAGGGGGGGGGGGGGCTACATGTCCAAAGATGATTGGTGGTCGTTGGCTCTACCTATACACGTGTATATATACACGTGTTAGTTTCTTGTATATTCTGTGTGAATTGAACGGTTTTTTGTCGCTTAAGAAACAATAGGCCTTTATCTACCTGTATATTGGGAGACGACCGTGAAGCAGACCGTGTACACAACCACCACCCCATCTCTCTCTCTCTCTCTCTCTCTCTCTCTCTCTCTCTCTCTCTCTCTCTCTCTCTCTCTCTCTCGTGACTAAGAAAAATAACAGTTATGAACGAGTAGATCTACGAAACACAAAGAAATTATGTTTCAAAATACTATGCATTCCACTTTTATTATTCCCGTTGATAGAGCAAGGTCGCTACATGCAACAGAATTATCAGAGTTTCTGACACCAAAATAAAACTAATATGTAATCTTTATGTAATCTATATGAAATTGAAGACGAATAACACTCAATCCTTATATATCTCATGTACACTAACACTGAATACTTAATCAAAAAATAGTATAAGCCATCAGTGTTTTAACTAATTAAACATAAGTATGATTTCTATAGTACATTCATAACCGTAAACATTTAAACATGTGTGTTACTATCTTCAAGAAGCTTATAAAATACAGAAAAACAAAATTGTTTTTGTAAAGGAAAGTATAATTCATTATTATTTACGAAACAGGCCAGACATATGTTAACCTAGAAGATTTCCATGTCATTGAGTTGAATCATTTTACAACGTTAAACATTAAACCGGGTGCTTTTTTTTCCTCCATTGAAAATTGAAACCAAAATATACCCGGTTACATCCGTTACACTGATATCATGCTATGTAAAATTTTGCTACAGTACTATAAATGACGTATGTAATATTTGTTTTTAGAAACAAAATCAGGACTTGAAGATTTACATATAGTTTGGTGAACTAGGCAGTGAAAGTCTTAGATCTTGATATGAAAAAGAACAGGCTAACGTACTTGTGTAAGCATTCCAGATTTTATAATTATTTGTTCTCCAAAATTCATAATTTTAGTAAATTTATATGGAGAAAGAATATACGTTTAATGCAAAGTGCACGCACATTTTCGTATATACACAATCAGTTCTGTACAATGTTAGTAACTGTTTACATCTTGAAAAACTTGGAGAAGATGTAAGAATTTTTCTTTGGCTTTGTAGATGATTTTCGATCACATACTTTTCATGAGCTGAATCTAGATGGGATTCGGGGTGGGGGAGGGGGAGTTGGAGTTCCGCCCTCGTGGAACAAATCAAATTTCTTAAATTTCCTCGATCCCCTCCCTTAACAAACCTGAATATACCCCTCAAAAATATTCTGGATGAACGGATGGTTTTTATTACGTTTTAATATTAATAATAATCTGATAGTTATTTGTTGAATCGTTAATTGGTTTAGATAAATGATATCGCGTCAGACGAAAAAGTTATGATAATATTTAACAGTATACTTTTTTAAAACACAATAATTCTTATTGAATTCTTATTCATGTATACGAGGGTTATAAGAAAAGTTCGCGGACAAGTTGACTTGTGAGCGGACTATTTATACATGATACTAACGAAACTTTTCAGATTTAACTCTTATCTTCTAAGAAATATGAAACGATTTGTTTGTTTTAAATGCACCATAAAAAATATACAGCTTAATTATTTGATGATTATGCTTCACGGAGCATGTAAGTTTTTTTTTTAATTTTTTATATTTTGTACGCATTTTTCCTTATTAAGAATATGTACCGTTGAAGTGCATGAAAATAAACGATATTTCATATGACATCACAATAACTTATGAGGGTCATTTTATGAAAGTTTTAAGTCGAAGAATTTTTGACCGTTTTATCGCCGAACTTGGACGAACAACGCTTGAAAAATGAGTCAAAAACTTTGACGTCTGTTATATTTATGGACATCTTGGAGCACCGGGCCGTCATTTAATGTTGTGTGCACGCAGGAAAATCTCCGATGGAGACCAAAGGGTTCTTATATGAATGCTACTATTTTTTTATGAAACCCCCCCCCCCCCCACCCCCCTACAGCCGGGATCTTGCACTTATAGATTTCGCTTATTTACCTCATCTAAAGTCGAAACTGCGTAGACAGAAATTTTTGGACCTAAATGATCTACGATATGCCACAAAAGGCATTATACAAAAGCTTGACAAATAATGGTATGAACGTGCATTTTATAAATCGGTTAAATGTCTTAAAAAGTGTGTGGAACTGAAAGGTGTTTACTTTGAAAAAGAGTAACATGTTTGACTTTCAGTTGTTTGACGTCACCTGACTTCGTGGAAATATGAAATATTGCTCCGTAAATCTAATTCACGCAAAGTAAAAATCGCTGTATCTTTTGGAGAAAAAAAATTAAATTCATATGATTTTTTGCATACTTATTTCCAAATGGTAGTCATTTAATAAAACATACGCCATCCTACAA
Source organism: Magallana angulata (assembly GCF_025612915.1). NCBI lineage: Eukaryota > Metazoa > Mollusca > Bivalvia > Ostreida > Ostreidae > Magallana > Magallana angulata. The sequence continues at coordinate 20,158,737 of NC_069116.1, read as the reverse complement.
AGTTCACAGTAATTTTGCCGTAAATCACTGTCCGCGAAGTTGTCTAACAACCCTCGTATAGTTGATTAAAAAACCCCAAACTAAAGTAATGAAAAAATCATATCCATTAATATAGGTAGGTATTCGACAAGGGTAATTCAAGGGTACACATGTACATTCCTTCAGGCTTGTGTGTTTCGTATAGGCTAGTTCTTAAATCTTTCACTGTATTATAATTTATCATAAAAGCCTCAGTGACAGGCATTATAATTTTTTTTTATTAATATGATCATGTTAAGTTAGAAAATATAAAACATTAAAATAACCCATCAGGTAAGAGGCAGGAGTGCTTTTTTCTCGGCGGGCGAATGCATTCTGCGTAGGAGTTGTCTACTTACCTGATTTTTACTTAGTTTGTGTTAATTAATGAATATAAAGTCAACTTTTTACTGCTATTAGATTTTATTTTGTTGGAGAAAATTAAAATTATCCATCAATTAAACGACAGGCATAAAGATTTCTTCTGCTACCGTATGAATTCTACGTACGAGTTATCTACCTTTACCAACATCTTTGATTTTTCGTCGATAAATCCGTAATGAAAGCTTATAAAAATATTTTGTTGTGTGAATTAATATTAATTTATCACATTTAATCATAATCATTCATAATTATATCGATATATAGCCGCATTTGCCGTGGGACTTACGTGGGACTTACGTGGGACTTGTTTTCCCCGTGGGACTTGTTTTAGTATCAGCGATGTTATTTGATAAACTGAAAAGGTAAATTTTAACAAAATATCGCCATGTTTGCAAACTTAGTGGGTTGCCAACAGTTCAGGTTATAAGAAGAACAAGTGAGTTGATTGATTATTTTGTAACTAAGTTATATGGTTTAGCATTAAAATGAATCACAATTTTGGAATTTTTGATGCAAATTTTATCATGCAGGAGAAAACGTTTTCTCTTTTGAGAAGTGGACAGGCATAGCCTACATCCATTTCTCAAAAGAGAATAGAGAAAACGTACTCTATATAATCATAACAGAATGTTTTATAGTTTTAAACAGGTTGGGACCAATCTCCCAAATGGGATATAATAGCCCGTTTGGGATATAATAGCCCAAATGGGATGTAAATTTAAAGTGGAAAAAATAATTTTTTTTTTATATAAATCCGCATTAATGTGAATCAAATGCAACAAGTTTTGGTTAAGAAGTTTTTCTATATGTCTACAGTATAGTTTGTAAGATTGATCCCCAAGAAGTTTTGGATATACTGAGCGATCAATCTCCGTAATAGTACAGCTACAGAAAAAGTTGTTTACCAAAAGTTGTTGTATTTCATCTATTCTAATGCGGATTTATATAAAAAAAAATTTATTTTTTGCAAATTAAATTTATATCCCATTTGGGCTATTATATCCCAAACAGGCTATTATGTCCCATTTGGGAGATTGGTTCCAACCTGTTAAATACTATTTTAATACATATGATAAAAATAGAAAAAAATAAACTGTTTTTGTCAAATTTAAAAATACAAACAAGGCACGGCATTGTTTAGTCACATTTTCTAAATTTGCTAACAAAGTAATCTTATCATTTTCATATGAATAGATAAAATTTTAAACATTTATGCTCAAATCATGTCAAGACACTTTTAAGAAATTGATGATAAAATTATATTTGTAACAAAAATATTTTTCTAGAAGCTGTCATATATACCGATTATATAATATTATCTAGACATTTCAGCAATGAATAAAAAACTTCAACTATTCATATAAATGGCACATAATTTATTTCTTTAATCTACAAACTATATTCATAGTACATATAACACAATGGTAAATAATGCATGAAGGTCTATATAATAAATGTTTGTGTCGCACACATAAGAATACATGTACCGAAAAACAAAAAAAACCCTCGCTATCAACTTCTTGAGATACTCATCAATAAGTTCTCCAATTATATTGCAACCAAAACTTTTATGTTTATATTTATTTAACAATAACATTTATTCCGATTGATTAATTGCCATTTTCTTAAACTGCTCATTAATTCTAATGTACGTAATTATGTATACAAAAAAAAAAAAACCAATAGTAACAATGATACAAATGTTTATTGTACAATTTATTTTTTTTGCATCCCAGAATAATTATTAAAAGTATTATTTATGTTTTTTGTAGGGTACATTTTCTCTTGGAGAAAACGCACCCTAGAAATTGGGTAGGTTTTCTCCTAGGAACATTTTCTCCAGCACTCAATTTTATCATCTATTTGGTCAGGTTCAGTACAATCACTAGATTTAGCTATGTAGCTTGAATTACCTTCAAAGTTTTATTTACTTACCCAAAGTAGGTATACTTATCTACTTTTATACAATTTTGCTTTTTATGTTAAACAGACTTAAAGTCACAAGGAACTGCCAACTTCTATTTGTACCACAGGGGCTTGTTTAGAAAAAAAAAAACATTATTAAAAAAGTGGGTACTTGGGAGGAAAAATAACAAGGGAGGATGCCATTTTGGATGCCGCCTTACATTATCAGCTACTTTTTCATTAAAAATGTTAAACTAGACATATGCGCCTATCATATTCCTTAGTAAATGATTCTTTTTTTTCACTCTGGTTTAGTTGTTTTTTACACGAACATTAACAAACTTGTTGATTTCTGGGATAATTTTGAGGGAAATCGAAATAGAAAATTATAGAATACAAATGAAAATTATGCAATGCAAATGGAATATTATAGAATACAAATGGAAAATTACAGCATACAAATTAATAGAAAATTATGCAAAACAAATGAAAATATATGCAATACAAATGGAAAAGATCGAATATTGCATCGTTCGACATGCCATACAAATCCAATTTTTTAAGCTGCAATAATGTAGCCCTCTCCAATTTTTTTTATGTCTTGTGTTTTCATTGCAGTTATTTCTGGCCTTGTATCTGTCATAATGAATCCAATGAATGTACTGTAGATTTATAATTAAATTCAAGAATTAAATAGCTGTGCGAAGCTCATCTTGCAGATTTAAAAATCATGCTTTATCTTTCTTACAGAGGTAAACTTGATAAATTATGTATAAAGATAAAAAATTTGGATTTGCAACTTTATTCATGCTTTGATTTAAAATGACAGAATCACAGAATTAAGAACTTGAGTAAAATAAGGAATATACAGTATTCTCTAACATGCATTATCATGAGAATTCAGTAGATCATTGAAAGAGTTATTCCTCTTTGCTTGATTCTGAAAAACTCAGAGTTGTCGAATTTATCCAGAAATGGCCTATAAGAATATTAGATAATTCTCTAAAAATGTGTAAACAAGGCTTCCACATGCAAGATAATTAACTTTCATGCTTTATTTTGATGTCTATCTTAAATTATATTAATTTTTTTTTATAGTAACTGTAATCAAAGAAATGCATGCTGCGATGTCTAGTTTAATGAGGGACCACCAGTAACTTACCAATGGGCAAAATTAGTAAGGTGTTGGTGTGTGGACACGCAGGAGTGGGGAAGACAGCAGCAATTGAACATCTCATTTATGGAACCCACAGTGTTGGCTCTGTAAGTACAAACTATACAACTGATATTGATACTGATCGGTGTGTCTTGTGTCACTGTGTTATGAAATTACTCAGTCTTCATCAATCTTAAACTTGATAGAACCATACAAAAACTTCCAGTTATTCAAAATTTTTTAATTCAGATCGAGGTTAAAACACAGAGAAAAAAGTCAGTGGTCAGGATTTGAAACTTGTTTGATGTTATTGATGATGATATTGATTTTAACTGATAAGAATATGAAATATTCTGAAATCAATTGTTTTGAAATCTATACACCAGTACATAGTGACACTATAAGAGTCTGTTGAAAGAAGTATAAGTACAACTACTACTAGCATCATCTCGACTTCATTTATTTTCTATATATGCATACATTTATAATACATGTAATACTTGTATATGTGAATATGTAGAGTCTGTCATACTTGTTCTAAGTTCTAAAATCTGTTTTTCTGTCATATAGATAAATTTAATTTATATTATCTAATCAATATTAGCAGGTTTGGTGGGTGCAGATTTGAGTAGTTCATATTTTAATAGGTACATATATTGACTATAAAAATAGAATTATGATCATTTGTAGAAGCTCAATGTTTGTAGATATCATGGATGCCACTTAACTTCTTTAGCCATGTTGTACCCATGGATTGTCACTTGTATATTTACAAGCCATTAAATTAATTTCTCATGGAAATTTTTGCTACCCTTTAATATTGTCCCAAGAAAATGTCACAGTATTTCATTCTGCTAGAACAACTGACCAAAAATTGCACCCAACAAATCACTGAATAGTAGACTATATTGCTTTTATATTGCCAACATTTTGGTTTTTCCTCATTTAGATAAAGAATTCTGATTACTTTATTTCAATGTAACATCTATAGCAAATGTATCCCACCATAGAAGATATCTATTCAGCTATGATTGAGACAGACCGAGGTGTGAAGGAAAAGGTGATCATTTATGACACAGGCTCCCTGGTAAGTAATGGAAACATTCTTTTCAATAACATGTTTATTTTCTTGGTTGTAATGTTTGTCTGATATTCTCACTCCTAGATACTACAAATGGACCAAAATTAATTCAATGTAAACTGTTAAATGTCTACTACAATACCTGTTGTCTAAGAACATAATTTTGATTTGATTTCTTTATATATATATATATATATATTTATATAAAACCTGAAGATTTCAAGTTGACTTGAAAGCTAGATGATAAAATATTGGCAACTGTGTGATTTGTGTTTCTTTGTATATATATTATTGTATACTGTGGAAGGTGATTGATGTTTGCAAAAATGCTGTATTTTAGGCAAAATAACGGGAAAAAGCGATATAAAGCATTTTAAAATTGAGCATATTATTATACAATGTACATTGTATCAAATTTTGACCCCATCTTTTCTGCGTTTTTCGGATCTCAGCTGGTGGTCTTGCCACCAATACTGTGTCTTTTAATGAGGGTATTATATCCAATTATGTGATTAACCACCTGTTGACTCTAGCTGCAGTAATTGCATTGTTGGTGACTCACTAGTGATTCACATCAATTCTCTCCATCATCATTTGTAGACTCAAAACCGTGGTTTGTGACGATGCAGTTATTGTTGCATGGTCAATGTTTACCTAACAGTTTTAGGAAGAGCACGCATTTGTCTCATTTGTATATAAGAGTTGTAAAGCTAAAAAATCGTGTCTTAAATTTTAGGTAATGTGAATATGATTGTTGTTTTGTTGATCATTCTGCCTCTTTAACTGTCTCCAGCTTAACTTGATAATAAATCAATGTCTCAGAGGTAACAAAATCAACTTGTAATGAAATTGTGTTCAAATATGCAACTTTTTACCCATCTATTTTATGCAACCTACCGATTACTGATTTTGTAACCTCTTACCTTTATTCCAATGAGTAACCAGTTAGAAATTCCCATCCCTAATTATAATCTTTCTGATCAATTATACAAACAGGGTAACTCTGCTTTAAGTAATAAAAACAAATTTTTAAGAAAACAATGAACATTTTTATATGTATTTTTTAATAATAAGTCCATATCTTTTTTCATTGGTTTATTTAAAAGACCAGAAACTGTGATTTAAACTTCTCAGAAATTAACTTGTAAATATCATCCATTATTAATCAATAAAATTTACATTTTTTAAACCTAGCTGATTAATTTGATCAATCTAAAATAACAGTGGACCTAAGTGATATTATATTAGTTACTCTTTGTTCTTCTTAATAAATTGATTAAAATGCAAATGCATGACAAAATACAGACTGATGAAATAAAACAAGACTTAAAAAATGAATAATCTTTTAGATTAAATTTTATTTTTACATTTTTTATCTAAGATTTTATAGCATCTTACACAACAATTTTTATATCTGCAAAAAATTGGAGAAAAAAAAACCAAAGCATTTTCCACACTGACCAAGCCACAAATTGGTTTCTATACAAATCTAAGCTTGTCAAAAAGTACATTAAGCACTAACACTTGGTGTTTAGATATTAAGAAAGTAAAATAAAAAATGAATATGAATTTAAACTTACCCTTAAATACCAGAAATAAATGTTTTATTTAAAACCTGGGGTATGAGTCATTTAAAGTTACCAGCTGCCATATGTAATATTTGAATTAGAAATGATACACTAGGTAAAATTACAATAAGTTTATTTTTATTTTAAAACCTGAAACTGTTGAAAAATATATATTTTCAGACTGAGAATAAATCAGAACTTCCTCGGCACTATTTCTCATTTCCAGACGTGAGTAATATATTGTGAATTCCACATTAGGAAAAAGATTATGGACTTGTTATATTATGGTGAAAAGAGAACTAAGCAACCAGAGAGCTAATGTTCCCTAATACATGTAGTTTAATAATAACTAACAATAGTTATCAAAAATTATTTTGTATCAAACAGACTACTAGTATACTGTAATATCTTTTTTAGGGATTTGTGCTTTTTTATGATGTTACAAATATGGAATCCTTCCAAAAACTTGACAGAATAAAAAAAGATATTGACCGCTTCAAAGATAAAAGAGAGGTATTTGCCATTTAGAAAAATACGTGATAGTAGATAATTTACTGGAACATTTTATTTTAAGACAGTTTTCACTTTATTGCACCAACAATTTTATTATTAGCAAGTTGTGGAAACAGTGTCCTAACTGTTAATTACTCTTTTTCTTTTGTTACATGATAGTTTGGTACAAAACAGAAGGTGAAAAATGTTGTTCATACTTATAAATGTCACTGTAAAATACATCTTACATATTGAAAAGAAATATTGGAATTAAGTTAATTTTCTTAAACATTAGGTTCATATAGCAGTTATTGGAAACAAAACTGATTTACAAGAGGGAAGAGAAGTTGACAAAGAGAAGGCAGCAGCATGGGCACAAAGAGAGAAAGGTAATACTGGGATGCTTGCTTGGAAGTGTTTGGGTGTGTGATGTTTAAAATAAAAAAAAAATGTAACCCATGATAATTAAATGCTAAAGATGTTCATGAATAAAATTATTATGTGTCCAAACCCCATAAGTACTAGTGCCCCAGCCTGGCCAACAAAGCACATAAATGTAATTTGGTTGTTAAAATACTGTAACTTTTTTTTTCTTCTTTTAAACTTGCCCATTCCATGCTGATTTCATATCATAATGACAAGAATTAAAACATGAAACTCATATTTTATTTTTATTTTATCTTGTACAAAAACATCATGATAATTATGTAAAAATCCTAGGTGTGAAGGTGTGATAGGTTTTGCCTGCATATGATATGATCATGGCCTTTTGAACTGCAATAACTCAAATCATGGAAGATGCTGGCAGAGCCATTGCCAAACAGAAACATTGTTAATTTCTTTCAAAAAAATGTGGAAGCATAAGTGATAATCAAATCCACATAAGCAGCACAGCTGTTTCTATCAATTATGTACTGGTACAATTAATCCCAACATGGACATAAGTATTTCATTAGGCTTTTATTGACCTTCTAGTTCCTTCTTTGGTTTATGCAGCGTCAATACTGATCAACGTTTTTAATCTTGGTTTGCCTTAAACATGTGTTTAACTAATTGTAATTTAAAAGGTTTTAAAGTCTTACAATGGAAAGTTTGGAAATGGTTTAATGCAACTTGACAATGTCAAATTTCAAATATAGGCAACACATTAACTCACTCATAACCTTGATTGAAGTCAATTCTGATTCCAGGCAACTTGTGGAAAAATTGACATCTAATTATTATTCTATATAATAATACTAATAATACTACTTTGGTAAAATCTTTCTACATTGATTTTTTGGGAGGTGATTTAAATCAACTCGCCTATGCAGTTACCCAGACAAGCCAAAAGTGAAACAGTGTTTGGACCTCAGCACAAATCATTGCTGCTGACAAGACTTAGTTCTTGAAAATAATTGATAAATTCGATGTAATGTATGCTAAAGCGTAGTTTTTCAAGGAAACTTATTTATAAATACCTTGAAAATAGTCAGATTTTAAATGGTATGAACAATTTAAATATTTTTGGTAGTCGCATATATTCCTATGCCAGAGTTTAATATAGTGTCGTTCAACTCGACGCTCGGCTGTCTCCGTAAATCCTTGTCGGAGATTTACAGTGCCATCCGAGCGTTTGGTTGAACGAGACTTGAGTTCAATATTGCTTGGATCCATACAATTTTCGAGAAATATTTCTATTACTGATACATAGTTTGATTGAATTAATTTTATCTTTAAATATTATTTAACATGATTCATATGGGGGTTTCTCGACATTCTTGTCGAAAAAGTCCAAAAATTCATATTGTAAAAAAGTGCGTAATTCAAATTAGAAACTACATGATTGTACTTGTCATGCAAAATAACATATCATTGAATTTAAAATAAATTAACATCAACAAAATCAACTCCTGTCAGTTTTTTCAGTACTTTGGTTCTAATTTATTTTGATTTCACATGTAATATCTTTTGCTGTATGCAATATTGAAAGAATTTCACCATTTTTTACTGTTATATTGAACCTATGTTAACCAAAACGGGGCATGAGCCTTGTTTACATGGATTTTGAGCCCTGTATCTTGCTTATAACTCCACGAATGACTCTCAAATTTCATTTGATTATTAGAAATGCATTTCTAAAGCATTGTAAATAATAAAACAGAAAAGTAGAATATGACCGAAACCGTTACCATGCCCCTTTAACTACACAAAAAAGACAAAGAAACAAAAAAGACAAAGAAACAATCTTACATATGTTAGTGTATATATATATATATATATATATATATATATATATATATATATATATATATATATATATATATAAAATATATATTATATTTATATATTATGTATATATCTTAGTTTACTGCTACAAAATATTCCCAAGTGAGTGTAACAAAGCCATTTCTTATTCAATATATAACAAATGGTGAAGGTGCACATCAATGACATAAACTCACTGCAGATGTACACTTCTGTATGTCTAGCATAGCAGATATCTCAATTCATTCAGGAATTGGGCATATACACTGTACCTGTATTTGTTTATCATTCTTCTTTAAAAAAAAATCATTGATTGTGATGTAACAACTGACCTGTGACTTTGTTCTTATAGAACAGATGCGTTATTACTAGTATGGATATGACTTTTAACTTATTTTTCAGGTGTTTTGTACTAACTAAGAACCATTTCAACAAAACCGTCGACTTTCAGTAGGACGTAACAATCTATTTGTTGCATCAATTTAAAATGATGTTAGTATTGAGTGAATTATAAGTAGATTACGTAGTCGTTGCTCAAAGGCCAGACAAATCATGTTGATTTCAAAGAGTCATGACCGAGTGATCATCAATGAATTAGACAGGCCAGCTTCACATTGCTGTTTGACACACCTATCCAAAGTCAAAGCTTTTGTTAAAATGATTCTAACTTTTATTTTAAATTATATTGTTTATACAAGATAATAGTTTTTAAAGATTGATGAAAAAATGCTGATGTAAACCTCTATGTCCCATCTATGCTATTTTTGCAGCATGAATTACTGTTTCAAGGTATATTAAAGGATATGACATGGATTTCTTTGTTAACCAGTATAAACATAGGATCGTCAAAGGTATGAACCTTTAAACTCGCTGACCAGCAAGTTTGCTGCAAAGGATACAGACAGACCAACATACATTGTCAAAAATGTGTTGGCCGTGCAGTCCCTATTAACCAATATATGCATGTTTTTTCTGCAGTTAAACTATTTGAGGGAACTGTCACTCAAAGAAAGACAATTATCGACCCCTTTGTTTGGATTACCTCAAGGATAACCCAACCCCCAAGTAAGTATTTATGTAGCTGGGTAAAACGTGTTTTATTTTCCATTGCTTTGTTTATACAAAATAGAATAACAACCTGTGTGTTCTACTATGAATTGCTTTGTTTATACACGTACATTTATGTGGGATAGGACAAGAACCTATGTTTACATTTACAAAATATTTCTTCAATCCCAGCTTTTCTTAAGAGAACATGTAGGCAGTAAATAATAAATGAACAATGAACAAATCAATAACAACACACACAAGACAAAACTGGTACTAACCAGTTTGACCATTTACAATTTAATGCATGCTTGAACAACCTAGACAAAGTAATCATATTGTAAAATAAATCCCTGTTAAAAAGGCGTTTGTTGAAACCCATGATGAAAATATGCTTACTTTTTTATTATATTCAAATAATTACAATAAATGATTTTGTTGATATAAATTATGACTGTTCTATTGTATACTATTAAAATTTATTTGACACAAATTCAACTTTTCAAGATCGTTTGATAAAATATTAGCAGTTGTTAACCAAATACTATACACACATTGCTGACAGAAATTTCGGCTCTTTTGTCAATGTAATTTTTATTCATTGAAAAAGTGTTTATAACTACCTTATTCACTTAATATGAATTATTTAAGACTTAATCTAAGAAAGATGTATATATATATTAAACAACATAATGCTCTCACGTGTTAGGTTTACAAGAATAGTAACCATTGCGGGAACAATCTATACATCTACAATTTTCCTTTATGTCGATGTGTGTTACCTTTACATCCCGTAGGTGATTTAGAAACAAATCCACAGATTTAAGGTTCATGTTATGTTTATCACCAACACAGAGTCCAACACTTTATGTCATAATGCATTGAACATTTAAAACATATCACCTGTATGCTTTTGCACAATTGCATAGAAAGTGTTTTCAGAATTTCAAACTTTTATCATTTTATTTTGATTCTAGAAATACTTAGGCTTAAACATGGTATGTTTTTTAAAGCAGACATTTTCACCCAATTAACATGCCTATTTTTTTTAAAGGGACACAATGCATTTTTTATATAACATTGGCAGCTGCTGTCTTTATTCTGCAAGTTACCAATGTAATAATTGTTATTCAAATAAAATATTAGTTAACAGATCAAAACAAAGTCGCTGGCAAACCATTGCAGGTATTGGTTACATTGCTCTGTTCCAGTTCTTTTCCTTCTAGAAAAGCATTGTTATGATATATTGGACATGTTATCTGTTCTTCATTATATGCTACTGTTCTTATTTTCTGTGTTCTGAAGCCACTGCAAAAATATTGACTTGAACAGTTGTTGCCTTTGCCATAATATTTCTATTTCAATGTTTACTGGCATGATTTATTAACTTTTCAGAAAAGAACAAAGTTTGTTTATAATTTAAACTTTTATTGCATGTTGCAAAACAATCTTTGCGTTTCATTTAGGAATATATTTCTTGGATAATGCTGATTTTGTTATGAAATATTGTATATATTTTTAACGGAAATGTTTCTGTGAGCGAAATATCTGGCCCGCTCTCCATTTCTTGGGATAACATTTAATGCATTTGAACGTAAGTTAAACTAATTGATAATTTGGTTAAATATTTTTTAAACATTTTATTATGAAATATGGTTCTTAGAGGTATAAAATGCCAAGTGAAATTATTTCTTACCAATCATCACCCTCAACTCAAAAGTGATGAATAAGATTTGCCTGTTAGGCTTTTCCCCAGCATACAGGTTTTTAGAAGAAAGCGTGCAAATGTGATATGCAGTGTAATGTAAAACAGCAGCTCGTTTTTTATTTCTCTACTTCAAACTGTATGTAAACACAGTTACCAATTCATTGCAAAAGTAAAATTAGTTTCAAGCATTTCTGTATAAACATATGAAAAAACTTTGTTTTAGCAAAAGGAAAGTATGTTGCTGCACAACAGAAACGTTTGACAACATTGCAAATGTCTCTTCGAGATTTGCCAGGTACACAAACATCCCTTTAGCATTTGGTCAAAGACAACCCCGCATGTATATTCATAGCAGCATACAAAATAGTACTGCCAGGATATTTTAGCTGAGAGATGTGATGCGCTCTATTCATTCAATATTAAACTAATATTAGACAGTCTAGATAAAGTCCAATTCGTTAGAAAATAGCTTAACCTATTACCATACTCGTTTGTAAAAATGTAACACACAAGCATGAAATAATATATATAAATTTTTTTTCACATATATGTATGTAGTTGTTAATAATGATCAAAATTTTAACAAAAATCAAATAAATAAGAAATTGTTGTCTGGCAAAACATACATATTTGCTGAAATTGTTTTCATTTTGTGTCTTAGTAGTAATAAACACTGAATGTTGTATTTACACCGATTGGCCTGTATAAGAAACAGAACCGTAATGGTCATAGAAACTGTTATGTGTATTACATAAATTTCTACTAACCTGAATTCGACTTTGTAAATGTTGATTCTATATTAATCAGTAAAACGTAAGTTACACATATACCATTTCTTGGCCGCTTCATGAAGCTTTTGGACGATTTGTCAAGAATCTCTTAATTGAAATAACATACCCAAGGCGCAAGTATTTTTTGTTTCATCAAATTTTTAATGCGATAAAGCATTTGTTGTCAACCAAGTTTTATAACAACATAGAAACCATTTAACTATTCTTGCCACACTTTGATTTTTGTTTCTACAAGTAATTTTACCCAGTACATGTGATTAAAGTATTTTGTTGATATGATTTGATAATTGATAGTACTGTGAATGTACCGTGTATGGTTTTGATTAGCACATGAAAAGTATCACCTCTAAAACCAACCAATTAATTAAAATCTTCGTCGTTTTGTTTATAGAAAAATAAACAACTGCAAAGGGCTGACAAATGTTTATGATAGGAAGAGTGCGTTTCTCGTCTGCTATTTATTGAGGCATTTTAAATTTTACCCTGCTCCGTCATTCCGTCAACATTAACTTTCATTATCTTGCAACTATTGCATACATTTAACTCAAATGATACTTATATGAAAACGTCATATAATTAACAAATTGAACTTTAAAACGCATATGAATTGCATATACAGGTATTTTACCAGAAAAAGCCTGGACAAATTCGAATTCGGTCCAGACAAGGTGCAGGTCCGTAGCTCCAGTTCTGAAAAAATCCGTCCATCCGAATTATTTCACACCGGGAGCTACAGACCTGCTGCTAGTATCGGTCCACATCTGATAATATTTTATATAGAGTTATGCCTCTTAAACTTAAAAAAAGAGAAATTTCTAATTTACGCTCTTTTAACTTGTGTGTGTGAGTGTGTGTGTGTGTATATATATATATATATATATATATATATATATATATATATATATATAATCAGAAAAAAATACGGATTTCATTTGGATTTGGTCCAAGTCCGATGATTTTTGGCAAAGTTTCTTGCCATTTTTACTTTTGTACTTTTGGAAGGGTTTATATAACACGCTGAAATTGCATGTATAACAATTCAAACAGAAAATACAGACCTATTTCGAATTTGATCCAAGATTGATGATTTTTGACAGAGTTATCGTCAATAAACTTATAAATCATCTGTGAAAAGAAATGTGAATCAAATTTTGGCTGCCTATGGGGTATTCCTGGCGTCACGAAACATCTAGTTCTACAAAATACTATTATTTACATAGGTGTAGTACAGAGAAATTCATAACGCTTTAGCTTAAAAATGGGAATAAGTTTCAAGATGTCAAATAACCTTTATTGAAAAGAACACTCTTTGTACAATGTGAATTAATTGTATCATGGGAGAAATTTGTCTTATTACCAATTTTCGCTCAGAATAGATTTCTCATAATTTTATTTCGTTAATTGAAAGGATTGGGATATTGTTTGAGTCCTGTCTCTCATTCTGTTACAAACTTTAACCCTTCTTTTAGTTTTAACAATATTTTATTTTAATATGAAATAGGATCGGACAACAGACTTGCCTATTCTTTCCTCTCCTTTTAGCCCGAAGTAGAGAAATTTAAGACTTATAGATATATGTTAGGGAAAACCGCCAACTTTCGCTCAGAATAGGTTTGTCATACTTTCATTGAAGGGATGGGGGAGAGAGGTTTCAGGCATATAGATATATATTAGTGAAAACACCCCGAGAAACTAGCTGACAAATTTATGATAGACTAGGTTCTCCCTATCTTAATCAGTTGTACAAAAACCGAATTGGTGGCCAAAAAACTATCCATTTGTCGATGAAAATATTAGTCTAAAACATGAATATTAACTGAACAAGACGGAGAAATGGAAAACTAATTGTAATTTACCACGATAATAATGACCAGGAGTAGACAAATATATATACAAGAGAGGCTTATTAAACTTCTCCGGTTTAGATTTATATGTCATTATATTACACATTTCATAGACTACGAAGTTAATGAATGTCTTGTTCATAATACTTGGAATATCATTCCCTCATCATCATTAAAGTACTAAATGTTAAGTAGATTCTTGACTGTTGCACATAGTCAGCTAACAACTTTAAATCTACAGGTATATGATTCATATTTCTTTTTTGCTCGGAAATGATATTTTATTGAAATTTTCTTTAAACAAAGTTACACCTTACAGGTATTTGGTGCAGGTACTTATCATTTTAACTTATTCTCCTGAAAAAAAATAACTTGTGCATGATAGTGCATTTTTGAAATTGGTTAACATTAAGGATCTCTATTTGCACATACAAACTAGGTATCTTGGGTGAGGGGGATCACAGAATGTCGAACAGATCAATTTATTTTACATCGAATTGGAGTCCAAATCGGTCAAAGCTATTAAAGAAATTAATTAAGAGTTGATTAATTAAACTTGGCTGTCCAGACTGTGAATGTTGCTTCTTTTAATATTTTGACAGACCCTGGACGTTTTGCTATTCTTGTTTCTTACTTTTTAATAATGTGCTGGGACATATATGACTTTTTGAGTCAACCTTGGTTCAAACTTTTACTAATTTGATAAATTGATTATGAAATTCATAACCCATTGATGCCAAGTTTCGATTGTAGGATCAGTTTGCATGCAGAAACGCTGCTATTACTTACCATTTTTTTTATGGCTAACGTAACATTATTAGAACTTTTGTATTCGAATCTTCAAAACGAAGATTATCTTTGATTTCCGGAAATTTTACAAAGCCTTTCATATATTGTTATTTGATAAAATCTAATAAAACGTGCATGAAATAACTAGATCAATATGTAATTAACTAGATCGAGTCAAAACTGACCATGTAAATCTCGATGATTTGTTACTGAGCTGGCTATTAAGTTGCTTAAAAAAAATGCAAATAAAATTCAATGAAGAATAAACGTCAATCAACTATTCCTATCAATAAAAATAAAGCATAAATCTAGCTTCGAATGTAGAACATATCGTTTAATTCAGTACATATCCGATGCAAACTTTTGAAAGAAAACTTGTGGCGGACACCGTTGCATTTTGGATATCCACATTTTTTAGCACTATATACTACCGTTGTTTTTCAACGAAATCTTACTTAACAGTGTTGGAACAACAAAATTGTAAAATCATAATGAAACAAGTTAAGGTACCTCACTACACTTAGACATATTTTTAAGACTACGTCACAAGATGGCGATTTAAATGTTTTGTTAAACTGTTTGTATCAATCGTTTGGGTTGTATATTGTCATAGCTCAGTGTTAAAAGTATCGCAGATCATGAGTTCCAATTCGCCGTAAGCTTTTCTTCATGTGCACTGAATTGATTTTTATGAAAATGTGATTTTTCATTAAAAAAAAAATTGCTCATTTTTCGCCCATTTGACTTTGGTACTTCTTATGCCTAATGCTATCTATCGTAATCAAATAATGTTTCTGCTGACTTGAGAAACTAATTCAAGGTGTAGTGAGCAACCTTAGCGTAAAAGATCTACGATATAATGAAATTCTGATTACAAGAGAGATAAATTTTCCTCATTTCTGATTTTAAAGATCCCGGTTTTTTTTTCAAAATGACTTTGTCTAACGACTTCATATTTAAAAAGTTTGTCTGAATTTCTTGATATTATGGGGATTTTATGTGGGTTTTTTTTACCGATATGAAGGGATGGGGTTCAAAAATTTGGACACAAAGGGATCAAAAGTGATAGATTAGATTTCATAAAAACTAATTGTTCTGTTTGAAATAATACCTTTCTTTGGTATAAAGAATGATTTAAAAAATAATATGCATCTACATCAATTACCTCTCCATGTTGCATTACGTTTTATTTTGTATAGTGATAAATGAGTCAATTATTAGTCATATATCAATTGTTGCCCAGGTGGACAATATGGTCCTTGTGTTTTTTTTTTATTTTAAGGGGATCAAATATTGGTGCTAAGTTGCTTGATGCGTAAAAATTCTTGACCGGTCTGTATCTTTCATATTGAAAACATTGGAAGTTCTTACTGCACACAAAAATTGCATATGAACTGAGAGTGCCCAATGAACTTTACACAGTGTCAGTTAAGCAAGTTCAAGTTATTTTGTAAAAAAAAAATTGCATAGTTAGGCCATATCTTGTAATGGAACATGATTAAAAGCTAAATTTTGACTCAAAGATTGCTTGTGACCTGTAAATATGTCCTGCCTTGAGCTTGGTCATTTTGCATGTTCAAAGTCACTATAAGAAATGAAAATCTATACTTGAGTTATTATATTTCAGTTCTTGGCGTGGGTATTATTTGTGAACTTGCTAACAATACGTCTAGAAATCTCGATTCTTCATTTAAAATTGTTCTAAATGTGATGAAAGAATTTACAACAAATGTGATAAACGAACTAATAACGGTTTACTAGAAGGTGTTTATTACAGAATTAAAGTGATAAGTGTTTGATCTTAGTCTAGCCTTGTATCCACCGCACCCTTGCGTTATCAAAACAATTAAATGCTTTCTTTGGTGATTCGTGCGAGATATGAAGATGTAGACATTTTTCTGCAGTGATCGCTACCTTCGTAGCCACATGTATCACCCAAAAAAGCAATTTGCTGTTTATATTTGATCATATTATTAATAAAAATCAGTATGTTAGCTACAGAAAGTAGCCAAATTGTTTTCTAAGGAAATTTGAGTCTGACGTCATCATGATTATTTCGTGCAGTACGTGAATTTTCTTAGGTAGGTGAAGGTTTTGACCAATTAATAAACGGGGCGAGTAGATTTCAATCCTGTTACTTTCAACAGAACTTAAATTACAATTACTGTAAGAAATAGAGGGAATCATACTCGTCTTGGATGTAAATAATATCATAATACAATCAGCAAAAGCCAGCATTATTCTTTAGAGACAGTTGTTCCCATCAGAAAACAATAAAAAAAAACCACACACACACTCAAAAAATAAAATAAAAACCAAACAAAAAAGCCTGGTGAGTAGAAAAATTTCGTTTTCGTTTTTGAATAGAACCTGATTTAATTAAAAAATATATTGCTTATTGTCCTAACAATTGCTTCATCTCTCGTTTCTTTTTTATTTCATAGGTAAACCTGCGTTCTTGTCAGGTAGAAAGGGAAAAGGTGCTAATATTAACACAGACTGAAACGCAATAAGCAGCAGATGGAAGCTTTTACAGATTTTATTTAATCATTGTCTAGTCATACGCTTGGTTAATTGGATGGTGTTGAAGATGTCCTGTTGCCTAAAAAGACGTTTATCAAATAGCTGTTTCGTTGTTTTATTTAGATTATATGTTGTGAATGTTAACTTTCCTCTGAATTTTAATGTAATTCTTCTGTGCAGTTTGATAAACCTTGCAGATTGATTGCGTTAGTTATATTTAGATTTAAGGAGAGAAACAGAATATTGTCACTACTATATCGTCTGTATGTAAATCTGAGTTAACTTTCTTAGAGAATGCACAATCTCTCACAGCAATGGCGAACTTAGAGGTGAAATTTTCGAAAATCTGATCACAATAAATTATTCTTTTTCCCCTTATGTAAGTTTTTAAGGAGTTTGAGATCACATCGACACCTAAGCTATACCGGTATCATAATCGATGCAATGTGGTGTAAACGGACCCACTTAGTCGGATTGGTAAGTTACAAGATAACGCAAAATTCATATAATCCTGCCAATATTTCGACATATTTTACATTAATTTTTCTAGTGTGTGATATTCCATCTAACATTAAGGCATAATTTGGAATTATTTTATGACAGTTTTTGTCAGAGATTTTTCAACAACTATAAATCGCAGATGCTTGAAATTTTTACACGCTCTTGTGTAGGTATGCCATATGTTGGGATTTATTTGTGGATCAATTAGAAGTCAACTTAATCGATGGCTTTGTTTATTATTTATATGTATAAGAATTTAAAAAAAATTGTCGGATATTTCTTAGCAACTATTAATCGGAGATGCTTGAAATTTTTACACACTCGTCGTTGGGGCATGCTATGTGGTTACTAGTAACTTAATTTTTTAACAAATTCGATTTCAGCTTTCTTTTCAATAAATTCATTTTAGAGCGGGGTATCGCTAGTGAGCATTGGAACACATATCTTGTTTTACCAAAAATTTATCATATAAATCTTTTTAACAATTTAACAAAATTTAATAAGATGTTTCAAGTTGGGTTTTCCAGCATTTTTCCTTTTTGCATCTGCACAGATGCTTGTGCATCACTAGAGTGAAGCCATCTCATTTGATTGATTTAATGTAGT
The DNA here is from genome assembly GCF_025612915.1 of Magallana angulata. Taxonomy (NCBI): domain Eukaryota; kingdom Metazoa; phylum Mollusca; class Bivalvia; order Ostreida; family Ostreidae; genus Magallana; species Magallana angulata. Next base: position 20,140,077 of record NC_069116.1, on the reverse strand, counting down.
TTTCAACTTCTTATATGGTAAATATGAATAATGAATCATTATTATTTTATGCCAGTTTGTATTAGGAACAGATATAGTTAAACACCTTCAGGTTTGTTTATATAAAGAATGAATAACCAAGATCTTTTCTGAAATTGAATCGTAGAAAATCATAACAAGAATGTGTCATCATAAAAGTAAAGAAAATAAGTGATGTAGTAAACATTTTATTTGTCAGATTATAATATTTTACAACCAACGTGTATTGTTGACTTTACATACTACGCGTTGAATCCTAGCTACTTCGTGAGAAGTCATCGTGTGACTGGATAATCTTTTTGTATGATAATTGTCATTGTTCCTTCTACACTTGGGGGTAACTATTCTGTAGAGGGCTTTGCGAAAGTTTGTTCCTAGAGCACAGTATAAAACAAAATTGATAGAGTGGTTCATGTACATCAACATTTTAGCAATACTATAAAGAAGATATAAGACAGAAAATTCCTTCATGGATTTGTCTGTCGAATTATTCCAAAAAGTGTTCAGAATAGTTGCCACATTCATTGGTAAGGCTGTAACAAGGAAAGTACAAGATACTGAAAAAAGCATCATCGTGGTCTTCCGATTTTCTTTGGAAAGTCTGGAAACGAGGTGAGATTTTGTACTTCTCCGAGGAAGGGACATAAGTTTCTTCCTTCTGTCTTTCGACTTGCAAACCGACCGGATGATGAAACCATTTAACACCACAAGTATAGTGAAAGGTAGGAACGAGTATACTACAGCGTCTATCCACGGCCAGATATTGTTGATCATCGTCCAAGACGACGGGCGGATTTCGCACTTTGGAGCACCATTTCTTACTTGAATTTCAGCAAGCACCAAAAAGTGGACATTGATGGCACACATCAGTGCAACAATGGCGGCACATATTATCTTCGCCTGGCGAATTCTTTTGGATGACAGGGTGCGGAACGGATATTTTACCACTACAAACCGCTCCACCGTAACAGCAATGATAACCCAGACCGAGACATCACTGAAAAAATGTCCAAAAAAGATAGAAAATTTACATGCCAAGTCCGATATGTCTTGAACATCTTTTCCTATCAGGTGTTTTCCCCAAATTCCTGCGAGTCCAGTTAGCAAAACTGCAAAGTCCATGACCGAGAGAAAGCACAGGTAGAAGTATGTAGACACTTTTTTCCTCTGGCGTTGCAAGACGATGAAGGATAGCAAATTTCCGAGAATTCCGAAAAACAAAATAGGTGAAATGTATAGCAGGAGTAGATTACTGATGCGGAATGTTGCGAGAAGTTCAGTATACGGGAAAGAACCATTGAAACTTTCACAAGTTTTCGCAAAGCCAAGTTGGACCATCATTGACTTGAGGTCCGTTAGGTTGTATCCATTTTCGTTTAACAAATTCTTGAAGATTTGACTGCAATTCATTTTTTTTTTTTTGGTTTCTACTTGTACCAGTGGACGTATCGGAGAAAGTAATACAAGATATAGATATTCTACTCAATTTATATATACCCGAGAAGATTTTCATTGGTTATGGCATTTAATGTGTTAATGATGTTAAGTTTGATTCGCCAACCGATTTCATTTATTTAACATGCAGTGCTTTAAAAAGATTCTTCATATGGTAAGATATGAGGCTATTTTGCTAAGTTAAAAGTATTAGATTTAAAGAGGCTATTATTTATAGCAACGGACTACGTCAAATCATTGATTCCAATTTACAGCGCACAAAACTCTAGACAGGTTTGACTAAACCCTTTTTTAAAGAAATACCTAGACTATGACCCGTGCGTGCACTGGTTGACATTGCATATGGTATCGGACATTTACGAAATAGATACATCGACACACCGTATTGTTGACGTTTACATAACCAAGCTGTAAGCCTACAATTCACTACACTCTTCTCAGGTAGAATAATCTGACTGTGTCTCGGGACAGGTCTTCACCACAGTTAGAATACCTCCCAAATATTCGTAATGTAGAAAAAATTTCAGAATCGCTCCAAAACGATTTTATCGAAAATTAACAAAGCATTGAAAATAAGTCAAATTATTCATAACAAACCGTTTTGATGCTGTAAATACCTTTCATCTAAAAATTTAATCTATACTACAATATTAAAATAATAGACTCGAGTTTTTGGGCTTTAATACGGAGAAAACTAAAGAGCCTTCCGTGTTTAGCGTGAATGTAATGCGCATGCGCAAGATTGTAAAATAAAAAAAATCCAGATGATTTCCGGATTTTTAAAATGAATTTTAGTTGATTAATAATAAGTAAAGCTTGATTGAGAAAAAATAAAAACAAATCGGTAATCTTCGAGGACCAATGATATTTAAAATATATAAAACAAAAGACAGTACTTTTCTGATTTCTCGGTATTAAAGCCCCAAAAATTCGAGTCTATTATTTTAATATAGTAGTATAGATAGATGTCCACGGGGAAAGAAAACTTTTTTCTGGATGTTAACTACTAACGGTCGCTTTACTTGCCTCATAGTTAGCTTTAAACATCAAACCTTTAAAACACCACACCACCTCGGAAAGTGCAGTTATTAATTCACATGCAGATCGAAAGCCCTCGCTGCTTCTTTTTACGAGGCTGTACAAGTATTGTGTGACATCTGCTCTCAAATTCATGTTATTGAGAAATTTCTATTATTATCAAATATATAAAATTTTCCTTCATTTTTATCTAATGGTGGAAAGGACAGGAGCGTACGTGACAAATCCCCCGCATTCCTTACACGATATTTACTTCATTTCATTAAGTACTAGTACGTTGTACTTTGCTCATAACAAGTTAACAAAAAGATCAATTGGGCATTCAATAATTTTTCTAACCAGTTAAGTCTGTTTTCTCAATGGTCGATGCATTACGCAATGACGGCAAATATTTGTCAGCTTTTGGTGCATATTGTTGATGTCTTGCATAGCTTAAAACCTAAATTACGGAACAGACGTGTGCACAACATCTGACAGTCCTAGTCCCTCCTTTACACTGGCAATACCATCCCTGGATTTTGGTAGGGGAATACTGGATCCAACGGTTATATTGCATGCTAATAACATGACGAGACTGGATACGAAATCTGAAATCTGCCTGAAATCTTTCAAAAAGAACTATGAAACCTATGATTTTGGCGAAATACTTAAAGGTCTGGTCTACATAATCATAAATTCAGTTTTCCTTCCAGGTGTGTGGGAGTAAAGAAGATAATTTTAAAAAATCATATGCATTAACACCTATACATCCATTTTGGACCTGCCCTAGAGTCAAAACACATACTCCAGGGGACATGAAATTTTGAAATTTAAGTAGAGGACTTCCTGGTAAACATTTATGAAGTGAGTTTTTCATACAGATGTGTGAGAATAGAGAAGAAGATTTTAAAACATTATATGCATGAACATATTGCTATATTGCCCCCCCCCCCTCATGTCCTAAACCCCTGACCCACGGGCCATGAATTTCACAATTTAGGTAGAGGAGTTAGTGGACATTATAGCCATGCATTCAGTTTTTTGTCCACATTATTGGGAGTAAAGAAGAAGATTTTTTAAGATTTAATACATTTTTACTCTATGGCCATATTGGCCCCACCCTAGAGCCTGAACCCCTGATAAAGGGGCCATGAATTTCACAATTTTGGTAGAGGGCGTCATGGACATCATAACTATGCAACCAGTTTTTATCTTCACATCTGTGGAAGTAGAGAAAAAGATTTTTGAAAATGAAATCCTGAAATACATTGGATTATGAGTTATCGCATCTCGGCAAATTTAAGCATGAAAAAGTTAAACAGCAAGTGCAGCAAAATCCATGAAAGAGTCGAAATTAAAATAAAATGCCCTTCTAAAACAAATCATTGTTAAGTAAAACACATTATTTTCATCTGTAAGATAGGTAAATCTAGTCTAATTCACTTTCTAAAAATTGTCAAATTAAACATGATCGTGTAAGACAAACTTTGATTTGGACCGATCATGTCTAAAACCAACTTCATAATCATGTCACGGTGTGACATTCAATCTTTCGGACTATTTTTTATTATTGTGTTAATTAACTTTTTCGGACTTTGTGTTAATTGCTACAAAAACTTTTCATCTATTTCGACAACTGTTTTATAAACGTTATAAATTCCGCGCAGCATTAATCTCACCTGAGGCACAATCAGTGATGGACAGCTAATCTTTTAATTGACTTCTGTTAATGTTTATTTACACTTAAGCTTCTTTCATCTTATTAATCCTTTTGTGTACATGCTGCTAAAATGTCCCGAGTTACTCAATATAGCTGTTTGATAATTGATTTACTTACATCTGTACTTATTATGTTAATCCTTCATTGTGTTGTTCCATTGTTCATTATATATTATTCTGAATTGTAAGTTATAGGCAGTTGGAATCAGACCTTCGGTGCTGATGCATACCAAACTCACGTAAAAGTATATTTCATGTAAAGTCTATATAAAAGTCTGAATACTAAAACGCGTGTTGGCTTGTCTGAGGTTTCATGAGGCTGGGTCCAACAACAAGAGAATAAGCTCACGGTTGGCCCAGTATTAGTCCTGTACGGGAGAAAGCGCCCCGTAATAATCATCTGAGATTGCTTGCGGGGTTTTTTTATCGTATAAATAAAAGAATATGATTATACTTGTTTTCATGCTTGAGAATGCATTTTGTAAAAAATATACCAATATCTGACAATTATATCATATTCGTAATTTAAAAGATAAAAAAAATATGCTTGAAAGGACGAGTTTTTAATATACATGCATATACAAACCGGCTATTAAAAACTTTTATATCAAATCAGTTATGAGAATAAAGGTTTTCGTCATTGTCATTATTCATAAAAAATTTAAAAACAAAATACATTTTAACAGACCACATCTTCCGGTAAGTAGAAAATTGATCACATCCTTTTGACGCAAAACCTGTTCTAAATTGTTTTTCATTTTTGTCGCACTGGAATATGTTGATCTTTATTTTCCAATAACAACTTCATTGAAAGAAAGTTCTAAATATATTTTACTAAGCAAGCATCGAGGAGGTATTACTAGTGAAAAAGGTTCAATCTAAACTTTAAATTTTCATGAATAATATAATATTTACACGTTATTAAAGCGATTTGAACGCTGAAGGGATGAGGTCGCTCAAATCGTGACCTCGCTCTGTAAAAGATTACTTTAGTCTGTCCACAGAAGCACCGTATCCGCTCTACTCTATGACACACATACACACACACAAACACACACACACACACATATTAATTAATATCATTCATAATATAGGCACTGTATCCGCTCTACTCTATGACATAAAAATAATATTTTTTTATGTGTTAAAGAATAGAGCGGATGCGATGCCCCTGTGGTCTGACCCAAGATATTATGCAGCGCGTTTGGACGTTCTGAATGAAAAAAAGACGTGCAATTGATATAAATGAAATTTCATTTACATTTTATCATTTTTCACTCGGAAAAATTCATAGGAACGAAAACTGATTTCTTACGGAGATTTGTAATGGGTAATGTTGACATCTTTTCTCCATTCGGAAGTCACTCGGAATACCTCGCACATTTTTTTAACGTAATCATCCGGTTCTATTGCAATAAAAATCCCCTTGGGCATAACAATTTTAGCCGTGTATTGAAACCTGATAAACTAGAGAGTGTGTTTCAAAGGAGAAATCCTGAATATTGTTCATACTTTTATACTTTTGAATGAACATCGTTTGAACCCTAATGTATTTATAAATATCGAGCAAATAAGCAAATTAAATAAGAATAGAGGATATCCTGGGTCAGAGTATAGAATTTAATAATCTAATGTTGGATTCCTAGAAATCAAGAAGTATGCTCAAAAGAATTCAAATAATCTACGATATTTCAAAATTACTTTAACTTTTCCCTACACTTTGCCTTTCTGATCCTTTTTTGGTTATGCATTAAATGAAAAAGTCAGGCAAAAAAACATCTGTATAAGTATTTTGACAGCCATTCTCTTTTTTCTTAAACTGGAACACAATTGAGACGTCGTCGAGATAGTGTTCTGATATGAGAGAAGCATGGAAAGACTACATATCAAATGCAGCAAGACTATGAAAGGTGCGAAAATAAAATGCATGCACTTCTTATGAAAATCGTCGTAAAAAACATTCCGGTAAGTAGAAAATTTCAATATGGAAAAAAATCAGGTGGGTACAATGCTTTTCTATCTAAAAAAAAAGTCATCTGTTCCGATTTACCGACTCAAAAGTATATAAAAATGAATGGATATCAGTGAAGATGAGGACAACACTATCAAAAAAAACTTAACATAAATATCTAATTATGTACATCCTTTTGACACAAACCTGTCCTATATTGTAATTTATACTTATAGTTTAAAACATCCTGCCAATAAATTAAAAAATGCCTGCACCAGAGTAACTGCTTACAACCTTCGAATTTCAACACGTGTGAGCTGATGTCAGTAAATAGAATTAAATTTTACCTAAAAAGTAATTACTGTAAAATAAATTAAAAAACTTTTATCTAAAATTCTTATTTCGGACAATGATAAAAATTATAGTGAAATTTGACTTTAAAAAGACAATTTTGAACAAAGGTACGACATGCTTAACACCCACTACCAGGTTTGAAATAAAATAAAAAAGTGTTGTCTTTATTTCCCGGTCAGCTGCAATAAATAGTATTAAGGCCATGTACATGTATATTGTATACTTTACATGTAAATTAAAATTGATTATATAATATTTATATACGTTATATATTTCTAATTTCAGTTAGATTTTCATCCCTTCCCACTCCTCCAAATATCCAGCCATACAGCTGCTTTTTGATTTCAATTTTATAGAATAGTTTAAGACATTTCTTTTTCGGACTAGATTATAATGCGTAGTTATACAAGTAGTAGTTTGGATATAGTATATAAGGAACCATTAAGGCATAGAGAGTTCATCGAAGAGCAATCAATCATTAAAACACGAAATTATCACAGGCCGTACTCACGAGTTCAAGCCATGTGGAGGTCAAGATGGCGGCTAGTAGTAGTGGACGCGACGTATCGTCTCAATCCAAAAAACCTGTCCCTAACTTTTCAAAAGACTCTACGGATCACGAAACTGATACACAAGACGCATCTAAACGAGGTCTTTTGACAGATTTGCTGAATTGTGACATTTCAATGGACAATGATGAATTTACAGCGTTGTTTACTTCACAAACTTCACAAACTGTGAGTACTCCTTACGAAAGTCACTCTAGTATGTTGTGTAACTCTGTCTCGCAGAACTCGCAAATATTAGACGAGCATGAATGCCCCAATACGATAGATGCAATTGATGTTCATACTCTTGACACACAGTTGCAAAATTTACCAAAAGAGATATACATATCCAAGTTACTAGATATATGCTCGAATGATGAAAACTTGATTTGCTGGTACAGAAATGCATTGTGCTCACGCGCAAAATCCCAACCAGATTGTCCGTCAGGAAAACTTCTCACACGAAAAACTACATCAGGTGGCTCAAGCATCACTAAATATGCCAAAGATTGCTTCATTTTGTACATGTTTCTGCAGGGCGAAAAATCATGCATTAACGACATTTTCGGCAAAAATAAAAACACTCCCATCGTTGCTGAAATAAACAAAGTCAATGCAGTCGAATTAAGGACAACAATTCAATCGCTTATTGAAAGAATATCGAACTTAGAAGGCATGGTTAATTCTAACGATAAAACCATTAATTCTCTAACTTCCGATCTACAATCGCTTCAATCACAATTTGAACAGCTTCAGTCTGATCACGAATGTTTGCATGCAGAATCAACGGCCAAATTTACAAAAATATGACTCTTTTCAAAAACTCTCGTCTGATATTTTCAAACGTATGGAGACAGATCATCAAGACTGTCAATCCTACAAATCAAAAACAAATGATGAACTAAAAAGGCTCTCAAAAGTTAGCATAAACTTCCAAAAACAACTCAGTTCAATAAGCCCATGCAAATCTTACGCCAGTACTATTGATAATAATAGTCCCGTGAATAGCAGCAGTAGTGAAATTGAAAAGATACCATCACAGGCTAATGATTGGCCACAATCATCAACTACAGTATCCATTGAAAAAGTTGTTGCTGAAAAGGTGAAAAAATTACGCGAAGGCTTAGAACCATCGGACTTAAATCTAACACATTCAAAAGTCCCGACGCACTCACCGCAAAATAAGAAATCCCCTTCTCGGACGTCTAACGGCTCACCTATACATGTAAGTGACAGCCCGCATAACGGTTTTACCCCGTCTCGCCTCAATGGTCACGATACAATTCGACCACGGGTGTCGCATTCCGACAAACAAAAAACAGTAAACAGTAACGTGACAGTAGGCGGATCCCGAGAGGCGTCGGACTCTGGATCGGTGAAATACGACGGAATGTCTTGCGTCGTTACACTTAACGACAAGCAAAACTCGAAGACAACCACAATAAAGGAGGATGTTTTCGTTGGTGTTACTTTCCGTAAGACAGCTAGATACTACTTATCGGGGATAGGGAAAGAATCATCAAGATCTGGAATAGCTAATTACATCGAAAGCAAAGGTGTAAAGATAACTCATTTAATGCTATTTCAACCCAAATACAACCAGTCTCGTCTATCCGCAAAAATTAATGTCCCACTAGAATTCGATCATATTATCGAATCCCCAAACTTTTGGCCTGAAGGCGTACGCTGTAGAAAGTGAATAAGCAATCGAGAATGGGAGCAAAAATGTGCAACACAGCGCGCTTCTGAGGACTGGAGCACTGAATACGACGAAATATAGAATATCAAAATGAGCATAATAAAAACCATTGTCCTTAGTTTACTGCTGCTAGCACTCTCATTTCATTTAGCAATAGCGATTCCAACAACATCCTCACTGCTCAAAATCGTAACGTGGAATGTTACAGGCATCATCTCATCCACTTTACCGGTCTGTGCGTTACTGGATAAAACTCAATGTGACATTGCAATATTTTCCGAACACAAACTTAATAAATACTCGACAACCTATTTTGACAGTATTCATCCCCATTATTTCAGTGTTGTTAAACTTCACTCAGATTCGACTTACAACCATCCATATCCAGAACTAATTCACGGTAAAGGTGGTGTATCTCTTTTATTTAGAAAGAATCTTCGATTTTCCGTAAAAGAAATTGAAGGAATTCAAACGGACTGCATTGTGGGTGCTAAGATTATACTTAAAAATAGCCCCCCTCTCTATCTATTCGGCGTATATCTCCCAGCTGATAGTGACATAACTTATTATCAATGCACCGTTGATATAATGCACAGTTTATATGATCACTACTCCCAGTATGGACAAGTTATCTTTGCTGGCGACTTCAACGCTAGTCTGCTTCGTGAACTACATACAAACAATATCAAGTCAGCCATCCTTTGCAAGTTTGTAGAGCGATGCAAATTTCTGACCCCCCTTATTGACTTTTCTGTTTCTGGTCAATTGTTCTCATTTATTCCCAAACAAACTATGTTAGACTACATATTGCTCAGCCAGGACACATGTATAGCTTAAATGCCACTACGAAATTCTTGAAGAAGGATCCATATCTTCAACATCCGACCACCTACCCGTCGTGTGCAATTTAGAAATACATACCAAAAGAACAAACTTGCAAGACTCTTGTTCTGTACTTCCAGCATGGCACAAAGCGAGTAGTGAAACCATATTGGAATATAAATGACGCACCAACGTCGAGTTACAAAAGCTAATCGATGTCAACATTGCGTCAAATGACGACATTAAAGTATACAATGAAACATTGATAGATATTCTATCTACTTCAGCTACATGTTGTATTCCTTCATCGCGAACTAGCCCATATACAAAGCCTGGCTGGACAAAAGCTGTTAAAGAACTCCATGCAACAGAACGAGCAATGCGTCGAAAATGGATGCAAGAAGGCAGACCAAGAGGCTGGCAACACGATACCTACTGTAATTACAAACGCGCCAAACGTGCTTTCAGAAATGCTCACGATAAGGAATATGAAATCTTTATTCAGTCTGTCTATCGCGAAATAGACGAAGCCGCTGAACTTGACCTGCGACTTTTTTGGAGACTCATTAAGCAAAGACGTCCAATATCTTCTCGATTTTATCCTGACATTTGTGATGCAGCCGGAGAAAGCCACACAGAACCAAATGAAATTGCTAATGCATTTGCAGACTTTTATGAAAACATTTACCGTTTTAGCGAAAACGACTCTTTTGATAACGACTTTAAACATGTAATTCATTCCATGTATGATCAAATCAAAATAAATTCTGTTGACAAAGATCACATATTTCAAATCTCAAGCGATGATGTCATCACTGCCATATCCTCTTTAAAACAAAGGAAAGCGCCAGGAGCCGACAATATCACAAACGAACATATCTTATATTCTGACAATCTCATTGTTGAATGTCTATGCAAACTGTACAATGCAATTATTAACATCGGCTACGTCCCACCTCAATGGAAACGAGGTCTTATCGTTCCGATTCATAAAGGAGGCTCTAAGCCTAAAATCTCTTGTAACAGCTACCGTCCAGTAGCCTTACTACCAAGTATTTTCAAAATATTTGAAAAAGTGTTATCAATCAGAATATCCTCTCTGTCCTTATGTAAACCGTTTCCAAACTTACAACAACAAGGCTTTCAGAAAGAACTAGGTTGCCTTACTGCCTCATTTAACCTCCATGAAACACTGTATCACAACCTAGAAATGGGTAGTAACGTTTACATAAGCTTTCTAGACACAAGCAAAGCATTTGACACGGTATGGAGGAAAGGTCTCATGTGTAAATTGCATAAGCTTAACATTAGAGGAAAGATATGGAACATCATTGATGACTGTCATCATAACACCGAGAGTGCAGTTATAGTCACCAAACTAAATCACGCTGGTTTCCAGTCCAACAAGGCGTCAGACAGGGAGGCGTGTTGTCTTCCTTCCTATACCTAGTATTCATCAATGACCTGCTAGACGAACTTCAATTAGTACATTCTAACCACCCAATAATATTTGACAAAAATTACCATTCACCAGCCCTTGCAGACGACATAGCCTGCATCGCATTATCTCAAAGCGCTCTACAATCTATGCTTGACACTGCCTCTATATATGCATCCAAATGGCGATTTGAATACAACGCATCCAAATCATCCATTCTCTCATTCCGCGCTAAAAAACAGAAACCACCTGCAGAAGTAGACATTTACTTAGGACAATCCAAAATTCAATGTGGAATAGATTATGAACATTTAGGTATACCCATCAATTCAAATACAAAATCGAAATCTCGAATTTCAAACGCATGGTCCAAAGGATGGAAATCCTTCTACGCTTTGTCCGACCTACATATTTCTCGTATTAACCCAGCGACGATGGCTCACCTCTACCGGTCAGTAGTATTACCATCTGTCCTCTACGGGTGTGAAACCTGGAACCACATGACTAAAGAAAACGTAAGACGTCTTAACTCTCTCCAACACGGAATCTGCAAGCAGATCTTTAACCTACCAAAACCTACCAGATCAGATATAGTCGAGCAATACATGAACATTCTACCAATCAAGGCAGAAATTGATACTAGAAAACTCCTCTTTTTAAGAAGACTTTGCCGGATGAACACTGAATTCCTTCCCAAAAAGATCTTTACCTCACGCCTGTTCTCCTTCCTGTATAACCTAAGTGAGACCCAGATGGGCTTTATTCCTGACGTCCTACAACTTCTCCAGACCTATCAACTTACAGATTACCTGAATACATGGCTTTCGGATGGATCATTCCCGTCAAAATCCGCCTGGAAATCGACTGTACGCTCATCTGTCTATACGCACCAAACTCTACAACGAATCGAACGAACAGCATACGATCCGGACTTCTTTCGCTTTAATGCTGTTTTCAGCACCTCTAATCCATTTATTATGTGGCAATACATCAATTCATATAGTGAAATTCAAAACCTCAAATTTACTTTCAAACTCATAGCTTCCAAACCTCTACAGACTTCGATAGCTTGTGTGTTGTGTAGACATTTTGTTACCGACGTATTTTCGCACGCTACCATCTCCTGTCCGGCATTAACAATGCAGCATTCCAATTGGTGGAACTCGTTGACAAGGTCTTTTACCGTACACCTGGAAGCGGAACTCAGCGGCCTTCCGGAAGACGACCTTTTCCTAATACTCCTAGGAAAACAAACACTGACAGTTCTTTCTCAAGCGGAGGAAATAGAGTTTAGGAAATTGAACTCAAGACATATTGTGACTTCTTGCGCGGTCTATAACAGACTCCTTGGGTAGCTCAATTCACAGCTCCCACCCCATCAACTTATTTAAAACTTTCTTACATTCAAAATATATGTAAATGATCTCAACCCTACATATAATTTCATTCCTTATCACTACTTATATGTACATACATATCTTCATTTTATAATTTTGACTCGTTGACTGTAATTTACTTGTTGTTTGTATTATTCTAATCTCCATAATGGAGGAAATAAAAGATGAATGAATCTTTTCGACAACTGTTTTATAAACGTTATAAATTCTGCGCAGCATTAATCTCACCTGAAGCACAATCAGTGATGGACAGCTAATCTTTTAATTGACTTCTGTTAATGTTTATTTACACTTAAGCTTCTTTCATCTTATTAATCCTTTTATGTACATGCTGCTAAAATGTCCCGAGTTACTCAATAGCTGTTTGATAATTGATTTACTTACATCTGTACTTATTATGTTAATCCTTCATTGTGTTGTTCCATTGTTCATTATATATTATTCTGAATTGTAAGTTATAGGCAGTTGGAATCAGACCTTCAGTGCTGATGCATACCAAACTCACGTAAAAGTATATTTCATGTAAAGTCTATATAAAAGTCTGAATACTAAAACGCGTGTTGGCTTGTCTGAGGTTTCATGAGGCTGGGTCCAACAACAAGAGAATAAGCTCACGGTTGGCCCAGTATTAGTCCTGTACGGGAGAAAGCGCCCCGTAATAATCATCTGAGATTGCTTGCGGGTTTTTTTATCGTATAAATAAAAGAATATGATTATACTTGTTTTCATGCTTGAGAATGCATTTTGTAAAAAATATACCAATATCTGACAATTATATCATATTCGTGATTTAAAAGATAAAAAAAATATGCTTGAAAGGACGAGTTTTTAATATACATGCTTATACAAACCGGCTATTAAAAACTTTCATATCAAATCAGTTATGAGAATAAAGGTTTTCGTCATTGTCATTATTCATAAAAAATTTTTAAAAAATACATTTTAACAGACCACATCTTCCGGTAAGTAGAAAATTGATCACATCCTTTTGACGCAAAACCTGTTCTAAATTGTTTTTCATTTTTGTCGCACTGGAATATGTTGATCTTTATTTTCCAATAACAACTTCATTGAAAGAAAGTTCTAAATATATTTTACTAAGCAAGCATCGAGGAGGTATTACTAGTGAAAAAGGTTCAATCTAAACTTTAAATTTTCATGAATAATATAATATTTACACGCTATTAAAGCGATTTGAACGCTGAAGGGATGAGGTCGCTCAAATCGTGACCTCGCTCTGTAAAAGATTACTTTAGTCTGTCCACAGAAGCACCGTATCCGCTCTACTCTATGACACACACACACACTAACACACACACACACACACACACACACACACACACACACACATATTAATTAATATCATTCATAATATAGGCACTGTATCCGCTCTACTCTATGACATAAAAATAATATTTTTTTATGTGTTAAAGAATAGAGCGGATGCGATGCCCCTGTGGTCTGACCCAAGATATTATGCAGCGCGTTTGGACGTTCTGAATGAAAAAAAGACGTGCAATTGATATAAATGAAATTTCATTTACATTTTATCATTTTTCACTCGGAAAAATTCATAGGAACGAAAACTGATTTCTTACGGAGATTTGTAATGGGTAATGTTGACATCTTTTCTCCATTCGGAAGTCACTCGGAATACCTCGCACATTTTTTTAACGTAATCATCCGGTTCTATTGCAATAAAAATCCCCTTGGGCATAACAATTTTAGCCGTGTATTGAAATCTGATAAACTAGAGAGTGTGTTTCAAAGGAGAAATCCTGAATATTGTTCATACTTTTATACTTTTGAATGAATATCGTTTGAACCCTAATGTATTTATAAATATCGAGCAAATAAGCAAATTAAATAAGAATAGAGGATATCCTGGGTAAGAGTATAGAATTTAATAATCTAATGTTGGATTCCTAGAAATCAAGAAGTATGCTCAAAAGAATTCAAATAATCTACGATATTTCAAAATAACTTTAACTTTTCCCTACACTTTGCCTTTCTGATCCCTTTTTGGTTATGCATTAAATGAAAAAGTCAGGCAAAAAAACATCTGTATAAGTATTTTGACAGCCATTCTCTTTTTTTTAAAACTGGAACACAATTGAGACGTCGTCGAGATAGTGTTCTGATATGAGAGCAGCATGGAAAGACTACATATCAAATGCAGCAAGACTATGAAAGGTACGAAAATAAAATGAATGCACTTCTAATGAAAATCGTCGTAAAAAACATTCCGGTAAGTAGAAAATTTCAATATGGAAAAAAATCAGGTGGGTACAATGCTTTTATATCCAAAAAAAAAAAAGTCTCTGTTCCGATTTACCGACTCAAAAGTATATAAAAATGAATGGATATCAGTGAAGATGAGGACAACACTATCAGTTGAACATTGCTATGTTCATTATTTTAGCATTTTCTTACATAAATTGCATACATCACTAGTAGATGCCCCTGAAAATTTCGGGCCCCAAATATGAATTCTAAATTTTGAATTGCGAACTGCGTTCTAGAATGCGTTCACTATTCAATTGCAAAAAAGCCAAAATCTCAAAAACTAGAAAAGATCATTTCACCAAATTTTCACGGTGGCAGTGATATACCACCAGTAAATGCCCCTGAAAATTTCAGGCCCCAAATATGAATTTGGAATTTTGAATTGCGAACTGCGTTCTACACGCAGTTCGCTATTCAATTGCGAACTGCGTACCAAAAACCGATTGCCTCGTATTAGTGGAATTTTTTTCGCCCCTGAGTTAATTTAATCCTTAAAGCAAACAATTAATAATAATGACGTCTGTTTATTATTGCTTGGCGACAAAATGCAATGCTATTTGTCTCGCAAAATACAGATCGGCCTGCTAAAAACTTTTCTTTACTGATTTTTTAACAGTGCAGGAAATGTACCTCCATAAAATATTTTTGGCACTGACGTCGCAATTTGCTTTGCATATAATCGGCATAATTGTGTGAAATTGAGCTTTTGCAAATTATCTTCAATAGCAGTATTTTTTTTCAAATAAACTCATATATCAAAAATTTATTGGAATTGCCAATTATCTTTTATTAAAGAGAGACTGAGAGAACGTATAACAATGTTTGATATTAAAACTTTGATAGTTCATAACTGAAATCAAAATTGCTAATTTTGTTTTCACAACTTAACAGATACTTAGTGATACTTTACTAAGATTTAAAAAAAGAACGGTGTGTAGATCTCAATAATTCAGTGCATCCGACATATCCGACAAAGTAATTTAAAACCAAAACAAATTTCTCCCAAATCATACATTGCAGTGAATAAATTTAGAACTTAAAGGAACATATAGAAGTAGTTGTTTTTATGGTGAATTATTCAAGACTCTTGATTTTCATCCTGAGGTCTAGAGATAACCATGATACAGATTGATATCAGCTATTCAGTCTATTTCTGTCTGAAGTAAAAACAGTTTCTTCATGACCCGAGCTGCCAAAACGGTTATAACATATCAGTTTCACAAGCGAACTTCGAAATTTTTGTCCTGTGGCACAGTACAGAAAAAAGTTGATCGAGTGGTTGACATACATAAGCAACTCAGTAATTGTTTTGATGAGGTGAAACATGGCTGCCTCCTCTACATCACCTGGACCTCTGTTCCAGAAGGCGGTAAAAATCAGAGAAATATTCATCGGCGTGGCTGTGACTAAAAATGTAAAAGAAACTGAAAGGAGAATGGTTGTCAATTTCTTATTGCTATCAGATGACTTGTAGCGTCTCACTTCACGCGTAGTACGGTGTTTGACTTGCAAAAATCCTTTACGCCTTTTTGCAGCTTGTGAAATCTTCCGAATGATGAAACAGTTAAGGATTCCAATGATGACGAAGGGTAGAAAGGAATAAATAACAGCATCAACCCAAGGCCAAATGTTGTTTACAAGTAGTTCAAAAGATGGAGATGCTTCGCACTCGGTTCGACTGGGTTTATACTGAATAGATACAGTAAAAAAGAAATGCGAGTTAATAGTACAGATAACTAAGATGGGTATTAAAGAAATTTTCCATGCCCTTTCCGTTTTGCAAAGCATTTGCGTTTTAAGAGGATGACATACTGCTATGTAACGTTCTGTAGTAACGGTCACAATTAGCCACACCGACGAATCACTGCACACGTATCCCAGAAACTGCACGAGCTTGCACGTGACATCTGAGACATCGTTTATACTACTACCGGTGATTTCAGCCACCCATAAACGCAGTAAACCAACGATGAGCACAGCTAAATCCATTATGGCTAAAGCGCTTAGATAAGAGTATGTTGACATTTTCTTCGTTTGTCCATTTAAAACAATAAAAGACAGTAAATTTCCTATAATTCCAAACACAAGAAGAACAGGAGACACGTATAGAATCAAATTCTGTTTAAGTTTGTATGCAGGCTGCAAGTATAGAGAGGCGGACTGTTGAGAAATTTCGTCAACGCTCTTGTTAATGCACTGTTGATCTATTAGGTACAAATCCAAGAAAGTACAATTGTTACTGGGTCTCACACAGAATTCAATCCAATAGCTACAGTTCATCCTTCCCTGTAAATTTAAAAAATGGGTTATTATATCAGACAGCAATAATTTCAGCCTTAAATTTTCAGCAGAACATCTATTAGGAAGAATAATTCTGAAATGGATTACAAAACACTTGTCTGTAGAATTGATGTAATGTTTTGCTATTGATATTAACTATAATAAAAAGAAGCTATCTTATCGTAAAAAAAAAAATCCAACGACAAAAACACTCTGATGACTTTTTTCCGTCGAGACAGAAAGGTGATAAAATTAGCCTTGCCTTTCAGTTGTCGCTTTTACTCAGTGGTTGGGAATAATATTCATGTCAAAATCCAATAACTGTGACCAGCGCATTTTCACCACAATATCATTAAGACAAAGGGCCACTCGTTTTTCTTCATTTACTGACCACTTTCAAGGTCTCTGAAGTCGCATAATGGAACACTTTCTATATCTTTCTCATTGATTCATCTTCAAACGCAATAGAACACTACTCATTCAGAACTCATCAATTGCAGTTATTGATATGTAACTACCGATATTCTGTTTGGTCATGAGATTTTCAATTAAGCTTACCATGGGAAGACAGGTTTTCATTTAGATTAATATGACAAGAAGATATCGAATTATTATTTTGGTAATAACATTGATTTGAGAGCAAGATATCAACCACGCAAACTCAATATAAGCTCTGCTAATATTTGTAGGTGTCGTCACAGAGTTAAGAAACCAGCTACATATTTTTCGCTTCATATTTTGACATTTTTGTCAGTCAAGCTTATATTATCAATATTTCATATATCATAGGGTTTAGAACAGGTAAAAAAAATCTGTCTATTTTATAATTAAAAGAAATCAATTGTTGGCCAAAGCTATGCGTATGGAAAATTAGATTAAAGTAAAAAGGGGCTCAAAGAAAGTATCTTAATTTTTGTTTGCTTTGCCAGACTGTTATCAACCTAATCAATGTTCTCCAATTTAAGGCACTTTCCCCTCCCATTGGCGGACTCAATGATGTTGATTTTATAATTCAATTAAATGAAAAAAAATAATAAAATTAAATGCTATGAAAATGTAAAAAAATTAAATCGTATCTTTAGGTGGTATGGACCACTTTTATATTGTGACGTACTTTCTATAAAAATAGACAATAAAATCAAGTAAAATTTTATAGCTGATTTTCTTCCAAAAATGCTACCTAACATCGCAGCGCAATGGGTTGGAGCCAGTAAGCCAAGAGCTCGAATCCCGCAGGGGCATTTACAATTTAAAAGTTTCCAAAAATTTCAAAACCTGTTTTTGGTTTTATGATGTAAAACTTGAGAATTCTCATTGATGAGTTTATCATATCTTATAAAAATTCTGGCTCATAGTGTAATCCTCGTCCCGCAGATATAGAACTTCAACCATAAAATATTTTTGTTTCTGATGTTTCCTCTCTCCTCAATACTGACTAAAGGTTCATAATTTCCTGTTAAGGTTGTGAGGAAGGGTCCTCTTTTAAATAATGTCTTGAAGGGGACGATCTAAAACTAAAATGCTAGTACGTGTTATGATAAGCCTCTTTGCTTTTGTAGATAGTATTTGAATTATTTTTAATTGAATTCCCTTTATTTTAAAAACGAAATGTCGGTATAAAGCTTCTCTCTCTCTCTCTCTCTCTCTCTCTCTCATGTATTCCTGGGAGTTTAACTCTCAAGTTAGTTAAATTACATGTATTTCAATAATTAAGTTGCTATTACATAGAAATAGAAATATCTGCTTGATATAAAGTGTTCTATGCGGGTATAAAACAGAAAGTAAAGAATCTCGCAAAAATAATGTTACAGGTTTTTAAAAAAATTCTTCTAATTTGAACCCCATATAGGAACTCGGCAAAAAGATGGAATGTCAACTCCATGAATTTGAAGTCTCGCATTAGTCATTGCATGGAGTTTGTTTCCATTGTAACAAAGTTTAGATCGATCACGAAATAATCCATACAATTTCATCTAACAAACCTTTAAGCTGAATACAACTCGTAAAAGGCATTGCTGCTATATTTCTCTTGAAACACCGCCGACATCCCCACAATCTTACAATATAAGCCACAGACTTTTAACAGTGTTTAAAGGTGTATGCAGCCATCTAGTACATAGGAAAATAATAATGTAAACATTCCTTGAAGTTGTTTGTTTCTGTCCAAAACTAGCAAAAAATGTTGTCAAACGACAAAAATGAAATAAATATGAGGTTCTGCAAGTTGTTTTGTATGCAAATTACTCATAAAAGAACAGAACAATTCTTCTTTAATTACCTACAGTGTAGAACAGCTGTAGAACTGCGCAGCTGTAGACTTATTTTGAAGGTTTAAAAATTTGAAAAATAAGAAAGTAGTTCTATTGTGTCCTCGACAACCATTTGTTGAGAGAAAGGCTGATACTTGCACATGATGGTAGTTACTTTGCCTCAAAATAGTGAACCCTTTTTTTATTAGTCGGCATTGGATCTATTTTTAGAACAAGAAAAATCCAGTCTATACTTAGAACTCCTGTGTCTATGGAGACACATTGAAGTTACATTTGCGGTAAAAAAAAAATCGGTGTTGAATGTGACAAACATCTCTGTTCAAGTTTCAAGTTTTCTTTTTCAATTCTATAATTATAAATTAAGTTTAATTCTTTTTTAAGAAGAATAGCGGTCCAAAAAATTAATTGTCCTCGTAAAAATATACACATATAATTTTCGACGTAAATATAGCTTCCCATTGACACAGACAAAAATATATCGTGCGAAGGATGGTTTTTGAAACCCGTTTTTAGAAGGGTACCCTTCTTTGAGAGAAAGTTTAAACTTAAATAAGCAGGTATATACCCTTTTCTCAACAAATGGTTGTAGAGTGGACATTAATGACTTTCATATTTTTTCTCCTCAGATTTTTAAATTTTGAATTTTAGTCAGAAGCTGCACAGTTCTAATCGGTTAAAGGGACATGGTCACGATTTTGGTCAAATTATATATTTCTGTTTTTATTATTTACAATGCTTTAGGAATGCACTTCTAATGATCAGATGAAATTTGGGTGCCAGTCGATGAGTGTTAAGCAAGATACAGGGCTCACAATTCTTCGTCATGTAAACAAGGCTCGTGCCCTGTTTTTGTTTACATAGGTTCAATATACCTGTAAATAATCTTTTTCAAGCTGATTTTTCTATCTTTTTATTCATTTTAAGCACAAATAAACAGTTCCTAACGATTAAAACATTCATTTCAGGTCTTAAACTGTTTTTTTTTCTTCAACATTTAAATGTAAAGAAAAGCTTTGTTTACATAGCAAAGAATTGTAAGCTCTGTAACGCGCTTATAAATCAACAAATGACACTCAAATTTGGTTGCCTATTAAAAATGCCTTACTGAAGCATTGTAAATATTAAAATCGAAAAAATAATTTTTGACAAAAATCGTGACTATGCCCCTTTAAAAAGCATTGTTTTGCTCTTGTATGTGTAATTTGCATAAAAACAATATCTTTTGTTTTTTATATTTTGACAACATTTTGGTGGCCTCACATTCCCCTAAGCAGTTGAAAGCATTTCACTGTAGAGATTTTACCTGTGTACACGGATATCTTATATCGCCAGGTTACTTGATCTCGATAAAATTATTAAATTTTTACGTACTTTTCCAAGCCAGGAGAATTCCAAAATCAAATATACAGGTCAATGCATTATTTTCAAACAGAAATTGAACATAAACAAGAAATAAATGTAGAAAATCTGAGAGCACCAAAGGATTATTGCACGAGTGTATGAGCGGTGTTAAGCTTTGTTAAATGCAGTTGTCATTTTGATAAAAAAAAATTATTACTCGACATATATTTTTGAAAATTATTCATTAGTTTTACTCTACTGGCGTGCGACCAGTTCTCGCCGAGTACCATTTCTCGCCAGTACATTGTGACGTCATTTTTCGTCTATAATTTTATATGTTGATAAAATGACGTCACAATGTACTGGCGAGAAATGGTACTCGGCGAGAACTGGTCGCACGCCAGTATATGTGTGTTAAGTTCACCTCTCTTAATTTTCCTGTGAATGAAACAAAAGAACTATGACCTCCTACATGAAGAATCGCTAAACATGCATGTAAGGAATGACAAACGTTTCAAAGTTTTGGCACTTAAATTTAACAAAGACTCTAGTTAATTTGAACTCAATCGTAATTACAACAAACATACGTCACAAGATGGCGATTTAAATGTTTTGTTAAATCGTTTGTATCAATCGCTTCAGATGTATATCGTCATAGCTCAGTGGTTAAAGTATCAGTCTTGTGAACCGCAGGTCATGAGTTCGAATCCACATGGGGCTTTTGTTTATGCTTACTGAATGAAATTTTTGAAAATATCATTTTCATCTAAAATTGCAAATTTGTTCGCCTATTTGACATATATACTACTTATCCATCATGCTTTCTATCATAATCAAGTAATTTTCTGCTGATTTGATTAACTATTTCAAGGTGTAGTGAGGTACCTTAAAGGTATATGTGGCGTATTTTTTTTCATGGTAAGAAATATTTTATTTATTTATTTTTTTAAATATGTTATATAAAGATATATCTTCACAGAAAATTACGCAGTTTATATCAACCGGGTTAACAAGATATAGAAATTAATAAATAATTAAGGTCTACCGTTTCCAACGGAAGACCTTATTGTTTTCGTACTGTTTCTTCTTCTTATTTTTTCCATAAATCTTGTGCACGCGATTTCACAGAAACTATTTTGACCATTTTTCCACAGATGATTGCCAGAGGTCATAATTTTAGAACATTTTTGAAATTGTCACTTACGGTACCGATTTTCTAATTTTTTTACGACCTATTTTGTGCAAAGTTGATCTCAGAAATTATCAGAGATATGAATACGAAATTTTCAGGATGGGTAAACTATAGTTTAAAGTTGTGCACTATTATGTTGTTTTACGCCAGTGGTGCCATTACTTGGAGCTCGCCTTGGCGAGAAAATTGGCTGGGAATTTTGACCCCCCCCCCTTTTTTTATTGGTTACAAGATTTAAAAAAAGGCTCAATAGATTTTCTTGAAATTTGCAGAGATAATAGAAAATGATAATATCTCGAAATTTCTTTTAATTTTTTTCAAAATTTGTTTCCTGTCGTCCGTTTCCTGTCCCACGACAAAAAGATTGTGACATTGATATCTCAAAAATGATAAGAACCTGAGCATTCAGGCTTTGTAGGATTTTAGATCTATATTTGTAGATGTCTTTGAACTATTTTTTTTGTTCGTCATAACTTCCGGTCGTCACTGAAACAATTTAAAATTTTACAAATTTAATTTATTTTAACATAGAATTGAAATACAAGTATAAATTATTACATATGTCATCTATCCGATGTTAAATAAACAAAAAAAATCTACTTCCGGTGAGATATCTCATATATCTCAGATAGTCTTTTTTAAACAAATGTTTTACCCGCGAGATCATAGAAAGTGCAAGTGATTAAGACACCAAACTTACATTGATGATAGACATTTGATAGCAAATGCATTTAACCGTTTCTATTTTATCAATCGTCACCTCTGGTTGTCAATTTTAGTAAAATTTATAAACAATAAAGTACAGTTACTCAGTGTTTAAGAAATACTATTTTTTATTTTTACTGAGCACTTCCGTTTGTCCGTTTCTTGTCCCTAGACAAAAAAAAAACTTGACTCCAAGAGATCTCAAAAACGGTGACGACTTGAACTACTAAACTTTGTGGGATGATAGTCCTATATATGTATATGTCTTTACATTATTTTGGAAGCACTTAAAAATTATTTTCCTTATTTTATTTATTTTACAAGGAATGAATATATCAGTATAAAATCTTATCTATGTTACCTATACAATGTTATATAAGCAAACATATTCTACTTAAGTGAGATATATCAAATATCTTTGGTAGCTTTCCTTTCTACAAATTTGATACCCGCAAGAATTTACTCACAGTAAGTGATTGAGACACGAACCTTTTATGAATGATAGACAATTGATTGAAAATGTGTTAAATGGGTTTTATTTTGTCAACTGTCACTTCCAGTACACACCGGAAGGGTTAAAAAAAATTCATGTTTTTAACAAGTTAAACAGACTTTCTTGGGTATTTCATCTAGCCTGACAAACAGTGATGTACACTAGGCAAATGCACAAGAAATACAAGCTATTATTTGCATCATTGACTTCCGTTCGTCCATTTCCGGTCCGAGACAAAAAACTTAGTTTCAAAAAGATTACAGATTTGGCAGACAGTATCGATGTTTCATCGTATCATAAAAAACCAAATCGGCAGGAAGACCTACTCGTTACTCGTAACGAGATCTAGTTTTTATAATTATTTTCGAGTCCACGATAAATAGAGCATTTGAATAAACCCCGCTTTAAATCGGCCACGTGATACCACGCTCAGTCTATCACAACAACAATGGCGTCGAAGAGAATGATTGGTATACCTGTAATACCGTTAAGTTTGACAGATTTGGTCAAGAAAGTAAAAAGAGACAGACTGACAAGGATAGGAACAAAGGGAAGACTTTCATCGGAGACCATGTAGATTGATGGAATAGGAATAAAAGCCGAATTAAACTAAAGTTTTTATCATGAAGTTGTAGGGGTTTTGTTAGTCAGGTTCAGGTTCGTGCTCCATGTGTTCCATGTCTTTACTTTATTAATTATGTACCACAAGTGGATTTTCCTTTAGAGAAATTTTTTAATAAAGAATAGAAATAAACATAAATAATGACAATAATAATAACTAGATACGATCTTGTTGCGAGCAACGAGGAGGTCTTCCGTCCGATTTTTAGAAAAAATATGACATCATCAACTATGATTTTTGACAACAAAACATGATATGGAAAAAGGAGTGAACTACTAATGCTTTATTGTATCGCTTTTTATAAGTTCTATTACATTGCTTTTTAAAATACTTGCATTTCTTCCAATGAAGATTGAAAAGATTAAACTTGTTGACATCTGGTCCCAAAAAAACCCTAATTGGGTAACACAAGAGAAAATCATTATATTTTAAGGATATATAAACGTATTATACCTAATCTAGCTTTAATAACCTTTCACAAGATGGCTCTCATTAAAGGGCTATAGATAAATTTTTTAGAGCCCTTTGATCCCCTAATTTAAGGGACCTTTCATTTAATATCAAGAAAAAGGTTTCTTGATATTAAATGAAAGGTCATTTAATTCTGAACACATTTTGTCAACAAGTGTTTAAAAATTCGTTACCGTCTGGAGAAACATGAGAAAGAAGTTTTAAGGGGCTGATTCTTTATCTCCTTATAGGGACCGTTTACGAAAATTTGAAGGTTGCATATTGTTTAGTAAATCATTTTGAACAATTTTTTTTTTGTATTGCATTTCAATATATTTTTCCTTTCTGAGATATGGGTGATCGAAATTCTGGATTTTTGGCCCCTAAAAACCCATAATTCAGTAACACATGATAAAATCATTACATTGCTTGAATACATAACTGTGAGATAAACATATTTGCTTCTATAGCCTTTCACAAAATAACTCTCAGAAAAGGGCTACAGATTAAAGACTTATAGCCCTTTGGTCCCCTTATTTGAGGGGCCAGCCCCTTTTTTCTTGATATTAAATGACAGGTCATTTAATTCTAAACAAATTTTGTTCAACAAGTGTTTAGAAAACCGATACCGTTCTGGAGATTTATGAAAAAGAAGGTTTTAGGGGCCGATCCCTTATCTCCTTATAGGGGCCGTTTAACGAAATTTTGAAGGTTGCATATTGTTTAAAACATTAATTTAAACAACTTTTTTTCTGTATTGCATTACAAAATATTTTTCCTTTCTGAGATATGGGGGACAGAAATTTTGGACTTTTGGCCCCTAAAAACCCTTCATTACGTAACACATAATAAAATCATTACATTGCTTGGATACATAACTGTGAGATAAACATATTTGCTTCTATAGCCTTTCACATAATATGTTACAGTAAAGGGCTACAGATTAAAGACTTTAGAGCCCTTTGGTCCCCTAATTTTAGGGGCCAGCCCCTTTTTCTTGATATTAAATGAAGGGTTATTTAATTCTAAACAAATTTTGTTCAACAAGTGTTCAGAAAATCGTTACCGTTCTGGAGATATATTAGAAAGAAGGTTTTAGGGGCCGATCCCTTATCTCCTTATAAGGGCCGTTTAACGAAAATTTGAAGGTTGCATATTGTAAAGAACATTAATTTGAACAACTTCTCCTCTGTATTGCATTTCAATATATTTTTCCTTTCTGAGATATGGGTGATCGAAATTTTGGACTTTCGACCCCTAAAAACCCTTAATTACGTAACACATGAGAAAATCATTACATTGCTTGGATACATTACTGTAAGATAAACACATTTCCTTTTATAATATTTTACAAAATATCTCTCAGTAAAGGGCTATAGATAATAGACTTTCGAGCCCTTTGGATCCCTAATCTAAGGGGCCAGCCCTTTTTTCTTGATATCAAATAAAAGGTCACTGAATTCTAAACACATTTTGTTCAACAAGTGTTTAGAAATCTGTTACCGTTCTGGAGATATATGAGAAAGAAGGTTTTAGGGGCCGATCCCTTATCTCCTTAAAGGGGCCGTTTAACGAAATTTTGAAGGTTGCATATTGTTAAGAACATCATTTTGAACAACTTTTCTTCTATACTGCATTTCAAAATATTTTTCCTTTCCGAGATATGGGTGATCGAAATTTTGGACTTTCGGCCCCTAAAAACCCTTAATTACGTAACACATGGAAAATCATTACATTGCTTGGATTCATAACTGTAAGATGAACATATTCGCTTCTATAACATTTCACAAAATATCGTTCAGTAAAGGGCTACAGATTAAAGACTTTCGAGCCCTTTGGTCCCTTTATTTGAGGGGCCAGCCCCTTTTTCTTGATTTTAAAAGAAAGGTCATGTAAGTAGAAACTATTTTTACATACATGTCTTAACAAAATATTTTTCAGAAAAGAGATAATTAAAAAAAAACACGAAAAATTACGACGTTTTTTCCATCTCAATTTTCGGGTCCAGGCGAGCTTCGGCGCCTTTAAACCTAGATCAAAATGAAAATTAAATTGCAAATCTACAATCTTTCGTCTACTAACCCTGAAAGTTTGAACTCAATATCTTTTATAGTTTAGGAGAACTTAGAGGGACAAGCAACCCCTCTGAAAATCGCTAAAACGTCAGTTTCTCTAAAACGGAAGGGACGTCATCAATAAAATCGAAAACCTATAAGGTTCAGATCAGTATCTATCAGATCTGAAAGTTTCATGGAAATCGGTCGAGCCGTTTCTGAGAAATGGCGTGCACAAAATTTGTAAGAAAAAAAAGAAAAATAATGATAACTAGACACGATCTCGTTGCGAGCAACGAGGAGGTCTTCCGTCTGATTTTTGAATTTGAGATATATGTTCGATCTTGATTTTGCTATTAAACAGCTAAACATGATTTAGAATAGAAAAACAGGGTCTACATTCTAAGGGCCAGATACTATTTTGTTTCAGGGATAAGAGTTTTGTTCAACAACTGTTTAGAAACTCGTCACCGTTCTAGAGATATCTGAGAAAAATAAAGTTTTAGGGGCCAGTCCCTTATCTCTGTATTGGAGCCGCTGAACTAAATTTTGAAGGTTGCATTTTGTAAAGTACATCAATTTGAGCATCTTTTCATCTATACTGCATTTCAAAATATTTTCCTTTTTTAGTGGTCATAGTTTATGGACTCTTGACCCCTAAAAAATCCTTATTACATAACACATGAATAAATCATTACATTACTTGGATACATAACTGTGAGATAAACATATTTGCTTCTATAGCCTTTCATTAAATTTCCCTCAGTAAAGAGCTACTGATGAAAGATTTTAGAGCCCTTTAGTTCCCTAATTTGAGGGACCAGCCCGTTTTTCTTGATATGAAATAAATCATTTAAATCTCAACACATTTTGTTCAACAACTGTTTAAAAATGTGTTACCGTTCTTGAGATATATAGGAAAGAACGTTTTAGGGGCTGATCCCTTAACTCCTTATAAGGGCCGTTTAACGAAATTTTGAAAATTGCATATTATTAAGTACATCATTCTTAGTATCTTTTCTTCTATACTGCATTTCAAAATATTTTTCCTTTCTGAGATATTGGTAATCAAAATTCTGGAATGTTGGCCCCTAAAAACCCCTAGTTACATAACACATGATAAATCATTACATTGCTTGGATACATAACTGTAAAATAAACATATTTGCTTCTATAACTGTTCACAAAATATCCCTCAGTAAAGGGCTACAGATGAAAGACTTTAGAGCCCTTTGGTCCCCTAATTTTAGGGGCCAGCCCCTTTATCTTGATATCAAATGAAAGGTCTTGTAAATATATACTTTTTTGCATTACATGTGTTAACAAAACCGTGAAAATTACGACGTTTGTCGAGCTTTAACGCCTTTTGAGCATGACAAATATGAACATCTTTATGCACATCTACAATCTCTTGTCTACAATCCCTGAAAGTTTGAACTCAATATCTTTTACTGTTTGGGAGAAGATCCCTGGACAAGCCGACCCTCTGAAAATCGCTAATACGTCATTTTCTCTAGAACGGAAATGACATAATCAAAATTAAAAAAAATGTAGATTAAGTTCGGATTAATATCTATTAGATCTGAAAGTTTCACGAAAATCGGTTGGAAAACAGAAGACCTTAATAAAAAGAAACATTACAATCACTATAAGGTCTTCCGTTGGAAACGGAAGACCTTAAAACATTACAGTGTCTTACACATATAAATCTTAATGTTAAAGCTGCTTGGTCCGATTTTCAATCAAATAATTTACGCTTTTAAACGATGATTTTGCTAAGTATATGTGCAATAATATATGTTGCAGTAGTTTTCCCGGTCAATTAAGCTATACGGTAATAGTCGATGAAAAAAAAATTATGTAGATTTGAAACTCGTTGAATCCGGATATTGTGTATTCCGGAATGCTGTCAAATCCGACAACATTATACAGCCCCTTGACATTTTCCTCTCGTTTTTGTTTAAAAAATGTTGTGCAATCCGGATCCTGTCTATTCTGTAAACCGGTGCGATGAAAAAAAACCCTGACTGCTGATAATTAGTAAGAGTTATCTCCCGTAGTCCGGCCACTTATCGATCGATCGGCCTTCTGCGAGATAGTTAATGCTCAATTAACTTATCGAACAATTTTTCTGTCGTTGCTATTGATTTAAACAACTGTGAATATAAGTCCAAACTAGCAACGGATTTCAGTTTATACCGTTAAGTTTTGTTATATAAAATACGCATTTTTTGGCCAAAATTAGATAATAGTTCACCCCATTTTTTTCAGGCCTTGATTCAGGATACTGCGGGGTTAAGACTGTCGATATCGTTTGTTACCCCCTTGTATGGCTAGTATTGGCTACACGAACAAAGTTGCATATTTTTCTGTTAAAATGCTTCATTTTTTTTTTAATTTATCATTTTTAATTTTTCATTTATATTTCGCCATTGGGCATTTCAGCCACCTGTTGACTTGTTAATGTTTGTTTAACAATTTCCGGTAAACCATGTACTTTTCAGGTTTATCGGATGTTTTAAATATTTCAAATAGCGATGATTTGATCGAAAAAAGTATTTCTATCGTATGTATTTCGTTATGGATTTATTGCCTGGGTTTTCCAAAAAAAAAAAAAATGAAAATTGATACCGTAAATAAAATCGATGAAATATAATATATTTCAAAAGAACTGAAAATTTTGCAATCAAGACCTACTGCATTTAATACTATCGTTAATGTGCAACAATGTCCTCTAAATCGGACGTTGCCTAATCCGGCCATTTTTTTTAGAACAACCTCCGCCGGAGTAGACAAGTTTTGCTGTACAATGTACAAATTTATTTTTAAAATAAACGACATAAAAGGGATTCAAGTTATTTCGCCTCGTAATTAAACTGGCTCCTTACGTAGCTAGTATGATTGTGTTACGACACTGACATATGTCCTTTTTATATGATCTATCATAACATAAAATATTCAGCATGACTATTAAAAAAAACAAAATTAAAGCATTGTACATTTGTTGATTATTAGTTTTTAAGTTTACGCTGTTTATTATCGATGCTAAACATGCAGGATGAATACACCCAAATATTCGGAGGATAAAATTAAAACGCTTTTTATGAATATATTTCAACTTTTACTAACTACACCATGCTTAATTCATGCTTGCTCTCTCTCTCTCTCTCTCTCTCTCTCTCTCTCTCTCTCATAAAAAAATCCAATATTTTGTTAGCCAAATGAATTGCAGATTGCAAATACTTAAGATGTGCGATTGGAATAATCATGTTGTGAATATCGCGCTTTTTTTTTTGTTGAAATGAGTAGTGTATTCCATTAAATTCTCAGCAGCAAAATGTCAGAAATGGACATATATATTTATACATGAATGTATATACATTTCAACTCGTACGACTGTAAAACGTTGTATTATAATCATTGATGACTTTTTTTTTTCTTTTTCTTTTTTTGAACTGTGATTTAAATCAATAGTTTGATACATCGTTAAACAAAATAATTGAAAATTGAAATGATTTAAAAACGAATCAATGTGTGATAACGTGTACATGTAAACAGGAGAAGCATGTGTCCTAGACCACCGCAAATCGGTTGTCCACTTGCGCGGCGTCTCCCCGCCCGTGTTTTGTAAATGTACATTGTACATTAAACGTGATGGATTTGAAATGTTTTCAGTTTGATAACTGAAATGTTTTCAGTTTGATAACTGAATTTTATTTTCCACAATATCTCATGACATAGAAAAGATAACAATGCACGCATTTTTTCATTGACAGTCATACATGTACTATCTATTTATTTTTAACTAAGAGGCCAAAACAGCATTACTTCGTAGGTAATGACATGATCTTCTCTCATTTACTCTTTGAATATCGTTAAAATCGGAATTCGTTGTGTTTGCAGCTACATAAATAAACCCATGAGTGCATTACAGCAGGGCGCAGATTTTGTGTATTGGATAACGGTTGACCGCTCGGTAGTCAAGCCGCGACCTTTTTCCTAGATCGTGGGCAAGGGATCGGATTCAAACAATTGTTTACATACATGCAGCTCGGAATCCAGCTAGATTTTAAATGCGACTCAAATGCATTGCAAAGAAGCAGTTCTTTTACTCATAACGTGTTTCCCTAGAAAAGAATTAAAGTGTTTAAACACTTATTGAATGTAAGATGGTAGTAGGTATAATCTTTTTTATTTACTATTAAATAAAGTCGTTAAAATCGGAACTTTTGAGTTTGCAGCTACATAAATAAACCCATGTGTGCATTACAGCAAGACGCAAACCTTGTGTATTAGGTAACGGCAGACCGCTCGCTAGTCAAGCCGCGACCTATTTTCTCGGCCGCGGGCAAGGGATCGGATACGTAATTGTTCACACACACAGCTCGAAATCCAGCTAGATTTTTAAATGCGACTCAAATGCATTGCATAGAAGAGGTTCTTTTATTTATAATGTGTTTTACTAGAAAATAACTTAAATGTTCAAACAATTTCCGTGATGTAAACTGGTACCCTTTATGTCCGTTATACGCACAAATACCCCGTTTATTTGCCAAATAAAACGCAAATACATGGTAACAAGTCTAGCTTTTTACACACATATTACGCAATACCCGAACAAAATATTTTTGTAACGACATTAATAAGATCATAATGAACAACTTTTGCAGCGACAGCCATATTGAAATCTTTACCGCTTTTGAGTTATGAAGCGATAACTTTCAAGAACTCTATGTCCCTAATTCGAGGAGCCAGCCCCTTTTTCTTGATGTCAAATGAAAGATCTTTTAAACATAAATCTTTTTTGTTCTACATGTCTTAACGAAATATTTTCAGGAAAAAAAATAAACTAAGAAAACCATGCAAAATCACAACGCTTTTTATATCCCATTTTTGAGCCCTACCGAGCTTCGGCGCTTTTCGCGCTGAAAAATTAAAATTACCCTATTACATATCTACATTCTTTTGACTATCATTCCTGAAATTTTGAACTCAATATCTTTTTTAGTTTATGAGAACCTTCGTGGACAAGCCGACCCTTTAAAAATTGTAAAATTGCTAATATCTCTAAACCGGAAGTGACGTCGACATTAAAATAAATTTCCAATAAGGTTCAGAGAAATATCTATCAGATCTGAAAGTTTCATGTAAATCGGCCGAGTAGTTTCTGAGAAATCGTGTACACAAAATATGTAAGAAAAAAAAAGAATAGGGAAAAAGAAACCGAACGAAAACAATAAGGTCTTCCGTTGGAAAACGGAAGACCTTAATAATAGGGAAAAAGAAACCGAACGAAAACAATAAGGTCTTCCGTTGGAAACGGAAGACCTTAATAAACATAATAATGAATAAATAAACACTCTCAGTACATGCATCCCTCAGTTGGAGGGGTATTCACTCATTTTACCGTGTCGTTGATGCTAAAATAGTGTTTCATCTTTTTTACACATAATTAGCATTTTATATCGTTCTATATTAATGAATAATGATAATAATGGTATGATAATGCTTCGGGTATCATCTGATATAAGAATTATCTAATTTAAGACATGGAAAACGTGATTCTAATTTGTAAACAAACTGTTCTTCCATCGTGTTTTCAATACTAGGTTTTCCCGCACTCATGTGCAGTGGCGTTACAAATGGCCGATCACATTAATATTCATCAGATGTGTAGCAAAACTTAGAGACAAATAACTTAAAAAAAAGAACATGTTTTACGGGCCTAGAGTTTGTGAAACGTCTAATTATAAAAAGCATGATGTATATTTTTACTAAAACTCATGTCAAAAAATTTTCTCCAAATACGCCACGTATACCTTTAACTTCTAATACAATTTCGATTAAGAATGTTGTTATCAATAAACCTATGAATAACGAACACATCAATAAGGTGGACTAGCCTTAAAGTTTAAGAAATGGTTCAAAATTAATACCGCAGGATATTAACAACACCTTCGAAATCTTTAAAAACGTGACGAGGCGCTTCGCCATATGCAAACAAAATCACATAGTGCCAGACAAAAACAGTTTATCTGTCTATCACCATTTTACAGCACCAATTGGAAAAATATTAAACTCCGTGGTATTTCCGAGCTTTATCCTATAAATTCAAGTCGAGACGATATTTGACGGTGACGTCAGTGACATCGGATAAGTATTTGCTTGACGTTAAAAGAGACGCTTTTCTGTCTACATTAAAAACCATCAGCTAGACAATCGGTTTTTGACAAATTCCCAATCTAATTAAAATTAGACTTGAAAATCCGCTCCTCTACAATACGCTATACACGTGTAGCGATCATACGTGAGTGGATCTAAGATCTAATTTTAATTACATTAATAAATTCCAGACTAATAAAGTCACCGTTGTATAGACGTTTTTGTAACGCCTTCAGTTCTGACTAAAGAAATAACTGATTAAAAATGACAAAAATTCTGCTTCATTAATTAGTTTTCTATTTGTCTGATATCAACCATACATTAACAGAATATTTTTGTTGTACATCATATAGAATTTTAGAAAATCTCATTATATTTCATCAAAATACAAATAAGGCCAAGTGATCAAATTCTATAAAGCCCAAAGCGCCGAAGAGATAGGTCTCTTTATGTTTGTTTTTACGTAAAATATGGGAATACAATTGAAAAAAAAATCTAATTACCATAAAAAGCTAAAATAAATATGGTTTCGCGCATAAACAACAGCAACCACTTTAATACAAATTATGATTTAAAGACAAATTAATTATCAAAACCTTCAAAAACCTCAATCCCTGACGCAAAACACAAGGTCATCTTTTCGAAATAAACAATGCATAAAAACAAAAATATACCATTGCATGTCCTATAAATGAACTTTATGAATAACAGTCAAAGCAATGATCTATTTAAGAACGTTGAATTTTGAATGGTTAATGTTTAACCAATGTTTGAAAAGTGCAAATTCAGTGTTGGTATTTACAATTTTTATTTCAATATGAAGTATCTGCGAAAGTCGCATACGATTTTACCAGCTATTTAAAGCTATTTCTTTAAAGAAGGTCTAAATTGATAAATGCAAGCAGTCAATTAAATACTAAATTAGAATATGCCGGAATGACTTGTCCTTGAAATAACGAAGGAAAAGGTCCACAACATCTCCGATAGGAGCAACTGTTCAGACCAAATCCCAAAAAGGGTTCAATACCACAGCACTCAGTGTTAAACCAAGTCGCTCCCCATCAATTTAATGTATTAGACAAGCAATCTTAAATGTCGAACATGTATTATATCAAAGATTCTACTATTGACTTCAATGGAGGTTCGCTCTAATCTCAACAGATTTCTATAGAAGAGGTGTGCCATGGACGCCTACGTATTAACTACGTTCAAGGCTATGCTCCCACTAGTCGGAAAAGTCTGAATAGTTGCGAGCACCTCGGAACTAAAGGTCCCCATACCAATTGTGTGCTCATTTGTAAAACCTTGTAACTGCCTTATGTGTATATATTTTTGTTGTAATTTATGCAACTACAAGGATGCAACTACAAGGTAGATAATGAAATCGTTTATGTACAGACATATATATACATGTTTTTATTACTCATGCAACACACACAAAATTCGATAAAACATGCTTTCTTTAATAAAACATATAGCCTATCACTTTGTCGTCAAACAATACAAATGGCTTACTGAATAAAAATGAACTTTTTGTAGTGATTTATACTAAAAGTTTAGACATAATGACAGTTTAAAGAGCAAAGAGCATAGATTCGTTTTTGAACTCATTTTATATTCCAGATATACATTGTTTACAATGTTTAATTAAGTCATGTATTTCAAATGGTCAACATAAATTTGAATGTCAGTCGTAGAGTTATAAGCACGATACAAAGTTTTATTATTCTCTGTTATGTCAACAAGGCCCATGTCATGCTCTTGTTTGCATTGTTTTATTATACCACTTAAAGGTCTTTTAAGGCAGATTTTTCCATTTGCTAATTCGTTTTGAACATTAATAAACAGTTTCAAGCGTTGGTCGAATTTCAGGTGTAAACAAAAACAAAATGCATGACCAGAGGTTCATTTAAATAACAAAGAATTGTGAGTTTTGTTTCATATGACAATCAAATTTTCGTTCACTTTTTGATATCTGTGGTTTTATTAATATTCAAGGGGTATCAATTTTCGTGAATAAAGTAAAAATCACACTTACAAGGATACGTAAATTCGAGGCCAATGACCCTATTAATACAAAATTTTAATAGATATTACACTTCAATGCAAATTTAATTTTGAGGATCAACTTATCAACGAAATCCACAAAAATTGGTATTCAACGAATATTGATGAAACCACAGTAGCGAACTGAAGCATTGCAAACATTTAAAACAGAAAATTAATTTTGACCAAAATCGTGACAACGCCTCTTTAACAGTTAGTATATTTACCTGTATATCCTTGTATCTTCGATAGGAAAATAAACTGCTTATATAGAACCCTTATTATAGAAATACTGTATTTCATAAGGTTAACAGTATATAACCGATTAGCAGTAATTGATTCATAGACCAAAAGCATGAAATGGCAGATAATGGAAAACTGTTAAATGTTAAATTGGTACCGACTCTCCCATTTATCAAAGTATTTTTCTTATCGGAGGATACTGCTGATAATAATAACACTAATGATAACACTGAAACATAAATACTGTAACATGTAAAAAAAAAACAACAACAAACCCTGACGATACAATTATTACAGTAAAATAAACAATATAAGTGCATTAATTATAAATGAGAAAAGTCCGTAATCGTAGTGACACATTCATTCATTTCTTATTTATTTAAACAAAAAAGAGAGCATTTTATTTATTTGTTTTCTATTAAATCAATTGAATTCATCGTCATCCAACACAACTCAATATACTTTCAAAATAATCTGATTTGGCACCTTTGTAAAGTGATGTAGTAGTACAATTTATGAAGTAAGCTACGCGTTACCATGTATTGCGTGTAAGATTTTATTCTGCTGTAAAACTAAAATTTGAAAATTATTTAGATATATTAACAAAAATGATGCAATCATATTTTATAGATTTCGAACTTGGAATCACCACCTACCCATTTAAAGTGGACGTTGGTGTGATACACCTAGAAATAAAGAATATGTGAAAAATGCACAAAACAGGATATTGGGGACGAATTTCATTATATTCTTAAGGAGGTTGGCACCTGAAATAATAGTAATGTCAATCATCCAAAAAACCACTTGGATATAAAGATGGGTACGTCAAATGTTCATTTCTTTTATTTGTGACCCATGTCACATGCCATTTTTTTTGGAAATATAGGACCCTAAACAGAAATGATAATTTTCCTGTAATTCTTACCAAAATTTGACATGGATATTGATAATTTGAAGAAACAAGACAAATATTTACAGTATGAAATATTATTTAATTATGATTTTAACACAGTATGAAGTTGAACACATGTAGTGACTATAAAAGTAAAATGTAAGTCAAAGTTTAAAAATTCTTGCTTTACTGGTTGCTTCAAAGTGAAAACAATAACAAATGTTAAAAATATTAGAGTGATTATATCATAACGAAAATAAAAAAAGTTATAGTAATGTCATTTTTCCAAAACTTTGCATACAAATAGACATACATTTAATGTCTCATTTAAAAGTAAAAAGGAAGGGGTCACATCTAAATAATTTGAGATACAGCATGAAATAAGCTAATATTAGGCCAAAATTGGAGTTAATTTTTTCTTAACTTCTATGAAATAAAGGCTAAATATGCCAAAATATATCGATAGAAATAACAACATATTATTTAAGTATGTTTTTTTTTTAGAACATCAGAAACAAATCGTAATACACAACTATCAAGAAGTTTGGTCTGCGCTAAAAATTAGGAAGCTAAACTAACCATACTCTATTATTTCTGAGTTATGAAAATTGTTCATTTCCTTCTTGAACACCTTCCGCCACAAAATATAGTCCCTTACTAAACTCTGTTAAAACGTAATTTTTTTGAAACAATTTTATTCAATAAAGTTTATTTGGAATTGTTAAATAAAAAATTACTACTAGAATCAATGTGTGATGCAGAATTTTCAGATTACAGGTGACCAAAAGTGGCTATCCAAAACCTAAGGAGCAAACCTCTTTACTTGTCCGTTATTACAACAAGAAAGAAATCAATACTTCCCAGCAAGTTAGACCAAAAGAAAAGATACTATTAGTTTTAAACATACAATGTCTAACAGAAAACACTGGGTTTTTTTTTTAAATATGTTCATTTATTTGGAAAATAAATTAAATATGCTCCGGCCCCCAGTAGTTTCTTAACTTCACATTTATCAAAACATAAGGCTACCTTTCTTTATACTTGTATTTTCACTAATGCCGTTATTATTCAGTTAGAAAACCTTAAAAGTTTATGTATTTAATAGTCTCTTTATACCATTGTAAAGTGGTTTTAAGATTGAAATAACTGAATCCGAATCTGAATCTGAACCGTAGCCTTGCATATATAATCTATTCAGTTTGACTGTATGATTATTTGCTTAAAACATTTTGCCGTTATTTCAGCTTATTTTAGGATGTGCTTATTTATTCACATGAAAAAATCCTTGATGGGGTTATACAATTTAGTAGCAATAAAAGTGGTACAAATTCTGTTTTAAAGATAAAATTTCTGCAGAATTTTGAATTTCCGTATAATTTAAAATAAGTCGTGTGACAATATTAAATAAAATTAATTTTGTTTGATTCATTGTCTAAATTTATTACTAGATTTAAGTCACATGTCAACAAAGAACGTGCAATTGGTTTTTTCAATAATGATTATTTGAGAAATAAATCTAATGTGGACAGTTGACATACATATGTACTTGTATATAGATAGTGGTGAATATATCAAATATGAATGTAATATGTGGAATGACAACACTCTATTCCATGATGTCTAAAACATTATAAAACATCTTACCGTGCTGTAAATATCAATATCCCACAGCAGAAATTCCAATTACTGGTCGCCAAATGAGATGTCAGGGTTAAAATCCTTTGTGACAAATCCTCTGCCCTTCCCTGGAACAAGTCATCTGGGCTCTGAATGCATGACAATCACTACCATAATCCTATGCACGTTCGTACTTATACCACATTAGATTAGCATCAAGTCATCGATCTTGTTGTCATCATTTAACATAGTTTGGTAGATGTTCTTTTTTGCTTTAGCCAGGGTAGTTGGAACGATTTCCGTACAATACACGGGTAAGGGAAGGACGTAAGTATAATACTCTGTCAAACTTTCCCTCAACGATCTCCGTTTTTCTGAAATGATAAAAAAAACCCAACAATCTTAACAAAGCCGCCGTGTTTGTACACGAAAGTCTTTAGAGAAGAATATTCTGGATCCAAAGTTCACATACTAGTTTTTGACTACATTTGTTTGTCGAATTGCGTTTTGAATTTATTTTGGGGGTCTTAACCAGTAGCTACTAAACAATCTGTTTGTGAATAAAAGGTTTATAATAACAACCAACCTAGCAAACAACTACTGTAATTGTACATGAGAGTTTCTAGAAAACAGTATTGTTGGTTTAAAGTTAGCATAAATAAAACTACAAAATGTGGATCCAACAAGTATAGAATCATTTAACCTTTTCCCATTTATTTATCATATACCATGTTTAATTCATGAGAAAGATATTCATGCTGCATCAACTGCAGCCGAGAAAACAACCATCTGTCAAAGTTCAAACACATGTGGTCTAAAAATCGAAGGTCTACGTATGCCTTAAATGTTTCATCAAAACGTCTGCGCAAATAAATTGCGAAATCAAGTCTTGATCATTGGACGTTTCCGCTATTAATTCGTTCGAACAGCTCCCACCAAAGTATATTTAGTTACTTAATATTAAAACCTGCTCTCAGGGCAATCGATGTCCGTTAAATGTTTCCACTTCCATCACACACTGTTTACCAAGCATACTAGCAGGGTGATGATATATCCTTTTTAAATAAATACCGTTTTAAATTAATGACAACTGGTTTAGTTAGTAATTTTTATTTTCTGTGGGTTCCACAGGAAGTCGTTTTTAAAGGTGGTGTCATCAGCAATATAACAAATTACTATTTACTAAACTGTTTATAACATACAGTTTTACTACTTGTATTTTACTGTTTTACTGTTTATTATACAAAGAAGATTTAGGAATAAGATAGCGCAAAGTCCCACTGGTTCAATTGTAGGATACAGTTTCAATTTTCCCCCATTTAATTTTATGAGATAATTTTATACTAGTAGTCAAAGTACAAAAGCACAATTTCTAACTATAAGTGTATATAGTTTAAATATTTAAAATTCGATTAGAAAAAAATCGATTTTAGTTTTTGTGGTACATGTATCAAACATTCGATCTAGCTTTTAAGGGACATGGTCACGATTTGAGTCAAAATCTATCTTTTCGTTTTTTTCAGATTACAATGCTTTAGTAAGACATTCTAACATTCAACAAACATTTGAGTGTCAGTTATAAACAAGATACAGAGCTCACATTTCTTTGTTATGAACACAAAGCTCATGTCATATTTTCGTTTACACTCTGAAAGTTGAAATTTTGATTAAAAATGGTAGTAAAAAACGCTATAGACTGTTTATTTATATTAAAAATTGTATAGCGGATAGAATAATTAGCTTGACAAGGAAGCTTTCCCCGGCATATTGAATCAATGTAAACAAAAACATGATTTGCGCCTTGCTAATAAAACAATAAAAGAACTGTGAGCCCAGTGTCTTGCTTATAACTCTCTAAAAATCCATTTTTAAGCATTGTAAACAATAAAAATAGAAAAATAAAATTTGACCAAAATCATGGCCATGCCCTTTTAAAGCTTAATTTTATAACGATACATAGTGGTTGATGCTTTAACCACTAAACCATTTCAGTCACAACAAAGTGCGTCGTTCAAATGCTATCTTTGTCTTTGGCCACGAATTTGCAGGCTCTTGTTGGTTTTTTGAAACGTTCAATTGTTGAAATGCAAAAAAGATATTTCAATGTAGTCGGTCATCACCATATTTTTTGTTGATGGGAATCGCTTCGTTTTCTGTTAGACCTTTATTAGACATTAAGAAAAAATAGAGCACAGACCAACTTTGCAGAACTGAAGAGTTCTAAAATTGGCACTTTTTGGAAGTTTTCGTCTGAATACACCAGACAAATCACATAATTCAAGTACTGAGCAATTTTAAATGTTACAAATCGATGTTCTGTTAAATATACATTGTTTTCAACGTTATCTTTAAAAAAAAAATCATCAGATTTTTTGGTATTTTTAATTTTCAGAAACTTATCTGTCCTAATATAGGCATTTCATACGACTTATTGGTTAATTTTAAAATAAAAAAAACCTTTGAAGACAAATACAAAATAAATAAAAGAAGATTTCCGCAAGTTAATCTAAAGTTTAAAAAAAGACTTACCTACTAGTATTTATTCGTGTTACAAAAATTGGTATGATCGGTCTATTAGATTTGCGTCACATCTACATTTGGCTAAATCCTTGTCAATACTAATAAGGAAGTTCTCGTCATGACCCTTTCACGGTGAGCAGTGTTTATAGCTAATTGTGGTGATTTGTGTTCAAACCACGATATCACCTGGTCAGTTTTCAGTGAATGAGTAAACAGACTGCGAATACATGGAAGGAAGGGCTTTTTGTTATTGAATGAATAAAACCTTGGGCAAAACGATGGAATTGGACTTGAGCACTGATTTATCATTTAACATTGCTACCATACTTACAAGTACTCAATATGTGCAGTTTATGTTGGTATTATATATGAATAGGAATAAATTAACAAGTTCAAATTGCATGTCATTGTATTATATATAGATTTTAGTAAATCAATCAATTGATAAATAAATCTGGACAAAATCTTGTCTTTTGACATTTCAAGATACGACTTTTGTTTTTGTTACTGTATAAACATGACTGAGTTACGGTCAGAAACCGGAATACTCTTCCTCTAACGATTCTAGTTATAACATTAAAGGACATAACATTGCCTTATATATCTCTTTATTATAACGATATATGTATATTATCATAACAGTAATATGGCTAAAATGTCGGATCACGTCAGATTGCAGGGCGCGGATCATCAGCTCAAATGAGACGGGTATATAATAAAATTGCAGATTATGTATGAATGTTTAACCAAGGTTTTATAATTTTTTTATCGTGGAGTTATCCCCCTGCTCAAAATAGAAACCAAATTAAACGTAAAGGATATGTTGAACAAAACAGTTAAGATAAATGTATATTATTATAACAATGGCTTGATCCAAAGGGTCGGATCAGATAGAGTTACCAGGCGCAAATCATCAGATCAAATGAGACGCGAAGCGCACAAGTGGCAAAAGAGAGGAATGAGATAGAGTGCTACAACATTTGTCTCTTAGGACTGAAGGAGACGAGGTGGCTGCAGTTAGGACAGATAAGACTAAACACAGGAGAAATGCTGCATTATCTGGGCACACTGAGGAGGTAGCCCAACACATTGTTGCAACCATTACAAGACCAAAAAAAAGGCTGATACCAACATGGCAACTCAGTGGCAACATATCAGCGAGATGTGGCGTGGCACATGTGAAGAAGTCCTATGAAGAAGAAAGACTCAGCACAAAGAGTAGATATCTGCAGACACATTGAAGAAGTTACATGTAGATGTGAGGAAGGAAAAGAAAGAGGCACTTAACAACAGCCGGACAAGAGCAGCAAAAGCAAAAGCTCTGGAGGACTACACAGCCATAGACAAAGAATTTAAAAAAAGAATCAGGAAAGATAAACGTGATCATATTGACAATCTACCCAAACACTCTGAAGAAGCAGCAGGATAGGGAAACTTGAGGGAACCAAGAAGCTCTCCAACAAGTTTCAACAGACACACTGGCCAGTAAAAGTCAAAAATGGGAACCCTCTTGCTGCGACACCTGATGAACAACTGAAGTGATGGGTAGAGCACTTTGAGGAGCTATTAAATAGACCAGAATCTAAAAGGCCTCTGGACATACAGCAAGCCGACACTGACCTTCCAATTAACTGTGACATACCAACAAAGACAGAGATCAAGAGACAATTAGCAAGAGACAAGAACGGAAAAGCGGCAGAGTTTGATGAGATACCAGCAGAAGCCATCAAAGCTGATACTGAAAAAGTTGTTATCATCCTGTATAACCTCTTAAAGAAGAGTTGGAAGGAAAGGAGTATTTCGTAGGAATGGAAAGAAGGCATACTTATCAAGCTGTCAAAGAAAGAAGACGTAAGGGCGTAGTAACTACCGGGGAGTTATGCTCTTGTCAGTGCCAGGCAAGGTCTTCAACAGGATACTTCTTGGGAAAATTAACATGACAGCCTACCCCAAACTCCTTAATCAGTAGGCTGGATTTAGAAGCAACAGATTTTGTACTGACCAGATAGCTAGCCTGGGTATCATAATTGAGCAATCATTGGAGTGGAAATACCCGCTTTATGTTAACTTCATCGACTATGAGAAAGCGTTTGACAGTGTGGACAGAGAGACTCTCTGGAAGATCCTGAGGCACTATGGAATACCCGACAAACTCTAATTCGTATCACATACCAAGGCATGAAATGCAGAGTTACACATGCTGACCAGATGTCTGACAGTTTCGAAGTCAAAACAGGAGTTCGCCAAGGATGTCTGCTGTCGCAATTTCTCTTCCTCTTGGTTATCGATTGGATTCTGAAGACTACCACATCAGACAGGAGGAAAAGAATACAGTGGACACTCCTGACACAGCTTGACGACCTAGACTTTTTATTGACCTGGCTCTCTTTTTACACATCCACAATCAGTTGCAGGACAAGACAACTCGCCTTGCAACTACATCAGCAGGAATTGGACTTAAGATCAACCATATGGGTCTCTAAGAACATCCGTATTACCACAAAGCTGCGGATACTTAACTTCAACGTTAAGTCCATCCTACTGTATGGAGCGAAGACCTGGAGGAGTATAAAACATCCCTGCAGAGAATCCAGACTTTCTATAATACCTGTCTTCAACACCAGATGGCCAGAGATGATTTCAAATGAAGACATATGGAGGACAGCATGACAAGAACCATTGGAGATGCAAATAAGAAGTCGGAAGTGATAGGACACACCTTGAGGAAACCATCAGCCAGCATTACACGCGAGGCCCTCAAGTGAAACTCCAGAGCAAGAGGAAAAGAAGACGTCCAAGAAACTCCTGGAGGCGGGATGCAGAGGCAGATTTATAGGCACTAGATATGACCTGAAACATTGCCGCCAGAGCAGCCCAGAACCGTGTTCGTTGGAAGACTGTTGTTGATGGCCTATGTTCCTCGCAGAACAACATGCCTAAGTAAGTAAGTACTGTTATAATGCTAAATTTATTATATACCCTTATTCATTAAATAATTCAATTTCAAAATTTTGTTTATAAAATCAACTGTATGACGTTTACTTATATTACAAAGCTATTTTGAAACGACCTCTTTTAAAATGCGCTAAAATACAGACTTTATTTAATGCGTTCTACGTTTCAGAGAGTGGTGATACGGAATCGGAACAGCACAGTGTATGATCCAAAAATATCGGATCACACACAATCTGTAAAAACAGTATCAAGTAAGGAAAATTGATGGGTACATGACAAATAGTCATATCAGATAAGAATTATTAAATGGTTGTTACCGACCGCAAGGATACCATATGATCTGAAAGTGTAAAGTAGCTGTGCATTTCTACAGTTCTATCATTTAACCAGAATCTTTGTCTACGCATCGCATCCATTATGGAAGGTTTTTTTCAAAATAAATGGTAACTGGGGTGTGTGTTTTGGATTTTTCGGAGGGGGGTGTTTCTGGTTTTGGGTTTTGTTTTTTTTTTTGCATTTAAACATTTTCAAACAACAAAACAAAGATTATCTATTAAAAAGGGAAAATTATTTTTTGCATTACATATCTTGAGTACGTAATAATGATTTAGTATAGTGAAATGTGTTTTCATAAACAATATAACAATATTACAGAAACATATATAGCATAAAAACATGTAGCCCATCGGACCTAAATGTCACTTAAAAACATGGATGTAAAAAAATAAGCGTACCCACTGCTATTTTTAAACAGGACAGATTGTCTATACTTAAACTTTTAGTAAAAGAATTGGGCTGTTTGTCTGAGAAAGGAAGATAAGACTAAACGGGCAAAATCTGAGTAAATACCAGATGAGAGAACTTATTTTATTATATATGGAATCCGAAAAGGTCTTGTACTTCACTATCACACAATATAACAATTATTCATCCTTTTAATGCGCGAGCAGTCAATATATCTTTTTTTCCTTGGTGCATAAAACCTTTCATCGTGTACTATTGCCATCTGTCGTTGACCTCGGGCAATACAATAACAAGCTGCTTTCTGCACCTCGAGAGAAATAGTCTTGTCTATATTTAAACCTTTCTTTCATTAAACCTCTCTTTTCTGCGGATGCCAGAAAGAAAAACAACGCCACACACTTCCTTCCATACAGTATATAACCATGGGAGAAATTAATTCAATATTCTAACATGTATTTAGTATGGGTTCATAAAAGTGTTTTGTGTCTGCTAGAATAAAACTTTGGCAATTAAAATCTGGTTGTAGTCCGTTGCCTCACAATAATGTGGCACGTTAAGAAAACACACCATTGCCAAAAGACTGTATAGGTGTAAATTTTGGCCGAAACCCTCGACCTATTAAAGAAAAAATACCCGCAGGCAAAATGTTTTTGATAGGAACATGATAAGTATGTTAAATTTTAAATGATTTAAGTGCGTGATTACGTTTTAGCTGGTCTCTATTGGACCATCATAATGTGTGTCTTCCAAGTATGTTGAATATGATGGTGCATCCCACTAGCATGGCAGAACATCATATTTATTTAAAGTATTATTTATAAAGACGAGGCACGAAGCATCGGGGGGGGGGATGGAGGGTTTTCTGAAATTTACATATGAAATCAAATTGAAATATCATGGAGTTGCCCCCCCCCCCTCTTTTTGGGGTGGTGTAGAACAAAATGAATGGAAATTAAGAATGGAATAGAAGTTATAGGTATACCAAGCAGTATAGCTATGACCTCCCCCTACACTTCCAAAAACGATGCTACGTGCCTGAAGATTAAGGCAAAAATCAAATGTCCATTGATGTGAAAGAAAGTGCCCGGGCATATAAATTTATCATTAGTGACTCTCCAATGGCAATTGCTGTTACCAATTGGTGCCTGACTTGGAGCTAACTAGTGATCCCTGTAGTTTTTTTTACATCATCTCAGTT
The DNA here is from genome assembly GCF_025612915.1 of Magallana angulata. Classification (NCBI taxonomy): domain Eukaryota; kingdom Metazoa; phylum Mollusca; class Bivalvia; order Ostreida; family Ostreidae; genus Magallana; species Magallana angulata. Next base: position 20,095,589 of record NC_069116.1, on the reverse strand, counting down.
AAGAAAAAGAACTTCGTGTTTGCTAACAAATCAATGAACTATATGTAGGATCCATTTTGTGTTACAGAAGATCACCATTGTACTCGGAAGTATGTTGTGAATATAAAAGGAAAGGCGTCCAGATTGAAAATTGATTTCACGCATCACGAAAGTATTCAAAGAGGAAATGGGGTTATAAAGGCTGGCTATTTCATGGGATTTTACCCCTTAGAAATGTGTGTCAGTCTAAGATAAGAATAAAATCAATAAAGCGTTGATCATATATAACTGCTCTGTATACCAAGAACCCATGACGTTTGATTCTTTTATGTTTTGAAATGCATTAACGTAACTACAACTTTTGTTTTGCTTCCAAAAAAGAAGAACAATGACAAAACGGAGAATCTTTAATACTGACCAGATTTTCACTATCGCCTTTAAATCAAAAACTTTTATGCTTAAATTCATATCAATTTTCCAGTTTCAGCACAGGCATATGATAACAAAAAACATTTTTTAAAGTATTTAAAGAGACAGTGCGGCGCATCTTATTAAAATCCGACCTAAAAAAGAATTCCGATCGAGTTCAGTATTTTTATACTACTCATAAATGTATAACCTTTTCAGAAAATTACAAATTTCTCCATTAAATTAATTTAATCAAAACTGATAATTATTTATGATCCATAAATATATACATCACAACGTACGTGTTATGGGGTTTTGTCTTCTATACTATTGCGCATGCGTATTTACTATAAACAAAACACATGCAGGGTTCACCAAGATTCTCCTGGAACAGGTTTGTTTTTAGAAAAATGTCATTTCTTCCTCTTCCAGGTAAAAATTGTTCAACGTTTTTAAAATAACCAGAATCAGTTTTCAAGTATGTATTTTGCGTTTTCTCTTTTCAATTTTATCACGGGAGTTGCTACAAACTAAATTTATTTTGTAAGTAAGACTCCTTGTGGGGTTATTTGACATATTTATGTATGTTCATATTAAAATTAACTGAAATAGGTAAACCATTTATAATTTATAGAGAAAGTGGTGATGTGTTCCGTTTAGACAGTCCCTTTTACCTAGTATTCTATGATGATCGTAGTCGGGCGAGGATGTTGTAGTTTTCAGCACGTGTCAAAATCTCTCAATCAAAATACACGTAGTACAAATGAATGATATAAGATTAATCCGGTTTGTACATGTACGACCCTTCAATTTCTGGAAGCTCATAATTACATCTATTTGGTATGTGAACGGGATTTTTTATGTACTTCAGCTGTCACAATCAACGTTATTTCTTATTTCCTAACGATGTTAGTGTAAATCTATGTTATTCACACATGTTTTTAAGCTGTGCTGTTTTTTTATATTAATTTCCTAAACTTAATCATTTATCAAATTGTAAGAAGAGACATTTTAATTGAGACTTTAACAATAAAAGAAAAAAATACAAAATAAACCTTGTTTTCAAAACTAAAAGGGACTTAGATACAGTTTGAGCTCAACATTTAATATTTCATTTTACCATTTTAATGTAATGGTTAATTTAGATAATTTTAATGTTTTGCCAAAACTTGAAAGTCAAATAATGAGTTAATAGAAAGATATGGTGTTTGAAATTCTTTGTTTGGTAAACAAATCTCGAGCTTTGTTATTGTTTACATACGTTTTTTTGGCATTTTCAATGAAATGTTGCTTTCTTTTGTTAATCATATTTTTTACAAACACATTGCATTACCTTGTTTGCCATAAGTCATTTTGTCAAAGATAGTAAATTCATATTGCACAGTACAGGGTATTTGTAAACCATTATAAGACTCAAGATTTGTTTAACTTACAATGAATTTTTACCTCTGTATCTCTCTTTCAAGTTGACTTCTAACATTCAAATGTTTGAAAAATCATTTAAAATGCGCAGGTATACCATTTTATACAAAAAAATACAAAATAAAATAGTGATCCAAGTCGTGTCTTAATCCCTTTAAGTAGGGTTGTTCATACACCCAATCACGTATACCAGTTGTAAATTCTGTTTTGTCACGTCAAACAACTACATTTACCTTTATTTCTACTATATTCAATGTTTGAGGCTGTTGCCGCCCGAACAAGAACAATTATGCCTTTAAGGTGGGTTGTACATGTACATATACACAAGCACGTGTAACAAATTTTGCCTTGTCACGTCAAACAACTATATTTACCTTTATTTCTGTTATTTCTATGTGAACGGATGTTGCCGTATGAGCAAAAGCAATGATCCCTTTTCTGCTTAATCTTTTGCCCTGTCATTGAACAAAACAATTTTTTTTTTATCAATTTCCACGCCTAAAGATATGATTTTGTCTTTTGGTATCTGTACTTTTTAGGAATCGCTGATGTTGTTTAATTAAGTGTTACCAAAACTAAGTTTTTTGAAGGCTTATGACTTTTGTAGAAAAAGAGTTTGAATGAAAAATTATTTGAATCTCTAAAGGCAAAAATTTGAACCAAGAAGTTTGATGCACATAAGTTCCCCTCCTGGTCATGGGAGAAACTGAAATATATCAATAAACAATCGATATCACTGAGGGAACACCAGTAATTCCTCTTTTCATTCAACATTCGGCTATAGCATTGACTTAGTTATTTTATTTTTATTTCACATAAGATAATTTTTTTAATTAAACCATGTAATACAGTTTCCCCATATCACAGCTTTAGGGACTCCTTCCACATGAAGTTAAAGCCAGCCTCGTGAACATTTTTCAACATCAAAAACAGAGTCAACAAATCCAATATGATATTAATATACATGTACCATCAAACAATAAAAATGTATGATTTGGTATATTTATCTATCTCTCTTCGGACAAAGTTTAACGTGAAGTATAGTTAATATCATAATCATTGGAAATATTTATGGTTTGAGATGTGTCGTAATGCTAAAATATTAGCATTGAAGCAATGCGAAGAGTTTAAATAATGCACTATGGGAGTGTAAATCTACCCTGTGATGCATTGGTATTTAGGCTCTGGTTCCTTTTTCAACTTTTTTGAGTTAAAGTTGCATAAACACCATGCTGTAATCACATTATGGAACCACACGTTTTCAACTTATCAAGCTTATTTCAACGTTTAAAGTAAGGAAAAAGTGCTAAATATATTTGGATTAAAATTAGAATACTGTCCTCTTCCCTTATGTATAGTAGGTTCTTCTTTTAATGAAGATAAAGATAGTCTATGAATGGCCACGACCATCCAGCCTCTAAAGATTATCACGTGATCACACACTTTTAGGATAAAAAGTGAGTCAGTATGGTGTTGACATTAACTACCTTTTGAAAATACCGGCACCTCAGCATTTTACAAACATTTGTATTGTTATTATTTGAAGTTATGTGACTTTTGCATTTTATAATCAGTATGGTTTTATAAAGGTGAACTTCTCGACACCCATTTTGAAATCTCTCTGTTTAATAAAGTTGTAGATTGGATCTCGTTTAGAGGGTGTAAAACGTCACAACAATTCTGTATGTCAGTAAATATTATAATGATGTTGAACCTGTCATTTTGTGAGTCATGAATATACTAATTATTTTGCAAATTTTCATATTTTTGATTTTTTATTGATTTATGTCCACTTTGAATATAACACTAGATGGCTGTTGGTGCCTTTCTATTGAAGCTTACTGGTATATAACTACAGGTATAAGTGATTGATTCTTAAAGATTTTGATCCTGCTTGTTTTAAAATTTTAAGTGCTTAAGAATAGGATACTGCCTTTGCCATGGCATTACCATGGCATTTTTTAATGTACATAAATCAAACTGCTCTTTGGATACTAGGAAAATACCATTTTAATTATTTTTAGATCAAGCACTTGTTTAAGAAAGAAAATAATGATAGAGGCTAATTTGTTTATTCTAACCAACATGAAATGTTATAAAATGTTTTGCTTTGTTCAAATTCTGGTATACACAATACATGAATATGTACACTTTATTTTATTGATAAATGGGATTCAAATTCAAAGCAAATTTTATCTCAAATCACATTTAATCCATTAATGCTGTGTCCACGACAAAACAAAGAAAATCCCAGTACGTCAAAGCTATGTTATCTGTGTTCATCAACACAACTTTTAACGCATTCATGAAAGGTATGAAATACACACTGAATGTTTCAAGTTCTTATCATCGCTTACGACATGAAGTTGAACTCGTTCTAATAGTTCCTATTGATAGTCATCCAGTCATTAAATGTAAAAACGTGTTCTCCTGATAATAGAAGTTCATTAAACATTCAAAATTTTATGACACCGTGGTGACCAATGCAATAGAATGATAAAATGTACATTTCCAAATGAACGAAATATCGGGTGATAAATTTTGAATTTCCTGCAAATAATTTACCAAAGGGAACATCAACTTGCTTTACAAGAATGGATTCATCAATAATTACAAAGATCAGTGTCTCTTTGAACACTCGCGACAATTGGAATCACAGCAACTACGTTGTAATATACTTGCAAATATGGGATATTATTCCATATGGGATGCAGACTTTAAAATATTGTCCTCTCATAATCTATATTGGCGGAACCAGTTTACCAAGTTTAAGTCTGTCAAACAAAGAATTTCCAAAGCGGCGAAACCCTGACTCTTAAGAGAAGGGTTTAGATTTATTCCGAGATTAAAAAAAATATCCATAATCAATTCCTTTTTTGTAATTTGTTTCATCGGACTTCGTTACAGTCGCGTTTTATCCAAACCAATATAGAAAGTACATAGACGCTTTCATTCGCATTAAATAGCTTTGCAGAAAAGACTTATTCAAAATAAAGAGTAAGTATATGTTTGTGTGGTTATATAAGGAAATTAAATTTCCAGAACATTAATTGCATTCATTTTATGGTTTTATGGGTATGGGAGTAAATGTCTATTTCAATGAAATGGTGTATGACACTCCTGTACAAGAATTTTCTTTTTATAGTGTTGTATTAATTAAAAATTCAAAACTGAGGTTAAAATTATCAATATCAAATTTCCCTTTGGATACAGAGTGTGCGTCATCTGTTTCATATTTGGATATTTTACCGGAAATGGACATTGATGGTAACCTAACAACAATTTTTCTTTAGTCAACTTTCCTTACTTATGTAGCAATATACCTTCATCACCTGCATATGGTGTTTTTGTCTCTTAGTTAATTCGTGAGTAAGTTCACAACGACCTTGTCAGCAAATATAATCATGGTTGACGGTCATTTTTTTCATAAGAGGATGGAACCGGCTCTACGCATGAAAACGAACATCTTTCATATGTGTTAATTGTAGATCTTTACTGGTTCTTTTATAAAGTATAACATGTTTTTATTCTGAAATATTTAAAACTATATGAGGACAAAGGCCATTATGTTCTTGCATCATGAGTTGTCCCTTGCAATTTTAAAAACCCATTCTAGAAAACACTTAAGATTATCCAACTCATCGCCTGCCATTTTTGCAACAAAGAGACTAAAACAAAATGAAACGATAGGTTTATTTTCCATAACATTACAAAATTGGTATGAGCAGAGCGGACTATTAATTATTTTAAACTTTTATTATAAAGTTCCTATTTTAGTGCATTGCTTTCTTTAGGAAGGATTTTGTTATACATTTAAGGAACTCTTATATCATCAACCTAGGTTTAACGATATGTAATTTCAGTACCCTATTATTGATGAATCTTCAGACCAGACGTGATTTTAGTAAGTTTATGTTCTGACTTGCATAAAAGATTTTTTGAAATTTCCTGTTTTCGGAAGAAAATTAAGGAAATTTTAAAATTAGCTTTTCTTCACAAACATTATGCAGAATTTTCCAACAACGTTGAAGTTATAACGGATTGTAACAAAGTGACCAAATAAGAAATCTAAAATTCTATCATTTTTGTACTAGAGATACTGACTCAGCATAATCCGCTTTTCCTTTTAGTGTTGATAGGTCAACAACATACATGTAAATTGTGCAAAACCATGCATATGTACGTCATCAAAACGATAACAAATCTCAACGAACCAAATGACTAAAATAATTGCGGATAAAAAAGTGCCACTGGGTTTTTAAAACCATGAATAACAAATTTCTAATGTGATGCAATGACTGTCAATCAATGACAATATCATGAAAATATCATGAAAATAAGCACTTTCCGATAAAGTCTCTCTCTCTCTCTCTCTCTCTCTCTCTCTCTCTCTCTCTCTCTCTCTCTCTCTCTCTCTGTGATCCTCAAGCAAGAAACTAGACCTTATATCTTACCTTTTCAAAAACAGTATTCTGTTATTATGAGAGTCACGCTTCCTCTAAATCCTCTTACGATTCTATAATGGTCCTTTTTCCGTGACTTGTCTACACTAAAAAAGTGCTTAGAGCTGTAACATAATGAAACTTGGTATCTTTACCGCAGAGTGAGACGGTGTGTTATTAGGACCGTGCATATAAAGAGGAAAATAAGAATCAACTAGTTTGAATGATAATTAATTTTATAACCACAGAGCCGTAAATAGTATACAATTAGCTGATGTGCCAAACCCGTTCGTTTCTAGATCTGGTTTGAACGTGCTATTAAGGTTCTTTGACGTCTTAATCTATATCGAAATGGAGATGGACAAACAGCATTAACAAAATCCATCAATCTACACGAATAATTTTCTTTATTCTAAACGTCAAGGGTTAACGTCGATGCTACTTTTTATTAAAGACAGGTATATATCTATATATTTATCGAAATTTGTTATCATTAAGGAAAAAAGAATCTTTTTATGATTACTGTAGATACAATGCGCTATCGTAAAAATGACAAATAAACATCAGTTATTATTTAAAACAAATCTTCTTTGATTTAGGCGATTTGATCTTATGTATTTGACTTTCCGAGAAAAGAATAGACATTTTCTCCAATTAGTGTCATTAAGAAAAACACAATGAGGAATTCCGTGACAAGCAATTTAAACCCAGGAGAAAAATAGTTCCAAGAAATTTGGTAGAGTTCATCAGAAGGTTAAACAAGCAATTTTGCGTGACGTAAACGTCTGTCTTTCTTGAAATTGAGATTTCGCCATGGTAAAAACATTTAGGACCAAATAACCCAGCAAAATGAGATTAGATTGTAAAGTGTATGATTAAGTATCACAGAAAAAGTGATATGATCACTGTTGCTCTGTACAAACTGTTGTGCCAATTGTTGGATAAAGGCCTTCATTTACATGAGAATATGACGTCTCTATGGTGGTGAAATGTGCTGGATACGATTCTAAACAAAACAAGGTAAGGAAATTGGTATTGCCATGTTCCTATTGGTTTAAGATACCGTTAGATATTTCAACCCTATTGTTAGAGGTTTTAGAATTCGGTTTCTTGTTCATCCATTGTAGAGAGTGGATATCTGCCACTATCCCAAAACGTTTTCTATTTTGAATGTTACGAATGAATGTAAAGCGTAAGTGTAATATCTGTAAAGTTGATACATCGGTGCATCGGAGGAGTTTTCTATATCCTTCTCTGATGAATCTGACTTTTATGATATCGAATGAATGCAAATAAAATAAAAATAAGTCTGAAAAATGTACATGTTCTTTGTTCCAAAATAAACGATATCAACAAAACCAACGTGCATATCGGGAAAAAGGGGCTACTTGGTGCAACCGTTTATTTATATTTATTGCGAAATTTTTCATGATTAGGATCAGGACACCCCTCATATTTTTAGAACACTGGGATCCTTGTGCGATGGGCATGAAATCAATATTGTCTATTTCAGACGTTTGGTTTTCTTTCTATTTTTATTGCTTTCAGTTGCCTGGTGAGGTTATCTATCAAGCGTGTATCGCTTTATTTGAAAAGTTCGAGACAATTTGGTATGAATGTTTATGAAAGGTGGGTATGTACAATGAAATTAGGTTTTATATATAGCATTCAAATTGTGTTATATCCTCTCAGTAAAACATTAATAAATTGTCATGACAAAATGCAAAATACACGTCTTTTTCTCAATTTTTAAAAACTATATTGGAGTATATTGAAGTGTTTTGAAGATTGCAATAAATTCACTGACTCTTTTGTATGTTTTTTATAAATTTTAAACTTCTAGTAACTTTTTGTCAAGGAAAAGTACGTTAATGTTTTCATGACAAACCTAAACATATGAAAAGAACACAGCTGTATACACAAGGAAATGTCAATTTACGTAAAGGATATAAGCCTCGATCAGTTCTTTCTCTTACAGAATGGATAGTTTGAGGTTAATATATGGCCTTCTTTGTTTTAAAAATGGACAATATATGGTAAACCTGTTGACAATGCTGAAAAATATATTTCCTAACTTTACACAATAAAACCAGTCTTGTGTAGAACTTTCTTCTGTTACTTAATGGAGAGTTTCAGGTATGTGCAAGGGGTTTATAAAGCTGTGCTGTGAAAATGTCATATTCATTCATTCTTCCACTATGCAACATAAACATCTAATTCTATATTGGGGAGATCATATCTTATTTAACAATATTCAAGGGTGTGAAAGAGGTACTACGTATACTGAGGCTGTGATATTTTTGATATAGAGGGTGGGAATGCTGTGCCAAATTTTGATATGACTTACAAAAACATTTGATGAAAGATTACACCAACCAAAACAAAGAACCCATTGACAGGCTAAGATGCAGAATATTTCCAAGGGTGTGGAGGAGGATGACGGTTAATGTTTTATTTTCCAGGGAGAATGTAGTCCAGGTAATCGAGAATTAACTTTTAAAATTTAGATATGTCAAGAATGTGATTTTCATAATGTGCAGTGAAATTTGTCTTAATCTACGTTCTGGTCACATATGATGTGTTTTGTGGTTATAAGTAATTAATATGATAAAGTGGATTAATGTTGATTCATGGTTCTGAAAAATGGAGTTGATATATAATTATTATAATGGATAATTTAGTAGTTTTAAGTGTTTCTCCGCTGTATCGCTCTTAAGGTGTAAAACATTAAATATCTTTCTTTATATGCAAATGTGATGCCTTTATTCTTATTTCAACTAACCTGCAGCCGTCCAATAAGTAAACAGTTTTACCTTTCTATGTCCAATATTTTTGTTTAAAACAGACAGTTTCTATGAATTATTTTTAAGAATGGACACCTGCAGGTAACTTATTGGATTGTTTTCAAATTTAGAAGTATTCTATCTTGTATAACAGCCAAGAAGAATAAAGGATAACATAACAAGCAGGTTTGGAGAAAACGACAAAGGGCTGTTGTAATTAAGTTTGCATGCATACCAACGGTGAACAAAATATAATCAGAAAAACGCCATGTGAGCTAAAATACAGCAACACTGTTGGATTTTTTACGGATCATTTTTATTGTTCCGATCTAAACATTTAGGGATTGGACTGTGTAACACAGAGTAGGGGAATAAGTAACAACACTTATCATTACTCATTAATTAAAACATGAAAAAAACTACAGACTACAGTTATCACTCAAAACTCTCAATCAATCACAGGGTTTCAGTTATTTTAATATATTGCACGATAAGAAATCTTCTTACTTTTCCATTAAACAATTCTCGTATAAACCAATTACAGTATAAACCCATTCCAGCTATTTATGATCTTATAAAAAAGAAAAAAGTTCCGGCATCGTAGAAAGCATTAAGAAAAGTAAATGAAAAGTTATCACATGAAATTATCGATTACAAGTACTTGCAATAAAATATTGAAAGACTGTTGATTTAAGAAAATTGTTTAAATGGTTTTAGAACACAGGGCGTAAGAATCGAAAACAGTTACAAATTAAAACATTATTAATACAACATTGTAAACTAGATTCCTCACAACAACTACTGATTATAAGATGTGCGTACACCCCGAATCAAAAATATGAAGATACGGTTGAGTGCTGCAAAAAATAGGTATTGTAGACAACGTTACTACAAGAAATAGACATTGCTCCCACCCGCCCTAAAAAAAAATACGGATCCGGTAGGAATGAGAAAGAATAAAAAGGCTTTATTTGTAAAACTCGACTTCTTCTCCTATATACGGATTATCATAATGTGTGTTTAGGGGGGTTTGCATTTGTGATTTTTGAAGTTAGATTATAAGAACAAGATAGACTGGGTTTTTTGAAGGATTTTTTAAAAATGTTTTTGGTTTTGGTTTATTTGGTTTGGTTTCTTTTATTATTTGTTTTGCTTGTAGATTTATTTTCTTATGGTTATGCAAAAAAAATTATATTGAGTAAAAAGACAGGGGTTGGGGTAATAAAGGTATAGGAAACCTTTTCCCTTCCCTGAACTATTTAAACTTCCTGGGAAACATACCTCTGCATTGATTTACCAATATTTATCAAGATTCTGTTTCTTTTTCTTTGTCAAGACAACTTTTATGACCACTACATGTGATTAGATGCGTATTATTTACATTTACGTGCTGGTGGACTTGTAATTGACCGTGCTGTAATTCAACAAATTCAAAATTATTCCAATTTCGACGGTAGTTTTAAACTTGCTGAATTATAAACCTTGAATGTAACATACTAATTTGATGTATTGGAATGTGGGGATTTTATTTTCTGAAAAATGAGCCTTTCAAAACTAAAATGTTTGTTGAAGATGAAAATAATAAGGGTATTCTTTCAGTTTCTTGTGAAAATTTCTTGCTTTGCACTTTTTCAGTATATTCTACACTTTATCTATAAGAACAAAAGAAAGTTAAGGACTGAATTATAGAAAGTAAACGCATATCAAGTTCTAGTGGTTTTAACTATACTTAGATAAGGTTTCGGATTTCTACAAAGAGAATACAAAAGGTTAAAAAATAAAAATCTAAAACTAGCTGTATATCTATATGACAAAGTATCTTTTAAAATCAAATACACTCTCCAATGATAATACACAGATATATCCTGAGGACGCACAATTTGCTTGTAAACATGCATTCACCAAGTCACTCAGTTAAAAATATTTCTCCATCAATTTGTCTGCGCTAGGCGCTTTTTCCATCAGAATGAATTGATTTGTTATCACATTAAGGTGTCTGCTTTATGCTTGTACATCACTAACAAAATGAATTATACCAAATATATCATTCTAAGCCAAATTACTTAATACTCTATCAATAGGACAAACAACGATAAAATACTATTGAAAGAACCGTAATGGCTGAATAAAAAGTGTAAGAATGTTTTCTAACAGTGGAACCTGCGCCTTTTCCGTTGTTACTATCCTCATTGTCGTCACTATCTAAGCCTTCTGCTGATTTAATTTCCGGTTCAGGTGTGTGCTCTTTTTCATCCTTACTTGATTCTGGAAGATACAGTGGAACCAATAAATAATCAAATTGACTGGCCAAAAACAAGTCATTTTTATTTTGATTCTGAAATTTTAATTTTCAATTATGTTTTTTTTTTAAGGATTTATCTTAAAAATCGCGACAGAGAAGTTATTTTTTGTAAACAACAGCATGAAGTATTTCATGAAAAATTGCTTTTTTGCAGAAAAAAATAGTTTTTCTTATTTTAATAATTTCATATATTCATTAATATATTTTTATAAAGAATAAATGCTTTGTGATTACTAGTAATAGAGACAGCATAAAAATTGTTCGATATATTTGATTTTTCGGGCAATGATCGACAGTGTACATTACAAATCAGGTTGTTGATATAGGTAGATAAGTACATGTACATCAAGATTTGTTTGGAAACTCGTTTTGCTAATTGCTAGTGATCTAAAAATATGGGATAGGAAAGCCTGAAAGATTTAAGAATGCATAAAATTACACTCATTCAGTCTGTCTTGTGTGTATTTTTCTTAGCTAAGAGTTTTAAAGAGGTATAGCGTACTTTCCCATTTTTCGCCCTTTCTCATTTTTGGGAGTTTATTTTAATCAACTCTCCTAGGCAGTTACTCTGACAAACCGAAAGTGAAACAGTGTTTGGACAAGACTTAATTCTTGAAAATAACTTATAAATTCGATAAAATGTATGCTAAAGCATTGTTTTTCAAGGAAACTTATTTGTAAATAAATGTACTTTGAAAATAGTCAGATTTTAAATGGTACGAACAATTTAGATATTTTTTGTAGTCGTATCTATTCTTACGTCAGAGTTCAATATAGTCTCGTTCAACTCGACGCTCGGCTGTCTCCGTAAATCTCCGACAAGCAGAGAGTCTCTCTTGCTTGTCGGAGATTGAACGAGACTAGAGTTCAATATTGCTTAGATCCATAAATTTTCCAGAAATCTTTCCATCACTGATACATAGTTTGATTGAATTAATTCTACCTTTAGATATAACTTAACAAACATGATTCTTATGGGGTTTTATCATTCTTGTGTCGAAAAAGACCAAAAATTCATATTATAAAAATGACAAATACAGATTAGAAACTACCCCTACTTGTAATACAAAATAACATATCATTGATTTTAAAGCAAATAAACATCGATAAAATCAACTCCCGTCAGTTCTTCGGTAATTTGATTAAATAGTAAGTACCTGCTTCTAAAAAAAGATTTATCTGACGCCTTACCGCATATAGTGCATTTTAGTCTCATTTCAAGCCTTGGAGTAGGAAAAACGCTTTTTGTTTACTCTTTCTTGGTGTCTTCTTTCATTTTTCTTTAAATACTCGTGCAAAGGTGCATTGAGTGTGGTACTATTGTTTGTACACGTCTTTGTTTATTTTTTCTATACACAATATCACATTTGTGATACTAAAGCGATATGCAGTTTCTTCAATGCTTTTAATTATTATAAAAAGGATTTTCTAAATTAAAAAAATCCCAATATTTCAACAAAACCATCATAATTAAGACAAACATATTTATGCAGTCATCGGGAATCGAACCCATGACCACAAAAGCAAAAGGACAAAATACCGATGCCTATAACCACTACTCCATGAAATCATTGATAAAATTTTTATCTTATAATTCTCCAAGTAATACAATGAAAGAGTAATCACGAAAATAGGGTTGTTGATTTCATTCTTAAATTTTAAAATGAAATCCATTTTAAACCAAAAATATCTTTGCATTATAGTATTGTTTGATGTCAGCTGAAATTTAATTTAGTTTATTTTTTCTGGTTTATGGTGGTTTAATGTTTGTTTTTGTTATTTGCCAATGCCCATATCACATATTCCCATATGGTCAATACAAAAACTGATTATTTTATCGGATTTTTATCGACACTACTATAACATTTTTTACCAAGTTTCTTTGTGATTTGTATGCGCGAACTGTAAAATAATGAAAACATTTGAAAAAATTCAATAAAAATTCAATTTTTTTAAATGAGCTATATTGTATGCGATATTACATTATAAGTGCGCTATACTCCTTTATGACTTTATCTATACAAACAGAATATATACAAATCAAAATAAACATATGCAAGGTTATATCATTGGTAACCTTGCATGTTAACTGGTTGGGGGTAGGGGGTCTGAAGGTTCTGAACACCTTTTGCAATATTTGTAAAGAAGATGGGTGAATAAGGCGAGTAAAATGCCAATATGAGGAATGATTAGATACTGCAAAATTAAAATATCATTAAATCTCATAATTTAAAAAAAAAAATAAAAACAATGCATATTTAAAGTTGCATCGGTTTGTAACCCTAAAATATTTGAAATACTTTTAATAGGTTGATTTAAACTGGCGTATGCCTGTCAAATCATCCAAATAGTGTCATTTTAGAATTTCATTTCCTTTTCTTTTATAGAGTGGGTCTGAGCTCCATATTTTTGTTATAGTCTAAATGCGGTTTAATGGAATTTAAACCGATTTCAATCAACAAAAATGTGGAGAGATGACCCACTATACTTTAAGAATGTCATTTTGTAGCCCAACAACCGATCGTTTTAGAAAAATAATACAAGTCCGTAAATTCGTGGCCAACGTCTCATAAAGCATTTAAACAACACACTTTGTTGTGAATGAAATGGCTCAGTGGTTAGAGCACAAGGTAGCCTTATAGAATATAGGTCTTTAAGTTGTGGGTTCGATTCCACCAACACTGTAGGATTGATAATTTGATTCTTATCTTTTTAAATATTTCAAACTGAATATAGTTAAAAATTACCCTTTTGTAAACTTGTATTATATCATATCAAATGTATATATTTGAAAAAATAATAAATTTTAAATTCTATTTTACGACTAAACCAAATGGGCAGTCTTATCCCCCCCCCCCTTCTTATGTAATATATATTTAGATTTATTAAAATCGCCATACATTGGCTCTCGTAAACCCCTTCCCAAGTAAATTTAAAGCACATCTGCACCCCCATCCCCGGTAAAATATTCTCGAATCCACGCCTGCACCATGAAATTTAGAACTAGGCAATGCAAAAGCTCAACCCAATTTGCTTACTCTCAAGCAGTGAGAAAAGCGATGATTTATATATAACTGATTTGGTTTGGCATCTGCCTGAGACGCATACCTTCGACGCAATCTTGAGTTTTGTACAAGTAATCGAATAATCCGTTGGAGATGATCTTTATGTGCTCCGTCACTTCATCATTCTCGCATTCCTTCGCCGCCATTATCACACAGTTCTCCAGTTCTCTCTTAATCCTGCAACAGAGAACATCGACGTCTAGAGACCACTTTGTATTGACTATGTGTTTTCAATTTGTCTCTAAGATTGTTTGTTTGTGTCCTTTGACTTTACAACGCGTATTTTGTCTGATAATCAAAGATCAACCATTCCAATTCTTTTTTACTTGGATTTTCTAAGAGTTAATTACTCGACGAAATACAGCATCTACATGTATGTCTATATCGTATATATTTTGTCAATTAGTTCATGATTAATCTTTTTAGAGAGCAAGCTACATCAAGTACACTGGCAAGAATACATATTGATGAATCAATCTTGTATGTATAAATGTATTAATGCAAACTTTGATTAATCCAAACTGACAGCATCAGTTTTCATTCCTTTTGGAAACACCGTGTCTTCCGCTAAACCCTCAATGAAAATGTCGATGAATATTTGCTGTATAAATATTGACCAAAGCCACCTGTGAACTCACAGAAGAAATAACCGGTTGTTGTGGCAAATTATAACACTCTGGTTTTGTGTAGATAATACATTTACCACAAACTACGTGAAAATGTATGTGAGTGAATAGTGCACAGGTATACATGTACCTGTAACTGTGATTAAATAGAAAACATACGGCCAAATAACTTAAACCTTAAACTTAAGTTTAACCTAAATAACATCCGTTAGTATTCTATAAACCCACCGTCTTTATCTTTGGGCGACATGTTTATATTTTTTTCATTCTGGGATTGGAGCAGTTGTGGTACCAACAAGCAGTGCCCTGGTTTGGATATTGATTCAAAACATTAAATAAAGCTCTCTTATTACTTGTATAATGTAGTATTTATTTGTAAGTGAACACGTGAGCATCCGTGTGTTTTGATTGGCTACATGTGATACTCACTTGCACTTTTCTCCCGTATTCCCATCAGCAAATGGATATAGTAAACCGTCACATGATCCTAGTTCCCGTTTAAATGTCTTTTTATTGCTGTAACAGGTTCCAAAAGTCTGAATCACTGCAACATATAAAAACTATGATAGTGTATTTTCTACTTTTAAAAATACATATGCCAATTGGCATCTCTTTGTTCTTGATAGCCGCTTAAACATGCCCAATGATCGGAATGTCCGAGAAATTGCAAAGTCATGATAGACCTGCTTAATATACACCCCCCCCCCCCCCAAACAAAAAAGAGGAGAACAATACTTTAAGACGACTAAATGGTTGTCGCCATTGTTAGACTGTATTTATCTCATTGAAAAAGCTTTTTATAAAAAACAATTATATTTAAACCTTAGATATTTAGATTTTTGTTTTACTGAATAATATGGTTTGTGGTTAAAAACCATGCTTATAGTTTTGAGGAAGATCTGATAGATAATTTGTGAGTCAATCGCAACATCTCAGGACATTTTGGCAGAGCTCGGGAAAACACATCGAATCTGTTAACATTACCGGATGTTTGAATTTTATACAAAATGGAGTCAATTCCCATCAATTTAAGTATTATTGGCTAGGCAGCCTTGCATGTCTCTTCTATGGCATGTTGTATATCATTGAATATTATAAAGTATAGCTCACATCTTAACATATCGTAAAATGTGTTATATTTATATAAAATATGATAAAAAGGGTGTCATGGGACGTTTTTGTAATATATACGAGGTTCGAAAAGTTGCGAATTATAATTGAGCATCTAGTCTCCTTAAAATTGCGAGGTTTTTTCGCTTCTAAAATGACTGATCTTCATTTTAAGCCTTTAGTATATACGCTAAACGCTTAATGTCATTACGCAACCGAATACTTAGTCAAGTCGCTACCTATGATGAATCAAAGTATTTAGAATACTGAAAAAGGGCGGGTTTGATGTGTTTACATGTATGTCAAGTTTTTGTAACAAGAATGACAAATACAGAACTTCAAAATGATATCTTAATGCAAATATTCAAAACAACTTCATAATAAGCTTGCCAAGCGCTTTTCAGTACTTTTAGTACTTTGATTCTTGATGCCAGGTAAAGCCTACAAAACAAGCACTGATCTCCATTTCTATTGATGCTAAGCTACTACACCAAAAGGCGTTACAATTTGTATGATGCTTTGTCAAGTCGTTACCTATGAGGAATCGAAGTATTGAGAATACTGAAGCTGGGCGGGTTTAATGTGTGTATATCAACTTTTTTGTAAAAAGAATGACAAATACAGTACTTCAAAATAAAACTTGGCTTAATGCAAATATTCCAAACAACTTCATAACAAGCTTGCCAAGCGATTTCCAGTGCTTTCGGTACTTTGATTCTTGATGCCATGTTACATGTACTTTGCAATAACTGATCGCCATTTCTATTGATGCTAAGTTACTGCACCAAAAGACGTTACAACCTGTATGATACCATCACGTAATAATCTGCAGATGTGGTGCAACTGCAGATCATTTGAATTCATCCGAGGTACCTACTGCCACTAATTCTAACAGGCTGTGCCAGCGTCTTTGATCTGGCAATGAAGGACGCCATTGGTATGTGTTTATTCTGACAATAAACAATGATGTGTGTAGTTTCGTAACGCATGACGTAAGATAGCGATAATATTAAGTGCAGGTGGGGTGTTTTTTCGGTTGTCAACAAATATTGCAACTCAAGCTGAATACGCTCAAGTCTGCTCACAATTTAAATAATTAACTTTAAGTTAATGCTCTTTTCTGTTAACTTATTTTACGATTAAAACACGCGGATGCGATCAAAAATCCATTGTTGTGCGACTTAATGGACATTGTGTCACCACATCCAATCTTAGATCGATTCTAAGACATGGACGCTTCGTCAAAAAAGTCTGTATGTATTTAAAAACCAAAGTAAAAACCAACCCACCCCCCATGGATTAGAATAGGATTTTCATGATTTTGGGAATTAGTCATCTTTTATTTTTGCTTTTTTCTTATCACGATTTCGATAATTAGTCTAGACCCCCACCCCTCCCTTTCCCCCCACTGTCAATTTGCTTCCGACGCCACTGAAGTCCGCGAATGATATACTTTGCAATTGTACATAATGGTTACCCCAAAAAAGTAATGGATTTATTAAGTTTCATATATTTGTATAAAACTTGTTTCACAGAATACAACAGGCACAATTAGTTGTTTTGATAGCTTGGATATTTTTTAGTTATAATGATGACAGTTTCAGTGGTAGTAGAAAGTTTGCTATCTATGAGTGAGTGGGTGAGATTTACCCCTAGACCTGTCTTCACAAACGACTCGACGTCCTGCTAAGTTAGCCCGTAGTTCCTTATCAGCCTTGGTTTTATCCAACGGTGAACACTGCGCCAGATTGGATTCAAAACAGGAAATTATATCATTTATTTTCCTGCAATATAAACAAGGGTGTTATCAACATCCTGAAGAAAAAACCAGATATAGCCAGAATCGTAAGACAAATTCTGGCTATGGTGATAATTTAATGTAAATTTGTCACACCTCTATCAGCGCAAATATTGAAAACTATATATATATATATGTTTGTCGAATGGCGTTGATTTTGAAGTCTGAGTTACTTTTCTCTATAATTAGTTTCCCTGTTGACTCATTAAAATCAAATTACTGAAAAGCTGACGGGAGTTGATTTTGTCGATGCTTATTTATTTTAAAATCAATGATATGTTATTTTGCATGAAAAGTACATGTAGTTTCTAATTTGAATTACGCACATTTTTATTAATGAATTTTTGTACTTTTTCGACAAGAATGTCGAGACCTCAGCACAAATCATGTTAAATAATATTTAAAGATAAAATTAATTCAATCAAACTATGCATCAGTAATAGAAATATTT
The DNA here is from genome assembly GCF_025612915.1 of Magallana angulata. Classification (NCBI taxonomy): domain Eukaryota; kingdom Metazoa; phylum Mollusca; class Bivalvia; order Ostreida; family Ostreidae; genus Magallana; species Magallana angulata. The sequence goes on along the minus strand of NC_069116.1, from coordinate 20,077,203 downwards.
CTCGAAAATTGTATGGATCCAAGCAATATTGAACTCTAGTCTCGTTCAACCAAACGCTCGGCTGACACCGTAAATCTCCGAAAAGGATTTACGGAGACAGCCGAGCGTCGAGTTGAACGAGACTATATTAAACTCTGGCGTAGGAATACATACGACTACCAAAAATATTTAAATTGTTCGTACCATTTAAAATCTGACTATTTTCAAGGTATTTATAAATAAGTTTCCTTGAAGAAGAATGCTTTAGCATACATTACATCGAATTTATCAATTATTTTCAAGAACTAAGTCTTGTCAGCAGCATTGATTTGTGCTGAGGTCCAAACACTGTTTCACTTTCGGTTTGTCTGAGTAACTGCATAGGAGAGTTGATTAAAATCAACTCCCAAAAAACACAGCGTATCGAAACGTTGATTATGCCTCATTCATTCAGATTTCAAATGTAAAATTTTATATCTGACAATGTAAATTTTCCTCATGTAAGAATAATAACAGATGTACTGCAATACATTTCACGAAGGAAAGCAAACTACCAAATAAAACCATAATGAAAGGTGGTGACATTATCTGTGAGACCACTATTGGTTTTGTTTGTATCACTCAGAGACGTTTACAAGCATTATGTAATATTGCTTCAGAGCATTTCCTTCATGTGGCATCTCTCATTTCATTTTATTTCCTTGTTTTGAATAGCCATATTTTCCATTGTATATTGTATATATTTTACTTTAACCCATTATGAGGACTGGTTTTATTGCATTACAGTAAATGGCTACAGAATATTGCTTTGATAGAGGATACATGTATATTGTTGTGCTGAAATATACATGTATGTAACAGTATACATAATATAATACTCACCTACAGAATTTATCTACTTTTGACGGATTTAAGAAAGACTTTAAACTCATGCTGAATCCGTTTCCAACAGTCACGTGACACGTATCGAAGCAGTCTACAAAAGATATTTGTAAGAAGTTTTGAAACTAATATAAACGTTCAACATTTCACTCTCACACTATGATATCTGTAGAGAAATCTTGAAAGAATTTTGTCTCTGTGCACGGTCAATGAATTCCTATCTTATGAATCGTCATACAGCAACAAAATCACTTAAATTAGTTTTTCCAAAATACACATTCTGATAAACATCTTGTGTTTACTTGTGTGTTTACTGGCTCCAGTTACGCAATGCAAAGTATGCAATTTAACCTGACAGCATATTTTTTCTGCTTGCATTGAGAATAAACTGCTTTTTTAAGTCGAAAGACCTTTCATGTAGAATGTTTCAAGAACAAAAAGTAATTTAAAAAATTCAAATTACAACACAATTAGAACTTAAAGTACAAAATGTACTCCTGTGAGCGGAACCTTAAAATTATAATTATAATATTTTTATTATTTCGTATTATAATTAAATTTCATATAATATTAACTTACGTAATTATTCACTTACGTATGCAGTTTAACATTGTGTTTAAATGTACTGCACACATTTATTTCTCTATGTAAGGGACAAGTCTAACCCATTGACACACTCACCCTACCCCCTCCAATACAATGACAATAGTCCAGAGTCCATTATTCTATTTTTAGGTCAAAAATCTATCCACTGTATCACAATACCATTTACAGTAAAATACTTAGCAAGCTTTACACAATCATATGCTTTGTAAGCTGAACCTGATTTTTTATATTTCGTGCCAGATTTGTTTTAAAAGCAACAGGCAGGATAAAATTATGTAAGATGTATAATTATCCATAGGGCAGACAAAAAAATAGGGGAAAATGTGAAAACCGGCGCATTTCCAACGAATTCAAATAGGGTTCAACAGTAAAAATTGATAGCTCTCGAACCTACACCAAGGAAATTGGGTTAGTAAATAAAATCAAAAATAAATAATTTAATTATATTTCAATTTAAAACGATTGAAATAGAAGTTAAATTTCATGCAAGAAATTTCATCAAAATATCTAGGGTAGAAATATTTATACTTGGCCTCGTTAAATCGATTCAGATTAATTTTTGGTAGTCAAATTCTACAGGGAATAAGTGTAAGAACACGTAAATACACGCATATTTATTTGTATCTTAAACTAAAGTTATCCGATCCAAAGTATAGAATAATTATGCCCGATGCCTGAAGAACTTGTTCTACAAATTTCGCCATTATGCTTTGGGTTACCATGTTCTGAGCATCTTCTGAATAGTTCTTTGCAAAAAAAACATAATCGCGAATTTAAGAAAGGAACAGGTGTATTTTTAATTTTTTTTTTAATTTGACACATCATAATTCCTATACATGTATACATGTACCCCAAATTTCGAATAAAAATATTCACAATCTAAGTGATTCATTGCAATTGAGTCATTTTGATACATGTACAAACTCTCAGTGACTTAGGTCCGCCAAAGCTTGACCATCTTTTACTCTCATTTTTGCAATTTTGGGGTAATTTATCGAAAATGAAAGTAGATTTTTTATTTGCTGATCAGGTAAAATTCAATTAAACTAGTAGTTTACTGGCATCATCTCAAATGTGTTGAATGAGCAAAGGTGTTAGCAGTAAGTCCGGTGCAGGCATTTAAGTTCAACATCCAAAAGACGAGGAGACAATAAATGGAAACATCGATTATTTGGTGAATAGTCAAATAAAAATTAGAGTAATGAAATTTTAACGCAGATTGGATTTCTTGAAATTCTTTTTTTTTTTCATTTTAAAAACCATGTTCTTGGAAAATCAAATCATCTGTACAACTGCCATGACAGCATTTTGAGAAATCTTAATTTATGTAAACTGGTGGGTTTTGAAAAGACTAGAAAGAACCTAGTTTTCTTCAGAAAAAGACTTCAACCTTGATAAGTCAAATTGATCACTCTCACTGATTAACAAATCTCCATTTTAGAGGACCACTGGAGACACAGTGTATTGGGCACGTAATCCTTAGACTGGCCTCTACAATAAGATACGTGTAGTTACGATAGACTGCTTGATACTTTAACTTAGTTGAACACTCAGTCAGCTGTCTGTCAGCTATCTGGTGAACAATGATCCCGTCCGAGATTCTGTGGAAAGAAACATGTTCAACGTGCCCCCTCCCGACTTTATTTCATCTTAAGTACTATTGCCTAATTACAACCTGTCAATAGCAGAAGGAAAAGTCGGTGCCGAGGCACGCGAAAATGTCATCTCCGAGCGCTGCACGCCATCCCCTATCAACAGTGATACCAACGAACATTCTTCTCCCCCCCCCCCCCCCCCCAAAAAAAACACGTAGCCATCTGTGTATTCGATCATTGTACGCCGTAATAATAGAGATAGGAATGGATTTAAATGATGCTTACTAAGTCGGTCTATTTGATTTTTAAACCCAAGAAAATTGTGATATTGTTGTAAAAGTATATGACTTTCATTTAACATTCAATATATGGTTTTTTTTTGTTTGTTTGTTTGTTTGTTTGTTTGTTTTCTTTGTGTTTCTCATGCATTATCAAAGTACGTGTAGTAATAAATATTACTTCAAAAATGCATCGGAATATTGGTCTGAGCCTCTGTAAATATATTCAAAATATGAGTGATAAATTATTGCCACGCTTTCAGGAAAAAGTAAATTGAAAACAGCCTTAAAGACGCATTCAAACTGTATACTTACAAGGGGTCTCCTTGTCTGGAGAAGAAGTATAATAAGGAACTATGGATGCTGTAACCGATGTGGAGAAAACCGGTACTCTTTCTGGGGTGTGAGGAGAGGAGGTTGAGCTGTTGGTAGCGGGAGAGGTAGATATTTTAGCTGTCGATAGATTAGTACTTTGGATTGATTTAGTTCCATTTGATGTTGTTACTGTATTTTGTTTAGCTGTTGCAGTTTGGGTTGTGGCAGGTTTTATTGTGGTTTGGGTTGTTGAAGATTTCATCGTGGTTTTGGTTGTGGCAGGTTTCATTGTGGTTTTGGTTGTTGTAGGTTTCATTGTAGTTTGGGTAGTTGAGGATTTCATTGTGGTTTGGGCTGTTGTAGATTTCATTGTGGTTTTGGTATTTGAGGGTTTCATTGTGCTTTGGGTTGTTGTAAGTTTCATTGTTGTGCCTTTTTCAGGTATCAATTCGGGTTCAGTTGTCACATTACCGCTTGTTATGATCACTACTTTCTCCGTTGCCGGTTTTTCCGTGGTTGTTCGTACCGGAACATTTGGCGTTTCATTTGTTGTTATCGGTTGCTCTGATGATAATTCTTCTGTTACAAAGTTTGATGCTGTAGTCGTTTCTAATGATGTTCCCGTTGATGATGTTACCGTTGATTTAGGTGAAATCGACTCTGGATTCAGATATTTTCTTAGCGATTCTCCACAATACAAACTTATAAGGTCTTCCGATTTTGTTTGAGCTAAAGAAAAAGAGACATTTACAACTGATCCTGATGTATTTTAGAGGAAACCCTCGGATGAAAAAGCTTACATGTATTTAATTGTGTCGTCTTCATTATTAGAAATATATAGATATTTTTAACCATTTTGTCTTTTCATTTGACATGAACGCCAAAGTAATGTCTGTTGCTACCTAACACTTTTAACTGTTAATAAGTCATGTACTCATTGACAACTAAAATACTGTATTATTAATTATAGTGATATACAGTAACTGGAGTACAAAATGCTTTCTGAAATACATACTATCGGAAGGCAATATTGAGAAACAAACAATTAAACTTGAAAAAATTCTTATGTTCTCCTTACAACTTATTTCCATCCAAAGATAAGCGTCTCCTTGTTGTTGTGAATTGGACAGGGTGAAAGTTGTATTTTCCGAACTTAAATCCTTCCATTTTCTGTATCCTTCAAGTTTATAATTACACGGGAATGAAATTTCTTCACCGTCCCCGGTTTCTATGACCAATGACATTGAACACCGAGAGTCGAATATGTGCATTTCTATTGCTGTCAGTTTAAGCGTTGTATATGTTGGGTTCTTTACAACCATACATTCGCAGTTACTTGCCCCTGTTCTTGGAAGGGGGTAGTCTTTATTGGAGAGGTATATTGGTGGTTTGGCGTGTATTTCGTCGTCTGAGCAAATATTTCCTGTTAAACTATCTACAACATTCAAATCAAGCTCGTAAGTAAAAGGTACAAACTGTCTTACATGAAAGGCCCGCTTAAAACTTACCGCAATATATAAAATAAATTCTTGTACGCCAATAGAGGTTTGTCAACGGACAAACACGCAACGAGCATGTTGCATATGTCCTGGCTCTCCCATCTTTGTAACATACTTATCGATGATAAGTTACATGTATCTTTGTTTGCACTTTCACCGAAAGTCTATATACATGTATAAGAATAAATCATAAAGAAAGATAGAAAGAATTAATGAAAGAAAATGATCTCTGTTGCGTCCATAGTGACGTTTTAAGTCAGAATGCATATTTTTATTGTTAGAATTAAAATAGAACCATTTCAACAAAAGCTTGGACTTTCGGTAGTTGTGCTTATGAGCTAAGACTACGCAATTTGTGTATGTTTCACTTGAAACCAGCGTCATTTTTAACTTGTTTTGATGTAAGAAATAGGTAGTTACGTTCTACCAAAAGTCCAAGGTCTTGTTAAAAAGGTTCTATATGAAAAGAACATGACACAACACAACATGCATGCTGGCGCGGGGTTTGTATTTTTCATTCTCTACAATGTTTGCTAGAATCATACGTGTACATATACCTGTATATGAGACAACACAAAGAACCTTTTAATGATCTGCAATCTACATATTAGCGGTAAAAAGCCCTGATGTCTTTATTCTTGAAGAAGTTCTTGTGTTTTTAAGATGAAACTTGAAACAAAATGTTAGACATTGAAAGTTGTGTATCCATATATCCTTAAATTTTTTGTGGCACCTTATTGTTTAAAACCTTGTTAAATTGATTATTTAATATATGAGCCAATGAAAGTTTTTCAGAGATATAATTTAATTTCATAATTAGAGTGAGATTTACAATTTAGTTTCGTTCGCCTTTTTATGAAAATGCTAAGAAACGGGGGTACCCTTTTGTAGGTAAAGGAACTCTACACAAAAGGTCATTCTTTTCTTTTAAAGACAGTATCCTACAATTTATTATTATCAAGACTTCATCTTGAAAAGAGCAAAGGTAAAAAAACCAAAACATATTTATGTGGTAATTTAAGTAGGAAGATTTAATGTTCCTGAGATGTTCGTCAGTCTCTGCAGGATGTATTTTGAATACGTCAATGTAGTAAGCAGTACGTGATAATATGTAAGCAGTAGGTGATAATGTTACTCTTTTTTTCTAAGGTGCTTTGTGAGTACACGTGTTTCTTTTTTTAACGAATCGAAAAAATGATGTTTCGATGAAAGTTATTAACAACAACAAATAAATTAAAGGAAAATTATAAACAAGTGATCAACTCAATAACAATATAATAGATTATCTGTTTTTCTTGTCTAGAAATAGTGTGGTTTTAAGATTTGTTCTCTTCTTTAATATTTTTAGTGGGGGAGGGTTATATTTATATACTTATACTGTATTATTTTTTTAACTTAACACTTAAGTGTTCGCATTGACATATCTATAGTTACCTGGAATGCATTCATAATACACCGTCATATAGTCGGACATGGTGATCAAAGGGTCCCTACATCTGTTACTCTTTGTTTCGCGGACCTGATAGACGCAGCGAGGACGACCTGAGCACATTCGTTTCAACACGGTCTCTGTGATTGTGTTGTAGAAGATACAGTCGCCCTGACCCCGGCGACAACATGCTGGGTCGCTGCTCCCTCGGGACATGCAGTCCAAGTTGTAATCGGGGGATTTCCCTCCGAAGAAAACTCGTTGAATTCCGATCTTCTCGTTGTCCAAGCAATTGATTTGCAGGTTTTCGCCATTGCAGACGCTTATTGTGTTATACTGGCAGAGATACCCTGCAATAAAACATTGCAGTCAGAATTACCCTTAAGAAATACAAAAATACTTAAACAATGAATACGATTGCGAATATATTTTCATCAGGATCAATTCTTCATGATGATCTGTTTGAATTGACTGCATGACTGCAAGAATTTGCTAGGAATATGTTTAAAAGGATTCCTGATCGTATGAAAAATAGCGTATAGTAAAAACAAAATGCAAAGTACAGTGGATCCTCGTTAAGAGAGACCCAGTGAATTTGCACGGAGGACGAAGCGTGCCCTACTAGTATATACAGCAATGTATAGCTAGCCGCTTGTGAAAAAAATAGACGATAGCCATATTTGTAGGTTCCATTGCAAATAGTGAATCTGTTTGAACTATAACTAGACAACAAAAAAGAAGACATATGCTCAGTGATGACAGCAAACGTACCCACAGACTCACTTACAACAAGGGATTAAACAGGACCTCAAACACTAAACCGCCGAAGGATCGGTTAATTAAGCACAGATGGGCACCGATCATTTTCCCTTGTTTATTTTTTTCCCCATCCCGAGATACAGTAAACAATATTTCCATTACGTCTGTCAAAAGCAAATCGTAGACACAAGTGATTTACGTTCACTGAAAAAAAAGAAGCCATTTATCTCACTTGCGGAGGGAAAAGCAATTACAGGGACTATGTGTAAGGCACGTATTAAGATGGGTTAATGCCGGGATATTTTCAATCAGCGACAATTCAGCCTATAATGATTGGTCAAAATGGATATATTCGATGTAAATAGTCGTTATGCATGTATCAAAGTCAATCTAGATGTTTTACATGCACTTCATCTTCTAAATATGCTGTTATATGCATCTTAAATTCATTATTTCTTAGGACATCTTTGTATTCTCAAACATCAAGTTCTAATTTTATCATGACCAAGCGAGTGAAGCGATACAATAAAACATTCGATTAAGTAACAATCCATAATTCTTGCGGTCTTTAATGTGGCGATCTTAACAACGTACTGTATTTTAATAAAAATAATACTCAATTAATTTGATATCAAACGAAAAAGAAATTAAAAACGTGCCAATCTATTGGGATATCCTCCCTCAATTTCATACATCTTGTCTCGATTTTAAGTAGATAATGTGAAGTTAGGTAGTTGCATTGTTCACTGAAACAACAGGCGTTACTGTTTTTCGGCAAAACATACACCTCGCTAATGAACAAGCTTTGTAATAGCGTCTGTTGCCATATGATTTCCGCTGTACAACTTTTATTCTTGAGATCAGCTTATGCTCGTTGCGTGTTTATTGAAATCGCGTTGTCATAATGGAAGTGTTTGTTATCGCTTCCCTCTCACGTATAAACTGTTCTCGTTCATTCCATACTGTTGGCTATCTGACTAATCATTTCTCTTTTTTTTTTATTTTGCCAATTATGAAATACTCTTCTTATTCTGAACCAATCTGAGAGAGAGAGAGAGAGAGAGAGAGAGCGAGCGAGCGAGCGAGCGAGCGAGCGAGTCCTTTACAACAGAATATGGGAATTGTATAAATGTCAGGTACAGTGCACTTATCACACATGAGGAAGTTCTTTCAAATATCTTTATTCTTTAATAGTCTTTTAAGACACTTAACTGGTAAAAGATTTTTAGAAGGTAAAAATAACGAGTGTTCAAGATAAATATCAATTTTTAAATTAAAATTGTAAATTATTGATCAAAAGATTTGTTCACAAACAATTCTCTCTCTCTCTCTCTCTTTCTCTTTCTCTTTCTCTCTCTCTCTCTCTCTCTCTCTCTCTCTCTCTCTCTCTCTCTCTCTCTCTCTCTCTCTCTCTCTGTGTTTTGCTTATAGATTGCATTGGGCGGGACCTACATCATACACTGCGTGGGAATTAAGCAGCTTACCGTTCTGTGACCCATTTACTAAAGAAGTTTTTCTTGGATGCCATAACATTTTTTCAGATGGTAGATAGTAAGAAAAAAGCGAAATGTCGCCACTCTAATGATTATTTGTATTTGGTAGAGTGCTTCGCTGTGATATTAATATTTTGCTCGACTACGTTTGCGCAAATTGTCCAATGAGACCGTTACAACTCTTTGGAATTTACTCCTCTAAAAAATTATTTGCAAAATGCCTATCAGTCATTATTACAGCAATGTATTTTTTAAAAATTGTTTCAGCCTTCGTCATATATTTACATAGTACATGTATTTTGTAAAGAATCACCTTCACAGAAAAATCATAAACTCCATGATCTGAGTTTCAAAAAGTTTGTTCTGTTAATTTTTCTCTCCATTTTATTATAATTCTTATTCAAATCCACCCCGTTGGTTTCACTTCACCGTTATCATAATATATTTTGCAGACGTTGTAGAGGGCCTGCATTTTAATCTGTTTTCAAACATTAAAGCATGCAAGATAAGTAACTTTCAAACATGATTGATATTTAAAAAAAAAAGCAAGCAGTATTTCTTCTTTAGACTTACCTTCGAAATTTAAAGAAAGTGTCAGATATTCCAGAACAACGAGAAAGTATTTATAAGACATCATCTAAAAATGGAAAGTTTTTCACCACAGGTAACGTAGTTTGACTAATTTTATGAGGGTGTTTTCCTGCTTCAAGGCAATTTACAAAAGTTTCTAAGCTTTTGGCAGCAGCGCTGTGCGTGGTAAGACAACACAGGATACCAAGCCTCGATGACACTCCACGTGCATGCGTGTGCATGTGTGTTCATGGTTAAAAAAACACATAACACATATGAATTTAGTGTACAGACTCAATTTTTCTGCAGTGACTCGTTAATCTACTTTGCATGTGTTTGATTTCTATTTTTCATTAATTTCAAAAGGTTTTTTAAACTCTTTATTAAAAGGTATAGCTAGGGGAGCTGTAAAACAAAGGGTAATGCAGTGAATACTTGTATTTCCCTTTTCGTATACATTTAGAAAATCAATGTATGTAGATCTTTACCGGCAGTGACGGATAACACATGGTCATACTAGTGGTCGCGATATGTATCTACGAAAGAACTTAATTGTTTACGCAATTATCATGCTGTAGTTGTCATTACTGCTTCATATTTTGTTGTCAGCCACACTGATTTCCTACCCACCGATGATTGTCCATCTAAGTCTAGCAAAATGAACAGAAAACGAAGCTAGTCTAGCCAATTTAGCTAATGAGTCGTTGCTACGGGTCCCACGTGTAGAATATTCAGAATGCACGTATGCTTACAAGCACGTACTTGTCTGATGTGTCCCATTTTTCATTAATATGAAGTTGTTATGGCATTTCCTTGGCGTAACTTACGGTTTCCATCGCTGGAAAGCCGGTTTGTAAGCAGGGGATGGTGATTTTAAGAGGACTCGGTGATCATGACCATTTTAATTTAAAAAGCATAAATCTGCTTTAGAAGAAGAGCTCAATACAAAAATAATGAAAAATACACAAATTGTAATGGTAAAATATATTGTGGCAGTTTATTTTCCCCTTTACAAACTGTGCTTTGAGAAACCAGTGTTGCTTCGTTTATTTTTTATACCGATCAAAGTGATGAAAGTGATAAGTCAATTATAATGAAATGCAATTTTTTCCTTAAGTGTGTTGCAGATAAAATGGAAATATCAAAGTAGCAAAATTCGATGTGCTTCCTTTTTTTTCCTTTTTGCTTGCAACTTTGTACATAAAGCAGTGAACATCCAAATGGTAACACAGACAAATGTGACAGATTTCACGCTTTATAAAAAGGGGAACCTCGTTGTTACGAAAAACTGCCTCCTTGAAACAAAATTTATTTGATCTTAACATTTAGAGTCAGACAATTTCTTAAAAACTGCTCTCTCTAATTTTTGTTTCAAAGGGGCATATTTAAAAAAAAAATAACTTTGAGAAAAATTTATTTTTATCTGTATAGTCTAGGAACGCTGTGTTTAATTACCCCGGTGTAAGGCATGGCTAGATTAACCGAGCGGTTATACAGTTAGAATGGGAAATAATAGTCTGACTTTTTTTGATTGGGTTCGAATCCCGTAATCGTTCGAATTTTTTCATACATTAGTTTTTAACCGCATGAAAAAGTGATGCATATAGATAATTTAAGAATGTCAGAATAAAGTTATTTAAACGCTTGTCAATGTGATATTTTGCATGCGTGCTTAAGGTACCTCACTACATCCAGACTTATACTTTTTAAGACACTACGTCACAAGATGGCGATTTAAATGTTTTGTCACAGTAAACTGTTTAATCATTCAAATGGGTTGTATATTGTCGTAGCTCAGTGGATAAAGTATTGGGCCTCCGAACCGCAGATCATGAGTTCGAATCCACATGGAGCATTTGTTCATGTTAACGGAATTAAATTTTTGAAAATGTTATTTTGCATCCAGATTTAAATGTTTTGTCACAGTAAACTGTTTAATCATTCAAATGGGTTGTATATTGTCGTAGCTCAGTGGATAAAGTATTGGGCCTCCGAACCGCAGATCATGAGTTCGAATCCACATGGAGCATTTGTTCATGTTAACGGAATTAAATTTTTGAAAATGTTATTTTGCATCCAAAATTGCACATTTTTGCCTATATGACTTAAATACTTCTTATCCGCTATGATATCTCTCATAATCAAGTAATTTTCTGCTGATTTGAGAAAATATTTCAAGGTGTAGTGAGCCACCTTAACTTTTTTCAACATTAGTGTGTGAAGTCCCCGTTATAATCTTGAATTATGAACATTTTCTTCTGAAAAAAAAAAGGATTTCAAAACAATGTACGCATCAATGTACAAAGCATATTATGCATTTGATACTCAGCACTACAATTATGTAAGAATGTTAAATTTTGCATTCCAAATGGATACTACTTAATCATATAAAGACGTCATCATGCAAATGTCTGTTTCAGTACATCTTCGCTAGCCAAGGGTTTTCGGTCCACTTTGCTCCCCATAAACGTTTATTATGGGGAGCAAAGTGGACCGAAAACCCTTGGCTAGCGAAGATGGTTTCAGTAAGGAGCAGAATTTCTATAAAGACATTACCATACAAAACTCAGATTCAGGAAAATAGTGACTGTATAGCGCTTTTGTTTTGTTATGTTTTCTTTACCGTTTTTTTTTTGGGGGGGGGGGGTGGTAATCAAATCAGGGACGTATATACTGTTAAATATGTCTCTGACCAAATCAAAGTACTGAAATACTGAAAGCCCGGCTCTTTTGATGTGTCTTTTTGCATATAAAATGTAGCAAAGACTGGCAATCTCTCTCTCTCTCTCTCTCTCTCTCTCTCTCTCTCTCTCTCTCTCTCTCTCTCTCTCTCGTGTTGGTTAAAACATCGCACATGTATCACTGCATGTATATTACATGTAGAAACGGGGTGTTTTCGTAAATGTAGGACCGCCGGGGTCGTCAAAAAGATTCAGACGATATGGACTCTATATGAACGACACATGTGTTTGATGTGCATGCGAAGTAAGGCAGCACTATCTGTGCAAAATAATACGAATAACTTCGAAATTCTTTCAAATAACAAATCAAGGCAGTAAAACCCCTGTCAATCGCCACATAGAACTTCGTGGAAACGCACATAAAAACGCCGCGGGAACTCCGTAGAAACGCCTCGGTCGCCGTCAAGACGCCGTGATATTTCAATTGAACAAAAATCAAATAATATTGTACAATTTTTTCTGAAATTTTCATGTGATCCTACGGCGTTTCAATGAGTTTTACAACGCCGTGACCACGATGTGGGCTCGCAACTTGGTGCACATGACAGGGCCCTTAGACAGCACTATCTATGCAACCTGAATGCCTCGATCGGAAAGCAACCGACCGTAGATTTCTCGACACACACCCCAGTGGCAGTTAAGGAGTAATCGAAACTAATATGGCGATCAGATGCTTTTATGAATTAAAGTCGGCTTGAATAAGGAAACAGGGGAAATAACCAACACTCCTCGCTAAACTCGCAAACAAATAGAAAACAATACATTTGACAAAACAAGGCATTTGGTATACCGGAAGCTGTGTTAGCGTGCACGAAAACTATATGAATATTTCATAACTATTACAGTCAAACACTTTATAAAGTTCATATTAAATGCGTGTTATTTTTTTATGATGTATGGTTCCCTCTATTTCTTACAGAAATTGGATCACAGACTGCACGAAATAATTATGATGATGTCAGATTCAAATTCCCAGAGAAGATTATTTGGCTGTATATTTTATGTAATATACCGATGTACTTTAATAGTAATTTGATTAAATTTCTTAATTTTTACGATCAATTTGTTAATTTGTTAAAAGAAAGATGAAAATATGAACATTAAAATGCTTTTTTGGTGATTCATGCAGATTATGAAGGTAGCAACCATTGCAGAATGTTTTTATCACACTAAATGATATATCTAAGGAATACTTTGAGTGTTATGAGGTGATAATTTCGGTCGGGCGTGGTCAAGTCCAATAAGTCCGATGGGCTATATGATAGATAAAAACCACTATGTTTAATGTAGCACATGCTATGTACTACTACGCGGCGCAGCCAATGCCGTTTTTCGGTTATGCTATAAACGCCCATTTTGTGTCACTCATGTTTTATGAAGTTATTGGGGTTTAGGGTTTAAAATTGATTCGTAATATGTGCACAGACAAAGACAGTTAAAAATGTAAACATACCCAAATCAATCATGACATTTCCGTTCAAAGCAACTCAATCATAACATTAGAACGCAAATCAAACATCGCAGGAAAACCAACAACGAGTGGTTATAAAACAAAATTCTACGAATACTCACACTGCTTTTATATCATCTTTCAACTAATAATGTCTCGGTATTGGTTAACCAATAACTATATCATAAATACGTCAAAAATCATAAAAATGTTTAAAACTTAATTCAATTGATGTTTTTGGTCGGATTGGCAAAAAAAGTATATAGCAACCGCAAAAAATTGTAGCAGACAAATTATAGCATTAACCCAAACATACAGTAGCTCCTTTTCTTATAATAACAGTCGGCACTGTTTTTTTTAAATTTAGTTAGGCTATGCTTTTCTAGTAAAATTTAGTGACTAGATTTAATTGATATACTGTTCAATGTTTAAAACCTTCTATAAACGTAAACGCAGCTCAGTTATAAAAATTCAAAAGAGCGAGAGAAAGAGAGAGAGAGAGAGAGAAACTGTCGGTAGAGAGAGAGAGAGAGAGAGAGAGAGAGAGAGAAACTGTCGGTATATATATATATATATATATATATATATATATATATATATATATATATATATATATATATATATATATATATATATATATATATATATATTGCAAGTACAATGAGTACATAATTACATATACATATACCACACAGAATAAATTCCTTATATCTGTACATATTAGGGATCAAGTCATCGAAAAATGCAAATCATCTCACTTACGTAGGAAATTACTGGAAAGAGGGGGTGATTTGACACTCGAGCAAACGTTAACTACAGCAAGGGCTTTTGAACAAAGTCAACAACAAGCTACCGGAATTGAAGGAGGAAGGAATTCCGAAGCTTTTGTGAATAAAGTAAGTGTACGAAAACACAAACCGAACTCAAGTATAACTTGTTATAGGTGTGGTCAAAGAGGACACATTAAGTCAGATCCAGCATGTCCAGCCATCGGTCAAAAATGTCTTAAATGCAACAAGCCCGATCACTTTGCTAAGTGCTGTAAATCGTTCACACCAAAGACTCACAATTATAGTCACAAACATTCCAGACGCAGCAAACCGAAGCCACGAGTTAGACTGGTGGACACAACAGATCAGGAGGATTCTGATGAAGCTTATGCATTTACATTGTCTATGGATAACCCACAAGAAACACTTGAAACACTTACAGTCAATGGACCGTATCACCCAACCGTTACCACAAATATTGGTGGAGTAGAAGATATTGTGATGATTGTCGACTCTGGTGCTAGTTGTAACGTACTGGATCACTCCTTATGGGAGGAGTTAAAGAAGAAAAGAGTATGATGTACGTCACAGCGATCTAGTAAAAAACTTTATCCGTATGGAAGTTCAAAACCACTGGACACCCTAGGAAGCTTTATGGCAGACATTTCAGTGGGAAATTCTTCAGTGAAAGCAGAGTTCATTGTGATTCAAGGTAAAGGACAGGCCCTGTTAGGACATAAAACAGCAACAGAGCTCGGAATTCTGAAGGTGGCACATGCAAATTTCCTGTCAGAAGCCAGTATATTTACCAAATATGAAAAGTACTTTAATGGTGTGGGAAAGTTAAAGAACTTTAAGTTGATGTTACATATAGATGAGAATGTTACCCCTGTAGCACAGCAAGTCAGGAGGATTCCGTTCGCTATGAGGGAGAAGGTTGAGGCAAAACTCAAGGAGTTACAGGACATGGATATCATTGAGCCAGTTGAGGGACCATCATCTTGGGTCAGCCCTATTGTTGTCACACCGAAGCAGTCTGGAGATATTCGTCTGTGCGTGGACATGAGGCAAGCTAATGAGGCCATTATTAGAGAGAGACATCCAATACCTACCATTGATGAGATCCTGCATGAGCTAAATGGGAGTTGTATTTTCAGCAAGTTAGACCTTAAGTGGGGTTTTCATCAATTGGAGCTAGCTGATGAATCTCGTGACATTACCACTTTTGTTACTCATATTGGACTGTTTCGCTACAAGAGTTTTGGTGTCACGTCTGCACCTGAGATTTATCAGCACACCATTCAGCAGGCACTTCATGGATGTGACGGAGTGAGAAATATGTCGGACGACATTATTGTACATGCCAAAACAATGGAAGAGCACGACCGCAGATTGCTAGCTGTGATTGAGAAATTAGGCAGCAAGGGATTAACATTTAATAAGGAAAAATGTCAACTTCGTCTCCGAAAACTAGAGTTCATGGGACACGTCTTATTAGACAAAGGAATCGACCCGACCCGAGAGAAGGTGAAAGCTATAGTAGAAGCTAGACCACCAACAAACGCATCAGAAGTCAGAAGTTTCCTGGGATTGGTTACATATTGTGGAAAGTTCATTCCAAACCTAGCATCACTGTCAGAACCGTTGAGACTTTTGACGAGGAAAAACCAACCATTTACTTGGGGTCCTGAACAAGACAAAGCATTCCGAAAGCTGAAGACAAGTTTATCGAAAGCTGAGACTTTAGGATATTTTGATCCAAAAGCGAGAACTCAAGTGATAGCGGATGCCAGTCCTGTGGGGCTTGGTGCAGTGTTAGTACAAATACAACAGGGAGAGCCCCGTATTATTTGCTTTGCAAGCAAAAGTTTGACAGATGTTGAAAGAAGATACTCGCAGACCGAGAAAGAAGCCCTAGCACTGGTGTGGGCGTGTGAACGCTTTTACATGTATTTGTATGGCATCGAGTTTGATTTGCTGACAGACCATAAGCCTTTACAGTTCATTTACAGCAAGAAATCAAACCCGTGTGCACGCATTCAGCGATGGGTATTGAGACTCCAACCCTTTCAGTTCACAGTAAAGTATATTCCCGGACACAAAAATGTTGCTGATGTACTTTCTCGACTGTGTATATATAAATCTGATGCACCCTCACCAAGTGAAATATCAGAGGATTTTGTGAGATTCGTGGCTCTGCAAGCCGTACCAAGAACCTTGACGATTCAGGAGGTGGAGAAAGAGTCCGCTGGAGATCTTGAGTTACACCGAGTGAAGGAAGCCTTACTAACTGGAAATTGGACAGATTGTGAGGAAAGCTACGTATCCGTTAAAACTGAACTGTGCAGCATAGGAAAGGTGATCCTCAGAGGTACACGTATTGTGATTCCAACCAGTTTGAGGGAGAGAGTTTTAAGCGCTGCTCATGAGGGACACCAAGGAATCACTAAAACCAAACAACGACTGAGAGAGAAAGTATGGTGGCCAAAGATTGACAGTGATGCTGAACGTGTTTGCAAGAAATGTTACGCATGTCAAGTAGTAGGAGGTCCATCGTCACCTGAGCCGTTACGCCGTAAAGTGCTTCCAGATTATCCATGGCAAGCAACAGCAATTGATCTAATGGGACCGTTTCCAACAGGAGAATCAGTATTGGTGTATGTGGACTATTACAGCCGTTTCTTTGAAACTTTTATTTTGAAGAACACAGGATCAACCAAGATCATTGAATGTTTGGAGGAGATTTTTGCTCGATATGGTATTCCTGACACCCTTAGGAGTGACAATGGAGCCCAATTTCGTTCAGCAGAATTTGAAAAGTTTTTAGAGGAATACGGCATCAACCATGAAACATCCACACCTTATTGGCCACAAGCTAATGGAGAAGTCGAGCGACAGAACAAGACCTTACTCAAGGCTATCAGGACAGCTCATGTTGAGGGAAAGGATTGGAGAAAGGAGTTACCAAAATTTCTATCAGCTTATAGAAACACACCACATACAGTAACTGGAGTTGCACCAAACAAACTCATTTTCCGATATCCAGTGAAGACCAAGATTCCCAGTTTTCCAGAGAGAGATGAGGGAGATATCCGAGTTAAAGACTGGATAAAAAAGAAGAAAGAGAAAGAATATGCAGACAAGAGTAGAAACGCAAAATACAGCCAAGTACAAGTTGGAGACCAAGTGTTGGTTCAGCAGCCAAAAGAAAACAAACTTTCACCTGCCTTTGAGACAAAACCATACGAGGTCGTTGGACGTACAGGAAATGAAGTTTTGCTGAAGGCACCACATGGAGGTACATATCGCAGGAACGTAAAGCAAGTGAAAAATCTGGAGATTGACCGGGTAGCGTTCCACTTGATGATGCAGACGATGTGACTGACCTAGATCTTCCACAAAGTAAACTACCAGATGATGGGGACGACCTGAAGATCACTGACATGGACGATGACCAGAAGATTGAGACAGACCGTGGAGTCTGAAATGCATAGTGTGTTCCATGTGATGGGTCATTGACAATCGATATTAATCTATAGTAATCCAGTGCTTAAGGATACTACACATATAGTCTTCGATAAATTATTCCTTAGGTTAACGATTAACTGTTAAAATCTTAAAACAGACTGAGAATAATTTAACGTGTTTAATCAGGGACGTATATACTAACGTCCCTGGTTTAAATAAGATTTTTTTCCAGTTTTAAAATCGGGTTCGTCATACTCACAAAAAGGAATCGAAAAACTGACAAACGTGAAACGACGGTGAACTAGGACTATCATTTAAAGAAAAGCTCTTCTCGTCCATCTAAATGTCTGCTTTTCAAGAAATCATTGGTATATTAGTCATTTGATTTAAATTATTTCTATTCACTTGCTGCAGGCTCCTAATGAATTGATACATAAATAACGTATGATTTTTTGGTAACAGTTGTAAGATCTGTTGACTTAACCTGTTAACCAGACTGTTAACCAGGTCCGTACAATCACTAGATTAAGCTACGTAGCTTGACTTACATACATAGGTTTATTTAATATCTACCTGAAGTAGGTTTATATATCTACTCAATCATACTTTTGTCTTAGATGGGCATTCGTACAAGAAGCCGCACTCCAGTGCAACAATAATTTTGAACTTTGAACTTGAACTGATCTGAAAACAATTTATAAAAAAAACCACTCTTTAAAATGTTTCTCTTTTTGTGCAAATGCAGTCAAATTTCAAAATTTTTGGGGGCTATGTATAGATGTTTGTGTTACCAAACAGCTACTTTGTAAATGGAATAACAAAGAAGAAAATGTACAGCTAGTTCTGGTTAACATAATATTAAATTGATAGGTAATAATTCAGCACAATGTGACGTAATCACATGTATCCATGCCTCATCGCACACAAGGTGCCAAACAGTTATGCAAACAATAGAATGCATGATTTCCTTAAAACTTCTCAAAAGCAGCTATGTTTTAACTATTTTTGCCCGGGGTTGCATTTATAAAACTACACAGTACAAATATAAGTTGACAGTTCCTTGCGACTTTTTTTGTCTGTTAAACATGAAAAGCAAAATTGCTTAAAGGTAAAAAAAATCCTACTTCAGGTTGGTAAAGTAAGCTATGTAGGTAAATCAAGCTAGCTAAATCTAGAGATTGTACCGTACCTGTTATCCATTGTTGACAAAGTTAACTTTTTTTTAATGAAATAGGTTCTGTGTCAAGGCAGAAAGAAGAGGTTTTGTCTCAAGAGAGTCGAGATGAATTAAAAGATGCAGTTTTACAACTTGTCAGCTACCACTATGATAACACTGTAGCAGTGAGCGAGGTTTGGAATTATTTCATGTATCCACGAGTACCAAAACTCCGTCACAATAAGCAGAAAACATGCTGCGTTTCTCTGTTATTTATTTTTTGTGGATTTTGAAGACTCAATGACAATTTAGTTTAAACTCTATTTGTATCCAGGCCAAGTTATTTTATAAATAAGTATAAAAGGTGTATACAATTTAAATGGTATTGTAACAACAATTGCTATGAACGTTTCAGAATGTTTGCATACCGTTTGATTTCTGTCAATCCTTACATATTTCAAATATTTTATATCATTAATGAATATAGTAATAAATATATTATTTATTTATTACATTCTTTTAAATGTAGCATATTCTAGATTAGAGCTGAAACGAATGTTCGAATATTCGCGAATGAATAGTAAATTTCTAATATTCGAATAGATATTTAGTATTCGAATATTCGGTCACATGTTTAATACCCGTATGCATTGCTGTAAACGATGCAGCATCGTGTTATTTCGTCACGATGGAAAAGAGAAGCTGGGTGTGGGAGCATTTCACGTTGAACGAAACCAAAGACAAAGCCATTTGTAAATTATGTCCTGTCGGCACAACTAGCCTTATTTATAAAGGCACGACATCAAACCTTATTAATCACCTTAAAGGCAAGCACCCGTCGGCCTCATGGTTTGTAAAATTTATCATTTCTCCGAACTGTCATACTTGTTTACATTGGAAGTAAAAGCAGAGTTTACATCGCTCGGGTAGAAAAAATCCGGATTTTTCGATTCATATTTATTAGAACAATTTATACGATGAATGAATTATAGCATGATATACTGAAAAATATGTTTGAGCTAGTGTGAATAACGCAGTGATAATTCTATTTTTACTTGAGTTTATTAACAAGAGTTGTCGACAAAAAATGCCATTCGTTGTTTCATCCTGGCGATTTTAGCTAGTAAAACATTTTGGCGATTTTAGCTATTAAATTTTTTTAATAAAATTGTTAAAATAAATCGTTTGTAGGTATTGTATGTATGCTCAATTAATTTGATTCCATATTTTCTTTTAGTGATAATGACCGCGGTAAAAAGAGGCCATTGAAATCTCAATCAACGCTGCAATTTAGCAAGAAAAAACCGAAGTCGCGAGAAAGTTGGTTATTAACTACTAAGTATCTGGTCGAGATGTGTGCTAGAGATCTACGTCCCCTTAGCATTGTAAACGGAGTAGGGTTTAGAAATTTTGTCCACTCACTTGACCCAACATACGTAGTGCCTTCACACACCACCATGAAAAATTACACTAATTATTACTACGACTCATTAAAGCAAACAGTAGCGACTGAATTACAGTCACAATCATCATTAGCTTTCACCACTGACACGTGGACATCTTGTGCAACAGAGGGGTACCTAACCCTGACAGCTCATTTTATTGATAGCATGTGGCAACTTCGTTACTATGTCTTGGCTACGATAGAGGTAAAAGATCATCACACCGGGGAAAACCTTGCGAATGAAATCAAATGTATTGTAGAGGACTTTGGGATCTCCAAGACACCAGTGTCAGGCATCACAACGGATAATGCCGCCAATATGGTAACTATGACAACACATCTCGACTGGCCACATATTCGTTGCTTTGCGCATACTCTGCAGCTAAGTGTGAAAGCTGGACTTAAAATCAAGGAAATTTCTAGTGCAGCAGCAGCGGCCAGAAAACTTGTCGGCCATTTTAAAAGAAGTTCCCTGGCCTCTAATGAGCTCAAATCTCGCCAGAGGCAGTTAGATTTACCACAACACACACTTCTTCAAGATGTCCCAACCAGGTGGAATGCTACATATATAATGTTCGAAAGGCTCATAGAGCAGCGCCTTGCTATTTTTGCAGTCCTGCACAACAACACCATTACAAGTCCTTCCGATGCGAGAATCCTAGAATTACCTGATCAGGTCTGGAAAGTCATTGAGGACTTAGTGCCAGTCTTAAAACCACTTCAGGTTGCTACAACTACAATAAGTGGAACCAGTTTCCCAACTCTCAGCATGGTTTACCCTATTGTTATTGGTCTTCTTAAAAATCATTTGAATGTGCAGGGAGAAGACAGCACTGTTCTCGTTAAGTTTAAGGAAGCAGTTACCAAAGATCTGTCGTCTCGGTTTCCCAAGAGCGATCATGATTTAGCGACACACCATGCCGTTCTTACGTGCGCACTTGACCCACGTTACAAGTCCCTGAAATTCATGACAGATGAGCAGAGGAATCTCGTCAAATCAAACATAGAAAAATTTGACACCCAAACAGAACAAGTACCAGTGGAACCGCCGGTTGCGGTAAAATCGGAAAATACTGACAATGCAGAGAGTAACAAGGCTGAAGTCAATGCAATGAGTTTTCTGTTAGGCGATCTAGTCGATTTAACGGGCGAAGAAGTAGATGCGGAAAAATCTCTTGTACAAGAGTATGAAATGTTCGTCAGAGAGACAGCGGTAAAGGGAAATGTCGATCCTTTAGACTGGTGGAAAAATAAGGCAGATAGCTACAAAAAACTGGCGCCCATTGCAAAGTTTTTTCTTTGTATACCCGGCACGTCCGTTCCCTCAGAGCGCGTCTTCTCGGATACTGGGAATATTGTTACGAAAAAGCGAGCAAGTCTGGACCCCGACACAGTTAATCAATTGGTATTCTTAAGATCTGTATTAAGCTCTACTAAAACCAAAGTCGACAGCGCAGAGGAATCAGTTCTTCCTGACGACAAAAATTCTGCTTCCACAAGCGCACTTGAAGTCAAACAAGAGCGAGCCAGTGAGCCACCGAGTCCGAGTAAGAAAGAAAGTTTGCCACCCCTTCCATTACTTGAGCCAGATAATGATGAAGATGATTAAAGATCATTTGTTAAAACAAAAGTTAGATCCTTTCTCTGTGCAAGTTTACGTATTTTTTTTCATTTACCTGACATTGTTAAATGATTTATTACAGAATACAGAAATTCTGTATTATTATTTTAATTGCTAGTTTGCAGCATACATCTACATGAATTACTAGGTAAGTTCAAAGTCATGTATTATGATGTATATCGACGGTTTCTTAATCTATTTAGATACGTCGATATTTTTTTCTTCAATTTGAAATAAACAGAACGTTTCCGGAATTGATGTCGTTATTGGTTTTTTAAAATACTATAATCAAACATGGCGGAAAGCTTTGTGTACGTATCGACAGGAGTTGGGACCTTACAACTGCAGTATATTAAAGTTATTTTTCGATTGTAGTTGATAGAGATATCATTTGCATAAAAGAATGCACACCAAATACAACGGAAAAAGTTTATTAAATGACTACATGTACCAACATCGAACTGAGGTGTTTACGTAACCTACACATAAATTAATACGGTCATATAAGGTAACAAACATGCATAATACATTGCACATGACGTCTACGAATATTCGAATACGAATAGAATAGCAGTCACGAATATTCGAATATTGATTTTGGGTATTCGTTTCAGCTCTATTCTAGATAGTGATTTATCATATTTGTATATATACTCTTAAAAGTCTTTATAAGGCAAAAATTACGGCAGGAGCGATTTGATGTTATCATAAAGTGTAGTGCATAAACTGCCTATGAAGACTGAAAAAATGTATTAATAACCTTAATCAAAAATGTATTACATGTGAAATGTTTCACCTTGACATCTCGAAAAGAAATTGACTACCGTAAATGATTGAAGGGCATTTATGTCAGAGATACCAACATTTTAGTGCATTGTAAAAATGTGCTAGGTAATTAATGGTGTGTAAAATGAACAAGGTGTAATTTTGTTATGTTTTAACACATTCTTGAATTTAATCATTTTAATTTTATGAAACTTGATTGAAGGTTTTTGATATGCAAAAAAATGACATCATAATTGCACATGATTTCAGACGTTGAGGAGTTTCCTAAAGTAATGGAGTTAGGGTAGTTACAAAGTTAGGAGCTATGTGATACCATGCATACAAAATTTGGGGGATTTATTGGAATTGTTATGTTATTCTGTCTGTGTGTCTGTCTGTTAAGTGTTTCGATCAGTCTGCCTTTATGTCTGGTCCACAAACAGTATGAAGGACTCCCATAACAGCTGAGTGGATTCCAAAAAAAGGGAGTCTTTGGAAACGTCATGGTGATGCATTGTTATTGACTTGGTTAACTTCCATTTTGTATCTTATATTAGTAACAGAGAGTTGCATCTCTTCTCTATCAAGTTGTAAAAAAATACAAGGAAAACAGAAATAGTAGCTAGAAAAATTAGGTGTTTTAATTGAAATAGTTTAAGATAGGAATGAAATTGATAAAGCGACAGAATTTATACAATCATAAACTGGATTGGACAGTTTATGCTTTATATACTGTGTTAATCAGAATGTTGAAATATGAACTTAAATGTTGAACTGAAGTTCCATATTTTGGCGGATTTTAAAGGAAGGAAAGTTACCAGTATTTTTCATTATGCAATTTGGATATGACTGAATTACACCCAGCAAATGTTAACTTGTTGGCTAACCTTTATTCTGACTTCTGTTTATTTTGCAGGTTACAGACTTATTAGCTTCATCAAGTCATGAAATAAACGGTACAATGAGTTCTGAAAAGACTTTAATAGCATTTAATGTTATACAGTGTATGTTATGTGTTTAGAGACATTAAAGGAATGTTTCATATGACAAGAAATATTTGTAATAAAGTGTTTCTGGCTATATACCCACGTGAAATTTTCTTTCATGCAAATAAAAGTTGATTAACAGTATACATGATATATTTAAATGTTTTGTCTGTTGGTTTTAAATTGGTTTTAAATTGAATATTTTATGACTTAACATATACACACTGAAGGCTAATTTCTGATTTCAAATGCTAGGTAATTTGTAATAAACTTTCTTTTTAATATTTCTAGGGATAATGATCCACTTGTTTTTTTAGGTTTATTTATATTGTAATTTCTACCTTCTCTTTATTTGCAGCTGTAAATGTAGTATTTTGTACACCTTGAGTGATAATGTGGTGTTCCCGACTTTATTTTCAGGTGTTCTAAAGTCATGTATTAGTGTTGATAACAACCCTGAAACTGGTTCATTGCACATGTTAGAGGACTGTGTTAGTGCTGTTCTAAAACTGGCCAAAGACATGCAGTCGCAGAACCACAATACAGACATTAAGGTTTGCCTTAGTTTGATTAACTGCATACAAATTTCAAATCAAGTCTTTACTTTCCAACTTGTTCAATTTTAGAGGAATGACCTTTGGGATTACATTTTCTGCATTTTTCAAATATTCTTACTCGTGGCTAAAATTGGTAAGAAAAAAGAGTTATTACAAGCAAAAGTAATGAATTGGTGTCAATTTGACAATGACATTTCTAACTTTTCCTTGCTACCTGCAAATGTTATAACCATATTTGGTACACATTACCTTAAAATACTCCCTTTAAAAAAACCAATGAAATACAAACCAAAAACAACCCTATCCTGGAAAAAACAGCTCCGACCAGATCTTGAATTTCTAAGCGCCCATGAGAAATTTTATTCGCATTGGCAATTGATTAGACTTAACCCTGCCATAACAGTAAAAACTTGCATTTTATTTAAACACTGCATGATTTGTGATAAACATGTAAACAACGTTTTTTTTACATTGAAAAAAAAATATACCATTTAATACTAGTCTTTACTTCTCATATTTGTTAAATTTCGGCAACTTAACCTATTTCTGCTGAACAATGTCATTATGGCAATTGTTAATCTTTGCACCAAAGATTTTTTTCATTTAAAAAGTAGCTTAATAAATTTGATGGTAAATGCATGCAAACTTTTTTATGCATGTGTTGATCGATATTGCTAAATTTTTAAAGTCTTTTATAGTTTAGTTGATATCCTTAAGCAGAAACCTGTTTTCTGAGGTCAATACTCATACTTAAGGTTAATTTTTGACTTGAGGAGAGCTGGTGACGGTGGGGCCAGAGTATCTTTTTTGTGCTAGAACCATTGTGACGTCATAATTGGTTTGAAAAATCTTTTTCCCATACTTTACGGCTTTATAGGAATTATGTAGAAAATTAAACAATTTCTTGACATTCTATATTAAATCATGGGAAAAGTAATCCCGATACCTATATTCAATTTGACATCATTCTAGAGAGGAGGTCAAGAGGTTCTTTATTTCCGTTTTTGGGGAGACTGTAGGCATTCTAGATATATTTTGTTTGTCAAAAATGGACAAAACTCCGAAATTTGTTCACCAATTCCTTTATTTTTTATTGAAAATGACAGTGTAAAACATAATTTTTCATTGTGTTTACCAAAAATTTTAGTCCTGGTACACCCTATCAAACAAAGCTATTGTTATGAAGCATCATTGAAAGAATTAATGTCTTAAATTTCATGAACCTGTAGGCACCTTTCATTTACCGGTACTAGATCTTGACCTTAAGGATCAGATTTAGTTTTTTTGCATAAAAGGTTGTCTTTGCATGTGTCATTAATAGGTTTTTATTATTCCGATTGTTGCTCCTATGTCTTATTCTCATATTAACAATAATGTATATTTTTCTTTGTTTTTAGGAGAAGATTATCAAACAAGTTCTTGTGATTCAAGAGGTGGTAGATAGACAAGCATTCAACCGACCCAGATTACTGAACCTTCTATGTAATGAGGTACATCAGGTGCTATTTTTCCTTTGAGACCTTATACAAAAAAGATTGCTAATATAATGTGACAAAGAAATGAGTCACTAGGAAATTCTGAATTCAAATTGATTACCTAACTTTGGTCCCATCATGTTTTACAAACAGAAATTGTTTATGCACTTCGGTGACCTGACTAAATGTTCGAAAGGACTAAGTGCGGTTTTATGCAATTTTTGCCCCCCAAAATCAAAGTTTTAGAAAGAGCTTTAAAATAAGGTGAAAGATAGTAAAAATCATATTGAAAATAAAGGTGTAAAAGGTTATCACCACAGTGACGTCATAATGTAGAAATGCCGTCATGAATATTGCATTACTTTGATAAATTGATGTTTTGTAGCAAAATATGGGTGTTTTCCGATGGTTTTTCGACTGGGAAACATCGAGCGCAGGCTTGCTCAAGTACCATTTTTTAGTATAATATGTATAACTATCTGAAGAAAAACATATGTTAAAATCGCACTTGAGCAGACCTGCGCACTATACTTCCGAATGCAAAATATAGAGCAAAAATGAGAATATCTTCATTTGTTTGCAAATGTGCGGGAATTAGGTCATTTAAGTGACGTCATAGATAAACAGCGAGTGAGCAATGATGACTAAAATCAAGATTAAAGTTATAGGCATCCTCTTTACAATGATTTGTGAAAATTTCATTTTCATACGATACTATTTAAAAATTGGTTGAAATCGGGGGCAGATATTTGACCATACCGCACATAGTCCTTTGTCTCCTGATGATGTCATATGGACTAGTTATTTGATGAATGTAAATAAATAAATGTACAGAAATTGGCGTGGTGCAAGAGCATGCAGTTAAGACTTGCAGAATTGGGGTGGGCTATTTTAAGAGGGGCGGGTGGGGATGAGAATTTTAAAGATTACTTTTATGTGGCCTTAGGATGTACCATTTTATTAGAGCATAAGAGGAATAGATATGAAATATATTGGTATGGAAGAAACATCTTATTTATGCATATAAATGTAGCACATTTGTATGAAATTGCCCATATTTAGCTTTGATTCAATGCATATATAATACTCACTTCTTGGAAGTAGAAAAGATTTAAAGAAATTTTGCTGTGGTGAACAATGAGCATTATTTGTAACCAATGGGACTTGTTATTGTTTTGCAGATGACATTGCCAGTGTATTTGATTTGGGTCCTGAACAAGGAAGCCATAATGGCCTTAAATACATACATATCTTTGTAAGTTTTGAAATGGATAAAAATGAAGATATTTCAGCTGTAAAGTGTAATTGATAATATGTATGCCTCAAAATCCTCTTCATTTCTATCAGGTGAGGGAAGCAATCCATCTTCTGTGCATAAATGTTGCTTTCATAGACAGCGCTTGTCAATAAATATAATTTTTAATTTCAAGAAAGGGGTAAAGTTGTTATTTTTCTGTTTTTGATGCTGAAAACTTATAAAATATAGCCTTGCTGAATTTATTTCAGTAAAAATTCCTCCTTGGATTTTGCCAAGGCCTTTGCCAATGAATTATTCAATAGCATATCCTTGTACAATGAGGAAAGCTGGTTTTTAGGTATAGTATGAAATATTATTTACACCAAAGTGACAGATAAGATACAGAAAAGATTACATGTATTTGTATAGAATACAAAACTTTTATTTAACAAGAAGACTTTAGATGATGTAGGTTGTTATTCATTCATTCTGAAATCATACTGCGAATCTTTTTAAGTCTGTTGAAAATTAAAAAATATCCACATGGACAAATATTTGTGAACATTAAACAAATTTGAGATCATTTTTTTTATTGTGTACAATCTACTAGTATATTTAAAATGAGTATATCACTATTGAATTTCAAAACCTTAACAGTTGTAAGTTACTGTAGGGTCAAAGACCACTGGGATAAAGGAATTAGAAATCATACAGAGGGATGAAATGTGAATTTGTGATAAATGATAATCAACTTTTTAGCTCACC
Organism: Magallana angulata; assembly: GCF_025612915.1. Taxonomy (NCBI): domain Eukaryota; kingdom Metazoa; phylum Mollusca; class Bivalvia; order Ostreida; family Ostreidae; genus Magallana; species Magallana angulata. The sequence goes on along the minus strand of NC_069116.1, from coordinate 20,049,363 downwards.
TGAGCTGACTGCCTAGGCCGTAAAATTTTTCAACCTTGCTTACAGGTAATAAATTGAAGACCCAGAACTGTACAGGAGTTTAAAAAATACTGGAATTTGAGAAAAAAAATACACTGTCCATCAAAAAAATGAAAAAAAAAACCCCAAAATGCTACACAGTTTTGCTTTAATTCTTCAGTTGTGGTAACATATATAAAGCAACAAAATAATTAATATTAATCTACAATATCATAAATTTTAAATTTCTTAAATTTTCAAAATCCCAATTTTTTCCTGAAATATATAAATTAAGCAGATGAAAGCTTGTCAACCAACTATGGTAATTGGGTGATTTTGACAAAAATGCACATACCTGTCAAAGAAGTGCAAAGGTTCTTCATTGACACATCACCTTTTTTGACCCAGAAAAAATTCACAGAAACGAAAACAGACCTCTTACAGAGATTATAATGGGAAAATCTGACATCTTTAATAATTTGGAACTCACTTGTGCTGTTGTTCAACATTGAAATCTGGGTACTTTCATGTCTGTTGCAGTGCAACCCCCCCCCCCCCCCCCCCCCCAACTTTTTATTTTGAGTTGTCTATTGAAACCTGACACCCTAGAGGGGATTTTCAAAATATAAATCTTGGGTTGTTTTCAAACTATTGGGTGAACATCATTTGAACCATGAGGTATTTACTATTTATAAATATTTTAAAAGTGATTAAGCAAAATATGCTGTGGAGATACCATGGGACAGAGAATAGTAAGGTTAAATGTCAATTTCCTTTGTGTTAAATGATAATTTAAAATGAAAATTGTTTTATTCTTTAACATCTCAGCCTTAGGTTTGTTTGTAACAGGAAAGGCTTATTAATTTTATTAACCAAGTTTTCCAGACAAAATCGGTTATTTTTTCTTTTTAGAAATTTTAACTCAACTGGTGCAGAGTTCATTATCCGTTCAGAAAAATACAGATTCCTTGAATGTGAAAAAGGTGTGTAAATGATTTGAATTTCAAATACAAGAGTTTTGTGGTGTGCCAATCTAAGGCAGATAATTTTAATCCTGTATTGAAATAATTTGGTTCAGTAGATGAAGGGTTACTTTAAATCTCACTTGTATCAATGTGACCTGAATTCCGTCATTATATACTGCGTAATTATGAAGAATTAATGGAAATGAATAAATGTACATCATTTCTTTCATAGAACTACTGATGATTAATGATGCATTAATTAATTACAAAAGTTAATTTTACTATAAAACAGAAACTCGGACATTGTTCAAATGTATTCCATAGCCTAAAGATGTATTTTTAAAGGCTCTCTCCTGTCTAACGTTTTGTTATATTTGTCCATAACTTTTTGAAATGAATTATCCATTAAACTTTAAGTTTTCCAATCATCACAGTCCATTTATTATATGTTGTTTGTTTTAAATTGTTTTTCATGCATATATTCATGCTTAAAAAGATGCAGAAAAAGATGTGGAAAAGCCTGAAAAGTTACATTAGCTACTTTTTGATTTCATATGTGTTGTGACACTTTTCTAATTTCAGATATCAAAGCATATTTTGGAACTACTTAATCAAAGTAAGACTTTGTGTGAAATAACAGTGCATTTTACATTGTAAGTTTTGTGTTTCATTAGATTGATACTTAGCAAGTTGAATGAAATGGGCTTGTTTATAACAGGAATGACAGAATCACTCGACCTAAACAAATTCCATTGTGGTGTGAGCTTTGATCTACACATAAAAATAAGTTAAAACAGCAATACTTTCAATCATAAAATAAGAGGTAAATGTTTTTAAATGGGTATTAATCTCAATATAAAAAAATATAATTTTTTTTTTGGGGGGTGGGGGGGAGGGGGGTATGATGTTATTAAATTGATTGTAAACATCATAACTCATAAACAATTTTTCCTCTAATGTTATTGAAAGATTTGAATTTGGCACATTGTCCAATCAAATTGCAATAATGTATATGTATTAAAATTATCCTTTTATTTTATTATCCCTTATGCAACTTGTTGCAGAGGGGATATTGCATTGCTATCTGTGTGTATGTGGGCGTTTTATTGTGTATGTGTAAGAGTACTAAAGAATGTGGGCAAGATTGAAAACAACTAATCACTTAAAATCAATAAACTTTGCATAATTCTTATTAAGTATTGTAATTGTTCATTGGAAAGTTATTAAGGCCCCGTTTTGCGGATGCCCTAAAGTGATCGGTCCTTTCGTCCCTTGTTCTTCCGTCTGTCTGTCCGTCTTAGATGTCTTGTTCGGAGCATATCTTCTTTCCCCTTGGCCCAATCTGGCTCGTGCTTCATCCACAGAGTGCCTTTGAGTAAAGGGTGTGCAGAGATCTTGAACCATGTTTTTAGGTCAAAGCTGAAGGTCAGAGCAGAATTATATGAAAAATCCTTGTCTGGAGCATATCTTTCCTCCCCTTGATCCAAAACTTCATTCACAGAGTGCTTATGGTCAAAGGGTGTGCAGTGACCTTGAATGAAGTTTGTAGGTGAAGGATCATGGTCATATTTGATATGCCAAATTTTTTTTTTTCAGAGCGTATATACTCTCCACTTAGCCCTATTTGGCTCATACTTCACATAAGCAGACCTTTTAATATTGAGTAAAAGGTGTGCAGTGACCTTGAACCAAGTTTCAAGGTCAAATATGAAGGTAATAGAGCAGGATTATATGAAAAATTCTTGTCCGGAGCATATCTTTTCTTCCTTTGGCCCAATCTGGCTCATACTTCACTCACAGAGTGCCATATTCCTAGTGTGCAATATTCTTGTCAAGGTCAAGTGTCAAGGTCGTATTGGATTGCACAAAGTTCTTTTTTCAGAGCATATATATGCTCTCCACATGGCCCTGTTTGTCTCCTATTTCACATTAACAGAGCTTTTGGGTTAATGGTGTGCAGTGATTTTATAATTTGCACCAAGTCAAAGTGACGGTCATAGCTGATCTCTTTATAATCAGTTTTAGACCATAGATTATTTCCAATTTGCTTAATCTTGCTCATGTTGAATAAAAAATGCCTGTATGTAAAGGGTAATGAGATTGAATTAAACGTTTTATGCCAGCTGGAAAATTTTAAAGTTAAAAAAGGTTAAAGAAAAAATTCTCTGAAATGCTTTTCATCCTATTGTCCATAATATAAGATGGTCACCATCTCAATATTGTCTACCGGTAGTTGGTGAATTATTTCTTGAGATATCTGATATTATTCAGTATAACTCAAATTTTATGTGACCAAAAAAAAACCATGACAAAATTAATGCTTTCATTTTCTGCAAGAAAAGACTGAGTTTTAAAGTGTATATATGCAGGTGAAATGTGAACTGAGCCTACTTTGTGTTAATCGAAATTTCAACGTGTGCGTGCCAAAAAAATCTTTAGAAACTTAATTATAAGACATGTAATTGTTTATCATTTTATTTTCTATAATTTAATGTAGAAATCCTTGATGAATTGTCCTTGAATGGTGGAATAGTAAAAGTGTTGGACCTGACAAAGTTCTGTCCGATGGAGATGCTGAAGCAGTATTACCAGGGACTCATCAGTTTGTGGCTGGCTCACAGGCCAGTTCTCAAAGGTAAACTTGTCAATCGAACACATCAATTGAACATTATCGCAAAAAATTTTTTAGAAGAAAATGTATTCTAAAAATAATGGCTGATTTACATATTTTACCTATTAATATACAATATTTAAGAGAGATTGGAAGAAAGGTGTAGATATGAACAGTTAAAAGCTCCCTCGTTAGTGTTTCCAATGGGCTATTAAAAGTAGAGATCATTGTTGAACAAATTTTCTATACCTGCTGTCATAGGTTATAGTATGTATTTTTCTGCAATGCCTGCTACATTAATACATGCACATACATGCCAACTGACCCAATTTCGTTGGGTCACACCTGATTTTTCGACCCTTCACCCGATTATTTTTTATTACCCGGCGGGTCATGCTTTTCACCCAATTTTTGTCAAACAACCCGAAAATCTCCCGATTTCCAGATTTGGTTCATTTTCATCATTTACAGAGTACAACTTTCATGCCATCATTTACAGAGTTCAAAAACAAGGTTAAATAAATGTACATGTAGCAGAAACTCTTTTTGCATTTTTTTTTTTAGCTGAATACAACCTTACAAAATTAACCGGGTACTCGATCGAACGTCAGAGTATTGAATACTAAAATTGGTACTCGGTTACTCTGATGTATATTTTTTAATATTACTAAGTTTATTTAATAATGCATTAAAACATGGGTTTTAAAACTTTAAACGTCCATTGCACTTATACATACAGTTATTAGGATTTCCTACGCCTCTAAATATGCTAAAAGACCGTTATCGCCTGTGGCAGTGTTATAGTAATTATCGTGACCAAGCACCTGTAACCTAGCTTTTCTCACCTTTGGCTGTCTTCGACCCTTATTTCTAACCGGGTTTTCCAACGGAAAAATACGGTTATTAAAATGGTGAAAATGGCGGGCGGGTGGGCGGCTGCCAAAAGGGTACCCTCATTGTACGGATAACTCCTCCTACAGTTTTCAAGATAGGAAGTTGTTCTTTTGCAGATCAATTGTACATATATCAGAGGTGTGCATATTGCTAGGATTTTGATTTCCGATTATTTATAAAAAAAATACCAGCATTTGAACTTAGTCATTTTTTGGCAAATTATTGCATATAGGGAACCCTCATTGTACGGATAACTCCTCCTACAGTTCTCAAGATAGGAAGTTGTTCTTTTGCAGATCAATTGTACATATATCAGAGGTGTGCATATTGCTAGGATTTTGATTTCCGATAATTTATGAAAAAAATGCCAGCTTTTGAACTTAGTCATTTTTTGGCAAAATGTTGCATATACATGTAGGGTACTCCATTTCACTGGATAAGGGTTGACATGGATTATGGATACAGTTTACATAAAAGAAAACCCGGTTTGCTGTCACATTGACAGCTTTTCACTTGTTTGGCTTACTTTAATGATTTGTTTTCACTGAACATCATCGTTTATATAGTCTATTATATAAATTAGATAGCACACAGTAGAGAAATTGAAGAGACCTAAACCTCAAAGGTCTGGAAATATTTTAAAAGAACTGAAGATTCAAAAAACTTGTGCATATTGCTAGGATTTTGATTTCCGATTATTTATAAAAAAAATACCAGCATTTGAACTTAGTCATTTTTTGGCAAATTATTGCATATAGGGAACCCTCATTGTACGGATAACTCCTCCTACAGTTCTCAAGATAGGAAGTTGTTCTTTTGCAGATCAATTGTACATATATCAGAGGTGTGCATATTGCTAGGATTTTGATTTCCGATAATTTATCGAAAAAATACCAGCTTTTGAACTTAGTCATTTTTTGGCAAAATGTTGCATATAGGGTACCCTCATTGTACGGATAACTCCTCCTACAGTTTTCAAGATAGGAAGTTGTTCTTTTGCAGATCAATTGTACATATATCAGAGGTGTGCATATTGCTAGGATTTTGATTTCCGATTATTTATAAAAAAAATACCAGCATTTGAACTTAGTCATTTTTTGGCAAATTATTGCATATAGGGAACCCTCATTGTACGGATAACTCCTCCTACAGTTCTCAAGATAGGAAGTTGTTCTTTTGCAGATCAATTGTACATACCGTATTTTTCGGGGCATATGCCGATGTGGGGCATAGGCCGAATTGCTCATTTTCAGACAAAATTCAGGAAAAATCCATAGACTAGCCGAATTGGGGGATAGGCCGATTTTTAATCGATGATTACGATGGTGAAAGTATGACCGCTGCATGATGAAGGAATTTAAGTTGTCGTATTAAGTATATACTTTCAGAATATCGATGTAGAAAGTCAAAAGAGTAATTAAAGTTATTAAATTTGCTTAACATATATATTTTAAACATTTAAAAAAAATATAATTGTGTTTTCTGGCTGTTTGGTCTCTTCCGTATTTGTCGGTGTATATCGTTAGGTATCGTAATTTTACATAATGTAAATTTAATTGCAACACAAACCTCCGTGGTACTGTCTGATAGAACTAAGTATAATATTGTACCAAATCTTTTATATTTTATTAAAACCTTACTGCTCAATTTCATTTAATCAAGTAATACTTTGAAAGCTACTTGTGGAATGAGAGTACCAAACCCCCGGATGTTTACATCAGAGAAAAGTTATAGAACGTTGTAATAAGGAAAGAATGGGTAGGTATTAGGCGATTGGCTGAATTCAGGTATGTGACAATTCTCATTTTGTAGTAAAATTATTAGTTTTTAAAATAAATGATGGAATGGGGGAATATTTTAAAGAATATAGCAACACTAGGAAAAATTGTAGGGGTGGGGGTTGATTTTTTTTGTAGAGTGACATTTACTGCCGATCGCTGTAAGTTGTAAACAACTGCAAATTAGACCTATAAACGCCACGGGACCCTATATTTTTTTGTCATTTCCTGAAAGGTCTTGAATTGAAGTTTCAAATGATACCAAAGATTTGACTGAAACTATTATAGTAAAGTACTGAGAGGTCATAACATTTGTATGGAGTTCTATGGGAAAATAATTGGTAGGCTTTTCCCTATTGTAGATCGGGGAATGGCGTCCATTAGCTCAACACGTGGTTTCATATTCAAATAGAGTTATCCCCCGTAATCGCATGAATGAGAAAACGAAATACTACACATAAAATATTTCATTTGTGTTCTTTTCCGTTAATAAATTGAATAGTGACTTGCCGTTATGCAAAGAAGTTGTAATATTAAAAACACAATTAATGCGGTGAGGTGTAAGGGTGTACACTACGTGCCCCCAGGCTGTGTTTTAGTCACGGGTTTCACACCTTTGTATATACACACGAAACCAGAATACCGTTATTTCATCCAACAGAAAATTAACTGTAAAAACACAAAGCATTGATTTATTCTTCACCCAAGACCAGTGATTTCCACGAACGCAGACATGAAGAAATTCACAAAAGTTCCGTCATATTTCATTCTACCCGGTTTCGTTTTTTTTTTTTTTACTACGCATTAATAGTTTCCAGGGTTCATACGTGAACGTGGGGGAAAAAATTCTTTTGATTGGGGTTGTAAAGAAATACCTCGTACAGTACTGTACATTTTATTACTCGCAATGTCATTACAAAAATTATCAACGGAACAACAACAGAGACGTATATACTTACGGGCTAGATGTTATATCTATGCATCTGCAACTATCGAACAATAGTTCAAACGGACAAAAAAAAACAACCCTGATGATAAACTGCTAAAAACAGTGGATTTTAAATTTGACTGTTTAATTTTTTCAACTTTGAGCCTACGATTAGCTGATCCCGGGGGATAAGCCGATGCTCGCGCATTGGAGAAAAAAAATACCGGCCTATGCCCCGAAAAATACGGTATATCAGAGGTGTGCATATTGCTAGGATTTTGATTTCCGATAATTTATGAAAAAAATACCAGCTTTTGAACTTAGTCATTTTTTGGCAAAATGTTGCATATACATGTAGGGTACTCCATTTCACTGGATAAGGGTTGACATGGATTATGGATACAGTTTACATAAAAGAAAACCCGGTTTGCTGTCACATTGACAGCTTTTCACTTGTTTGGCTTACTTTAATGATTTGTTTTCACTGAACATCATCGTTTATATAGTCTATTATATAAATTAGATAGCACACAGTAGAGAAATTGAAGAGACCTAAACCTCAAAGGTCTGGAAATATTTTAAAAGAACTGAAGATTCAAAAAACTTGTGCATATTGCTAGGATTTTGATTTCCGATTATTTATAAAAAAAATACCAGCATTTGAACTTAGTCATTTTTTGGAAAATTATTGCATATAGGGAACCCTCATTGTACGGATAACTCCTCCTACAGTTCTCAAGATAGGAATTTGTTCTTTTGCAGATCAATTGTACATATATCAGAGGTGTGCATATTGCTAGGATTTTGATTTCCGATAATTTATCGAAAAAATACCAGCTTTTGAACTTAGTCATTTTTTGGCAAAATGTTGCATATAGGGTACCCTCATTGTACAGATAAATCCTCCTATAGTTCTCAAGATAGGAAGTTGTTCTTTTGCAGATTAATTGTACATATATCAGAGGTGTGCATATTGCTAGGATTTTGATTTCTGATAATTTATGAAAAAAATACCAGCTTTTGAACTTAGTCTTTTTTTGGCAAAATATTGCATATAGGGTACCCTCACTGTACGGATAAATCCTCCTACAGTTCTCAAGATAGGAAGTTGTTCTTTTGCAGATCAATTGTACATATATCAGAGGTGTGCATATTGCTAGGATTTTGATTTCCGATAATTTATGAAAAAAATACCAGCTTTTGAACTTAGTCATTTTTTGGCAAAATGTTGCATATACATGTAGGGTACTCCATTTCACTGGATAAGGGTTGACATGGATTATGGATACAGTTTACATAAAAGAAAACCCGGTTTGCTGTCACATTGACAGCTTTTCACTTGTTTGGCTTACTTTAATGATTTGTTTTCACTGAACATCATCGTTTATATAGTCTATTATATAAATTAGATAGCACACAGTAGAGAAATTGAAGAGACCTAAACCTCAAAGGTCTGGAAATATTTTAAAAGAACTGAAGATTCAAAAAACTTAAAATATCAGCTTTGCGAGTAAACATATTTAGAAGCTTATTCCATATGGGGGGAACGACAAACATGTTAAATCACATTTTTCTTAAACATAAGGAGGAATTTCTACAAAAGTGACCAAGTTTTTACAGTTATCAATGTACTTTTTCATATTTATTTACACTCTTACCGAGTACCAGGGTACTCAATCGGAAAAACGTCCGAGTAACCGAGTACTAAAAATTGACCAATTTGACATCCCTAGCTATAAATATAAGGAATCGTTAACAGAAAAACGATTTTCTGATTTGTATATGTGTCAACTGTAACAAAGTCAGAGTGAAATTTCCCCATTTTACCACAGATTTTAATTTTTACGGACATGTCCAATTCGTAAAAAAATAACACGTAAAAATTCAAATCGCCCTATTTTATGACAAATTCGTAAAAAATTACAGCAGTGAAAATTACCTGTTATACGGTATGTACTACATACTGCAACACAATGAAGATATTGTTTCATCATTTTAAGCTCACCTGAGCTGAAAGCTCAAGTGAGCTTTTCTGATCACATATTGTCTGTCATCCATCCGTCTCTGTCTGTCTGTCCGTCTGTCCATAAACTTTTCACATTTTCGACATCCTCTCAAGAACCAAAAGGCCAATTCAAACTAAACTTGGCACAAAGCATTCTTAGGCAAAGGGGATTCAAAGTTGTGAAAATAAAGGACCACACCCTTTTTAAAGGGGAGATAATTAGGAATTATTGAAAAATGTGAAGAAATTTTCAAAAATCTTTGCCGCAAAAACGTATTGGCAAGGAAAGCTGAAACATAAATAAAAGCATCATCAGCTAATGTAGATTTAATGTTGTGAAAATCATGACCCAGGAATATATTGAGAAATTCCTAAAAATCTCCTTCTCAGAAACTAATCAGCCAGGAAAGCTGAAACTTGGATGTCGACATCCTCAGGTAGTGTAGATTCAAACTTGTTAAGCCATGAACCTCCAGGGGTAGTGTGGGGCCACAATGGGGGGGGGGGGGGGGTCGACTTTTTACCAAGGAGTACCTTTAAAATCTACTTCTCAGAAACTAAACAGTAAATTTGAAACTTGTGTGGAAGCATCCTCAGGTAGTTCAAACGTAAATTTAGATCATTGAAACAACAAAGGCACTTACTGTTTATCAAAGGATTGTGTAGAGAAAAAATTTCAGAATCTTTTTGTAAAAGTTTTACTCTAGTAAACTGTCCAGATATTCTGAACAGATAAAGCTGATTTGATCACATAGTTGTGGCTATTGTTGCTGAGGTGAGTGATGTAGCCCATGGGCCTCTTGTTTTCTCTTTTAGTGGCAGAAGCATTGAAACAACAGAAAGATTGGATTTTTAGTAAACTATCTCCTTCATTGACACAATGGTATAAACAGGTAATAAAATTTACTTTGAGTTCCTAGATATCAGTAATCATGCATATTTGAATTCCTTGGTATCAGTAGTTTACTAAACGTTTATACGATGAATAAAAGACTGTTTTATACATGAAATATGAAGTAATTTTATTGATAGAAATTTAAACTTCTGTGCCTCAAAAGGACACTAGCAGTAAAATGCTTTTGATGGGTCCTGTTTATGGTGTACATTAACTACAATATTTTAAAGCAAGCTCTGAAAAAATATCATTTGACTAAAGATATTAATCAAACATTGAATGTCTGATACTATGCAAGAATGGATTAACACCCACCAGAAATCTCACCGATTTATGGAAAATTTGGTCACTGTATTAAACATTGATGGTAAGCAACTAAAATCTTGTGACCAGTAATATCCTGTTGCTTTATCACTAAATCAGAGACATTCAAGTATCTGTTTTGTAAATTATAAATTACTGTATAGTCCTTGATTATTAAACTTGAGGAATTGATATCTGCCTTTTGTCACTAGAAGCACCCCTCACAATTTTAAAATCTGGATATTATATTTTGCTGACTGTTGTGAACTGTATGAAATAATAATGAAAGTATGGCTTTTGCAATTAATAATTTTTTTCCTTGTAATTTGATAGAAAATGACACATTCTTAGAAATACATACTGTCTCACATAGAAATACAGAATCAGCAGAATGTGATTTACCTGTTACAGACATAGCAGACCAAATTTAATTCATGATTCTGAACAGAGATTCTCCTAACTAAAGATATCCAGTAGTTTTTAAAGCATATGCACTTTTTAGCTCACCTGAGCTGAAAGTTCAAGTGAGCTATTCTGATCACATTTTGTCTGTTGTCTGTCTGTCTGTTTGTGTGTAACCTTTTCACATTTTCAACATCTTCTCAAGAACCACTGGGCCAATTTCAACCAAATTTAGCACAAAGAATTCTTAAGCTAAAAGGATTCAAAGTTGTGAAAATTAAGGACCATGCCTTTTTACAAGGGGAGATAGTTAGGAATTATTGAAAATTTTCAAAAAAAATTTCAATAATCTTTAAGAACCATAAGGCTAGGAAAGCTGAAACTTGTGTGGAAGCATCCTCAGGTAGTGTAGATTCAAAGTTGTGAAAATCATGACCCTTGGGGGTAGGGTTGGGCCACAATGGGGGTCAAATTTTTACATAGGAATATATTGAGTAAATCTTTAAAATCTTCTTTTTCTCAAGAACCATTCCAGGAGAGCTTGAACTTGTGTGGAAGCATCGTCAGGTAGTGAAAATTGAAGTTTATTTAAATCATGATTCACGGGGGAAGGATGGGGGAGGGAGGAGGAGGACAAATTTTACATAGGAATATATAAAGAAATATCTTTACAGCTTTCTCAAAAAAAAAATTTCCCAAGAAAAGCTGTAACTTTAGTGAAAGCAATTTCAGATAGTGCAGATTCAAATTTGTTCAAATCAAAATCTTTAGGAGTGTATGGGGCCACATTGGGGATCCAGTTGTACAAAAGAAAACATTTTAATTATTCCCCAAAACTGAAATGTTATTATATATACTTCTACTAATATGCGAGCATTTTTATATATTGCTGATTCTTCAAAATTGTTTAAACTTTGGACCTTGACAATTATTGGACCTCACAAGGGGTTTAGAGTTTGATGTAGGTTTAAATCCTGTATATAAACAATTGTTAAGGGTCTTTTTGAGAACTGCAATGCTGAATATGATATGACTATAGAATCATCCTGTTAGAAAAGAGACTTGATTATAAATATCTAGGGGGAAACAGATTTTTCTAAATACAGGATCTACATGTAGATGTATTATTTAAGTATTGAATCCTTATTTTTTGAAAGATATAGTCTCAGAACTGCAATGGTGTGTGCATATAAATTGAATAACGCGTGTTAGCACGTTATGAAAATTTGTTTGCACACACCGTTGCAGTTATGAGACTATATCTTTCAAAAATTAAGGATTTAATGCTTATATTTACGTTTTTTTACCTTCATGCCTTGTACGCAAATGCGAATTATACCTCAAAATTACTGTATTATCCTATGGGTAAATTCAAATTAATGGAAGAGCCACAGTAACAGCCACAAGCGTGATCTTTGATTTTCGTTTGTGACGTTGCACTTAACAGCGTTCAACGTTTGTGACGTCACAATTAAAACTCGTGATTTAACCTTTTAGTACCCTGTCTGTGTTATGGTGCTATATCTGCAGTACCTTTACATGCAAAATATACGTGGATGTAAATATACCACATTGTCCAGATATTTTGTATTATAACTCTACGAAGCTGATTTTATCATGCATATTGTTGCTCAGGTGAGGGATGTGGCCCATGGGCCTCTTGTTTTATGTATTGATATAAAATCTGAATTAATTAAGGCACTGACAAGTTTCTCATAACTAAAGGTATTCTAATCAGTAGTTTAGAAGCAAATAAACTTATCTGTATTTGAAATGAAATGAAAGATTTTCTTTACAGTGTTTAGTAACTCTGGAGCCTCTGGAGGTGTTAGAACAAATAAAGTTTGTGATGGACTCCCAGGAAGTCAACTGGCAAACAGTTCTGTCTTTCCTCTCCACAGCTGTAGTATGCGTGCCTCAGTTTTCAGATCTTGTTCAAGGTAATCATTTGACAGAGAAAATTGATTACTTTCTCCTAGAGTTAAACTTGTCCAAACCAGATAAGGTTGGTTTTTCACGTGTGGAGGAAATTCAATTATCATATACTTTGTGTTCACAACATAAACAATGTGTACCTTTGTACTAATTATAAATGCAAAAATATTTTCATTGGTTGTAATTTGGTTATTATATGTTGTTGAACATTGTAATTGTTGTTTATGCAAAGTTCTGACTTATTTTCTATGCTTATTTTGCATCATTGATGAACTTAATTTATTTTCTGTGCTAGAGAAAATTGCAGTGGAAAGGAATGAATCTAAAAATGCCCAATAATTATGCAGCAAGCGGTTCAATTGAATTGCAATCACAAGTGTAAAAAAATGACTCGATTACTTGAAATAGTTCATTTACATTTTAAGCAGGTCTCGATTAGAGTGACATTATAACCTGTAGTTTGCAGAAAAAATCCGGTTTGCACAACATTTTTCAAAGGTGTAATAAGATGGAAATGGTCAGGGATAAATGATTTTGCAGAATTGGATAACAAGCCAGAATGCATAATATCTGATTTTGAAATGAAAAACAAAGAATGCTGAATAAAAATGCCATGAAGGAATTGTTTAAAAAATTCAGACATTTAAAACCCAAGCTTGAGTCTGGTGTTTTACTAGTACAACATGCTGAAACATGTTACTAAACCTCTAAAACAAACTGTACCATTCCGTGCAAGAAACGAACCGTACCGTTCACAAAATGTACTGTTCACATAGCGAACCATAGCCTTCACAAAACGAACCGTACCGTTCACAAAGCGAACTGTACCATTCACAAAACAAACCGTTATGTGCAAAAAGTGTGCAAGATAAATTATGCAAGACCCGCCCCAAACAGCTAAAAAAAAGTGTACCGTACCGTGCAGTAAGCGTGCAACTTCTATATACGGCTTATTGACTTAGTGACTTTCAATGAATACAGACGGAGATTATTGCTGAGAGAGAGAGAGAGAGAGAGAGAGAGAGAACTTGTGTGTTAATTATAATACTTAAATCAAATTTTTATCACTGAACTTTATCATTTTGCTTTAGGTTTCTATAGTAGACTTCTATCATATGCTATGGCATTTTGAACGGGATTTTATTTCAGGACTCCATGTGCTTCACCTGTCAATCAGTTAAAGTATAACAGTACAGATCACACCATGTACCGCATGCTACTTGGCTCCTCTTAAATAGCTAGAAGAAAATTATCGAATGCAAACTTTTTAGTTTTATGTTTTCTTATACCCTTTAATATTCAAAAGAGTGTTTCTATTTGAAATTATTCAACATTAATTTCTTTCCTACTTCATGAATTAACTCATGTACTGGCGATCAGAGTCGCATTGTCTTGCAGTCGTATATTTTTGGTTACTAGATGAATTATTAATATATTATCACTTTTAACATTCATTTGTTGATTACCGGGACACTTGTCCAACTAAATGATAAATAACGCTATTAAAAGCTATCGACTTATTGTTTTCATCCAGTTGTGTACATATCGTAAGAAATATGTTACATTTTGATGTTTAGTTTAACAGAATAAAAAAGTAATAGTCATATGTAGACTATACACAGGGTGTTATTTCAGGTAAGAGAAGCGATGACGGGTTAATGCAGGTGTAAACTGTGTATACGAACAAACACAGAAAATCTTAGAATCAATATTTGAATGAATAAAATCCATCTTGAAAAACTTTATAATAGTTGATTTCAAGATCTCTAAACTGACATTCATTGTTTATCTTATCATAAATAGCGTGTATTTTTACATCGTCTATTAACCAGGAGAATTTGATCGGCAACAGTACTAGAATGCAATGAAGAATGATCATAAGATTTATGAATAAAGAAATAAAAAGATGCTTGTAAAAATAAAACTAGCCATAAATCAGGACAATGATGAATGGAAATAAAATGTCCGAATAAAGTCAGGGCATATTTTCATTGCAATTTTAAATGGATTAGAAAAATTGAATGACTTCAATACAAGTACACGTATAAAAGTAAAAACTTAGATGCTTGATAGAATTATCGACAGAGTGCTGAATTAACAAAAATATATTGGATTAAAGTCCAAAAATTATTTAAAACTATCGTAATAATTACATTTATCTAAAATTAAATATGAATTATAAGAGACTAATCAAAATTAAACTACCCTCCGCTTACGGGTTTTTTATGAGTACATGTTTCACGCAACGTATCAAAAACGAGGGAACGAATGGAAGTTCTGATTTTATTAAGACATTTGTAAAAAATCATATAATTTAAGAAAAAACGCTTGTCATAATTACCACCTTGCGGAAGTCAATCGGGCAGATATGAAACAAAATTATATCGAGAAAAAATCAAAGCATTCAGGCCATGTCTACCTCATTAATAAAGCATGCAAAGCGTTCACAAAGCATGTAGCTATTTTTAGCAAAGCGTAATGTGGAAGAAGCGAACCATACCGTTCACAAAGCCAACCGTACTGTTCAAAAAGCATACCGAACAGACCCGTGCAGCTGGTGTAGTAGCACATTTCAGGCTTTGTATTTTTTTTTTAAAAATCGACCCCATCTATATATAGTGAAAAACTTTTGCCCATGATTTGATTAGAAAGAATCTTGCATTAGATGCAGTTGTTGGCTGTTAATACTCCCTGAAAAGGAGTAAAAAGTCCCCAATGTGAAAGGGTTAATGAATCAAATGGAAAGGGTTAATTAATCAAGTGGAAAGGGGTAATGAATAGTGGAAAGGGTTAATGAATCAAGTGGAAAGGTTAAATGAATTAAGTGATAACATACTGAATGACTTTTTTCAGATTACATAGTCAGCTTGCTGAATGAGGGATTAGTGAGCTGTAACTTAGAGAACCTTGTGATTGCATTCTTGTTTGCCAGACAGGGTTGTTATGAAGGACCACGTGTGTTTTCTTCCTATCCAGACTGGTTTCAGGTACTTTTGCTAGATAGAAGAAAACAACCATATCTTTAATATATATGGGTCTTTTGATAGTGAAATGTTGAGCCAATTCATTCAAATATACTAGCTTAGTGTAATGTGATATATAAGTGAAAAAAAATCCTGAATTTTGATAAGAATGTTATGATCATCATGAATGAGAAAGGTTATCTTTAGAAATGTTACCTGTACATATGATATTTTATCATTGCAAGACTTGACCCTATTGTTGTTATAGTACAATATGACAGTCAGGAAAGTATTAGACAGTTTTTGTTAAGAAAGTTTTTTATACACATGCAAATGAAGTTTATTATACCCCTGCAAACAAAGTTTAGGGGGGTATATTGGTTGCACTTTGTCTGTCTGTAGACACAGTTTTGTCCCCCCTATAGAATTTTTTAGGGGGCAGGTTGGGGCCACAATGGGGGTCGAATTTTTACATAGGAATATCTATAGTAAATCTTTAAAAATATTCTTCTCAGAAATCAATCAGGAGGAAAGCTGAAACTTGTGTGAAAGTATCCTCAGGTAATGTTGATTCAAAGTTGTGAAAATTATAACCCCCAGGGGTAGGTTGGGGGCACAATGGGGAGTTGAAGTTTTACATAGGAATATATAGACTGAGTTAATCTTTAAAAATCTTCTTCTCAGAAACCAATCAGCAAGAAAAGCTGAAACTTATGTGGAAGCATCCTCAGGTAGTGCAGATTCAAAGTTGTTAAAATCTCGAACCCCTTTAAAAATCTTCTAGGAAACTAATCAGCCAGGTGATTCTTTATAAGAGTTTAGTTTTTGGCCACTGGATGATTTTTCGGCCTCACAAGGGGTTCAGAGTTTGATGTAGGGTTACATCCCATATTTTGGATCTTTTTGAGAACTGCAATGCTCAACATATGTGATGTGACTAAAAAATCATCCTGTTAGAAAAGGGCTAATGATTATAAACATAAGAATACCCATTGGAAAATATTGATTTTATTTATACAGGATCTACATGTATTATTGTACATTGTCCAGATAGTTTGTATTATGACTCATTTTATCATACGTATTGTTTATCATTGTTTATACAGAGTGTATTTTCTGAGGCTAGTTCAACTCCAGCAGCTAACAGGAAGACCTTTGCATGTCTAATGAAGTTTCTGACAGATATGGTGCCATTTGAGTCTTCGTCTCATCTAAAAGTATTATTTTTGTTTAACTTTGTAATGAATCACTGATCAATGACGCAATAAGGGCTCCTTGATTATAGCAAACTGTTCGCTGTGGCATAAACACCCATGCAGAGTTTAAGGAATGATTACAAAATTAATTTTTAAGAAATTTAACCAACCTATTTGTTTGGATGTGTCCATATAAACATTTCCTTGTTTGCCACAGTAATGATTAATATTACTTTATCAGTTCCCTACTGGTAAAACCAGATAGTGGGGGGGGGGGGGGGGGGGAGTGCTATAGTCTATATTGCTGTCAGGTATTCAAACACTTGTGTTTCTTTATTCTGAGAAACTACAAATCATGTTTGAATTTTGTTTAGATTAATCAGCAGATAATTAAGCAATTAAATTTATACAAGTTGTTCTTTTTTTAAAATTGGGTTTACAGTTATAAAACTAAACTTTCATGGAATTTTTTTTGAAACCTATTTAACACATAAAATGACACGCCTTTCAGAATTGGAGGTGTTTGTAGTGGACATGTATGTCATATGCAGTACTGTAAGAATGCTTGTTGTTTAATTTGCTAACAACCCTCTCCATCTCTCTCCCTCTCTAAATAATGGGTTTAAAAAAAAAAAAAATCAGAATCAACTTTTTTAACGGTTGCATGGTGAGAAATAATGCTGGTAAAGGATGGTCTAATAAGCTTATTCTTCATAAATATAGCATACAAGCATGTACATGATAAACAAATTAGTCATGTTTTACAAGCATGACTGCATCCTGTTCACAGTATCTAGAAGAGTACATTCATTACCGTATATCATCAAATATTATTTTGCGTGGCAAGTAAATTCCTGTAAGTATTTGATTTACGCACATTTTTATAATCTGAATCCTACAGGAATTTCGTGAAAACCTGATATCAATCATGATGTATAAGTAATCGAAATAGTTATGAGAAATTGTATGGATCCAAGCAAAATTGAACTCTACTCTCCTTCAACCAGACTCTCAGCTGTATCCGTTAATCTCCGAATAGCAAGAGAGACTCTATGCTTGTCGGAGATTTAAGGAGACAGCCGAGCGTCTGGTTGAACGAGACTATATTGAAATCTGGCATAGGAATACATAAAATGTACGACTTCAAAGAATATCTAAATTGTTTGTACCATTAAAAATCTGACTATTTACAAGGTATCTATAAGTGAGTTTCCTTGAAGAACAATGCTTAAGAACTCATTACATCAGATTTATTGATTAGAACTAAATGTTGTCAGCAGTGTTGATTTGTGCTTAGGTCCAAACACTGTTTCACTTTCGGTTTGCCTGAGTAACTGCATAGGACATACCTGTTAACCCTCCCGCATTGCGCGGGAGACTCCCGCAAAACGGCCTAAAAATATAAGATCTCCCGCATCCAACCTATCTCCTGCGCGGAAGACAAATTTCTCCCGCAATCGTATTTGTCTTCCCCATACCCCCCCCCCTTCCCAATTCTGAATCTTTACATGCGAATTCAACAACCACTGCGGGTTTTTCTCTGATTTTGAGCTCAAAAAGCTGCTGTGTAGCTTGAATATATCAAAATCCATCCAAGTACTGTCTACTGTGATCATAGTATGACATGTTAAAGCCCAGTTTACTTTTTACGATTACTTCCGGTTTTGACTTAAATTATTTCGTTTTTAGTTATGCATAGGCCTTATAAAAAAATAAGTGAAAGCTTAAAACATCTTGATTTTACTCTGTAACACCAAAGAAAAACAATAACAGCCAGTGGTGTCACTTAACAGGTTCACAGGTAAAGCACCCAAGCCACGGGCAGTGAGTCGTGACTAATTCTGTCTGGCAATCACGGTCGGTGAAAATCAAAGTGAGTTTGAAACACTGAGTGTTTATACAAGCTACCGATAAAAAAGCATTTCACAAGAGTTTTTAAAGTTTATAGTACCGGTACTATGAATTACAGGGATGCTATAGACATTACAACAGAGATCATTGTTAAATGATACTGGAGAAATACATGATGTTTTGTGAATTAAATTCTATCCTATATATAAGGCAAAAAATAATTTCAATAAATATTATTTTCTGGTATTTTCTTCACTGGGTTTCACTGCAAATTCAAAATAGGCAAAATAATTTTTCTGTGTTTACCCTAAATGTCAGCATGCAGTGATGGTTCAATACTGAACAATAAGAGGACTTAATATAAAAAGTGGCACTACTCACTTCTTGTATTGTACCATGTAAACAAAATAATAGTTTTCTGAACATATACAGCAACACAAGTTGTAATTGCACACTGGTAGTCATAGAAATAATAAAATTTAAAATGATTGCAAATGCATTAATTACAATGGTAAAATAAGTTATCTAACAGTATTTGTAATATATATTTACATTTCACGTGAAAACACGTCGTTTACACAAAATCTCCCCCTTAGCCAAGTTGGTAAGGGGGAGATTCTCCCACATAGCAGCTTTGAAAGGTTAACAGGTATGATAGGAGAGTTGATTAAAATCAACTCCCAAAAATGGCATTTTCATTATGAAAGGTGATTAAAAAAATTGATATAAAGGCTTTGCTATTTATTGTTTTGGAATTTCCATAATTTCAACAGGAACAAGACGATAATTGATGCAAAAATCATTGAAAAAAAGTTGTTTTGAATTCCTTTTTATATGAACAGTTCATTTTTATTTGAAACACAAATTTCCAATCAAAATTAACTTTGAATTGAATGATTAAAAAATCATTTACAACTACACATGGGTTGTAAATCAAAAACACTATAAACTCTGAAAAGAAAATATAGAATACATGTGTGAGATTTAAAATAAAAGGTTGTAGTTTGTAGGGTGTACTACAAGAGGAACATATATACAGAATAAACATGCATCCAAAATGTCATAAGTACACATACATAGCCATGCATGAAGAAGGTTGTTCAGAGGCATATTCAACAGAGCGAGCGCTCACTAAAATTTGTGTTGCAGGTATAGGGAATTTTGGCGAGCACTCGTGAGCGCTAGCTCTGTTGAACAAGCCTCAGAAGGAATATCATAGTACAAGTTTTAGTAGAAAGTTATTATCTTGTATATCATATTTTCTGCAAATGTTTGACAATCTAAGAGATGAATAAAAGATTTTTGTTTTGAAAGTCTTAATTTTGAAATGTGTTTTCTTACTTCAAAGGCTCACATTGTAAGACCACCATTTGTTCCTTTAAAATGTAGAGAGCTCCTTACTGACTACATTCTACTTGCAAAAACCAGACTGGCTGATCTGAAGGTATTTGATTTTTACCTTCTGATATATTTCTATGTTGGTTACTGGTTTCGTTATTAGCCATAGAAATTCTTTGGAATTGACAGTTGTTAAATTCTTTTGTTAAATATGATTTTAGCAGCCTTTAGATGGAGCACTAGAAGAAGATCAAGATATAGAAAGTCGGAAAAAGGTATTTTTAATGGGGTTAGCGTAAACGCTGAACACTTAATGACATGTAACTAAGACTTTACACAACCTGGAAGCGTCATCAAGGCACTACTTTTGATCAAAGTATTGAAAGTAATGAAAGTCAATCTTTAATGTTTTAAATTGTACACATTTTTGGAACAAAATGACAAATCCACATTTTCATTTATGATTCTAATATAGTGGTTCTTCTTTTTAATGATCGATATAAGTATTTACAGAGTATTGTCCCAGTTTTAAGAAAACACATACACTGGTATTACAGGAAGGGAAGGAAAATAATGTAGATGTTAAATGTGAGTGGAATTGTCATAGAGCAGGGCAATTTTGACTTTAGCCTTTCCTATGTAGGGACCAGGTTAAAGAATTGTTTAAGAACTTTGTCTGATTTTATTTTTTGTCAAATGGGCATGTTTTGAAACTATCTGTTGCATCTGATTGTGCAAAGTCTGTTTCGAATCAAATAAAAGAAAGAACCATATGTATTTGTTGACATATTGCATTTTTAAAAACCATATAATGTATAACAGATGAATGAGCAAATAGAAGATGACATACAAAAGGCAGTGGTTTTGTATCAGTCAAGTAAAAAGATTCCATCATCTATTATGGAAGCCAGGTAAATTTGTTTTATTTTTTTGAACAATCCTAATTTTTTCATCATTTAAAAACATGTATGGGTAAGTAAATGGCATTCTGGAACATGCTCTAAATTCCTAGAACAAAAGAAAAATCCAATAAGATTTAATTAAGGGCAAAAATAAACTTGCAATAATAAAACATGTTCTACAGATGGAAAAATATACAATCTCATTCAAATATGCTGTCAACGAGATTTGCTATATCACAAACTTATGCATGTAGATCTTACAGTTGCTACTATAAAAGTGGTTATTTGTGCGTGGTAGAAATTTACACTAGTTACGCGGTAAGCTTAAAACCGCAGAAAATACCCCCGTACGTATGGTAAAAAAATCAAAACTTTAGTGTGGTAAGTTGCGCATGAGCGTATTTAATACCCAAGCGTATTGTTTAACTATAGAAAACATAACCACCAGCGCAAATAACCACTTTGACAGTATATGAAATGATAGTTACTTACACTGAGGCACTTAATTAGTGCAAATGTAATTAATGTACATAAAGTTAGACCTTTGTTATGAATGCTTGATATCATAGAGGAATATCACTGGAAATTATATGTCTGAGAGCTTGATATATAGCTTAAATTGGCAATATTTGTGTTTCCTTTTGGCCATTTGATTTACTGTATTTACATGCATGCTTATATTACATAAAATGTTGTTTTCATTCCAGCATATTCAGAAAGCCATACTATGTTGGTAAATTTTTACCAGTATTACTGAAACCAAGAGCTGTAAGTTATTTCCTTTTCATCTCACTTACTGTAGACATAAAAATATAGTGCAACCCTGTTGTAAATATTTCTTTGATCAATTTTTTTTTTCAAATGCTGTAATGTTTTTCTTCAAGCTTCCAGACATTCCAGACTTAAGGATGAAATTTATTGATGCCCTGAAACAGTTAGTATATGTACTGTTTGTTATTTTTAAAAAAATTGATCAGGGCAAAAAAAAAACAACCCATTAATCCAAAAACTTCAAAATATAATGCCACAAATAGATATTTTTAAAATAGTTTTATTATTGCAAGATCTCAAAATTGCAGTGAGTTTAATCAATGTAGCAGCATTTGCTCTGATGTGTAACTTTTTGACAAACTGGCATCCATCTGACATATTTATTGAATTTCTGTTGATATACTGAGTAAGTCTTCATTTGAAGCAACTAAGTCCTTTATATGTTGATTTCTGTTAAACAGGGTTGACAAGATTCCTTCCACACTGTACACTAATTACTTGAAGGCATGCAAAGCAGAATCAGCAAGGCTCTTAGAAGGTAATTGGTCTCATCTAAGTCTCTCTGATTTGGATTGAAGACTATTACCTAGCTGTGTGGTCACCTCATAAAGTCAATATCTGTGGTGGACGAGGTGGACAGGCTTGAATGCTGAATCTGAGCCATAGGTTTCTGATGCTGGAGGAGGTTAAGGTTTTTAGAGCAGGTTAAAGTGTTTGGAGCAAGTGCCCTCTGATGATTATATCTTAGTTATTACTGGTCCTAACTTAACCAAACTTGCATGGATGGTGCATCTTATGATACTGATGCACTTGACAGGCATGAATGCTGGATCTGAGCCATAGGTTTTGGATGCTGGGGGAGGTTAAGGTTTTTGGAGCTGGTTAAAGTTTTTGGAGCAGGTGTCCTCTGATGATTATATCTTAGTTATTACTGGTCCTAACTTCACCAAACTAGCATGACTGGTGCATCTTATGATACTGATCACCTGACAGGCATGAATACTGAGTCTGAGGCATAGGCTTTAGATGCTGGGGGAGGTTAAGGTTTTAATAGCTGGTTTAAGTTTATGACGCAGGTGACCTCTGATGATTATGTCTCAATTATTACTAGTTCTAACTTACCAAACTTGCATGGATGGTGCATCTTATGATACTGATGCACCTGACAGGCCATATGTTTCATATGCTGGATGATGTTTTGATTTTTGGAACAGGTCACATGTTTTATAGATAATAGTACTATTTCAAACTTGCATAGTATATGAATAAATCATAGAGGTAGCTTCAGATGCAGAGCCTGATCTCCATTATCAAGGATGCTAAAAATCTCTTACCTCACCCAAACCTGCTTGATAGATGTGTTTGTTGTTTTAAAAATGATATAACATGATTCGTATGATATAGTATTGCATGATATGATACACTTTTGTTTTATATGATACAATATTATATCATATAATATTGTAAAAAGTTATATGAAATGATATTGTATTATATTTTTGTACAATGATATTGTATCATGATATTGTTATGTATAATATTTGTATATTATGATACAATATTGCATAATATGATATTGTAAATTATATGATATTTTACTATTTCACATAATATCGTATCATATAATATGATGCAATGTTGTATCAAATTATATTGTATCATATGATACAAAATCATAATAATATTGGTCAAATATGACAAAATATCATGAAATACAATTTCATGCTATATTATACAAAATAAAATCATATGTTACATTTTTGGGATGTATTTTGATATGATATTTATTATATAATTCTATATTGTATCATATATATATTATAATATGTGATCAAATACAATTATGTTTGACATGATACAGTGTCATATCATATGTTAAAATATCATATTGCATCATAATTTATTACAATATTATATTGTATTATAAAGTATGTATTGTAAGTATCATAGGATGCAATATCGTATTATATGTTATAGCATTGATAAACATTGTATCTTAAAATACCATATGAAATTAACATATAATTATCATATAAAAATTTAACATATGATATATGGTATTTTGTCAAAACAGTATCCATGAATTTCCAAGATCATTAACTATGAATCATATAATATGATAATGGTCGTCTCATACAGGTGATGCCTCATCTTTGTTAGCTTGTGAGCTGGCGGGTGGCTGCCAAAAGGATACCTCTATTGTATGGATAACTCCTCCTACAGTTTTCAAGATAGGAAGTTGTTCTTTTGCAGATCAATTGTACATATATCAGAGACATGCATATTGCTAGGATTTTCTTTTCTGATAATTAATGAAAAAATACCAGCTTTTGAACTTAGTAATTTTCTCGCAGAATATTGCATATAGGGTACTCCATTTCACTGGATACCGTAGGTATTGTTTATCAATTCAGGGTTGACATAGATTATGGATACAGTTCACTTAAAAAGAAAACCTGGTTTGCTGTCACATTGACAGCTTTTCACTTGTTTCTGTTTTGTTGGTTATTTTCAAAAAATGTTTCAAAGATTAATTAATAAAATGGATATAACTTTTCTTGTGGATACTCTCGATAGAAATAGTGTATAAGTGCATATATGTATATAACAGCAACATTTGCCTTGACTCTCCAACAGGGGTATTCCTGGAAGAGGACATGGATCTGGAGCTGAGTGAAGAGGAACAGTTACAGTTCTGTCTGGATGAGCTGCTCAAAGTAATACTGGACAACCCCACTAACAGAGGTAATCTATATACTGGACAGCCCCAATAACAAAGGTAATCTATATACTGGATAACCCCAGTAACAGAGGTTATCTATATACTGGACAACCCCAATAACAGAGGAAATAACAGAAGTAATCTATTTAAGTATTGAATCCTTATTTTTTGAAAGATATAGTCTCATAACTGCAATGGTGTATGCATACAAATTGAATAACGCGCGTTAGCGAGTTATGAAAATTTGTTTGCACACACCGTTGCAGTTATGAGACTATATCTTTCAAATAATAAGGATTTAATGCTTATATTTACATTTTTTACCTTCTTGCCTTGTACGCAAATGCGAATTATACCTCAAAATTGCTGTATTATCCTATGGGTAAGTTTAAATTAATGGAAGAGCCACTGTAACAGCCACAAGCGTGATCTTTGATTTTCGCTTGTGACGTTGTATTTATCAGCGTTCAACGTTTGTGACGTCACAATTAAAACTCGTCATTTGAACTTTGAGTACCCTGTCTGTGTTATGGTGCTATATCTGCAGAAGCTTTACATGCAAAATATTCGTGGAATGTAAATATATACTGGATAACCCCAGTAACAGAGGTTATCTATATACTGGACAACCCCAATAACAGAGGAAATAACAGAAGTATTCTATATACTGGATAACCCCAGTAACAGAGGTAATCTATATATTGGACAACCCCAATAACAGAGGTAATAACAGAAGTAATCTATATACTGGACAACCCCAATAACAGAGGTAATCTATATACAGGATAACCCCAGTAACAGAGGTAATCTATACAGAGGTAATCTATATACTGGACAACTCAAATAACAGGTAATCTATATACTGGATAACTCCCATAACAGAGGTAATCTATATATTGAACCACCCCAATAGCAGAGGTAATCTATATACTGGACAACTCCAATAACAGAAGCAATTGGACAACCCCAATAACAGAGGTAATCTATATACTGGACAACTCCAATAACAGAAGCAATTGGACAACTCCAATAACAGAAGCAATTGGACAACCCCAATAACAGAGGTAATCTATATACTGGACAACTCCAATAACAGAAGCAATTGGACAACCCCAATAACAGAGGTAATCTATATACTGGATAACCCCAATAACAGAAGTAATCTATATACTGGACAACTCCAATAACAGAGGCAATCTATATATTGGACAACCCCAATAAGAGAAGCAATTGGACAACCCCAATAACAGAGGTAATCTATATACTGGATAACCCCAATAACAGAAGTAATCTATATAATGGACAACCCCAATAACAGAGGTAATCTATACAGTGGACAACTCCAATAACAGAGGTAATCTATACAGTGGACAACTCCAATAACAGAGGTAATCTATACAGTGGACAACTCCAATAACAGAGGTAATCTATACAGTGGACAACTCCAATAACAGAGGTAATCTATACAGTGGACAACTCCAATAACAGAGGTAATCTATACAGTGGACAACTCCAATAACAGAGGTTATCTATACAATGGACAACTCCAATAACAGAGGTAATCTATATATTGGACAACCCCAATAACAGAGGTAATCTATACAGTGGACAACTCCAATAACAGAGGTAATCTATACAGTGGACAACTCCAATAACAGAGGTAATCTATACAATGGACAACTCCAATAACAGAGGTTATCTATACAATGGACAACGGTAATCTATACAGTGGACAACTCCAATAACAGAGGTAATCTATACAATGGACAACTCCAATAACAGAGGTAATCTATATACTGGACAACTCCAATAACAGAGGTAATCTATATACTGGACAACTCCAATAACAGAGGTAATCTATACAGTGGACAACTCCAATAACAGAGGTAATCTATACAGTGGACAACTCCAATAACAGAGGTAATCTATACAGTGGACAACTCCAATAACAGAGGTAATCTATACAATGGACAACTCCAATAACAGAGGTTATCTATACAATGGACAACGGTAATCTATACAGTGGACAACTCCAATAACAGAGGTAATCTATACAATGGACAACTCCAATAACAGAGGTAATCTATACAATGGACAAACCCAATAACAGAGGTAATCTATACAGTGGACAACTCCAATAACAGAGGTAATCTATACAGTGGACAACTCCAATAACAGAGGTTATCTATACAATGGACAACTCCAATAACAGAGGTAATCTATATATTGGACAACTCCAATAACAGAGGTAATCTATATATTGGACAAATAAAACAATAAAAGACATGTAATGAATGATTAATGTTAACAAATTGCTCCAAGTCTATATATTCCATCTCTGATAAACTTCCATTACATAGTTGTAGAACAATGTTCTCTGCTGAGGGAGAAACTAAAGATGGTCCTCCATATTGAGGAAAACAGAGTTGAAATGTACACATCAGAACCTGCAACTGTGCTAAATGTTAATGCAGCCAATATTTCACCACTGCAGATTAAGGTAAATATACAAAACAGAAAATATAATGACAACCTCTTATACAGTAAGAATATATCTAAAGTATATAGTATGAACACAGATATAGCAAAATTACAAATGTAGCAGTTTTTTTAGGTACATGGAAAATCAATCTGATTAAAATCTGCTAAGACAAATTCAATGTCGCTACACTAAATAAGATCTTTGATCCGCTGAGACAAATTTGATGTCGCTACACTCTTTGATCCGCTCCGACAAATTCATTGTCACTACACTTTTTGGTAGCGACATCAAATTTTTTGGAGTGGATCAAAGATCTGATTTTAATCAGATTGATGGAAAAATTTGATTAACTTTGATTTTGTTAGTATTTATTTCAACACAAATGCTTCAAAAATTAAGGATGAAAATTTTAGGCCTCCAATTTTATTATTTATTAATTTATTAAAATTATAATTTTATTAATTATTAATGGTAGTCATGGGGAAAAAAATGAATACGGCAAAATTCACTTATTCTAGACTACATAATGAGTGATTTCGGATATGGCAAAAAAAAAAATCTACTGGTCCGTATGATGTTGCTTAACTGAGTTTTACTGTGTATAGATACTCCTTTATTGATTTTGTTCCTTTATTTTTGATATTTTCGCACCTGTTAGGTGGTAGATCAGCTTTTAGAATTTCTGGCCTGTGCTTGTCAGAGAGATATAGAAATGTCAACTGCTGTCTCATGGCCACAGGATTTATTCTCAGTCCTCCAAGAAGTGGCAGAACTACACAATGCTATCTTCATTAGAATTTGGAAATTAATCATGGAGCAGGTAAGCTGTTATTAATTTTCCCATTAGATATCAATCTTGCCCTGCCATGTTCGAACTGGTGAAATTTGACCAATAAACAATATTTTACTTCAGGATAACATCATTCATAGTTGACAACTTTAATGTATAAAAGTTCCAAATTGATTTATATAAAAGCACATAAGCTTGATGTTTATACAAACAATTTTATATGCAGTGTATATAATAATTGTGAATTTAGGTTTTCAAAATTTATGTACATGTATTAAGTGATTTTTAAAAATATTTGAATACCCAGTATAGGTTCTAACCCAAGTTGTGTGTAGTACTGATTAAAGGAAAGCTGTTTATCGTGTCAGCCTCACCCTCATGAAACCCTATTTTCTTTTAATTTTATTGTCTTGTCCAAAAGACACAGTACATATACTGATTGACTTCTTGGTGAATGAATTTTGGGTTACAATTTTGTTAATCTTATGTTTGTTCGAACTCTTTATAATCCCCACATTGAAACAAAGAACTTGCTCTATTAAATGACCTATATAGTTGTTTAGTCATCATTGTATTCATAATTATCTTATACCAATTATTAGAATATTATTCATCCCTCAAGAGGCCTACTCAGTACAAAGAGAAGATTAAGTGAAATGTCATGCAAACATGTTTACTCTGACAGGGACGTGACCTGGATCACCACCATATTAGAACACTGGGGTTCTGTCTGGCCCACACAGATCATATGACCTCTCGGGAAACGACTGTACAAGTATGTCAGGGATTTTGCCCAGTTCTCCAAGGGAACTTCACACACTTGATTTGGCAGGAGCTACCCATTTCTACTAGTTCATGGAAGAAATTTTCTTTTCGGTACATGTACAGTGTATATGAAAAATAAAATTTGAAATCAAACATTAAGAGACAGTTATTAAAATCTTTCATTTTTCCAGTAAGACATTCTTTAACATTTTTACAGCTTAATGTTGAAAATGAAGATCAAGTTTTAAAGATCTTTAATTTTTCCAGTAACATATTATTTCTTAACATTTTTACAGCTTGATGTTGAAAATTAAGATCAAGTTCTAAAGATCTTTCATTTTTCCAGTAATGTTTTCCTTATCATTTCTTCAGCCTAATGTTGGAGTACATTGACTTTGTAAGCAGTATCAGAAAAGCTGATGTATTTCCATTTCTTTTGCCGAATGTTTTCTGTGACAAGGTACTTTTTTTCATTTTATAATATTGGTTTAAACCATGAACGTCTTATTGCTACTTCAACTATTGATGGTAAGAATTGCAACAATATCTATTTTTGTTTTCATTTTAAAGTTTCAGTTTCTCCATGGCTTCTTTAAGGATCTCCATCCTGACGATCAAGTTTTATGTAGTTTTGGACAACTTAGCAAAGAAATCAAAAGTGCAGTCTCCAGAAACCAGGTGTCTAACAATTTAAAATCCATGTATTCTATTCTTTTTTGGCTATTGGTATACAATAATGATTATTTTATGCAATATACAAATAATCAAACTTAATTGACGGAATATTGGTAAACAACACATATAACGGTGTTAAATACAATTGTACAAGCTATCACAAGGTGAATAAACTTGGTATCAACTACCAAAACATGCACAGGAAGTAAAGGTAATTCTTGGTACAAACTATCAAATTCCTCAACTTCCTCTTTCTTGTTCCCGCCAAAGTAAAGCCCTTGTTAAAATCCACCTCTGTAAAAATCTGAAAAAAATCCGTAATCATCATGCCACCCGTCCGCTTGAGACAGTCCAAATTGTCCAACAAACAAGTCCAGAGGCAGAGGACCTCACCTGCTAGGGGAAGAGGGAGGCGAAGGACAGTTCAACCTGACGAAGCAGCAACGTCTTCAGATACGGTCAATGTGTCTGCATCCATCATGCCCACACAGATGATAGAAGAGAGTCAGCAACCACCACAGCAGGCTGGTGAGTCTTTTAACATCCCCTCAATTATTGAGGAATCAGATTTTAATCTTTTTGACATAAGTGATTATCAACCAGTTCAAACTGTAACTACATTTGACTCACTCGGCGGCCACATCCCCCTAAAACTTAAGCAAAAAATTTGGGAGGGGAAATTCATCGATTTAGCACTTCTCCTCAAGTCTGCAATTGAACTTGACAATGAAATTGAGTCTAAAGGGGAATTGCAAATCAGGGATGGTAAAATGTGCCTGGTTAAGCAAAAGACCAATTCCTTCCTTTCCATTGAAAAATGGACAACTGCCTTTATAATTTTTTCTAGCATTATGCTGGAGAAATACCGCACCAGAGCACAGGAAATGTTGAAATACATGCGGGATATCCGCATTGCTGCATCTAAATCCTCTGGTTGGTATAAGTATGATGAACAATTTAGACTGAGGAAAGCGTCAGACCCCCACAGTTCATGGGGTCAAATCAACACTGAATTATGGCTGCTGTTTGCCAATAACAACAAGACACCTTTCAATCCCGACCAGCCTCACAATGCATACACCCCTACTATCAAACACCAACCTCGGCTAAATACACCAAGCAATAACTATTACTGCAACTTGTACAACAGTGGTAAACAATGTCGTTTTTACCCAAATTGCAGGTTTAAACACAGCTGCAAGCTCTGTGGCGGAACCCATGCAGCAATCAACTGCAGGAAACAACAGTCCAAATACTAGTCATGGTACACAAGCCAACACATCACTATTTACACTGGGTCATACTCCAATTAAACTCCCTCGCCTTAAACACCATTTAAAAAATTATAAACACAAACAATTTCTGCTCAATGGGTTTCAACATGGTTTTCAACTACAATACACGGGCCCAAGAAGACCAAGACATGCAAACAATCTACAAAGTGCTAAGCAGCACCCAACAATCATTAACCAAAAAATCAGCAAAGAACTTTCACTACAAAGAATCGGGGGTCCTTTCAAACAACCCCCTTTTCCAACACTCCAAATATCGCCAATAGGCCTGGTACCAAAGAAAGATGGAGATTACAGACTCATACACCATCTATCTTACCCAGATCAGGACTCGATTAACTTCTACCTAGATCCAATAGCATGTTCAGTTCATTACTCCTCCATTGATGACGCAGCTGCCATGATAGCTTCGTTAGGTCAGAACACTTTATTAGCAAAATCTGACATCAAGTCAGCCTTTAGATTATTACCAGTTGCAATATCTGACTTTGATTTGCTAGGTTTCCAATTTCAAGGCAGTTTCTATTTCGACAAAATGCTGCCCTTTGGTGCCTCAATTAGCTGTGCTCTCTGGGAAAAATTTGCCACAGCACTACACTGGTTAACTCAAAACACATCTCGCAATCCAAACATTTTACACTATCTCGATGATTTTCTCTTTGCCGGCAAAGCCAATTCTCACCAGTGCCAAAACACTTTAGTCATTTTTCAGAACATATGCCAAGACTTGGGGGTTCCCATTGCACAAGACAAAACTACAAACCCAGCCACAATTATCACATATCTCGGAATAGAATTTAACACAACTGTCA
This sequence comes from Magallana angulata, assembly GCF_025612915.1. Taxonomy (NCBI): domain Eukaryota; kingdom Metazoa; phylum Mollusca; class Bivalvia; order Ostreida; family Ostreidae; genus Magallana; species Magallana angulata. The sequence goes on along the minus strand of NC_069116.1, from coordinate 20,018,091 downwards.
TGTCAATGAAACTCCCTCAAGACAAGCTGAGTCTCCTCTTAGCGACAATCCAAACCGCCATCCAACATCAGAAAGTCACCCTCAAATTTCTTCAATCTCTCATTGGCCTGCTCAATTTTGCATGTCAAGTAGTAGCACCTGGGAGAGCCTTTTGCAGAAGGCTGATTGATGCCACCATGGGCATTAACAAACAACATCATCGAATTACAGTGACAGCAGAAATGAAACATGACATCCAAGTATGGCAGCAGTTTCTAGCAAACTACAATGGGATTACAGTGATCTCAAATAACATTTGGTCGTCAGATACCTTTTTACAGCTATTCACTGACAGCGCAGGGGGGGAGAACGGGGGTTTCGGAATTTTCTTTTCGGGAAGCTGGGCTCACGCCAAATGGCCAGAAAAATGGATACAAACTGATGTCATCTATGACATGACATTTCTGGAATTGTTCCCAGTCTATGTGGCAATATTGACCTGGCGCAATTCCTTGTCTAACAAACGTATTCTTTTCCACATTGACAACATGGCTGTTGTACATGTCCTTAACAACTCCACATCCAAATCCAAGAGAGTTATGGCAATAGTGCGTGAACTGGTCCTCGTAACACTCAAGTGTAACATCACTGTTAGAGCACAACATATTCCCTCTAAACAAAACTCTATAGCTGATTGCATTTCTCGTTCACAGTGGAAAAAATTCCAACAGCTGGCACCAGACGCAGATCCCAAGCCCACTCAACTTCCCAGCCAGATCTGGAATGTTTGGTCACCGAATCGAAACGATTAATTCAGTCATCACTGTCACACAACTCCAAACTAGCCTATAGTACAGCTCACAAAAAATATAATTTTTTCCTTGATCTCTATAACCTGCCAGACATCTTGCCCATACCTATCGATACCTTACTCAAATTCATTGCATACTTGTCAATTCAAAAATACTCAGCTAAGACAGTGGAACTCTACGTACGTGCCCTTTCATTCAATCATAAACTTAAGGCACAACACGACACTACAAAGTCTTTTCTTGTATCCAAAGCAATCGAAGGCCTGAAACGCAGCAAGGGCAAGACAGTCGACACCCGAGGTCCAATCACTCGCCCCCTCCTGAGACAATTAATTTCATCCCTCCCAACCGTCTGTTCCTCACAATACGAGGCCACGCTATTCACCGCCGCCTTTTCATTGGCTTATTTTGGCCTACTTAGGGTAGGGGAATTCACAACCACTAACAAATCACCATCCACTCATTGTTTAAAACTTCAAAACGTAACAGTTCATAGTCATCAGTCCAATTTGAGGCTCACTATACCTCACTCTAAGACAGACCAAACAGGCAAATCTTCCACACTAATCATTTCTAGAGAGTCTGAGAAGGCCTTGTGTCCTATTCAGGCCATCTTAAATTACAGTAACATTCGCCCCCATTCAGCCCCTACTGCTCCTTTTTTCATCCACGCCGACTCCAAGCCACTCACAAGATACCAATTTAACTCAGTTCTTCAGAAAGCGCTCTCCACCATAAGTCACCAAGGGCACTTCAGTACGCATAGTTTCAGAATTGGGAGAGCAACTGATATGGCAGCACAGGGGGTCCCAGATCAAATAATCAAAACCTCAGGCAGGTGGAGGTCGCAAGTTTTTTCCTCTTATGTTAGATTGTAGGTATAGGGTGGGATTTATTACCTTTATTGCATCTAAATAATTATTAGCTTCCACTAATCCAAGCAAAGTTTTTCAGGCACCCTGAAAAACATTTGGATAGTTGGATCATCAATCCCTTTCTGGGCCGGAGAACTGGCAGCCACCCAACCTGGTGGCAGGAACCTTAACCTTTCCGCCAGAGTTAAATGGCATACAATAAGGGGACTGCAGTGGCACCAACTCGATCCCCATATTCTGCAATTGTTAAAAAACGCTCCACCCCCAGAATTTTTAGTCGTCCATCTTGGTTCCAACGACCTAACCACACAAGGTTTGACCAGTAAAAAACTTGTCAAGGAAATTGAGTGTGCTCTTTTAAGATACAATGCGCTAATGCCTGAAACCACATTGGTATGGTCAGCTATTCTACCTCGCCTCTACTGGCATGGGGCGCCACTTAATTCGGGGAAAAAAATTGAAAAGAAAAGAAAAACAATCAATAGGAAAGTTCGATCAATTGTATTAGATTTGGGAGGGATGGTTATTTCACACCGAAACATCCTAGCAAAGTTTACGCAATTATTTAGACATGACGGCACACACCTGTCTCGAACAGGAAATGAATTGTACCTCAAAAATTTGGAGGGGGGCTTGTTAGCATTCTTATCAAACACTGCCAGGGAATTCTCGTAAGACATTTTTGTTTGACTATCAATCTTACAGGAGGGAGGTGAAATTGTTTTTCTTTTCTTGTTTTGGGTACATGTGACTGCGTGTAGGACTGTTATTCTTTGGGTAATGGAGAACATCATATCAATGTTCGTGGCGGGTCCTGGGGGACCTAATGGGAGGTCTTTTCGGGACATGTCTGGCCCGTGCGTTTTCCCCCATCTGTCAATTAGGCGGAGGGCTGGTATACATGTGTTGGGAAATCGGCATCCCATGTACTAATGATTGGGGTTCACAAGTATCACGCCATACTTGGGACCCCCTCCACCTCCTAACAAAGGGGGGGAGGCTCACCTGGTGTACTCAAGGTTAGCAAGTACGAGTATATACCAGGGAGCAATCACCGGAAAACAGGGTAAACAGTCATGTCCCGAGTCATCCCCGTCCACATGTCATTCATCAAGCATGGGACATCTCTGGCACTTGTGATCAACACAAGGCCCCCCGTCTTGCCCGTTGTGCACCTTTTTGCGTGTTGGTATTTCGGTGGACCCCCAGACCTTTCCATAGCCGAGCAAGGACAGTGTGGCCTTTCGCCAATACCCATGGACTTCGTGGTTAACATGTTTGTGTTTTGACATAGTCACTCATCTGTGTATTGATTCTGTGTTGGCAAATAATAAATTGTGAACTGTTGCATATCTTGTTCTGTATTTAATAATAGCAAACAAGCAAAGCTCTGGGATTACGTTCTGTTGGAACACTGGTGCAACTGCATAAATACCAAGATCACTGATGGTCAGGCAAAATACATGTATCATTGCTATCGCGTATTATGACTGTTCAATTAATAATGATTATTTTATGCAATATACAAATAATCAAACTTAATTGACGGAATATTGGTAAACAACACATATAACGGTGTTAAATACAATTGTACAAGCTATCACAAGGTGAATAAACTTGGTATCAACTACCAAAACATGCACAGGAAGTAAAGGTAATTCTTGGTACAAACTATCAAATTCCTCAACTTCCTCTTTCTTGTTCCCGCCAAAGTAAAGCCCTTGTTAAAATCCACCTCTGTAAAACCCTCCCACCCAGCCCTGACTTTAAATTGTTAATCTATATGTTATGTTTTAAGCTTTTTACCAATATTTTTCATATCTGCTTACAATTGTTCACTAAAGCTCAGTAATCTGCGCCCAGTATCTCCTATCTTTCAGATTCATCAGAACCTACTGGAAGATGACTAGTCACCATGCCTCTCCTTAATCCGTCTTGGTAAAGAGACCATTGACAACCAGCAATGCTAGTATATTCTATACCAGAGTCCATCTTGACATCTTGGAGCCAATGGCCATGTCGAACAGCTGTGATAATTTTTCAGCAACAAAATACTCATGTCTCTAGCAATTTTAATCGTTAGGACACTATATTGTCACACTGCCCTCCGTGGCGGGTCCTGGGGGACCTAATGGGAGGTCTTTTCGGGACATGTCTGGCCCGTGCGTTTTCCCCCATCTGTCAATTAGGCGGAGGGCTGGTATACATGTGTTGGGAAATCGGCATCCCATGTGCTAATGATTGGGGTTCACAAGTATCACGCCATACTTGGGACCCCCTCCACCTCCTAACAAAGGGGGGGAGGCTCACCTGGTGTACTCAAGGTTAGCAAGTACGAGTATATACCAGGGAGCAATCACCGGAAAACAGGGTAAACAGTCATGTCCCGAGTCATCCCCGTCCACATGTCATTCATCAAGCATGGGACATCTCTGGCACTTGTGATCAACACAAGGCCCCCGTCTTGCCCGTTGTGCACCTTTTTGCGTGTTGGTATTTCGGTGGACCCCCAGACCTTTCCATAGCCGAGCAAGGACAGTGTGGCCTTTCGCCAATACCCATGGACTTCGTGGTTAACATGTTTGTGTTTTGACATAGTCACTCACCTGTGTATTGATTCTGTGTTGGCAAATAATAAATTGTGAACTGTTGCATATCTTGTTCTGTATTTAATAATAGCAAACAAGCAAAGCTCTGGGATTACGTTCTGTTGGAACACTGGTGCAACTGCATAAATACCAAGATCACTGATGGTCAGGCAAAATACATGTATCATTGCTATCGCGTATTATGACTGTTCAATTAATATAGATTTATACATATTGATATTCAGGTTCAGTAAGTATAAAAGGTGATTTACCTCAGGTGTATGGAATAAAACCTGAGGAAAATCCCTGTACACCCTTGAGTTGACCTACATGTACATAACAAATTTTTTTCCTATGTAAACCAAATGTCTAATCAAGGGTGTATTTAATGCATTGTGATGTCATGTTATTACCTCCGGCTGAAGTCGGGTGTACAAAAATTTACCTGGCTTATTAGCCAATCAAATCTGGTGTTTCAAGCTACATATGAAATATAAATTGTTTTGCCAACTAATACTTCAATACATGTGTATGCTAGAATATTTATAGTTTTGATGCATGTCCATTCTATGATCTTTACAGCTTTGATACATGCCAGGGAAATATCAACAACTTTAATGCATATATATATGCTATAATATTTACAGTTTTCAAAATTTAAAGAGAGAGAAAATTAGTCAGTAATAAGACAGCTGAGAATGTTCAGTTTATTTTAGTTCATGCATGAGCATTTGGGACTTTGGTTCAGTGTGTGTATTCAAATTTATACAGATATTTTATTTACAGCTTGCCTTCAGAGACTGGGTACAGTTTGAAATGGAGACAACGTTTCCGGATGATATACTCTCTTTTGCTGATTGGTAATATAAATTGATCATAATTTTTGCTAAAAACTTTTGCAGCCAGTGGTAGAATAGAGCCAAGCATGGGTCGATGTTATGAATATTTATTATTGAGGAGAAACCTGAAATTTTGTAATTATACGAGTAACACAGAATAGACACAAGTTACAACACAATTAGACACATAATTAGAAAATAGAACAGTATAATTTTACAATTTAGAATGAAGTTTAATTTATTACTTTAATCCTTACCTAGACAAACTATCCCACTTATTTAAGTATATCAATAGACTGTATCATGCTGACCTCTTTTAAGAAAGGGATTCTAAATTTTTAAAATAAAAAGGCGAAACCCTTTTTAAAAGGTAGATAATTGTGAAACAGTGAGTATAAAGTGTGTGTCTTTAAAAATCCTCTTCTCAAGAATCACTGCACCAGAAATGCCAATATTTACACAAAAGCTTGTATATATAGTGAAAATTCTAAATTGTAAAAATTATGAGTCTCGAGCAAAACTGGGGCCCCAAGCTGGTTTCAAAGTTTAACATAGAAATAAATAGGAAAAATGTTTAAAAATTTTTTTTCCTGAAGAACCACTGCACCAGATATGCCAATATTCACACAAAAGCTTGTTTCTTGGATATATAATGATTTTAAATTATATAAATTGTGACCCCCTGACCAAAACTCTTGTTTATTTGAGGGGAAAGCATTTTATAAAATGTTGCCAATATAAATGAAAACAGTTTCATCATTGAAAGGTTCCTCTAATGAAGTATTTAAAAATAGTACATAAGATGAGAATTATGAGAGATAAGACAGTTTGTATAAATATACCTACTTATGTTCAGATACCTCTCTTCATGTGTCACGTTTGCATGGTATTAACCTCATTTTTATGATTGGTTAAGAATCAGTAATTTCAAAGGTTAATGCCATCGCTTGATGTATTTAAAAACATTTTATTTGTGTGTCATATGCATTGTAAATAGACATAATATACTTAATTGGGCTATAATGTTTTTGACCATTAGGTTAAATATGTATAGTCAGTGATCTGTTTTTTATGTAAAACCTCTAAAACTGCATAACAGATTTTTCTAAAATTCTTACCAAAAAAATGGTAATGTGAAGATACATGTACAGTTATTAATATTCACAAAAAAGTCTGATTCATGTGTAAATGTACATTTGCAGTAATTTCCCCGAGTATTTTTTATGCCCCCTTTCAAAGAAGGGAAGGCATATTGCTTTACTGCTGTCTGTCGGTTGGTCAGTCCACCAACAGTTTCTGTTCCTATTCTTCACGTAGGATGCACACATTGAAATGAAATTTGGTATACAGGGTTATCATAATAATATCTAGGTCAAGTTTGATTTTTGGTATGATCGAGCAATTTTCGACAGAGTTGTGCCCCTAAGAAGTAGAAAACTTCCAATTATTTGCAGTATCAGTTCATCTTCTTTTTGTAGGATGCACGTACTGTAATGAAATTTGGTATACCTGTTTATCATAATAATATCTAGGTCAAGTTCGATTTTGGGAGCGATCCAGCAATTTTCGACAGAGTTGTGCCCCTTGGACGTAGAAAAATTCCAATTATTTGCAGTTTCCATTCATTTTCTTCGTGTAAGATGCACATATTGAAATGAAATTTGATATACAGGTTTATCATAATAATACACTGTATTTAGATCAAGTTTGATTTTGGGTGTGATCGAGCAATTTGTCAGAGCTATGCACTGTGGACTTAGAAAATTTTTAATTATTTGCAGTTTCCATTCATTTTCTTCGTGTAGGATGCACATATAGAAATGAAATTTGTTATACAAGTTTATCATAATAATATCTAGATCAAGTTTAATTTTGGGTCAGTCAAGCATTTTTTGACAGAGTTTTGTGCCATGGACTTAGAAAAATTTCAGTTATTTGTAGTTTCTGTTAATTTTCTTCGCAGATGTTTCCAAGGGAGGGGGGCATAAGTGTTTTACAAACATCTCTTGTTTTCTTGATGTTACATCTATGCCTCTTGTTTTAATTTGGTTGTAGTCTATACATACTTTGCCATTCATTTTGTGTAATTTTGTCAACTTATATGGGAGAATAAGGTAATAGTGAGTTTGCATACTCTTTTTCCATTTCATTTAAAAAAGAACAAAAAAATATTTATTTCACTTGCTATTTTTTCCCCTTTATATATAACACTATTTGAGCAAATCTTTATTTCCGCATAACGGCAAGACCTGGGCCAGAGGTCAAAGAAGCACACCCATGATCAGGGTCACTTCTTTATCTACTACACCAACTAACTGAATGGCGATAAAACAAACCTAGTGTCTAAATGAAGACACATTGATTTAAGGAATAATTCATTGAGTATTATGAGGTGATCAAATACCTTCTGGAGGTGATCAAACCCAAAATAGCCCGGAGGATTTTATGAATGATTTGATCACACCTGACCGTATTTGATCACCTCATAATTCTCAAAGAATAGTTCCTTATTCCTTATATAATTTTCACAAATTGATCAATTAGATATTAAATTATTGACATTTTTACTATGTGTTATTTGGTATTATTATGCAGACCCCGCTTGCGCACCAACAGTATGTCATTTGTGTCATTAATGAGCTGTATTGATCTATACTTTACAAATAAGATTCATAGTGTTATCAAAGACAATGGAAAATGTACATGTTTAAGTGTAGTTGATAAAATTGAACATATGTGTAACCCAGCGGTAGACAGAACACCATTGATGGGGCATGTAATCAATTTATTCAATATATACAAAAAACCTGAAACATACAAAATTGACTCATTTGACAATTATCTCAGAATATGGTACAATTATTAAGCCAAATTTTCAAAAATCTTTTCTACTTCCACACATGTGAGGTAAAAAAACTGAATGCATGGTTATGATGTCCATGAAGCCTTCTACCAAAATTGTGAAATTCATGGCCTCTGGTTTAGGGGTTCAGGCTCTAGGGTGGGGCCAATATGGCCATATAGTAAAAATGTATTAATTCTTGGAAAATCTTCTTCTCTACTCCCATTAATATTTGTTAAAAACTAAGTGCATGATTATGATGTCCATGAAGCCTTCTACCAAAATTGTGAAATTCATGGCCTCTGGGTCATGGCTCTAGGGTGGGGCCAATATGGCCATATAGTAAAAATGTATTAATTCTTGGAAAATCTTCTTCTCTACTCCCATATATATTTGTTAAAAACTAAATGCATGATTATGATGTCCATGAGGCCATCTACCAAAATTGTGAAATTCATGACCCCTGGGTCTGGGGTTCAGGCTCTAGGGTGGGGCCAATATGGCCATATAGTAAAAATGTATTAAATCTTAGAAAATCTTCTTCTTTACTCCCATATATATTTGTTAAAAACTAAATGCATGATTATGATGTCCATGAAGCCCTCTACTAAAATTGCGAAATTCATGACCCCTGGGTCATGGGTTCAGGCTATAGGGTGGGGCCAATACGGCCATATAGTATAAATGTATTTAATCTTAGAAAATCTTCTTCTCTACTTCCATATATTTTTTACTTATTAGGTTTGTTACTGACTGTATTAGGTTTGTTACTGACTGTGTACAGAAATTTGTGGGGTTGGTAAAGTCCATAGAAGGCGAGGCAGAGCCTAATAAGTGTTTTGTTTTGTCGAGGACCTAAAATTTGATATGTAAACAATCAAAAGATAATACATAGTATTAAAATTCATAGCTTTATTCTCTAATTTTTTACCTTTCTCGTCAGTCGTCTGTGCAAACCTGGATGCCATATTGTAGGATCATAATATTACGTCGCGGGCAAAGGAGGGGGGTTACTCTAAATATTTTGGGGCTTAAAAATCAAAGGTATGGTTGAACATTTGTGTAAAAAATCAGCTTAAATAACGTTACGTCCGCCATGTTGCCGTATAAATTTTGACGCTCGCCCCGTAAAGAAATTTATAAGGCAATCACGTGAAGCTATTCATCCAATGACGTCGAGACATTCCAGTCCGAGGCAAAACTGAATGCCTGGTTATAATGTCCATGAAGCCGTCTACCAAAATTGTAAAATTCTTGACCCCTTTGTTAGGGGTTCAGGCTCTAAGGTGAGGCCAATATGGCCATATTGTAAAAATGTTTTAAATCTTAAAAAATGTTCTTCTCTACTCCCACACATGTGGGCAAAAAACTGAATATATGGTTATGATACACTAACTCCTCTACCTAAATTGTGAAGTTCATGGCCTCTGGGTCAGGGGTTCAGGACATGAGGTTTGGGGGTTTGGGGGTTGGGGGGGGGGGGAAGGCAATATGACAATGTAGTGTTAATGCATATAATGTTTAAAATTTTTTTTCTCTATTTTCAGACATCTGTATTAAAAACTGACTTATAATTATGTATACCAGGAAGTCCTCTACTGAAATTTTCATTTTCATTTCCCCTGGAGTATGGGTTTTGACTCTAGGGCAGGGCCAAAATGGATGTATTGGTGTTAATGCATATAATGTTAAAAAATTATCTTCTTATATCATAAACAGTACAGCTCACGAGTATCCCGACACCCACCGTGTAAAAAACACGGTGGAAAACGGTCTGTGTCGCACCGTGCACACAGTGTGACACCGTGTATGTGTATTGGAAAATTCAAGAAAAAGCACCGTGTCGCACCGTGGCCGCCTGTGTAACTCCGTGGCCACTGTGTTACTCCGTGGATATCGTTACCTGAGACGTTGATAGAAATAGCGTATGTTTAGAAATAAAGAAATTATGGCTAAACAAGGGTTGAAACATATATATCCTTTTCATATTAAAAAAAAAAAAAAGAATGTCGACTTATGTTGCACGGACCCAGAAAGTTGTCGAGGCTGTCAACGTGAAGTTAATTTTTTGTGATCTGAAAACTTGACGTAAATGGATACCTTTTAATTCATTTGTTCTTAAATAAATTGAAATAAATTCACCAAAAATATTTAATAATCAATTAATATATAATCAAAATTCAAATAAATTTAATTCATCTTGTTTTTTTTTTTTCTAAACACACGTGATGTTGTAACTGACGATCCTATTAAAATATCGGGAGCTTAAATGTCTTATTTCTGTTATCTGTAAACACTTTCGGATTTATAAATTAATTTACAGCCTTACTTTTAACGAATTAAAAATGAGAAATGAAAACATTTCAGATCATGTTTTTTCTAAAAACATGTGCTGTTGATGTGCTGTAGTAAATAACAACCCCATATTACCGGTGACTCGAATAATTTGGACTTCAGCTATTAATGTAGCAATAAATAAACAAAAAATCACTTTTATATTATAAATAAATACATGTACAAACTCTTTTTAAATTATATTCAAGCATTGTACATGTATTAAGAATGTACCCGCATTTCATAAAATAATTTTCAACTTTATTTCCGTATAGCTTGTAATGGCCTCGTGATTTCACATGAAAAAATCACTCGTGCGATGTACGGAAGCTGATCAGATACACAGCATTGTCTTTCATCTTGGGCTCTATACACAACAGGTGTTATTGTCTGTCTTGTTAGGTGTCATTGGAATTTACAACTATCTGTGTGTATATTTGGACGTCTGAACAGGTGTACTCGAGATGCCGTTATTCACACAAATAATTTCTAAACTCAAGTTGCTATAAAGATAAAATAAATTTTTTTTCAAGAACCGATCCACGGATTCTTAGCGCTATGAATATGTACCATGCGGTACTACATGGACAAGTACATCACACATATGTTTAAAACAGGCTTGGGGCGAATTACATTATAAAGTAATGCATTACATTACCATTACTTCATGAATTTGGGCATTAAATTACCATTACCATTACTTGATTTTCTTGAAGTAATGCATTACATTACCATTACATGAGTAAAGTAATGCATTACCATTACCATTACTTTCTTTAATAAAGAGTTTTTGCAAATGTTTCAAATATAAAACACTCTTTAACATATCTACAGGTTCATGTTCAGTATCAGGTTCAAATTCAATGACTATATATACAAGAGTCATTCTTTATTTGCTCAATATATCATAATTTTGTGGCATTATGAACAACATATTATATAAGTAAAAAGATATTTATACACATTTGGCATGATACAATGTTAGATATGATATAGAGACACAAAATTTGTGCATAATAGAAAACAATTTATGGAATAATGTTGCGGTTATTAAAAAGCTAAATAGAGATATTTCCCCAGATAACACAAATCTTTATAATTTTGGACACTTAGTTGTATTAATTTATAGACAGAGGGGTTTTCCCAGTTATATTTCTTAATATATTTTAATCAGATTTTTTTATGCTGAGGACACTTTAATACAAAAGATTGCTGTTGCACTTTATGATCAAAGTTTCAAAGGTTTCATCTTTTAACTGCTTCCTATTAGTTTGAAAATCTTCCCAGCTATACTAAATAAACGGTGTACAGGTGCAGTGGACGCTGTGACTGAAAGATTGTTTGACAATCTTTATCTTAGGATATACTAAGTGAAAAAAATACATGAATCTGGTATTTTCTATCAGTCCAAACTAATGTACTTGATATACATGTACAACTGTACAACAGAGAGAGAGAGAGAGAGAGAGAGAAGAGAGAGAGAGAGAGAAAGCGAGAGTAAAATTATTTTCAAATGGGTTATAATATTAGAAGTGATTTTGATTTTCATCATGGATGGACAGTGCATTCATTTTGCCCTTAAAGGTGCATGCATGTCTGTCCTCTATTCAATTGGGACATGGCGTAGGGAAGGGGATTGGGGTGTTTAGCACTTCTTATAACAATGGATTGTTTTGATACTTAGGTTATCCTGGGGGCATAGTGTGTTGTTGACACATGTATCTCTATTGAAGTGCAAACTAATTGGAGTAAATTGTTTAAATGATTTTAAAACTCTTAAAAACAACACTCATAAAAATTTATGAAACTGTGTTGTTATATTTAGTAATATGAACAATTTAAAAATGAAATTTTATAAATCTTTTTTAATACAACTAAAACATTTTTATTTGATGAATTATTTCTTTCTTCTTTATAATAAAGTTAATCAAATTCAATTTCAGCTATTCATTTATTCATCACATTTTTTAAAGTGAACATGCATAAATAAGCATAGTAATGCAAAGTAATGCCATGTAATGCCAGCATTACACTAAATTTTGGAAAGTAATGAATTACATTACCATTACTTGTAATGCTAATTTTGTGGCATTACACATTACTAGCATTACTTTGGAAACATGTAATGCATTGCAATGCATTACCATTACATTTAGCATTACCCCAAGCCTGGTATAAAAGAAAGAAAATTTGAAAATATATTAGATATAAAGCTGTATAATTATATTATTTAGAGAAAGTGCATTTGTTTTCAACAACCCGTTAGATTTGTTATCGTTGAATAGAGTATAAATGAGAAAAGATCACAGTTATCATGGTTCTATGCACTATTGAAACTGCCAAACTACAGTAACTACGATTTCTACTACGTTTAAAAACAAACTGAAACAAAAACTTATAGAACCGTTTATTTGAATTTTAAAAAGGAAAAAAAAGTGTTAGTGTTTTAATTGATCAAACCTTTATGTGGGCGATATCGATTTTTGATAATAACAAAAATCAACCGTGTCAATCGCATACGTCTGAAAATTGCGTGCATAAAAATTTTATTTATTTCTATTTCTTTGTCTTTTTCTTTGATTCTCTTACGCACATTAATAATAAATATTTTATTCTTTATAAGTTTTATTCCTAAATCCTCCTTTTTTCACAGGTAAATACCGCGTGTTACACCGTGTTACTGTCCGTGTTGCATCGCGTTGCACCGTGTCGCACCGTGTTTTTTCTGAAAATTGCGTGCATAAAAATTTTATTTATTTCTATTTCTTTGTCTTTTTCTTTGATTCTCTTACGCACATTAATAATAAATATTTTATTCTTTATAAGTTTTATTCCTAAATCCTCCTTTTTTCACAGGTAAATACCGCGTGTTACACCGTGTTACTGTCCGTGTTGCATCGCATTGCACCGTGTCGCACCGTGTTTTTTCTCGTTCTATGGCCGAAACAGAGAACAATAGATCAAAGGTATCGACACTTCCACGCTCAGCGTGGACTTTCAAACACGGTGGTCGGTTTGTCGGGATACTCGTGAGCTGTACTGTACCTAGTAGTGTATCAGCCCTGATACACGTGTTTTGGACTAGGTGAGACAGCAACCGGAAGCTAGGGCTGTATCACCCTCGGGGCTGATATTTCTCTGTCTCAGCCCGTCGTCAAGGGGGTGTATTGCCCTCAAATTTGAAATTGATAATTTCCATATATCTCTGCTTTAAATTAAGACAAGTTTGTGAAAAAACGATAGAATAACGAATATATAATGCAAATTATCACCTTACACATCTGAATATTTTGATGTATTACCGAAAATTGAAAAATAATAATTCAAAAATAGCGCCAAAGAGTGATGTGTATCTAAGTAAGGGGAGGTAACCTACACAACGGTTGTGTATTTAGAACAATAGCACGATTTATTTAATATCAATCAACGTTTAAATTATGGAGGATATAGAGAAGGATGGAACGAGACTTAATCTTAGAAAATCAGAGATTAGACTGTAAAAATTAAGGGGTTAAAGTAATGGACGCGCTTATGAACGTTCTCCAATAACTTTCTATATAACAGTATGGATCTTTATGAATGGAATCTGACGGGAAACTTACGAAATCCCAGTGAAAGAATTTGACTCATAACGAAGCTGCGTAGGAGGGAAGTTTATCTCGCGATAATTTTGAATTCTAGAAGATAGTCCTTCATTTCAGACGACAGACTCTCTTCTACTGTATTTCAAATGACGATGGTTTGTCAACAAAGTCCGACAACTCTTTACAGTTTTAACACATATAAAAAGAAATAAAAACGAACAAGTTTTGTAAATCCGAAAAAAATCAATAGCTTCTTCATGATAAATTATATTCCTTATTTGGAATTTAAATTTGAATTAAAGTCCTTGATTTTTGATATATGATATAAACAACATCACACTTTTGTTTTGATCTCGTCCCTGGTATCAGCCCTCGGATAGTATCGGCCCGCGCCCTTCAACTTGGGCCGATACCAACCGCTCGGGCTGATACCAGGGCTGAGATCAAAACAAAAGTGTGATATTCTATATTACTCCCACACACCTGAAAGGAAAACTGAATTCATGATTTTGTAGACCAGATCTTTAAGTTTTTTGCAAAAATTATGATTTCATAGTTCTTTTTGAAAGATTTCAGGCAGGGAGGTGGTCCTCAGTACAAATTTATAATTTTTCTACTCCAGAATGAAACCTAATTAATTAAATGCATATATGAGACTCCTCGACAAGTTTGTGGATGGGTTATATGCTACTCAGGTGACCGTTAAGGCCAATTGGCCTCTTGTTTAGATACAGGGTAGTTAATATATGATATGGAAATGTCATTTTATAAACAAGAAAATCATAGAATATATTTATATGAATAAGTACTAAATTACACAAGAATTACCAGACACGAGCAGCTAATCAAAGACCAAGCTTGCACTTAATCTTAATACAGGTCTATCCCCTCTCAAGGCAAGACAAGGTGTGTGTGGGTCTGGTAAGTTAGGCAAGAAAATGTGTTAGTGAAAGTTAAATTTAGAATGTTGTTGAACAGGTCAAACTGGTAGTGGAATGGTCAGATAGAAATAAACAATTCCATGTGGACAATCTCACCTGGAGATGTGAATAAAACACACACACAGAAACAATTACTTTACAAGTAGACCAACATTTGATATTATTTACTAACACTGGTTACATATACATGTACAATAATCTTTCTGTTAAGTTTGGTGGTCACTGATTTGTTTGTTTTTTTTCTTTAGGCAGGTTCATGTACACAGCACTGTTTTTAATTCCTATTTGCAAGAAGAATCTTCAGCGAACGGTTCAATAAAAGACAACAACAGAAAGATTATAGGAGAGTTATTTACCCAACTTCTGCAGCAGGAAATGAGGTACTGTGGAATCATTTAATTTCATGGGGGCCAATTTTCGTGGATTAAGGGTTTTTTGCTTATTCGTTGGGATGTTTTTTCGTGGATGGGTCAGTTTTTAGTTTTAGAAGGTAAACTAAATCTAAACTGAATTTAGTTTTCGTTGAGGATGTAAATTGGTGGGCAAGGGCTAATACCACGAAAATTGAGGCACCACGAGTTCTTATGATTCCACAATATGTACTAGCTTGTGTGGGCATTGATATACTAGTTAGAATGCTGGAATTGTCCTGTTTGATAGGGTACTCAACCTCTTCATTAAATGAAAACTTGAAATATTATTATTACAAAACATACACAATGCAATTTGACAGACTTAAAAGAATGGATTACAAAATTTATATGTTGCTTATGTATTGTGTAAAGACTGATAATGAAACAGAAAAGGATCACTGTTTTCTGTTTAATGAGTTGACAGTTTTTTAATTTGATAGTCTAAAGTTATATCCATCTTCGGAATGCAAAGATTGCACTAGTAAAGAGGTACATAAACACACAGAAGAAACCCATCTCTACTTTATCTCTGTTCTTCAGGTAAGCTCCAAATAACTGAAAATATCTTCTGTGAAAGTGAATGAAATTCTGTGAAATTAAATAGTAACTTCATTTCTTTAATTTCAAGTAGGTACAGCACTTGATGTGTAAGATTAAGAGGGATTAGATATATGCCAAATATGATAGGAGACACATTTTAACAAATATTGATGTACATGTGTTACTTTAAATGGAAACTCCTATTTGGCATTATGATGTATACCCCCTGTACTTTTATTTAAGTGGTGTAAAAACAGCTGTTTTCCTTAATGTTAACTGTTAAGGTCACCTGCGCTGAAAGCTCGTGAGCTTTTCTGATCACATTTCTTCCGTTATCTGTCCGTTTGTCTATCTGTAAAATTTAAAACATTTTTAACTTCTTCAGAACCACTGGACAAATTTCAACCGAACTTGGTGCAAAGTGTCCTTATGTAAAGAGGATTCAAGTTTGTTGAATAGAAGGGTCATGCCCTTTTCAAGGGCAGATATTAAAATATTGAAAATTTGTTTGCATTGATCAGAGTTATGGTCATTGTTGCTCAGATGAGTGATGTGGCCCCTGGGCCTCGTGTTTAGGGGACTGTTTATTATTTTACAGACCTTGATTTCTTATTTGATGCCTGGTAAGAGAGTAGCATCATGGCTGGCTGAGCAAATACAAGATGAAATGGTCAGGAGAGAATCAAATTTAGAAAAAGAATTTTGTATTCAAGCAATATTTAGGTAATGGATTTCTGTTGAACAACTGTAAATATGAAATAAGTTGTGTATGTTAAAATGAGGTGTTTAGTCCTAACTACATGTGATGTTTCTCTTCATATTTTTACCTGAATGTCTCAAATCTTACATATATTTTTGGCTCGATCATTTTTTTTTTGAAAAAAATTGTTTGAGAAAAATATACTAGTTACTGTCATTCAACAAATTTTGTTAAAATGCTTGTCTTAAACATTTGTGGATTTCCATTGTTAGTGAGGCTTTTGAAAGAACAATAATTGTCAAGGCTTGCAGAAAGCTTTCTCTTCTAAGGCTTATGAAATCGTTACCTCTTTTTGAGCATTTGTTGATCAATGTCTGAAATGTTTTTCATTGTAGAATAATCTCATGGTTTCCTGCCTTCAGACTCTTTGCTGATTCTCCAAGTGCGCCCTCAGCTCTGGATCTTCCATGTCAGATCATTAATCAAAACTTTGTAGGTGTATTATTTGTCTTTAGAGAACAATATGAATTATTGAAGGAATTCCCAAAGTTTAATGACATTTGATAATCAGTATTATGTTTTCTTTGTTGAAATAAAAGAAGTTCATTTGATGTTTGTACCTAGGCTCCCTTGATCATTAAGGATTTTCTTGTTTGTCTGTTTGATATGTATTAATTGTATAGTCACAGAATTCAAATGCTGACAAGGTATTTGTGATTAACATGTTTAGTCATTAATTATCGATTAGATCCCAAACCCGGATTTGCCTATGTCTTAATTGTACGAGGGTTGATCCAAAAGCAATTTCACAGATGTGATAAAATTATGAAAAATCTGTGTAAAGTGACAAAACTTGATATCTACCTACCGATAATTCAATTCAGATCTGAAAGTTTAAATGCATTATGAGAAATATTTCTGAAGATAACTGGGAATATATTTTGTAGAGCAAGAAGCAAGGATAGCTGAGGCATGCTAGCAAAGTCATTTCTAGAGCCTCGGCATTCCGGTAGAATTTCATAATTAAGTAATCTTTAAAAGATGACCGTGATGGTCTATTTCACATTTTTTTCATAAAATAACTTTTTTTGGTAATTGATGGGGTAGTATATTGGATATTATTTAATGTGCGATCAGTTTGTCGAGGTCTCTTAAAGAAGTCATGAACGTAGCTTTATGATATAGCTCATGACGTAAAAACCTAGTTTTAACTTTTCTTCAGAGTGTATATGTACTGTCTATTTAATTTATTTATTAACATGACACATGCTTTTATCAGATATTGGAACCACGTTAAGGGTACCCTGTTCACTCTCTCAATTGTAGGTTGATATGTCTATTCCAGTACATTTTCTAGTGATTTCTATCCATCGAAGCAAAATATGCCTCCTTTCACTATTCGCGTGTCCAGTCTTTTTATTCCTTGATCTTTTGTGTAGATACCCGAAATAGACAGTAATTTTTTTTTAAACAGTTATAAAAAGTCTATGATATATCAGTTTCAAAATATTGTGTTTTGGGGTCTTTTTTAAATTTTGAAGCAATACGTTTTATGCAGTACAGTGCCAGTGTGAAACGTCATGCATAGTGTGACATTACTTTTGGATTAACCCTTGTAAAAGTTTGAAGAATATTACTTAGAAATCAAGTGGAAGCAAGTTGGTTAGAAGTTTTAACAAAGTAATATTTTAAACTGGAACATCAAGTTTGCTAGTTTTTGATCACAAAGACAGTAAAACTTAAATTTTAAGTAACAGCATGAATGCTACACAAAAAGTAATCGCAATTGGTGAATACTCTGTTATTTATTGTCCTTCATCATGCCATTAGGGCGCATAAGGCAGGTGTTTATCCCAGTGTACATGGTGCTAAGCGGATGAGAGTCATTGACTCCCCCCTGGATTGGACATCAGACCGTGGCAGGTTTATTCCCAGCATAAGCTGGTACTCAATTTCAACTGGTGGACTGAGACAATGTAGATAAAGTGCCTTGTCTAAGTGCACAACATCAAGTGACTACAGTGGGGTTTGAACCAGCAACCTTTCGGCTACTGACCTTACGCCCTATATCACTGAGCCATGTGCTCCCTGTTCTGTATATAGATAAGATTAATGGTTTTGTTTTAATTTTATTTGTACTATAAAATTAATACATTTCATTTAAACAGAAGCAAATATAACACCTAATGGTATATATTTCATACATCGAACATAATCTGACCAATCCTGCATTTGGAGTCGTTAAGCAGCATGTCAACGGATTAAATAAGTTTTTAGGTCATCTAGTTGACTCTTATAACTTATATACCATTTGACATTGTCCATGTCATGCTTTATTTGCACGTACTGTACTATATTTACATTCAGTTTTTATTTCTTCTTATTAATATATGAATTTGCATTGGAAATCTGTGACATTCAATTTTTGATAACACGTATTAAACCTGATAATGACATATGAGCACAAGTGATAGTCATTAGGCATTTTGATTAGATATATTATAATTATTAGACTTGTAAAATGTTCAAACTTACCTGGCCAATTTGATACATACTTTTGAAAAATAGTCTTTTCATCATATCTTTTAAAAAAGGAATTTTGTCGGCAAAGTTTCTGGCACTATATGTTTAACAGCAGAAGTGCACTAAATGGCATGTTTTATGGCTGACAAGCGTATTTAATTGCTTTAAAGCAACGATACAAAAATATTTTATACAAATAAACTTTGAAATTAATTTAAGGCCATCCTTAAAAAAATGTTTGTTTGGAATTGCTGCATGGCGGTTACTAGACCCAAGAGGGAGGGAGTGAATTTTTTTTCTAAGCTTGAAGTTTAACTAATTAAAGAATTGGCAAAAATAAAAATCTCCATATCAAAAAAAAATCTTTATTTTCAGCTGATTTTATTTGCATGGGGTATTTCAATGAGGCAGGATGCAATTTCATACAAACAATGATTTTATTTTGGCCTTAGCATTGAATGCTTATTTTTGTATATAACTGGTCCTATGACACACCAGACTTTGCATATTAATTATGATACTTCGGGTTACCTTAAATAAGTTTGGTTGCGGAGGATAACATGAACTGTGATGATTACAACCCTGACATTCCCCCCTCTCCATTGAGTATGAGATTTTTGTGAAGAGTCGAGAATTTGCTCTATAACTCTTGATATGAGGCATATATTATCCTTGTTCCTTTCACTCCTTTGCAGTGACTTACTTTTATTGTTATTCCTAGGTTATTGAGGCTTAATCACTTCTTCTTAATTGAGTTGAATGTTTTGTGTTTTCAAAGATAAATTTGCCTCACAAGTATGTGTCATCAAGTTAATTGGTATATGTATAAGCTTCATTTAATTAATTTCTCTTTTTCAGACGTGTTTGTGCAGATGTGGATATTTTCCAGCCAGAGAGGCAATTTACATGTTGCAGGTATACAGTCCATTTATGCAGTACATATGTACTATACTCTGTCCCGTGTTTTTGCTTCCACCACTTTTTGCTTGATATTTCAATAATAGTAAATACCTGTGTGCTCAAACTACGTTCATCCACTAATATGAAAAATGTCCACATTATCGGTTTTGAAACGCCCCCTCTATCGCTTCAGGTTTCAATACACATCCCAAAATTCCTGTGAAATTTTATGAGTGAAAAGATATAATTGTTCAATGAAGATATCTTGGATATATTCCCTTTCATCGATTTCAATTGTATTGCTTTCACAGGTATGTGTATTTTTATTAAAAATCATCAAAAATTGATGGAAGCAATAACTTGGGACAGACTATAAAAAAATATGCAAAATTCCTCAGGCTATGTAGTTTTGGAAATGTAAAGCAGTATCTTTTCCTCATCAAAAATAAGTACTTGTACTAGGTACATGTAATTACTGCAAGACAGGAGGATAAACCAAATGTTTATTTTGAAATTTTTGATATTGTAGGGATTGAGTCAATTAGAAAATGCTGGGGATGTAGACAGTGTTCTACTCAGATGCCCTCTACTGTCCCTATCTCTAGTAGTAAGTAACAATTTCAGGTCTTTTTAGCTCAC
Source organism: Magallana angulata (assembly GCF_025612915.1). Classification (NCBI taxonomy): domain Eukaryota; kingdom Metazoa; phylum Mollusca; class Bivalvia; order Ostreida; family Ostreidae; genus Magallana; species Magallana angulata. Next base: position 19,997,582 of record NC_069116.1, on the reverse strand, counting down.
CTGAGCTGAAAGCTCAAGTGAGCTTTTCTAATCACTTTTTGTCCGGAATCCGTCTGTCTGTCTGTAAACTTTTTACATTTGCTAAGCTTGGTGAAAATTCTCCAGAACCACTGGGCCAATTTCAACCAAACTTGGCACAAAGCATCATTGGGTAAAGGGGATTCAAGTCTGTTAAAATGAAGGGCTCTCTATCAAGGGAAGATAATTAGAATTTATTGAAAATTTGTTGATATTTTTCAAAAATCTTCTCAGAAACCATTTGGCCAGAAAAGCTGAAACTTGTGTGGAGCATCCTCAGATAGTGCAGATTCAAGTCTGTGAGATAGTGTAGACTCAAGTCTGTCCAAATCACTGTCCCCAGGGGTAAGGTGGGGCCACAATAGGGGGTGTCAAAGTTTAACATAGAATATATAGAGTAAATCTTTAAAAGTCTTCTTCTCAGAAACCAATCAGTAAAGAAAGCTGAAACTTAATTGGAAGCTTCCTCATGTAGTTTAGATTTAAAGTTGTGAAAATCATGACCCCCAGCAGTAGGATGGGGCCACAATTGGGGATGGTACTTTTACATAAGAATATATAGTGTATATCTTTTAAATTTTTCTTCTCAAAATTCATTTGGCCAGAAAAGCTGAAACTTGTGTGGAAGCATCCTCAGAGGGTGTAGATTCAAATTTTTACAAACCAATGTCCTCGGGGATAAGGTGGGGCCACAATCGGGGTCAAAGTTTTACATTAGAATATATAAAGTACAAGTTTTCAAAATTTCTTTCTCAGAAAAATACAAATTTGTGAAAATCATGACTCCAGGAAGGGTGGAGCCACAATGAGGGGGGGTTGGACTTTTACATAGGAATATATAGTGTGTATCTTTTAAATTTTTCTTCTCAGAAACTAATCAGCCAGGAAAGCTGAAACTTGTGTGGAAGCATCCTTGTGTAGTGTAGATACACATTTGTGAAAATCATTGGTGGGGGGGGGGGGGATTTACATAGGAATATAAATAGAAAAAATTTAAAATAGATATTTTGCCATAAACTATTTGCCCAGAAAAGCTGTAAATTTGCTGAAAGCAACCTCAGGTAATGTAGATATAAATTCTTTCAAATCAAAATCTTGAGGAGTAGGGTGGAGCCACATTGGGGTTCCAATTTTGCAATGGAAAATATTTTGTAATCATTTACAAAAAATGAAATGTTATGATACAGTACAGCTCACGAGTATCCCGACAAAAACACCGACCACCGTGTTTGAAAGTCCACGCTGAGCGTGGAAGTGTCGGTACCTTTGATCTATTGTTCTCTGTTACGGCCTCGGAACGAGAAAACACACGGTGCGACACGGTGCAACGCGATGCAACACGGACAGTAACACGGTGTAACACGCGGTATTTACCTGTGAAAAAAGGAGGATTTAGGAATAAAACTTATAAAGAATAAAATATTTATTGATGCACGAAAGAGAATAAAAGAAAAAGACCAAAAAAAAAAAAATAGAAATAAATAAATAAAATTTTTAGGCACGCAATTTTCAGACGTATGCAATTGTTACGGTTGATTTTTGTTGATATTAAGGACAAAAAAAATCGATATCGCCAACATAAAGGTTTGATCAATTAAAACACTAACAGTTTCTTTTCCTTTTTAAAATTCAAATACACGGTTCCATTAGTTTTTGTTTCAGTCCGTTTTTAAACGTAGTAATAATCGTAGTTACTGTAGTTTGGCAGTTTCAATAGTGCATAGAATCATAACTGTGATCTTCTCTCACTTATACTCTATTCAACGATAACAAATATAACGGGTTGTTGAAAACAACTGTACTTTCTCTAAATATATAATTATACGGCTTTATATTTCATATATTTTCAAATTTTCTTTCTTTTAGACATGTGTGATGTACTTGTCCATGTAGTACCGCACAGTACATATTCATAGCGCTTAGAGTCCGTGGATCGGTACTTGATAATTTTTTTTATTTCTTTATAAGCAACTTGGGTTTAGAAATTATTTGTGTTCCAAGAAACTACTCAGTATTGCAATAATTACTGTTTGATTGTTTAATGATCGTCATACCCGGTATAAGAGAGAGAGAGAGAGAGAAAGAGAGAGAGAGAGAGAGAGAGGGGGGGGAATACCGGTATGAGTTTAATTTTAAGTACATTTTACTTGTAATTCAGTTTAATAAGTTAGATTTATAGTTTCCATTATATTGAACCCTTTTCCCTAAAATTGCGATAGAATCTGTGCAGGCAGAGTCCACGTGCTATCCCTGTCAATCAAATCAGCCCGCGAGATAGACCACGTGCTCCTTCCATGATAAGGAAAAAATGTCGTTCTATTGTTTTTTTTTAAGTCCGCAAAATAGAAAAATGTTTAGCAATTAAGTATTTAGTGTTTGAAATGTTTAGTTTCTTCCTTCTTATATTGCATGTATGGAGTTGGAATTTAGCGTTGTAGAATCTCTCTCTCTCTCTCTCTCTCTCTCTCTCTCTCTCTCTCTCTCTCTCTCTCTGTACTTTTGTGCAATCATTTTTTAATTATAAGAGTTCTATTTGTATAAATTTAATTCATTTATTTTAGATCCATAATTTTAATAACGATTTTAACACAATGACTAAAAGTTTGTAAAGTACACGATGTAATAAGATTTTTCGTTAAAATTTCGACGCTATTTTACATCACACATATTAGATTGGTTATAAAGTAAATAAAGTTGTGTTAACTGTTTAAAATGCTTGCAAAAAGTTACCGGTATTATCTCATTCATCTTTTTAATCAATCAAGTTTTTTCGTACATACATGTATGTGTACCCGGTAAATAATTTCTTATCGCAAGTTAATACTTTGTGAAATTCCCGCATTTATAGAGTTGCTGAATTATTCTCCGGATCCACGCGCCGATAGTCTTACGTGTAGTTGTTTGTGTACATATCTACAGACAATTTTTTTGTTTGTTAGAGATTAGAAAAAATCATGGAACTAACAAAGTAGAAGAAAGATATATTCAGACCATACACACGACGGGTTGTGATGAGTTACCAAACAGGTGTCCGTGGAAAGGTGTGAATAACGGCATCTCGAGTACACCTGTTCAGACGTCCAAATATACACACAGTTAGTTGTAAATTACAATGACACCTAACAAGACAGACAATAACACCTGTTGTGTATAGAACCCAAGATGAAAGACAATGTTGTGTATCTGATCAGCTTCCGTACAGGTGTATCGCACGAGTGATTTTTCATGTGAAATCACGAGGCCATTACCCGCTATACGGAAATAAAGTTGAAAGTTATTTTATGAAATGCGGGTTTATTTTTAGTACCTGTACAATGCTTGAATATAATTCAACAAGAGTTTGTACAGGTATTTAACCATAAACTATAATATAAAAGTGATTTTTTGTTTATTTATTGCTACATAAATAGCTGAAGTCCAAATTATTCGAGTCACCGGTAATATGGGGTTGTTATTTACTACAGCACATCAACGTGTTTTTAAAAAAAACATGATCTGAAATGTTTTCATTTTTCATTTTTAATTGGTTTATGTTAAGACTGTAAATTAATTAATAAATCAGAAAGTTTTCAGATAACAGAAAATAAGACGTTTAATCTCCCGACATTTTAATCGGATCGTCAGTTACAACATCACGTGTGTTTAGAAAAAAAAACACGATTAAATTGATTTGAATTTTGATTATATATCAACTGATTATTAAATATATTTGGTGAATTTATTTCAATTTATTTAAGAACAAATGAATTAAAAGGCACCCATTTACGTCGAGTTTTCAGATCACAAAAACTTAACTCCACGTTGACAGCCCCGACAATTTTCTAGGTCCATGCAACGTGAGTCGATATTTTGTTTGAAATATGAAAAGAATCTATATGTTTCAAACCTTGTTTAGCCATAATTTATTTATTTCTAAACATACGCTATTTCTATCAAAGTCTCAGGTAACGATATCCACGGAGTAACACAGTGGCCACGGAGTTACACAGGCGGCCACGGTGCGACACGGTGCTTTTTCTTGAATTTTCCAATACACATACACGGTGTCACACCGTGTACACGGTGCGACACAGACCGTTTTCCACCGTGTTTTTTACACGGTGGGTGTCGGGATACTCGTGAGCTGTACTGTATATGGTTTTTCTTATATGCAAGCATTTTGACATATTGCTGATTTTTTCAAATTGTATAGACTTTGGCTCCTGAATGATTCTTGGGCCTCACAAGGGGTTCAGAGTTTGATGTAGGTTTATATCCTTTATGTAAACAATTGTTTTGTATCATTTTTAGAACTGCAATGCTCAACAGATGATATGACTAAAAATCATCCTTTTTGAAAAAGGACTTGATTATAAAAATAAGAATATCCAGGGTAAAAAAAAAAAATGGACTCTTACTTATACAGGACCTACATGTATTAAACTACATTGCCAAGATAGTTTGAATTATGACTCTGTTTAGCTGATTTTACCTTACCTATTGTTCCTCAGGTGGGTGATGAGGCCCTTGGGCCTCTTGTTATTATTTCTCTTCATTGCATTGTATTTATATGTACTAATTCTTTTAAATATATGTACCCCCACAGAAAGCATTTTTTATCCAATATAAAACAATCACAATGAGGCACCTTTATTTATGGTTTACATAAAATTTTTATTTATGGTAGTGGTACTTACAATTTATACATGCAATCTCTGTAAACTCCTTTATAAATCGTACAATGTTTACATACATTCTCCACAGACTTTCAGCTTCACACCACATTTTAAAGCCTTTAAAATGTATGAGTGCCAGTAGGTCCATTCCTGTCGTTCAGTTGGTCTCGGTTATAAAATGATTATCAGATTAATCTTGGTGTGTAAATTTATAAAGAATGTTACCAGTATGAGTTTTGTTATATGGTTTTAGGTTCATACACAGTTTACAAGAAACTTGATAGCAGAAATTTACAAGAAGCACACCAATCCAGGACTGGAAGCCATGCTGAAAATCACAGACTGGGTGGAAAGGTAGCTTCAGACACGGTGTACCTATATAAAGTTTAAATGTGACCTGTCCTATCTATTGTAGTAGTATATACTGATCATATTACAAAAGAGTTCACAAATCAAATCCTTCATAACATCCATGTTTTGAGTTGATATATAACAAAACAAAAGGAACAAAATCACCAAATACATGTATGAGTAACAGTTTTCAAGATTTGAATGTACGGTGAAAAATGGACCTTTACCATGGTAAGTATCACAATATTGTAATTACAGATGTTTAATATGATAAATTACATACCACAGTATTATTCATTTTGTAATTGGCAGAAGCAGGACCACACCTGCCCCATTGCCAGGTGAGCTAGATGTTAATGTCTCAATGCGAAGTGCTGCTCTTCTGTCACTCCTTCATACAAGGTGAGGAAACTGTTGAAGGGATATTACCCCATTGTGTATGGCAGGATTTGTACATTAACATTTGTTTAAGTGATGATTGCAGGTGAATGAATGTTAGGACAATTTAGTGATTGTGCAATGAAGATTCAACACTTAATTACACTAAGAAATTTTTCACGTTTTTATACATGTTTTAACCCTCAATTGGATTAAGGAGTAGAATACTGTAAACGTTTTACATTTGGCTGTGTATTCTTTTTAGTGCTTTTGGCGGAATGCGGCTTCCGCTAAATCAAGTACATCGCTAAATGCCATGCATATATGTATAAGAATAGTCATATTCAGGAGTACGCTAATTCAAATCCACGCCAACTTGTTCAAAAACTTATTTCTGCCAAATATTGTACATGCCAAATATAATACGTTTACAGTACCGTATATTCCTGCTTATAAGTCGGTATTTTGGGAGTAGAAATTTGAACAAAAAGTAGGGGTCCGACTTATAGGCATGACATACAATCAGAAAATTTTTCCACTGGGTAAAACTTCGTTTTTGGGTTCCAATTTGCTTCCAACTTTTGACTTGTGATCCCTGTACTTGACGTGTTTATATTTTAATTACTAAAAAGATAAACACATTAATAAATGCATTGAAAGTTTCAACTGTATTTCTTAAAAATATAAACAGGGTTTATTTGATAGGATCTTTTTTATTTATTTAAGCAGGCAATTATTTACGCCTGAGGTGATAATAGCTGTAGGTATAACTGTACTAAGGACAATACAAGCCAACACTGAGTGTAAGGGGCTAAATACCAACCCTAATCGGTCAGTATGGGATAAAATACCTGTCATTTTATTTCCAGTAGCATTTAAACTAGTTTTTGAGCTATAATCAAGTTGTAATGAGTGTTAAAAAAAATAATGGCGTCCAAAATCGAAAGTTACAAATTTCAAGAAAGATAACTCTGTTTACAGAAAACTTAAAAAACATGGCGTCTACAAGCGATCTAGACAGTGGGATTACAGAACAGTAATTTCTGTTGAATACTTAAAAATTAAACACTGAAATAAATGCTGGTCTGTTTAAAAAAAATAAAGATCGTTTTATAATTATTCATAATTAATTTCACCTGAGGTGATAATAGCTATATTGGTGGCTGTAGGTGGCATGTCACCTAAAACAACACAAGCTAACACACCAGTTTTAAAAGGGGCTATACTATCTTAATCAGTCAACAGGGGATCAAAATCACTATAATTTTATTTTCAACAGTATTTTAAATAGTTTTAGAGCTAATACCAAGTGTATTAATAAAAAAAAAATGGCGTCCAAAATCGAAAATTATTATTCCAGGATAGATGTCTTAACTGAACACAACACTTTTAAAATGCATCTAGAAATGATAACAGAGGGGTCAAACACCAATACATTTTATCTAGAATATAGTCTTGCTTGATAAAATGTGCTAATTTGATTGAAAATTTATAGACTGATTATCCTGAAAAAGATACCCGACTTATAAGAGGGTCAATGGCAAAATCTTGTAAATAAACTTGAAAAAAGACAACCGACTTATAGGCGAACAATACTTATAGGCGAGTATATACGGTACTCTTGAAATGGTCATAATTTTACACATATTTTGCAGAAATTTGAATGAAATTGAATGAAAATTGTTATTTTCCCCGAAATGAATTTTCCTTTTTCCGTATTTCCAAGAAAAATCAGTTCCTAATGGTGTACATAAGGTTGGGTCGAACTAATTAAATTCATTATTATACCCCCTGCAAACAAAGTTTGGGGGGTATATAGGAATCACCTTGTCCGTCCATCTGTCCGTCCGTCTGTCTGTGCAATCGTGTCCAGTCCATATCTTTCTTATGGAGAAACATTGGAAGTTCTCACTTCACACAAAGATTGCTTATGACCTGAGGGTGTGTCATGACCTTGACCCAAGGTCATTTGGGCAAGGTCAAGGTCACTGGCAGAAAAAATGCAAAATTCGTGTCCGATCCATATCTTTCTTATGGAGAAACATTGGAAGTTCTTACTTCACACAAAGATTGCTTATGACCTGAAGGTGTGTCATGACCTTGACCCAATGTCATTTGGGCAAGGTCAAGGTCACTGGCAGAAAAAATGCAAAATTTGTGTCCGGTCCATATCTTTCTTATTGAGAAGCATTGAATGTTCTAACTTCACACAAAGGTTGCTTATGACCAAAGGGTATGTCATGACCTTGACCCAAGGTCAATCGAGGAAGTTCAAGGTCATTGTTTCAAAAATGCTAAATTCTGTCTGTGTCATGTCTTGTATTAATGGAAATATTAGAAGCTTAAATTTGACACAAATCTTGCTCTTCTCAGGCCACATAAAATTATTTTTAGATTTTCATTCCCGTCTCTCTGAAAATGGCCTGCACCGAGGAAATTTTTTTTTGGGGAAAAAATATGTGGAAAAATAATAGTTGGAAAAACATCAGGCTCAGTATACCAATAATTCAAAATGTTTAAATATTAAATGGCTGCTTGACATGTGGATTTCGTTTGATTCGAGTCATGGTTGTTAACGGAAGGATGCAAATGTCCTCATGCATTAACAGTTAACTTAAAATAAAATGGAATGAAAGGATAGAATTTGGTTTGTTTACTCCTATTAGCATTAACAGTTTTAAAAAATAGAGCAGTTGTTATTCATAGAAAATGGACAGTTAAATGGATTCATTCAATATTTTCTATAATAGCAAAAATATGTGCGTTATGATTTTTTTCTTAGCCGGGGGTATCAATTGTGAGCTTGCTCACAGTACCTCTAGTTTTAAGCATGCCTGACTGTGCGTATAATAGTGTCTTAGAGGGTTCACTATGAATCTGTATGTCATGAGTTCAAATCCCGTGGCGGATTTTTAAATTTTTACCTTTCCAAAATTTTTTGAAACATATTGGTAAATATTGTAAAATTTTAATATTGTTTTAAAACATTTTAACATCTTAATATTGTAACATTCTAAGCGGTTGAAAGTATTTTAATTATAATGTATTTTGATCTACATAAATTTTGACAGATGTCCCATACCACCTTAAAATCACTTATCAAAAGGAGAATCTTGTTGAAAGCAGTGATTCAAAGCTGAGATATTTCGTTTTAACTCATTATGTTCAATGCTTGTCTTTATGAAGGTCACTTCCTTCTTTGATGGAGATCATACGAAAACAAGCCAGATCCAGTGAGGACAGGCAGGATAGAGTAAGATGATTTATAATACATGCATTCTTTCATTTCTCAAATTAATTTACATCAATACATAAATGTTTATTCTTCACTTTAATCTTATTTTGAGGTGACACTTGATGGCTTAAACTTCGATTTCTCAACTATGATCCTATTTTTTCTGTAGATTATAACTAAGACAAAAAATAATGGATATTCTGTTCCTTAGTTACTGCTGCTTCCATTTATAATTAAGGCCAAAAAACTGTTGATTTCTGTTTCTCGATAAAAGACAATCAAATTGGTTAAAGCAATGGTATCAGGTCCAATGCTTCCACACTGATTTATATTATTCCTATACTAAAAAGGGGAAAAACTCAATTTTTAACCGGGTTTTCCAACAGAAAAATCCGGTTATTAAAACGGTGAAAATAGCGGGTGGGTGGCGGGTGGCTGCCAAAAAGGTACCCTCATTGTACAGATAACTCCTCCTACAGTTTTTAAGATAGGAAGTTGTTCTTTTGCTGATCAATTGTACATAAATCAGAGGTGTACATTTGATTTCTGATAATTTATGAAAAAAATACCAGCTTTTGAACTTAATCATTTTTTGACAAAATATTGCATATAGGGTATCCTCATTGTACGGTAACTCCTCCTACAGTTTTCAAGATAGGAAGTTGTTCTTTTGCAGATCACTTGTACATATATTAGAGGTGTGCATATTGCTAGGATTTTGATTTCTGGTAATTTATGGAAAAAATGCCAGCTTTTGAACTTAATCATTTTTTGGCAAAATATTGGATATAGGGTACTCCATTTCACTGGATATGTTTGGTAGTGTTTATCATTTGGGGTTGACATGGATTATGGATACAGTTCAAATAAAAGAAAACCCAGTTTGCTGTCACATTGACAGCTTTTCACTTGTTATAGGTATATTTGTAAGAGTTTATTATATCAAGGTTCAATTGTACCCTTTGCCCATCCAAGAAATTTTTGCCTCAGATTTATTATGCTACTTAACTTGCCCTTAATGCCAGTGGCAAATTTGATTACAGGTTTCATTGTTGGTGATTATTTTCATTACAGGTGTTTGAAGGGTTTTCTGTCCTTCTTGTTGCAGAGCTTATTGAGGTCAAGGTAAAAGATATATTGTTTAAAACTCAGCATTTTATTTATAATTTTTTTTTCTTTTGTTGCTACAGGTCTGTAGCTCTACCAGTATAACTTGTGTTGACATGCTGCATAGCAACAGTGTCTTTAACACAAAAAACTTGCAATTCACTCACAAAAACTTACGCTAGCTTGTGACTAAATGAAGAGATTTATTTTTCAAGTATATACATACACTGCATGCGTTTGTGGGAATAGAGACTATTTTTTTGTAGTAAAGTCCTGATCGTGTCTTTAATAATTCCAGAGTCAGTTCTACAAGGAAGCTGAGCAAGCCTTGGAAAATCTTCTATTTTCCAAGCCTGAACTGTTGTCCTATCTGGCCAGCAACATGGGGGAATGGGAGTCGATGTTACCTCAGAATGTTCTGCACCAGATGCCTTTCACCCTCATCAAGTAAGGCTGGTTTAATGTATTTGCAATACTTTTTTGGACATATAACTCTAAAACTTTGATGATTCCTGAGCCAAACATCTAAATTAATCTTCAATTCTACGATTAAAATTGAGAAAAAATTGAATGGGGAAAACAGATTTTGTATACAGTAATATACAACAGTATTACATAGTCTTTTACTAAATTATGGGGTAAGAAAATATTATCACGCGTTTCTTGTTTATAATTTATATTTTGATGTAATGAACACATTAATAATGTGGTGCATGTTCATTACACATATCCGTAGAAGGCACAAATTGATTCATTGAATTACTTGTAGATTTCTATCAAGGAGAAAAAACACTTCTTGGCAGAGTAGTTTGACGTATTTATCATCAGTTCTCTTGTTACACAAGAAAGAAGTGCGCTGCATGGACCAACAAGTACCCTCAGAGGTATGTCAAATAATATAGAACTGTATAACGAATTTGGAACCTAGTTAATTTAGTTTATATAGTGTATATGTATGGATTCACATCTCAGTTAATAATACAGTTTCTATATATCTCGTTTTAAATAGACTAATTTTGAATGGACTAATTTTTAATATATTTGATCAGAACTTACCATCTATTCTAGATATATTACTAGAGCCAGGTACTCTTTATACAGTTAAGGTGAAAAATATAGTTCTATTCATGATCAGCAGTGACAATATTACAATAGTGTGTAAAATATCATTGCACATGTAATGCATGAAAGAAAACAAAATTAACAAATTTTGTTACTAAAAATCACTATTTCCATAAGAAGTCTAGATGAGAAGTGTTCATATTCATACGTAAGCTGCCTCCAGTCTTTTTCACAAAAATTTAGGTCATTTTTTGATTGACAATTTTTTCACTATAGTCTGTCCCAAGATATTTATGCTTCACAATTTTTTAAAAATTTAATTCTATATTTATAAATACCTCTGGGTTCAAACAACGTTCATTTAAGGAGGCCGACTTTAGTTTGCATTGCGCATGTTTTTGCGCATTCTAATATAATACAGTTGTTTTATACTTCTTATGAATTTTTTTTGATATCATTTATAAAATTGAACACAATAAACAAAATACAGATAAAAATATTTAGATTTTTGAAGGAAATTTTTATTTTTTAACACGATTTTTACGTTGTACAGTAGGGGAGCATTGCCATTGCGCTTTTATGACGTTATGATAAAATGAAGCTTTGTAGGAGTACGTTATAAGAAATAACATAAAAGAAAAAGTAAAAATTGTACGCTGTTAAAATTTTATGTATAGAATGATGCTATCCTCGAGGATATTTTCCTCATTTTTGGAATGAATCCATTATACCAATCATCATTCGTGATGATCCAAATATATAGCAAAATTTGGTGCATTTTAATATTTTGAGATGGCCCCCATTAAAAACCAGACGGTAGAATTTTGTGTTTTTTACTTATAAGGTAGGAAATGATATTACTTATCATATATAACAATTTGAGAAAAAAAGCTATTGTAGTATTTTTTTAAACTGCTTTGATGTGCGGAAAATGACAGTTTCCTATATATTCCTATAGTAAATGTACCTCTATTTTGAGATGGTCCCTAAAAAGAACCAGACGGTCGATTTTCATCAACTTTCGCATATAAACTAGAGTTGGTTTAAATTACATATGGTCAAAAAATACAGAGTTATGCTATTGTAGTTTTTCCGCAAAAAACCCCAAATCGGCCTCCTTAATGGTCTGAAAAAATCCTAAGATTTTCCCTTTGAAATGCTCCCAGTAGCTTGTCAGGTTTCAATACACAGCTGAAAATAAAGTGTATAGGGATTTTGTATTTCAAAAGAAATGAAAGTACTCAGATGATAACTTTAAAGAATTGTGCATGGTATCTTGAGTGACTAACGAATGGAGAAAAGATGTAAACTTTTTCCATTGTAAATCTCCTTAAGAAATCTATTTTGAAATTTGAGTAAAAAATGATAATGTGTCAATGAATTTAAGATATCTTGGATATTTTCCCTTTGAAATTCATTGATTTCAATTGCACTTCTTTCACATGTATATGTATTTTTATTAAAAATGTATATTTTCATTAAGAATTGTCTGATTGTGCTGCATAAATATCATGTGGGACAGACTATAATTATACCCCCGCAAACGAAGTTTAGGGGGGTATATTGGTTTCACCCTGTCCGTCTGTCCGTCTGTCTGTAGACGCAACTTTGTCCCCCCTATAGAATTTTTTATTACTGCATGGAACAGTTTGAAAATTTGTACATATGTTGAACACCATCTGAAGATGTGCACCTGCAATTTTTTTTAAGATCAGACAAGATTTAATGATTTTATGACAGTTTTCATTTTCCTTATTCTATATATTGTACACTAATGTTGAAAAGTAAGGGAGGTAATCCTTACAGATTTTATTAATTAATTAATAGAAAACACTCTAAAATATATTTATATAAATACATCCAGATGGAGTTTTTTGTCTTTATGTCTTAATTAATAAAAAAAAAATTATTTTTTATAAGTATTCTATCAACTGACAATGCAAAGTTTTTGTTTGTCAATGATAAATTCTTAGGAGCTAATGAGAACATCAAAGACAAGTGTGGCTGAATTCATTTGTCCCAAGGGAGCCATTATTTGAGCCATGGCTCAGATGGAGCATGTGTTTAGGGGAAATTGATAATCTGTAAAATGGGTGATGGTTTTGGGGCTATTTTAAAACTGTTTCATGTAAACCAAAAGGTCTATCATTATAAGGAAATAAATAATATAATTATTAATAAAGAAGTTAAACTATTTTTAGAGGTTGTTGAAATTTATTTGTCAAGTAATTTGATGAAGTGACCCTATTGGGCATTAATTTAAATGAAATTCAAAATTACTGATATGATTGTAGTGTTTTGGCAATTTTAAAATTGTTTGTAATATTAAATTTTCTTTTTTACATATTTTTACATAGTATGGTAATTATGGTAATGTTTTGGGAGTTTATTAAATTTAACAAACTCATCAAAGAAAATCATAGTCCTATGGGATCAATTTTCTGATATGGAGTTCAATTGTGCCATAGGAGAAAGTGAGGAAAATTTGAAACAACTAATTGCATCTGTCAAGACTCTTATTAGAAAGATATTGAAAGTTTTATCAACAGAAGAGCATTGCTTGGCTACCGGTATTTCTATTCACTGCAAAGGGAGGGGTTATTGTCATTTTGTTGGTTTTTCCTTAAATCAATTAAATTAAAAAAATATATCATCAAAAACATACATTTGTAAATGTATTGCTGTTATAGATATGTTTTTACAGTGAAATTCTGACAATTTTGATTTTAATTTTTCTTTGTTAACTTTTTTTTTTTTTTTTTACAATTCTAGAATTTTTTTTTTTTATGTGTTCCAAACCTTAATTATTATTCAATTCAATTATTTGTCCCATTTGAAATTAGCCTAGCGGGGGTATTAGTCCCATTAGGACAGTTCTAGTTGAATATTGCATTTATTATATCACTTTAATGATAATTGTTTGTGAGTTATCACAGTCTCTTTTCCTGTTATTGTTGATTTTGTTAGAGTGGGTGTTTTCTTTTTAATAATGGAATGAATATGCAAAACCTCCATCATATTTCTGATTGCAATCGTGTAGACTGTTTAAGCACAGGTGTTTGCAGTGTTTGCTAGTGACGATAGACTGGTGGTCGTATTTATACCCCCGCAAACGAAGTTTTAGGGGTATATTGGTTTCACCCTGTCCGTTATCTGTCTGTCTGTCTGTAGACGCAACTTTGTCCCCCCTATAGAATTTTTTACTACTACATGGAGCAGTCTGAAAATTTGTACCTATGTTGATCACCATCTGAAGATGTGCACCTGCATATTTTAACCGGGTTTTCCAACGGAAAAATCCGGTTATTAAAATAGTGAAAATGGCGGGCGGGCGGCTGCCAAAAGGGTACCCTCATTGTACGGATAACTCCTCCTACAGTTCTCAAGATAGGAAGTTGTTCTTTTGCAGATCAATTGTACATATATCAGAGGTGTGCATATTGCTAGGATTTTGATTTCCGATAATTTATCGAAAAAATACCAGCTTTTGAACTTAGTCATTTTTTGGCAAAATATTGCATATAGGGTACCCTCATTGTACGGATAACTCCTCCTACAGTTCTCAAGATAGGAAGTTGTTCTTTTGCAGATCAATTGTACATATATCAGAGGTGTGCATATTGCTAGGATTTTGATTTCCGATAATTTATGAAAAAAATACTAGCTTTTGAACTTAGTCATTTTTTGGCAAAATGTTGCATATACATGTAGGGTACTCCATTTCACTGGATAAGGGTTGACATGGATTATGGATACAGTTTACATAAAAGAAAACCCGGTTTGCTGTCACATTGACAGCTTTTCACTTGTTTAAGATCAGACAAGCTTTAATGATTTTATATCAGTTTTCATTTTCCTTATTCTATATATTGTAATATTGTACACTGATGTTGAAAAGTAAGGGAGGTAATTCTGTCGGATTTTATTAATTAATTAATAGCATTAAAACACTCTAAAATATATTTACAGGTGACACTCGATGGCTCGAATTTTGATCTCTCGAAGTTCTTGATCTCTCGAAATGAAATCACGGTCCGAATTTTTTTCTCTATATAACTAAGCAAATTTACTCTTGATCTCTCGAAGTAAAACCTGGGTCCCGTTATACAGATTTCATTGTTTTTCACTTTTGATAACTCGAATTGGTTGCCGTGTACACACGCGTCCACATGAACCCCAAGGGGCTAGAGTGGTAGTGTTAATTGGTTGATTTTGTAAGTGACACTACTCTTGCCTCCTTCAAAGGGTAGATAAGTAATTTGTAACTGATCTATTTGTGAAAATTACAGTATATTAAACCAGAGACATAAATAAATAATGTCTCTGATTAAACCTCTCTTCACTTAAAATATTCTGTGAATATGAAAACCTAATATACTTAGAAGTTTTTAACGTGAAAAAAGAACCCACTTACTAACAACACAATTCAGTTCTGTATTGTTTAAATTGAAGTAATGTTGAAAATATGAATGGAATCATGTTAGACTATCCTTCCATGTTATAAATACAAACTTCCAGGTACTATAACTTTAGGACCTAAATGACCAGAACAAAAATTTTTGGATTTTTTTCAACTTCTCTCAAACTCTTTATCTCTCTAAGTTTAATCCTGGTCCCCTGAAGTTCGAGTTATCAAGATTCACCTGTATGTAAATACATCCCGATGGAGGTTTTGTGTATTTATGTCTTAACTAAATTTATTTTTTATAAGTATTCTATCAACTGTCAATGCAAAATTTTTGTTTGTCAATGATAAATTCTTAGGAGCTAATAAGACCATCAAAGACAAGTGTGGCTGAATTCATTTGTCCCAAGAGGGCCATTATCTGAGGCATGGTTTAGATGGAGCATGTGTTTAGGGAAAATTGATAATCTGTCCCATTTGAAATTAGACTTGCGGGGGTATTAGTCCCATTAGGACAGTTCTAGTTGCTACAAACATGAAAAACTACCTGGTACATGCACCAGTTTATTAATAATTTCAGAAATTTTAACTGAAAGAAAGGCTGATCACAGTAAAAATACAACTAAAAGATGAATATGGCATTCATTAGTAAATGGGGCAATCCCGTTAATTTATTTTTTAACTATTCTGTCTTTTAAAAGTATAGTACATATGTACAGTTAAACTTTGATATCTTGAGCACTCATATCTTGAATACAATGGATATGTCAAAGTGAATTGTAAGTCCCAACTACTTATTTTTTAACTATTTTGCCCTCGATATCTCGAATACTCAGATATCTAGAAGTTTTTAATAGTCACATCTAGTTCGGGATAACAAAAGTTTGACTTTAGTTGTTTATACTTTGTGTGTTTTTAATTCCAGAATTTAATTCAGATGAATGACTGGATTGATGTGATTGGATTTGTGAAAGGGTGTTTTAACTCTGCAACAAAAGCTCAGCTGAAGAATGTGACCAAGGTAAGATAGGAGAAATAACAGGTCAGGTAAACGTCAAGTTATAGTGCCCCACCCCCCCACCCACACACACACAAGGGTACAGGGTTTTGTTTGGATAAGCAAGGAAATCTTTACTAACATTGGGTTGGGTTGCAATTGCAATACGGTAGATTTCACTACCTGCTGGTGATGTCATTTTTCAAGATACTTGCATATGTGGGTTATAATT
Source organism: Magallana angulata (assembly GCF_025612915.1). NCBI lineage: Eukaryota > Metazoa > Mollusca > Bivalvia > Ostreida > Ostreidae > Magallana > Magallana angulata. The sequence continues at coordinate 19,981,142 of NC_069116.1, read as the reverse complement.
CTCCATCCTCTGAACATTCATGGTTGAATGGAATAAAATATCTGAAAAATTTCAGAATACCTGACTCATTTATTTTCTTGATCCTTTAACACCAGATGAATCTTGTTTTTTAGCATATTCTAAACTTCTTCTGTTGGTGTATATTGCAATATCGTTTAGAATTACCATTCTTTGTATTCCTATGTGGCTTGCATCATACTCAGGTGACTGTTAAGGCCCTTGGGCCTTATTATTGTATTCATTATAATAATGCTCTTCTATCTGCAGGAATTGTTGAGTGACTGTGGAGCAGACATTGTTTTGATGTACAAACAAGCAATCGCAAGAGAACAATAAAAAAGTTAGCAATGTCTTTTTAGTTTTCCTGTTCATTTACTAAATGTGCTAACTACCTTCATTAGACCATGAGGATAAGTTTTTGAATCATGTGAGGAAATTTCTTTAGGATGTCAGTAGGAATATAGAAGTAAATTAAATGACCTTGGAGAAGAATTGTGTCCCATACATGTATGTACAGCAAACATCAGAAAAAGTATTTGATAATGAGCAGATAAATATAAGATTACAATTACCATCAGATTATTTGGTAAATTGGTTTAAGTGAATTTAAAATGCTGCTTATACTATTTCTGATAACTTGATTTGCATGATAAGAGAAAAGGTTTTAATTTTAAATTTGTTAATAAACCCTTGATCCCTGATTATTATAAAGCTTTATTTTCTTTTATGAACATTTTTGGTCCTCTGACTGAACTTTTTACATTAATTATTTCTTCTCCAGAACCAAGAAACCAAACTTTGAACAAAGCATCCTATGGAGAAGGCCTTTAAGTTTGTTCAAATAAAGAGTGAGCCTCCCTTCCAAGGGAGATGATTAAGACAGAACGAAAATTAAATGAGATAATTTAAAGATCATCCCTTGAAGGTACCTCACTAAACCTTGAAATACATTCTCAAATCAGCAGAAAATTACCTGACTATGATATATATCATGATGGATAAGAAATATATAAGTCAAATAGGTGAAGAAAAAAAAATTAGTTTTGGATAAAAATTTTATTTTCAAAAATTAAATTAAGTAAATATGAACAAAAGCCCCAGGCGGACTCAAAGTCATGATATGCGCTTCACAAGCCCGCTAATCTTACCACTTAGCTATGGCGATATTTGACCAAACAGATTGATAAAAAATGTTAACAAAACATTTGAAACACCATCATGTGACGTAGTCTCTAAAAAAGTACAAGTCTAGGTGTGGTGAGGTACCTTAAGACTGATATAATCTGTAATATCCAAATTACGTTTTAGCTTCCTGAAAAAAGGTACGTTTATGTTACAAAATAACACCCCGAGTCCGCAAAGAGGGGACCCTAATGGGTTAAAAGTTCATTTTTTAAGTAAATGGAAAATTATTCTTTTAGAATTCAGTTTATTGAATAACATGAAAGACGAATGTTATTTAATCTATAAATCAATCATAACATGCCCTTCCTTTCGTGAGTCTTTTAAGGAAGGTCTGTCATATACATGTATTTATAATTATTGTTTTGTACCTTAATTTATTGCCATATCCAGTTTTCACATTGATGGGTTTTTTATTGAAGTAAGAATTGAAAATTGTTTGCACTGTGTAAGAAAACAAACATCATGATGATGAGGATAGTGTGTTCTGGTACTGAAGTCAAAGAAAGATAACTCTGTTTGATTATAGCTAGAACAAACAAAATTGGAGGGATATGTACTCTTCAAGTCAAGCATTTTATGTATTGGTAATATAATACGATGTTTATTTTAATGCAGTGATAAATATAGTCCAACAATAGTCTAGAATCAAAACAAATATGCATATTTGATTACTGGCGGTCAGTCTGCAGTCCTTAAAAAAAATCAGAACTCTCCAGGCTTAATTAAGTTAACAGCAAGTAAATACATGTATATATACTCTTAACATTTCATTATTATTTTTCACAGTCTGTATCATCACTCTCACTCTCTTTAGGAATGTCTTTGTCTTTCTTGGACACACGGGTCTTTGGGATGACGATCGTTTCCGGTCTGTGCATTTTGTACTCCAGAAGCATGTGGTTAATGGGAGAAAGTCCGATACAGGCCCGGAGAATATTCTCGATACAACACCTCTGTCGGAACAACGAGTTGACCACGGGGGTGCCGCGGGGAACAAGGGGGGCTTTACACATGTAACTCAGGAAAGATAAGACGGAGTTAAATTTCTGGAATTGGGTCTCGTTTCCCACTTTGAACTGGATCCGCTCACACAGTTCAGCCAGGACAATGAGGTCAATGATGAGGGGACTGGCCAGCAGCGAGTCCTCGCACGTGTTGTGGATGACCAGTGTGTTGGTCCCTCCCATCATTATCTCGGACGTGTACTCGTCCATGGCCCTTTTGCTGTCCCCCACGTGGGGCACGTACTTGATGACGACACAATGGTCGGGAGTCTCCCCTTGGCTGTACAGGACTCTGTTGGAGTTGACCATGTCATCTACCACATTGCTCTTGGAAATCTAAGTTAGAAAGAGGGGACACAAAAATCAAAAATAGCTGTAACTGTTCTTTTATTTAGTATAAATCTTACTTGATTATTGCATTTGAAAGGGATCGAATTACAAGGGACAGATGTTAACATCTTGCACTGATTATTTCTTCCGTCTTTTTTTCGGGGGGGGGGGGGGGGGGCAAAGAAGTGCCCTCATTTAGATAAAGTGAAATTAATGGGTTTTAATTCAAGAAGCCATCTATGAATTTCATTGGAATATTGGCCATCAATTGAAATTGATTTTAAAAGTGTTTATTTGTATTTATGGTACCTAAGCAATGAGGTTTAATTAAAATGTCCCAATCGACTTTAAACTTTTATTTGAGGTTAAAATGTAGAATGTTTATTCTATGTCTATGTCTATGTTTATTTTAGTCGTTAATACATATGAAAGTCGAAATGTTTTACAAAACTAGCTATAGAGCGAGTTAATATTTTGCGAAGTAGGGAGTAGGGGTAAAAGATCAAAGAAAAATTCAAAAGGACATCTTGTATATGGGAGTGAGAAAACAATTAGTTTTAAAAAGATTAGCGATTTTTTTAAATTGCCAATTAACTTTAATACAGTCACATTATATAAAGTACGCGTGGTCATTTTATTTAAAGTACGCGTGTAAATTTTAAACCGCGTTTTCTGTCGCCATCAGACTACTGGGAATTTAATTAATACGTTGTAAAATATCTCGCCTATTGGCTGTTTCATAAAGTTTTGTATTGTTTACACCAGGTAAAGATTTTTGTTTGTCTTGATGTAACATTCCAGGGGGAAAAAATTAAATCTATAAAAGGCTGCGGTCACTTTCTTTGGGAGGATACAGGTATATGCATGTAGTTGTTCTTTTAAATTTGATTAAACTTTGTGAAGTATACTCTGTCATTGTACATTTACAATTATCTTATTTATATTCAACACGTTTGGAAGACGATTCAAGTTACGGTGACTGTTACCTCTTTAGAGCGAAATGATTTAATACTTTCTTACCTCTTTAGAGCGAAATGTCTGTGGAGCCGATAGGTTCTTCCCATCATTGTTTCCTAGGTGATTATAGCTAACGATGGACCTCGGCTTGATTCCTGCACTGACAAGAAAATCTACCAACACCGATTTAAGTTTCGTTTGTCCTGATTTGAAATCATCCCCTCCAACAAATACGCATTTTTTCTCGGCCAATTCCAGACATCCAGGTACAAACGTATTCTGAGGAGAACCGTTTATAAAAGAAACCTGTCGACATATAAAAGAAAAAAGTTGCATTTCCAACTCGTTTCGATTTATTTTGCAAACTGAAAAGAACTATTTTGATGCTGAGGTACATCCGAAAAGAGCGGGTACTTACACCTTCCAAGATGGAGGCCACCGCGAATAGAGTTGAGGGTGAAACTTCGCTCTCATTGTTGCGGATGCTGCTAATCAAATTTTCTGCCGTGTCGTTCACTCCAGGTATTATTTCCGAGAACCTCTCGGTGTTAGCAGTCCACAATACGATGACCTTATCAACACCGCTGGATTTCTTAAACTCCCGGATATCCTCTCGAATTTTCGTCATCATCTCTTGCTTGCTACCTGTTAGGACGTTATCCGCCCTCTCGGCTTGGTTAGCAGCAATGAATTCTGGTATGTAAATCGACGGCCGAGGTTTGAAATTCTCCATGTAAGGTTTAAGTTGTGTTTGTAGATTGTAATCGAGTACTCTTGCTCTCTCCATTGAATCTGCCAAATTCTTTGAAGAAATGTCCCAACCTATAAAATATATTATTGAAAATCAAATGAAAAACCAAAGTTATCAAAAGTTTTCTGCAGAAAACTTTAATGATATATAATTTTGACACTCACCGTCCAAGACTAGGTCGTCTGGGTCGACCATGGGGAGCAAGGATTTCATGGGCACATATACCTCTCCCTCTGGGCCTGTTCCAAGTAAAACTGTGCTAGCCTGAGTGATGGAGCCAAAGTAGTTGGGCTTCTGTAAGCCGTCTTTGGTCGGCCAGTCTATGTTGTGCTTGTTTGCCAAGATGGTTGCTGTAATAGTGGAGCCGTTGTTTCCGCCCCATCCCACTAACATGACGCCGAGTTTGGGAACTCGACGCTGTGTTCGGAATAAATACTCGGTATCGACGGGAGTAGCGGTGATATTTCCCGAGACGTCTCTGTCCACTTTGGTGTTCTGGTAGACATACTTGGACTGTATAAAGTCACTTGTGTAGGATACGTTTGGACTATTGACTTCAATTGTTGGCATCTTTGGTTCAGCTGAAATATTAGATGTTAGAATTCATTGATTATTTTTGTTTGTTCCGTCGGATATAGCATAATAAAATTTCTGAAATAATACAGCATTCCCCATGTTCGGGAAGGGTAGGTGAGAAAAGGGAAAGAAAAAAAAAAGAGATCATGGTTTAGTGGGTGGGAAGATGCTTGCTTTCTCCATCAAAAATATTTCCGATAGATAATTTTGAAATGCATTGGTCAAAATAATTTAATTTGTAGATTTTTACACCGAACAAAATGAATTTATAGGTAGGTCGTTGGTCCACATGTAACATGTACCGATAGATATCGATCGTTTTATAATAAATCCGAGAGACCCGAGTACACGAGCGGTAAATACAAATCGGATTATTAGCTGATGTCGGAGGACATTTAAATACTAACTAAAGCAAACGTTACGAAACCCAATATATCAATATCGGTATTCAGTACCTGTGTGTACTAGTCCTAGAGCTGAAAAGAAAATCATTCTGAAACAGTTTCATCGAATGAACACCATTAAAGTTTTTTATTAATTCAGAGAATTTAAGAAAATCTATTATAACAATTTCATGGATTAATCACATGTGAAGGCACAAAACGAGGTTTATTCATTTTTAATATAAACTTCAAGATATATTGCCATCCCTCTCAGTTCTAGTTAATTAATAAGAGCACACCTACCTGCTTGCTACGCTGCCGTGCCTGTTGTGTTGTGTATTACCGTGGCTTAGAAATCCACGCGTGCGAGATCACGCCACTTTTCTTTTTATAGATTTCGACTCATGAATATTGATCATGTGACGTCGAACTCTGATGAAAAATTGCGTTTTTCGAAAAAACACAAATGCACACAGATATCACGCATTAGGGGTATGCTACCTAATGATTGGGTTTGCCTGGCAGAAAAAAATATTAAAAATATATACATGTATTTACTTTTTATACTAAATTGCATATGAAATATTTTAGCGGATTTTAAACTTACGGTAAATAAATGATATTTTCATATCAAATGTAATTAATCAGTGGCGATGAAAAGGTCATGGGACATGCATTTGATTTTATTAGATTTATTGATTTAGACTTCTGTTTACATTCGCCGTCATTGTTAAGGTGTGCATACTAGGAGCACGATTTCACATTAAGGTTATTTTAAAATCCGAACGCCAGAAACCGCTTAGAAATACACACATTGAAAAAGATTATTTATGAGTCGTCGGGATTATTCGTAAAGACTGTAGGGTAAATCATATCAATGCAAAATCATACCACTGTCAACGCTTTTGTTTATTTATTTTTACCACCCAACATCTTCTATTTATGATCGATTTATAAAAGTCTAAAGTCTAAGATACAATGTATATAAATGTTAGCCATTTTCATGATAGTGAAAAGAAGTAATGTTTTACTACCGAGTTATTCTAGGATCTCCGAATGTCTTTTTTAAAACACTGCTTACAAACCAATAAATGTCAAGTTAATTGTGTTTGACCAAGAAACCCATTGAATGGACGAGGTCAGAAGTTCACAAAAAACCGGTAATACACGCATCCATTAGCAAATACCGGTAGTTCATCGACAGCAAGTCCATTGACAGCGGATGTCTTTATTCATGTCTACATTTCAAGTAATTTATAATATAAAAGAGTATATATACTAACAGTATGTAGCAAATAGGTTTTGATTCTGAAAAGAGAATGATTTCTACCAAAGAAAAATCTTGCGATTTCTTGCTACTGCTTGGAAAAACTGTTAGCGGGTGTTTTTCAAATAAAAACCAAGAGCTTTATGATTTTATTGCGGGTGATAAAATCGAAATGTGGAGAAAGATAAATAACTTTTCTAGTAAGATCATACAAAGAAAGTAGTTTATATTTTAAAAACTGTTTCGAGTTGGATCATTTAATAGCATATGAATAGTGGTGTTATTAATGTTTTATTCTACTAGGCTGATATGTACAAACAGGGATGAGAGCTAGTACATGTAACATCGTCAGTGATAATTTGGAGGTACCTTTCCTTCCTGTTTTGAGTTTATCTTAAAACAAGGAAGTGGAAATTGATTGAAGGGGAAACCTTTCCGATTCGTGCGAAAAGTACACACTTCCATCAAGTTCTTCTTGCCTTTTTTTTTGACTTGAAAAAAAATGTCTCAAATTCCAAGGTGCATGTGGGTTTGATTTGTTACAACCTTATCCGATCATATTTCTTTAATTTTTAGATAGAGAGATTTGTAACAGTTAAAGTGATAAGTTCGAACCCCCTATACTTTAACCGATTCTCCTGTCACCATAAAAATCCCCTATACATTTACATGTACAGCAGGCCCTAGCTCTGAGTAAAGGGACGTGCCAAATTTTACGTTTTTTTTATATAAGCGATTTATGTGTCCAGATAACATATCGGATATATGCATGTTTCTCGTTCATAAGAAAGACAATCACAGATGTGGATTAGGCGACATTGAATATGAAATCCTTCGTAACATAATGAGACAGAACACATTATGTACGGCTTTCATCTAGGTTCATAATTTAGAGATTTAAAAAAAAAATAAGATTTAAGTATAGATATATTTCCTACACATAGCCTTAATATATAATTAATTCTTCAGGTTCCAGATCGTCAAGGAAAATAATCTTGCATATTTGTTTCAAGGTTATTGTTTTTGTTCTCAATGCGTTAGTTCAGCATGCATATAATGCATTGTAAAGTGACATTGGAAGAACTTACCAGTCTTTCCAGAATTTTCAGGAATTTTTCGGACGAATAATTTTTACAAACGCAATTTTCAGGCTCTTTTAAGTATATCACGCAAAAGAAACGTGGGAATTGCTGTCAATTTATGCTTATTGATACGGGATTTCATTGTTTGTCATCGTTAATTTTGTGTTATAAAAATCTAGAAGTGTGGTATAGATTACTAAAGTATTATTTTGCAATTTATCTATGATACGCCTTATAGCTATGCATGCTATCTGCCAAATGCCAATAAATATGAAGAAGACAAAACGAACTGAGCCGAGATGGTGCCCAGTCAAGTTCTAGTCACTTCCAGAGTTTTCTTTCTTTTTCCAGAATATGACTTGAATATGATATCATTGTATGTAAAAGGGAAGGGGAGAAAAGAGGTTTTATTGTTGCGTTTCAAGCGCTTAATGCAGGATCGCTTCATACACCAGTGTACATGCATATAAACTTGTCATGATCAGTTGTCACATACTTACATTGTTTAGTAACTCATCATTAGAGATCATAAAATAAAATGATTTGCAAAGTTAATTTGTTTTTCTTGGTCAGGGAGTGAAGATTAAGTAATGTTACATTTTGTCTTGGTGGAAATAAAGAATTGTTTAATTCTTAGAAAATAAGAATCCCTTTCAAAAATGAATCCAAGATCAGTTCGTACTAGAACATTCTGAGCAAGTGGCCAATTAACTACGGCGCTTCACAACTCGTTCACTAATTTCAAATTTTTAGATTTTCACTCAAAACATTTTTTTTTACTACTATGACTGGGTATGTCCTTATAAACATTCCGTCCGTCTGTCAGTCCAACTTCTTTTTTTCAGAGAAAATATTCTTTCCCTTTTGCAGAGTTATAATCAAACTTCACCGAAGAGCATCAGTTGGAAGAGGGTGTGCATTGACCTATAACTATGAATCCAAGGTCACGGTTGAAAATCTTTGTCAGGATCTTGCTTATTTTTTCTCTCCTCTTGGTTCAGTTTGGCTCATAACTTCTCCTTCAAAGCGGCTTTGTCCGATTTTATATAAAATTTTGTGTACGCTTTTAAACGATGGTTTATATGCTAAGAATTTGTGTAATAATTAATATTGCAGTAGTTTTCCCTGTCGATTAAGCCATATTTCAATGAAAAAAGTTGTAAAAAGTATGTTCACAAAACAAACGACATAAAAATGGCATCGCGTTATTTCGTCTTTTAATAAAACTCGCCCCTGCCGTTTAGGCGGGAATAGTTGTACTACGACTCTGACATTGCATAATCATAATGTTTTGGCAAATTAAAAAAAAAAAAAACCTGTGTGCATTTGGTTCACTATTTCTTCTGATCTTGTTTTGTTTGCAATTGATGCATAACATAAACCCAAAGTTAGAAACAGGGGGGAGGGGGGGGGGTGTGCGAAACCAAACGGTTCCATTTGCTAATCATTCCCATGGTGCATTTGGGGTTTTTTTTTTTGTATGCCCATAAAGAACTTATTATTGATTAATTTTGAATATTTCTAACTTTGAAAGGAGACCCATTCTGCTGGTGTAAAATGGCGAAAGTCTATAACTTTCTTGGAGATTTGGTTTGTATGGAAAATTATTTGATACTGTAATAGCTAAAAAAAAAATCGGTCCCAGCAGCTTTAAAAATACTGTATGGAGCTTTTTTTCTCTCCTTTGAGACTATAGTTGAATTTAAACCATGCAAACAGAGTACCAATGACCTTGAACCAGTTTTCTGGATTCAAGATCAAGGTTGGAAATCCTCCTTTTTCAGAACATGAACCCGAGCTTCACCAATAGAGTGCCGAAGAGCATAGAAGGTGTGCAGTGACCTTGAACCAATTTCCTGGAAAAAGGATCAAAGTCCAAAATTCAATGTGTGTGTGTGTGTGTGTGTGTGTGTGTGTTAAAGCTTTGTCTGTAGCATATTTTCTCTGTCCTTGGCCCATTCGAGCTTTAGCTTTATACCAATGGTGTAAAAGGTGGATAGTGACCGTAATTCATTTCTGCAATAAATGGGTTTATTTTCTGTAGAAATGTCTTTCTCAAAATATCTCCCTTTTTCTCCAGTAGGGCGTCAGCTTCATTTATAGTTTGACAATGATATATTTCAGTGAGCTTTTCTGATAAATATGTGTCTGTTGCCGATGATTGGCGGCGTCGTTGTCATTGGTGTAGTATATTTGCATATTTTCATTTTGTTCTCCAAAACCGCTGTGCCAATTTCAAGAAAATTTGGCACCAAGCATTACATTGGAAGAATATTGGATTCAAAATTCTATACAAATAAAGAGTCACACCGTATTAAAAGGAGAGATAATTTTGAATTATTGATATTATTTTTAAAAAAATCTCCTGACCAGAAATGCTGAAACTTTCGTGAAAGCATCCTTAGGTAGTGTATATTTAAGTTGGTTCAAATAATCATCTATCCTTGGGGCTAGGACGGAGCCACAATTTGGAAGGAGTAGGGACAGATTTTTTCGAAAGGAGTTCAATGCTTAACGAAAGATTTTGTTGAGAAAAATTTCTAATTCTTAAGATCAATTCTATGTAAGAATCAATGATTTATAAAAGGGTCTGGCCACGCATAGTCACCAATTTTCCTTATATTTCATACATGGACACACCTAGGTGTAAAACGCAAATAACCACTAAAAGTTGGTTGCTGGGGGTAATCGTTGCCATGGTAATCGAAGCTAAAGATGGGAAAATAGCAAAACTTACCTACTTTGAAGCCATATTAGAAGGTTTTTCCCACTAATGTAAACTATCAAAGACATAATACAGTCTTTGTCCTATTTTCAATTATTTTATTATATAAGAAAATTGATGGAGAAACCAACACTTTTAAAATGTTACCATGGAAACCGTTACAAATTTTTGAAATCAGTTTTCTGCGGTTTTTTAATAAGCCAAAATGGGAAACTGTTAAATTTTTACATCCATATCAATGTTCATGCAATTTAAATTTTATCATGACAATTGATTATAATTGACATCCGTTGCTATGGCAACAAGACCAAATTTTAAGAAAAACTGAGAAATTGAAGATTATTTTGATATGCTTTTATTCCTGATTTTAGAATTTATTTGCAATTGTTTTAGTTGGAACTTGTAAAAATATATCTAAATTTTCATTATACATCACAAAAACCTTTGTATGCAACAGAGAAGTGTTGTTGCTATGGAAAATTAAGTTGCGTAAAAAATAACACAGAAATTCTGACTTTTTGAAAAGTCCATAGCAACGGCAGTTATTTTTAGAAATTTTCAGATTTTTTTCAAGTGTTATTTAAGTTAAGGATATACTTCATTTTTTCTCACCATTTGATTTTAGATATTTATTCATTATAAGCGAATAATATCCATTTAAAGATGCCTAAAAATATTATAATTTTCCTTATTTTTAAGCTTGTAACCATAGCAACGGTTCTCAATTTTCATATTTAAATTTTTAATTGCACAATCATAATAGTCTTTACCAAAAAATCAAAGATTTGCACTTTTTATTCAAATTAGATGAAGAACACAGATATTAGAATTTCTGTTTAGTAACCATGGAAATGCTCTAAAAATATGCGTTTCTCCATGAATTTTTTTCTTTCTTTTGAAAAATGACAACTATTTTTAATAATATATTCTACCTTGGAAAACCCCAAGTTCTGCACATTACTCACAATGTGTTCTCAAATAAGCATTAAAATGCCATTTTTACATCTATACCCTCGGTTACCATGGCAACGGGACCACATAGCAACAAACAAACGGTGTTAGGCTTTTTTTACCCACCAAAGTCTATCAAATTGTCAAGTATAAAGAAAATCCGTGACTATGCGTGGCCACCGAATTTTGATTCTTACATAGAATTGATCTTAAAAATCAAAATACATGACTGTACTCTACTAACTTGTTTATAGCTATTTTGCATATGATACTCTATCGACGGTCTAAAGCGTTGCTCAGGTGAGCGATATTGACCCGAGGCCTCTTGTTCCTGTCTTCATAAAAAAGTAGGCGAACAGGAAAAAATAAAAAATAAAAATACATTCTTTTACCCTGAGACAAAATAATGGGTGAAGACAACAGAATTCCAAAGTATGGAAACTCAACAATCTAGGGCATAGTTATTTTCGCCTATCTAGACTTGCAAATGGTTTCGTCACGTCTTGAATTTTCCCAGACACAGTTTTGCGATAGGTTCTCTCTCTTTATACTTCAGAGATGATATATTTGATATAACTATCGTTACTCTGATACGGTGATGTTTTCATTTGTACTTTCATTAAAATTGATATCTTAGTGTACCATTTTACATTAATGTCTTAAATTACGAATGCAAAGTGACATTTTATTTGCATTCATGGACATTGCTTTTCGTTACCTACATGTATAACGTACAGGTATTGCTGATGAAGCCGAATTTTCCAGACTTTTCTCGTCGACCGAGTGCAGACTAATTCTGGAATATTCATTTTGGCTTAAAATGTGTGTGAACTTTTTAATGCATAAATATTTAAAGTACTCAATAATGTCGCAAATTTATTTCTGTGTTTGTTAATTGTCATTGCATTGTAAGTTAAATGTGCCAGAGTTCATAGATTAGATACACATGTCCTTTGTCAGCCTATTGATCTTTTTTCGCCACAACTTTCTGGAGAATTCTTGCATCTACTAGAATAATCGAATTTCAGTGGAAATGTACAACGGTTGATTGAGAATACTATACTTGCACAATTGCTAGATATTGGACATAATTTGGCAACAAAGCCAAATAATTTGAATTCAATTTTTTTTTGCAATTTGTAATTTCATTGCAATTTAGATGTAGCAGAGTATATAGATAAGATATATTTGACCTTTTACGGTTGGGGGGTTTTGGGTTTTTTTTTTTTTTTGCAACTTTCTGGAGAATTCTTGCATTCTTGTATCTACTAGAATAATCGAATTTCAGTGGAAATGTACGAGGGTCAATCAAAAATACTATTATAGATTTTTAAATCTTACGTCCTAATTTAGCCATACATTCAAATGATTTAAAATATTCCTTTATATTTCAAGATGTAAGAATTTTATACTGGTCATATACTGAGTAGTGCGGCCAAAATTTTGTTTTATGTAAACGATCTAATTAATGTTACTATAAATTTGGGCTAAAACAAATTAATGTTGAAACTCTAAATTGGGTATTGGCTATTGCATATATGGCTGTTCCATGTATGTTTCATATCCCTGACTAAGAGTGAATATCATGGCTTTACAGCAACGATACACATATCTCATACAAATAAGTATCAGTATAAATATAAACATTCAATGCTTTCTTCTGGATGTCGTCGGTCCTACAACAAACCAATCGGTGCAGACAAATTATCATACCGCGCGTTATTCAATTTGTCAGTTATAGGACCGACGGCAGCCAAGAATAAACATTCAGTGCCTATTTATTAAAATCTTTTTAAAATGAAAATAGTTCAAAATGGTCTCAAGAACTACACTGCAATGTACAATTTGCGAGATATTATGCAAGCATACTATGATAGTGTAGATTCTAATTTGTTAAAACCATTCAAAAAAAGTTCAACAAACAATTCTTAATTAAGTCTTCAGTTTGTGAAAACATTTATTGTGCAAACATTCTCCAAAGGCGGATCCAGCAATTTGGAAAAGGGGGGGGGGGGGGGGGGGGTCCAATTGATGAAAATCAAGACGTGCAAAATTTATTATTTGTCAATAAACAAGGCCTTTTGAACGTTTTCCGTGCGTAAATTTAATAAACATTTATCTCACCAATATCTATTTCATGTCTATTTTAATATCAGAGTGCAATGCATTATTGAGCGTTCTGGTAAATGTAGGGACGTTTTCATAATTTCTAGCCATAAAAAAAATAAGTCCTGCAATGAGAATGTGCGTCTATGCTTAATGATTGTATTGTGCATTTATCGACTTCAAGAAAGCTTTTGACTCAATTGATAGATCTAAATTATGGTTAAAGTTATCTAAAGTGGGCATCTAGGGTAAATTGTTAAATGTTATTAAAGCTTTATATAATGATGTTAAATCTTGTTTTGTCGTGAATGGGCACTTAAGCGATTATTTTTGTAACAATGTTGGTCAAATGCAAGGTGAAGTGCTATCTCCAATTTTGTTTAATCTATATGTAAATGATTTTTTTAAAATCTGGATGCATACCGCACGAATTATTATCATTAAATCTGTTTCTTCTAATGTATGCAGATGACATGGTACTTTTCTCTGAATCTGTTGAAGGTCTACAACTATTTTTAAATGAATTGTCACACTATTGCAAAACTTGGAACTTGTGTATAAATGTTGAAAAATCAAAAATTGTAGATTTAGAAATAAGGGCAAAATCAAATGTAATGAAAAATGATGTATTGGTAATGACGTATTAGAAATCGTGGAGCAATTTACTTATTTGGGAATAATATTCCAGTACAATACTAAATTTACAAAAGCTGAAAAGCAATTATCTGACCGGGGTAGAAAGGCAATGTTTGCGCTTAGGAAAAATATTAGAGGCATGATACTTAATCATGAAACATTATTATCCCTTTTTGATTGTTATGTTGGTGGCATTATTAATCATGCTTCAGAAATTTGGGGCTCTCATTAAGGTAACAATGTTGAAAAACTGCACCTTGATTTTTGTAAGCAAACCCTGGGTGTGAAAAGGTCTTCATTTAATGCTGCTGTGTATGCAGAGTTAGGTAGAATACCTCTTATTACAAAAAGTTTTTTTTTCAATTTTAAAATTTTGGAAGGATGTGTTATGTAGTAATAATTGTATCATACAAAAGTGTTACGAAGAAATGTACATTAACTGCGAATTACATGGACATAAAAATTGGGCTTCTGATGTAAAGAAAATTTTAAATGAAATTGGGTTCAATGAAGTTTGGAATAAACAAACAATTGATTCACTTACTCTAAAAGTCATAAATCAACGAATCGCAGACCTGGCTAAACAAGATATTTTTGGTAAAACAGAAAATTCGCAGAAATGTCATTTTTGTAAATATTTAGTGGATGGATTTTATCTTCAATATTACATTAGAAAGTCAATTCCTGTAAAATTTCAACAGTGTATATCAAAATTAAGATTGTCCTCTCCTCGTTTAGCTATAGAAACTTGAAGGTACAATAATACACACCGAGCCCAAAGGAACTGTTTTTCATGTAAAAATTATGTTGAAGATGAATTCCATTTTATTTTAGTGTGTCCAGTATATACTGAATACCGTCAAAAATACATTAAAAAGTATTTTTATGAGAAACCGTCGATGTTCAAGCTGTTGCAATTGTTTAGTTACGAAAATTATAAAGATATGTGTAACCTCGGCAAATATATTTATTACAGCATGAAATTAAGAAACGATATATGTAATTAAGGTTAGATGTTGTTCTTTTTTATTCTTTTCGCCTTTACTTATGTCAATTTTTCATATTTATGTATGTACAATGTAATAGGGTCTCCTGTAAAATACCCACTTCTGTACTTCAATATGTTTAATTTGTAAAATCTGATGAGCTGCAAAGCTTAAAGAAAATAAAGAATGAATGAATGAATGAGAACGTGCGTCTATGCTTAATAGAAATAATCACTAAGAAACAAAAGATAATTTAGACTAATTACGACAAGCTATTATAAAAATGATTTTTTTTATGTCTTTGATGTTTAAATTCTGAACTATTTATCGATTTTAATTTCTATCAATTGCCTTCTAAAATAAAAGTCTAAATGATAGGATATGACAAAAAATGGGGATAGTTTATTTGCCGAATAGATGACACATGTGTAATACAATTTTAAGGTGGCTCTATACACCCACAGTTTATTCAAATTTTCAATAGAAGACCACAAAACATATACTTATCAAATATTAAAATGATGATAGGGATACTATAGGTATTTTTAAAGAATTTTTTAATGTTTTTTCTTGTTTTTGTAAAATATTTTTTAAAAAGACAGCTATTAACAAATTGAGAGAATTGTTTTTGTCATATGATGGATATTTCCTTCGGACACATAAAAAAAATTATAACTCTTCTTAACATTCAAAAATGTTATTATTGCAATTTTTTTTAGTATTTCCCCAAAACATAACTTTTCATATTTTCTTACTCTGTTGACAAATCATCTGAAAAAGTTGCTTAATGTTATAAAAAAAATGGATTTAATAAATGTAACATAAAAAATTGAATGAAAATCATTGCAAATAAACACAAAAACTATTTTAAATTTTATTTGGTATGAAAGTTCCTCAGGTAAGGGTTATCGTTCCTAAGTCCCAAGGCCCAAACACCTTGGGGACTTTTCATTTCTGAGTTAAAGAAAATTTCCTAAATATCACGATGGAATGATAAATACATACATACTTCATTATAGGCCTGTATAAGTGGTTATATTCGCTTTAATGCAACACTAAGTCAAATAAATAAAGGGGAAAATTGACTAGGCTAATAGGATTTATGTATCCCAACCTGAGAGAAATTCAAAGCAACCCTCCCATCCCCTTAAGGTGTCGATATTAATGTGCATTAAAGTATATTATAATTGCAATATTTTCACCTGTTTAGAATTTTCTTTCACTGTATTCAAATAAAAAATACGTTTTAGAAAATTTTGGAAAGTTAAAAAACTTATTGTTCTCAACGGGATTCGAACTCATGACCTACAGGTTTGTAGGGTAACCACAAAACCACTGCGCTATTGTGTAACATATCGGAAATGGGAAAGAAACTATCTAAAAAATTATACTTGATTTCATTGTTTATTTCGATAAATAATACCACACAACGTGAAGGTATCACATACCACATTACTTGTAAGTAATGAATTTTCCAATTATCAAATTAAATCTATTCATTTAACAAAATTTTCAAAAGAGCGGTCCCCATACATTTCGCCTCAGTTTAAATCAGCCAGTACCGGAATTGCCTGCTTCCAGATTTACTTTTTTGTGTACTGCGTCATCAAAAAGTGGTGTATAGAGCCACCTTAAAAGCAATAGTCGTTCCAGGGAACTTGATGTGACCTCTGTAATGGGTGAGCCACATCATCCGGCACTAGTACATATGCGATCATATTCAGGAAAGTTTTGAAAAGTTGTGCATTTTCATAATGGTTTAAATATAAACCCCCATCGTCGGATATACCCACGGGTGATCGCGTCTTTTACTGATAAGTAAAAGACGCGATCACCCGTGGGTATCCGACGATGATAAACCCCTAACACGGTATTTTTGTAGATTAATTTCCGATTTTTTGAAACAAAACAAAAAAGGCTTTCTTTTGTGTTTTATGTGAGTATGAAGGTAGCTAGCATTCAAGAAAATCAGCATAACCCGCATAAGCGGGTCATGTAATTTTCTTTGTATTTTTCATATGAAACGAAGTAAAACTTTTCTATCATAATTACTTAAGTTAATTAACTAAACAATACATTTGAAAGCATGTACTCGTACTTGACTTGAAGGTCGTTTTACTCGATGGCTTGTCAGTTCAAAACTGTATGAACTATAATCGATTTTTTTTTTTAGAAATAGAGCAGAAAATACATTTAAGATGTTATTATAAATCTGCATAAATTAACGATACTGCTTAAGTTCTTGTAATTATTTTTTTTCCACATGTTTACTCATGGCAGTGAACACCGGATGCTGAAGGGGAGTGCTTTTTTTTATAAATTGATCGTTAGGGTTTTTTCAAATAGATGTGAATTACGGTACGTTGTAAGAAATTCTTTTAATAAGCAATTTTAAAAGCATTTATTTGAGATAATTACAGTATTTATATTATAAATGGGAAAAATTGCCTTTAAATGGGCATTACAAGTTTTCAAAGAAATTCATATGTCCCAAAGAATCCCCCGGAACCCCCCTCTGGATCCGCCAATGTTCTCAAATGTTTTGATACTGTATTATTAAACCTGCGACACCATGCCAATATTGGGACTCGATGAGGGATTCAAAGTTCAAACTTTCTGGAAACTTTCAAAAGTTTATACTGTAAACCATAGTTAACAATTCGTTAGATATACAGTAAAACACTCTTTAAATAAAGTGCCAGGAACGGGCGATATAACCTCGTTATAAGTGTAATTCGCTATATGCGTCAAGTTTACAACTTGTAATTTTAAAGGTCAAGATGAATAAAAATTACTTCGCTGTAAGCGTCAATTCGTTTTAAGGCTGTTCGCTACAGCTGTGTTTTACTGTAGTTTTCTTTGTTAAACTATATTTAACAGTTGTAAACTACGAATGCAAATCTAACTTTTTTTGTATGTAAATAAACGTTATGAAAAGATTCTGTTGATAAATATAGATTCAAATCTGTAAACTGATTTACATTCGTTAAATATCGTAAAGAGTTTCTAATCTTAGTTTCGCAATATCGTAAAACTATATTAATTAGATAAAGTATGTTTTGCATAGAACTTGTTCGACAAATTTGGCGAGATATTTTGGTATTACTAAGCTATTTAACAAAAATGAAAATTTTCTTATAAACTGTGCAGTTAATACATATAGGACCGCGGAACATTAACTGGCAAGATTGGAAATATACAGCGTAGGCCTACGACAATTTCACTTGTTGCAGTCAAAGCATTTGAAATGGGCGGGAACAAATTGACACGGACGTCTGAGAAAACATTGGATTGAAACTGTACATGTAATTATAGGAAATGTATTTTCAATCCACCTCGGCATTTCTAACTTGCTATATACATTTTAATTAAAGCGATCGAAAAACATTATATTTAGTATTAGCAAAAGTGATTGAAAAAAAAATATTTTGTCAATAAGTATATAATCAGCAAATATGAGAAGATCTCAATTCGGGAGAGATAATACGCAAGGCAAGGCATTGTCCGATGACTTCAGAGAATCAGTCGTCACAAGTCTGATGTCAAGTGGAGTTTATTCACAGAGAAGAACAATCAAAGTTCCCATTAAAAAGATTAAAATTATATCCAATAATAGAATATATAAAATGTTTCATATAAGAAGTCATCGGACAATGCTTTGTCCTGCGTATGATATCTCCGAATTGGTATTTTTTCACATTTGCTGATTATGTACTTATTGATGAAATAAAATGTTTTTCAACCGCTTTTCTGATACTAATTAAAATGATTTTCGATCGCTTTACATTAGTATGCAAGTTAGAAATGCTGAGGTGGATTGAAAATACATTTCCTATAACTACAGTTTCAATCCAATGTTTTCTCAGACGTCCGTGTCTATTTGTTCCAGCCCATTTCCAAGTGAAACTGACGTAAGCTGTATATTTCCAATCTTGCCAGTTAATGTTCCGCGGTCTTAAACAATAACGATTTGTTTGCGTTATTCAATCATCAACGAAAATTTTCGGGTCGATTGCTCGCTTATCACTTGATGTTTAATATTTCAAATGCAGTGTAATATTCGGTCATCTATCGGTACTATCTGAGATGCATCAACCTATCAAGCATCGCGTCTAAACTTAAAAGTTTTCGAATAATAGGATGCACAAACCTTCTAAATCACGCTATCTTTGGCTAAAACTAGTTTTACGTGATCTATCAGTAATTAATTTGATCAACCTTTGCAGAGATAATGAACGGAAACTACAATATGAATTTTTCTATGTCTAAGAGGCATAATTCTCTCTTAATATTGCTCGATCGTACTCAAAACACAACTTGACCTTGATATTTATCTGTATACACTGTACCAAATTTCATTTTTATTATGTGCAACCTAGAAAATAAACAGAAACTGTAAATAATCGGATGACAAGTTGTCATGTTGTGAATTTTGTTTATACCCACCCAGTTAATTCAAAATTTACAACATGATAATATTCTTATGATAAATCTCTATACCAAATTTTATTTCTGTATGTGCAACTTCTGCAAAAAAAATGATTGGAAGCAAAGCAATATGCCTTCTCTTCGTCGAAGAAATTTCAGACATAATTAATGAAACTGTACAGTGTATGTCAATAAATAATGACGCGATCCTATAAAGTAATCCATCATAAGGCAGGCACCATTAGTCAGCAAACAATCTAATTGTCTAGGACATGGAACGGTCATTTACTCGGTCGACGGTACATGCAAGTCGATTGACGCGAAACTAAGTAATTTTGAAGCTTTTTATGACTGGTCAAGGTCATCATTCATATAGAACCTAATTTTTCGCATTTTACGAAATATATAAATTAAACAATTTAACGCCCAGAATAAAATATGGAATATTTTTGTTTTAGATATGAATATGTGCATTTTAAATTGGCTGTGCAAGAAACCTGCATCGTCGTCCAATAATGATTCCTTATAAAATTATTTGTAAAATGAACAAGGAAATTATGACTATATATATTAACAACCATTTTTTCGAAGGGTTAACAACATACTTTTTAATAATGTCAAATTGGCTTATCTTTCTTGTGCCGTTTGGGTTGTTTACTATGGTTGCATAGTTCTGCCACCACTTGTCAGATAATTATGTCGACTTGTCAGATAATTGTGTTAACTTGTCAAATCTTTTTGTCGATTTGCCATCTGTTCACTTGTTTAAAAATTCAAAACTTAAATTTTTCAATGCCAGTTTGTGCAATCGAGTTGCCATAATATTTTCTGAGAAGTCGACATCATGGACATAAAGATCTGATAAGTCGACATAATCATCTTTTAAGTTGACATCCTTATTTGACAAGTTGACATAATTATCTGAAAAGTCGTCTTATAATATGAATGATAATTTTTCTTAAAACTAGTGATCATTTTGTCTTTTTTGTCCGGTAATTATGTACGGAAACGTTTAACCGCTTCTTATTGTTGCGTTAGAACGCGATATATTCACATAAATATATTGTCATATATGATTATTTTAAAGTTCAGCCATTTAATTATGGCAATAAAATTTATCTATTGACACCATTTCGACATGTTTTTGACGTTTTAAGTATTTTAATCTGTTAAAGTCGAATTCCACAATTTTGCGCTAAAATAATGCGCATTAACTATGCCGCCAAAATTAAATGTTGCAGAATTTATTGCAACATAATTGTATTTTGCGAATTCACCTAGGCGACTTATCTAAGTCAGAGAGGAATTTTCACTAAAATTTGACCGACTAGAATAATTAGTTTGCCGATAGAATGTTATGATATGTAGAAGAGATGTTAAACTGGGGTTAAAACTCTGGTTAAGACCATATATACAGACTGAAATTAACTTATTTGAGTTAAAGAACAGCATTTTTTGCTTCAGGTACTATTCATTTAACATTTCAAAAACTGCATTCTTTGTGATTTCTTATAACCTTTTTCGTTGCCATCAAATAATCTAAGCTATTATGGTTCCCAACCCAAAGGTTTTGTCTTTTTTTTTACTTTTAAATTAAACTTTAAGAAATATATAGAGCATTCGGAAATGCACATTTCTCTCAGTAATTTTATATTGAATCTTTCAAAAACACCTGGAATTATGTAGAATCATCATTAATTGGGTATAGATAAAGCTATTCATGTATTTATACATATATTATTTGAAACCTAAAAAAATCTACAAAAAGTTTCTTCATTTTGTATTAAAAAATTTAGTTTAACTAAAATCATGTATTGATTAAAGTATATACTGAAATAAAAAGAAATCTGATCTGTTTAAATCTTGGTAGTATTATATTTGTTTTATTTTTGCATTCGTTTATTTACAATTTCAAGCTGTTGTTTTTTATTATTATTATTAAAGAATGTGCTACGCCCCTGTCTCTCACGTTTATGGAGCTTTGCAGTTAGCTATTACATGTTTACAGCTTTACATTATTGGCATTAATTGGATTAAATTGTTTCTAAAACTTACGACGACAAACTTAAGCTGACATTCCTTGTAAACAGACAAGAAGTCATCAAAATATGGACGCGAAAGTTCCACTACAATTTCAACATTTTCAATATAAAAGATAGCGAGCAAATTTCTGCGCATTTATATAAATGCGACAAATTTATAACGCAAAATAATATTTTGACATAAAGTCAACAAAGCGTGAAATGAGCGGTTAAATTATCCAAAATATATCCACTTGTATATTTTTCTTTGTACAAGTCGACATAATTTTGACAATATATACAAATAATTTAATTCTGGTTGTAACGCGGCATTTGATTGGATAGAAAAATTAAGTTAAATTTGTATAACCTGGTTTGCACGTCACAAGACACGTCACAATGCACTAACGTCAAAAACGTACTAATCCGCTTGACGTTACGTTTGAATTTTGAACAGATCAATATCATTTCTAAAAGTAAACGGACTCAATTTGTACAGCAAATTACAGAAAATTAAATTATAAGAAATGAACTCAATGTCTACCCAAGTTATACGAGTATAACCTGGGTTGGGGCAATTTACGCTTTTTTTATAATCCGCTTCGCGGATTATAAAGCGTAAATTGCCCCAACCCAGGTTATACTCGTATAACTTGGGTAGACATTGAGTTCATTTCTTAATTAATAGGAAGATTACACTAATTTTAATTTGCCATTTAGAGGCAACAAAACATCAAAAGGCGGTTATACGTAACTTTTCACTTCATTCCTCGCGATCGGCCCTGTGTAGAAGAAAATTTCCTTCCCAAGGAGAGTGTTCGCGCAATTTTGACATATAACCATTTGCTGAGAGATACTATTGTCTCCAGGTCCCCCAGCTCTGATATGGTTTGTTGAATAAATATTTTGAGAATGCTATGCTGTCAAAAGCTTAAAAGTGTTAAGATCGGCGCATAGAATATGAACATGCAAGTAAATGTGTGTTTGGGTATTTTTTTCACATATCACAACAACTTGAATTCCAACTTTGTTGAGCATTAGAGGCATTTAGTAAAAAAAGATTAAAATAGGAAAATTGTTATCTCAAGTCGTGACCCCTCCCCCTTTTAAGGAGGTTGGGTGGTCAACCAATTATTCATCAAACCTACCTTGTATATAGATATAAGCGTTGGCCATTGAATGCGTTTGAAGGCAGTTTAAAATTTAAAAAGTTTATCTCAAAGAATACCTATACAGCGAACTACCTTTCAACGCCGATAGTCAGTAACGTATGTAACGTCATCTTGCCATACAGTGACGTCAACGTTAAGTAATGCGGTAAAACGCGACGTCGAGTTGCAACGTAAAAAGTCGCACCTACTTATTTCATAAACATATTATGCACACCAACACCTCACAGTCTTGACACCACCACTGGATGCGTGTTTTCTTGAAGCGGTCATTTCCAGCACACACCACGCACTTCTTCCTTTTCCCTTCTGGAATGACGGACGGGAAATGCCTCTCGGTGAGCCTCGCCAAGGTTCTGTGCTGAACAGGCACCACTCTCATCTGTCTGTTTCTGCTACCCTGCCTGTATCCCCCTATCAATTCCCGGCATAGTTGCTGATGGAATTTTAGATGGTTCAATTTTTGCTGAACCAGGAAAGTGTCGCGGTAGCAAATAAATGCGTTAACTGAAAAAAAATTATGAAATGTTTATGGTTGTATGAGATACCTCTATATTGTGACATACTTTCTATCGAAATAAACAATAAAATCAAGTAAAATTATTTTTTCCCCTCAAAATCATTAGCTAACAGTGTAGCGCAATGGGTCAGTGGCCCGTTTCACAAAGCATACTTAGGACTAAGTTATATATTAGGAAAGAACTTTTTCCTAAGTTCAGTACTTATCCGTTTCACTATTCCAGTCTCACCTTATGAAATTACTAAGTTATGTATTAACTTTAAGACAGGTAAACCGATGTCTTAGGAACATGGCGACTGTTTATATATAATGAAATGAATTACATGCATATTAAAGTTGAACAAAAATACAAGAAGAAACGAATTATTAGGACTTGTTCACTTAAATTCTTAACTGAAAACTTTAGAAATATCAAAATATACATATATTTCTTCAATTAATTTCTTTTGTGTATACTTTTAATTTTAACATTTTTTTTAAGATTATCTGGTCGCACGCGCAGATGGTTAGTGGGTATTGTTAAAGCTAGTGCACTGACGATAATCTTAGGAAAGCTTTGTGAAACGGGCCCCAGAGCTCGAACTATGAATCTGTAGAAGTCATGAGTTCGAATCATGATGGGTTTTTTTACAATTACCTTCATTTCTGAATCTTAAATAAGTTAACCTATATGTGTACCATCAACACTAAAACAGTTTAATTTTTAATGAAAACATGAAATCATACAATACCCGCTGCTGTGACAAGACTGTGAAAGAGGAGCTTTCTCCACATTTTTAGACTTTTGAACTCGGGTTCAAACTGTAGAATTAATTGGTCCCCCAGATCGACTCCTCCCATTGTGTGGTTGTATTTTTCAACAACTGCTGGTATAGAGATGTCTCGTCCTTTGCCATTTGTTGTCTGTACAAATCTGTTGCAAATAATATTTTTCACTAGAATTATATATATTGCAGAGAAAGGGGAGGGGGCGTATTTATTCGTCAAACGACGGCGTGGTGAATCGAATCTAAATACAACATGTACGTACCGTGGGGAACCGGTTGTAGTCAGAAATGAAACTACTCTTCTGTCTGCCCAAAGAATTGCCATGACTCCACCCCGTGTTTTCACGCGAATCTCTCCTTTCTGAATTGGTGTGGTTTTGAAACTGGAAGGCATCCCCTTTCGAGTTTTTATGACCGTGCCGGTACTGTGAGTCCCCTTATCCAGAAGGTCGTAGACGAGAGCAGGGCTTGTGAAAAAGCTGTCGTAAGTGACGTGGTGATCCTGGTAAAAGTGAGGTTCCATCAGATCCATCACTGCCTGATAACCCTAGGGAAAATTCCTTATTACCATTAGCAGGGTGCGTTTCATATCATTTCTGGGATTAAGATTAGCTACAAATACTTGTGCATTATATTGAAATAATTAAGATATAACCAACATGTTTAACAAAAGCGCGCATTAAAGGACAACATACTTGTCCATTCGGACTACGGCGTTCATTCCTTCTTCCTTTGTAAATATTGATGTGGTGCGTGTACCCGGTGATGGAGTCTGACAACACCCAGAGCTTTATACCCCATCGGTGGGCCTTCTTGTTGGAAATATACTGCTTTAACTGATGCCTGCCCTTAAAGCCAACCATGCGTTCGTCTACACAGACATCTTGATTTAGACTTGAAAGAACATAATTAAATCAGGAAATATTAACAAAAAAGTGACCAAGGCTTAACTAGTATTGACTATACATATTAATTTCTGACAATTATCCAAAGCATGAGACATTGTTTTTTTTATTACTTTGTAATTCATTGCACGTGTACGAAGTACATGTGTTTGCAGTGTAGTATTCAAGAAGTTTTTTTCATCAATTTAAATGATGATAAAATAATTATAAAAGCAGCAACATTTTGCTCGGGGAAGTATTTTTAAGCGAGCGCTCTGAGAGTTTTCTTGGGGGGGGGGGGGGGGTTGTTGTTGTTTTTTAATGAGTTGGAATAAACAACATATCGCTGGGTTTAAGCATTTGATAAAATAGAAATGGGAATACTTTTTTCTCGTTTACACATATTTTTAATTTCCAAAGGTCTTGTCTTTATTGAAGTTTAAAGTATGTGTGTTGTATTTGACAAAACCCATGCCTGCATGATACGCGAAATACATATGAGAAACTCGGGGATAATTGGAATTTTATTAATCTAACTAAATAATTTATATACATGTATCAAATTTTAACGGCTTATG
This sequence comes from Magallana angulata, assembly GCF_025612915.1. NCBI lineage: Eukaryota > Metazoa > Mollusca > Bivalvia > Ostreida > Ostreidae > Magallana > Magallana angulata. The sequence continues at coordinate 19,955,836 of NC_069116.1, read as the reverse complement.
AGGTTTTTTTTTTAAATTTAGTTATTAGCGAGAGCATTAAAAAAATATGTGCCGAAATCCCCATTGGTCAGTTTGCTGCGTGCACTTGCTTTTGTAAGCGCCCGATAAAAATTTACATCTGACAAGAACAATGCCATGTTACAACGCTCTTTTAAAAATGTTGCACTTTGAATTAATATAATTGTAATCGACATTTTGGTATACTATAGTTTTGTGAATTTCTTGTAGTATAATTGGATGCATTAGCACGTTTATTTAGGAAAATGTCCATTACACAATCGGGTAAAAGGTTTCTATCAATGTTATACATGGTTTTCAGCCTGGAAATTTTCTTTTTACTATCGTTTCCCACCCTGTTTCGAAATAAAGAGATTCTCTAGACGCAAAAATAGATAATCCTGTGACAATCTTGCTGCATTGTATTTGTTCTAACTTTGACTTCCTAATAAGTTTAAATTTGAGTTTTTTCTGTAATTCCAATGTCTTTTGTGCATTTGCTAAAATTGTTCAGGGTTTGGTCGAATTGATTGAATTTTTTATAACAATGAATAATTGTTTTAACCTTGTTTAGTTCAATAGGATAAACTTAAATAGCTCAATGGGGTATATTCAAATAGATCAATGGGATATATTTAAAAAAGAACCAAATTCATTCTAAGCTAACTTGATAAACAGTTTCTTGATTCTTTTCTCATAAGCTTACACAGTTTTACACATAAAGAACTACTCGGGAGGTTTGAAATACCCATAAAGTGCAGGGGGGGGGGGGGGGTTAAATCTTGTTTAAGCTGTTCAAGAATTTGAAAATAACTATGAACTTTGTTTCAAATTTACTTTAAAATTCATAAAGAATATCTGACTGCAATTATTGTGATTTATATAAACAGATATGTGCAATTGCAAATATATTTACATATAAACATATAAAAGTAAATGATACATGTAGTAACAAACTGATATTTTTACTATAAAAGTGCGTGTAATATATACGCGTAAAATTACCCTTACCGAAAACTTTCATAAATATTATCGCTTTCACGCTGAATTTAGCATTACCGGTACATTCAATATTCTAATAAGTTATCAATTTATTGATTGTGTGATCTGAGTTTCATTTATAAGTGTACAATTTACCTGTAGTTTTTACCAAATGTCTCATATAGTATGTTGATGACAGGTGATATCTTGTGTAGGGGATCATATCCCTCTTCGCCGGGCTCTGGAACATCTAAATTGTCACTGCAATGCAGAAACTGCAGGATGGCCTGGAAACGATTTCTTGACATAATTTTCCCAAAGTTTGGCGTTTCAAAAGACCACGCACGGGGGTTCGATTCCCAGTACGATTCAAATGACGGCTTTTTCACAATCCCCATGCTCAACACTATTCCAATAAATGCAAGCATTTCGTCAGATGTCACAGGAACCCAGTTGCGAAATCGTGAATGTGGCCCCAATATTCTTGGAGGTCTGCTTTTTTGGGCGATTTTCTGGTCCGCATAACGATTTGTTTCTCTTACTAGAATATCTATTATATCATTATCATCATCGGCATGCAAGAATTTCACAAAAAAATCCAGAATTGCCATACCAGGACCAAAGTTGACGGGCCCAGCATTTTCTGTAAAATCTGGCTCCGGCAGCTGGAATGTCTGGGGGTCAACTACACTAAACCATGGGCCTCTGAAAAAGGCAGCTTCTTCTTCACTTTCTAAGTCGGAAACGTCTTCGTCGGATGCGTCAACGTCAGACCCAGAATCAGAATTGTTCGCCATTGAAAATTGTTAGCGCAATAAAATGACGTCATATTTTGACGTCAATTTAGGGTAAAATGACGTCAATTTTAGCTATATCATATATACAATTTATAATATAACACAAACCTTTTATTTACGATCTGTTTATTTGGAACTTTTCCACACGTTTATAACTTTTTCGGATAAATTCTAGATAAGTATAAAAACCGACATTTACGTCGCTTTGGCATAACGACAAGTGACGACATTTTTGTCCCTTTGGCGTTGAAAGGGTTAATAGGGGTTTACTCCAGAAAAGTTTCTACGTAATGTTTTCTGACCTTTGTCCAACCTATTAAACGCTTCAATGTAGTTTGCTGTATTTTTACGCAGACAATTGGTTCAAAGTAGTTGTTTGAACACGTGCACAGGAAAATATTCAGATAGTATTGATAAATTAAGTTTAATGAAGTCATATCTAAGCGGATTATGATATAAATAGGACCTCCTTATTCAATGCATCGTTGTCCTGAGAGTGAGAAAACATCGTTGGATATATAGTCTCACTAGATATTCACTTCCGTCCCCGATCCCATTCTTGAATATTTTCACCCGAAAAATATGCCGATTTATCTTATATGACCTTGTCTTTGTTATACTTGTTTGTGCAAAACGGGTTTATCACCAGTAACTTGTTAAAAATGGGAAATGTTTAGCTGATGCCTCTTGTTTCCCAAGTTAATATGTTTTTTTAATGATATGTAGTTCATTTTCAAAAAAAACAAAAACAAAAACAAAAGAAACCCAACAACTTCTACTGGAATGACTTGAAGATTGTTCGTGCAAACATTACGACAATCTTATGACAACTTATTAATAATGTTAAAAATAACACATGGCCATGAAATCAATATCTTTAAAAGATAATATTAAAATGTTCGTGTAAGACGTGTGCATCAACTATAACCGAAGTCTGATTTTTAAAGATAGAAAAATATTTTCAAGTAGTTCCCGGAATAGACATACTTATAACAGACAATGTCATTAGTTTTGCCTCATTAAAAAAAACATAGATATTTATTTCTGCAGTCAAACGGCACCCATGTTTGTTGCCGATTATATAATTTGACAGCATTGATGTGTGGCCCCTCCACGTGTAATCCCGAAAATACCGCGGGTCTTGTGACTCGCGTTTTGCAACCAAGGCCAAACGGGGCCTATATACTCACTGATGGATGGCCCTCGGACAGTTTGATAATCAGTTAGTTTACAACATGACCGAGGTAGCGAGAAGAGACTTGGGTGTGGGGCCGGGTGGGGTGCGGAACGTGGCAGTCTGGGCTAGTTACAGTGAGTATAACCAACTGTTAATTACGTACCTTACCTAACACTTTTTTTTATTTGCATGTTTTCAAATACAAACATACGAAATCTCCATCAATATAATGTATACTTTTAACACTTAATTCTTTTGTTTTGTATCATGTTTCACATTGTATTTATATATCATCTATATTTTGTTTTATGCGAGTAAAACTGAATGAAAGGGATTTTACGTTTACCGTGTATATGCACCAGTTATGGGAATATTTAAAAGTAAGCTGATAATTGTAAAGGTTAATAACAACCATTAACACTTTTAGACCTTTCTTTTTCATTATACTGTAACCTGTTCATTGATATATCAGTGTTTGAACGAATTCGTAAATTAAATTTACAAATGCTGGGGGGGGGGGGGGGGGGGGGGGGGGGGGGGTTAGCAGGTTATCCTGTATACATCAACTTTCTACATCTTCCATGATGTACATAGTTAATATATAGATAATTTCTATACTCTTTTTTGAAAATCCAATCGTTCATACAGTCACTGACAAAAAGGAATCACAACCGCTAGCCTTCGGTTTGTGATTCTATATTAACATTTGCAAATATATTGTACATTTATTGCATGATTGTAAGGGAGATATATGAAGATTCATTCCCCCAATGAAAATCATATTTCCACAGGGCAACTTCATAAATTGTTTATTATACCGAACGACAGGGGTAATTCATAATACGTCGGGTTTTAATCTTTTTTTCGAATATTGTAAAGCAATAACGGAATATGACGATGACAGGGAAATATGAAGTTTTATTGCCCTGACAGGTGATTGTCTTGAACCAATCAGATAACGCGTAAGGTAAAATTATTATAATGAGGTATAATAGTTACTAATGTGACCCTACCGAATAGCATAAACTTTCATTTCTGTGTGAACCTTTTGATGGGTCAAAAGGTCATATTTATGAAGCGAACAACCCGTATTTATATTCCAGTAAAAGTAAAAAAGTGACTTTTATTACGTTTTTTTTTTTGCCGTATTAAATGCAACGGAAAGCAGGAGGCACAAATGACTAGCGGAAGACTTTTTGGTTGTTCCTTCTGGAAACATTATGTAAATTTCTAACTGTTTATTTATTTATTTATTTTTTTTTTTTTTGCACACTTTTGATATTAACAATGAAATACTTTCTTTGGTAGTTTATGCACCCTATTCATTGATTCGCCAGCGAATAAATCGACAATACTATTTCAGTTGCATATAAATATACGAGGCACGAGTCGGCCGAGGTGTGCCGGCGGACCTTTTTTTAATATGAAAAAAATGTTTATTCCTTCTATATATAAGCAACTTGTAAGGGTGACAATAACGATAATAAATTATATAACACTGTGCCGGATAATTATGCCAGTGCCAAGGTGGCATTTTTGCACCCGCTTGAGTTGCAGTTTCGGAGAAATCAGTATATATATACCAATTGATAGACCATTGTATAGAAAGGAAATAACCACTTTTGTTTTAGTGCATTTCACATGACAGGTGAGATATTTAACTTTAAAAATTATAGGAATGATAATTCTCATAGGAGAAATGATTCTCCAACAGAAAATATTGACAACCCCATAGGCATTATATTTTCTATAATAAAATGGTATTTCCTTTAGGAATTTGATTCTGACAGGTAGTTATCCTATAGGAAATTAAGATTTCTTACCGGATTTTATAAAATCCTATCGGAATGGAAATTCATATAGGAGTTCTTGAATTCCGATAGGAGATTTCAAATTTTCTATAGGAATATTGTTTATCCTCCGGGAAAAATTATTCTCGTGTAGGAATTTATTTTTGAAAGGTAAATATCTCACCTGACAGGTTAGATACAATGATAAAAAAGGTGGTTGCAAACTCTTTAATCAATGGTCTATCATATGGCATATTTAAAGGTTTCTTATATGCAGCTTAGACGGGTGCAAAAATGCCACCCTGCACTGGCATAATTATCCGGCACAGTTGTTAATATATATACTTTGTGTGGTTAAGTAAATATAAACTCAGAGAGAAGTAAATTAATCCAAGTAAATGCTTTATGCTTGCTTCCTTCATAGAACACCTGAACTACGCGTTAAAAAAATAGGTTCAGTGTAAAAAAAGAAAAAAAAGAAAACAACAACAACAAAAAACAAAAAACAAAAACAAAAAACGCATCGTAGTTCGCGATAGAAAAATGTCTACTAAGGAAACTTTGTAGGACTTGAATATAAAAAAAATCTTCAATTTGGGAAATTTTGAAGGAATGCCAATAGGAAGTTTTTGTTTAAGTACACAATAGAGCACACGTGACCTATATAAAATAAATGCAAAACCGTCATAACCTAATATAAAATAAATGCAAAACCGTAAGCTTACTAGTGGAGAATGTAGTATAGGGAGTCTCATTTATTTTTTTATGGAAAGGGGGGGGGGGCTGACCTTCGTTTAAAATTAGACTAACCAAATTGCACTCAATAATCCGAATTCAATAGCTTGGGTTTTTTGTTGACTTATATTTTGAGGTGTGTTTAACGTCGGGGTTTTGATTGGTTGGTTTTGGAACCAACCTTCACCTTGGATGTAGTAGAAAATGAACTAGTTTTGTGCAGTTGACAACAGGTAGGCATGTTTTTCCATTTGTTTCAAAGAAAATCTTTCACAAACTTGAAAAAATGCATATATGTATATATATACTTCGTATATTTATGTACAAAAAGGAAAAGTTCCTTTATAGAGGAAACTCCAATCAAATGGAAAGTTTCCTGTGTGTCTTTGGTATAGATAATATTTTTCTGACGATATCATTACAATACAAACAATATTGATATCATTTTTGATTGGTTATTGAACGTAGCAAAATCTTCGTACTGGCTTCGGGGACATAAATATAATGACTTCAATCCAACAACCGAACAACCGAGCCCCTGTGTATTATCACTATATCTCTTCATATCTAAATCTCAAAACCGGATGAGCCGTTTATCAGACCCAAACAAAAGATACTGTGTACTAAAACAGCCCACAATGCGGTAAGGTTTCCTTGTGGGCTTGTTAGTACTTTCCAGTCTGCATAAACTCAGGAGGATCCTAGGTGAGTGGAAATTAATCTGAGCTGGTTTTCTTTCCCTAGATTCTAATTCTATGGCTGTAGCGGCAGTGGTCAGTCCAAGTGCCCACTTGCAGACCACAGTAACACACCGGTCCCCCCGGGTCCCAGAGTTCTCCAAGGACGAAGTGGCGGATCACTGCGAGATCCACTCCTGTTGGATCATCGTCTGCGATAAAGTGTACGATGTTACGAATTTCACACGAGAGGTATAAAAATTATTGATGAAGTTTTTAAAATAAATGAAAAGAATCATGATTATCTTTACTTTTATGCAATATTACCCTATTATCGTGAATAAACATGGCATGATTTGGATGCAGCATCCTGGGGGTTTGGATGTAATCATGGAGTATGGGGGGAGAGACGCTACGGTAGCGTTCATGGACAAGGGCCACAGCAACGACGCGTGGATAGTACTGTCCGACTACTACATCGGGGAATTAGTCAAAGTAAGTGACAATGCATTGACTGGGAATCGGCCAAGATGTTCATTCTCTAATGTTGGAAAACGCGTAATCTTTGAATTTTTATACCCACATCAAATTGTTTCCAAACTGGTTAATTCGTAAATATCAATCAGTTTTGATTGATAAATTTCAGTTGAATATATAACATTTTGTCTTTACTCAGAAGGACAGGATTAACAAGTGACATGTTTGTACTACGCCTTGACGCCCATTATTCAGGACTAATTTCGTTTTGGAGTCATGAAGAAAATACGTATATACATGCATATACACCTCCAGCGCTCTATACATTTATAAATTGTAACTTTTCTATCTTTTAAATTTTAAACTAGTATTTATATGCTTTAGAGATGACTGCACATCCTGATGTATATATTAGCATACATGTATATTTGAGAACTTTTATTTTTGCTTTTTTTTATGGAATGAAATTTGCATTAATTGTTGATTAATGGACCTATGTACAGCACCTAATTTACAATTCATTCAAACGTCTCATTTATATTCACATACACTACAAAAATATGTGTATTTAAACATGATAATGGCATGATGTGAAATCCGTTATATGAAGATTGTGTTACATAATTTATATTACCGGTAAATACCCTTTATTTTTTCTCGTTATTCAAGTTTGTTTTGTTGTTGTTATTTGAATTTTTTGTTAACTCTGTTTATATTGTATATACAATTCTATAATTCAACTTGTTTTTGCTTGTTTGTTGTTTTTTAATTATATAATAAAACTAAAAAATGAATTTAGCGTTGTTATATTATACAAGACAATCCATTGACTCTCATACTATAGTCTGTCCCAAGATATCCTGGATTCACATTTGGCTTAATTGCTTGATATTTATAAATACTTCAGGGTTCAAACGATGTTCATCCAAAAGTATGAAAAATTTCCATGATTTCTCAGTCGAAATTCCCCTGTTAGCTTATCAGGTTTCAATACAATGCTAAATAATGTTATTCCTACGGTGAATTTGTATTGCAGCAAGCCCGGATGATAGCGTTAAGAAATTGCGCAATGTATTCGGAGTGTATTCAGAATAGAAAAAAGATGTAAACATTCCCCATTATATATCTCCCTAAGGAATCTGTTATCGTTCGTTTGAATTTTTCAGAGTGAAAGATGATAATGTGTTAATGAAATTATCTTTGAAATTATCCCTTTCAACTATTTCATTGCACTTCTTTCACAGGTATGTGTATTTTTATTAAAAATCGTTCAAATGTGCTGCATAAATATTTTGGGACAGACTATAGTTAACTTTTAATGATACATTGAACATATTTGCATACATAAACACCATCTATATATCATAACTTATATAAGGATAGGAACACAATTCATGCCCCCCTGCATTCAGATATATTATTCACCCAAAAATTTATAGAAATGTATTTCGAAGGCAGCGCATTTGCCAGCACACTGCAAGAGAATTTCCAAAGAGACATCAAGCGACGTGGACAGATACCAGGCTTACATACTCATCTTTGTTTCAGAACGTTCTCCTCTAGTTTTATTTTCGCACATGCGCAAGACATAATTTGAAATAGATCATTCAATGACAGCACGAGATTTAGACAACAGATTGTTCATTTGGAGAAACGAATCATGAACACACAGCGTTTTGTTTGATTTTTTTTTTGGAATTAAAAAAAAAAATATTATTATCACTACCTGTTTTGCCCTTTTTTTTGGATAGAATGCCAGGTGAGGAACTACAATTTGATGCAAACGTAAACTCTGTAGGAACTGCGCACGTGCGAAGTAAGGCAACCTTTCTGTGCTAAGTGTTTCTTTAGGATATTTAAGCAATTTTCGCAAAACATCCTGTTTTACTTTCTGACTGAGTGTAGTTTGTTTGGTTTATTATTTTAAATTCATTTATATCATATAATATACGTATTGTGTAGTTATATCTAAGAGTCCGTGCAATCTGGATGCCTGCCCTCAGTCGAAAATCAACCTAGCGTAAACTTTTTGCCCGGTATATGCACCCCAGTAATGATTGAGGAACGAACTAATGAATATGTTGAATAAATACTGTAAAGAATTCATGTCAGCTTTAAAAGAATTCAAAAGCAAAAGAACATTGAGAATGGTCATTCCTTTCAAATATTTGGCACTACCGAATGCTGATTTGAAGTCAGCATTTAAAGACATTTAGTCATGTGACCCATTCTGCCACGGTACAGGCTACAGTATTTCTTCATGTCCAAAACGTCCGCAACGTGTAACAACTAATCGAGTAAATAAATTGATCTTTTTCTTCTTTTCTATTTTTTTCTCTTTTATTTCATTTTGTTTGCTACAAGTTTCATATATAACCCCCCCCCCCCCTCCTTCTCCCCGACCATTTGCAGAATTACATGTGTAATTGTGTCTACAAGATTGATATGGTTTTCTCGTGCTTGTTTTTAGACAGGTTTTCCGATGGTCGTGACACAAACTATAAATTTTACTTTATGACCTTATTTTGACACTCTTCATATGCATATTCAGAATGAAAAGTTTCCTTCAATAACTCACGTATTTCCATATGCTAACGCTAGATCGACTCTTGAACGTTACCTGCACTTATACCTTATCAGGATCGCGGCATAAATTAAGTAATAGGTCAGCGCAAAAGTATTTGAAAAGGTAATAATTGCAAGTGTGTGTTTATTGTATTCACAACTTATTTACAACATATTCATAACTTGTCTGCGTTTAATTTTACTATATTTGAGATGAAATATGTTAACGATTTCGTCGAAAACAACAGTAAAAATTAAAAATTCTTTATATGTAAAATACGAAATTAAAAAAAAAAGAATATAACAACTTTTGGGACCCTCTTAGATTAATGACAGAGTTCAACTCTGCATGTGGGTGTATTGGTGACATTGTTCTAAGAGTATTTACTGTTCCAAACCATCCCCAAAAAGTAATAAACAGTATAATTCACAATAGAGGTCGGACGGTCAACAACCCCCCCCCCCCCCCGATCCAATTGTTTCCCTAGCTTGTAAAAAAAATCGTTTTGCTTTGAAGATAAATTAAAGACCTTGTTTTTTAATATTCATAAAGTTTGAAGAATTTGATAATGGCATGGACAGTGCGGCTTTTTAAACAATTGTTTAACTTTCTATAGATCACAAAATATTTGAAAATGCTATATACATGCACATGTTCGAACATTGGGCCAAACAGTCTTCATTTTTTTTATATGTTTATACTGACCATGGTATGAGCCACAATTGGATATATATATATGTTTTGTGTTCTTTGAACTTTAATTAAATTTCACATCACCTTTGTTCTTTTTTCAAAGCAGAAAAAAAAATATAAAATGGACGCGGAAATTCAGCACCCCTCCCCTTCAAAAAAAGGAAAACTGCTTTTCGTCGCTGTTTCATTTTATACATGAACATATGGAACGTTTTCCATATTTCTGCATTAATTATAAAATGGGCCACAAATATGTTGCGTTTTGAGGGATGACATTATCATTGTATTGTTATGTACTGTAATTTTGTATAGAATTGCATTGCTAACATTCTTTCCAGAGAGTGTTTAACATAGTTGAAATTAGAAAAAAAAAATGTAATCACCATTATTCTTTTAAAGTCAAAGCAATTTAGGATTCAGAATCATATCAGCACAATAAACGTAGACGCATAAATATATTAATCGAAGTTACATTTATAGTAAAGACTATTATTTTATTTTATAATTTATAGTCCACGCATGTTATTTGCATGTATACGAGGGTTGTTCGGAAATTATTGAGACATTTACTCTTACTCCCTTGTTAAAAAAGATAAATCATTGAAGATAATAAATCCAGATGTACATGTACTTTATTAACGTTAAAAATTGTAGTTAATGACATTTGTTCTTTCCTGGTAAACTAACAAACTTGCTTACATCCAATGACCCGGCGCAACCACAAACTCATCGCAACGTCGTTTTAACCTTTCCCCTTAGTCCTATGTTATAAACACCTTACAAACGAATAGAAAACATTAACTATTCTTCATTTTTCATGTTTTCTTTTTTATTCTAAAATGGCATAAATTACATATATTTTCCATTCTAGATTTTTTGTGAAAAAAATCGAGTTATTTCTTCCCAAAAGTCAACTTACTGTGAAACTTCTCTTACATTTATCCTGTATAATTATATCTTAGAACTGTTGAAATCAGTTTGTGTGAAAAAAGTAATTGATATCAAGTCCCATTGTTTTAATTCTAGTTAAACAATCAGTCCAAAAAAAACCCCGATTAACTAATGATTTTTTCCCTTTCCATCGTATAATTTATATTTTAGCAATTTCTTGGCCAGAAAAGGTCTTCTTCCGAGATTCACACCAATTTTATGTATATTCGCTGTGCCTCCTTGACGTCAAAATTCAATAAACCGTCTTAGTCTGATTTTAATTGCTTGGTAAATATTTTGGTACTTTCTTCGTATTTAAACTAGAACACTAGTAAACCTTACACAAAAGTTAGTCACAATAAATAGCAAAATGAGCATGCATAATTTGATTTCTTTTATCAAGAATTGTATGTCCAACAACATTACAATGAAGAAGTTTAAGTTTTTTAAACTCCGAGTTTGTGCCTGCGCCGGGTTCCTCGACCACCGACTTGTTCAGGTACTGTCATTAAATAAACTATTTATTATTTTTTAATATTACTGTGCTCAATTATTCAGTCAGGTTTCTTCAATGTCCATGCCAATTTTCCTTAAAATTCACCACTTAGAGAGATACATGTATTTGTGTTGTCTCAACAATTTCCGAACAACCCTCGTACATACACCAGTATTTCATTTCATTAATTAATCAACATTTGACATTTATGATACTTAGTACCTACAACCAACGAATAAGTAAAACTCTGTTGTGCAGTCTCTCTTCTTCGTTTTTCAATGAAACATTTGTTTGTATGGGAAGTAACTCTAACGTTTTCTTCTCAAACAGGTAACACTTTCCAACCAAAAGTTATCATCCTTTACATTTTCCCTCATATTATTTCTTTATAAAGCAGCACGTCAAAGGCATTGATTTTTTTCTACTCTTACATTTCCAAGACACAGAAAAATTTATTTGTTTCGAAAAGAAGAAAGTTATTTTTGCTTATTTAGAAGGTCCAACTCTACAAAATCCCTACCTTGTCTTGGATAATTATACACCCTTCAAAATTAACTAAACTGGCAGTGGCGAGTGGGGTGGTGTACACGTGGGGCTTGACTTATCGAAAATCTTGACAAGCAAAAAAAAAAAAAAAAAAAAAAAAAAAGGGGGGGGGGGGGTGTTTGTTGTTATGTATAACTTTGCCCCCAACCCCCCGTCTGATGTCATAACCAAGACATCGTGTAAATGTCGGAATGTTACCTCTGACAGTCTGTTTAATTTCATCTGGCAGAATAAATTACATTTACCGAAGTGAATGTTACATATACTAGTGTTATATTAAACAAAACATCAAATGTTTCAGAATGTACATGTCAGGCACGTAGCATCAAGGGGGGGGGGGGGGGGGGCAGGGGGGGCCTGGCTTCCCCACTTTTTCTCGCAGCAACAACTTTTTTAAAATTTACATATATAAAATTGAATTATCATGGAGTTGCCCCCCCCCCCCCCACTTTTTTGGGAGTATGTAAAAAATTGATATGAAAATAAGGAAATGAGGAGTGAAATTGAAGTTAAATACTACGCCAGCCCCCCCCCCCCCCCCCCCCCCCCCCCCCCCCCCCCCCGGATTAGGATTTTGAAGATTTTGGGAAACTTTTAATTTTTCCTTCTTTTTTTTTTCTTTGTTTTTGTGCTTGTCAAGATTGATTGAGTCCCCCCCCCCCCCCCCCCCTCCCCCCCCACTTTCAAAAACGATGCTACGTGCCTGCATGTAATAAAGGAAAAAGGATTCATTCATTGAGTATTATGAGGTGATAATATTGGTCGGGGCGTGGACAAATCCAATAAACAGATTTGATCAAAGAATGGTTTCTTATTACTTATATTTATATAATTTTCAGCAATTGCATGATAAAATATTAAGAATATTGGAATATTTATTTTGAGAGTTTGACGATGTGTCCTTACGTATCCTGGACATACGTACATGTACATTGTAGCGGATGGAACAACGCATGCTAACTTCCTGACACTGCAAACACACCAACCCCATCCCCGGCAATTTCTTAATTACTGCTTGATTCGTTGCTTGTGAATGTTGACTTAAAATGAATTAAAAATATTTGTTTTTGGAAGTTATTCATTTTCTAAAGTCTCTATAGATTAGATAGTTCGATTCCCGCAAACAATGCATGAAATAATGGTAATCTTTAACCGTAGTATGTATTTTAATGTGTTCTTCTCTTTGGAAATATACTAACCATGCCAACTTGGGCTTAGAGATTCAGAAGTGTATTATATTAGTCTTATAATCATCTAAGATATAGAAGTTGTGCAGACTTAAGTTAACAATTTTAAACTATTTTGCAAAAGCAGAATACCAATCCGATTTTATTCAAAATCTCATAAAATTCTAAGGTTGCCGTAATGGTCATGGGATGATCATGTGTCACTGAAACCATCGTCATCGTCTGGGAATCCGTGTCCGATTCTTGTACTACATGGATTTTTTTTAAATGAACAATTTTAACAACCTAACATCGACATGAATCAGAGAGAGAGAGAGACGAGAGAGAGAGAGAGAGAGAGAGAGAGAGAGAGAGAGAGAGTGTGTGTGTGTAAAAACCTTATGCCATATCAAATGACACACAACATCAATTATATCGTTTGCAAAATTACTGAGCAAGATTATTTTGAAATGTTTTTCATCCGGTATGGGAAGGTTGGGTTAGATATTCGAATTTTTACGTGATCACCGATCACAATAAGGGAGGCAATTCATTACAGTGAATTTCAGCACGTCTTTTTGCAAGTTATCGTTCATTGTTCTATATTTCTTTTCCATATGTCATATTTTTTTTCAAAACTGACGCACGTAATTATGATATCATTTTTTAATGCATACGAGTTGGTCTCGAGATCAAATCCCATAAAGCCCGTTAAATATATACAGTTGAATGATTAATTATAAAACTTAAGTTAAGGGAAAACATCATCTTCGAAACCGACAGGTTTTCTCTCCGTAATAATGTAACGGAGAAAAACCCCATGGGTTCCGACGATGGGAAAACATTTGCAAGTATATATACATGCATTCCTGTTATCTATGAATACTAGTTTGGTTAATATCATTATCCACAATATCGTCGATTTCTATGTACCACAAGATTATAGTTACATGGATGGAGAGAACCATTTGGCAAAAGTATCTGGTGTGTTCAAATATGTATATGTGTACCTATAAGGGAAAAAAAATATAAGAACAGTTGTATCAGACATATTTTATTTTGATTTAGTGACAATAAATGCTACATGGATAGAATTAGAATACACCTGTACAAATACAGCTTTTTAATACCTGCATAGATCCACCTTTCATATTAATCTTAACAAGAGCTGGCTCCTATTCACTTATCACAGAAAACAAATCTGATGTGTTCACCAAATTCAGCAGTAGACATAAATTTGTCCCACCTGACAATTTGTTAAAAAAAAATTGAATACAGATCTCACTTATAAATTGTGAGCTTGTATATAGATAATAATGAAATGCAAAACATTATTCAAGAACTCTACCAAAAATCTTCTGATTGCGAAAAAAGAAAATTGTAGACAAAATCGTATATACGGATGTGTAATTTCACATTAGTTTCACTGCTATAGAATCAACGATTGATACATGTATTTGAAATAAGCTCTTAATTTTGAGACATGAAATCCCACTTTCCTGTCTTCTGGGTGTAGAAATTGAAATCAGAGGCAGGCCAGGTAGCAAACAAGTCAAGACTAGTAGCACTATACAAACATCTGATGTTATAGGTGGAAAATATCAAATGTACATGTACACCCCAACATGATGTTGCCATATAATTCAATGGGGAAAAATGGGGGAAAGCTGCAAGAATGGCACATTGTAACAACCATACCTCGAAAGTTTGTCAACAATCAACAAAATTATGTGTAAGCATTAACAATGAAAAAGGGATAAATAAAATGACATTTAAAGTTAAAATCTTTATAATACATAATTAAAATGATGTGTAAATAAAAACTGCATTTTGAGTTCCAGAGACAAAATTCCTAATAAAAATTACACATTAAATTGTAAAATAAGTTTGAGAATTCTAAAATTAGCTAAAATATGCGAGATAAATATCTCTACCATTAAACAGTGCCACAGGCATAAATTTCTATTAAATGACAGTCTATTATAAATGATGAGCTTTGAAATACTGAACTACATTTCCAAATGTACCTATTGTCAGTGTTGATTTTAAAAGGTTCTGAAATGCCACTGAAAGGTTTTTTATTTTCCATATTTTTAAACTCAGAATTGAAAAATTGATACCCGTACCATTGAAAATGCCAAGACATTGAATATTTCACTGCTAGTTCTGTTAAAGGATTAAATCCCAAATGGGTGCAAAATTTAAAACAATAAAATACATGTACATGTATCATCATATAAAATGTATGAAAAAAATACATTCATCATTGCATGTACTGAAAAAAACATGTAGAAAATGTATGCAACTACAATGTATGTCTAAACTAAATAAAAAACAAGATTACATTTTCAAATTGTTTTGAATGATATGAAAGAATGATGGTAAAACCCTATAGGAATTAGAATTTTATGATGAATTTATGAAACCCCTGAGAAAAAAAACCTTACTGATTTATAATACATAAGCTGATGATTTATTACATTGATGACAATAAATGATCAATTTTGTTATTGATTATCATTGTAACACAGATCTGCTCTCAATAACATGCTGATCAAAGAAAGATAACTCTTAAATGCTTGTCAGTTATTAAGATAATGTTCTTTACACCAGAGTTGACAACTTACTGCCTGAAGGTGCAGTTTGTTTCACAGTTCGAAATGGCAGGTCATAAGCATTACTATTAGGAAGGGCTTCAATGCCCTTCTTTTCAGCATATCGCTTCAGCGGTCCATTCGGCAAGGAAGACACATTTGTCCCAGACTTAATAATGGGTTTCTGTGCTGGAGAAGTTTCAGCGCGCGTCTTGTTTTTGCTTGTAACATCCTGACTCGAACCACCCGATTTATTTTTCTTTTTACTAAACATTCCTCCGAAAGGATTCCATGAGGATTTAGATTTGGAGGAGACACTTGCTGAGGCTGCTCTAGGCCTGGGCACATTAATGTCGGCCTCGTTTTGGGCATCCACAATCCATTGCTGCGTGCATGGCATTGCATGGAAACTGTGTCTACAGGATGCAGGTCTTTGTAATTGATCACTGATATTATCACGAGTTTGAAACAATTTCTGGATGTCTGCAGAACTCGCAAATAAAGGTCTCCTCCCATTTTGAGTTAAATTATCCGAAGATGAAAAATGTCCCTTGCCGGGCATACCGGGCAAAGTCAAATTTTTCGGGACTCGAATATTGTCCATACTCATGTTTGTGAGCTGGTGAAATCGTCCGTCCACAGATCCTACCCCAGAACTGTAACTGGTAGAAGATCTGTAGGAGGAATTCTCTTGTGAAGTGTAGTCCCTGGGAAGGGACATATTCCGGGGCAAGGATCCAACCGAGCCCATCGAAGAGTCTAATCTCTCACTGCCCGCCTCACCATACTCCTTGCCATAATATCCCCTGGGATTGTAATAATTATCACTTCCGTAATTCTGCTTCAAAACTTTGTCCTGAAAGTAAAGCACTTTAGAATCAGCAGTTTTTACATCGAAATCCTTATCAAATCCACAGTAGTTCCTGTAGTTTCGATCCATGTCAATCATTTTGTCATACAAATCACCTTCAAATTTCTCAAGGTCAGAAGTCACTGAATCCATGCTTTCATCTACACTGGGTTCCTCTGGAGAATTTCTCAGTTTAACGCTCGAGTTCTTTGACCTTGACACTCTGTCCATACTATTTCCACTTACATCGTTAGTTTGAGTATTTTCCTCTTCTTCTATAATGGCAAGCTGTCGGAGCTGTTCTTGCAAGGAGCTAGCGTTTTCTTTAGATTCGGCCATTTTGGTCCTGCGTCGGACTGCCCAGGTAGTTTTTGAGGGGTTGAGAATTGCACTGTTTTCCTGCTGCGTAGATGTTGAGGTAGCTATGGCTAACTTGGGTGCTCCATGAACATTCGAAATGTCTGTGTCCGTTATAACATTTAGGGACGTTAAACTTGAAGACAATGGGGATGACACTGTGGTTCCTTGACTTGAATTTGTTCCGTAACCATCATCCGTATCCTCAGATTTCGGAGACAACTGACTGATGCTTTTGGTGGATTTTTTGCTCTCTTCCACTGAATCATTATTACCAGTACTTTCAAACTGAATTTGCATGTTTCTATCAAACACTGGGTCTTTTTGTGTTTTGAATTTCTGCATGCTTTGTGTGATTCGACTCTGGTTCTTTTCCTCCTCTTCTGTGGTCATCATAATCATTGTATCCGCTGAAGAATCACTATGGTCACTTGCTGAATCCAAAACATCCAACCGATCAAATTTCTCCCACATTTCCTCAGTGGATTCCGGAGTGATGTGATTCAGGGGGGGACTTAACACACTATTGATTGGTTTGTCCTTCTCCTCCTTTGTCCATATTTGATCATGTTTTGTTACATTCGTCTTTGTCAGAGGTTGCGGAAACTGCCTTTCACCATTAGACTTATCATGGATAATTCCATTTGGAGGTGACAATGCTTCCTCTTTGGTTGGGTAGGATACTGGCCTTTTTCGAATTCTTGGAGGTAATTTAGGGGGAGGAGTTTCCCTCCCCACATCATTTTCCCTAAGAACTGGGGCATCTGACTTTTTCAGAATTCCTCTCAATTGTTTTACACCTCCATTAATAGTTTTATTCCCTTGAGCGTAAGAATTTTGCTCAAAATATTTTGTCAAAAAGTTACGATTTCCGTTATTTAGATTCAATCGCTCTTGAGCAGAGCTCGGTTTCCCGCCATTTTTGGTAGCCCTCGGAGGTAGAGGTGGGGTCCTTTCCCCATCACTTCCCATCTTTGCTTTTTGTGAAGAAGTGTCTAATTGGTGACGGTGATGAATATCATTACTAAACAGATTCATAGAATATCCCTCCTGGGGCTGTGAATATACTGTTCTAGTTTGTCCTTGCACTGGTGTGGAATTTTGACCTGGGGTCATGCTAATCACCTGAACCATCCTAGCATGGTAAATATCACTCTGCCCTCCAGTGCTGGTCATTTTTATTATCTTTTTCTTGATATAACAAGATTTCTTATTATCACTTCAAGTCTCCACGATTACCTAACTGTGTGTCACATGACTGGCCAGCCATCATAATATCACCGAATTTGTTCAATTTAACCACTGTTGTACTTATCCAGGCAATCCAACAAAAAACACAGAGAAATGGCCCTTGTCACGCCAGATTTCTCATGCATGATTTATTAATATTCCTAGGGCTCCTTTATATTTTGAAGAAGTAATTGATCATCATGATATTTCGATAATAATACACTTGTATTCCTTTTGTTGTATGTATTTTAGGTTTAAATATTTGTACGAATAGATTCCCTCTCTTTGTAAAGAGGAATATTTTCAGATTCACAGCTATAAAATAACTTTGCCGGTTTTAGCGTTGTTTTTCAGGAGATGTAAGATCCTGCTTAGAATATGAAATCACTTCTTCACATCAGATAAGCCACTAAGTTATGCACATAACTTTTTTCCCTTTTTTATTTTGATTTCTCCTCGAAAACACTATATAATCTTGTCAATTTCACTTGGAAGATAAATTTTCTTCTAGACAAAAATAATCGATTACGGTATTATTTTTGCAGCAGAAGTTGCAGCACCCTGATGATTCATACAGGTGATAAACTGCGTATAAAACAGCTGTTGAAATCTGAAAGCACCACCAACTGACAAACTTAAAATTCGAAGACCCGTAAAAACTTCTCCGATTTATCTGTTGATGAACTGCTTGCAATGAACCTTGACTCGTATTCCAATATTATGCAGATGGTCGTGGAACTGTAAAGAGCTTCTTTTCTTTGCAGCTATTTATCTGAAAAATAATCCAAAGAGAAAATTACAACCCCCTTAACAGACGGTTTCTTTATGACAGATAATTTTCATAGGCATAATTAATTTTTCATTGACAGTTTGCGATTTCATGCACGACAGGTCCTTATTTAATAATAACACCTACATGTATACACATAATACAACCACAATTTTTTCTCAGGGTTTGTGAAGGTTAACTAAGTTCGATTCAATTTGAGGGGGAAAAATCCTCAACATAGATCCACTGTATTTAGAGTTATCTATAACAATCACAAACTTAGAGAAGAAAAGAAGAATCAGCAATAATATCTGCTGTTGGATATTTCAACACTGCTGGAATGTTGACAAATTCCTGCCAATTGGTGCATTGTTGATCTATCACCAGTATTGATTGATAGACTTCTAGATCAAAGAATGACCTCACACTAAAACAAGCCTGGTTTCTTCTCCATTAGTTAAGTCAGCAACTACGAAACCCTAAAAGAACATTCATCTGCCCCCCCCCCCCTCCCACTCCTGCCCCTCCCCAAAGCAATAGTAATACATTTTACCCTCAACACCTTCAAATCTAATAATTTTTCAAACTCATAATTAACAATCAAAATAATTTTTCATACTATCAAGCATATACATGTACACTATTAAAAGCAAATCCAATGTGATAAACTGAAAAACAATCTTTACAGTGGATAAAAAAAAGGACTACCTCCATGCAGGAAGATGATAACTTGTGATTCAGAGATCCTCTTGATGTCTACAGAAAGATAAGTGTCTGCCTCACACAAATAAAATAATCTGCCTCAAGAATTTAGAAACATGCTTGGAAAAATTCATCTTGTTTAGAGAGGAGATCAAACAAACTGTAACCCAGACAGACAACTCAACATGTTGCATATGGTGTCTCTCAAGAGCAAAGCAATATGTTCCTGACTTCATGTATATCCTGAGAGAACAGGTTTTGATTTATTCAATTACACCAAAATAGAAACAGATGAGTCATGAGTGCTCTCCCCTTAAATGCACCTTAATGATTAATTTGAACAAGCCGAAAAAAAGAAGAAAAAAATAACATTGGTTTTTGTGTGTTGTGACTTTCATTGCTGACATGGAAAATCATGTCCGTTGTAGGCAAATACTTGTACTGGATGTAATCATTGCAAAGCTAACACAGGATTGTACTGTTACCCTTCAGAAACATCCAACAAACACACACATACACTAAAGGACATACCGACAGGCCCAATGACATGCACATTCAAACTAGGAACAAATGTGACAATTAACAGGCGTTATTTTCGTGTCAGTGAAAACATTTACGCTTGTCACCTGACGCAAGAAGCACACAGTGCACATGCAGATTAGCAGGAAAATTATTTAGAATGACAGGCCCAGTGAGAAAGATTCTCCCAACCTATTCTCAGGTTTTTTAGACCAATATTACTGAAATAAGGGTACAATTATCTAGAGATTGTGAAATATAATAGAGCATCATGTAATGTAATTGGCCATTCACAGCAAACATATCTTCATAGTAATTGGATTGTGGGTAGTAACAATGTCTAGGTATAAGTTCATAGCCCTCTACCCTTACATAATTATACAAGTATATCACCAGTATTCAAGGGTAATTGGGCTTCTGCAGTGAAAAAGATGTTTTGCTTAGATGGGTCGATCTTTATCTACTAGTATGTGAATTAAATTTGCCTGAAAAATCTCAGTGTTCTTTGTGTGTCTAAACAAGAATACAAGTGGATACTTTTTGAACTTAAATATTCTTTACATCCACTGTTTTGGACAATAAACATGCTGCCAATCATGATTAATGGGTTTTCACCAAAGGTTAAATCAACTTTAATTCAATCTTACTGCACATTTTTTCTTTTGATTTTCCAGTTAAAAAAAAAAAGTGAATCAATGAAGTCGGATTAGATCAATTTCAGGTACCGGGTAATAAAATGAATTGCCACATCCCCTTTCAGCACGCCTTTTACATTTGTGTAAAACGACCTAACCAATGGAGGCAAATTTTTTTTAAAAAAAAATACCCCAAGCTAAGTTACTTGAATAAAATATCATTTTCATATTTCCCATAATGACACAGCGCAAAATCGTCCTAGATTAAATAGCCTCAATATCAGTTTATAAAGGGGTTGCATTCAATCGCTGTGTCCCTCAACTTGGAGTCTTTGTATATTCTAACACCTCACTACAACCAACAGTCCCACATTAGCACACAATTCACACCCCTTTGGCAGACAGCATTTTGTTGAGGCAAATTTAATTTTTTTTTTTGGAGAGTGAGTCATAGCTTTGCTCCACTCTCCTGCAGATTAACCTCTTGTCATGCAATATCAGGTAGCATTACAAAACGCAAGACCCCAAGGAAAGAAAAACCGAACATATCATCTCAACACTGTGTAGTGCTGGTTAAAAATCCCTTTTTTTAATTTCATCTTGAAAGCAAACAATATCACAGTAACACCTCTCTGGAAAACAAAACCTGCTCACAAAGAGGATATTTTTAATATATATTGAATAGCACTTTAGCCAGGTGATAAAGACAAATTTTATCAGAGTTCCAATCAACATGAGATGTAGAAAATGCAGAGTGGTACGTGAATGGGGCAATTTTTTTTCTTCTCTTGTATTAATGCACACATAAATTCATGAATGAATTCATGAAGAGGAGCTGCAAGCATGGCATCAACTGTAAACTAAATAAATATCTTTAGCTGTTGACTTTTCCTCCTTCTTGGCACGATGTCATATACTGCCAAAAATGACTTCATTAACTGCGCCAGAGTGTGACACTTACAACTGACAAAATACAAAACACACAACACTCCCCTCACTCTCCCTCTACACAGTGTCAATATACTTTCAAGAGCGAGTTCGATTTCTGATTTTTTTCAACAACTCTATGCAATATCAATCATTCATATTTTCATTTCATATTTATTCAGAGTGCCTCTTGGAAGATCAGTGACTTTAATCAACTTGGCTGCGTGCAACGCTCACACAAAGGCATCCAAAAATTAACATTCCTTGATATAATCCTTTAAAGAACTCCCCAAGTAATACGCAAAGCAATTTAACTTCCAAGAGATCTGTTACAATGATCTCTTACAAATGTCCTACAATTGTAACTTGCCTGAGTTGTCCAGTAGTCAAAGCTAAATTACTGCACCCCATTTAAAAAATACCATTCCACAAGTTAATCCAGAAAGCCATCACTGTTGCCAAATATAAAAGCAGATATTTTTTCTGTCAATGTGCTATGACAATTTAAATTGCATGTCAGCTTATTTAACCATGGAGGTATGTTGTATAATGGAGAGGATAATGGTGGCATTGTTTCTGTTTTGTTAAGGAATACACTTATCTGGTTACTACTGACACACAATCATTGTCAGTCCATCCACCCACCCCCCTCCTCACCGAGATTCTGTTCCAGGACACGATGATAATCCATCCCCAGACCATATAAGCTCGAGTTGAACCCTCTGAACCAAACCCAATTTAAAAGGAATTATTGATCATTTTAATTAATATACATTTCATGAAATCGGACAGCCCTGTTTTGTGGCCATTTATGCAACACAGAAATCTTTTCAGGTACTTGTACTCGATGTCCCCCAAACTCGAGTTTTCCTGGTAATCTCCTGAATGGGAGCACACCTTTTCCCCCCACATTCAGTTTCAATTTCTAAATACTGAATGAATCTATTGACCAACAAATTTGATGTGGGCGGGTACCCAGTTTGAAAATTGTGGGATTTAGTACCAGAAAACTTCCCGACAATAGCGAGCACTCATTTACTTTTATCCACTCAATTTTCATCTCTGATATCTAGTGTTGAGATTAATAAATCGTTAAAGAAAAGACTCAATAACTGAATAATGAACAAAAGATGATTTCACCCTCATTGTAAAGGGGGGACCCATGCAGTTGTTTAATCATATTTTGAGAGCTCATCAAATCATCCACTGGTATATTTCTTCACTGTGTTGACAAATAATCAAACTTATTCAGTTCATATTTAAAAGAACATGAAATTACTAGCCAACACCTTGAAATATCAGCATATGACTTTGATTTCATATTCTGTGGTTAAAAGATTACATTACTTGAAATTTGAACATGTCACTCTACTTCTGAATGATGTTATGAACAGCAAAAAAGCAATGGTATACTTGCAGAAATTCATTGTGAGGTATGTCCAACTGGACAAGCAATTATCACTACATGTATTCATAACTGTCTAGTCAGCAAAATTCCGCCCAGAATCAAATCTCAGTGGAATGTGCTCCTAGTCAAAAAGTCAGACACCCCAGATATTGTTGACTCAATGAAATCTAGGCACTTAGTTGTCCGTAAAGTCGAAAATGTCCCAGAGGCACAATGCCGTCTCAAATGTTCAAACCAAGGCATACTAATTAAATTAGTCGGAAAATTATTCAGAATGTCATTCGTCACTATAAGGAATAAGACCAGAACAACTTGTCCATTCACCAAACCCATTAGTAGTCTCAGCCTTCCTCTCAAAAAGGATTAAACACCTAAATTCTAAGCTTTTCTAGTTGAATTCCAATATGGTAACAAGTATTTTTGTCTCACTCCCCATCCCCATTTTTTTTATTTGACTGTACTCAGATTCTAGACAATGTACAGGCAGGCAACTGTTTTTAATGTTTTAAGCACATATTTTACACTGAAATTTTAATGATAATTATTCAAATAACAAGTCTTAAAATAAATTTTTGAACTATAACGTAATCATCTTTAAACAGAATGTTGTAAATAGGAATTAAAATCTATCTACTTAAAATATATATAAAAAAGACAAATACACAAATTCAATGTTTCTAAATTTAACAGTATTAAATAATCTAACAGATTTCCCAATATATTTTCATTCTTTAAGATAAATATTATAGAAAGAGGGAAAAATATTTCTACAAAACTAGGTCACAGCTTTTACCTGACACACTGTCCATCACTCCAATGTTTACCTGTGAAATTCCACAAATAACTGCTGAGAGTCAATCCTCAGATTTTTATCCAATCCAAATACACTGAATTATCAATTCTCCTCTCAGGCTCAACCGATTTAAATCAAAAATCCTTTACAAAATGTAAACTTTATCGATAACAAAAAACCATGTTTTTTTTACTTTCTTTTAAAATACAACACAGGTATCACAGGTACGATCCTTTAGGAGAAAAATGACAGAAATACATTGTCCGAGTGGTTAATTGCAACAGGCAAGCTGCCATGGGCCTTGTGTTTTGATACCATCCCACTGTTGGAATGGCCATAATGCCTGAAGTCAATATTGACGTTATTTGTATGTTACAGGTAGGCCCCATTGACAGACGGGTAAATTTATTACCAGCTACAATCTATGAAAGCCGTATATAAATATTGTTCAAGTTTAAGTATGCCGTGTCAATAAAACAGGTAGAAATTATACCACAAGGGGTATATACAGAGAAAATGTGGATCCAACGTAACTCAGGTAGCTTTATAGCTTGCTCTGAAGCCAAGAAATCTACGCACAATGTACTATGGCCAAGGCAATAATGCTCATAACTGAACCACTAATAATTACAGAAAAACACTTGATGAATGTGTTACATAAATATCTGGAAAACTTTCAAACTTTCCCCCTTGTTTTTACTTCTGAGCCAGTGCAATAAAGAGCCGGAGTTATGTCATTAATTCCCTACAATATGCCAACAAAACACCAGAGCAATCCGAATCCAAACAAACATCTGACACAAATCCAACAATTTTTTAAAGAACGGAATACATGTAATAACTTACCCAATGACATCTGTTTGCAGCATTCAAACACTGATCTATTCAAATGTCAAAAGTGGGGAAGGTTTGATACAGTAGTCTTTACAATATTTCTCCCTAGATCTCTTTCCTAAGAAAAACGGTAGCAAGACAAAGATTTGCGTAGGTGCATTCTTGGATAATAAACAACACTGACCTAATACCAAACACAAGGTGACATCCCATAAACTGGCCAGGACCATCCCTCACTGTGAAGACTATTGCGCGATCGCACAATGTGTGACAGCCCCATCATAACCTGTATTATTTCCTTACGCAAACAGACAAGCCATCAGACAAAAAATGTTTTTATTTCAAAAATAAACCCGGACTTTGTGTGAGGTTAGGAGGCCTGAGAGAATATTTAATGTACTTTTTCCATTTTGTTCTTGTTAGCTTAACAAATGATTCACACCCAACTGCGAAGTGTTGCTTACTGTTAAACTAGCAACCAACCCCCTTGGTAATGGTTGTGTGGCAAAAAACATGTCGAGAAAAGTAAGAAAAAAACCATTCAACTTTTATCCAGTAAATTATTTGTTAGTTTGAATTCCACTGTAAATTACTATCATAGGATTTTTATGGATGGGATTGGTCTGTTATGTCAAATGATGTTTGTTGGAATTTAAGGAGCAATTTAAATCATTTGGAACTTTATCATCATTACAAAGTTCGGACCCTATTTTGAACTGAAGGAATTTTTTTTTTTTTAAACAGCTTGTAATTACAAAGACCTTGTCTGTGTAACACTATGGAGTTTTAATTTACCAACAGAAATCAACATAATTACCGGTAAGACAGAAAAAATCATTAAAAAAATTCTGTCACTGAACTTGTTTAAATTCATTCACCAAAATAAAATTTCACACATATATTATTTTTAACAGATCAAGGCACTTTGGGTTAATGCACTTTAAATTGATATTGCAAAATGGATAAAACCTTGCTACCAGTATTTGTGACTCACGAAAAACACAAGGACAATAGACTCTAGCCTACAGTGTGATAAGAAAACTTTATCTACTCACCATCCAAAATTCTCTGTGGTGTTGAATCAAGTTCAACAGCTTTACGAATATTTACCACCGACATTCATTCTCCTGTAAGGAAATTAAAAATCCATTTTTAACTCCTTGACATGACATTTTACCATTCTCAAGAACTTTAATATCATACAAATATATTTTTATGGCTCCTTTAAGAAGAGATTAACATTTTTTGAGAAAACCCTCCAACATACTGAATAGGCAGAAAATAGGCAGAAAATAGGATTAAAGCTGACTTTCAATGGCACGGGTCAAGATCTTTTGTTCAGGGCTAAACTCCAAGTGTAAAAAATGACTGTGAATTAGCTAGTGTGATGTAAAATGTACCAGCTAGAATGACCATTACTCTAAACATCAGTCAGACAAGAGCTCAGCTAGGATTCTCAGGGGGTTTAAGAGGATTTAGCTTGTTACAAATCCATTATAAATTACTACATTAAATGGACTACAACTTGGAAAATAAGACAGTAGAGAACTTTTACAGATCAACATAAGTTGTTTATACTTCAATACTTTTGGTAACTTTTTTATTTATGTTAAGGTACCTTTTAAATAGTTGCATGCAAATTATAATAATGCAAATTCCTGTCATTTTCTTCTTCTGCTTTTCTTTGCATTTAATATAACCATCATCTGATTTTCCGGGTACATTGAATTTACTGGTAAAGTCTTTCTCTTATGTAGAATGAGACATGTACTACCTGTATACAAATTCCTAAACACCAGCACAAATAATCAGCAGTCAGAGTCAATTAAAACCTAAATAAAATTCAATGTATGCTGCACAGTTTAGGTAAACCATATTTGGGCAATAAATCTATATAGCCATATTGAGTTAAGCATAAATATTGTAAAAATATAACCAAACGTAACAATTATGTATGTGAAATACATTTATAAAAATGTAAATTATTAAACTTCAGGATTTGTACACAAAGTTATAAGGAAAAAATGTGCCCGGTATAAGTAAGGCCTGCATAGATGGTGGTAATTTTGCACTATAAAAGATTGGTAAATACATTTCCTGTAATTTTTTTCTTCATTACTGTACTATACAGTGACAGCCTCAGACATTTTCATAGCCAAACAGAAAATTGTTTGTTCCCAAATTTCACTCTGAACAATGAATTTTAACCCACTTCTAATACATGTAATGGGTCAAGCCCACCTTTCCTCACATCAATTTTTCCTACAAGGAGCTTGTTTGTCACAGGCTGTGTAATGGTTCCACTTCATGCTTGTGACTTTGATGGTATCAGACCAAATAGAGCCCCTCTCTCTCTCTCTCTCTCTCTCTCTCTCTCTCTCTCTCTCTCTCTCTCTCTCAAATAAGACAGTGTCCTAGCTAATATCAATAAATTGCTAATGCATAAGCTTCTAAATAATGGAGTCTTTAAAAGAATGATATTTAATATGAAAACAAAATTAGGTTCCCCAAGCTAAAAATGGCGCTTTTTTTTTCATTTTAATCCAACGTGGGTCTTTACTTCTCACACTGTTTACATTTCCACAGGGTTTAAGGGACATTAAAATAAAACTTTATACACCACGCAGTGTGAAGAAGACATACAGAGTTTTCAATAACTTTCTTTTCATTACCACTAAGCACTTTTACCACCAATCTAAATTAGGAAATGTAAAAACTGGGCTGCATTAAAGTACATGGAGGCAACATTTGAACGGATTCATTCAATATTAAAGAAGAAATTAGATACACTTTCAGAATGAATCATATTGAATTAACTGCCAGTCAACAATAAACAACAGCATCAATTACATTCATATCATGTATGGCATCTCAATTTATGAAAACAGATACTGGGGAGAAACCGGATAGAAAAAAACACGGGAACATAGCTGCCTTACTTATTACTAATGAACTACTCACATTTTACTGATGTCAATGTAAAAATGGGAAATTCCGAGATTTTGTACCCATGTGCATGGCAGTTGGCAGAGAATGTCATGAGGTTTGTTTTGACATAATATCTAGCAAAACAAACAATGCCTTGACACTACCAAAGCAAAGCTCAAAATATCTGTAAGTACTAGAGAATGCAAATGAAAACAAGTGGGTTACATGTACAGTAAAACATGCATTTAACAAAGTGCCAGGGAAGGGCGATTTTGCTTCGGTATAAGCGAAATTCGTTATATCCATCAAGTTAACAACATGTAAGTAAGTCATGGGTAATGAAAATCACTATCGCTGAAAGCATCAATTCATTATTAGCATGTTTGCTATAATCATGTTTTACTGTATTATCAGTATCAACTCCATCTAAAGATACTGTAAACATATTATATTTTTTCAACAAGTTTGTGCGGATTTGAATTGGTGTTTTTCTGAGTGTGCTCATTCTAATGCATATATGTAAGGTATTGAGCAATGTACTTGAATTGGCGGAAGCCACTTTCCTCCAAAACACTAAAAAGAATACACAGCCAAATGTAATACGTTTACAGTAAACATATACATGTATATAAATATACGATTACAAAACAATTAGAACCATTTTAACAAGAGCTTGGACTTTTTGTAGTTGTGTCAAACAGCGATCTGACGTAGGCATGTCTATTTCATTGTAGGCCACTCAGTCATGGCTCTTGAAATCAACAAGACTTGTCTGGCTTTTGAGGGAAGACTACGCATTCGTGTATATTTCACTTGAAACCAGCGTCATTTCAACTTGTTTTGACGCAAGAAATAGATAGCTACGTCCTACTGAATGTCCAAGGTCTTGTTAAAATGGTTCTAATTGACATGGTTCCTATGATTCATCAGAAGATAACAATTTACTATTTTATAATGACTGAGGTATCACAGTAGTTGTTTTTAATGTGTGCATTTTATATGTGTATATCAAACATCAAATAATCAACTGGTAATAACTTCAAGTTATGTCTTGCTGTAATACATGTAATATAGAAAGTAACAAAAGTCAGTTTAATTAAAAGCATGCTTAGAGTAACGATTTGAAATCCATTATAAAATACACAATTACCAACCTTTAAATGAACCAGAATTACAGAGATCTGGAGAAAACTTTCTATAGCCACCAGATGTAGGAGAACCTTTGAACCTTATCCCACATGAACACATAACCCTTAAACCAACTGGACAAAAAGGCTACTGATTCATCATGTGGAATAATTAATGTACACCTAATAACTCCAGAAATTGAAACAAATTTACAGATTGAAGTATACAATTGACATTTGTTATAACAACAACTGGAAACCATTTCCTCCATCAATGCTAATAGAGTCTTGCGTAGAAGTGTGCACATGTGCATTTCTGAATCAATTAATTAGGCTGCTGTTCAGCTAAGAAGGAATATGCCATCACAGGTAAAACATTAGACAAGTTTTAGGGTACCTTATTCATGGCATTGTGAATGAGAATATCCATATTGTCAAAAATAAAGGATTAAAAATGTTTGCATATGCACATAATGGTATTTTTACATCAGCTAGGTTTCAGATAACTAAAAACCTCAAATTTTTTCTTCCACACAATTTATCAAAAAATACTTTTCTTCACAGAGATTAACTGATATAGCTGTTTTCTCCATTTTCTTTTTAAAAAATCTATTCGTGTTGATAAATCAGTCAGCCTTGTATCTCATAGCATTCCATCCATAGTATGAACCTATTCATGCAACTTGTTGACATTTATTTTTCATTGCATACAAAATGCAACTTGATGGTTTTCATAATGGTGCCATTCAGTTAATGATATCAGAAACG
Source organism: Magallana angulata (assembly GCF_025612915.1). Taxonomy (NCBI): domain Eukaryota; kingdom Metazoa; phylum Mollusca; class Bivalvia; order Ostreida; family Ostreidae; genus Magallana; species Magallana angulata. The sequence continues at coordinate 19,926,367 of NC_069116.1, read as the reverse complement.
ACTTTCTGAGAGTTTCCACTTGTAATGACATTGATATTCCAGATTAGGGACATTAAATAGTTAATTCACAAAGACCTAAAAGATTAATTTTTAAAGCTTTTCAAATATTGAAACTTACCATTCAGCAATGAACCTCTCCCAAATCCTCTGATCTATTAAACACTCTGAAAAACTTCAGGAGAAAATGACCACTACAGTACATAACATTTTGTCCTGTGTTAACCCAACATCTATTTCAACAATCATTGGTCCCTTGCTGTGCTCTTTGAAAGAAAAACGTTCATGGGCATTTAAAGATTTTCTTTAGACTTAATTCAGATGCCTTTGTCCAGTACAATACTCTAGGAGCACTTTGGAATAATGCCATTCAAACATTACAACTGATAAATACGGAAAAATCTTTCTTTTCTTCCGTATCACCTCTACTGTATAGTGAGACTTCTATCTGTTATATGCAAGTTGACCCAGATAATGTATTTTTTGCTGCATTCTTATTATCAGGACCATTCATTGTTATTTTCCTGCATAGAAATTTTACACCCTGCATATAGAAATTACCTGCAACCTGAATAAAAAATCCTGAAGGAAGATATTACCTCCACAAGTTTTAAATTCAAACTGTAAATCTCTAGCATGAATACAAGTGAAAATTAAGCATCCAACATAATGTACAATAAGCCATGTTTACCAAAGACAGTCAGATTGCAATAAAATAATCAGCTAGAATATCACACATAATCAACATCTAGTCAAAAAGCTGCATTAATTTTGTTTCTGCAAGACCGCAATCTCTGCATCAAATTTTTGACATTTCAAAAGTATTGCATGCAATCATTGCACAACATAAAATGATAATATAATGCCAACAGTTGTATTTTGCTACTATTTTCAACAATAGGTTTACCAGACAAAAAACTGATATGGACATTTAATTGGACAAAAACACAAAACACTGCAGAGGCCATTAATTAGTAGATGATTAAGTGTTTATCAGCTGGTGCATCCAGGGACACATTTCTACTGGTGTGTAATATTGCACAATTTGTCTGCACTTTTCTATAAATAACCCCAACACTTTGTAGTTTGGCCCAGTAGCAGTTTACAAAATCCCCCATGTCTATTTAAGATAACAATAGCCTTTACCTGCAGATTAAGTTATCAGGTTGATAATAATTCATTGTGGATGGCTCACCACAAGAATACAAAGGTGTATTTACTCAAATAAGATGCTCTAGATAACAACCAACCCTTATCAGTTTGAATACACAACTATATACCCATCTTTTACTGAACTTCTTTAGCTGGAGTTTTAACCAAATTAATCCGAACTTAATGCAAAAATTCTGATAACAGTTCTCAGGAGCACACACAGAAGTCTTCAAGAGGTCAATTCTGGCTCCACTTGGATTAAAAAGTTTTGTCCGGGAGTTAAAAACAAGATGGCACCAGGATGATACTGTCTGGTTCAACTATTCAATTTTATCGGCAAATGTTTTTGTAAAAATAAGCTCAGCTGCAGAGAGAGAGAGAGAGAGAGCGAGAGTGAGAGTGTTCCTTTTTCAAATGACATTTTCTTTCTGCTACATGTAAATTATATGATATATTACACTGTAAAATTAGGATGAATTTTACAATCAATCTATAAGGAAACAATTTATGAAATCAAACTCTATGACAATGGGAGAAGAGTTTATACAAATAGGTTTGACTGTAGTACAGAAGGGGGGGGGGGGGGGGGGGGGGAGGGGGTGAAAGCAAGGAGGCTGCAGCAAACGCTTACAACTAAATTATCACTTGAATCAAATTCCTGAACCTGATGAACCAGTGATGAAAAGACATAGCTGTACATTAGATAATAAATCAGTAAAGGACTGAAGGTGTTATCAAGACACCTGATCTGAACTAAGTAGATACAACCATCTGAAATTCCATAACCGCTATCATATTCATACATCATGTTGAAATACTGCGATTCAGGTTACTGAAGTAAAAAATCAATGGAGGTTCGTCTTTCAGATAATTTGGAACAGTTTATAGAGACATCAAATGGGTAAAAAACCTGTATGACAGGCATATAACACCTTAATATCACTCAGAACTACAAGATATATTTGACACATATCTTATATATGCTGTGACTTATTTCTTCATTATGTAAACAACAGCTTCAAGGGGGTCCTCCAAGCATGTTTAATGTTTATACCGAAATTAATTAAAAGAGACCTTGTCCGTATTCAAGGCTGTTTTTTTACACCCCAAGAAAAAACCTCATTATTAAAGCTAACATTACAATGACTCAAGAACCCTTTTCTTTGAGTGCAAAACAAATTAAGTTTAAACAAAATGCAACTTTCCTTTAAACAAAATTTGGTTGGATTGTCTCAATGTTCATTTTTTCCTTTTGCAATGTCATACTCATTTCAAAATATTTCAAACTTTGCACAAAATAGAAGTGCACCTTAATGAAAACTACATAGTCTTATCCTGTTGCATCTCTACAGTAATTGCTGGTGTAGACATGTTTCAGTCAACTTCTAGCAAAAAGACCTTTCCATAACCTTAAACTGGCCACTTAAGAAAGAATTTGACATGCCCAAATATGACTTTTGTGGACCTTTTAGGAGAGCATAAAAGGCATGTCATAATGTATGCTTTAGTGGGGTATTGAGGCAGGGTTAATCATTAACCGTATTTATTGGTATCCTGCTGGTCAGCTGAATGGGGTCTCCTCCGATCACATGACCCAAGCATACCTGACATTCCTGTCCCTTTACTCTGGGTCCTATCTTCTGTTGGGAGGGAAAATTCACATGCAGGAATCTGTCTTTATTCCTATACTTGCCTAAATTACATGAGACATCGAAGAAAAATCTCAAGTAGGAAGGTCTCTCTATAAATTGCCATTAGCAGGGGTATTAAACAAGGATAAATGGAAATGATTTTTGTGCATGTGATATAGAAATTACAGTGAACAATAACTATATTTGAAAAGGAATATATGCTGAAATTAAAAATTTAAAACGTGGCTATAGAAATCTCTCAGCAAGAAGCAATTTGCTGCTATTGTCTCTAAAGGTAAATGATCTAACAGCCAAAAATCAATGAGTACAACAAATATGTATTAATTTGTTGAAAATTAGCACGCAGACTTCATTATGTTGTGCAACAATTAACATGGTACAAAGCTCGAAATCAATAAACAGTCAGATCACTGTTACACTACCATTATGACAGGGCAAATTTTGCATTGAGTAAATTCTCTCAAGAACAAATTGTTGTTCATCAGTAACATTTGCAATAAATCAAAAAAGATTCAATAAAGCACTAATTATCATACCAAAATGTTTTCTAACAAATTGTCCACAACTGTCAAATAGAATCTATAACGAAAAACAACCTAAACATTGGTAAGAATCGATGATATGTAATTTTATACTGTTTAGTGCTGTTTGTACCATAGACACTTGTCTGACTAAAAATATATATGGTTATTTCAATAAGCAACATCTGGTATTGACATTTGAATATTGACTTGACAAAAACATATACCTCGATCTATATAGCTAAGTCTCCTTCAATATCAACATCTTAAATGAAACTCCTCAAATATGCATTCTTTAAGGGGGCACATAAAAATGACTGCTTATCCTTGCCTTACCAATGAATCGAGCCCTTACGGAGGCAATACAAAACATTCTCCAGGATTTGAATTGCAAATAAGTCATAATCTGCTAATCTTCACCCAAAAGTCAAGTGTTCCCATATCCGAGACAAAATGATCAGGACTCCCCTCCCCTCACCAGGTAGAGTAAACACAGGTGTTAAAGCACTGAGCACATTGTACATGGCCCCCAGATCTTTCTTCTGTGATTTATCCCCTGGAAAAAAATCCGAAGGAATTTTGAATTATGTAAATCATCTCACTTTTGGAATTCCGAAGAAATTTGAACGTGTGCATTAGAGAAAATGAAAATACACAAATTGTTGGATGAAGTCTGCTTAAGGCTTACGTCTTGAATTATTGGGACATCAACCTTAAACAAGACACTTATGCTCTCTACCCCCTGCTTTGACCAGGAATAGGATTTAAGCTTATTACAGAGATCAGTTTCACTATCTCTGTGATCTAGCCATGAACTGGGGATAATCCTCCATAGCAACTTCTCTCTTTTCCTATGTCCATACCTGATCCCTTACCATGTTGGGGGTACTACAAGTCCAATGCTAAGGACAATGTGTTCAAACAGTGGCCTTACAACTAATCCCAACCCCTGTGCACGCAAGTGGAGTAAATTGCTTGAGTTCCAGCCAGCCTAGCTACCATCACCTCCACCCCCACAAAAAAAAGATTTAAAAAAGAAGAATCTCTTATAAACTTAATTTTTTTTTACCCCCAACATACATACTATATAAAGCATAGAACTGTCAGGATTATAGCTGAATAAGCACTGCCTTGATCTAAACACTTGACAAAATTTCTATCATCTCATCTCAAAGTCGAAAAAGACACCATTTCTGTGCCCTCTTCATAGCCGAAGACTGGAAGGTGTTGGGCAATTGAGAAACCAGATGAGATCTCTGGCTCCTTGCACCTAGCCTCTACAACACATGGCATATCTTTAGGGGGCCACTTGATCTTTATAAGCTGCCTTAGAGAAAAAACGTGCCAAAAACCAAGTCATTATGTACAAAAATTACCCTCTGCTTCAGTGCCTCAACTTCAAGTCAATTACAAAAATTGCTGTTATTTTCAAGATGGCAAATTCATTACTTGAAATAATTACATTTCATTTAAAATTCTTGTGGCTGTTGAAATGTCTTTAAATGTGACAATGCACTTTATGACATATGTATAAATAGTTTTCATTTGTGGGAAGATTTCTTTGAGATATTCAAGTTGCCCTTGTTACTACATTTCTTATTACAATTAAAAGCAATACAATATACTTTGAGCACTTTTAGAACATTGAACAGTATCTTTTGAAGCTTGAAAGCAATCCATACTATAAAAGGTCTGGCAATATGCAGCAAAACTTTGGTTTTTAATACCACACTTGTTTTTCATAGTATGTTAGTTTACTTGTATTATATCAAAGAAAATACTTTTTTCATTTTTTGAATCACTTATACAATCAATACAGGAAAAAACACAGAAAATCATCAAATATTCAGTTATTCATCTTCCAACTATAAGATCTGCATGCTAAACAAAATTACAGGTAAAGAAAAAAAAAACCCAGAACATATACAAACCGCAAATCTGTGCATTCTTCTGTTGAGGCAATGCTAAATTAATCAGAACAATATTGTGTCGATACACACACTGAAGACTCACCTAATCAAGTCCCTTTAACAGTGGTATGTTTAAATAAAGAAAGTTCTCTTTGTTAAGGTAAGATTTGCACAAACATGGCATACGCAATGCCAGGTAATTCTACCTGCATATCCACCAATGTCTACAGAGTAAATTATACAGGTGTATCTTGGTAATCTACGGGTTGTCCCAACACAAGACTCAAATACCTGAGATGCCGGCCCCTTTAACTTGCAACTCAAGTGTCTCAGTCATTCCAACAAAGCATGATTTTGATGAAATTATTCCTTAACCGAGAGATGCAATGGCGCTGCACGTAATATTTAGGCAGGTGCTGGCTCCTGTGAGATAATTATAGGTTTTGCTGTAACACTTATTTTCATTTGATTACACTGCTTGCATGGAAAATGAAGGAGGCAAAATTTCAAGCAATCATCACTTCTACAACTGAATGACCTCGGGGTTCCAACAAAAAAAACATATATTCTCATCCAACACATAATAAAAATGGGGCAGATTAACCCTGAAGGAAGAGGACGATATATTTATGGCTCTTAAAAAATAAAATTTTCAAGTGTTGGGTGCACTTACTTCTTGTTTTTCATTTGAAAGTACATGTATCTGTTTGTAACATGAAAACTACAGATATACATACTGTTTAAAACGTGCATGGTTAAATTTCCCAACTTACCTGAAAAAAGACAGTAACGTTCTATATACTGTGTAAAACTGGGCATGGATAAATCACCTTATAAACTCACCTCAGCTGAAAACAGGCATGAAGAAAACTGGTCCATACACAATTAATGGATGGAAAAACTTCTCCAAACATGTTTTATCAAAACTTCCCAATAATAAAGCAATGACACAGGTACGGCCAGGTAAAAACTTTCAGGTATCTCAGCACCACTATGATTAAGCCGTCAATCAAGCGTACATTTTACTGTCAGTCGTAAAACACATCTCTTAGTGATGTATAGGCTTGTAATTTGTTTGGATACCTAGAAAGAAAATGGATGACTATTACTGAATTTTCAAGACCCTCATGAAAGGGCATATTATTCGTAGTGTCCCCCCAGAAAAACGCATTGGTATCCTAAGATAAGACATGTTTTGTTCTGGTTTCTTGTAACACATGACTTGGGCTGATCAACACACACATAACAAAGAGGCATCAAAGGCACATTATCAATTTTCAATTCATTATAAAATTCAATACAGTACTCATTTTTTTTCAATTGCAGAAATCAAATGAGTTTCTTTAAAAAAAAACACATATATATTGACCCCCTTATACTAAAACTTTCACTTCAATTACGAAAAGCATAAGAGATCAAAGCTTTACAGTCTATCAATGTGCAAAAATAGATATCTTTCAGTCAACAAAGACATAATTCATACCCTTGCTGAGTTATAACAAATATGTGAAACACTGCTATTGAACTTGCATACTTGAATGGCATTGAAATGAAAAATGACATTTTTCTTTTTTATCATTATTTGTTTTTGAACAGGTTAAACAGGTGCAGAAAAAATGCAATAATCAAAATGCCTTGACTTTTTTTTTATCATTCATTGCATACCCATGCAGTAGAAAAATTTAAGATACCACTCATCTACAGAAAGAAAATAGAGTTACACTTTAACTGGTCACAAAGGCAATGATTTGAGAAAACTTGCCCACCTCCTGGAATTTTGTGAACCAACATACCTGTTATCAATGGAACCGTCCAGGAATCTGGTGAGGAGGAAATCCAAGTGTTGGGTCGGGAGCAGAGTCAGGTATCTCACAGGGTCCACCCAGTGTCTCTCTTTTTTTGAAGTTCTAAAGCCTCACCTCAAAACAAAAGCCTAGAAAATGTGAAGGAAAGAAAATAAAACATCACCTGAAAAATAGAAACAAAAGCTCAGCACGCTTCTGTCAGAATGACAGATTAACACAAAGGAATTGTTACAGATAAGAGGGGAATACACAGAGATAACACTGAGGCAAAGATTTCGGAATCCGGGCAACACCCATCCACATCAGATATCTGTTTACTTTGATTTACAGAAAGAAAAATGCTGGAAAAATGTCCAGGTACGTACACTCCGATACCTTTACTCTGAGGCAGTTACTGTCCTTTTTTCATATTTGATCTCGTAAGGAATGGAATTCTCACAACAAACAGTCCAAGACCTAATTCAGAACAAAATGCAAGTACTGTTTTTGTGTACAATTTCTCTAAGATTAAAACCTTTCTCTTCAGAATTTCACAACAAAGAGCAAACACAAAAGTCCAGTAATAAACATGTCAGAATCAGACTCTTCTTACACCGTTATAAATTCCAGGGAGAATTGAACATGGAGCTATGGTTGTGCTACTCATGCTGGGAAACAGAATGGTCACTACATGTTCCAGTGGAGAACAATCAATAAAAAGTCAGGGCCAAATGACCCAGCATGGCAGTTCTACCAGCTGACATATAATTCCTTTGATTGTTAATATTTTATGTTTTTTATTGAGAGCACTAAAAAGATATTTCGTGACTCTAATAGATCAATTCTCAAATGTAATACATGTATTTTATCACTGTCATGGTTTCTCACTTCCCTATTTTCTATTTTACCATCATAAATGAGGAAACTCATGTTTATACTGAATACCTCTGACACAAAATGCATAAATTATTTGTTTATAGGGACTTTTACTGTACAAAAAACCTCAAATGAACACTACAAAAATTTGTTTATAGAGAATGAACACCACATACATCATATTGTCCTCATGACAAACTCTACCTTGTATATAATCTGCAATTCATTTACATGTAAGCAACTCTGAGCTAAACCTATGGTGAACTGGTACAGCATAACCCTAGGAGGTCACACAGAAGGATGGAAGATCACATTTATCCACAAACAAACAATCCTTATGTCATCAGAAAACAAAGATGTTGTAATGGCTTCAATAACTCACTCCAGGATCAAAGATGGCAGAAACTGTGGGTTACCTGCGAGAGTTGTAAATTTCACCCAAAGGTGTGAAACACGTCTCATCTCCAGCTGTTCACCAAATCAACTCTGTTACTTCTGCAGGACACCTTTACAGTATATAATTAATCACTGTATGTTAATTGATTTAACGCTTCATACTGCTGATTGGCTTTGGTCCATGGATGTCAACATTACTCAAAAAGAAAGCTGAAAATATGCAGTGTTGCTATCTTAGCCTAATTTCACTCTCATTTGATCTAAACATGCTATAATCAAAACAAACAAGATGCTTCAGTTTCAAGAGGTTTGTTGTTACAAGTGGAACCAGAGTGTTCCAAACTGTTGATATTGCACAATCAACAACCAATTTAGTACCCCAAATTTCTTACAACAGTTTGATAAGAAATCATTAACAATGTTTCCTGCAAGATTTATCTAGTAAAAAAATTTGCAGCTTGCAAGGTATTAACTGTTTTGCTTTAGTTTTATGATTTTTTTTATATTCTCCCACTTTAAACCCCTGTCTTCACATTTTCTTTCTATGCTCATAAATCACCATGTTGAAAAAAAAATTAAATGCACAATACACCACTTTCAACCATACTATATCTACTAATGCTGCATGACAAAACAAAAGAAATTTTCTGGCTAAATCACATTACTTATATTAATTTCCAATGATAAATATAAAGCAGATCAAATAATACCCATATGTCAAATTGTTTTTCCGCAGAATGCTGGTATCTTTGTTGTGACGCCATACAGTTTATCATAAACCCCGAAATAAAATGCCAAGTGCCATCTACACCATCTCAAATTTTCGGACCCAATTTATGATGGCAGTTTATCAATAAACATAAATTTACAATTTCTTAGCAACCTCGTCAAATTTCTCTCCAGAAGATAATGGGTTTTGGGTAAGCTTATTTGTCGACATAAAAGGCATAATAAAAGTTATAATAAAATTTCCGTAAAATTGCCATAGATTTAGTGGCATAATAGCATAAATAAAGATTTCATAATTGATAAATGCAGTCAAGGTTATAGAAAATAGATTATTTTATTACTTACTGAAAGCCCTTTATAGCTCGCATTCCTCATATTCAGTCCTCTGTCTCCATCTAGGGTATAAAATGAGGATATTTCTTTTTTAAAAATGAAATGATTATAATTAGCATTCTTTATAATTCATGGTGGAAAAGTCAACTTCTTTCATTCAAAGAAAATGTGAAAGGTCAGACTAGGTATACTATTTCAATTCACATGAAAAATAAAACACACAAGTCATGACTCTAAGATAACATTTACAACCTATGCTAGTAATCTCAACAGCTTTCATAGTACCAGTGCTGAAATATCTCTGTATTCATTTCAAATTTAATAACATTTGAAAAATATTATATACAAGTGTTCAGTTTTTGAGGTTAGCAGATACAATGGGTGCAAGAATAACTCTTGTGTTATTTTCATCGATATGGCATGCACAGTCATACCATACTGCACCTATCATAAAATACTTTATTAACATACAACTTTGCACATTCTTTATAAAATATTTTTTGAATGTTTGGTATCATGACAAACTATACGCGATCACATTCTTGACATGGCCTCCGCTAATTTCTTATGCATGCATGGCATATAGGATGCGCTTGGTGCATATACCTTTACGCCTTGCTCTGATTTTTATCACCAAAAAATTAATACAACTCACAAAGCTAAAATTCCCTGAAGCTATTTCCAACAGATAATCTCTCTATTTAGGATAAAATAAATATACCCCCCCAAAAAAAATCCTCTGTATACTTCAAATTCTCAACTTGAATTTAATTGTCTGTCTCAGTTCTTCCATAAACCTTTGGACATCATGCAGCATATATGTCATGTTAAGAGTATATGATATATGTCTAATAAATGGTTCTGTTTCTTCATATCCTTAAGATTATATATCCTATATTGTTAATTCATTTCGAAATTATATAGTGTGCAATTTGAAAAAAACTGATTACTGGAAAACACTGTATGAAAATTGAAAGTTCTACAGAATAGCAACAAAATTTTGATGCAAAAATTAAAATATTTCAACATGCATTGTATACGTGCATCCTCAAATACAAAATGATTAATTAGGGAACAATAGAAAAAAATTACTAACCCATAAAATAATGTATAAACCTTTTCATTTAAATTATAGTGCAGGGTCCTTAATGATGGTTAATTTAAAACAATGCTTGCACATACAATGTAAATAACATATGACTCAACTTCATGTAATTTTACACCTGTTTTTATGCATGTTAATACTTTTTAATCAGTCTTGAGGCAGAAGGCAACAGCTGGAGAGAGTAGAGTTTACATAACAAGATCTTTGTAGTTTATATGTAATAACTATAAATAAAACCTCCTTACTGAAGTTTACATTATTTTTTTTACCTTCCCAAAAAAAATCCACTTTCACTTTTCAAGGAGATTTACCCAAGAGAGCATTAAAAACAAGTCAGCTGATATAATTTTAATCAAAAAAGGTTGATTAATTAAACACCAATAAATATTAAATATTGCTGCATGAACAATGAAATTCCTAAAACAATACTGGTAGAAAAAATCCTCCTGAGAAAAGGGGAAGAAGAAAAAATGTATTGAAATGAATACAAAATAGATATAAGGATAATAAACAACTACAATTCTAATGTACAAATAACATATCCGGAATTCCAAGCATTCTTACACAGAATTTGACCTGGTATTCAAGGTGGCACCAAGGATCGATTTTTTCCTCTTTTTTACAAGAACAATTTAAGTTTGTCAACCTTTCTGGCAGTGTTGAGACAATCAACATAATACAGCAACATCCAAAGTATTGTATAAAAGGAAAAAAAAAAACCCAGATCAATTCTGGGGGTTACTGTGCGAATTTAACATTGTCTTGTGAAACAGGATATATCGCCCTGACAGGATACTGCCAAAGAAACATGGTGACTTTCCCAATCACTCCTCTGGGATTAGGGGCATGTTACAAGAATGGTTGTGTATTAATTTTGGATGGGACAAAGCATATTTGACATTCCTTTACTCTCTATGGCTACACCATGTCTATTGATGTTTTTCAAATGATTTGTAGCCAGTGAATAAGCTTTCTACATCATCAAAGTGAGAGGGATTACAAAACACATTTTTTTCCCCTCTCTGATTTACTTGTGTACTTTTAAATATATCATAAAACTGTAATAACATGTTGATTTAACTAAATGTTGATAGTTTGTTACAATGTAGTTTAAAAGACTTCTCAAAACACTATGCAGGTCTTAAAAGTCAATAAAAGGGCCACACAAATAAACCTAGAAAGCCACCCATCTCTTTCCACAAATCGACTGTTTTGCTCCACTGGTTTTTATTTTCTTCAAAACATTGTACGAAATTGACACATTTATTTTCGGCTTTTACATAACTCATCAAATATCAACCTACTCAAAAGAAAGAAAAAATTAATATCTACATAAAATTTATACATTTGTAAAAAGCTATTAAAATTGAAAGTCACCAGCTAGCTAGCTGAGTATGGGAGAATGTACAGGTTAGGTATGCCAAATTTGCATTAATCATATGAAATATGACTGATTTTGACAAAAAATCTCTCAAAAATTATGATGTATGATATTACATGTCAGTTCAAGTCATAAACAGACTGACTCATAATATCATAAATGAACAAGACGCCATGGTGAGTATGGACACAAATGATACAAGGGAGGCAATTCAAGGTTTTTCATTTGTATTCATACTGAAAATAATTTAGATTTAATATTTTGATATCAACTAGAGCTCAGTACATAATGAGTGCATTATGTCAAATAGTTTATGACTATTATAATGGCTGGAAATGCCTTTTAGCTGTATATATTTCGAATCTTGTCATGCAGTTAGGCCTAATGTTCCACATGTAACGGGATGGGAGAAATAATGACGGACCAGACTGGGATTAGAACCCGGGCCCCCTGAATCCAGTATTTGAACCGGTCTGACCATCACATTCCTTCCCCCTTAAATGATCTTTGCCCACGAATATCACCCAAGGCTCTACCCCTGGCAGGAGTTAACCTGTCAGTTCCAGGGGGTGGTCACCGCACCAAATGTAACAGGATGGGAGAAATAATGATGGAATAGACTGGGATTCGAACTCGGGCCCCCTGAATCTCTAGTCAGGTGCTCCACCAACTAAGCTATCTGGCGCAGGTATTCGAACCGGTCTGACCATCACAGACATAATATACAGAATTCATAATCTCTGATTTCATAATTTACTTCATGTATACTATTAATAATATTATTGATATAGATCTTGACCTTAAATAACAGAATTGAGGGGTCAATAATAAGTTGCTTGTCTATCACACTTCAAGTCTGTGTAACGTTATATATATAAATGTACTTTAGCTTATCTAAAGCAAATTTATACAACTACAGTTTGCTATCTTACACTACTCGTTAGTGTGTTATATCATAAATGACAATAGCATTCAAACATATCTGCATAGTACAGTATATATTACAATTAAAGTATAATGTCATATTTAATTAGCTATTGTATGTGTTGCATCTTAATTATATTACCCATTTACTGGGCAGGAGAAGACGGACTGCAGTCTAGATTTCTCTGTACCTGTGAATACAGGACATAATTTTCATTCAACAGTTCAACTGCATGCAGCATTTCGAGACAATATATATATATATATATATATATATATATATATATATATATATATATGGTCTTGCAATCGAAATGCTATTATGCTTGCATAGAAAATAATTTGCATATGAAGTTTAGGCCACTAGGCTACTGGCGTGCAACCAGTACTCGGCGAGAAGTGGTCGCACGCCAGTACATGTACAGAATATGCACATTTACAACATTAGAATCGCCAAAACATGATTTCAAAAAATAAATGTAGGGCCTAATGTTAATCATACTTCAAGAAGTTTAGTCTACATTTCTCTCGATGAACTTTTTTTTTACCTTGGGCTTGACTTAAATTATTCATAAACGGCGCCAACTCGAACAGTTCAAAATCATATGCAAGATTATAAATGGGCTAACAATCATATCGCTATCGTTAGACGATTGCCCTGTTATCAATGATTATATATAAGAGCTCAGTGAGTCAGTCACGTATCCGTTCTGCCTCATCATGTAAAGAGGGGGACGTAATTGAAATCGGAATATTCCTCTATATAAATTGGGTGATACTAAAACAAGTCCCACGGAGAAAACAAGTCCCACGTAAGTCCCACGTAAGTCCCACGGCAAATGCAGCTATATATCGATATAATTATGATTGATTATAATTAAATGTGATAAAATAATATTAATTCACACAACAAAATATTTTTATAAGCTTTTATTACGGATTTATCGACGAAAAATCAAAGATGGTGGTAAAGATAGATAACTCGTACGTAGAATTCATACGGCAGTAGAAGAAATCTGTATACCCGCCGTTTATTGATGGATAATTTAAATGTTCTTTAACAAAATAAAATCAAATAGCAATAAAAAAATGACTTTATATTCATTAAATAACACAAACTAAGTAAAAGTTGGGTAAGTAGACAACTCCTACGCAGAATGCATTCGCCCGCCGAGAAAAGAGCACACCTGTCGCTTACCTGATGGGCGATCTTAATGTTTTACTTTTAATTTCTAACTTAAAAAATGATCATATTAATATTAATAAAAAAGAATACCACATTTATTGATTAACACTCACTAAATTAGTAAAAATCATGAAAGTAAAAAAAAAATTACGCAGAATCCATAATCTAAACAACTAATTGCTATTTTTTTCATTTTATTTATTTATTTTTTTTTGTGGTACGTTAGTCTTTTATTTCATTGTACTTAAAAATGCATAGATAAAATTATTAATTTCTTTACGCAAATTTAGAAAAAAAAAGCGCGAATGACTTAAAAATAAAGGGAAAACTCTAACACAGAATTCTTACGACTGTGGATTTAAAATGCACGCCTGCCATTTATAGTTATGTCATTTTATTTGTAAATTATTTCAGATGGCTATAAAGTTAGCATTTTGCCTTATGATTATGTTCAGAAGAGAAGTTTACTTATTACTGTGATTAATTTATTATATTACATGAAGTTGGGTGATACGAGTTTTATATAGTCCGTATATCACTCCTTTTAAGTTTGACCCAGTTCTGTTCTCTCTAAGAACTGTCATGTTGTAAATTTTGAATTTACTGAGTGGGTTTAAATACAAAATTTACACATGTTGGAAATTTGTATTAACACCCACCCAGTAAATTCAAAATTTACAACATGACAGAACCATGCGTTCATTCAGGGTATTTTTGGGGGTTAGGGGGGTATTCAGGTTTGTCGGGGGAGGGGGTCGAGGCATATTTTTGGTCATTTTACGATGAAAATTTACGAAATTTGATTTTTTTTTCCCGGGGGGGGGGGGGGGAAATTCCACCCCATCCTCCGAATCCCATCTAGATTAGCTCATGAAAAGTATGTTAGTGGTGAAAATCTTCCTAATAGTCAAAGAAAAAATCTTGCATCTACTCCAAAAAAAAGAAGAAAAAAAAAGAATGATGACTAAAATAAATATTTGATGGAAGTTCATGAGTTATACTAACATATACATGTATTGTTATTAAATTGTTATTGTCAGCAAGAACATTCTAGTCTACGGCAGCTTACCGTTCACGTGACTGTTCCACGATCTTTGGGTCTAAAGACCAACTCTGTTTTAAATGTTTTTTTTTTACATAATGAATGAAAAATCGTGTTTCAAAAATAGAAACCAGCAGAGATCGTCATATTTTTCGAAACCCTTATGATAAAAGAGAAGGCTTTGAAAACATGTATAAATAATAGTTGTTTGCTTGTCAATTTTCAGCAAGGAATCAAGCTGTTTTCTCGAGTTTTCCATTATATTCCCCCAATTTATTCGGAAACCTATGGAAATCTATACATATGTTAAAAGTAACTTTCTACTGAAATAAATGTTTTCGACTTCTTATTTTATCGAATTACTCATAACTGCTAGAATCACACAAGCGTATATGTATACAAGTATGTATATTTATAAACATGCATTTCTCTCTCTCTTTCTTTGTCTTCCCTCCTTCTTTCACTTCATCTCTATCTCCGTCTTCTCCATCCATCTTTCTCTCTTTCTTTCTCTCTTCATGAACGGAAAAACCATAAAAACATCGAGAGAGAAAAATACTTATAAATATATATATATATGTAGTTGAACCTGCGTTTAACTGTTCTAGTAAATGTATTTTTTCAATACAATTAAAATACATTTATAGAGAAAACTATCAAGCAAACGGGATTGAATGTGTAGAAAAATAAATAAATAGCTATAGGACATGCACAAAAAATCTGTGCCAATATATCAATCATTTTCAAACTGATAGACATATTTTAATATTTTTGCAGCGAGTCAGTAAGAGTTCCACTGCAATTCACATTCTAAATGTTCGAAAAGCAAATGTCATTCCGACAATTTTAATGAATCACACTGAACAGAATGAATCGAAGGTCGAGAAATGTTTTACATTTGATAAAAACAGGGACGTATATACTAAGTATATACGTCCCTGATAAAAAGAAAGTCAAGAATAATGCAAGAATAATTCATGGCTGCATTACCAAATATTATTGATTTTTTAACGTATATACATGTATATTTATTGACATGTGCATATGTTTTTCATACGACAAACAATCATTCACTTCACTTTCCCTCAAACGGTTACACGCAGAGTTTTGTATAAAAAAAGAAAAGAAAAAAAAAGCGGGACCATTGTCACAATCTGAACACGAACACGAATTAATGTATCTTTTTATCTCTAAAAATCATGTACTAATTACAAAATAACTTGCTCATTATTTCCTTTACTACTTTACTGTAATATTTAGGGCTAGTGGAGGGGGGGGGGGCTACATGTCCAAAGATGATTGGTGATCGTTGGCTCTACCTATACACGTGTATATATACACGTGTTAGTTTCTTGTGTATTCTGTGTGAATTGAATGGTTTTTTGTCGCATAAGAAACAATAGACCTTTACCTACCTGTATATTGGGAGACGACCGTGAAGCAGACCGTGTACACAACCCCCACCCCATCTCTCTCTCTCTCTCTCTCTCTCTCTCTCTCTCTCTCTCTCTCTCTCAAAAGTTTTAGGTGACTAGGAAAAATAACAGTTATGAACGAGTAGATCTACGAAACGCAAAAAAGTTATGTTTCAAAATACTATGCAGTCCACTTTTATTATTTCCGTTGATAGAGCAAGGTCGCTACAAGCAACAGAATTATCAGAGTTTCTGACACCCAATTAAAACTTACATGTAATCTTTATGTAATCTATATGAAATTGAAGACAAATAACACTCAGTCCTTATATATCTCATGTACACTTACACTGAACACTTAATTAAAAAGCATTATAAGCCATCAGTGTTTTAACTAGTCAAACTTAAGTATAATTTCTACAGTACATTCATAATCGTAAACATTTAAACATGTGTGTTACTATCTTCGAGAAGCTTATAAAATACAGAAAAACATAATTGTTTTTGAAAAGGAAAGTATAATTCATCATTATTTACGAAACAGACCAGACATATATTAACCAAGAAGATTGCCATGTCATTGAGTTGAATCATTTTACAACGTTAAACATTGAACCGGGTGCTTTTTTTTCCTCCATTGAAAATTGAAACCAAAATATACCCGGTTACATTCGTTACACTGATATCATGCAATGTACAATTTTGCTACAGTCTTATGAATGACGTATGTAATATTTGTTTTTAGAAACAAAATCAGGACTTGAAGATTTACATATAGTTTGGTGAACTAGGCAGTGAAAGTCTTAGATCTAGATATGAAAAAGAACAGGCCAACGTACTTGTGTAAGCATTCCGATTTTATAATTATTTGTTCTCCAAAATTCATAATTTTAGTAAATGTATATGGAGAAAGAATATACGTTTAAAGCAAAGTGCACGTACATTTTCGTATATACACAATCAGTTCTGTACAATGTTAGTAACTGTTTACATCTTGAAAAACTTGGAGAAGATGTAAGAATTTTTCTTTGGCTTTGTAGATGATTTTCGATCACATACTTTTCATGAGCTGAATCTAGATGGGATTCGGGGGTGGGGAGGGGGAGTTGGAGTTCCGCCCTCCGTGGAACAAATCAAATTTCTTAAATTTCCTCGATCCCCTCCCTTAACAAACCTGAATATACCCCTCAAAAATATTCTGGATGAACAGATGGTTTTTATTACATTTTAATATTAATAATAATCATGTATACGAGGGTTATTTGACTTGTGAACGGACTATTTACATGATACTAGCGAAACTTTTCAGATTTAACTTTTATTTCTAAGAAATATGAAACGATTTGCTTGTTTTAAATGCACCATAAAAAATATACAGCTTAATTATTTGATGAATATACTTCACGAAGCATGTCAGTTTTTTTTTTTAATTTTTTATATTTTGTATACATTTTTCCTTATTAAGAAAATGTACCGTTGAAGTGCATAAAAATAAACGACATTTCATATGACATCACATTAACTTATGAGGGTCATTTTATGAAAGTTTTAAGTTGAAGAATTTCTGACCGTTTTATCGCCGAACTTGGACGAACAACGCTTGAAAAATGAGTCAAAAACTTTGACGTCTGTTATATTTATGGACATCTTGGAGCACCGGGCCGTCATTTAATTTTGTGTGCACGCAGGAAAATCTCCGATGGAGACCAAAGGGTTCTTATATGAATGCTACTATTTTTTTATAGGAAAAAAGTTTACAACTTGAATCACAGAGGTTTAAAGATGAAAAAACTGGGTTTTTTTTAGCCCTTGCAGCACCCCCCCCCCCCCTCCCACCCCCACCCATACAGCCGGGATCTTGCACTTATAGATTTCGCTTATTTACCTCATCTAAAGTCGAAACTGCGTAGACAGAAATTTTTGGATCTACGATATGCCACAAAAGGCATTATACAAAAGCTTGACAAATAATGGTATGAACGTGCATTTTATAAATCGGTTAAATGTCCTAAAAAGTGTGTGGAACTGAAAGGTGTTTACTTCGAAAAAGCGTAACATGTTTGACTTTCAGTTGTTTGACGTCACCTGACTTCGTGGAAATATGAAATGTTGCTCCGTAAATCTAATTCACGCAAAGTAAAAATCACTGTATCTTTTGGGAAAAAAAATTAAATTCATATGATTTTTTGCATACTTATTTTCAAATGGTAGTCATTTAATAAAACATACGCCATCCTACAAAGTTCACAGTAATTTTGCCGTAAATCACTGTCCGCGAAGTTTTCTAACAACCCTCGTACGTACAGCTGATTAAAAAAAAAACTAAGTAATGAAAAAATCATATCCATTAATATAGATAAGTATTCGACAAGGGTAATTTAAGCTTACACATGTACATTCCTTCAGGCTTGTGTGTTTCGTATAGACTAGTTCTTAAATCTTTCACTGTATTATAATTTATCATAAAAGCCTCAAGTTCAAGTTCTTTATTCCAAGAGACAAATGTCTCATAGGTTATACATATGAACATATATATATTAAATAAACAGTAAGAAAAACAAAGTGTACATAATCAATTTGGATAATTCACACGGAGAGTTCGTTGCTTGTTTGCATAATATAAATATTTACCTAAATTACACAGTTCTTTAGTATTAGAGGTAGATAATAACTGTATAAAAAAATGGAACTCATCTTCAATTACATTTAAGTTGCAAGATTCACATTTTCGACAATCACGTATTAAAGCCTCAGTGACAGGCATAATAATTTTTTTTTATTAATATGACCATTTTAAAGTTAGAAAATATAAAACATTAAATTAACCCATCAGGGAAGCGGCAGAAGTGCTCTTTTCTCGGTGGGCGAATGCATTCTGCGTATGAGTTGTCTACTTACCCAACTTTTACTTAGTTTGTGTTATTTAATGAATATAAAGTCAACTTTTTACTGCTATTAGATTTTATTTTGTTGGAGAAAATTAAAATTATCCATCAATTAAACGGCGGGCATACAGATTTCTTCTGCTACCGTATGAATTCTACGTACGAGTTATCTATCTTTACCACCATCTTTGATTTTTCGTCGATAAATCCGTAATAAAAGCTTATAAAAATATTTTGTTGTGTGAATTGATATTATTTTATCACATTTAATTATAATCAATCATAATTATATCGATATATAGCCGAATTTGCCGTGGGACTTACGTGGGACTTACGTGGGACTTGTTTTCCCCGTGGGACTTGTTTTAGTATCAGCGATATAAATTACCGTGTGTTATTCTTACATTGCCAACAAGTGGAAAACATCCGAGAAGTTCCAAATGGGTCTAAAATTAGAATAGATCACATGATCGACCAAAACAACCGTGAACTATCTACAGGATCCTAATGCAGTCACATTGTGGTAACAACTAAACTCTGCGAGATATGTCTCGAGAGGAACTGCTTTGGGATCATACCGGGGAAGAGCTTGACGATCCACTGATTGGCAGTTATGGGACGGAGGAGGAAGAGGGGGTTAGATACAGGTATGACCATCTGCTGCATGACTGAATGGTCGATGAAAAACATGGCTTGTTAAGTTGCTTAGAAATTTATACAAGTAAAATGGCCACAGAGGCACGACTGAACAAACTGCTATACCCCAATGCCCAAATTTTACTGATTACGTAAAACCAAAATTACAACATAGGGAGTGATAATCAACTTTTAAAATGTTGTTCAAAATAACAAAAAATTGAACAGATAAGTTTCTCTCATAATTTTTGTAAGGTTTGTTAAAGATTTATTTGTTCCAGTATATTTTGTCCCAAGTTTCTGCTTCCACCACTTCTGAAAAATGATAATGTACGTACTGTCAATGAAGATATTGATCTTGGATATTTTCCCTTTCATCTGAATCAATATAATGAATTGTAATTCTTTTACAGGAATGTGTATTTTTATTAAAGGTGGTCCAAATGTGATAAAAACATGCAATAACTTGGGAGTACAGACTATAAGAGAATTATGAGTTATTTGACCTTTGCAAATCATGCATACTTTAATTTACATTACAAAATATCGTCAATTCACATGTTGCTTAATTATTTTATATTCAGGGTTCATACGATTAGGAAAAACCTCCAAGAATTCCCCTTTGAAACGCCCCCTCTAGCTTTTAAGGTTTCAGTAATAAAAGTCCTGCATTGCAGTATATGGACATAAAATTAATCCTTACCAGATTGTAACATTGGAAAAAATGTGTGTTGTGTCTTATGTTTAACTAAATTATTTTGACTGCAATAGGAAGGGACATCGCCTGTGCAATACCTTTTTAAAGGAATCTATACTTAATTGACATGAACATTGATCATGTCCAATACATTTATTTTTTTTCAAGGAATTTTTTCATTAGTTGATCAATCTAAAAAAAACAACAACCCTAAACTATTGATTGATATCTTAATATTATTAGGTACATGTCATATTTAAATCGTAATGAAAAAGTGAGCTGAAACCCAAGTTTGGACAGAATGATATAAAAGAGAGACAGAAAGAAGGGAAATTTAAAAAATGCAAACAAAATCACTTGTAATATCTCATCACAATTCCCAGATCCTTGATCTGCACATGCTATTACTTTACACACCAGATCCCTAGTTTTCAACAAAGGGGAGCAGAAAAAGGAATAAAAGCAGAGCGTTTTACATGATACTGAAAACTGTATATCACTTGGCAATGAAGATGACTGTGTTAGTTTATATATACGGTAATAATTGAATGATGACTATATGATATGCAGGAAGTTTCTTGAAAGCCTTAAAAAAAATGAAATAATATGACTTTTTACATTGACCAGGAACAGAAATACTATCCAGTTATCCCAGTATGATACAGCAAAACTAGTGTATGAACTAGAGGCGACCAGTGCTCTACTGAGGACCTACCTCGGGGAACAGGAAATAGCTCACACACAGGTACTGGAGCTGTCCAGATAATCTCTAAAGCTTTTATATCGTAGAAGAGCAATGCTTATGAACAGTTCACTTGCTGTTATCCTCATAGCCAGTAAATAGGTGTATAATTTCTCCTTATTAAATCTTGCATGAGGGTGATAAATGTCTGATGCATGTGATGTCAATATTCATGAACCATCTAATTAAAGAGAGAGAGAGAGAGAGAGAGAGAGAGAGAGAGAGAGAGAGAGAGAGAGAGAGAGAGAGAGAGAGAGAGAGAGAGAGAGAGATGTATTAGAGATATTATAAATTTCTGCAGTAACTATTCTCATGAACACATTTTAAAGTGAACTGCTTAGTGAATTAAAAAAAAATCATATTTTGCATATTATTGTTTGTGCATTTTCCATTATTTTCAATTAAAATTTACCATTACATAATTAATTGCATAGTTGAACTTTCTACATGGAAATCCAACAGGATAAAATACATGCACACATATAGTTGCAGTGACTTTATAGAGTCTGTTCACATTCACAAAGTTATGTTTGAGTTTTCTCACATATAAACACCCAAACCAATTTTGTAAATAAAATGTAAGAGATCAATGAAGTTGAACATTTTTTAACTAGTCTACTGCAGAAAACATGAAAGTTATAAATATTTTGTATATTAATAATTATATACTTACTAGTATCATACAGGAGAAAACATTATGACTTTATGTACATAAAATTTAGGGTTTTTTTTATAAAATGAAATGTTGACATGTCCGACGTACAATAGTCTGACTAGTAACTTTGAATCTTGGGCTAGTAACTTTGTGGCCAAATTTTGTAATTGCACACCCCTGACATTGCTATATGTACATGTAATATCAAAGCTGTATGTCTAATATTCTATTGTACTATTTCAGTGATATGTTACACAGATGACATACTTTTCACATGCTACGCTTGATGCAGTTACACACCACTATCATGACATTGTCATTCATTATATTATTAGAATAAAGATGATGTCATAAAAGTTTTTTTTTTCTCCACAGAACTTTACAATTTTGTGGTTTGTAAACCTAAAAATAAAAAAAACTGTTGGTCAATAGAGATTTTTTTTTTTTATTTCCTCCTCCTAAGGAATTTTATCATTTTGTTGTTTGTAAACCTAAAAATAAAAAAATGCTGGCCTAAAGGATTTTTGTAAATAATCATGGTGAAATTTAAACATCTATCTATCTATTTGGATATTTAAATTTCACCATGACTATTAAAAAAATCCTTTTAAAAAGGTATTTTGCCCTTCAATTCTATGCATAAATCTTTGAACTGGTGATGTCCTTTCCTATGAATGGATCCCTTCCTGGATGGTTCATGTATAGACATCACATGCTGTAGACATTTTTCACATTCATGCAAGATTTAGTGATCACATTGTTTGTTTTAGTACCATATGTTAGAATTCATTGATTGTATAGATTATTGAATAAAATTCTTTAAGATACTGATATGAAATTATCTTTGTGTCTATAGCTGAGAATAAAATGCCTTTTGTCTGAATGTAATTTACAGAGTGATAGCACAGCAGAGAGAAGCCAGACTGGCTGCAGACATATCCTGAAAAGAAAGTTTGATAAAATCTTGGACAAAGTGACAGGGCTGAGGATCATTATTTTCACGTTGGTGCTTCAGGTGCGTTATGTATCATTTGGCTGTAGTACATTTATAATTTGACAACTATTTAATAACACTTGTGCATCTAATGTAAAATGTTTTCAACTACCATGCATTTGCTCCATATTTCTGCATGCTGCTACAAATTACACCTCTTGTAACATATATTCTTTACAATTTGTCACACATTTAGCTAAATTGTATACCACTTGTTGCACATTTTTGCACTGAGTACCACATGTTGTTCATTCAGCTACATGATTAACCTCTTGTTGCACTTTTAACTATAGCAGCAGGTTTATTATTTACCACTTTCTTGATATTCAGATACATACAGATGTAATAGACACTGCAACATCACTGTTTGCTTGTTAAATTTGTGATACGTCAAGTGCTTTGCAAAAATGAGATACATGATGCAATTTTATATATCAAGAGTTTACTTGTATATTCCAGGGGTTTAATCTCCTGATACAAACTTTGATTGATGTGTGGCCAGAGAAAGATGACTATATAGTGTTTGTTGTGGTAAGTAGATTTCTAAGTATACACTAGTAGTCATTGTTAGTACATTTGGTTGTTTAAGAAAATCTGGGATCTTTGTTTATTGTGTGTTTCAAGACTTTTAAGCCTTCTACTTTTTGATAAAATGAATACTTGTTACAAATTGCATATACATGTATTATGTTGTTCAATTTGAGTTTATACCAATATAATTACATCAAACATTGCATTTTGTAGAGTTGTTCGACCATGATTTTGCTGCAGGTGTTAAATCTAGTTGTGCTTCTTATAAGTTCAGGTAAGAATTGACTACCCAAAAACATATAAAATAAAACATGTCTGGAACATAAGATATTGTAACAGTATGTATTTCCATTTAAATTTGCAATTAGATTTTTCGCAACCACTGTTTGGTATCAATTGCAATTAGAATTTTTATTCATTGCATAAAATGACAATTTGCCTAATTTTTTCAAATTATGTGAAACAGAAAAAAAGGATTAATGATAAATTGAATATGTGCATGTCGATCGGTAGTAAGATACATGTACATGTCAATCTGAACTGTCGTCATTGCAGTGAAGTTGGTGAAACAGTTGTTTCTTAAAGAAGTGAGCGGGCTTCTGCTGGCTCAGTCCTATGTAGCAGCTATCCTTGTGTTTTCTGGAATCTACACACTTACAAAGAGGCTTCAAGTGAGTAACTTTTTGTCAATATTATAAATGCATTGTTGGAAAAAAGGTTTTGCAAAATATATTGAGACAATGTAATTTCATATCATGATTAGAAGATTGTTGTGACAAAAATCCAACTGCTGAAAAATATAATGTTAAACTCTTCAAACAAACTACCACAAATTTTTATTATTACCAGATAATGGTTAGTTTTATGTATTTTTTAAAAGAAATTTGAAAAAAAACCTGGTAAATGTCTTCAAGTATTTGTGTCTCTGATATCGAACCACTGACCTCAGATATTAAAAAAATTCAAGGACAGTACATTTGTATGTAACAAGTGGTGCAATGTGAGAAAATACAAATAATAATCGTTTCTGTATGTTGTATATAGCCAGATTCTTGGAAGTTTGTCCGTGAGGAAACCTGGAAAGACCCAGCCCTTATTGTCGAGATGTACTGCCAGTTTCTCTACTTCTCTGTGTCAACAGCCACTCTTTGTGGTAAGAAATTTAATCCATTGAACTAAATATTGGTTATAGTTTGAATCGGACAACATTTTGGCAAATATCTCTTTAAAAAAATTACCTGGTTTTTTTATTCTGAAAATAATGCTATTATCCATAGTTGTTTTGTTTTGTTTTGTTTTTTTTTTTGGGGGGGGGGGGGGGGGGGGCTTTATTGATCAACCAAAAGAGACAACTTGAAGCTTTTTGCAATTAAAAAATTCTAATATTATGGGTCCAGTTTCCACTTTCAGATGAGTAACTGAGGCAACAAGTGGGAGATTTAGGACTTACTTTTGATATATTTCTCTGTAAACAATGTGTCTGATATTATGTTGATACAATGTATTATATTCTTTTCTTAGGAACAGCAGAAGTTACCCCCAATAAATGGTACAACTATATTTGTGTGTCTTTCCAGGTAATACACACTTTTTATAAACGAAGAAGTAATACTATTTTTATAACAAGTTATACCTTGTTGTCAAAATGCAAAGTTAGGTGTTGATGAGAAATTCTCTAATTCAATATTACATCTAAAGTAATAAATGAAAAAACCTATATAAAGCCCCCCTTAAAAAACAATGTACTTTATTTGGCCCAACATCGATATGTCATATACTTATTTGTCACTCAAATAATTGTCACTTTCATAAGTAATAAACAGAGCAGGCAAATAAGTAGCTAGATAAAAGGTCTAATTCTAATTTGCTTTTGATCAAAATACAAAATGAAAACCAGTTATGGTGTACATAATTATATTAAGTTTGTAAAAATTCCCTTTTTTGGTCAGATGTTGCTTAGTTTTATGTACTTTGCCTCCATACTTGGACAAGTGATGGCTCCTATCACATCCCCTCCCTCAAGTCAACGTCCTCTCTCACGACACCGAGCATCAAGCCGATTCCCTTCAACAATAATCCACAGTCGAGCATCTAGCCAAGACGAGGAAGGTACCAGTAAAATAGGTGGTATGTGTATTTGTTTATTACTCGAGTGCATTCTTTTTCTCCATTTCTATGATTCTACCACAAAAAGGTTATTCATGTTCCTGGTATTCAAAATTTGATATCTCAATATTATTTTTGTTGTGAAATGTGAAAATTGAACAACAAAAAAGAATTATAGAAATACATGTATTAGGCTTCTGTTCATTAAACAAAACTTTGGTCATATTGTAAGAAAACGTTTGAATGGAAACTTTGTCTATATTTATTTATCTGTACAAATGTACATTCTTGCATTAAAAAACAACAGCCTTATCTCATTGTATGAATGTGTCAGTTATACAGCTACTTTACCAAGTTTGAGGACAAGGGGTTATAACTCTCTTCAGAATATGCTTCTCAAGTTAATGATTCAAATGTTCACCATGCCCTGATGTGTGTTACCTAATTTGTTTGCTCACCCCACTGCAGATATGAAACTACATCTTTCAAAAAATAATAATATAGTGCTTACAAAATTTACATCTGAATTTGTTCAATTGGTTACAGACAACTCAGTATCCTGAAGACATTCATTGGAAGCTGTTAACTTTTGAATATCAAGGATACCTATTCTGTGAAATGGACAACATCTAAGTCCTATCCTTGAAGTCTCTTTCAAGTTCCATGGATGTCAGCAAACGGACAAGACAATAGGAACCGATTGTACCAATGTTCTTTCACTGAATTCCATTGGCAAATAATTTACCAATTTTTGAAGTGTGATCAAGAAAAGCATCACTGGCAGCTAATTCTGTATGAATGAAACATTTTGAGGTTTTATTATATTTTTTATGTGTATGACACATGGTTTGATCCATTTCTTGCGGTTCATATATCATCAGATTGGCAATGTATTCATGGGTGAGTGTGTGTGTCTACTTTCAATAAGGAGATGCATTGCCAGAATTAGGGATGTGTTTGTGTGTGTCTTTTCTTTTATTGATAGAATAACAGGAGAATATTTTCCATTTTATTAATTCAACATCATAAATAAATTATAAACTTAAATATTTCTCAACTTCTTCCTTCTATGATGCAAGCTTGTGACCCCACCCCCCATGTAGTAAAATTTATAGGCACTTAAGCCCTTAATCACCTGAATTAATCTAAGCTTCATAATAAATTTGTAGGTTATGTAAAAAATATTCTGCAATGTTATTGACTTTCATTGACCCTATGAACCATGAAAGAAAGCATTTTACCTATTTTAGCTAAGTGGGAATGGTGCACAGGTAAGGTTGTCAAAGATTAAAGGGAATTAATTACAGGTGAATTATAGTCTGTTCAATTATTGATCTTAGGTAAAGTTTTAATTAAATGAAAAAATAACAGACAAATTTTTAAAATTATGTTTAAAATAAAAAAGAAATTAAATAAATGCATGTAATATATGTTAATTTTTAATAATTAAAAGGGGTTTGTTTTATGATGAATCATAGGTATATTTTATTTTATTTAAAATTACTCAATATTCATTCTTTTGAGTGATGAAAAAGTAAACAGACATAGTTGCATTAAAAGGGCATGGTCACGATTTTGGTCAAATTTTATTTTTCTATTTTTATTGTTTACAATGCTTAAGTAAGGCATTTCTAATGATCAACCAAACTTTGAGTGTCAGTTGTAGAGTGATTAGCAAGATACAGAGCTCAAAATGCTATTATATATAATACTAATTAACTATGAAATAGTCTCCGCGCTATCTACCCCTGGTGAATAGACCAATCCACAAAATCATTGTCCATTGGCCACCATCTTTGGGGGATAGATTTCTCACAGTAGCCTTTGTAGTATAGAGGTTAGTAACTCAATCTTAGTCATTTGACTACAGGGGCTCTTCACGAACGTACTGTCTTAAAATTATGTGACTTCCTCTATACTATAAAGTACACAAAGATGTATTTTATAGATTATGGGGTAGTATGATAGTAAGAAGACAAAAAGTTCGTGACGAGCTCCTGCGCAAATACAGAATAATGCGAGTTACAATCAATATTCGTATGAGACAGTGTAGGGGATACCTTGTTGATGAAAATATCGCAAAATGCAACGCAAACCAGTAGATTTTACAAGTTACTTTTCTAACCTCCGAGTCTTGTACCCCACTTCACAATTTTTTTTAGATCAAATTTATTTTAAAAATCCAAAATATTTTAAAATGACACATTCACAGGATGGTACTGTAAATTTTCATTAAGCCGATTATATTAAATATAAATCACAAAAATCTTAGTACGGTGTATATATGTATGTATACAGAATAGAATAATTTATTTCCAAATTAGGGCCTCGTGTGGCATAGCATGTACAAATAACAAATATGATTACATATGGATACACATACAGTAGAACAGTTTTGTATAACAATATAATGTTATGACATTATACACAAATACTCATTTTGGCTCAAAAAATTTTACAGGCACATCTATATTTTTTTATTTGATATAATGAAAAGGAAATAATCTTATTGGCATTGTCACGGAGTTAAAAACCATATAAATGCAAGGAATAAGAAGAGACGGTGCTTAGGGACAACAGAACTGGTTTACTTAAAGCAATAGTTCAGTGTTACTTATATAAATGTTAATGTTCAATAACATGATAATCAAAATCATACCATGTGGAAGAAATAAGAAATGTTAAAATTTAAGTGACTTCATGAATTCAGATGCGAGATATATGTGCAAAAAGTAACAAGAGTCGGTGCTTAATTAAGGACATATAAATTCCACTATTGCTCAGTGCAATTAATACATTTACAACACATGTATGAAATCCTAAAAGAAAACTATGGAAAATCTAGGAGAAAAAAGAAAAATTTGATATGTTATTGTTCTAAAATCAAAGCGTTACTGAAACTTTTCAATTGCATGGTATCTGAAATAAATACAATGTATAACGCACTGTATTCTGCTTTGGTGATTTTATTTGAATCCGGTGTTAATTCAGCCCCAATTACGAAAAAGCACAAATACTTCCTTGTGTTGATCTCGAAATAAGAAAATTATCAATCGTATGTCGCTATAAAAACCTCGAATTTGACACGGCAGTTATATATACTTCCGAGAATGGCACACTCCAACGTTCTCTTAGAAATAGAGAAATCATCGGATAAAACAATTTCGAGAGAGAAATTCTTCCACGAAGTATGGTCGAATGAAAAAACCACGGAACAGTGTACTTTAAAGGAATTTAACAATGGGTTCCCCAGTTACAGTGATCTCCATAGCTCGGCAGCGAACGATTTGACGTTTCACAATGAGACTGAAAACGCACCCACCATTGAAACTCTTCCCGAAAATCCAAAACATGAACTTAATATAGAGGAGCCACAACCTGTCAACGTAGAGGTGCCACAACCTGTCGACGAAAGTTCTGGTTCCAATAAGATAAATGAAGATTCCGAGTCGAATTTTGATTTTGACAGTGTCGACTATTTTGATAGCGAAGACGAGTTTTTTGAAACTTACAGAAACGAAGTTGAAGAGTACCTGTCAAAGACCGATTTTGGAATGGATTTTCGTAACACAGATGAGAAAGATAGATATTGTAATTCTTTAAGTATTCCAATATCTTATATTTAATTTTTTTGTCAATGTCAACTTTTCAAGCCATCAATATATAGAAGCATTTAGACACATTTTTTTAGGATGTATATACATGTATATATGTCTACAAAAATTTATTTAGATGGAAACATTGATTTTTGTATAAAAGAGGAGGTGAATATATTTGTAGGTCAAGGGGTATCCCAGTACTATAACATGCCCGTGTTTATGAAATCTCTTCAGAAGTTTGCAGACGACAACAATTTCGAGATCCATGACGTCATGGCAGACGGAAACTGTCTTTTTAGAGCCATTGCCGACCAACTCGTCATTAATGGTATTTTTGGCAATTCCCCCACTTCGCTACGGGAAAATACTATAAAGTGAGTATCATTGACTTATACATGCAGTGTTTACAAAATAACTTTTAAAAAATCATGTATATCTTTCCATCCCCCCAAATACAACTCATCTACACGTTGTTAAATAAGTTTAAGCAACTGTAAATTCACTGTAACTATACCTACATATCATACAGATATCTTCGCCAAAACCCAAACCAGGAAGACGGATCACACATCGATTCCTTCCTGCTCAACGAGAACTGGGAACAGTATTTGACGAGAATGGAGAGCCCAAGTGAATGGTGCGATCACATCGTTCTGAAGGCCGCAGTGGACGTTCTCGCTCTCAGAACTATCGTCTTTAATGTGTATGGAAATGACGTACGGCGAACCGAAATCTTACCTGCCAATTGTCGGAACTCCAGTGATATGATGACAATATACATGGGACACCTGGGCGAATTCCATTACCTAAGTCTGAGACCAAAAACCTGGGGAAGAGAGTGGCAAAAGAGTAACCATCAACTGTATACAGGGTTTTCCCCCGGCTCAACCATTTTCTAATATCCTATTGTAGTGACTTCTGAAAATAATAATATTAATGAATTTAAATGATGAAAATTAGTTAACTGAAAAAAGTTTGGTAATACTGACAAAAAGACAAGTACAATAAAAACTAGGGTTTAAACCGGTATCGGAAAAATTATGATAAATGCACTTCCCATATAGCAAGCCATTAGATGCACTGAACTGCAAAATAAAAGCAATATTTATATATTAAAGATTTTATTTTCGTTTTAAAATAGATATTTTGATAAACAAAATAATAAATCCCCCCTTTTAAAGTATCTCTGGTTAAAACATCTATAGAAAATAATGACCGATAGGAAGAACAGATAACGAAACTAAGCAAATACTCGTCGGAAAAATTTATTTTTTTTCCATAAGAAAAAAATGGCAATGCAAATGGTATCGAGTTTGTGGTTAAATGTATTTACTCTGATAATGTTTACACTTGTAGAGGCCTTGCTCCTGCGATACATAGTCTGCACTAACGAGATGGATTCTGATTCAAGAGAGGATTTTGTAAGAAGCAAAGCTAATAGTTTAGGGTTAGAAGAATTTGTTGAGCATAACACCAGTTTCCTTGGAATCAGATCAAAGTATAAATCACAACTGAAAGACAAAGAAAATTCCAATACTACTTTAGAGGATGGATGTTCAAAATGTCCAACATACGCTTTACCATTTCTTCAACCAGAAGAATGTGAAGGTATTTTACGGATTCAAATTTACGTTAAAATCTCTTGACCAGTTTGAGGCAACATTGTAAATTATTTATTCCCATATTGTAAAAAAGTACAGCAAAGAAAATTGTAAACACATTGTCATTTATTGAAAGAAAAAAAGAAATATTTTTACATGTAGTATATTAGTATATCAAAATTGGCTTGAAGACATCTAAACAGTTGACTAGAAAAGCAAGTCAATAAAGTATCAAAGAAAGAGGTCGCTCTAGTACACACAAAAAAAAAATCGAGTAACAGTGAAAAAAGCCAAATTACCCAGGTTCACTAAACGTTTGATAATAAAAATGTTTAAAATTCTAATCGTTTGTGTTGTTTCGTCCTCAAATTTTTCTTCAAGCCTTTCAGTCGCAATTAAACAGAATAAATACATACATCATATTGGTTATTTTTAGATTCACAGCAACGTTTGGTAGATGATCCCTTTTATGTAGACAAGAGAACTGGTATACCACTACAATGCCTGTCTTTCCTCGTCACGCATTTGTTTCCTAAATTTTCAATCCTAACCTACACAGTGGCTATGGCAGATACAGAGGTAAACGGGACGCTGTTCCGATATCTGGGATCCAGCTCATCAGGAACAAATGTGCATTTAAGAGACATTATGCCAACGGTTTTTGCACGAACGAAAAATAAAAATTCTAGGGAATATGGTGCGACAGTTGTAGCACTGACTTCCGATGTTTCTCAGTCCTCTTTAGTTCAAGACGTAGAAACAACTTATCCCGGATATCTCCGCTTGAAAGTTCCCCCGTCCAGTACTTGTTTTTCCCCAAAAAATCTTCACCGTAGTGAGGGCTATACTTATCTAAAGAAGCTTATTGTGCCCGGAGAATTGACAAGGCCTAGATATGCAAATAAATGTTTCATGGGTTTTGATTGCAAGGAATTTCCATCTGTTGCCGTGGAGTGGATATATCGACAACGGCAATTTCAATGGCCATCAAACGAAGTTATAAAAATGATTCAAACTTCTGGATGTACCATTATTCCCAAACATCACCCATCCAGCTCCCAGCCTGGTATTGAATGGAAATATGACTTTTCATTATCAGAGGCAATTCTATTCCAAAGAGGTCTTTCGTTCTATCAGTTGTATGGATTCTATGTAGTCAAGATTTTGTTAGACCGTTGCACCTCACACCTAAATTGCAGACTAAAAAACAAACATATAAGGTCTGTCTTTTTCAATTCCTGCGAGCATATCCCTAGTAAGATGTGGATTACAAACCTAGGTGGATGTATATTGTATATAGTTTCTTACCTGACGAAGTGTCTTCAAACAAAGAACCTACCTAATCATTTCATTTCAAAGAGGAACATGCTGTTAAGTTTTAATGATGAAGACGTCAAAGACATTTATATTCAAATGGAAGCTCTGAGGTTGTTTCCTCACCAGACAATGGTGCACATATCAGAGTTCCATGGTTTCAGGTACGCAACAAACCTGGCAACATTGATATTAAAAAACTGTAAACGTTTTGCTCCATCTTCAGAATTGTGGTCAGCTTACCGAGATATTTTGATGCCAGGAACCATTAAGACTGTAAAGTTTTTGTCAAGACGGGGTTTATACGAAATGGCCTCGACAATTCTCGCTAGAATGTTTGACGATCAATTTTTATTCCAAAACGCTCTGTCAAGGTCAAGTGGCATATACTACACAACAGCCGAGTTCTTCTGCAATGCCCTAGGCAACCTTAATCAGGAAATATCTAAAGCCATATTAGCAATGCGTTACGAAATAATCTTTGAAAAACGAATTTTGGATATGTTGCTAAAAACAGATGGCATTTATCTTAAAGATATTTTACCACTGGAAACCGACCCAAACATTGCTTGGCTTCGAGTGCCAGAGGACAAAATCGGAAGCTATGAGGTACTTGCTGATTTCTTGTATGCATTTGGTGAAAAAGAACTGAAAAGGTTAAACTCAAAATTGGCTGAATCGGCAATTTTAGAGGCAATTCATTGTTTAGAAAAAGCTATTAAAAGCAAACCGGTCCTAGATGTTTCTCAAATAGAAGATGAGATGTTGAAAATGGATATTCGATCTCAGAGAGCAGACGTCTTGAGAAAACTGAGAGAAAAATTAAAGGATTGCTACGTACAAATCTTCCTTATTTCAGATATCAATCGTCTCTATGACCCTCTCCAGAACTACATGCTTGGGGTAGAAGAGCTATGTAAAGATTTGCCTGAAATGAGTGGTATTGTCAGCGAGATGTATGCCTTCCTGAGAATTCCAAACAAACAGAGGGAGTATGCAGATCTTTACGAAATATTTCTTGGCACAGGTGACCTATTTCTAATATGTTTATGTGTATTTTTATTTTAATAAACCATAAGTCTAAAATAAAACTAGTTAAGAAAAAAATAAAGCTTTTGGTAAAACATTTGATGAAATATGAATAACCATTGCATGACATTGTTGATATACCTCTTCCAAAACGCGTGACTACAATATTATAGAAATTTTATAACTTTAAGATTTTCTTGTTTAGTAAAAGAAATGAATCATAGATGCATAATGCATGAAATAATGAACACAAATTGCGAATTTTTCAAACGGAAGCCAATAGTAACCGTAAATTGCAAAAGATTTTAGTAATTATATTTGGTTTGCAATATATTATTTTTTTTATTGTAGGTGCAAGGCATTACGAATAGGCAAGCATTTCAAAGATAATGATGCTCGTAATGTACATTTCTTTCTGAAATCTCGATTTCTACATGCGCATAAAGATTCTTAAGGATTCCTTTTGCTATTACTACACTTCCACTTTCTCGTTTGTCGTATTTCGAATTTCAAAACACTTGTGTGAAATCGTATAACCATCGCCACGGTTTAGTCGATTGTGGTATCATAACTTTATGATTTTACCTTTCTTGAGTAAATTATCAATGGAATAAAATTTTGTGGAGACGTTAATTTGTTGTTATGTGGCACTAACGGTACAGTTGCAGAGATAAAAGAATTGAAAGAAATAATTCATAAGCAAAAATATGTTAATAAAGCTATCTTAAAATTATACGATTTGGGTTTTTTTTTAAATTAATTTTTGTTTTTGAAACATTTAATCTTGTGTCAATTTCCCGGTTATGAATTTCTACAAACTTCAGAGCATCATGAACATTGTCGAAAGTAATAAAGATACATCACAGAAATTTAAAATTTTGACTTTAGGATGAATCTTTTTCATGATCCTTGTTTTGGTCCAAAGTTGTTGTCTGATGCGTCTTTAGACAATGTCTTGGAATAAGGAGAAGGGCAGGCTCTTCGAAGTTTCAGTTGTCTTTATCACTCAGCACAGTCGCTAGTAAGGCGTGAAAAGGTACCAGGATAAAGTCAGACCAAAAAAAAATTCAGTTTTGAAGAGGGTCCTTCCTCTGCAATTTAGCAGGTCATTCCTAATCGGTAAATTCTGAATCATATATTATTTCTACCAATATTTTTATATTATACAATGCTTAATAAACTGTATTCAATAAGATATATAAGAGAAAATAGGATATTTAAAAGGTTCAGCAAGGTATTCTGTTTTGTGGCGGAAGGTTTTCAAGAAGTAATAAACATTTCATCTTATTGTATTTAAAGTGCTGTATATATATTTATGGCACTCATTTTCAATGCTTCCCAATATTTTGTGCATTGGGATATCATCATTTTGATCTAAAACTTATTAAAACAAAGTTTTGATATTTCTATCAACATATTTTGGCAGATTAAGCAAATATTTCTTTCAAGTCATAAAAAATTTTATTCAACCTTTGCCTAAAATTAGCTTATTTCATAATATCTAAAATTCAACATCACTCACCAATGCTTTTGATTTTATTTTTTGTAAACTTTCTAGATTTTGCTGACAGGTTTGTTATAATTAGGGTAAAAGTTTAAGACTAAAATAATTTCATTGGACGTTGAATTTTTCATGTATAAAACAGCCTTTTATTGGTGCAAAAGGGTAAAAATATACCTAAAGAGTTGGAATTTGGAACTTTTCCTTTATAAAAGTTTTATTTTTTTTCAAATATAAGTTTGTACTTGATGATCATTAGTAGCTTCAGAAGTGTTATGTTAAATGCACCGTATTCACTGTAACCAGGGGTTGTGTGTCTTCGGAACTCTGTAACTAGAATTTATCTAAATTCCCATTCAGCACAAAAACCTTAATTTAGTTCATTCTTTATAAGACCAATCACCAATTTCTGAGGAAAATTACTAGTCAGAGCATGAAAATATTCTACATAGTGTGTTTTTTTTTCGATCCTTTTATATTTCGCCCATTTTTCAAGGGTTTTCGGCTTATAAGACAGCTAATCCCTTCAATTGGTACACATTCCGTATACCATTTACATGTTGCACCTTCACATGTCACTTAACGGTGTAAAGTCTTAACTATGTCCCATCCAGCTACTTTTCGTGTTATTTTACCTCCTGTATGTAGCGTGCAATTTCACTGTGGAAAGTCAACGTAACAGTTATAACTGCAAGAGTCGCATTTTATTTATGACTATCATGTACTTAACATTGGGGACCTACATATTGCATACCAATTTCAACAAGAGACATCTTTCTAACTAATAATACTAGTCACTATTAGCTCACCTGAACGAAGATTCAAGCGAGCTTTTCTGATCACCTAGCCTGTTGTCCGTCGTCCGTCCGTCCGCCCGTCTGTAAACTTTTCTCATTTTTGACTTCTTCTGTAGAACCACTAGGCCAAATTAAACTAAACTTGGTACAAATCATCCTTACGGGAAGGATATTCTAATAATTAGAATAAAGGGTAAATTCCTTTTTAAAAGGGAGAAACAGAGAAATTAGGGTGCGTGTCTTTAAAAATCTTCTTATGAACCACTGCACCAGAAATGCCAATATTTACAGCAAAGCTTTTATATATAGTGGATCAAAATTATTAAAATGGTGACCACCGGACCAATACTAGGGACCCCAGAGGGGTTCAAAGGTTAAAATAGAAATATATAGGGAAAATATTTAAAAATCTAATTCTCAAGAACTGCAATGCTACAGTTTGTGAGATAACTATGCAAGCATCCTCAAATTATGAAGATTCTAAAGTGTAACCGGCGGACTAATACTGGGGCCCGAAGAGGGGTTCGAAGTTTATCACAGAAATATATTTGGAAAATGTTCGATTTTTTTTCAAGGATTACAATGCTACAATTTGCGAGATTTCTATGCAAGCATCCCCAAAATAATATAGATTTTAAATTGTTCAAATTGTGACCCCCCCCCCCCTTGATCAATACTTGGGCTCCAAGAGAGGTTCAAATATTATCATATATATAGGGAAAATGAAAAAAAAATCTTCTTTTCAAAAAATGGTGCTACATTTTGTGAAATTAAAAAGCAAACATCCTTAAATAATGTAGATTCTAATTGTGAACCCGAACCAATACTGGTGCCGCAAGAGGGGTTCAAAGTTTAACATTAAAACATAGTGAAAAAATTTAAAAATTAAAAACTGCAATGCTAAATTTCTGGGATTACTTTGTCAGTATCCTCAAATAACGTAGATTCTAAATTGTTAAAATCCTGACCGCCAGCCCGATACTGGGGCCTCAAGAGGGGGTCAAAGTTAATCGTGGAAATATGTAGGGAAAACTATTATAAAATGATACAAGGAACTGTTGTTTAGGTGAGCGATGAGACCCATGGGCGCATCGCTCACCTGAACAGCAGTTCCCTGCATCATTTATGTGGGCCTATTCGTCTTTTTGTACTTACGACAATGACGTTAAAGATTATTTCGTCTTGTTAAAGAAGGATTCATATTGAAAAGCGAGGGTAGAATAGAGATACAATGGATTAATATAGATTTGTGGGGGCCATCTTCCATGAACTATCAATCTTCAAGATTCGTTAAGGTGTGATTACACGCATAATTAATAATGAACATGACTGTGTTACGCAATTCGTAGAGGAAAATAATTCGCGGGGATGAGAAGCCACTATATATAAATCCACGAAAAAGGTGCAAGGATACAATTTTTGTATCCAAACATTGT
Source organism: Magallana angulata (assembly GCF_025612915.1). NCBI lineage: Eukaryota > Metazoa > Mollusca > Bivalvia > Ostreida > Ostreidae > Magallana > Magallana angulata. The sequence goes on along the minus strand of NC_069116.1, from coordinate 19,889,441 downwards.
ATGTAACAAGTGTAAATTTTATGATCTACACGGGACTTTATTTGAATGGAATGTGGTGATTTTAGGTTGACTGAATTACTCTCGCTTCTTCTGTGGTTCACTAAATCTATATGCTGACAACAAATACTGACAAAGTAATAAACACTGGATCTGCAACTTTGAAATTATAGATTATTGCACACAGAAAACCAATTCCGGAAAGATACTTTTAGTGCTTAACAGGAATTTCAAGATAGATTAGAAATTAATGATTGGAATGATTATGTTTGTCAACCTTTATGGTATAACAAATATTTTAGAATTGACAAACAAACTGTTTTTTTTTTAATAAATCCGGGTATGAGAAAGGGTTAACTCATGCAAATGATCTTTTAGATGAAACTGGTAATTTTTTATCAATAGATACTCTTCAAAAGAAATTTAGCATTAAAACAAATCATGTAACATACAATGGTACACGAATGACAATATAAGCAGACTTAAAGAGGTAAATTTTTGTAGAAATGGCTTTATTATTAGAGCTATGATCCCAATTAACATTAAGATGTTTGTTCAAACAAAGAAAGGATAAAAACCTATGTATGATATTCTTAACACATCAGTAGTAAAACTAAAGGGTAAAGATAAGTGGGCTAGACATTTTGAAATTAGTGATAATGGAAAACGATTTATTATCTTCCATTTCTAGTTTCAAAAGATAGTAAACTGCAGTAGTTTCAATACCGAATAAATCATCGTGTTTTAACTACTAATAGTCTTATGTACAAAATAGATATAACAGACACAAATAAATGTACTTTTTGTAAAGAAGAAACAACTTATCATTTGATTTGGGAATGCCCCATTGTTCAAAGATTTTTAGAACAACTTCATAGTCTGTGTTTATCAAAAGATTTTGAATTAAATTCAAGTGATGAAACTTTTATTTTTGGAGAAAGTAATAAAAATGAAGTTTCAGAACTGTTTTATATTATGCTAATGCTAATAAAACAATACTTTTATAAGGCTCGTTGTCAAAATACCGTACCAAAATTAGTTATGCTAATAACAGCAAAAACAGGGGGTACCTATAGGTTTTTCAAAAACGTTGTTTGTAGTACAGATTTGCCGCTATAGTACAGTATTTCTGAAATATCTAACACATTATTTTTAAATAACTCATGACTGCAGTAGTAGACTTTGCCTATGTAGAATTCTGAAACTGTCATTCATGCATGTTTTAAATTTGAATTTAAAATCTTGATTTTTTTATGTGTGATATTTTTCAGTGGCAAATCCTGACATTTTTCAGATGAGAGGATAGCTGTAAAAGTAGAAAAATAATTTTGATGAAAGTAAGGTAGGATTATTTTAAAACCCTTACTTAAACCTCCACATCCGGCATTGATATTTGATGTAGGAAATAATGACACTACTGAAAATTTTCATTCTATATCTGTTCCGATTTGGGGTTTTTGGATTTACTATTCAAGATCCGGTGCAATATAAACATCAATTCCAGGAAAGACACTACCGTGTGCAGTGAACCCATATGCATAGATGTTGCTTTTAAATGTTTGATATTGCAGACAGTAGTTTTTTTCTTCTTCCGAAAATGGCACTTGCTAATGTCTTCTCAGAAATAGAGAAATCATTGGACAGAACAGTCTCGAAAGAGGAATTCTTTCACGGCGTGTGGTCGAATGAAAAATCCCCAAAACTTACCGATACAAAGGAATTCAACAATTCATTTCCTAGTGAAAGTGATGAAAAAACCTCTTCTATGGACGACCTTATCTTTCATAACGAAGTTGGTAACTCCCTCGAAATTGAAACGCTTCCCATAGATTTGAACCATGAACGCGACAAGGACATGTCACAAACCGTCGATGACGTCAGCCCTGGTGTCCAAAGCGAGGATTTAGATTCAAGCTCTCACTCTGCTAGTGAAAATATCGACTATTTCGATAGCGAAGACGAGTTTTTTGAAACCTACAGGAACAAATTTGAAGAGTTCCAGTCAATGGTTGATTTTGGAGGGGATTTTTGCAAAACAGATAATAAAGACAGATATTGTAAATAACAATATATCAATTATTCCAATTATGCAAAGAAAAAGATATTAATCGTTTATTGCGATACAAAACAAAACCTTATGGATATGAAAAGAGGTTAAATTCGCGGACGGCTCAGTAATTTTCACAAAGTTGGAAAAATGAATTCTTTTTTAGCAAATATATTTGTAGGTCAAGGGGTATCCCAGTACTATAACATGCCCGTGTTCATGAAATCTCTTCAGAAGTTTGCAGACGACAACAATTTCAAGATCCATGACGTTGTGGCAGACGGAAACTGTCTCTTTAGAGCCATTGCCGATCAACTCGTCATTAATGGTATTTTTGGCAATTCCCCCATTTCGCTACGGGAAAACACCATAAAGTGAGTAGCAGTGTTTGTTCTCAAATTACATGAACTTACAAATTTTGTAGAAGCATATCAAAGTTGATGTACAACGTTACCAAACCATATAAATCTCAACAGACATACAATTTAAAATAAGATTTTAAATGTGTATAATTATGCACGAATATTGAATTTTCCAATGCACAGATCGGGCAAGTTACTAAATTGAAAGCGGAATGGAACGGTAAATGGCAAATCTGTTGTCAAGTTGTTTACTACTAGATAATATCAAGCGCGGGAATAAGTATTATAACTTTACACGTTAATATGTTGAACTGTAATTTTTTGGTTATTTTTGTATATATTCTGTCCGAACCTTTTTTTATTGCTTTCTTAGCCTATTCTTTAAAATTGAAATAACACTGCATGGCTGGATATTTAGAGGAGCGGGCAGGGATAAAAATCTAAACTGTTATGGATATTGCACACATGTACGTAGCCTTAACTCTTTTTGTTGCAGCTGATCGAAAAAAAAACTTTTTTTAATTTCATTTCAAACGAGTGAGTATTTTGTGCGCAATATCTGTAAATTTTGTTTTTCAGTTCAATTTTTACTATAATTTGTATCACAATAACAATAAAGACGAAGAACACAATATGTACATTGTTTACAAATTAATGTATCTATACTACTATATTAGAATAATAGAATTTTTTGGGCTTTAATACCGAGAAATCGGAAGTCACTACTGTTTTTTGTTTTATATATTCTTAACATCATTGATACTTGGAGATTACCAATTTGTAAATTATTTTATCTCAATCAGACTTCGCGAATTAGTTATCAAATAAAATTCCTTTAAAAAATTCGGAAATCGTCTGAATTTTTCGGATTTTACAATCTTGCGCATGCGCATTACATTCACGCTAAATCACGGGATGGTCTTTAGTTGTTGTTTCCACAATATCACATTTGCATGGGTAAACTCTAAAACGATAACACAAATACGTGTAAATTTTCATTAAAAATTTGCTATATATTCTGTTCATGAAAGAAAATACAGGAGATAGCTCTAACTCAGTGCATTTAATATGAAAAATCCCGAGAGTTCTGAATGTCTACACGGTGTGCAAATTTGATGTATCTATATCGTAAATGCCGGACATAATATGCAATGTCAACCCGTGTACGCAAAAAGTCTAGTAAGGTTTAATTCCAATAAATCGTGGTTTAAAAATGTATGGAATTAACAAACAACCAAAGTTGTCAGATCCGAAATATCTGTTCAATTGTTAACTCGCCCTTCACAAAGTTTCCGCCATGATGCTAATAAGTCAATCAGCGATCCTGGGAGGGCGTTCAGGAAAGTTCTTTCCATCAAAACTAAAATCGCAACCAATTGTTCCATTTCATTTTTTTATTTACCAAACATGTCTAAACCAAGGTATCTGCCCGTGATGCATGATGAACTTGTTCTACACTTTTTGCCATGACGTTCTAAATTAGTCAACCAACTTTCTTGGTTATCCCGTCCTCGAAAGTTCTACCCATTTTTCTCACCAGAGGTCGATCGTGCTTTGCAATCGTTCTATCCACACAACTAAAATCGTGCATTAAAGAAATAAATTGCCTTATTTTATTTATTCAACACATTAGCCAACTCTTAACTTCTATGTATACGCCAAGTAACTTCCCAGTAAAGATATTCACTACACGTAATCATTTAAATATTATTTTAATGCAAGTTTACATTTTGATACATCCGGTTTTTGTTTTAAAGTTATAAACTTGATATTATGTTTTCCATTTCCGTTCCGCAGTTTAGTAATACCTCTTATTATTACACAGATATCTTCGTCAACACCCAAACCAGGAAGACGGGTCACATATCGAATCCTTTCTTTTCAGCGAGAGTTGGGAACAGTATTTGATGAGAATGGAGAACCCGGCTGAATGGTGCGATCACATCGTTCTTAAGGCCGCAGTGGACGCTCTTGCTCTCAGAACTATCGTTTTTAATGTCTATGGAAATGACGTACGGCGAACCGAAATCTCACTTGCCAATTGTCAGAACTCCAGTAATATGATGACAATATACCTTGGACACCTGGGAGAATTCCATTACCTGAGCCTTAGACCAAAAACCTGGGATAGACTGTGGCAAACTAGTTATGATCTAATTCTTTTGTACTTATTTTTAAATTTTCATTTCCTAATGAGTTTGCAATTGTTTCAATTTACTTTACCAAATGAACATCTTATTTTAACACTTGTAGAAGCTTTGCTTTTCCGATACATGGTTTGCTCTGAAGACATGGATTTAGATTTGAGATCAGAATTATTGAGGAACAATATTGATCGTTTTGGATTGGCTAAATTTGTTGAGCATAACAGTAGCATGCTTGGAATTGAATCAAATTACAAAACACCTTCAAAAGATCACGGGCATGCCTTTGGAATTATCAAAAATGGGTATGAAATATGTCCGAAATACGCCTTATCCTTCCTTGAACCAGAAGAATGTGAAGGTATTTCAATAAATTACATGTACTGGTAAATTCAGTAGATCAACATTATTAATACATGTATATAAAAGTTTCAATTGCAATTAAATGGTCAGCAATATTTGAAAAAAATTGAGGCAGCTCATTGCCTGAACTGTTGCAAATATATTTACGAAGAAACATATTTTCGAATTTCTTTGAAGCGATGTTTAATTTCTGCATTGTGATGTTATATTTGACTTTGGGTAAAACAAACGCTTTCAAAAGCAAAATATATTTATTTTCTTTAGATTCACGCCAACGTATGATAGAGGATCCCTTTCATATAGACAAAAGAACTGGTATACCACTGCTTTGTCTGTCTTTTCTAACCATTCATCTGATTCCTAGACATTTTGTTCTCACCTATTCATATGCCTTCAGAGACACTGAGCTAGATGGAACAGTATTCCGATATATAGGGACCAACTCATCTGGATCAGATGTATATTTAAAAGATATTATGCCTAAGTTTTTTTCACAAATGCAAAATGAAAGAGATGAGGAATATGGTGCAACAGTTGTAGCACTGACTTCGGACGTCTCTCAGTCCTCTGTAATACAAGACACGGAAATGACTTATCCGGGATATCTCCGGTTAAAAGTCCCTCCGTCTAGCACTGATTTTCTTTCAACGGATCTTCATCGTTATGAAGGTTATACCTTTTTAAAGAAGATGGGTGTGCCCAATCAACTGACAATACCACGACATACAAAGAAATGCTTGATTGGTTTTAAATGCAAGGAATTTCCACCTATCGCAGAAGAATGGAAATACCGTTGGCGAATTCATCAATGGCCTTCAAATGCAGTCGTAAAAATGGTTCAAAACTCTGGATGTACTATTATCCCAAAACATCATTCATCCAGCTCTCAGCCTGATATTGAATGGAAATATGACTTCTCAGTATCAGAGGCGATTCTATTTCATAATACTTTTACGACACTACAAATTCATGCATTTGATGTCATCAAGATTTTACTAGATCACTGCACTGCTAGCCTAAACCGAAGGCTTAAGAACAAACACATCAGGGCTGCTTTTTTTAATTCGTGCGAGCTTATCCCGATTGGAATGTGGAGCACAAATATAGGGGGTTGTATTTTGTACGTGGTCTCCTACTTGACAACGTGTCTTCAAAAAAAGAATTTGCCCAATTATTTTATTCCAAAGCGGAATATGCTGTTTGATTTTAGTAATGAAGACATCCATGCAATTTTTGTTCAAGTGGAAGTTCTGAGGCTATTTCCTCATCAAGTGATGGTGCACATTGCCGAGATGAAAGGTTTCAAGTACGCAGCAAACTTGACAACATCTATTTTACAGGACTGCAAACGCTTTGCTTCAACTTCAGATCTAGTGTCAGCTTATCAAGATACTTTGATGCCAGGAACCATTAAGACTGTTAAGTTTTTGACCAGACGGGGTTTTTACGAACAAGGTGCGATACTTCTCTGTTTCATGTTTGATTGTCAACACATGTACGGAGATACTCTGTCTAACACAAGTTTTCCATGCTTTTCTGCAGCAGAGTTCTACTGCAATGCTCTAGGCAATCTAAATCATGAAATATCTCGAGTCATGGTAGCAATGCATTACGAAACAATCTTTGGTGAGCGAATTGTGGATTTATTGTGTAACAAAGAGAATATATATTTAAAAGATATTTTACCATTGGAAAACGACCCAAACATTGCTTGGCTTCGGGTACCAGAAGACAAAATTGGAAGCTATGAGCTACTTGCTGAATTCTTGTATGAATTTGGTAAAACATCATTGAAAAGGTTAAATCGTAAATTAGCTGAATCGGCAACCGCAGAGGCAATCCACTGTTTAGAACGAGCTATTAAAGAAAAACCAGAGCTAGATGTTCTTGAAATAGAAGATGAGATGTTAAAAATGGAAATTCATTCTCAAAGAGCAGACATCTTAAGACAGCTGAAAGATAAATTAAAGGATTGCTACATTCAGATGTACTTCATTTCAAACATTTATCGTTCTTATGATCCTCTTCAGAATTATATGCACGCGATAGAGGAACTTTGTAAGGATTTGCCTGAAGTGAGTGGTATTGTCAGCGAGATGTATGCCTTCTTGAGAATTCCAAACAAACGGAAAGAGTTTGCAGATCTTTACGAAATGTTCATTGGCACAGGTATCAATGCTTTGGATTAGTTGATTTATTGCATGAACTTGTTTAAATTTGTATGTATCAGTGAGAAAAGTTAAGTCAATATCAAAGGGCATATACCCAAGGCACCTGCCTTAATACATTTTTTCTCATAATAAAAAAGTTTATACCCTCTACGCGGCTTTTAAAGTAATAGTGTAGCGTGTTCGAACTCGCTGTTCAAACAGGCACTGCCATTTTTGGCACGGAATATACATGTGTGTACAGCAAAGCGAATTCAAACAGTGATGAACCGCGACAAGACTTTTAAACAAACATTTGATAATTCGAAATCTATTGCCGCGCGCGCACCTGTTTTACTCAAGGAATAAGGAATCATTCTTCGAGTTTATAGGGTGATAATTTTGGTCTGGGCGTGGCCAAATCCAATAAAGCCCGAAAGGCTTTAATGTAGATTTGACCACGCTCCGACCGAAATTATCACCTCATAATATTCAAAGAATGATTCCTTATTACTTATATTAATATTATTTCTTATTTGTACAATTTTAAACAACATTATTTTAAAACCACTATTTTTATGTAGCACATGCTATGTATTATTACGCAGCGCAGTCAATACCGTTTTTCGGTTATGCTATAAGACACGCCCATTTCGTGTCACTCATGTTTTATTAAGTTATTCGGTTTTAGGGTTCAAAATTAATTCGTAACGTCATCACAGACAAAGACAGTTGAAAATGTAAAAATAAAGTTTTAATGTGTTCCTTGTAAAAAGATTCCGTGTTACAATACCCTCAAAACCCATCAACTTTCAAACAATGTACGTTATTATCAAGCATTAGCCCGTCATTAACAGCTGATTCACCGATGAGAGCTAGTGAACAAAAAAAAAGAGATCTGATTGCAAAACACATATAATTATATAGATACCGGTGAATTTTAATTCTATAAGGATTGCTATTTCTCACAGGTTAACCGGTTACTCTATCAGAACAACGGTAGTCGGTTAAAAAGATATAGAAATAGTGCCTGTTTTGGATGGTAACAGTTGAAATTGACACCCCCTCGAAAACCATTGACAACCGACGCGAAACGGAGGTTGACAATTGATGGTTTTTGAGGAGTGTCAATTTCAACTGGTACCCTTCTAAACAGGCACTATTTATTTTATTATGCTGAATGTCTTAATTTTGAAAAAGACTTTACTCTTTTTTTTAATCGCATATTGCTCAAGCTGAGGGTAATAGAAGGGATCGAAATTACTAATGGATGCAAATTATAATTATCGTTTATTTAATCATTGATGAATGATAAAATGAATGTTGAGCACCGTTACAATCATTATATGTTGTACCTTCTTACTTTCAGTGTGTTTATTTGACTTTTCGTTTAACACTTTAACACGACATTAAGGAGGTTGGATGGTCAACAAATTAGCCATCAGATCTTCCTTAAAATATTCGATATGATGTCTTTAGCTATAATCTATTATTTAGTAAAGAAAAATTTCATGTATTCTACATTTTAAATTTGGGTATTTTTTTATATTCCTACATAGAGCTCTTCTTTTATAGGAGATCAATATAGTCTAAAAATGTCCATGACCATCGAGCCCACTAATTTATTATATTAGCAAATGTAAATTTTGTTGTGGCAATAATGACAATATTAGACTTTGTGTGTTTTGATACGCGTGTAACCGGTTAATCATTTCAGTAGTTCTTACTGTAACGTTAACGAAACTTTATATTAGTCAAAATCTTATGTCGTTCGGTTAATCGAGCATAATTGCTATTTGGTTTTGTTATACTTTCATGTTAAATACTGAAATCTGATTGGTTAAGACGCAGTTAATAATATTTTCTATTACCCTCAGCGTTAGCAACGCACTTAGCAACGGGTAACATTAAAAATGTTACATGCGCGAAAATTATGCGCGTACGGTTCGCTGTAGAATTCACGTTATTCCTATATAAAAGCAGTAACATTTTCTTAAATTAAGACATTCAGTATAATAAAATAAATAGTGCCTGTTTGGGAGGATAACAGTTGAAATTGACACCCCTCGAAAACCATTGTCAACCTCCGCTTCGCGTCGGTTGACAATGGTTTTCTCGGGGTGTCAATTTCAACTGTTACCCTCCCAAACAGGCACTATTTATATAATATCATACTACTATATTAAAATAATAGACTCGAATTTTTGGGCTTTAATACCGAGAAATCGGAAGAGTGCTGTCTTTTGTGTTTCATGTATTTTTAACATCATTGGTACTTGGTGATTACCAATTTGTTTTTATTTTTTCTCAATCAGGCTTCGCTAATTATTAATCAACGTAAATTCCTTTAAAAAAAATCCGGAATTCGTCTGAATTTTTCGGATTTTACAATCTTGCGCATGCTCATTACATTCACACTAAATCACGGGATGCTCTTTAGTTTATGTTTACACATTATCACAATTGCAAGGATAATCTCAAAAGCGATAATACTAATACGTGTAAATTTTCATTAAAAATTTGCTATATTTTCTGTTCATGAAAGAAAATACGGGAGATAACTCTAACTCAGTGCGTTTAATATGAACTATTCCGAGAGTTCTGAATGTCAACATGGTGTGCAAATTTGATTCAGGCACGTAGCATCGTTTTTGAAAGTGGGGGGGGGCCAGACCCATCCAAAAAATCTTGACAAGCAAAAAAAAAAGAAAAAAAAAAGGAAATTTAAAGTTTTCCAGAAATCTTCAAAATCCTAATCCGTGGGGGGGGGGGGGGGGGGGGGGGGGGGGGGGGGGAGTAACAGTAACTTCAATTTGACTACTCATTTCCTTATTTTCATATCAATTTTTTACTAACTTCCAAAAAGTGGGGGGGCCAACTCCATTATGATTCATTTTTTTATGTTAATTTTAAAAAATTTGTTGCTGCGAGAAAAAGTGGGGGGGCCAGGCCCCCCCTGGCCCCCCCTGATGCTACGTGCCTGTGTATCTAATTCGTAAATGCCCGACAAAATATGCAATGTCAACCCGTGCACGCACGGGTCAAAGTCTAGTACATGTATATAATATTAACCAGAACATTTGTAGTATTTTGGAGCTCAGTACTAATCTTATGTGAAAACTAACTGTGGTTGATACGCCATATTAATTCGATCTTTTTGTCGTTATGTTGCCAAAACACAACATTCTAATGTTGAAAAGGACTTGCATGTTTGTACAGGAACGCAATAAAACAAACGCAGGCAGTGGATATGAATAAAACCAAAACATCAGTTTAGTATATTAACGAGGTATATATTTGAGGTATTATAACCGCCGGTTTTGTACCGTATAGGGTGTTTTCCGTACCGGGCGATTACTAGGGAATTAGCTCAACACTCGCTGTATTTTCCACATTTATTCCAGTTAATAACACAATTATATAAACAGTTACTCTCCACTCCGTACACATTAAAAAGGGGAAACTCGCTTTTAAATAATTCTAACTTAATGTTAACCTACATATGACAGTGAGGGAAAACGTAACGGATTAGACGGATGACTTGTACCTTGACTCTTAACCTCCAACTATCGAACTCTGACTCTCTACTCTCTTCAACTAACTTAGAATCATCTGTAAAACATATAATAATATTTTACTGGCGAGATCCTCTAAATAATTGACATGTATAAATCATCCAATCAGAGAATATTTCTTTATCCCTAAACTGACCATCTCCCAGGTAAACGCCCATTTATTCACCTGCGTTAATCCGCTAATTGTTATGTAATTGCATTAACTCTATTAGTGTCAAACAGTTCTCGGCCTTATTTTTGTCTGATATTTTTTCATACAGAACTGTTTTCGGCAGATACCCATTTTATACTACGCGAGTCTTCAGAAAAGGTTACGTGTACATTTGAAGAATTGGATTGATCCGCGTTTGATTCGTAGCCAAGACTATCCAAGAGTGATCATACAAGCATTATGAGTAAATTAAAAAAAAGTAATTTACCGCGATAAAAAGTGTTGCATTTCATTGGCAATTGTCAACGGTGACTCTAGAAATAATATAGTAAATTATGTAGCTTACAGTAAAATAAGAGTACATTGTTTATATTCTCCTTCACAAGTACAAGACCCTTAGGATTGGCAAAAACTCCATCTTACAGACACTGGTGAAAAATTCAAATGTGTTGAGTCCATCATAGTAGTGTATTTCAGATCTAGAGATCTTATGGGGCCACCCGTTACTACTACTACTACGCCCCCATCGTCCAACCTGTGCGTCATGTGTGCGTCATGTGTTAAATTCTTACTTGTTCTTGCAAAACAATTGACTATATAGCTGCAATCGTTTCATTATTGGTGAAGATTTTGGAGATTGTTCTATATGTTCTTGAGAACAAATATCCATTAATAAACTTAATAAAAAGTGAACAATAAAACATAAACTAGACCACTATTGCATGTCGTAATACCTTTGCAATGGAAATGTCACCCACTGCATAAGAACAAACAATTGCATGTTTCATATCATCATACCATATAAGCAAGTTTCGCCTCCTCGTTGTTGGATTGCGAATAGTAAATTTTGAGTTAACTGAGTGAATCCAGGCACCTGAAGTGAACAAATATATTTCTTTTAGTTTTTATTGAAAGATACATAAGTCCCTGTACTGTAATAATAACTTATTTATTAACTAACGTTATTCATTAATTTTTACAATACAGGGAATTATTTTTGCAAAAAAAAAATATGCTAACGCCAGCTGCCTGTGTGAGAGAATGGATTTTTATATTGGGTGTGAATTTTATAGAGTTGAATCATTGAACCTTTGTTTCTAATGTGGTTTATGCTTGCAAATTGTAAACTTGCAGCCAATTAATGATTTCGCGGCACTGTTAAGGCTTACTATGAAAATATCAGCGGATTTGAACATTTATAAAACGATGCATCTATTATTACAAAATATTTATGTAAAATTATTTTATCATGATACAAATGTGTGATTAAATGAAACAGTATACTAAATGCTACTTTGTATGACACTTAGTGTGGTCCTCTGAATTAATAGTCACGTGACATGTGTTGATAATTCTCCCGAATGAACGTCAAAAACAAATTTCAATATTACAAGGGCATACTCTTATTTGAATTAAAAATTTGCATGATAATTAAATTCTATTTTTCGGGTAGATTCTGAAAAGTGCTGCTGCTTTGTATAGAGTTCATCTTTTATTAGAATAAATATCAAAGAAATGAGCTCCGGCTAGAATTTATATGACCTTTGCTTAATATTTTACGTATTTATAAATTCATTCTATAGATTTCATCAAAGCAGCAGCACTTTTCAATAAATTAAGCATTCTCTAAATTATATCCAAAAGATCGTAATGATCTGTTGTTAGTGTATGCCCTTGTAAAAAGCGGATTTAGATTGGTTTCCTGGTGTCAAACACATCGAAGTTGTACATGAAACACTCTAGAAAAGAAATAATGTAGTTTAATATTGTCGTACCCATAACAATCGGAAATTACTTCATTTATTAGCATTTTTGATGTACTGGGCAAAAGTTTTGACAGCCCACGATTGTAAACTCAATATAATGTAATCTATTGTTATTTTTATAGATGTTACAAAAATGGATCTTTTATACATCCATGGATAAAATGTGTGCATGATATACTCAACTCGTGCGGTTGTCTTAAATATGGGAAAATCAAACAATATGTAGTTATAATTAACTGGCTTAAGTCAACAGTTAAAGAAATATTACAAAATCAATTTGTACAAGATTGGAGAAGTATAGTAGACAACTCACCAAAATGTATTAATTATAGAATTTTTAAAACAAATCTCAACTTAGAAAAGTACTTGTTGGTTTTACCCACAGATCTACGGACTCTAATAGTTTTAGGGATGAATTCCATTGTATTTTAGAATGTACACATTTTGTAAACGATAGAAAAATGTTTTTGTCCAAGAGATATTATGAAAACCCAAATATTATAAAATTTAACGAGCTCATGAATACTTTTAATGTAAAAAACCTAAAAAACTTGTCAATATTTATTAAGAAAATCTTCAAAGTCTGTTCTTCCAGAAACAAACTTTAACAACCTATTGTATTGTTAACTTAACCTTTTTTCATCATTATTACTCTTACTGTATATGTGATCCTTGACTGTGTTTGTGTACATTTGTATATAATGATTTTGAACCTCAAATGCCAGTGAACTGGTCTTGAGTGAATAAAGAATTGAATTGAATTGACGACTGGTTGTTTTGTATGATGCCATAATTAACATTTCCCATACTTTCTGGTCGGCGCGACCACAAAGTAAACCTTAACAGTGCTGCGTTTAAACAAGATAGAGTAATTATATCACATCACGAGAGAGAGAGAGAGAGAGAGAGAGAGAGAGAGAGAGAGAGAGCTTTGAATATCGTAATTGGAGCATTTTTATATTGCAGTTAGAGTTTAATATAAATCGTATATTGGTCTATTGAATAATGATACTTGCAATCAGAGACATAAACTAGAGCAGAGCTCGTGGCAAAGCCACGAGTAGGTCTTCCGTTGTTGCTGCGAGTTAAAAATATATGTGATGTGGTGTCAAACGATTATAATTACTAAACTTTCAGTTCTGTTTTTGTTATAAAAACGTGTTGTGATTGAAAGCCTGCATATACAACGTGTATTGAAAAAGAAAATAAGAAAATGTTTTAGGAAAACTATTTGTCGCACACAGTTTATGTAATCGTAACAAACATAATTAAAAAATGAGATATTTATTGGCGAATTAAATTTTCAGAGGGTAGCAAGCATTGTTGTAAACAGTATGTACTCATGGGTCATGTCAGGAATTGTGGTTTTTTTTTAAAAACCGAACCCGTTTACAAAACACGTAACCTTTTCTCTAAGATAACTTCTTTATCTAAATATTTCTAAATTTTTGAAAACAGTGAACAATTTAGAATTGTTGCGTGCTGACAAAATTTACAGACCCTGAAACTTACTACTACACCAAAAAAGCGTGCGACTTACGTGCAAGAAACGTTTCGCGTTAACCGTTTAGGTTTCGTGTGAATCGTGAAGCGTTTCGTGTAAACCGTTTAGCGTTTCGGACAAAGCGTGCAGAGTTTCGGACAAAGCGTGTGAATCGCTTCGAGCAAAGCGTGCGAGAACCATGTGAAACGTTAATCAGATTTTATTCGGAACTCTCTGACAATTTGTTTCATAATGGCGCCCGTGTTTTACATTACATGTACCTTAAACTGTTTGTAATTGGCAAAGAACTTTTGTAGGTATTTTCATGAAATAAAATCTAGAGGAAATTATATACTTATCTTTTTACAACGAATATTTGCCAGAATCGAATAATTTTTAGAAAAATTACTAGTGGAAGACGAAGTTGAGGTTTTAAAAAATCATAGCTAGGTAATTATAAAACAGAAATAAATATTCTATCATTGCGTGAAGTTGTTTGCCATTTGCACGATTATTTACCGAATTGTTTACAAATTAAAAATGTGACCCAGATATGAGCTGCCGGAAGTTCAAAGCAGAAAAAACGAAAATGTGAAAACAATTAAGCCTTACTATGAAAATAAGTTTGTTATTGATCCCTATTTAGTGGATAATAAGTAAATATAATTCATTTAAAAAGATAATGCATCATATCAAATAATAATGGAGCTTTGAATGAAATTACGACTTCAAATAGAACCACGTGTAGTTTTCCTAGTTTCGGTTCATTGCGACAGAAGTATTATTTGGCTTCATATATTGATAGATATACGGGAAAAACAAAGGGAAATGGCATCTACTTATCATCAATTACTATTATAAAGTGTTTTTATGATAATTCAATATTATAAAGTAACGTAAATGAAAACTGTTCAAGTCCAGATTTAATTTGACGGGAAAACGGTATGATAAAAATAACGATCATATTATTTGTTTAAAGGACATATTCCCATTATTGTTTTTCCTTCTTCATTTATTCTCTATTAAAATGTACCTCTAGTATATTTTTGAAATTAATTCGCCTCAAAATATTCGGTCAGAAGTGATAAAGGGCGCTTAATTCGATACTGGGAAACGAATTCGAAACTAGGAAAATGGAGGGGGTGTTGAAATTACTTCCTTTATATTTTTGGAAGTTTGATACTACAGTTTAGAAGGACAAAGAAACGCGATTTAAACATAAAAAAATAATTATTTGGGATTCCGATAATAATAGTTGCATGCACGAAGAAACCGCATACTGATTCGTTACCGGTAAATGACTGTATAATATTAAAATTCGCTATACATAAAAAATATTAAATACAATTAGCAAAACATGATTTCTGTTGGAACAAGCCTTAATCAACTTTAACTTACACGAGCATGTTTTGATAAGCATGTATTTTTTTTTTTTACATCGATAACTCTTACTTAGACCATTCGGCTTTGTACAAGCGGCACACATAAACACATAACCTCGGACATCGGGTGAGACCTGCACCTGGCTGAACCTGTCAATCCAACTCTGTGTATTTGTTTTCATTGGATGGTCAAGCGTCTCTTTTTTTGTCAATAGCCAATGGAAAAATGAATGACTTCAAGGTAGTCGGAATCAGTATTTGATGAAGCACACAATTAAATGATAGAAAATTTATTAATTATTTGAACAAAATTAAATGTCAACATAGAAAGAAAACATACTGATCATTTCTATGAATTGCGGTAAGTAAGTTCTTTGGAATCCCGATTATAGATATTTTTACAAGTAATTATTATAATTATTTAAACCACTGTTAACGGAAAACAAGAGGTCTTAGAAGTAATTAATTCACAGGGATTTGCCTACAATGTACACAGTCATGCAATTAATTATTATGGGAATCTATACGTATGGTACTTAATTCAAATAGATCATGATAATCTATACAATGTACGCCGTTATACATGTACATGTAAGGGTCGCACGTGGCGATTGAATTAACACAGACTGACCGAATAAACAAACGGGTGGGAAAGTGAAACAAAATGTTACACATAAGGCGAAGCCACCAAAAATGATTTTCGACAGATCTTGATATCGTTTCGCCAAAATAAAAAAATACAGCGCGAGCTCCGGTCAGCGGGGCGGGAGGAGGGGGGGGGGGGCAGCAATGAGTTCGCTTCCACAATAAAACGAACATGTAAAAAAAACTACAGAAGTGATTAATATGTGACCGATAGCACTAATCTAAAGTTGTTTAAAACTCATGTGAATATTCTTTTAAATAATCATCGAATGCCTCAACTCAGGACATTCTTTTATCGTGCTAGCACCTACCGCAAACATGTAACATGGAACTTTGATTATAATTTGATTTGATTTTTAAACTACCTTGTACGCTATCGTATACATCAATGCTTAATCAACTGTACACGTAAAATAAATTTATCGTTTCAACAGTTGAAAACATAATAAAATATAGTTGTGTCCGTGCAAAATATGAAACATGAACGCGTGATAAGGTACATGTAGAAGATCACGAACCGACCGCGGATCACTTGTCCACTCGCGCCGGATCTCCTCAGCCATGTGCGATGGATGATCATCATTTAAATGTTTAATATTTAGGGTTTGTTGTTGTTGATTTAAAGCATTATTTGTACAGTTTATAAAATATTTTACATAAACAAACCAACCATTAATTTATGTCTGACGATGTTTCCGATTTGGAGTAATATCGTTCATTAATATTCATTTACACTCAAATTTAATTAAAAAAATACAAAATGGACAAACTTTGATAACATAAAATTAAAACAGTTCTTGTATTTACGGCTATATTAACTCAAACACGTTCATATGCATGGAAGTGTGAGTCTCGGTGTGCGAATCTTGTGTATTAAATAACCGCTATGTAGTGCAGCCGTGGCCGAGATCCTCGGCCGTGGGCGAACGATAGATTACGTAAAGGTACAACGCACAGACCCGCACAGCTCAGAACCCAGGAAGCTTTGAAAAGATTGCAGTATAATGACCATACTCTATCAAATAGAAGTTATTTATTTTAAACTTAAAACCCACAATTGATCTATGTCTATTATTGCTTTAGATTGAAAATGACATTCCTTTATTAATTAACTGAACGATTTCTTAATTGACACCCAATCGTTTAATCCATAAAAAAATATGTATAATTAAAACGAAAACAATTCTTGAGTTTGCGAATAAATAAAGTCATATATGAGAGACGCAACTCTCGTGTATTAGATAACCGCTGATCGCTAGGTAGTCCAGCCGCGACCATGGTGACCGATTTTCTCGGCCGCGGGCGAGGGAGAGTTTACGTAATGGTACACACACACAGCTCTGATTCAAGGTAGATTTTAAATGCATGGAGTTAATAACTAAAATGTAATGCATAGCTTTTTTTTAATTCCATATTTTGTGGTTTACTAGAAAAGAAAAACAATGATTTGTTTTCCAAATCCCGTTTTTTAAGGATTGTGCATTATAAGAACTTAACAACAATGACTTAAACTCCTAAAATAAAGCACGTATTCTAAAAAAAAAAATTCTTATGAATTAATGCCGTTTGTATAAACCAGCATACATTTTTTGCGGTAACTTTATGCCAGTTGTACGCGCAAAGACTTTCGATAACTTGTCAAATGAAAACAGGTACATGTTAACATGTAAAGCTTTTTACACTCATACTACACAAATCTCATACAAAATAACATTGTAACGACCTTTATGAGATCCCAACAAACAACTTTTCCAGCGACAGCCATATCAAAATCCTAACCGTTTTTGAGTTATTAAGCAAAAACTTTTAGGGGCCATTGGCCCTTAATTTAAGGGGCCAGCCCTTTTTTATTGGTGTCAAATGAAAGCCCTTAATATTCTGTACAACTTTTATTCTACATGTCTTAACAAAATATTTTTTGTTTAAAAGATATAAAGGAAAACATGTCTAAATTTTTGCACTTTTTTAAATCCTGTTTTTTGACCCCCTACCTTTTCCTAAATAAAAAACGCAATCTAAAAACAAAAACCGATGTGCACCACTACAATGTCTCTGTTATTCAAATTCGTTGGATTCCCATTCCCTGCTATCATAGTCTCAGAGCCTTTGTCTGGAAACAAACGGCCCTAAAAAATTTTAAAAGGGGAATAACTCTTTAATGGAAAGGGAATTCTAAACTTTATGAATTGCTTAAGATAGTGTTTTGTAAAGTACATTAGCCCTGAAAATTTGAGCAAAAACCGTTCAGAAGTACATTAGCCCTGAAAATTTGAGCAAAAACCGTTCAGAAATGAGCAAGATATGAAGCCTCAAAGTTCGCGTCTAGGAAACAAAAAAAAAAAAGAAAAATAAGAAAAATCTTAACCCGCACAATAATAGAAAGGTCTTCCGTTGGAAACGGAAGACCTTAATAACAATTAATTGGTATTTATGTCTCTCTCGCAACCCACGAGTGAGTATATATGTATCTTTTATATATGTGGTTAAATTGTTTTTGGGTTTACGTCAAAAGTAAATTTTTATGACGAAACTGTATCGGTGGTTTCGGAGCGCGAGGTTAAAACACCTAGGTCAGGTTATCCTGTTACAAATTATCTTAGATACGAAACTCTCCGGAACCGTGCCATATCATTCGCCATTGTCGATTGTGACGTTTTGTTCAATTGTTGTTCTTTCAAGAAAATTCCGGTCTTCAGCAACTTTGGACAGCATGTTAGGCAGATCCTTCTTTGCTGACATGGACAATGATCCATTTTTTGAGTACGTAGATTGGTCATTTTTTCTCAGATTCGTAAATTATGCATAATGAACTATACAGCCACAGGGGCTCGTCACGAAGTTTTTTTCAACCTTTTATCCCCGAGTACCCAAACTCCGTCACCATAAGCAGAAAACCTCCCGCGTTTCTCTGTAAATTATTTTTTGTGGTTTTTTTCATCTGATATCACTAAATATAATCTGAAACAATATAATTTTTTAAAATTATTAACAAAAATATTTTTATTTTTATTCAAATAAGCTCTCTGAATACGACGTTTATCACGCGTGCTTATTATATCTTATGAACCTAACTCCGTCACCCACATGCTCTCTGATATGGCAGGGAATGAAGACACATTAACAATTTAGTTTAAACTCCATTTGTATCTAGGCCAAGTTATAATAAGTAAAAATGGTGCATACAATTTAAATTGTATTTAATTTCATCGAAATGAAATGATCGCCAGAATAAAAAATGGGTCCATGTAACAACAATCACAAATTATGGCCTTTTCAGAATGTATGGATGCCGTTTGATTTATGTCGTTACATATTTCAAATATTTTATATCATTAATTAATATATTACTTATTATATTATTTATTTATTACATTTTTAAAAATGTAGCATATTCTAAATAGCGATATACCGGAGATATCTATACCCTGTATAAGGCAAAAATATCGGCATGAGCGATTTGACGTTATCATCAAGAGTAGTGCATAAAGGCTATTGCAGACTGAAAAAAATGTATTAATTACCTTAATCAAAAATGTATTACATGTTTCATCTTGACCTCTCTAAAAATGGCTGACCACCGTATTTGATCGAATGGGCCAGCATGTAAGAAATATCAATATTTTAGTGCACCCGTGAAAAAGTTTTAGCTGATTTCACACAATTAATGGTGCATAAAATGAACAAGGTTTAATTCTGTTATTTTTTGACACATTCTTAAATTTAACCATTGCAAATTGTTGACATTTGATTAAAGATTTTTGACATGTAAAAAATGACGTCATAATCATACTTGATTTCAAACGGCGAGGAGTTTCCCGAAAGTGACGGAGTTAGGGTAGTGACGGAGTTAGGGGGCTATGCGATATATATACCACCTCTATACTATAAAATACAGTGTATTTTATAGTATAGAGGTGGTATATATAAAAGGTTGAAAAAACTTCGTGACGAGCCCCTGTGATACAGCTATAGTTTCATTTTGACCTTTTGTGTCTATGTATTCTTCTGACGTTTTGTTATGTGGAATATGATAGCATCATATGTTAAATCCCTGGATGAGCTAAAACTATACAGTACACGATGGAAAATGAATATATTGAAAATAAACAAGGAAATTTATACAATTTGTCTATTTATCTGGGTAAGGGGGTAAGGCAGGTCCAGTACAATCACTATATTTAGCTACGTAGCTAAAATTTCCTTCAATGTAAAATTAGATAGGATATATTGTCTTTCGGACCATTTTTGTTGTGGATCATAGATGTGAGATATTATCCATAGCACTTTTTAAATGTTAAAAATTGTATTTTAACCAGCAGATAACTAGTGTCAAATCATATCATGCATATAAACAATTCTGGGCATGAAAGATTAGATATTAAAATTAGAATTGCTATAGAATACATGTAAGTAAAATAAAATACATGAGGAAGATAAGCTTCTTTGCTATTTCGATTTGAACCTACATGTATGCACATTTTAAAAGGCATTCTTCTTTACATTGTAATCCTGCATTTTTTTTTCAGCATGTTTCAAAATTCAGTACATGTATAATAGTTAATATATCTTAAATAATGAATATACTTGTTAAATACTTTATCTGTATTTACATAATATATACTACAGATGGAATATATCCTGTTTGGTTAAGTCCTCATTTTAATTCAGATGAACAATTTGATTGTAGAGGTCATAGGGAACATATGAGGAACATGGACCGGCTGTTCCAGGATCCCTTTGGAATGTTTGGAGGCCATCCCATGTTACAAGGACCTGGCAGAAGTGATCCACAGAGAGGGACAAGAGCCGTCGCTCAGTGGAATCCCGCCGAAATGTCGCCGTTTGGGTTTGGCAACATGTTTGGAAGCATGTTCATGAACATGAATGGCATGATGTCAAATATGGAAAGATCATTTGTAAGTACATTATGTAAAGTTGGATATTAACCACAAAATTATTAAAAAATTTAAACAGCAACAATAATCAAATGTTTTATAATATGCTTTACAGTTGCATTATTTTTTTATTCAGGAAACTGCAAGAAATGATCCCAATGCCCAAATGTTTTCCCAGTCATCTGTGTATTCATACACAAATACGGGAGGGGAGGGAAGCAGGCCCAGAGTCTACCAAGCAACATCCTCTGTCAGACAAGGGCCAGGAGGGGTTAGTATGATGGAGATAACCCATAAAATTTGATATAGTTTTTGAGGATCATTCCTTCACCCCAAATCTTTCAGTTTGAACTCCATGTTACTTTGAATGACCTGTCCTATGATATGAAATAGGATGAATTGCAGTATACTGGGTATTTCAGAATTGTCATCAATTCAAGTACATAAACATTACAAGCATTTTAAATAATGTATTAAACCTAGATAAAAAAAAAATAAATTAAAAATTAATGCTTTTGCATGTACCGGTATTTCCTCCATACTAGTAAACTACAAGATTTCGCTATTATTTACGATGACTTTTATACTTTTTAATTTAATAAATATTTGTCATTGACCTTTTTGCTTTGTCCGTAGGGTTTACTACATGTTTTTTCTATTCAACTTTAATTAAGAGGGTTATGATTGGGTTTATAAGTACTTTTTACATAGTTATAATGTGTTATATTTCAGGTTAAAGAGACCAGAAAATCAGAAAGAGATTCTGAGAGGGGCACAGAGAAGATGGCGATAGGTCATCACATCAGAGATCGGGCTCATGTGGTTGAGAGGACCAGACGCAGGGGCGGGGATATTGAGGAAAACCAAGAGCTCATCAATTTGGATGAAGGTAAATCATACTCATCGTGTTGAAAAGATATTGTTCAAATTTCTTTTTCATTAGAACAGAATTTAATGTAGAATTAGTCTTCAAGCAGTTTGCTGTAATTAAATGTACAAATTGGATGTACAAAATGTTTACAGAATAGTTAAAGTGTATAAACATCAGATCTTAATTTTGAACAAAAAAACTTGTAGGTGAGAAGGAGAGTTTTGACAGAGAATTTCAAGAAAAGTCCAAGGAATCCATGAGGGGGCTGGAATACAGGCGCAGGGGTGAAAGGTCCGACAGGAGAGCCTTGCCTGAGCCCACACAGAGGCGGGGCTATCGTGACCGTGAAGGAAGAGAGAAAAACTAATAATGGTGTGTATATTTGCGCAGTGTTTGTGTTCATGATGTACATGAGTATGAATATAAGTTCTACTCAATACGCAATATGATACATTTCTACAAGAACCTGTATCTTCAACACCAACACAAGAAACATGCCGGTATTTAAAAGAATTGCCATAGCATTTAGCATGATTTAGTGTTAATTTTTCTATGGTAAAAGATCTAGACAGCATTGGCTGTCTTACAATTTGCTGCATTCAGCAATTCTTGTCCATCAGAGAATTTAAAGTCATTTTTCTTCTTCCTTTTTTCAGGCACAAATGTTTTGTTTGAAAAACTGTGTGTGAGATGAATGCTACAGAAAAAAAACCTGGTGATTATTATTTATATTTATGTGAACTTTTACATGAAGAAATCTGTTGGAAGAGAGGAAGATTTGTCATGGTTTGATTTGCAGGAACGTCTGCCACGGTTGTTTCAGCTTCTTGTGCAGATTTTATTGTTGTCTCATTTTTTAACAATTGATCTTGTTTGGATATTGAATACAAAAGCCAATTCAAACAGACCACATGGGAGGAAGAGAGGATAATGCAACAGATTTTTCTTCGTGTTTTGTGCAGATTGAAATCCGTCCTTGAACTCCTTTCTGTTGCATTCATCATCACGCAACCTATGGTGGATCTGGCGTTTGTTTTTTGTTTTCATGCAAACATTTATTAATGACCACAATTATTTAAGATGTAGATTTAGAACTATGTCTTTATATCACTTGTAAATAGTATTTAATGTATTTGATTAACACTTCAGCAGACTTAGTTTGTGGACTTGTGCTAGTGGTGTGTTTTTTGCTAAAGATCTATGTATCTATACATTACTCAAGAATGTCTTTGAAGACTAAACTAACATTGTAGCAAGGTGAAAATATTCTACAAATCTGTTACATTAGAGTGTGCCAAGTTATACTAATTATATTTGCATTATTATTGAATTTTTTTTCCTTTTTTATTCTAACATTTTACTAATCCAAAGCCAGCTCACAAACTTTGAAAAAAAAAACCCTAATTACAGGGAAGGCATCTTAAAGCTCTCAAACATTCCTGTGTTTTGATGCTGCCTATGAATTACATTCCCAATTTTTACAGTATACTTAACTTCACTGTTGACTTGGCTCACACAAGCTCAAACTTGGTCATTTGTATTCTTGTCTGCTATGGAAAGCTCATGATTTATTTGTTTCTTGGTGATGAGCTAATACTTATAGTTTTCTAGCACTCACTAGCTGATGAACACTTTGAAAACATTACGGCTAAATTATAAATTTCTTTTGTCAATGTTGAAACAACAAATGATATTTTTTTCCTACAGTGATTTCTGGGAAATCCATCTTAATTCAAATCTACAACCTTGTATTATGTAAAAATGCACATTGTTTTTCTTCTGAATAAAGTAGAAACAAGCAACATGCTAGTATGTTCTTTATTGAAGCCATTCAAATATCAGGAATGTGGTATGAAGGAAATGGCATTGAAGAAAATATTACAGGATCTCGTGATACAGAAATTTAGTTGTTTTTCAGATAGTAATTAGTCACTTTGTGAGTTCTGGTTTTTTTTAATATTTTGTAAATAATATGGACATTATGTTGAGATGTGCACACTCATAGAAAATTTGATCAATTTTCTGGAAATTATGCTCCTTTTTAGCACGAAAGTTATGCCAGTATTGAATGTAACGGTATCACTGATTGATCACCGAGGCAGTCTGACTGCAGCTTCTGTAAGAACGCAGTACTGCATGGATTCAAAAACTTTGTAGCAATGAAGGATATAATGAGCACATGGAGATATGCATATTACCAGCAAATTCAAAGTTGATTATTTTAAGGTCTTTCAATTGTCGCATGACGTCATTGGGAGCATTCCAAAATATTTTACTGTTATCGGTTATAATATTAGTGTTATGTGATGCATGGTTTTGCCAATATTTCTTAATTTAACTTGTGTTTTACACATTTTAAGCTATGAAAAGTGAAAAGACACTAATGTTTAACAATTTATAGAGGGTAGTTTGAGTTGAAATCGCTGAATTCAATGAAAAACTGATAAAACCATACGTATATAGGAAAAGTTGACAGAGACTACAATTCATTATTTTTCACCTGGCTAGGTAAACATTTCTTTGCAGATTTTAATAAGATACAATATGAGTTACAAATGTACTAATTTTCAGTGAGTTTGCACCATTATTTCAAAAGTTATAGATGTTTAATGTTGCTAAACGGTACTTATTCATGGTTGAAAAATTGTATCAAAATTCACTCTTAATGTGATGGCTTTCATACTGGCAAGTTTAAATGGCTTTTAAATGTTAAAATACATAAAATAAAGGATTGCGATTATTTTCTTTAAAAAATTGCTTTATTATATAGAAATCAGTAAAAAAAAAAATGTGATGTTTGATTGGAGAGCAGTCATCGCTATAATTGCCTTGATAGTGTACCTGTGTTAGCTCCTACAGCATGAACAAAATATTTGCAACATACCAATATTTAAGTTCAATTTGAATGTTTACATATTAATCTTCAAATTAAACAAATATTTCATGAATTTAACCATAAAAACATCGAGGGTGGAGAAACCTTAATGGGAGTAATTCCCCTTTCATATTATCATTCATTTTGTGAAGCATTTAGCATTGTATGAGAATCAGTGGCATAGCTAGCAGGGTTGTCTCTAAGACCCGGGAGGCGGGGAATTTCCCCGCCAAAAGTGACGTAATTACCCGGCTATTATTGCATTTCAAACACAATCCAGCTATAAGCTAGACCCCCAGAACCCCTTCTACTTTTTTATTTCTCCCTTCTACTTCAATTTTTAGAGACAACCCTGAGCTAGCATAGTTT
This sequence comes from Magallana angulata, assembly GCF_025612915.1. Lineage (NCBI taxonomy): Eukaryota > Metazoa > Mollusca > Bivalvia > Ostreida > Ostreidae > Magallana > Magallana angulata. Next base: position 19,864,369 of record NC_069116.1, on the reverse strand, counting down.
GTTGTGTACTGGCTGGCAGGGGGTCTTGAGGTCCTTTACATCCAGGACCCTCTCATTTATTGTTTCTGCAATGCTCGATATACCTTAATTTATATACCAACATGAAAATGATACTATTAAAAGAAAGTATTTTATTAATGTCAAGATAAATTCAGCACACTATTTTGGTTAACTATCATATTTCCAACAAAAATCAGCATTCTTGAGAAATTTTGAGCAGTTTATTTGCTTGTATAATGCTCTATGCTACAAAGACACGTAGATCACACAAATACTCTCCACTGGTCACAGTGTAAGATTTCTATGACCAGTATCATTCATGTGTGAACATTTTATCAATACAGCAGCAAAAGCAAAATATCAGCAAACGAAAACGTACATGTATACACATATAAAAATATAACATTTTAAAAAACAATATTCTCTGTGTAAAATGGAATCTATAATATGTTAACTTTTATATACAATAGTGATCAGATGCCGTATAAGAAATACCTGAGAATTTCTCAGCTGTAGAGGGATTCTTATGTTAATTGTCTTTGTTGAGCTTTTTATTGCTGTTTGTTTAAATTGTACCAATTAAGAGTCACATTGCAGGATCAGCATATATTTTCCCTCAAAATCTGAATATACCCGTACTGATAAACTGGTTTCACAGTAGTTGTGAATCTAATATACCGTATGTCAGTTAATATTTACAGAATTATTTCTGTAATTTTTGGTAAAAATGCTGCTAGAGCTCTTCTTTTATTCCAAGCACTCGAAAAATTTCCTGGATATCCATATGGTCACTGGGATTTTCTTGTTTGTATGATACTAACACTTCTCCTCCTGAAGAAAACCATGGTATAAAATGTAATTATTTCTTAAAACAAAAAATATGAAAGCTAGCAACGGCTTCCTTTATCAGTAAAGATTCAATTGAGATGTATTAAAAAAAACTCACCTGGTGCTACAACAAGGGTGCCACCATTTTGGAAACCATCTCCTCTAAAATCTCCAGATATATTTTCTTGTTTGGCCTTAAAGAATTGTAAAGTGTGTGTTATTACATGTCTCAGCATGAAACATTTTTTGTACCTTAATTGTATTGTACAAGTCTCTGTTAAATGCTATACACATATGTAGCACTCACTCCATGCATGGTCAGCTAGGGTGGGTGGGTCCAGAACCCAACCTCCCTCTCCCAATTAGATGCACAGTTAAATTACTTAAGGAATGGATTTAATTTCTACCTATGTTATACAATATAACTTAACTTTGAGCAGTTTACGCTTTATATAAATAACGTAGGCAAGTTATATTATATGATATATATATGAATTTGTTTAGCCAATCAAATGAGACATTACAATCTGAATTAAATTATCATAATTTGACAAAAAGTCCCCCCCCCCTCCTTCCCCCCAATCACTTTCTCATTAGTGATCCTATTGCATTATCTTACAAAACTCACTTTCATCATTTAACAGTCGCATATAGATGTAAGATATATTGCAATACTTAATGCATTTGAATCGCACAACTGTCACTTTAGAACATACAACTACTTTTTCATACGCGATTATTTTGTCGGCAGTTTATGATTCAAATCTAAATTTTTTTGATTGCACAAATATTTTGTCACTGCTGCTTGTGCGCCATTTGTGAAATGGCCTTAACCAAGTGTGAAATAACAGTTTACTTGTAAAGTACTGGTCATGGATATATATGAATCTAATATTTAGTATGCATCAATATTTTTCATTCATGATCAAGCCAGTTTATTGTTTTTAGAAACAAGATCATCATGGAATACTAGTATATATTTACATTCCACATATTTTTTGCTTGTAAAGTGTGTTGAAAGCTACGGCAGTTATAACACTGTAATGCACACAGGGTACTCAAAGGTTAAAATGACTAGTTTTATTATGACGTCACAAACGTTGAACGCTGTAAACTGCAACTTCACAAGCGAAAATAAAAAATCACGCTTGCGGCTGTTACTGTGGCTCTTCCATTAATATGAACTTACCCTTAGGATAAGATAGGAATTTTAAGGTATAAATCACATTTTCAGACAAGGCATGAAGTTAAAATAATGTAAACATAAGCATTAAATCATGATTTTTTGAAGTATACAGTCTCATAACTGCAGCGATGCTTGCATACAAATTTTCAATTTGTATGCACACACCGCTGCAGTTATGAGACTGTATACTTCAAAAAATCATGATTCAATGCTATAATAAATACAGTTAAACTTCTATATCTCGAACACTGATATCTCTATTACTATGTCGAAGTGATTTGTAAGTCCCAACCACTTATTTTTAAACTATTTTACCCTCGATATCACAAATATTTGGATATCTCGAAGTTTTAAAACGGTCCCATCTACCGGTAGTTCGAGATAACGAAGTTTGACTGTATTACATATATCAAAAATAAATCTGTATATGTGTGTGTTACCTTGTTTAAAGCTTCTCTAGATGACTTGGAAAGAACTGAAGGAAATATACTTAAAACATTTAACCTAAAATTAGAGAAAAAATTACATGTAGTTAAAATATACTGGTAACTTTATAATAATCTCAAGGTGGCTGACTGACGCTAGGTGATGTCACAATAAATGTATTACAACACTATATGTCAATATGTTTTCCTGCAATTTTTTGTTTTGTTTCTATCTTCTAACATTATGTAGTGAGCATCTTAAACATGTATATCTTATCAAAAATAGTATATTTCACATTGGAACGCCTGTAAATACTGTTTGCACTGAATTAATCAAATCAGCTTTTATATACATGTAGTTACCTTTTAAATCCTAGCTTCTTGTAACATTGCTTTTTTGTATCAATGTAAAGTTCTGGAAAAAATGAATATGAAGCTTTATAAATAACAGATTCATGATTAAATTCAGCTTCCTTCTGCTGGAGAAGAGGGGACTCTGCATGATTTTATAACCAATATACATGTAACCGGTAATTTAATAAATAATAGTAACCAGTAAGTTAGCAATGTCAATAAGCACAGTGATAATTGAGAAAAATGGCAAGCAAGAACTATAGTTGAGAGTCCTTTTATAAATAATGGTTTTGCACAACATGTTATCAAAGAACTGTTGGTGACGTTCTTTAGTGATCCAATGAAACTACTTTAGCATCAAGTGCTGGGCAAACATTCATGCAATCACTAAACGGGGCTAATTGGATGTCATCTCCAGCTTCTGATTGTGACAAAGAGTCTGCAGCTTTTTTTATCTAATGCATTTGTATATTTCTCTCTGACTGCTCCTGAGCTCCGGTAAATAGAGATAATGGATGAGGGTAATCATTGATTGGCACTGGTGAATACCATTTAAGATCCCAGGAGATGAAATATGCCAGGATGGAATCAAAGGCTATAAATGGCATTAGACCTGCAAGTCTATGGAAAGGAGGCGCATGAAGGATGAGGACCAAGGGGTGTAATTTTATACATAAAAAATAAAAATAAAATTTTTGATCTCAAATCGTGTATAAGTCCCTTTAACTACTGTATCATATTACAATGTACATTGTCCAGCTAGCAAATTATATATATGATTCAAAAATTTAACATACCTCCATTAAAGAAGTCTCCCTGGATGAACTGTTCCAGACCCACTTCCTCCAAGCCAATACCAACAAGACGGACATTGTTGGCGTCGAGCTGAGGTTTGATGAGACTGAGCTGCTTGGCACTCAGTCGACAGAAGGGTCATCCAAACCGCCTCAAAAAGGTGATCACACATGCCTGCTTCTGCCAGAAGCTCTCCAGAGCAATGTTCTTAAATGTACAAATGTTATACACATTTCATATGAATTAAGAATAACATATTAATGTATATCATTGGTTAATACAGTCTGACTGACATAACTCAAAGCTCCAGTGGTCAAATATCTGATCGATCAATAGAGAACTTTAGCCTGGGTGAAGTTGATCTTTTCACCCATACTGGTTATCATATAAACTATATACAATGTACATCATGAATGTATATATGTATACTAAAGAAGCACAAATTTTCGTTGGATTAAAACTTTGTTGTTTTTTAACCAAGTACAATTTCATTGGCATTTAATTATGTCATATATCGTAATCGCTATGATGTATGCGTATCAACTCATGTATTCATGAATAATTGGGTTAAAATTAAAAATTCATCATGGATTTTAATTAATTATTTTACTGCCAACGAAAATAACGAAATAAAATCCTCAACAAATATTTCTGCTTCTACAGTAAATCAAATCTGATAAATGCAAATTATGTCAATCACAATAACAAGATTAAATAAAATTACCATATTGTATACTCATTTAATCATCTGACGGTACATGTACATGTACATCTATGCGTCAATCACCATCTGATCACAGTTGGTACCATTCATACAAATAAATATGCAAATATATCTACCAATAAGCTCTCTCTCTCTCTCTCTCTCTCTCTCTCTCTAAGTTGACATATTCCTGACTTACCTCACCTGTTGAGACGCATTTGACGAGATTTTTGGCAATTTTAGCTAACTCCATATCTCCTACTTTTTGCTGATTTCCGAGCTGTATTTGGAGTATGCGACTTGAAAGTCTAAATATTTGTTCTGTCAATTTATATAACACATAGAGGAATATAACGAACCACTCATAAAGCGCCGTTTTCATTCTCACATTAGAACACACGTGAGTAAATTCATAATAAACAGAAGGGGGCGTGTCTATTGTTTCTTCTATCCCGCCTAATATTGTTACAAACCGTGATTGTCCATCAAAAGCTTCGAATTCTTAAACACAAAAGTCCGAAAACACTAATTGGGGTGTCTATACCATACCAAACTTATCACGAAAAATGGGTCGGTACGTGCAGATAAGAAATCAAATATGAACCGCTTTTGACGGAAATTGAAAGGGAGGTGCAAATTTTACATGTATGGTCAACAAATGACATCCGATATTAAAACACTACATTTATTTCTTTCGAAATCATTTCGACGACATTTATACTTAAAATCTTTGAACAGTAGATACGCAAATAGTTTTACTCTGGTAAAAAAGTATAAACATTAAACACAAATGCATATGTGTCCCGTTTTAAATAACACCTCCCCATGTTGATGTTTGCACCTTGCAGAGGTGACTCTGAATTCGGATAAGCCATAAGGACAGCGGTATCAACATGGTGGTGGACAAAGTCCAAAAGTGATGACAACAAATGGTAAAAGTGGTTTAAATTTAAACTTTGAAATTGCGATTTTATGTGTAAAAATTAAATCATTTGATTAAAAGGAATATATGAAAGGTCTTTATATGCATATTATATGATCGATAGATGACACCATGCACATACCTTTTCTTAAATTTGCATTCAATTTACATTTTGTTCCTACATTTTAAAATGCTGGCAGTCTGTTAATAGAATTGACAGACAAAAATGTACGAGTTTGATGGGTATAGCAATTAAAAGTGCTAGAAGTTTTAATTAGTATGTGTGAAACATTTATAAAGAAATATCATGTAAATCTGTGACAATTGATTTATGTACATGTATTTTACTTATAAAGGGCTCCACTTTTTGATTGACCCTGTAGCAGAAGATGTCAAGGTTGTTTGTCATCTCCTTACATATCTGGAGAATGTCAAGGACAAAAGTGATCTCCACAACAACGATGAGTTTTTGGTTGCCACCCTCAACTTTCTGCAGGGCATGGAACAGTACTATGGAGCCACAAGAGCTCACAGTGTGTCAAACTGGATGTTGTTTCTACGCCAGCTCCTTGCAATAATATCCGACACAGTCTTTATCAAATTGTCCTGCACAGTTTGTGAGGTTGCTGTGGAAACAGCAGTAACTGTTCCTTGTAGAATTAGAACAAATCTCAACAATTTGGGTTTGCGGTTAAATAACATTTGTAGTGTTGTGAGACTTTTGCAAAGAGAAGCCTCAGAAATCTGTGATAGCCAAAGAAGAGGCTCTGAAAATGGTCACAATCCTGTTGCATTGTGGGATGAAGATATGGTGGCTTTGATAATGCAGTCCCGTCAAGTGCAGGATTTGATTCAAGGCTGTGAGGTTCTTATGTCATCTGTGGTACAAGTTATTGAAACAAAGGCAGATAAAGACAAGAGGTTCTTCAACTCTATGTCATTCTCAATAGGAGCCGTGTGTTTAGGTAAATATGATGTTAAAAGATCATAATGTGATATGCCAAAGTTATAAAAAGTTGTTATTTTACAGTCTATAAAACCATTACTTTGTTATTTTGTTTATTCCCTACATTCCTTATTCTAATAGAAAGCAAATGAAAATTTCGCTCAGTTTTAAAGGATGTCCTTTCTTCAACAATGTTTTAAATTTACATGACCATGAACTCAATACAGTTGAATACATTTCTGTTTATAGGGAACTTTGCGTGGAATGTCTGGAAGGGAAGTTCAACAGAACAGCTGATATCTACAGGTATGTGGTCACTGTGTACAGGCTTCTCGGCAGCTGTTCTCCAGATACCGCGTGTACGACTCTCAGATCTCACTAATCAGCTTCAACAACATCGCAAGGCTCGAGAAAAAGTGAAGGAAGTCACTCGCTGCTGGATGGACAGTGATAAATTCTCATACGCCAAACTTGTCCGACCACCAGTCAAGCAAGAGAATGGAGAACCTGGGTTTCTAATGGGGAAGGCTCAGAGTATAGATTCTAATTGTCGATAGGGCATTGGAGTTTGATATTGATTTGTTGCCATGGATTTTGCGTGTCTCTGTGATGAAAGTTGACCCCTCCTCCTTCACTCAAAATTTTTTTATTCAGTAGAGGTAAACTTTCATTTCAGAAATAAGTAACTGTGGTGTTAAGGGTGATACAATTTACATGTGGGTTTTGAATATACTGATATTCATAAATATATATTATTTATTTATGAGGGATATTTACTTTTAAGGGGTATTGTTTTTTTTATCTGTTTTGTTACAGTAATCGATAAATACATGATATTGTGGTGAGAAGGAAAGTAGGTGTACTACAGCAATTATTTACCGTATTGTATTCATTTACTATGTACTTTTAGATAGAAGTTCAGAGTTTATAAAAAGGAAGAATACATGTACAAAAATTCACATATTGAAATCTATCAATCTGTTCTAGGATACATTTATATTTTGCAGATTTTTTATATTGTCTTGAAACATGATTTTACGTTAAAAAAAGATTTTTATCTTTGTCAAAGAATGCAATAGGCCTATTACAATGTATGACTTGGGGCAGTTTATGCTTTATAAATTTTATATATCTTATATACTCTTGCCTTAATCTTGTACTCACATACTTATGTTTAATTTAAAAATATAATTTTGTATATAAACATGTATCTTGTCCACATATCCATTATTTTTTTTTACTACTAGTACCTTCTTTAGAATTTTATTTAAACTATTTTTTATGTTCAGAACAGGGGCCAATTTTTTTCTGTCATGAACTGGGAATTGATCATCAAGTTGTGTAATGCATCTGATGGGATTACCTAACATATTGATTTGATTGGATCGTTCCTTTCAATGTTTATGATTGGTTTTTGAAGGTTTGTTTAATTTGCATTGAACTGATGTGACAGATGCGTTTCATAACATGTTATTGTTGAAGTTTAATGATTGGGATGAGCCTTTTGTGTTACTCAATATTCTGTGGATGACAATGTTGACTGGTATTATAGATCATTCAGTCGTATATATTGATCAACTTACTTAGTTCACGTAATGATTGTTGTGTTTATAAAGTATTAGCTGAAACTTTTTGGAATTATAAAACTGTGCCTAATATAAATTTGCCAAATATTGATGATACATGTATATATTTACGGTTGTTTAAATGGAAGGTTAATTTTATATATATTGTCAGATTTACATGTAAATGAAAGGTGTGCCTTATGAAAAAGTATTCAAAGGAATCACGCTTTATCATACTTTGATATATAAAATAGTTCTCTAATTCATTTATTGGCATTATATTGAAATTCATGACTGTCATCTACCTCTGAAGGAAAAAGAGCTTTGATCGTAAAAATTTTAATAGAATTTACGCAATGCATTTGATAGCAGTACATGTACTTGCTTATATTCATTTACTCAGAACTAAATACTGGTATATTTATATATGACATTTATGTGCAGTTGAATGGTATTCAAGATGATTTTATAAATAGGTATATATAACCTTGTCCGTTAAAATTGTTTTCTTGTTGAGGTTTTATTAAAACATAGTTGAAACTCTCTTGTTTTTTCTTATTTATTTGCAGCATTGAATATTGATCATTTTAAGCGTGTTCATGTTCGCTTTATAGATTGTCTTGTTATTTTATTAGGAAGCTGTCAAAAGTTGTAATATTCATCAATTTGTCTTATTCATTTGCACCCAGTGGCGGTTGACCTATATGTTGTCAGAAAGACATCATTGGACACCATTTTTGGTTTTCAATCAAATTGAGACGGTGTGCAATTTCCATTGAAAAGTATAGTGTAAGTTTTTAACAACCACTTTTTTTCTGTCAACATTGGACTTCAATTGATACACCTTTTGATAATGTTTCCTGTCATGTTTTTTTTTTAATAAGCAATTCTTAGCACAAATATACGGACATAACGTTCATGTATTTACATTTTTAATATTACATTTCTTTCATTTTGTTCTTACACCATCCCATGGAAAGAAGTAGAGCTGTTAATAGTGAAACAGTTATCAGTTAGAGCTGTATGTGATCTACATCTAGGTAGTCATATCGACTAGGCACTATATTTTCTGAATTACATATCGGAGTCGCATCCTCTGCCATCGATTCCAGTCTGTGTCTAACTTGCCGATGTGTAGTTTCTGTGAAAGTGATTCGGGTCCGATTCCCACTGGTAAAAAAATTGTGAAATAAGCCATTCCTTAATCATATTGTCTTTGGGAACCGCTCAGAAGTGCCTCATTGAACCATAATTCAATACCAATTACCCAGTGTCCATCGTTTGATGGCACCAACTCGGCTTGGAGTTAGACATGTATTGCAAAATTAGAGTATAGTGTTCCAGAACGGCAAGACCAATGTAACAATCACCCTTCCTAATTTAAACTAAAAAATGCTTAAAAATTATGCATAAAACCTGTGTCATCTGGAAGACAGGGTACAAAGGTTAACGAGGGAAACAGACCTAGTTTCTATAAGTATGTCGATCTGATCTGAAACATGCACAGACCATTCTTTCTGCATGTACCTTTAATTTGAAACAGAGCAACAAGGGTGACGACGTAAACAGACCTTGTTTTTATATGTACAGGTATGTATCTCTCTTTTAAAACATGGTAACAAAAGTAACAAGGGTAACAGGTCCT